>NC_044258.1:13030582-14230582 GCF_003957555.1 Calypte anna
TACTCTAGAAGAGATTCATCTGGCTACAGGGAAGCACAGTCTGTTCCCAGCAATGGGATGGTAATGTTAGCCAAAGCTGGGTCAAAGAGATACAAAAAAATACAAGGAGTATGAAAAGAAAAGGAGAAAGAAAAGAGAATTAGGAAGCTAAAGTGGTTAAAAAGGAAGAAGAAAGAGAAGGAAGAAAGAGAAAGAAAGAAGAAGAAAGAAAAAGGAGAAAAAGAAAAAGGAGAAAAAGAAAAAGGAGAAAAAGAAAAAGGAGAAAAAGAAAAGGAAAAAGAAAAGGAAAAAAGAAAAGGAAAAGAAAGGAAAAAGAAAGAAAAAAGAAAAGGAGAAAAAGAAAAGGAGAAAAAGAAAAGGAAAAAGAAAAGGAAAAGAAAGGAAAAAGAAAAAGGAGAAAAAGAAAAAGGAGAAAAAGAAAGGAAAAAAGAAAAGGAAAAAAGAAAAAGGAGAAAAAGAAAAGGAGAAAAGAAAGAAAAGAAAAGGAGAAAAGAAAAGGAGAAAAGAAAAGGAAAAAGAAAAAGGAAAAAAGAAAAAGGAAAAAAGAAAAAGGAAAAAGGAGAAGGGAGAAGGAAAAAGGAAAAAGGAAAAGGAAAAAGAAAAAGGAAATGTAAGCTTTGGGTGAGGATCCTGGCAGACACAATGAATACCACACACAAGGGATGGATCTTTGTGAGATGTCTCTGAGTGTCTCAGAAGCATTAACGAAAGGTAAGGAAGCAGATTAGATAGCTCAGATAACTCCAAAAGGAGTTGATAGGATAGCAGAGTATGAAAAGTATTTTCAGAGAATCTATATCACACTAACTTTTTCTTTTAATATTCTGAACAGGCACCAAGACACACATTAGGCAATTCTCTCATCGCCGTTGCCCAGCAAATTACAGACTGAATCTGTTCAACATTCGTCAAGCACTAAGAATCTGGTTTATAACTTAGTCCATCTTCTTGCCTTGCAGTACAAATAAATGCACTAGTTCTAAGATATGCTCTTCTTCAAGCTGATCATTACTGATGTCTGACTTCTTGGGCTTCCTGATAAATTATCCTCTTCTTTCACCTCAAGCAGAAAATGCTCTTCCACCAATAATCTACGACTGTCAGTCTTGATTACTTGTAAACAGTGAAGCTCTTTGAATATTTCTACTTGTGAAAAGTGTTCATTTTCTCACTCATGTCTCCCAGTATGAGATGCTGGCAGACCTGACAGCTGTGCTTTATGTTATTTTATTAAAGTTGTTAGTGCTGCAGAATGGTCCACATTTTTATCACTGCAATTCTTAAGGGAAACACAAAATTGTTTTATAACACATTCACATCAGGGAGCATCTCTGTCTTGCACTTTGTGGAGAAGCCCAGAATTCTCAATGCTGCAGACTATAGGGGACCTGGTTCTAGGACTGGCTCTTGCATGAAGTAACATCTGTATTATGGTTTGTTCTACTCATGCCATAACACCAGCAGAAAAGCAACTGTGTTACTATAGAGCACTAGCTAAAAGTATTGGGGAAAAAAGCTTTTGCATTAGTTAGCACTATTCTCATGCTCCATGAATATTTACTGTTGATAGTTAAGAGTTTATAACCTCCAAAGCATTTCACTAAAAGAAAAATAATAGTGATGGAGACTACTTTTACCAAACTGCTGCAACACAACAAAACTCAACTGTCTTGGCAATTATAAGGTATAAGATTATCAAAACCAGCAGCTAACAAATAAAACTAAACAAAACCAAATCAAAACAAAAACCCCAACAACATAAAACACAGAACAAAACTAACTTCTCCCAGCAGTTTGCCAGCATTAGATATTACCCAGCTGGTGGTGTTCATTAGTATCCATACTCCTTGGGATACCCAGGTATCTTTTCTAAACAGAAATCTAACATTTTAATGAAATCTGTTGAGTGATAGAAAGTTCAGCATCAGATTAACATATGAATCATGAGGCAGCTGAAATTCTCATCTCTGCAGCAGAACCCTTCTCCAGAGACAAAAAACTTCCCAGGGCTGCTACACATACCACTTCCTCCAGCTCCCTTATGGATCCAGAGCTGTGTGATGAACACCCACCCACAGCACATCCTGCCCTATTCTTGCACTCTGGCAGGCAAATATGGGAGGTGGAGCAAGGTTTATCCTGAGCATCCTACCATGTGGCAGAAAAACCCAAGGACTGAGCAGACTATGGCTCCTTATTCCTTTAGTGATACTAAGGATGTCCTTGTGGTGACTTCCGTCCGCCTGCACCTCCTCTCGTATTGCCTTTACATCAGCTTAGTTTCTGAATTGCCTCTTTTACCCTTTTCTCTCTGGTCTTGTCCTCTTTGGTCTTTCCCCCAGTACTTGCTTTCCTTTTACTTCTCTTTATATTTGGTTTACATTCTCACAGTAAGACTTCATTTCCATCTCTTCCTCAAATTTAATTAAATGTGACATTTGCTGCTATTATGAGTGTGAGCTTTTTGCTGGGCAGCCTCCTCTGCCAGTCTCTGCATTCTGTCTCCATCCCCCTTGTATTCTGTTCTGGTTTGAGTCTCAACTGGGCTAGCAATATAAAAAAGGAAGAATAAGGGATGCAACAGCAGTTCCACACAGCAGCTTTAAGGGATGCTGCAACCAAATGGTCCTAAATCCTGTTTTATTTACCTAGGGCTACTCATTGCAGGAGCTCCCATGACCTTGGGCATGCCCCAGCTGGGTATCCCCCCTGCCACTTCTCCAGCCAGGGCCCCAGGAAAGGCAAAACCACAGAAAACAAGTGTGGCATGGTCCTTCTTGAAGACCTACAACATATTGTTTTAAGATGGTTCTAGAGGCCTGGCTGTCCCTCATCATTTACCATGGGATCAGGAGCTATTTCTGAGCAGCCCAGGCAGTTCAGCACCTTCTGCATCTCTGCGTCCATCTCCATATTTAATTACAGCTACAAGACTGCTGTAATTTAATTGCTTTAATTTATGGTGAACACTGCAGAAAAAACCCCACATCCTATAATTTTCTCATCTGCTGACTTTGCTTGAGATTCTATATCAGACCAATATCTACATTTACAGGAATTAGAAATCCCTGATTTTGGAGTTTTTCACTTGTTGCTTTAAATCCATCTTATTTCAGGAGATGGACAAGCCGAAGTTGCCTGCATTTCTATATTCAACTATTTTTTAAAATTATCTGCTGGAAAAATCATTCTCCAAATATTTTACCACTTCCACACAAAGCACACTGGTACCTCACAGATGCTGATATTACTACTGCAAAGCATCAGTTCCATTGGAAATCTCAGTTTAGCAAAGCTGTGTTTTAGAGTGGTCTGTTTTTTTTTTTTTTTTATTCCTGTTGACTCTTTGTCGTTGTGACTGTGAATGTTTTTGTCAGTTCTATTGTGCTTTGGGGAAAGTCTTGAACCTCACATTTCACATGGATATATGAATAGATGCACCCTTTTTAGCAAAGCACTTAGATAAAGAGAAATTTGTGGAAGCACACGCATAAAGGTTAAGTAAAACTCTTAAGCGTGTGTGTTCAAGTGCTTTGGTAAAATACACTCTGCAAACACTAGTTTCTAACTATTCTGCATTAAAATATTGTAAGAAAAAGAAGAAATATAAAAAGCACTCTAGGAAATTAACTTCTGAAAGTATAAAAGACAAGAGAGCCCATGAACAGAATGATGATTGTATAGAAAACATTCACCATTTGGTGAAATAATGTAGATGGCACTCCGAAGAGCTCAAATTTTGACAGGCTTCCAGTTTGGCTCCAACTGATAGAAAATTCTTGGAAAGTGGGCACATTACAAAGGAGATACTTGAGGAAATATCCAGGGGGGTAAGAAGTCCTGCCAAAGACTTCAGGAAATGCTATTTAGAGCCTGATACAAATCCAGGCAAGAATTTATAAATGTACTTGGACACATTTTCACCATGCCCATTAGCCTCCTAGTTAGCAGATAATGTTCTAAACACCTCTGTAGTCTTCTTCACCTGGGAATGAAAGTTGGGTGGTGGGGAGGTTCCTCATGACATCTGCTAGACAGGGCTGCTACACAAGAGAAATGCTTCGCATAGAGACCTGGGTAAGGAATGGCAATGTCATCAATGTGATAATGTTGGAGGAAAAGCTATCCCGTGTGGACAGCCTGCTATGCAACATTACTTATTTGGTAAAAGGCTATTTTTAATCAAGAAAAAGCACTTTAATCAAGGACAGAGTTAGTGATTCAAAAATTTCATGCAGGTGCATGCATTACTTGACTGAAAGCCTTTTCCTAAAAGGTCAGAGCTGCAAAGTGTTGTGCAAGTCCCACTCCAAGAGCAGAGATAACCTCGAGGTGTATCAGGCTGATGTATTTTGGCTCCTGATGCAGAGAGTTTCAAAGTCAGAACTTCCCTGCTAATCTTCTTACCTTTCAACAAATATTTGCCATACTCTGAGCACACTCAATAAGATCCATGACATGCCAAGTCACAAGCGTGTTAGGGAGGTTGATTTGGTTTACTTATTTTCTTTGCATTTTTCAGCCAGCACAAAAGAAATCAACTTCAGGTCCCATGGCATCAGCACGGAGCCAGTTTAGTGTGCAGGGGAATGTGAGTTTATCCCCATCTCCTGGGGGAATCTCCATCACCCCTCACCCCCTTTACCACATCTCTGGGAACCGCAGAAAGAGCCCACAACGACCATAGCAGATTTCTTCTCTGGGGAGCTAGCTTATTTCTATTAAACAAGTCCTCACCCCTACCAACACTTTCTGAAAATAAGAATAAAACATCCAGGCATTGTGTCCTGGAGTAAGATACTCTGAGTCACTCTCTCCACTGACTGTAGGAGGATTTTAAGGAGACTTCAGCTGTCTAGAATGACACATATCACATGCTTGCAGCAAACCACTGGGGTTTCAAAGCCTGCTTTTGTGTGCATTTCTCAGGGGATCCCTCTCCTTCCAGCAGACCTTCGCTGGACGGTCCTGTCTGTTTTCTCACAATCACAGAACTCCTGGATGAAGCTACAGTCTGAGGACAGACTTTTCCCCCAGGCATCCCTCAAATACTTCTTTATCTTTCAGCCTTGCACACACAAGGCTATCTCGCCTCTGAGCTTGCCTCCCTGGGATTTAAGCAGCCTATACCCTCTAGTAAGTAGGTACTGAAATAGGTTGAAGAATAAATTGCTCTCATTTAACATTCACTCCGAAAAATACGGTTGCATTTATTATGCAGCATATTGTTTTATGTCCTGTTTTGTTATAATAAGTCATGTTTAAAATGTCATGACATTTAAATCAACAGCAGTAAGAGGGAAATGCTGAAAAAGAGCAAGAAGATCAAAAAAAGGATTTGAAAAATCCTGGTGAAACACTATGGGCCAAACACCCTCATATAGTGCTAATAAAATCACAAGGGAGTTTAGAATGCATCTATGGGAAACCCACAACTCCTGTGAGGTCCCTGTGTCACTGTTCCAAGATCCAGCAGTCAAGGTCAGTGGTCAGGGCAAAACCTTCCTGGTGCTCTGCATCCTCTTGCAGGTTTAGCCTTTCTCTGAGCTGCCCTTTGCCACAGAGTCACTGCAATACTCTGGAAAACTCTACAGAATACATCCCTGGAATTTGTTAATACCATTTGTCTCAGTGAGGAGCTTTATTTCAATGCCTGTGCTAAGTTATATAAATGAACTTTACATATAATATAAAAGCCTACTGTAATGTGGCTTTATAGCCTATGAGGAGACATAGAGACTATCTAGCACTGATGATCTACATACATAATGGCACATCTTCACCAGAAGGACTTTTTAATGTTGAAAAGAAAATAGCTTGGATTAGAGGAGCTTCTCTTGTCTCTGCAGATTCAGTGCTCACCTTTTAAATGAGGTCTGGACCCACATGCCAGCATCCCTCACAGCTGCCTCCCTGCTCTCTCACCCCTCACCAAGGGGAAAAAGACTCAACAACTGCAACAACAAAACAGATGGTGGTGCCACGAAACATTAAACCCAGTCCCAATACCTGAACTGTACCATGAATATTTCACAGAGGCATGGGGTAGAAAAGACAACAAAATGACCTTTTCTAGCATCTTAAGTGATATCTAACCTGGTAATTGCTATAGACACACTGAAGACACACAAGAGGGAGACCAAGACTATTTAAAAGAAGTTGTGTATGTTTTTTAAAATTAGTATCTCAGTGTTTCCATTATAACTTGCCAATATGAATGACATTTACTTTTGCTCTGAGAAATGAAAGAAACTCCAAAAGACAGGCTGCATTAAGAATCTATTGATATTCCACTGACCTAGTGGCATAAGAACCAGAAAAGTTTTGTCAAGGGCAAATGCCCCAGAGTCTGCGAATTCATCTCTTAAAGTAGCAGTAAAAGTAAAAAAAAAAATATCTTCTGTGTCTAGAA
This sequence comes from Calypte anna, assembly GCF_003957555.1. Lineage (NCBI taxonomy): Eukaryota > Metazoa > Chordata > Aves > Apodiformes > Trochilidae > Calypte > Calypte anna. The sequence continues at coordinate 13,036,995 of NC_044258.1, forward strand.
TATTTATAAAACCCAGTAGACACTTGTACTTCCTGATGTTTTAATAACTGTGAATGGCACTAGACCCAGGTATAGGAGCAGAATTGGAGATTTTTGATGGTCAATCACCTCTTCCAGTTTTCCCAGTTAGTTAATTGCCATAATCTCACACAAGAAGCTCCCTTAAGGGACATCACATGGGGTTTTGCCTGATTTATTTTCTTCCTGTTTCAGAAACTTCACAAAGTTATGTTATCCATAGCAGAACACGGTCCAAGGTTCTGTATGGGATGGAGACCCAGACAAAGGGAGAGGAGGAAAAGTGAATAACAGTTTGGTACTGTTTAAGGAGGATCCTTCATCCCTCAGATGAGCCTCTTAACTCATGCAGTAGATCAAACAAGAACATATGAGTACTTGGTAAAACTCAGACTGGGATAACAGTGGATTTTTTCAGGAGGTGGAGGTGCACAAGATGCCTTCACTTTGAGGAGGAGAAGTCTATTTGCTCCTCTTCCCAGCTGCAGCTTTGGCCTTCTATTCAAATTCTTTTTCTGGGCAATAAGACCACATTTGCACCCACAAAATGCCCACGCTAAAGAATATGGATGGCATAATAGCCTGGGAATATAATTTTCTGCAATTAATTTCAGTGAAGGGACTGTGAATTTGGGGAGAATTAATTTTAGCTGGATACATTTTACAGTTAATTAAGGCTGATAGCTTCTACTAGTAGGAATGTGGTTTTACTGAAAATACATCGAAAAAATCTTATTAAATGGCCTAGGAAAAAAGCAGTTGCCACTACCCATGCTACCATCTCCCAGACAGCCTCATGTTTCTATATGGGAATCATGAATTGATAGTATTTGCATAACAATTTATTATTCATTATGCAGAACTCCGTATCATTTGGTTTGGACAGAATTAACATTCAAACCCTTGAACACAGACATTTTAGAACTAGTCATCTGGAAAAGTCATAGGAACTTTTTCTGTTTGCAATGTTTTTGCAAGTTCTGCTCCTGTGATGATATCCTGGCAGCAGATCCCCACCTCCTCACACCATAACTCAGAGAACATGCTGCAGAGCTAAAGGAAATCCTGCACTGCATGGAGAGAGTGATCACAAACGTGGAGAGATGGAGGGTAGGAAGGGTTCAAAGATGGGAAAAGCAAGCCTAACTTTGCCAGTTTTCAGAGACAAAAAGGTAATTTTGTTTGCTTTTAGTTTGATCAGCTAGTTGATGCCTTAGGAAACACTGAGATCAACAGAAGTTAAAGCAATTTCTAGTAGATATGAATAAAACACAGGGCTCATCTGAGAAGAAGTTGTATGTTACTCCAGAAGCTCAGTCAAATAGTTGCAGATTAAATGCTGTGAGAATGGTTGTAGCATGGGTTTGCTTCATCTCAATCTGCCAGACTAGGAATTTGCATGTTTCCCATTATTCTTCAGGAGGTGACTGGGAAATTCAGGAGGGAGGTGACTGGGAAATAGGCTGTACAGTCATACACTTTTTGGAGGAACTTGCAAAATAATTGGATCAATTTAGACACATTCTGAAGTCAGAGCAGGGTACCTTGCAAACAGAATTTCTTTTCTTCCACAGGTCTACTACTAGGTTTTGGGTTTTTTGTTTTTGGGCTTTTTTTTTTGGAACTATCCTTCAAGCAAACTTCACAAACAATATCATGTCCTCAGCCTGTTTCCAGAGTTTAGCCTGTGCACATACAGAGGTGTCCAAAGGCACCCAAGCTCTCCTCATTCATTCTGACCCATAAGCTTTATTACATTACATTTAATTGCAGAAGACACCGTCTTCACAGCTTTATTTCCCATATGACATCTTGTGAATTGCTTTTAAGAAAAGCCATTTACACGACTTCTATATATATGTAAACTAGTACTCTAATGTCACATTCTTGTTTGCACATAGCTTTGTATTCATGTCAGCTAATCCCAATGCAAAAAGCAAGTGGCCCTCCATATATTTCAGTTAGGAAACAGTAGCATGGATTTTCATAAAACAAAACTTTGACTGATACTATGCAAAATCTGTTCCACTGGAAAACTGGCATCTTGCCCATCATCTTCCACAAAGTTCAGTATCTTTGTCAGTGCTCATCTACTTGACTTCTTAATTGTCTGTGTTCACTGGCTGTATCAAATGGAGTTTTCTTTTTGCTTTTGCTCCCTGTGTATTACATCTTTTAATCGGTATATATAATTACTTACTCCAATCTGCCATGCCAGATTTTCTAAGCATTAGTCTAATTAACTTAAGCTTGATAATTATGTTTCAGATATCATAACAGTACACACAGAACTTGTGGATTATGCTGTTGGCTTAGCTGTTTCTGGTAACATTTCTCCTATTCTTTTAACTTTTTCCCTTTTCTTTTTCTCTTTTTTCTACAGGGTGGGAGTGCAGGAAGAAAGAGACAGTGCTCTTCTATTCAAATGTCTGGAAGTTTCTCTAAAAGAAAACACAGGCTGTTTCTTATAACAAGTCATCAAGGAAGTCAACACAAATGAGAAGAGATCCAAAATGCATGGATTTCCTCTTTTTATAAGAAAATTTAAATATGTCACACAAGAAAGATACTTGAGCTTCCAGTAGCACAAATCATAGAGGATTCAAGCACAAACTTATAGCACTTACTGCCCAGTTATGAAAGTACTCAGACCACTGGTCTCCAGCCTGAGCTGTTCTAATTATGTGTCTGTGGGCGACAGGATGCCGCCAGGGAGGCAATAAATAAGTGATAACTTGCATGGGACCTGGCACACATACCTTTTGAGAACAGAAAGATCATCCCTCACAAAGTGATGCAGGCCATCTGGTTAAATGAAATATACAAGCCTGAGACACCAAGTAAGAGTAAACAGATGCAGAGGACATTTAAGTCATAGTTATAAATGAAGGAAAGCAAAAGAAATCTGTAACAGGCTATAGATTTTTATTTGGCTTTCTGAGGTACAACATTTCACTCCTGGCCAACTCACTTTCATATTCTGCTTTGACAGTGGAGAATGTACTGTACAATGTGTGGTTTTCCTTTCTCCTAGATGAGGACAGGGATGTTGTGTCCTACCACATTGAACAGCCTCTGCCCAGTGAAAGACAAGCAGAGCCAGGAGGGCCTCTCAAGGGCTGTGGTTCTGTCATGCTGACCAAGTCCAATAAGCCACATTCAGGTCCCAAAGGCTCTGAGACCACAGTTTGAGTATCTGGGCTGCAAACCCATTGATGTTACACCCATGAAAAGAGACTATTTGTTTGAATTTTTGGTACAGTGATACTTAAGTGTTGTCAAGCCCAGAAGACCACGCCAAAGGCTTTGCCTTTAGGTTTATAGGTGAGGACTTAATCATCCGTGAAACTCTAAAAGACTGCTCAACTGTTCGTACGGATTTTATGAATACAGAGACATGGACAGGAACAGGCAGTTCCTCTTGCTGAAGTTCCCCTCATTCAAGCCCCTATTTTAACCTTTAGGTGACTAAAAGGCTGTCACCCTTGACAGAAAAGATTACCTGCAGTCAAGGAAGTAATCAGGGTAGCCAGCACAAAAAAATAAGCATAACAAAAATCTAAATATTAGTAATTAGTATTTGATTCAATCAGACTAAAAGTGTTAGACCACTGTAGCAGTGATTCAGCTATTTAACATTCCAATTATCTTTAATGAATTAGCCTCAAAGTATGGCTGAGGTGCAGCAGCCTAAGAATCCCTTTGCTCATCTATAGACCACTTGCAACTAATTTCACTTCACAAGCCTACCTCAATTAACATTTTTCTGTATTTCACACATGAATAACTGCAGTATTATATATACACTCCTCTCCTAAATTTAATAGCTGAGATACCTTAATTTTTTTGATTCTGCAAATGAAGGAAAATAATTTCATGCTACTATCTCAAACCAATTAAAAGTCTTTTCATATTGGCTTTGCGTCATTTAGATAAATGTATGAACCAAAAAGGTCCTACATTTTTCACATAATAATTACTTGGAAATGATCTGCTATGCAGCACTCCAAAGACAGAGGAGTTTGCAATTAGCAAATTTAAAAGTTTGCTTTACACTTTTCATCAGTAATTTTTAAAGATTTTGTTTGTTTGTTTGTTTGAATGTTTAATATTAGGAAAGAAACAATCAGTATAATTCTAAACTATCAGAATTTAAAAAATAACTTGGGAAAAAATGGAAATTGATACACCATCTTATTGGCCACTGTGGAACTATACTTACACAAATAGCTCTTATAAAATCAAGGATGCCTGTATAATTATGTAACATGGGTAGAGTAAGAGATACCCAACTTCATGATCTCAGAGAGTTATTAAGTGCTCTAAGATAGGTTAAAACTGGTCTATGGCTTCCCTACCTGCATAGCAAGCCAACTGATGGACTTCATGACTCCTTCAGCTTTCCTTGATTTTCTCTTGGTGGTATATAAAAAGACAGTGTCATTTAACATAATTTCTGCTTTAATGGAGAAATGATGAAAAAGCTCTGGCTTTGCACCATGGTTGTGGTGAAAGGAGCAGCATTCTTGAACAGATTACAGATCTGACGTTATTTTCCTTTTGACTGCATGTTTGCAGCATTATTTTAGCATTAGGAAAAATGAACACACATGTAGATAACAGCATCCACGCAGCAATATGGCATAGCTGTTTTTCTTCTTACAGGCATCCAATTTAATTTTATCATCAAATACCACACAGTACAAATTCCCGTGTTCTGTTCTTCACTGATTTTAACCCCAGTTTAGGGCTAAAGCGTTTTGTGCTGTGCATATCATCAAGAGCTCACTGTAGACGAGAGCATTACCAGCAGAAAGACACGTGCAGCACACAGCATGGGTCCTTCTCATGTCAGGTCTGTTGAATTTGCTTCTACATCTGAAGCACCCATGTGATGCCATAGAGCTTCACTGTCATTTCTTTTCTAAGCTACTGAGTAATGTTATAATGAGGTTACACAGACATAATGCAACTTACCCATACAGCTACATAAATAGATTTTATTTTGTATAGCAATTTTTATAACAAATAGGGATGTGCATGGCCTATTTGGTTACATGAGCACATCCGTGCCCTGAAAGATGATGTTCTCATTAAACAATGCTGCAAGCCCAAATCTTATCTAAAGTGCTGTTTACTTTGCTGGCAGATCAGCCAGCATGCTACAAAGCATAAATCTCTCACTATTGTCATTCAAACTGAGGTCATCCCCAAAATTCTGAAAGCTTAAAAAGTGATTAAATAACTAGTAAGAGGAGAACATTTATTAATCAATAACCGCTTAATTTGGCTAATATTATAAACTAAAATTTCTAAATGGAATAAGTTTTTTATTATTACACTCTTTCCCTCTAGTACTTTTATCTCAGAGAATAATGAATATTGTAACATTTTACCCTTACTGGAATTTTCCCCAGGCCTTGGTTTTTATAGTGTACTACATTTTGGAAAGTTAATTTAGTAGTTACAAATAAACTCTTTGCTATCATCCTATTTCCATTACTTCCTTTTATAACCAGTACCACACTGCATTTATACATGAATCTGTTCTGAATCTGTTTCAAGCCTGATTTTACTCATGCTCTTTGTCAAATGTCACTGAGCTCCTGGAATAGCTCTGGTCCACTCAGCCAAATCAGGAAGAAAGTATTTACATCTAGAGGTGTATCCTCTAGATAAAACTTTTTATCCTTGGGCACCTGCCTGGGGCTCTGTGTGGTGCTCCACCTGAGCTAATGCACTTTCTAGGGCTCTCTCTGCACCTTCTCATGACTTAGGAGTCCAGGGCCACCTTGGATTGGTTTTTTTGTTTGTTTGTTTTTGTTTTTTACAGTTTGCTTTTCATGGCATCTGGAGACACTTCAGGAGATAGCCTTGAGAACATTAGGAAAGCTATAAACACTGTGTTTTCATGATTTTATTATGTGATTATTTCTGTGACACAGACCAAGTTAAGCCTTTCTGCCAACTAATCTCTGGGATTTGGGGGTATCAGCAAAAATTTGGATAAATCTATTATTGCAAAACCAATTGGCCCCATTCACAACTAAAAAGCTCCCTGAAAACTAACATTGTGAAGCATCTCATGTTCATGCTTTAATAAAGAAAAGGACTAAGAATAAACTAAAGGAAACACAGTAGTTTTTACCAGCTTGCTGCACTAAGCCTTTGCTTAACACTTGAAGACAGATCTTGTGCTGATTTTGGCACCAGTAGAAAAAAGGTATTATCTCCAAGTCATCTAACAAGATACTAGGAAGGAAGGAAGGAAGGACATTTTCTCCAGGTAACAATTTTGTCAATAAATCAGAAGGTGAGTCATGCCCTTTTGAGTAGGGCATTTAAATTCTCTCTTAATACTGAGTGTATGCTTAAGATCTGTGTAAACTCACTTAAGATGATCACTTCTCAGATGTTAAAAATTGGTGTGCACTGAATATCAGTAGGCACATTTATAATTAAAAAACGTTTGAGCCTAACAAGCATAGCTGGCTGACTGTTACTTATTGTGCACATTTGAGAATAAGGACTCCTGCTTTAATTAAAGTGATTGAGTGAAGACATCTGAATGCTCACATTTTATGGCAGGGAGCACATACGGATTGAGAAATTAAGTCATAGTGTGAGTCAGAAAACCACATGCTGAGCTGGCTTAAAACTAGGGATAGAAATAGGATAAATAAGTCAAAATTCATGAAAATGTTACCTGCTAGTTCAAAATCAAAAATTCTGACAAATTTCAGGAAAACAAGATTTCCTTCATTCTCAGCATTTCTCATGTTACACTTTCAGAAGGCAACAGGGCCAGGGAGGAGATCTTATCCCTGCACTTGGCACTGGTGAGGCCACACCTCAAGTACCATGTTCTGTTCTGGGCCCATTGCTATAAGAAAGATATTGAGGTGCTGGAGCACGTCCAAAGAAGGGCAATAAAGCTGATGAAGGATTTGGAGCATAAGTTTTATCAGAAGCAGCTAAGGGAGCTACGTTTGTTTAGCCTAGAGGAAAGGAGGCTGAGGGGAGACCTTATTGATCTCTCTAACCAGCTTAAAAGAGGTTGTAAAGAGGTCTGTTCAATGAAGTTACAAGTGATAGGACAAGAGGTAACGGCCCCAGGTTGCACCAGGGGAGGTTCAGATTGGATGTTACAAAAACTTTTTTCACTGAAAGTGTTATCAGCCATTGGGACAGTGCCTGGGACAGTGGTGGAGTCACCATCCCTAGAGGGATTTATGAGTTGTATAGACTTAGTACTTAGGGATATGGCTTAGTTAAGGACTTGTCAGTGTCAGGTTAACAGTTGGACTCTGATCTTGAAGGTCTTTCCCAACCAAAGTAATTCTGCAATTCTCCCATTATCAGACTCTTCAACTGCCATGTTTCAGCTGTGGCTTAGGTACACTTAATGTTATTTGCAGCATTTTTTTGCCTCAACATAGAAAATAAACACAGCATTTGAGGGGTAAAAGGAGACCCAGCAAGGGAGGATCACATCTTACAGTGTTTACTCATAAGCATCATTCTCCTTCACCAGTATGTCCCTTGACCCAAACTGGTAATTGGGGTTTGCAGGTCATCCATAATTGTGAGCTTAGCCCAGGGAAATATGAGGTTTCACACAACAGCCTGGAAAACTATAGCAATTGTTGTTGATAAAAACAGCACAGAAAGGGAGGAACATGGATTTGTCTAAACAAGACAGCTTTGTATGCAAAGTCAGAATAGTGATTGACACAGAATAAATTAGGAGTAGATTATAATTGGCACATCCACAATTACACTGAACTTGTGAAAAACTAAAGTGAATAATACCTACTCTAATATTTCCACCTCACTTTGGAGCTTCAAAAAGAGGCAGTGTGAGTACAAATGGGGTGAAACAGGCTCAAGTGACAGTGGGGAGAGTGTTCCTTTTTGCTCCAGATACTCAGTTTCAGTCACAACTCTGAGGCTAGCACACTTACTGTTGAAGGAGATAAACAACCATCCTGGCCATCCTTCCCTTCCTTTCTCTGTTTTCCCATCCTCCATTATGTTTGTCTCACTTTCAGCTTAATCTGATGCCCAAGTAGAGCTGTGCAGCACTTGGCACGACCAAAGGGGATATCTAATCCAACAGTGGTGGGAGGAAAACCATGAGAGTGGTCTGGAATTTCCACTGCAGGAAGAACTGAGAAGAATCAGTTCCCAATCAAGTCATGGTGTGCACAGCACTGTTTCTTCTAGCAGACTGTTTCAGAGGTGTATTCAAATTAAAAGCCCATACACTATTTAGCACTGATGTCAGAAATGACATGTGGAGCTGATTTGATGCATTTGTCTGTGAGTTGTATTGTTTCCATTTCTATCTGCCATTCTAAAGCTGCCACGCAAACTAAAATGAGAAGTTTTGGCTGTTTCTTCATCCCTACAACTAAAATATCCAGCATCCCAGGGTCTTTGCTTTAAGGACATATTTTTAATACAGATTGACTGAAAAAAAAAAAAAAAAAGAATTCCAACCACATTTGCATATTATCCCCAGCAACAACTTGTGCATTAGGTCAGCCCTTGGCTGTCTTGGCAAGGAGTGAAATCATTCCAGGACTGGTTGTGGAGCTGCAGAGAAAGCAAACAAACCCCATAATGCCACAAACCCCACACTGCCAGGCAGCCACAGCTGCTCACATCTGAGCCACCAGTAGCAGGAGACCGGGGCACTTCTTGCTGTTGGTTTTCCTGCATTATCTGGGATAAGCCCTGAAGCCAGCATGGTGACTCTGGATTTGCAGAGCTGTAATGGGGCTTTGATCTAATGTCACAACAGGAGCAGGCAGCGACTCAGGTCCCAGCAGCAGCAGAATTCAACCCAGCCAGGGTCTGCTGCAGTCAGTGGAAAAACACCCATTGGCTTCAGTGGAAGCGAGTTCAGCATCTCAGTGCCAGCAGGGAAAAAAAGCTCAAAAGGTCACACAGAGAAAACATAAAAGGGAAATTGTTCCAAGGCACAAGGAGCTGCTTCAATTTTTTTGTTCAGGCTGCCCTATCAGATTCATTTTCAGCAAAGCAATGCCTCTTATCTTGCAGGTTCCCCTAACTAACGAGGCAAGAGCATGATCAGTTTTAAAGAAAATTGTGGGTTTGTCTTCAGACAACTCAGTAATTCATTCCATCAGGCCCTCTTCTCTGATACTACTTTTTATTGATCAGAATACCTCAGGCTATTAAATTTATTAATTAAATGATAATTTTTTTTCCTGGTGAGTATACAAGGAGATAAATGTCTTACAAATAAACTCATAGCTTGCAGGCTGAGTCATGGGGTGATTTAGAAATCATTTATCTTTCTCTCTCCCTCTCAGCAAAAAGTAATCATTACCACAATGCTCTGCAAGTCTAATGTGGCAGTGAAATGTGCAACAAAAAGAGATATTTTCCATTTCCAGTACAATCATACCGAACTTTTATGTTCTACTAATTTGTAATTGCAAAGCTAACAAGACAATATGGATAGCTGCTAATCCAGTTAAGCACAAACTACCACCCTTCTGAAGCAGGGAGTGCTCTGACCCCATCAGCTGAAGCCAAACTTTGCAGAGACTGAATTTAGATTCAAATATCTCTGTTCTTCAAAGATATACAAGTTGGCATACACCTGAATTTTCCAGCACTTCATAGCTGTTCTGAGCCAGGCCTGGGGTTGAGAGGTGATAGTCCAAAGCTGAGAGACAGTAGCTTTTTGAGGAGCTTTCCCCCAGTGCTATTTTTCCTGGGCTGAGAACACTCCAATGGGGAACATGTGCTTTTTACCCCACCACCCAGCACAAAACAAGCAAAGAAGTTGGTTAGGTGGATACCACCTGCCACCAGATGTAAGGGACAAGTAACAGCACAGAAAGGGACACAGCAGCATATGGAAAAAATTGAGACCTTTTAAAATGAAAATCAGACTTCAATCTGGGTCTCTTTTCCCAGCCTTTTTCCTCCAACATAGCTGTGTTCAAGTCAAGACAGGCTAAAAACCCCTATAGATTTGGCCCATACATTTCTCATCATTAGATCACCTGCGCTTTGAATATAAAATATCAAAAATTAGCTTATTTTCTTTAGTATTTACTGATCTATCCCATGGTTTGGGGCAGGCTGAAGTAGCCTGCTCTAAGATAGGCTGACCTGCAAAGCCGTATTCACAACTAAAATAACAAGAGCCATGTTCCCTGTTTGCAGTGTTACTCTACTGGTTTGGAACTGGAAAAGGGGCTTAGCAGAAACAAACATAAAGAGGCAATGGCAGCAAAGGCAGTGTTCACAGGAATATATATTAAAATAAATTATGGCACAGGCATATAGAGTAATGTCTCTAATTTTTTATGCCTCTTTCTGTAAGTTACCAGCTGCCACAGTACCAGCCTGCAGGTGGGTAAGGGACATCTGCAATTCCCTGGGGGGACTGTGGATGTTGTTCCAGAACACATTTGACAGTAAGCTCAAGAGACCTTGCTGACTTCAAGCTAGAAAGTAGGGCATGGTGTTAGCATGCACATGTACACACAAGTCCTTCAGCCCTAAGCACAAAGACCATGATCTCTGCAAAGCCAGAGCCATCACACCCCTGCTGACAGCATGCAGGTCAGACAGCTTCATGCACTCTAAACCAGGCTGCTTCCATCCAAGCAGCTCCAGGGGATGTCTGCAAGGTCCCATCCTGCTTGCCAGAGCTGTTTACTTACTATTTAGGGTCAACACCTGATACAGATTAAAGGAACCATAAAGTGTTTAAAGAAATCAAGACCACGTACACCTCTTGTGACAGCTACACTAAGAAACAGTGGTGCTGCACTGAGTGCTAGTTTGTCAACCTTTGCTACTTATACAATTCACAGCCAATTTAATTAAAAATATAACAGATCGGAAAGCTGCTAAAATGCTCGCAATGACTATCAGTCATTTGATAATGGTATGATAGAGCCATTAGAAGTGAACTATAAGCAAACTTTTTCAAGACTGAATAACTGGGGCATTATGGTTCCAGCCATTAATGTCATGGTTTTTAAAAAAAATAGCTGTCTATTTTGACCTAAAAACTAAGTATTTTTATCTTGCACACATTTAGAATAAAAATATGTTTTTAAAAGGTACATTATAATTCATGGTTATGAGCTGCACATTTTGCATTCTGAACACTAAAACAGACTCACTTCATCATTTAGTTGATTTAATACAAAACTTTTTTCCTCTGCTTTTCTGCTTTTTGCTAAGATGAGCACTCTGTATTCATTAGTAATCAAATACAATAGCAAATGTAATCCTGTTGCACAGATGAACTCTATTACCAACACACTCATGTTTAAATTATTTCCTTTAAATAGTAGTCTCTTGTTATTCTACTTCAGCACATGAAAGAAGTTCTGACAGTAACAGCTTGGACAAAGAATGCCAAATTAAATAAGTGAAAAAACCCCAGAATCAACTGATCCTGGTTTCATCATTAAACTAATGTTTAGTCATACCCATACTTTGGGATTAACAAAGTGGGATAGTGCTGGGAGATAATCCTACTGCTGGTCCTGAGAACAAGCCACACTAATGGTTTTGTCAGCTGAACATTTAAATACTGATTGTCTCAACTTGTTTTATTCAAGTGTTGCAAAGGTAGGAAAAAACCAATATAGATATATATGTATATATAAAACATTTGTATATTATATATACATTATATTTATATACTCAGATGGTGTATGCTGGTGCATCTCTGTATAGTATAATACAACTTTATATCATATACTGCCTTTCATACCAACTGAATTCCCAAACACTGAACAGAATGAAACACAAGGAAGCAGAGGATGCAGGAAGTACACGGTATAGATTATAGAAACCAGTGGTGTCAAGATAGTGTATGATGAATAAATTAAGGCAATGAGCCATAAGGCCAATAAAAGAGGGAGAAAAAAATTTAAGAGGCATATGCAGATGAGAAAATCTATTTAAAAAAAAAAAAAAATGTTTAAGAGATGGAGAGTTGATGAGGCAGAAAGATACACGGAGACTGCTCCAGATGGTAGAAGCAACAGCAAAGGTTCCTATAGAAGAGTGGCAAGAGTATTATACAGAGAAGGAAAGGGTGGTTGCAGAGTCTGCTAAAAGATAACAACAACAACAACAAAAACAAACCCAAAAACCCAGGCTACATGAACTGTTGGGATGAGTCACTGGTTTGGGAAATATGGAAGGACCTTGGGAAGACTAAAGAACTCATTCTGACTGTGGCCATATTGCTCATATTGTATGTAGAAGGGCACCTGCAGCTATGGAACACATTATGGTGTAGTCTGATAACCACTGATTAACAGCTGGGATAGACACACACACAATGAGTACACATGCACACAAGGAATTACTTTCCTACTTTACAAACATTGCATCAAAAAGCATTTGCCCAAATGTAGGAGCGACCTGACACACCCACAGTACACACAGTACACACTAGATACTTGCTATTATATTCTCCTTGTGTTCTACACATTTTATGTACAATGTACATAAATGGATCCCTAAAAGTATTTTGATACCTGAATAGTTTTTAGCACAGACTGAAATGGTGCATTGGTATCACCATATTGATTTATATTTTGAAAAGTCAAACATGACTGTGCTATGCAATGCTGTTTTTAAAATATTAAAAAACAAACATTAAACAATCTCAAATTTAGCTTTTTGGGGCCTGAAGCTATGATACACAAGTGGCAAAATGGCATAGATGTGTTGGACAGAATTTACTCAGCTCTGAACTGAGTGGCAAAAGTGATGATAGTGCTACTTGAAATCACCAAGCATTCATATTTGTGGATCCATTTCACTCTGAAGTTTTCAGTGTGAAAACAGTGCTGAAAATAAACATCCCTCTGTCGACCTTCACTAGCAAGCCTGCACAACCTTTAGGCTTTCAGACTAGCGAGGTCTAATGATCACATGTAGCTCCCACAGTGGCATTTTCAAGCCTAGAATGACAACAGTGACACATTTAAATCTTGTTCATCTCCTTTCCATATCCAGCTTCATTTCCTTGCCCATCATCTGTAGTCTCTGCCAGCCTGCTCCTGAGAAGATACTGGTTTGTCAGAACAGGGTTTAGCTGCAACACTGTACATATGGTCTTGCACACCTCAGAAGACCCAAGCAGATGAAATGCTGTGCTTCACATTCAGACACATCCAATAAAGCTGTAAATTAAAAGAAATTGAAGGGACTGTGTGCCTGGGAATAAAGCTAAATTAAGTAGAAAGTGCTTATAAGATCAAGACCTAAGCCAGTAGCTCCTACAACATGAAATCAGTCACTCTGGCATATCTGGGCATCCAGTAGCCACAAATGAGCTTGATTCTTATGCAGAAACCCAGTAAATAACTTACAGGTAATTTAAAAGGCCTCAAGGGAGCACACAGAAAAAGTCCAAGTCACTTACTGAATTAGTGTTTGGACTTGGTCTGGTGGCTGTACATTAATCTCTCTGGTGCCAGCTAGAGAGGGCACTAAGTGTAAGCCATTGAGGGCACCCAAACAAACCAGCACACAAGGAATTGGTAGCAGTATAGATCTGCTTGCCTGGCTACCTCCTTCTAGCTTTTGAACTTGGCCATTTCATTTTAACAACCAATGCATTAGACATCTTGGCATTACCACCTATGGGCTGCCAACTTGGATACACATCTAACTCAAACACTTTAGGTCAGACATTTATTTTGTGTTCACTATTGAAGATGACAATGAGGGTCATTACAAAGAGCTTGCATGGTACAAATGCTGTATGATGTGCTACTGGGTCATATTCATAAACATGACTGTCCAAATATCAATTGTAATATGATCACAAATCAAACTTAAATAGTTGGTCTTTGGGTTTATATAAAATAGACCTTGAAAAAAAGTTACATTTTTCATCATAATCTAACTTGATATTGAAAGAAACTTTAGTGAGGCATTAACACTCAGATATCATTAATTTATTAGGGATTTACTTTCCAAATAGAATACTCATTAGTGAGCTGCTGGATTGACTATTTAATAGCACTGTGTTTTAAAGAGCATGCAAATGTGTGTCCAATATCTGTGCACCATAAATACAGAACAACCCCATGACCAGAAGAATTGCATGTTTCCATATTGAATTTAGGACACTGCCAGTCACAACCCTTTGCTTGGAACATCATGCAAAATTGTCAGTTGAGATCTCCAGACTGAGCAGGAGCAGTCAAAGCAGGAGACTGTCAAAGCAGTCCAGATCTGACTGCTTCAAGAAGGATCAGGTATTCCTCTGAGCCATGGGCAAGAACACAGTGTGGTCTCTTATGAAACTCAGAGTAATACCTGTCCAAAGCTACAGAAAAAGCCATAGTATTTTTCAAATCTAGAAGCAAGACACAAACAATCATGGCTATATGCATGCATAACTCAGAAAAAAAAATCATCTATCACAAATAATCCATTGTAGCAAACCTAGCTACATTTATTCAATCTGATTGAGCAGAGAAAGCATTATCAAAAGAATTAACACATCCCACCCTGAAATTTATTTGGATGGAATCAACTGGTGGGTGAGATCATGTAAGCATTGACTGTTCAGCCTTACTTAAAAATTAAGGTTATACAGAGACTGAAAATCATTATCTGAGGTGTCCAGAAAGTCTTAAGCAAAACTAAATCATACCTACAATTTACACAGTGAATGTATACATCTGATAAAGAAATTGTGAAAGTGAACGGAGAAATCACTAATTATTTTTTTTATTTTAATTTTTAGAGCATATCATATTTTGAAGACACTGGGACTAACACTTATTCATTTACTAACTAGGTCAATAAAAATTGCTGTAGCTAAGAGCTCTATTAAAAGTTCATAATGTTACTTTAATGGAGGAAAGCTAATAGTGTTCTTTTGGAAGTTCTCCATAAAATTAATACTGTAGAATTTTAGTAGATGTCTTAAATACTTTAACTAGACGTTTTTATTAACGGACCAAATAATACAATTAAAAGAAATTAAAATCATTACTTTCTCTAGGAGAAAGCATTTACATTCCAAGCATCTTAATGGAGTTTATTCTTAAAAGAATTTAGAAACAATGCTCATTATTCAACATTGTGAAGTGGGAATAGGCTATCTGGCATCCATGCACATGAGATCTGCCAATTTGCAACTGGTGTAGCACTTACTTGGAGCCTCTCTGTCTAAACCACTTTGCATGGCAGCCATCCAGAACCTTGACCTGCAATTTAATCCACCTCCTTGTCAAGAGTCCTCCTTGTTAGAAAGCATTAAACTCACCCAGCAACCAAGTAAGAAAAAAGAAAAAAAGAAAAAATTTGGGTAATCCACAAGTCTGATAACTAAGAAAAATGTTGTATTAGATACCTGCTCATACCATGTTTCCCTGGGCATTTCACCACTTCCATGTATGCTCTTGGATTATTCCAGGTTGTCCTGTATTCCTTATTTCTGTGGCTAGCTGCTTCCTGATGGTCTATGCACATTCACAGCTGAATGAAACCTTTATATTTCACTCAGACAGACACTTGTAGGGTTAAAACACCCTCCAGGCAATGCAGATGAGCTCAGAGCAACCCTTTGAGGATCATCACTGTTTAAGACACAGAAAGCATTCAAAAGTGCTTGAAATGGCACATCCTGCAAACCCAAGCACAGCACTAGAGGCAAGTTTTGGCACACTCTTCCAGCTCCCAGGAGAGTAAGGGATAGTGCAGCAAGTGTTGTGCTCCTCACATAGATGGAGGAAGGAAACCCAGACACAGAGCTAAACTTGATCTGGTCACAATCCTTAAGTCCTGTTGGTGAGCAGAAAGAAACTATGATACAGCTGCTTCGGCCAAAAGCAGCCATGGAGCCTGTGCCTGAAAACTAAAACCCTCAGAAACACAGACAAGTTTTGCTTTGAGCTAACACAGCCATTTCTCAGGGGGTTTTGGAGGAAAAGGAAGCCCTGGCCTGACAGAAGTGTACTGAAAGAAACTGACTGATTCTGTTCCTAAGTGAATAAGCTGATGAATTTCTCATGAAACAACTGTATATTTAATACTCAATTACTGTATATGGCAATTGAAATTAATGGTTTTGGAGTTTTAATGCCCAATGAGCATTATCACTGGTACTAGGTTAGAAGAGCTCATTTTCTTGACATGCCAGAGTTGATTGTAAAAGGGATTTCCAGCACTGGCTTTGTGCATCAGTGTAATGCACACATGTGCCTTCCAAAGTGATCAGAAACTCATGTCACACCAACCCTTTCCTCACTCCATCACACAGGGGGAAGGGGAAGGTTGTCATGAGAGCAACAAGACCTAGCCCAGTGCCCAGGCTGGGCACCTTCATCAAGTTTTTAACAAGAACACAGCTCCTTTGTGCAACTCATGCCATCCCAACACTGACTTAACTGCAACCAAAACATCAGTGCATACAAAAGTTATTTGCTGTTGTGTAATCAATAGTGATAATTGGATTTTGCTTCTTGTTATCAAAGTTAGGTTGGAAGAGACATTGGCAGAGGTATTATATCCCATGATAACAGCTGCCAACACTGGAAGATTCTACCCCCTGCTCCCCCCTGAAATGACTTGTCAGGGAGTTCAACCCCTTCCACAGACACTGGCAGCATTGCAACCTTCAGAGATATCAGAGCACTGGAAAATATTTCAACCATTACCTTACCAGACCCATTAGAGGACTGGATCTAAAGGCTACAAAAGCTCCAGGAAACTTTTCATAGTCTATAATGAGGTTTGTTTCAGACTCTAGGTCCCAAACAGCCATCCCTAGTTTCAGTGTTCATGTTTGCTAAAATTACAAAATGTCCTTTCATTCCAGAGAATCTTATCAGAAAATTGATCTCTTTATATATAAAGTCTTCAGTCAAGGTAAAGTTCTTCCAGGAGTTTTATAGTTTCCTATCATTCTTTTTAAAACCCTCTGGAAACTGGCAAATATGCTGATACCATTTTTATTTTTTAAAATGGTTATTTAAAAGAAAATTATAGTTCTAAAGTGTTTATAAGCATTCAGCATTTTCTAGTTTCTTTGGCAAAAATAACATAGGTTAATAGCAAATAGATAAAAAAATAATTCAGAATGACAATTATTTACAGAAATACCTATCTGAACATTATCTTGCTCAGTTTCTTATTTAGAAGGCCTACAACTGTGCTCCCTCTATGTATTTAAATTAAATTATCTAATGCAAATGTTATATATGAACAGCTCAGCAAGACACTATTGTAACAACACACCTTACTCCATGGAAAAAGCAGATTGCTACTTCTGGGATTGTAAATGTGTCAGACAATAATTTTATTGCTTTGCAGGTAGCAGAACACCCAATGTTCTTGTTTCCAAATGGTGATTGAGTGATAGCTTTTAATATTGTCTAATGATCACAGACATGCGGAGTCTTGTGTTAACATCTGGTTTATGGGAGAAGCCACACACAAAAACTACTCACAGAACAAATAACCCCCTGCCCTCCAAAAGCTAGAATTAATAGAACAAGCACACGTTCCTTTATGACTGAGGAAAAACTAGCAGGGCATACTGCAAATATTTCTAGGTATGTTTTATGTTGGGTAACTAACTGAATCGATCACTTTGTTCAAAAAGTTCTTAGAAGTCACAAGCTCTAAAGAGGAGAAAACAGTTTGTCAGGAACATTGGAGGAAGCAAACAACCACAAAACTAAATCCCATAATTTTGAGCATGGCAAAACTTTCACCATAGAAAAGCAGAGCTTTGCCTGAGGACAGCCTTAGCCAGTAATATGTGATGGACAGGTAAGCTCAAGAACTCCTAGAAGTAAAAATAAAAACCAGTGTGTTGGTTATTCCATCCTTACAGCTCATTTTTCAGCAATGAGCATCACATAACAAATAAAGCCTCAAGGACTATTAGAAATGTCTTTACTCGGGCAAAGCTGAATTTTACTTACAGATTTCCTTCTATAAAACTGAATGAAACAAGCTCCACTGTGGGCTTTCCTGCCTTTTCACATTTATTCCAATATCTCAGGAATTGCATCAGTGTATATTTTTCCTTTAAGCTATTTTTTTTCTTTGTTCTGTCCCATTTTATCTGTGAGACTGGACATTTTCCTAGATGCCCAGATCTTTTCAGATGTGCCCTAACAGCCACGAGCCCTGTGCAATTTGCAAGGCACAGCAGCAGCTCTGCTCAGGGCTGAGTACAGAACATGTCCCCCACACCTCTAGCACACCCTCTCACAAACCTCAGGCCAACAAGCACCTCTTGCTAGGCCATCCTGGAAGGGATGGAAAAACATCAAAACCCTGAGGCTGCAGAAATTGCAGCACTGCAGAGACGCAGAGAATGAAGAGAAATTTATTGCGATTTTTTAACAGAGCACCAAGGTCACTGTGGCCATTTTGAAGGCATTTAGAAGGGAATCATCTTCTCTCCAAGAAGCTTGGAAATCCAGATGAAGGATGAGACTGCAAATTTACTATTCTATAGCAATGGGGTACAGAAAAGGAAATTCTCCTTCAAGCAGAGAGGGTACAAAAGACCTGTTTTTAACATTTCCACCATATGACCAAAGATCTCAGTTCAGCAACACTCTTGCACCTGGGCCACAGGTGCATTACAAAGCCCTCCCAAAGCAAGCAAGTTTAAGCACACCAGTACAGACATGGCTAAGTGCTGAACAGAGCTACAGGCTCTGCGACCCTCTCCCAGTCCTCAAAGCATATCTTTCAGACAAGTTTCAGAAGATAAACATAATGGGATT
Source organism: Calypte anna (assembly GCF_003957555.1). Classification (NCBI taxonomy): domain Eukaryota; kingdom Metazoa; phylum Chordata; class Aves; order Apodiformes; family Trochilidae; genus Calypte; species Calypte anna. The sequence goes on from NC_044258.1 coordinate 13,055,798, forward strand.
AATGCTATGAATAACAGAACAATCTTTGGCATCACTGAAACTGGCTCAACTCTACCTCTTTAGCTGGAACTATAGGGCATGACTGCTCCCCCAGTTCAGCAGCAAATAGCCCTTACTGTGCACTGCCATCCACAGAGACCAGATTTCTCAAAATCCCAAAATACCATCACTGAGATTTGGATGAGACTCAGCATCTCTGTCCTCTAGACCCTAGCATATGCATATATTCCCTTTCACACTCTCACCCCGGCAATTAATTAAAGAGACATATATTTTAACAAACCGGTTAATTGAACAGAACTAAGCTGCAAAATTTAAGAATTTTGCCACATTTATATACATAGTAATGAGATCAATTACTTTCAGCTCATGTAGACATATTGAGAACTAATGAGGTACTTAAAACGTGCATGGAGAAAGTCTACTTTCTATTTCCATGCTGTAACTTAGAGCTTGTTAGGGATTTAGCTCTTTATCAGTTTGAGCTATGGCACTTACATTGATAGAAGGCCTGTTAGCTGTGGCTCCCGACTGCATTAAAAAGTCTTTTAATGCAGTTTTGTAGTGGCATACATCTCATTATAGTGCAAAAATGGGCAAACACTGCTCCACGTTGTTGGAAAATACTTTGTGTGAGAACACAGCAAGCAGAAAGCTTGTCCTTTGAAGGATAACATCCACCTCACTCGTAATTTAGATAAGTAATCCGGAAACCCTTATAATAAGAAAACCTTTATAGTTTTCTTTTTAAGCTATTAAAAAAGGCCTGCAAAGGTAAAGTGCCAAATTCTAGAACTGTTATCTTTATGGGTCACTTTTAACAACGAAATGCTATTTCTCCCAATACAAACACAGTGGTAATTTATTTCTTCAAAGAAATTGCACTGAGGGAACATCTACAACATGCTACACCTCATACACCGAGCTCTGGGTTATTACCTGGGAAGCCAATTTTCAAGCAGCGGTTTCACATCTGAGCACAGCCTCGGATACAGCTTCAGGCACATCCAAAGTTTCTCATTAAGTTAGACACGCAATGAAAATGTTGAAAGGCATTTAAGGGTGCAGAGAAAAGGGATAGAGATATTGTAAAGGGACAAGAAAGAACAAAACGAAGTTGAGAAACCTTTGGCTCCAGCATGGAGAGTTACAGGTGAAGCCAGAGCCAGCCTGTCTCACCATGCAGCAGGTCCCCATGTCTGCTTCTGCACAAGCACGCTGGCCAAGCCATAGCAAAGTTTGACAGATAAAAGCAGCTACTTTTCAGCTATAGTTCTTACAACATTTTCTGCCTATCGGACCCTCTAGACATTCTCTTTCCCTGGCCCAGATACTAAATGGCACCCTTATGTATGGAGTAGCCCTCAACATTTGGATTGTCTTTCTGGTCAGCACAACACCTTTCCCTGAGGGACAGGGAGCCCTTACCCACAGAGATATTCCAGCTTAGCTCCCTAGGGCCATTCATGTTATGATAGACAACTGCAGCATGATGAGGAGCTTCTGGTTTCCAAGATTAATAAAATATCCTTGTGCAGCTTTATCAGTCTAAAGCCTCCCTTTTCCTCCTTCAGTTCAAATGGCTCAACAACCATGAGCCTCTACTCATGCATTTGTTGTTCACTTTTGAAATGCTTATTTGCAAAAAGACAAAATCCACCAAGACAACACACCTTCAAATACCAAATCAATTTTGGGTGTGGGGCTCAAAACAGGACCCAGAAAAACCACCTCCACTTGAAGGAAATACTTTCAGCTCTGAACTGCAACTGCAAAAGGAAAGAACAAAAACTTCTTACCCAGCTGTGGCCAAGTGAAACAACCCCCAGGCATTAGGAGCAGGAGCAAAAGCTGAGACTGCTGAAGGAGGATTTAAACAGCTGGTGTGGGATCCAGCTGTGATCCCACTGGGTTCATTGCCTCCATCACAACCTTGATTATCTAGCTAGGGTGAAAGCATGACCATTAGGTACTCAGGTCTGTGTCATGAGGTCCTGATCCACTCCAGCCCTGGGTGCATTCCAGAGCTTACCATCCCCACCTGTTTCAGAATTGGCCAAGGGTTCCATTCCTCACCTAAAAGAGGAGCACTCTGCCCCTCATTACCAGGGCAAATCAGGTCTATGGGATTTTGGGGTCTTACAGCTGCATATCAGGGCTCCCAGGTTACAGGGAGAATTGGGAGCAGATATGTGGCTCCAGCAGATTCTTGTCCCTGCAGGAGATGAGAACCTACAGAAGGGGGGAGAAAGAAGCAGGTGTGGTCTCTGCCCAGCTTTGGTTTTCCTTACACTGAGTATGCATTTGTGCATAAGCAATGTGTTCATCCTGAATATACTGCTTTCTGTAGCACTGGTCATACATTTGCTTGTCATTACAGTGCCTGTAAGTAAATACAGAGAAATAAATAAGAATACTTAGCACTTTAAGCCCATTAAAACATTGGCAAAGTTTCACATGAGATGGTCTTTAAAGCTTGATGCATGGCAATAAAATTAGTTCAGAAAGAGACAGCTGCATAAAAACAATGTATGCCTTCACATAAAACTGTGAAAAATATTTTGACTGGCACAGATTTTAAGGTAGGCTTATTTATTGGAGCTATGCTTCAGTAATTTACAAAATACAGAATCTGATGAACAGGAGCATCAGATGCTTGTGGAAAGGAAAACCAATGTGCAGTGATTTCAGCTGATGAGTTTGAAATCACATTAGGCTCATATCAGATACTTATACCCAATCTTGGGGAATGATAACACTTTACAGCAACTGACAACTAACAAATTAAAATTAAAAATAAGCAGAGTAGCTGGCTGAAAAGATTAAATAAAATATAATATGAAAGAGATATATAATAACTAGAGAGTAATTCTTTTTAAAAAAATCTAGAAGCATCCAGTTCGAATTAAAACTAACACATATTTTTAAATCTGTGCTTCTGATATACTTGTGTCTGAAAAAAACATCCAATATGTGTCTTTGATCCAGTTAGCAGTAATAGAAAACACTTTCCCAGAGAGGGATGCAAAAATAAAAAGATTCGTGAGAGCCTCCACTCCTTATTTATAGCTTTATGCAATTTTTATCTCATATCCTCCTTCCTGTCCTTTAATTGAAAAGCAAAATTTATACCTAAGAGCAACAGTGCAATGAGAGATGGTGTCTGTAGATTGGATTTGAGTCTCTAAAGTGAACTGAGTCACATGAGTGATGCAGTGTTCTACTTTTGGTGTGCTCTTTGCTATCTGGTTAATGATATCGTGAGACAAAAGCACAGGACCAGCTTAGGTAGCTCTTTCTCACCCTGTTTTAAAGTGGTTACTGTATCAAACTCATTTCACACAGGACACAGGCTATCTTACACTATGGAAATTGTAAAATGAGACAAAAATGTCATATTTTTAAACAAATATAAAAGGTGTATGTCTTTAGACAAGATATTGGCTTAAGAAAATAGATTGATTTACTTTTTCATATCAGATAAATGTTCCAAACAACCAATGACAAATCTGTACTGGTTCTCCATTTGTGCCTGGGCTACATGAGATCTTGCATGAGAGAGGTCTTGTTCATGCATTCTCTTGGCTATCCATATAATGGATTCTCATTCCAAACTAAGCCTGTGCAGTCACATTAATGGCCATTTATGCTCTGATATGTATATACACATTAATTCAGATTACATTCCTCTATTTGCACAAATTAATTTCTCTCTGATGAATTTTACACCACCTAATAAGGGTTTCTCCTGAAACTACACTGAAAAGGTCAATAACATGATCAAATGCTACCCTGTTCAATATGCTTTGAAGATTATAATTATATCTAATATAGAAATTTTTGCAATTAGCACATATTGTAAGTTTTCCATTCTATAAATTAATAAGATCCTTTTGTATTTATTTACGCTGCCAAATGCTATTACCCAACTGCTAATGAACTATTTCAGCTAAGTGAGGACAATGGGATGTCACCATTTTTTCGTATTTTTCTCAGGAAAAGATCTCCTTCTGTCTGAAAGTTTACACCCCCCAGTGTCTGCAGCCTGACCAGGACTCTTGAGACAGAAGGCAAATACGAATAAACTGATACTCAATGTTGCAGGAATAAATAGTACTTTATGCCTTTGTGCATTTTTTTTTTTAATGAAAAAATGCTATTGTGAGGAGAAACTACCGAGCCACTCAGCAAGGGAGAGTCACAAAACTGATGCATTTGTGAGTCTGCCAGAGGCACATTTTTCTCAATAAGAAGGGTACAGATAATAGATTAGTATTCCAGGTACTGGCTGATTTTCAGCTTTTCTCTGAAAGCTCCACGTGCACTTGTACTCCAGAGAGCAATATAAGAGCAAGACTGTCAAGCTTTATCTTCGCTCTAGAATAATTACAAAACCTGGGAGCCTACTTTGCAAAAAAGAGCTTTCTTTGCTGCCTACCCATGCTATTTTATGTATCTTAAAAATATGGGGGATATTCTATTATGGTAGCTGTTACACTCAGCTTCTGGGTCTCTGAAGCAGCAAACCAGGACAGTGACAGTATTTGCAGCACCATTAGGAGGAAAAGCTGGTAGGGTTATAAGTTTAACTCAAATTAATTACCTACTGACATCAAAACAGCAATTAGTTTGTTAATTTGACTTTTCCCTGGGATGCAAATGTAGAATAAGAAGAGATTTTTAAAAGTGAAGAACAGTGATGGTGAAATCAAGATTTGGTTTTCATCTCGTTGCAGGATCTGTCTCTAATTCTCCATAACAAACATACATGCCTTTGATTGAAAGCCCATTGCTCTCAGGAAGATTTGATTACTTTCCAAACAAAGAAGTAAGTCTCATTCTTCAAAATTCTGTCTTCCAGAGTACACTTGGGGCTTTCACATCACCATTCATTTAGGGTAGCAACTTACAACACAGTCTGTCCCACAGCAACATCATATCAAGCTTCATTTAGAGATTGGTTCATCTGTAAGTCTTTCCTGCTGCCTGAGTATGCCCAAAAACTTTGGGGAGGGCTGAACACTTGTTTCATGATCAGATTTTGATATTCCTAAAATGCCACCACATCTACCCTTTCACTGGACTGGATTCACACATACCCTACAGAGCCACTTGTGGATCTACATGCATGTCCTCAGGCATGCTCTGTGCTGATTTTCTCCAAGTCTTGGAGGTAGTAGCTCTTCGGAACACAAAGAGCTAACTATAAATAACAATAAAAATAATTTTATCCCTCAAGGCAAATTTCCTTTGAATCCACATGCATTTAGCATGCATGTGGCTTCCACAGCTCAGCCTGAAGAATTACAAATGTATTACTGAGTTGGTAAAACACTTAGTATTTATTTATATTCCTTACATTCACAACCAACTGAACCGAAATCTGCTTTTGTAGGATCTGTCTTACTCCACGGGTGATGTCAACACAACAGTCTCTTGCCATCAAGTGAAACATGAACCAGGTCTCTCATTAGAACTGCTTCATTAAATACTTCTCTCTCATCCCAGAAAATTTGCAGAAAAATGAAATTTCATTCATTGCTCAGCTACAACCGTGACATGACTTCTAATTGACCTTGACATTTGAGAACTTCACAAGACAGCAAATTACTAAGAGGACCTATAAACCAGACAGGTTAAGAGAAGCCAAATAGTGAATAGTGAGAAGGGCAACATAGCCAACAGTATTTAAATTAGGCATTGTATTTAAGCCAACATATTGCATTATTCATGAAAAGGTGAGCAATAGCAAATAGTTTAAGAAATCTGTCTACAATTAATGAATTCTAAATAGCTTTATTAATGTAGGTCAAATTCCATCTTCTTGTGGGAATTTGACATTTACTAATATGCTCCTTTATGAATTATTCAAAGATATATTTTATATATATATATGAAATGTTATTGAGTATGCTCTTCACAAAGGCTGCGTTATACTGGTGTTACAAAATCTACAGGGGCTTCTTAATTTCTAATCCAATAATCATTAATTAAATAATATTTAAATTGCACTCTAATATATCTAAATCCAAATGCTATGCAGAAGTCTGCAAAATACTGTTTTATTTGTAGCCTGTAGCACAATGACATCACCCATCACCGAGCAGGTGTTTAAATTCTGTCTTTTGTTCTTTTAAAATATAAGCGAAGTATCAATTCCCACTGTGAAGAAAAACTATGATCAGTAATTAAATTACAGTGCATTAAACTTACTTAACTTAAGTTCACCAGCTGGGAAAATTCTATGCCTCTGGGCTTGCCAATAACTCCTAATCTTGCTGTTGCCTGTACCTATTTTTTTAAGTTGTATTATAATTTCCTTCATTGGAATTTCATTTAAAATGGTAATGTCATTACTCCTGTTAATGCTTAAACCCAACACCATAATCCTGAATTTTAATTAGTAATTATAATTAATCATTATTTCATTAATGAAATGTTTAGTTGCTAATTGTCTTTGAGCACCCCAGTCCCTAGGCTTACACGCATTTCATAACATTTAATTTCTCACAGTTTCTGATTAAGTGGAACCATCAACCTTATTCACTTAACACTTCCGTGTGCTGAGGTACTTGGGGCCTTTTATTTACTATTTACAACTGTTCAAATGGATGGCTTCAAGTCCTGATTAGTGTTTCATTAATGGAGAAACAAATGCCTCAGGTACACAGCAGACAACACAAAGATACCTGGGAGGTAAAATTACTTCATCCAGTGTTCATTCCACTCATTTTGCTGTAAGTGTAGCTGTAAATCTTAATTTTCCACTATCTCAATGTCACACAGATCTGGGTTTATCCACCTAACATTTGGCAATACAAGGAATGGGAGAAATTAACACTTGTGCTCCCTACAGGGGAAGGGTGGGAGTTGTAGGGTCCTGGAGTCCTCATGGGCATGGGCAACCCTGCCCCAGCTATGATAGCTGAGGTGTTTGGTATTAGGTAGGATGATCTTGGGCAAGGCTGGTTAGATGTGAAGACATACAGACACAGTGAAGATGTAATCAGCTTTTAGGAAACCTGGCTCAGCCCTAGAATGACTGCAAGGAGAAATGTGCCATTGTGATGGCTGGGATCCACACACCATGAATTTTCAAAGATGGAATACAAGTCAAATTTTACAATGTGCAGCTTACTGAACTTGTCTAAAAATAGATCTATTGGCTCTCTTGGGATTAATTAAAAAGAAATGCTGGCCAGCCAATGGGATAAATGGGCTTTTTCTGTTTGACAGGGGGTTTAAAGGTACAAGAATACAAATTAAATGCCTTTCATTATGTGTGTGTGCTCTAAGAAAAATGTCCTCTCATGGGTTACACTGAACCTGGGCAAAAACTGCAGAGAAATGGGTTGAACCACAAGTTCCAGCCCAGGACCCATCTCCATCAGTAAATGAGAGACCCAGGGAAAGCAGAAAAGAACAGGTTGATCCTATGTTGACACTTACCCAAACTCATGTCACACTCTGGATTTCCTGAACCAGGCTTTTATAAATTACTCATTAAATTATAAATTACTCACAGGAGTAACTTAAATATATAGATATAGTGAGTAATAGTTATTATATTTATACTACAGACCTAAGTATTGTGCATTAGACATGGTACTAAGTACAACAAAAGAAAGCTTCAGAGATGATCACAAGTCATGGTGATAATTGATTTCTGAAGCCATGGGGCTGTAAAATAATTGGCTCACAGATAAACAAATATATCACTGCTAACACTAATATATTAACCCATACTTTATAAATGGAGCTCTGCATGGAGTGTAGCAAATTTGATCTGCAAAAGGGGCTGTGAATCTTACAAGGAGTGACTGATATTCTACATCACATTTCCTTAGCTAAGGTTCATGGTTTACTGACAGCGTGTGCAGCCCTTGGTGGAAACCTTATCTGTTCCACAGAGATGTAACACCCTTTGGGAATTTTTAATTTAATGTTCCTTGATAAAGCTGCAGGCTATCTCTAAGAAATCACAAGGATTAACAAATGGATGCTGGCCCAAGAAGCTGGAAAGCCAGAGTTGTGGATTTTTCTGGTATTGCTGTTATGCTGAGCCAATATTCACTGACTAAAATCTTGGAAATTTAAAATAAGAATTAAGGTGAAGTTTTTGGTGAAAAATCTGATATTTCTTTCCACAGAGATCTTCTTGTTCCAGGAGAAGTAAAACAACAGAAATACCCAGCATTTTTAAACCTGTGTATTTTTTAGTACAACAACAAAATAATATTCCTTCAAGTTACATGGCTTTGTCTATCTTGTGAATCCACACACAGCATTCTTGGGGCTGGGAGGGGGATACTTCTTTAAGTTATTTTCTGCTTTCTTTACACTGAATAATCTTTAATATGCCTAATATATGCAGTTTTTTACACTGAAGCACAAAGGACTGAAGCACTTTTCAGAACATGATGCCAGATATTTGATGGCTACCCAAGAGAGGTACAATGAAAATGTCTAGAAATACAGTAGGATTTACATATAAGGAAGGGCTGGATTTTGAAAGAAACACATTGTGCTCAGGGAAGCACCTCCCTCAGTTGATGTGTGAGTCCATTGGCACAAGTTGAAGATGGAGTATTTTTCTTAGTGCTGAAGGTTCAGAATACAAATCTCGGCCCCAATGCACTCAGGGACAAGAACTGCATGAAATACAGTAACAGAAAATAGCCTTCCTCCTGGTTCACCATCTGGTTATTACCTAATTATTAATTAGGAGACAGATGACATGAAGGAAGGTACCTTTCTGTAGGGTGGTCTGCCCCCAGGAATATCTGACAATGCACACATCCAAACCCATGATATTTGCAGAAAAAGGCATTTAATTGAGCTTTATACCATATTTTCTTGGCTGCAAGGGAAATAAACATGTAGAAAGCCAAGAATATTTTTCTGTGTTATGGTGGCTGAAGAATGACAGAAGTACATTGCTACTTACTGCACCTCTAAGAGCAACTAGGATGCTGTGCTCTGTATAATCTTATGTTACTAATTCAGTTCTTGATTCAGTGAGAGAAATTCTTAAAAGATCATTTTGAAGCAGATGGGGGATCAATAGGTTCCTGTACAGTCTGTACTCTCTATAGACAAAATAGTATTCATACATCTGAAGTTTAGCAGATGGTGTTTTTGCATTTATTTTCTAAACTACCAACTGTAGGATACTCTGTTTTCAGAAAACCAGTTGCCTTAAGGCTTGAATTTTTAAAAGCATTTCAAATGTTTTCATGTGTTGTAAGCACACCTCTTTCTCAGGTTTTCTCTCCCAAAGGTGACGTTCTGATTTTGGATCTCAAAAAAAAATGAACTGGCAACAGGCTCAGACATGAGGGTTCGTACTAGAACAGGAGGGTGGAATACAGCAGCAGCACTTCACCAAAGGGCATTTGCTCCACAGTCTGGCCACAGACAGAGCCACCCTTCTGCCACCACACTGCTTAGAAGGAAGGAAACCAAATTGGTCAGTGGAAAGTACAATAAAACCATTCAACATACCAGCAAGGTACCAAGCACCATTTGCTTCTGTTTCAAATCAGTCTCCAAAGCCCACTCCATCCATATCTGGAGCACCTGTTTTCATCTATTTACATTTCTTTTCTGACTTAAATTATTTATGTAAACGAAAGAGAACTTGAGGAATTATGAAAAGGTATAGCACCTCCAAATATTTCAAAGATACAGGATTCCTCTTTTTTAGCAATCTATAGCAAGCAACATTTTTTAAAGTTTTACTATGGATATACATATCAGGGCAGAAAAAGTTGCATGAAGGTCACTGTCTCATGGATTTTATCTGAGTTTCTAAAGAACCCCCCCAAACTGAGATATCTTTGATCCACACCAAAGGAAGAGAAAAGGAAAACTTCAAAGAAGAATAAAAATTCTCCTACTTTGCACTTGCCTTAACTGCAGTCAGTGTGTATTATTTATCATCCTCACCTCACTTCTGCATTGCTCTAAACACGTTGAAGTCATTCAATTTAGCTTTTCAGTTTGGTCAGCCTGCCAGGAAGGAGTAATCTTGCCTTCACCTCCTCTAGTCCTCTTCTGAACATAAATATAGTGTGACTGCTAATTTGTTGATTTATAGAAGGTTTAATCCACTAGAGTCATAAAATATTAAAGGAGTCTTTCTTCAGTAAATTTGCAGCTAAATAAAATCGTAGCTCTCAAGACTTGCAAGAAACTGGAGTGACATTTTATTTGCTTGAAATGCATTTCCTGATTCAGTGAAGTAGACTGAGACAGGCAGATTGCTTATTTAAACCAAGGTGCATGCAGTGTGCTTGGGTGGTATCTTCCTGAGATAAAATTTGTTTCCTCATTTCACAGAGTAATTCACCTTATACCTTAACTCGTTTTTTTGGTTGTTGTTTTGGTTTTGGTTCTGTTTTGTTAGTACTAAATTACTGCAGTGAAAAAGCAGATAGTTTTCACTAAAATTAATGTGAAATAATTAAGAGAAAACTCTGAATTAATTCAGTATTGAAGCCTGGCTGAGTTTGGTTGAAAAAACGTCCCCAAGCACTATGGAAAACCTTAAACTAAGATCTCTCCCTCTTCTTCCCAGTTAACAACAAATGGAGATTGTGTTTGTCTCTAATGCAAAGTGAAGACCATGGTGTAAATACCCAGAAGATGAGATAAAGATGTAGTTTCCTACAGTACATCTCCAAAGACTGCTGCTGACTGTGACCATAAACAGTCTAGCCACAATATTATGGAGGTACAGATATTTTTCCCCCTGTATATTTCAGATTGGAGGAAGGTCAGAAAAGGCATAGGAAAACCAATTTGAATTTAAAACCATTATTTCATTGCAGGTGTGATCCTGTACATTTTTATTTCCATGCTTTGCTTTATTTTCCATCAAGGGCCAGGCTATTAAATTTTGTTTCCCTGTGTGTGTTACAGGGGTCAAGCAGAGCACTTTTAGCTCTATACACCTTATATAGGGTTTCCATTACACAGGGATATTTGCAACCACTGTTTAAAACCTGGGGAAAGAAACATGGGACTACACTTTTCAGAGCAAGAGAGGAGGGGGAACAGCCTATAGATTTTAACTTTCCATTAACAACAATGGTCCATAGGATATCATTTGTGAGCTCCAGCATTTCCCTTGAGTCTTTGGCAATTTCTCTACTGGAAATCTTTGTTTATTTAATTGGTGTGAGTCCTGTAAGGCAATAGAATTGCATTTTTGAAGACTCAGTCTCTTACTTAAATGTCTAAAACTAAGATTAAAGCATAAGTACCTGTATTAGTACCATTACAACAGTTATTCAAGTGTTTCAGAAAAAATGTTAGTGTAAACTCAATGGGCATTACATATACAGACAACCAATGGGAAAACTAATAGTTTCCATTTTAAAAGATATTTATTATAGAGAAAATTTTAAAAACTGTTATTTTCAGTAAAATATGCTATATCTGTTAGAATAAAATCCTTTTTAAGACAAGTATGTTTCAGTACAAATCAAAGTTGTTTCTTAGCATGGTTTTGATGCCCTGATTGAAAAAGTTAAAAATTGTTAAAGATTTTAAATCTCAGTCTGCAGCTTTCTAGATATAATCCTAGCGTGCCTTTGCTGATTGTCAGCCTACAAGGCAGAACATCCAGTTCTTGAAGAAGACCAATTAACAACCACCACTACAAATCCGATATTTTCTGTGCAATTTTCCAAATCTGGCAGTTTCTGAGTCCCCAAACTTTGCACTACTGCAAATAATCTATTCAAAGTATGTCTGCACTGCTCAAGATAATCTCTTTGATGTAACAAAACCAAACCACAAAACAAAAAAAAGGTCTGCTCTCTCTGAGGTTTTTTTAAAAAGAGGATTAAAAAAATTACCATCTTTAGCTGTTCTTCTAATAGCAAGCCTGCACCAGAAGGAATAATCTCCCTTGCTTCATCACAGAAATGAGAGTGTTTCCTGAAGGATAGAGCTTTGTGGGTTTAATCTGATTTACAACTGAGATCACTCAAAACTTTACCATAAGCTTTCAGAACTTGCTGGGTATGAAGACAAAATACATTCCTGCACTTCTGGAGGCACAGACAGTCCTGGCCCTTATGGAGCTCAATCAAGTTCAGCCACCCTAGGAACAAGTCCCACAGCCCCACTGACCACACTCTTGGCACCATTGCTGTGCCATGCTGCTATTTCCCAAAATGCTGGAAATATGTAACCATTTTCTCATCTCTCTGTCAGGATTGGCATTCTCTAATCAAAATATACCCCATTTCAAGATCCATAATTTATTTTAAAATACATATATTCATTCAATCTTATTATGACTTAAAGAACACCATGTTGTTCAGATATCTGTAAACAAATGTTTACAAGTAGCATATAAAGTCCATTTTTTCCTTCCATTCTGAGATTTCTCTCTTATCTCCCTGTAATCTGATGCTTCTGTACCTGTTGCAACTCTGAGCAATTGGAATTCCATCCTTACATGATCCCATACTCCTCCAAATTTTAAGTCTTTCACTAGCCCTAAAACTCATCTTCCTTTAACTTAATACCAATTCCTACTTTGGGAGACTCCATTCCCATACAGGGGATGTTGACTTGTTATATCAGAGACTTCAGCTACCTACAGGTGTCTACCATGTGGCAACTAAATTGCCAGTACATATTTTACAAACCAGTTCTGAACTGTTGAGGATCTTGAACCTGAAAATTTCAGGAATTCAATAGAAAATGAACATGTGTTCCAAGCACGAGCTTCTGCTTCTGCTATCAGTGCTTTCATTGTACATTTCATTCAATCAGTGGTTTAATTTATTTTTTCTCTTGATGCCTTTGGAGCCACAGCTTGGTCCAACGTAATTTTCAACATATTGCCCATCATCTGTTTACATACAATATTGCAGCAAACATCCATAGTTTGGGGGCTCTTGCAACAGAGTTTAACCACCAAGAGACAACCTTGATTTATGTGTTGCAGACTTTACACCTTCAGCTGTTTTGGCATGCCTCTCAGACATTCAATATTCATTCCCTTCACTCTTATCCTTGCAGTTGTTCAGTTTATAAATCCTAATCTGTCTCTCTGGCATAGTGAAGTTATATTGCACCTTGTGTGATTCTCTGGCTCTCGAGATTCATATCATTTATTAACTCTTTACAAAAACATGAGATTAGAAAAAAGCTTTAATGCAGGGCCATGGATTAATCATAGTTATAAAAAAGCAGATAGCAACAAAGCATATGGACCCACACTGTAGTTAAAATTTAAACTGCATTACTAAATTAATTTTCCATTGATATAGAAACTTTGCACCTAAACCAAAATATTAATAATTTAAAATATTAAGTTGCTCAGCTAACATCAGATCTTAATTAGCCTTAGTATATCTGCATAGTATAAGTAGGTTAATTAGGGCATGTAAATTTATTATATATCTTTTTACTTCTTAGTAGAAAGTGAAATTTTTTTTCTTTTTGGGGAGTTTAGGTATCCCAATCACTGTGTACACTTGAAATTTTGTTCTTATTTGCTCTAATTTTCTCTTGTAGGCAACAAACAAGAACAAGGAAATATTTTTAAAAAATCAGAATTTTACTAGTAACAAATTCTGAACATGCTTGATCCTTTCACTGTGAAACACTTTATGAGTGAATAAAGATTCTGCCATGGAACCAGCTGCAAGGAAAAATTCTGGTGCAAAAGGGTGTATCAGAGCTGAATCAGAAGCAGGACCCCAGGTTCAACACCACTGGGGAAATAATGATGATGGAAAAAAGTCACTGATATAAAAACTGGAAAAGTATTTTGAAAGTTACTTCCTTTGCCTTCAAATATAAAGTTAACCCAATAGTCACAAGCTCCTTCCTGACCACCAAGAGATGCCACCTGCTTGGCTGCTTGAAATGGACCTTCTTTTATTTACACACCACATACTTCTAACTGGTCCTTATTTGGCTTTGAAGTTCACTTGGGGGAGCATGGGAGGGAGAGGGCATTAATTTAAATACAAATGGACAAATATTATGCTTTGAAAAAAAAAAAAAAAAGGAATTATTTAATAAGAAAAGTTGAGACTGGGTCTGCTCTTCTCATGTTTAGAAAGTTGAATATGTGTTTAGCATAGATGAGCACACAGGCTCATGTGCACCTTGTCATCCTCAGCACCTCCTCCCACATGCCCTGCAGAATGGGGACCTGACATTCAAAAGGACCAGTGAGGTCTGTAGGTAGGTGAAATTGATAAAGCACCTCAGTGGCATCATGGATGGGAATAAATGGTTTTTCTTCTCTTCTGAAAGAGCATCAGCTGCTGAGAATGAATCCACTAAACTGTAATAATCATGATGCTGAACAGTCTCTAATGTTAATGGCTCAGCCAGATGAGGCACATGAGGCTGGTTCTGTGTCCCTGCAGACATGGTATAGTCCTACATTTTGTGTTTTTTGTGTTTTGCTCAGCTTAACACAGTCTTTTTGTGCTCCCCCTCCAAGAGCTGTGGATCTGAGAGATTCAGGTCCATTTTCTGTTTCCTCTTTGCAATCAGTCCTGCAGGTTTTCCCCCCTTGGAAGCAGCTTCTCTCACAGCATTCAGAAATGTATGTGGGGTTTTTTTTCCTTAGTACATCTAAGAAATTTCCTTGGACTTGTGAGATGTATTTTTCAGGACAAAGTCCTTCTTGGTGAACTGTAAGAGCCTTTGTCTCCCAGCCCTGCTTCACTTGCTACTGATACTAATGCAATTTCAGAGATTCATTTTTCATCCTGTGCTTTCAGTAATTTTTTTCCCCAGCAGTTTTGAAAAGACATGACAATGGAAGGTTTCTAGCTACTGCTCTGCCTGTTTAAAAGTATATTTCATCTCTTTAGTGCTTGATTTTCTTTCCAAGATGTGAGAATTATACAAAAAATCCCACACCAATAACCAATTGTCTGTGTTCCTCTGTTGAAGAATATGTATGTGTACACACAGAAATACATCTGTGAGATGAACTGTACTCATAGTGTGTGAGGATGAAGTTTTGTAAACAAAATTCTCTTTGACAGAAGAATTCCAGCTTCAGGCAAACATTTTAATTTGAAAAAATTTTCTATGAAGTTTCCAAACAAAAATTACATCCCTTTATAAATGTCCTCCTCCATTCTTATTGTCCAGCTTAATGAATAAACTTTTTGAAGCCATGAGCTACCAATCATCCCTTCAGCAGACTCCAGTGACTGAGCTGTTGCATTGCAGTGAAATTCAGATGCAGTCTAATGCTGAGGGCCTCAACCCTCAGATAAAAAATGATGTCCATATCTTCTCCTAAATTAGAGAAAAGATGTGCTATCTGCCTCATCAAACAGTAAGGAGATCCTAAAGGCTGAGCTATTGCAGTTAATGAGGCAGTCCCAGACCAAGCACCCTAACCTATGAGGTCAGAAAATTGAAAATGTACCCATGATTTGCAAAGCTTTTAATTTAATATTTCAATTAAAATCCCTAACTCGCAGATCTCTTGCAGATCAGGGCACTTTGATCCAATCAGGGAATATAAGTGTGATGCCTCTGTGGTACATGAGCAGGTCCCTCATACAGAGTTGCTGGGCAGAAGGCAGAGCTGCCCCTGCCTGAGTGCTGTGGCAAAGAGCAGCCTGGAAACTTGGATCTTGGAAAGACTGTACTACTGATGTGTCCTTATAAAAAAAAAAGAATGAATCTGTCCTTGACAGTGCTGACAAATGTCTGACACACAAGTTCCTCAGGGAGACTGCTTTGCTTTCTCTCCTAGGCCTAATGGAGGTTATTCACAAAAAAAATTCTTTGTCGCTTTTGCCCCCCCATCTAACTCTTGGCAGTGCTCATTATGCAAGTGCCAGAGATTTGTCCTCAAGCTTAGTCACAAAGTCTCTGCTATACAGAACAATCCTTAAGAAACAGACACGAGTTTTGGGGATCTGTTTGTAACCCAGGGGGTGCCCTTTTCCCACACAGCCTTTTCCCTTCCACAGCTGAAGGACACCAAGGTCCCATCACGGCTTTCCCAGCGCTCTGCCCAGGCTGCTCAGCACAGGGCAGCAGCACCGGGGGGCAAGAAAGCAGAGAGCCCTCACCCACACCTGAGTTACAGACCATCACCACCACCTCCAAAGGCCAGCAGAGCCACTGCATCTCCAAAACTGCTCCCAACATCAACAGTTCAACACCACATTACCTAATTCTACCACTTTTCTCAAATATATTGCTTCCGTGTTTCACTACGTGTCCCCCTCCTGCCGTATTTTTGGAGGAGCAGTGAATAAGCATCTTCTGGTTACCCTATGATTTTTAGAGATGTCTGTATTTCCTTCCTTCTTTGCCTCTTTTCCACTTGTTTAGCCTGCCTTCCCAGGGAAATCATGTGGATTTTCCTGAAGCTGTTTGGTCGAATGAATTTCACTGAAATTTCCTTACATCCGAGAAATTCAATTCTGTGCTGAACCCAAATATAATAAATGCAATATGCCCAAGAGGAGGGTTTGTTTATAGAAAGCTGTGAGTTCTGGGAAGAAAAGAGAAGGAAGATTATAATGGATTATAACATTATATGAAAAGTATTTCTGGTTTCTTCTGCAATTTCACATCTTTGTTGTGTGCTCCAACCACAACATGGCACTTTTCATTTATTCTCCAGTTCAAATGCATATATCTCTCCACGTGCCTTTTTTA
This sequence comes from Calypte anna, assembly GCF_003957555.1. Taxonomy (NCBI): domain Eukaryota; kingdom Metazoa; phylum Chordata; class Aves; order Apodiformes; family Trochilidae; genus Calypte; species Calypte anna. The sequence continues at coordinate 13,072,475 of NC_044258.1, forward strand.
ATTAGCAAAAGCATTTTATAAAGAACTATTATGTCTCACACAGTTACAGCAAACTTAACATTTGTGCACCTACCATCTCACCAAAATAAATGATTGGAGTAGAAAGTATGTTTTAGCTAAAGACAATCTCATTTGCAATCCTGGCTTGGGACAGAGCAGTGATATTCTAAAGCAAGTCATACTAAAAGCTCTTGCTAACCTCAGATGATGAGACAACAATATATTTTTTTTAATTAATTTGGAGGGAAGAAAACAGCTCAGATTAAAATTCAGAGTTGCACAGTGGACACATACCTGCATGATGGATTATAATTTACACCTGCAAATTAATTTAATAAATATGTAGGGCTAGAAGAGGGATACTTTTTCTAGGCATTTAATTTTTTTTTTATATTGACTTAGTTATTTAAATTACTTACTTAACTTTTTAGCAACTGAGCTATCTCATGTTCACACATGCCTTCAAAACACAATTTGCCTATTTTGTCCCTTGCTTATTTGACCCTCATTTTGTAAATTAATCTTTTTCTTACAGTCATGCTGGCTTTTCCTTCCCATGAAAATCATGAGAGCCCGGTGTGACAGCAAGCACATCCCGTGCTGTGCTCCAGTGAAAGTGGAGTGAGCAAACCTCCCAGCCAGATCCTGCAGGAATGTCCCTTTCACCCCTGCCATGGCGCTTACTGCAGCTTCAAAATGATTTCAGAAGTGCATTAACAAAGCTCATTTTACCTTGGAGCACTATCAGGAGGTTATCAGGCCATTGACTTAGTTTGCTGGTGAGAGTGGATTAATTGCCTTTGTTAAGTTATCATTACTAAGGAAAAAAAGATTACTTTCATTGGGAATATCTCCCTCAGGCACCACCAGGTCATACTACAATCTCCTAACTTGTTCATCTACTGGTAGAAACTTCATCATTTTCTCCTAATTTATATACATATATGTGTGTATATATATTACATAATACATTTGTATATATTATATATATTCCAGACAGATATCTTGTCCAATACCTTGTAGCCCATCAGGGTTAGTAACAGCAGCTTTAAGTCATGGAAAATTACAAAACTCATTTTCCCAGTGGAATATGGTTTTATTTCTAGCCTTGAAAGGCCATGAAATGATAGGCTATAAATTACAAGTTGTAATATCTATTTATAGGCATTTCTATGGTGCATATCTATGTAAAAAACTTCCTGATCTCTAAAGTCCAAAAATATATTACTGTCCTCTACTTCCAAGGTCTTTTTGGTAGAAGACACAGATCTAAAGGTTTGCAAATGGCCAGGATCCATGAGACATGGGTAAATTCATGCCAATGTACAAAACTGCTGCCTCTCTGGGCACTACACTCTGTTGGATGGAGTCTCCACAACAGCATCATTTCCAGACTACTTATCCCATTTATATCTAATGAATAGTGAAAAGGAAACACAAAGCAGGTGCCCAGGACAGCTGATGCAATGAGAGTCTGGAGCAGAAATTGGTTCCTTCATGTCTCCTGTGACCCACGGGACAATTTGAAGTCCTGTCACTCCTGATTAACGTGGTAAAAAACAGCAAAGTGTTTCCTAACATCACTGTCCTCTACAAAAGCCCACAAATGTGGAACACACATGAGGAATAGTTACTCTGAAAACTACCTGCAGGGAACATCTCCTGGTAGGTTTTGCCTCTGCATCTCCAGTGAAGGGTTCCCTGTCTGCTCTGGCTTTGCACACACCTCAGTGACCCATGGTGGTGAGCACTCCAGGAATGGCATCAGAAAGCTCCAAGTGTCTACAAACACTGAACAAACTTCCTTCCTGAAATCAATACTTCTGCAAAGCCTCAGGAGCTTCTCTTGGACTGGTGACCATGCAAGCTACAGTGAAATTATAAAAGCAGAAATGACATAGGTACTGTGATACCTGATAGCAGGCAGCCCTTTCTGGCAGGAACAGCCCCCAGGTCCTTTCTGAGCTGTCCTGGAGTCCTGCTGCCCACAAAGATGGGCATCATTTAAGAGCCTGAAGCATCACCCCAGCGGGGCTGCTGCTCCATGGTGCAGGGTTTTCAATGGGCCACTTCAGCTTTCTCAGGAAGTCCAAATGCATCAGAAATGAGACCTGGCTCTAACATAAGCTAATGAGAGCTGTGGGCTGGGCTTATCCTGCTTTGCCTCATGGAAATTAAGGGAATTGTTCCAGATTTGTGTCCACGCACCAAAGCAAGGGGCCAGCCAGCAGTGCTGTCTGGCAGGACCTGCTGCAGCAGTTCACAGAAGAAGATGACAGCTGCACAGCTGATCTGAGAACTTCAGATGACTTTTTCCTGTTTTTTTTCATGTTGACACAGTCCTGAGCAGAATGTTTAATGCTGGTGCACACAGCTACACAGTGCAAGATCTATGATTATTTTCATAACATAGGCCTTGTCAGGGATTTTTAATTTGATTTTGGTTGGATTATCTATTGCAAAGCCAATAATATGTTTCACTGGTTTTTTAGGATGCAATGCAGTCAAGGCTGGCAGAAAGCAGGGAAAGACCCACTTAAATGCAATTTGTTGATGTCCTCGATTCTGGGAGCTGCTCCCTAGGGGCAGCAAAGTTTGCAATGCTCTACAAAGGAATTTCTTAATATCTTTTTTTCCTAGACAACTACTTCCATTAATTATTTGAATTAGATTTAACTGAGATGAAAGGCTCTGGTCTGTCTTTGATGTGAATGCATAACTATCATTAACATTTTATTATTTAAGTTGTGCATATACAGTGGGAAGGATAGATCCTTTCTTATTTAAAGCTAAAGCTTTGACTCTCTTTTTTCCCCTGCTCCATTTACCTCAGATCACTTCAACATGGGATGAAGGCTGGGCACACGCCTTAATCTTGTTACCAGCCCCCAGCACACCCTTTCTGTGATGGAAAGCCTTTGCCAGCCTCCAATACCAAGGTGGCAGAGAAATTTACCTGAAGTTTCAGCTCTGGAGTAACATTCTCATATGCTCATCATGGAAACCACATTTTGCATGGTTGCTCACTGCCACCTGCCCTCCCATCCAGCCACCTGGAAAGTTAGGCACTAATTTGCTTGTTATTTTTGTGCTTCGGAGCACAGCCCTAGAATTTTTCCCCTGGAGACTTCTTTGTTAGAGTTAGGTACAAACTGCCATCTAAACAATAGGAAGCATCCATGCCCTGCAAAGACCTCACCTACATAAAGAAACTGGACTACAAATCATGACAGTGAAATTCTAATAATGAGAAAACTACTTCAGAAAAAATATTTAGTCTAAGAAGAGCTACATTATAATGGGTGTAACTATAGAAATGCAAGTATTTTACTATGCTACTGCCAACCTATCTACAGATGACAGGGTTTTACCTGAGATAGATATTAATGAGGCTTTAGGAAAAATGTAAAGGGAAACACTGGAAAAAATACAATTTAGCATAAGGGGGGTTGAAACCTCTTAGGAGATTGGTTAAGCCTTAAGCAAGACCCAGCTTCCCCTAACAAAATGTATATTCTCACTATGTATCTGGTTTCCTGGTTTAGATAAGATTGTGCTTCTTTCACAGAAATACCATGTTATCAAATTAATAAAACTAAGAGAAACTTAACTTTTTCATTTCCAGACTATATCATTTTAACTGTGCTGGTTTTATGGTGCATTAATGTTGTTGTTGGCAGTTATGTGGCATATTAATTACGTTGCACTCAGTTATTTTCTCTGCTCAACTTAAAAGGTCATATCCTTTGTGAATACTTTTCTATATAGAAATTTGACTTCTCTAGCATACCAAGTAGAAGTGAAATCACTGAAATAATGCATTTTCTATGAAGCAAGTAAAGAGTATTCAGTGAAAGGACAGTTAATCTGCAGTCTTGTTGTGAATGTTTGAGCAACAGAATGAATGTTTTCTTCCATTTCCTGTAGCAGAGGAACTGTGCTGCTCCTGCACAGTATTGCACACATGTACCAAGAAAGCTTACACCTGAGAAAGAAAAAAAAAATAGATGAGGGAGTGTGTAAAGCTTTCTGTGTGCATAGCTTTATACATGGCATAGAAACACTTTCCCCAGGAAGATGGCAGCACAGAAGACATCTGATATACTACAAGCTATTAAGTTGTCACTAAGTCAACATTGTATATCTTCCCTTGAGTGCAATTCTTGGATGTTTACCTTTTTAAAAAAAACTGGTTATATATTACCCCAAAAAAATTCCCTGCAAAAATGAAGATCAATGGGGTGAGTAGAGAAGTGTAAATATTGTCTAGTAGAAAAGCAGTCAATGAATAAAAGTTATTGACAACAGCTGGGGCAATACAATGATTTTCCACAGAGATGAGAACATTCCATCATGAAAAGTTCATATAACAGGGAAATATTCATTCTACTAGGAGCCTGCTAGACAGTATTTTTCACAGATTTCTTTTGTGCCACAAGCTGACATGCAGGAAACCAGTATGAATTGCAGTGTAAACGTGCTTTTTGATTCTTAAAATTTCAGAAGTATGCACGGTCGACAGTTCTCTGCTCCTGTGCTTGGGTTTATGTAGGGAGCTCTCAGGAGTGCATGGGCCCTGTTGTGTGTGTACTTGGTCCCTAAAGGAATGACACCCTGAGATCTACAGAAGTTGTGTTGGAGGGAAGAAGCAAGATGTAGAATGTCAGTGGTTCCTGGCAGCCTCAATGAGATGTCAGACCCATGAGAACAGATACTCTGTCCAGGGTCAGGGAATGTGCTTCCCCCCTGCTTTCTTAGTGAGAGAAATGGCTTTGATCTAACACAGGGAGACATTATGTCTGAGCCCTAAAATGGAAAAGAAGATGAGAGAAATGCACAGGACAGCAACAGCACAGACAAGAGACTGTGCACAGACATAATGGGACACCCAGGCTGCCTCTGCCTCCCTGCTCTTCATATAGACACTGACATCTTCATCCCCTCCAGGATCTGGGGGCTGCCCTACCACAAATGAACAATAATGCAATATGTCATAATTACATTTCAGTGTTATTATGGAATTGATACTCTACTGCAAATCAGGCTTAATAGCTAAATAAAAGTACTTAGAGATCTTACCCACCTTCACCAACTGCAACAAATCTTTGCACTATTTAGGTGTCTGATTGGAGACAACCATATCTGAAAAAAATTTACTTTATCTTCTCAGTGGTTGAATTTCTACCACCCATAAGATATTACACTACTGCCTGGTGCTTTGTGAAAAGCATCATGCAGTTGCAGAATACAATTGCCATTACAGTAGGGTCAGTTGTGCTCCATCTGACTCAGCTGCTGGGTCACTGGGAAGTGAAGAGGTGAGCCATGAAGAGAGGTGCACCAGGTTTGTCTCTCTGGTGGCCATTCTTCACCATAGGTTAAAGTATTTTTCAGGCAGCCTCTGCTAACAATCCCCAAGGAAATCACATTTTGTGGGGCAGGTAGGCATGCAGGGATGTCTAAGGTAGTTGGCACCATAGCTACTAACTACTTCAATTTCTCCCTAAGCAAAGGAAACAACACGGTATCATTCTTGGGCTCACAGGCAAAGGAAGGCTGAATTCAAGTTTTAGATTTTTAATTTCTTTTGGGCAGAAGGCAAATTTCTTTCTGTCAAAATAGCACCCTTCCTGTAAGGCAGAAAATCACATCTTTTCACCACAAAAGTGCAAGAAAGAATAGATGTACATAATGACTATGTGATTTCCTCAGGCCATATCTGGTTTTATTCTTATGACAGGATGAAGAGAGTGATTTTTTACTACTTTTGCTAAAACTCAGAGGGAGTTAAGGCTGCAATTAAAAAGCAAATACAAATTTAAAAAGCAACTAGAAAATAATGACATATATAGAAAAACCCAGATGAGCACACAGAGCTACAGCACTCCTTCAGAAGCCTGGGCTTTCTAAATATATTTCTTTTGGAGAGGGTGGTTCCCTACTATCACAACAAATATCTTGAAGGGCAGAAAACTGCCAGCAGTGGCAACAGCAATATATGAAATTGCTTCTCAATTCTTCATATCTCCAGTATGCCAGCAACTGTAAATCTAGCAATGTAAAAGCACTCTGAACCTGCTGGGCTCCAGTTGTGCTTATTGTAGTGGAGAATGTCCAGAAACTAGAAATGAATATATAATCTAGTGACCATGGTGGTGCCAGGCTCCCCCACCCCAAATAACTACTGCACTCAAAAACATTTAGGAAAAGAGTTCCCTGGAGTGGAGCCACTACCCACTTCCCATGATAAAGTGATGGGAAAGGAGAGGTCTAGAGCCTCCTGATGCTAAGGATAGGGATATGTAACAGGGCTTTTGAGGAGGCAGTACCCCCTCCCTGGCAGTGCATTATGTGTTACTGTGTTGATTTAGCTTTTACTCTGGGTTTTGGTCACAGGGCAGGAATGTCAGAGCTGTCACTCCCCTCTGCTACATGAAAGCAGCCACCAGAAGAATCTCCCCTTCTCTTCCATCTTATCTAATCCTCATACATCTTCTGAGAAGGCTCCAGGGAATTCTTGCTTCTAATAAGGAAGAGGAGAACCAGATAACAGAAGACAGAGAAAGAATGCCCCCTAAAACCAGTCTGTGACACTTAGGGGAGAAGGAAGACAGGAAGGAAGTCAACCCTCTGAGCATGTAGCTCTCCCTCCCTTCTCCCCAGAGTACCACAGCAGTGCAGCTCCTGCTTTGAGGGCTGAAAACTTCACTGGGGATTAATACTCCAACTTGCCTGGAGCAAACAAAACCAGGATCAAAACACACAGGGACCAGGTCAGAAATATGTATGCTCATGCTCATGCTCACACACATTTGGGACTGGGCTGAAACCCTGTTGGAAGCAATGAAACTTGAACAAAGAGATAAAAAATTTTACTGTGGCAGCAGAGAAAGATGGGCTCAGAGTGGGGGCTCACTCAGGCACCCACTCTGCCTCCAGAACCATCAAGCACCATTCCCTGTTACAAACCAGTCCCATGCCACAGCTTCCCAGAGTTTCAATCCTCTCAAACAAATAAAGAAGAGACCCTGAAATGAGAAAGGACATTCCACTTCACATATCCAGGGGGTTATCGAGATTAGAAACTTAAAATAAATTAATAAAACCAGATTAGCACTACAATGGAAAATTAATTCCATTTTAAGTTGGTTTTTTTCTTAAATAAAATTCCCTTTATACTGTTGGTGTCACTGTGATACTAACAGCACTGAAGCATAAATCCTTCCCTCTGAGAAGCCAGCATAATTGCACACTGCATGCAACCTATTCTATTCACATCGGAAATGCATTCTTAAAACATTCAGTTTAAGCCTTGTCAGTACTAATCCTAATGCCTGATGCTGAGATGTGTATTTTATTACTGTGTATAAATGAAAACAGAAAACCTTCATGGAGGATTACAGGGTGTAGTAATGACCTCCACAGCATTACGGCACCAAGATGTTCCCAGGCGCCAAATGGGATTCTGGGATGAAAGTGACATGTGTCTATATAACCTTGGCACCTGCTCCCAGTACACATGTACCTACCAGCTGTGGGATTGTAAACATATGTCCCTTCTAGTGAACTGAATTTTCATTTATGAGGAGGCTAAAAACAAGGAGCCAGCAGGAGATGGATTTTGTCTGAGGCAACTAATGGGCTCTTGCATGCCCCTAGCTGGAAAAAAAGACTGTCTTTGTTTTGTGCTGTCATGAGAGCATGGACTGAGGGATGGCAGTGAAAAGGAGAAATTGTAGGAGAATGAAAAAATTGAGAGCTAAGCTGGGGGGGGGGGTAGAAGAGAGAAAGGGGGGAGGAAGTGAAGAAAGAGGCAGGAGAAGGAGAGGAGGCAGCACATGGTTGGGGATGGGGGATTTCTCTCTGCTTTCACATCCAGCCCTTCCAAGAAGACTGTCCTGCCTGTGTGGTTTTAGGGACGCTTCAGAGAGGAGCTGATTTACCCTGTGCTGAAATGCTCCTGCTCAAGCAATGGATGTGCTTGTGAATACTCCAAAAGAAGAGAGGGAAGCACATCTGGGTAAAGGGAGTCAAGGTAGTGAAGGAGAAGCCAAGGTTTACAACATCCACGCTCTCTAAAACCAGCCCTCATTGCCTTTTCCAATAGCAGTGAAATAGAAGTGAGATGCTTTGAAGCTTCATTTTATTTGGCCCAGTTTTACTCTAATCTACCTCGGGCCCAGAAACACAGCTTTTCAATCTGTTAGGAAGTTGTTCTGCTGACCCTGAAATGTCAAAATGTTACAGGGGGCCAAATCCAAAATTGATTACTTCAGAGGTCAGACAATAGTCGGTTTTATAGTGATTTTTTTAAAAAAAGTATTTCCTATGAACTTGGGGAAAAAAAAAAAAAGGAAAAAGAAAAAAAAAAAAGAAAAAGAAAAAAGAAACAGGAAACAGTTTTGAGAAAAAGAGCAAGTAACCATGAGCACAGAGTTTTCTGAGACACTATCAGCAGCTCTTTGCAGCAGAGGGAACAGAAACACAGAGCAACACTGGGTGTGGTGTCTGCTGCCCCAGAGCAACAGTACTGGTACCCAAACACAGATTGGGGGCCAGCTGGCTGCCTTGACTGACTCACAGCCCACTTCTGTCATGAACTTACCCTTTGCAGACTTTGAGACATCCATGTGCCTTTTCTCTTCACCTCACAGCAATCCCCAGTGGCTTTGGGATTTATCCTGCAGGATTCATAGCTGCAGCAGGCACTGCTGAGCTGCTGCACTCACTGGGGAGAGCTCCCTCCTCCCTGTGCCTGACAAAACTCCCTCTGCCAAAGCCCCTTGTTCCAGCTCCCCTTGAGCAATGAGAAATGCTCACAGGAAGCATTTGGATTACTGTCTCCAGCTATTAGACCGTTGCAAATACTGTAATCTATATGTTCATTCTCTGTAGTAAATATGTGCTCTTGCTAAATTTCAGCAATTACAAGTGCTTCATCCTTTTCTTTAGCCAGCCAGCAATATAAATACACTTAATTAGTTAACACCCCCTGCCAATTACAACATCTGAGGAAAGTATTGCTGAGATTGTTGGTCCTAATTATTTTAATATTCAGGAGAACCACTTTAACATAACAAGATAATTACTCATGGATAAGGGTTTATGAGAGCTGCAATCCTTTTCTTTATTTTCTACACTGCAAGCCTGGGCCTAGTTAAATTTCTGGACACATTTTCAATTTAAGATTAAAAATTGTAATTTGTGAGAAGTCATCAAAGTACCACACGGAAAGAAAAATAACTGCATGCAATCTCTGTTAACACTGCAGCAAAATAAATTCACTGTGTATTACATGCGATTAACAGTGGAATCTATGGGAATCAGTTTATTTGTCAGCTATGGGAAAAGCCCTGGCTGTTCCTCATTTTATATGGAACATGAGTAGTCCTTTATTAATCCACGTGAATCACTTTCCCTGCTAACACTCAATAGAAAACCTGAGCTACCTTCTCTACTTCCTATGTGAGAAATCCTTAACTCAAATTTCTATTGTTTGTAGCATGTTTCTATTCTAAATGGAAGATTTCTTCAGCCAAAAAAAAAGATTGGTCTTGGTATCTGTTAAACGTTAATACAACATAACACCCAGATATCCCACATGGGTTTTTCAAATTAAAAATCCCAGAAATATATCCTGGTATTCAATTAAAAAGAGTTTGGTCAGGGCTGTTGAACAATAAATTATGTTGTGTTCCCTCCATGCACATTCAGAAAGAAGCCTTTCTTTCATATCCCTGAAGCCAGCTTTAATATATATCCAGTGAAACATTTCAATGTTTCTGTTTCTCTTTCTGTATTTGTACTCATGGAAGTACATTCTGTTTACAGCAGAAACCCATTTTAAAAGGAAATTTTCTTCTAAGAAAATGATTTGCCCATAACTCCTGTATTACATATTTGCTTGGTCACTGTACAATGCATTAGTGGGGGAAAAGGAAGATGAGAGATCAGCACTGCCATTAAATATCTCAATTTTCCCATGTCTAAAGGCACCTGATTATGCAGCTCTTTTTCAGGAGGACAAGACTGCACTGGCTTTTAGGTTTTCCTTACCTGACCATTTTGACTTTGGACTTGGGAGATGAATAGGTCAAGCATCAACTAGAACTATCAGCTAAGCAGTAGTTCTACTCCTTCACTACTGCCATAACCAAACATCAGAGCTAACCTTAGGTGAAAGAGGTTGGCTGCTAATTAGGTGTTTAGATACTGAGGAATAATTTAGACTTTGACAAAAAAATGAAAATGTCAGCATTATCCATTATTTTTTTACTCTATAATCAAAATTTTTGAGTTTATTTACCAGAGTATTTTCAATTTTTAATGTGGACTACCAGTGTCCACAAGAAAAAACCTGTCTGAGTAAATACACAGTAACAGAGAGGGAAAAGGAAAGCTGCTTGATTTAGTGAAGCAAACTTTGCCTTTAGCTCAATAAGTCTGCCTTAACTCAGTTACAAGCATTATAAAAACAACGCATATCTAAACAGTGGTGATAAATTAATGAAATTAATCCAAATAATAGGCAAATGTTAACAGCAACATATGCAGAAAGATTGCAAAGTTAGATTAATTTAAAATAAAACCCTGGAGTTATGTAACCAATTACAGAAATTGCAATTAGCAGTAAAAGAGCAATTAAAAACAACAAAATGTCCTAACCCCAGACTTTATGTGCCAGGGACGGGGCTCGTAGAGAACTTAGAGATGAGCTGGAAAAGCAATTGAACAGAAAGTTTGTCAGGTTTTACTGTGTTATGGAATCAAAGTGCTCAGATATGTCCTCATAATACCCAGATGAAAGGCTCCTTTCTCCCCAGATGGGGCTCAGCAATCAGATATAGAAAGAGCTATTTTTAATGAAGACCTGCAAAACCATCAAGGCTTCAATGTTGCTGGCTGGGATAAAGCAACGGGCGGCAGACGAAGCCATTTGCTAATCTGCCTGGTGGCACAAAGTCAAGCCCCATCAACACATTTTTCATAGCAAATCACATTCCTTCAGTTGGGCTGGCCCAGAATGTCAGCCATGCCAAGCAAAGGGGGAACCTTCTGCCAATTGGCACCCCTGCCCCTCAGGTGGGAGAGCCCAAGCTGCATTACACAGCCTTAGATGTTAAAAGACAGAAAATAACTGCTGTATTTTTCCATCATCCTGACAAAATGTTACTATCACTTATTTTTTATTTTATTTTATTCATGTTTCCAGTCCTGTCGATTTAAAATCTTTCCATTTAGGAGTATCCATTTTGGAGTATGCAGGCAGACATCCCAGTAATTACAGCAAGAGAGAACATCTCTGCCTTAACCCTTTGTTTCCCATTGTACACAATACATATCCTTTGAATTCAACATGCTCTGATATCTAAAAAAACCCAAACAACACAAGTACTATCTTCTTATAGTAAATATTTTGAAAAGTAGTGGCAGAGAAGATTTACTTATCTTTGCAGTACACTAGAGTGCTAACCCTGAAGGGTAAAGACACAAAAGAAACAAGCAACAAATCCCTAATAAAAAGCTTAGTGGAACAAACACAGTCTCAAGCAAGTCAAATAAGTAACTTCTAATGGGATAAATTTGTGCATTTCCACACTATGCAAACACATGCTTAAGCTGCTGTCCAGACCAAGTCATTTTTTATAAGAAAAGACCTGCAATATGCCCGTTCTTTGTGGCACCCACAGACACAACCTATGCACTGAGTACCTGAGATTCACCATCATTCCCCACCTGTTGCAAATAAACTTAGATAGCAACTCTGCAAGAAAGAAGTGCTTTCAGATTCCTGGCAGAAGCTACATACATTATTCTTGGCAAAACAAAGTCAGGTTGGTCTTGCCAGAACAGAAATGGAACCATGAGATCCTGGCAGAGCAAAGATGGTAGTAGAACTCCTGAAAAAAAAAAAAAAAAAGAAAAAAGAAAGAAAAAAAAAAGTGACATATAATGAAGCAAAGCAAAAAAGAACTTTACTTAATTTTGGCAATCAAATTATGTTGTGTGGGTCTGATTTCCTGAAAAGACAATCTGGCATTTGCAGACAAAGAATACCACACAGGCAACCACTCAGCTCATGTTACAGGGTTGCCAGCCCACTACAAAAAAAAAAAAAAAAAGCAAACATAAACCCCACAGTAGTTCTGTGAAACCATTTTTGTTTCCTCATGAATCCTGGCCAAGTTATATATATACCTCATGGCCACAGCAAAGGAAGTTTGTCTTTTCCATGCAAAGGTTTTCTTAGGAGAGGAAAATGAGGAGAAGGAAAGTAATGCTTTACATCCACAATTTAGCAGTGCCATAGATGTAATATTCCCATAATAAAGAAAGGAAGAAACACAGGTAAGTTTCATAGGAATGTTAAGCACTATTAGCAAGAAGTCAATGTATGGACTGCTCAGCCACAGCAACCTCAAATCCATTAAAAAATAAAGTAATGGTTATAAGAGATATAGGACATTACCAAAAGTCCATTAGCAAAGGCCACTGAACTGCTGTAAGTGGGCTGTCAAGCTTGAAATGAGCAAAACTCAATAGTTGTCTGTAACCTCATTTTAGTTCAGTGTTCTTCTGACTCACCTGGGTAAGGGCCCTTTTCAGGCTTTTTCTGCTTCAGGTAAGAATCTCCCTACTGATGTTGGATGCCAGGAAAAAACAAAGCAAACAGAAACTAAACAAAAGAGCCTACCAGAAATAATTCTTATACAAAAATATTGGTTTGATGACGGTTTACCTTACTTCTGGCAAGATGTACTGCTTTCACACTTGCTGCTATTTCCTTGTTAGATACACCTGAAAAAGGCTGAGGATTCATGAAGGAGGAGAAATCACAGAAATCCAGCAAGTTACAATTTTATACTGAAATAATCTTTACTTCAAATTCTAGGTAAAGCAAATAAATTAAAAAGGAGGTCAGAGCATTTCCAGTATACTGATGCTTTAGATGAAACCATACTTCACTGTGAAATAAATGCTTCAGTAGCCAAAGCAGAGAAGAAGCCCTACCAGCCAGGGACCCCAGCAAACTCTGCCTGAGAGCTGAGCCAAAGAACTGTATTTTGGTTCATCTTTTGACCTGGTGGCCTTAACAAAGCCAGTGGGGCTGCACTGCTGAGCCCTGAGTTCACCCTCCTTTTTGTCTCCTCAAAGTGGGAGAATGAGGTGAAACAGGAATTCTACAGGTGGGGGTCTGATCTGAGACTGAGAGGCATTCAGGTAGATTTCTTAGAAGAGCTGTGTTCAATCCACTGAAAACTCCTTGTAAATGAAGAGGTCTCAGTAAGGAACCTCCTTGCCACTTCTCAAAGTCTCTGAGATCTTGGTCTCTGCATTCCAAGCTGCAAAGGACTGCAGCTTAGCTTTATGCCTGCTGATCGTAGCACAACCAAGCCCTCACTGCACGTCTGTTGACAGCTTTTCCAGCCCAATAACCATCAAATATCCAAAGTCATCAGAAGCTGATGACTTTCCCTAAACAACAGTTTCTTTCTTGGTCGCTACTGGTGATTTTTTGGAGGGTTTTTCGGGTTTGCTTTTTTTTATGGTAGCTAAATTAAATGCAGCTACAGAGAAATTTTGTCATTTAAGCCTTCAATCACCTGAAAGCCTTTCTTGATGAAAAACTGGGGACAAACATATTTGTTCATTCCTTACAAACCAAATAAATTGGGCTGACTGTTAAAAAATGTATTTTAGAAACAGGCAAATGACAGAACAAAACTCCTAAGAGAGACAGAGGGTGCAATTTGCCAGCACAAAACACACAATGTGCTAACACACTCTTCTGCCAAGAACTAGCAAACCTCACAGTCTGATAAAAACGGGGTGCACAACAGGGTCAAGAGTCAGACCCAGGAAACTGCTCTGAATCAATGACAGCAAAGGAGAGATGCCAACAGCCCAAGAGGAGGAGCTCCATCACTTAGAAAAAGAGGAAAGACAGGGTTCAGCTGTCATCTGTACTCGCTGGAGAATTATTAATTTAGGAGTTTAAGGCAAATCAAGCTTAACACATCTTCACACTACTTCAACTAAGAATGGGACTGGACTCCAAGAATTTGTGTGAGCACAGATGTCCTCAGCTCCCAATGCACTGAACAGAAGCTGGTGGTCCACATTCCCATGATTAGGCACTAACTACCCCCATATGCTGTCTTCAGTCTAAAGTGTTAACAACCTTCATAGTTTCAGAGTTTAACTCCTGATACAGTCATAAATAAGTTCCCAGCAATAATCTGCTCTCCTTATTATTTTTTTTTAATCTTCCTCTAATTATTAAAGAGCAAAACACTGATGAGCAACACTGATTGCATATTCTAATACAAAGTACCACCCTCCAGCTGCTCTGCTGGTGAATCTGCTGCTTGTTGGGATTTACTCTCAGCCCATTGCATCTGATACTAATTACTACAGCACCATCCTTAATATTAACTCCCTTCTCCTCTCTGGAACTGGAAGCAATATGGTCCATTCAAAAGATAATTTTTCATCTCTCTTCCTAAAGGAAACATCTCAGATATTCAATGGAGATAATGGCAAATGAGTCACCAATTTCAGAAGGTGAAGATTTCCAACATCCCTTCGTCCAAAATTTCAGCTAGTGATTTAGGAAACTTTTTTATAAGAATGTCACCAAGACCTAGTGAAATCTGTCAGCTCTCTGTGTGATCTTAAAGACAAATTGCAGCAATATCTTGTAAACCAGCTCTCTTAAACTTATCTCACTGCCTATTTTCAATGCACCTGTTTCACTACTAGTTTTTCTCCCAGAAAATATTTTGTCCAACTTCCTTCAGCAATACATGATGACAACTAAGTCTTTTTCTCCCTTTTAAAGTCACTCTCTTTGTTTTCAATGAAAAGAAGCACTTATTAAGTGACCAGAATTATCAGGCAGTTTCATTTATACTGCGGCAGTATTTAAAAGACCCCAATACAGCTGGTTTCAAGAAGGAAAGCCACCCCTTGACACCTCTCTGAGGTCACTCCTGTCTCTCACCACTTTGTAAGCCCTCTTCCTGCATCTGTCTGGTCTCTGCATTCTGGTGCACCCAAATGTTCCCCCATCCTTCACTCAGAGATTGGCTCACATTTCAACAAGAAGCAAATCTCCTGCCACCCACTTGTTCCCTTGGACCAGGCATTTTAAGAGTGGCTTTTGAAGAGTGAGAGCCTTTTGTCCAAGAGATATTGCTATAAGAAATACGTACTCATACATTTTCTGCTGTTCAACAGGATGCTAAAAATAAAAGGAAATGAAAAATCAGTAATTCATTCAATTCAGCAAGCAGATATAACTTGTGCCCTTCCAGATAGACTTCCCTATGCTAAATATTAATCATAACAATTAGACCTTCTAGTAGATGACATTGTGCTTTCTCAAGTTGCTGCAGAGCATTAGGACTCACAGCTCGAGTCCTCTGGTTCCTGAACTACTTCATTGCTATGCATAACATCAGGACAATTAAACAATTCCAAGCTCTACTGTAATGACCAAAGTGACACAACTGAATCAGTTTTCAGTTTCCACGTGTGTTCTCTGAATACAATCTGAGCCTTTCAAAACACACTCTGACAGTCCATTAAGAGAGTTAGAAAAGCAGTAACAAGATTGAACCAAATGCAGCTGAGGATCAGATTTCCCCAGTCATTTAGGTGGATATGAGAATGAAAAGTTGTACCTTTCCAATAAAACTCTAGTCCAAAAACTCTTAAAATCATCTGCTCCACCAAATATGGCCTCCATTTTTTAAGGCAGAAGCTTAAATGAACAACTGCTTGTTTGGCCCCGTTTTTTTTTTTCAGTATGTTGACCAAGTAGTTACATTTGGCACTTGCCATTTGTGGCTTACTGATATTTGCAATAGTGCAGCAAATAAGTTCTCAGAGGATGGAACTAAAAGAGAATAACTGAATGAAAGCAACTTACAGCTCCTGAATGCATGCAGATCCTGGAAGATGGTCTATTTGTGTTGGTATTAGTCTGGTTGGTCCTGAACTGAAGCTTGAGTCATTCACTCATCCTCTGCCTGGGCTGATTTTGTATCAGTGCTGTACTACACAACCCCTTGCACAGACAAGCCCCTGCTAACACCACACACAGAGATGGAGAACGGTTGTATTGCTTCAGCTGGCAACATCTCACTGTTTTCATTGCTCCTTTCCCCACGTTTGTGTGCCATGCAGATGAGTCACTGTCACCCTGAGACAACTCTATTACACTTGAGGCTGTATTTCCCCCCGAGTCACCAGTGTGCTTCTAGCACAATTTTCATGCCCATGCTATGGAACAGGATAGCTGCAGAGCTGAGAGCCAAGCTGAGAGCCAGCTTTGACTGTGAGGATTAGAAGAAATTTGGACCATTGTAATTGCAGTATTTTGTACTCTGGTTGTTCTAGAGATAAAATCTTCCCTTTTGCCTGCAAGATCTTTGTGTTCCCCGCTACAATCAAGGAGTGAAAATCTGTGTGTAAAGCTTTTTGTTCTATATTATCATTTCATATTGGTTTGGTGTGTTAATCAAAGCAGCAGTAATGGCTGCAAAGAGAACTCATTCAATCCTCAAATGAAAAGAAATCTGAGCTTTCTAACACTGGCACATTTTTCCAGTGGTTAAGCTTTTTCACAAAGTAATTATTTCATTTTCCGGAAAGATTACTGATTACATCACACTGGGAAAAACTAAGAGAGGGGCCCTTAATCTTCCCCATGTTTCTGCAATTCTTGTACAAACTTATACTTGTTACCATGAAAAATGACAAATTTGCCACCTGATCAAAATGTTAACAAGGTAAGTGTCAGTGAGATGGATCACTGACTGTCACTGCAAGCCAGAACATGAGGATACATTGATATTTCTCAATATATTCACTGCTTCCCCAATGTTCGCTAACAACATTTCTACCACGAGTGTAATAAATCACACAGAAATAACAAGCTGCATAGGATCTCTAGGATATGATAGATTTGTCCTAATAGCAGTATCTGCAAGGTAGAAAACAATTGGTAATGATCTATAGAAAGACCTAATCAACTGTCATTTGCTATAACGTGGCAGATGAAGCAAAGATATGAAATCCATAATGCTTCCTTAGCCACTGCCCTCCCACTACACATACACATGGATCAAGTAGGGAATAGTAAAAAGAATGAATGAGCTTTGGGTCACAGAAATAGAAAAGAAACCTAATAGCATGCTCTGGATGCAATCATTAAATTATACACTGCTAAACAAGGCCAGAGATAATCACATAAACTGCACAGTCCTGTAACAACTATAAAGGCTTTTACCAAGCCTGTTCCTCTCCCTTTGCTTTATTTATTTTTCATCGATTTCAGTATGTTAAAAATTACTTATGTCAAAGTGAAACCCAATGCAAGTAGGGCTGGTTAACTAAAGTAAAAGCTAATCCAAAATTCCCAGGGGATCTCAGATAACGGAAGGCAAGGTTGCCAAGGCTCTCTAGGTATTTGTGCTGCTCCAGAGATCAAAACCAAATGGCTGTTTTGCTACTGGACTGTGACAGGTTCCAGATTGGCTTGCTGAAGCTTTAGTGTTCTTTTGCCTCCTCCCATAAGGGAGTGAAACACCCACCTTCCAGCAGATGCATGAAAAATACGTAGTTTCAGTTTACTGAAACACAGAAGTTTGTAAGAAATACTATCCAAGGAGCTCAAGTGATACCTAGCATTAAAGCCTGAAGTCTTTCATTTTTCCACACTGAAATAGCCTCTTCCCCATCACATTCTCCATTGGCAACTGTCTGCAATAACTTCCAGGTCAAGAACTAACACTCTCAGCAGAAGAAGGCAATGTAGTACAAGAAAGGGGAATCATGGTTTAAAACTTCAAAAGAAAAATTCAACTCATTTTTATGAGGTGCAAGTGAATCTTTTCTCTTTTTTATTCCCCTTTTTTTTTCATAGAATGATAGAAAGTTAGGGGTTGGAAGGGACATTGAAAGATCATCTAGTCCAATCCCCCTTGCCAAAGCAGGGTCACCTATAGCAGGTCACACAGGAGCACATCCAGGTGGGCTTTAAATGTCTCCAGGGAAGACTCCAGGGGAGACTCCACAACCTCCCTGGGCAGCCTGTTCCAGTGCCCTGTCATCCTTACAGGGAAAAAAATTCTTCCTAACATTTATATGGAACCGCCTATGCTCCAGTTTATAACCATTTATAACCAGTTTATAACTATTTTTATAGCTGAGAAAAGCTTTACTACATCCTCCTGGCACTCTCCCCTTACATATTTATGAACTTTGATGAGGTCACCCCTCATTCTTCTCTTCTCCAAGCTGAAGAACCCCAGCTCCCTCAGCCTTTCCTCATAAGGGAGATGTTCCACTCCCTTCATTATCTTGGTCGCTCTGCACCGAGCTCTTTCAAGCAGTTCCCTGTCCTTCTTGAAATGATGGTTCCAGAACTGGACACAATATTCCAGAAGTGGCCTCACCAGGCAGAGAAGAGGGGGAGGAGAACCCTCTACTAACCACCCCCTTCTAATGCACCCCAGGATGCCATTGGCCTTCTTGGCCACAAGGGCACATTGTTGGCTCATGGTCATCCTTCCATCCACCAGCACCCCCAGGCCCCTTTCACCTATGTTATTTTCCACCTATTTTTCTTTTTTATCCCTTTTCTTTTCCCTTCCCCAGGAAGGACAATGAAATAATAAAGGCTGCTTTGTGATAATTTGCTTGCAAATAACATTTTGCTAAGTAAATGCATTTTGGGGAACACAGGAATTGCCATGCTGCCTCAGCACAGCAGTGCTCTGCTCCAGCATCCTGCCTAGCAGCTGCTGCAGGGGAACAGGCAGGAAACCTCCTACTGGGAAATTATAGGAAAACCTGCTCAGATCCAACATTTTCTCCCAGCACCTCTAACAGTCGATAAAAATTGGCACATCTTGAAACATGGAGGTTTGTCTCTTCTCAAACACTTGTTTCAAGTCATTCCCAATGTTTGTAACTTAGTATTTTCCATATCAGAGAGTTTGCTAAAATACATTTGCAGAAGTCCTCTTCTTCCAGCTCAGCGCTAATCAAAGCTGGACAGATTTTGGAAAGGGCTCAGCTTCTTGGTAAAAGCTGAGTTCTTTTGAAAATCTGTCCTTAAAGGGTCACAACAGGAGCTGCTCTGTGTTGAGCAGTATTGAAAATCTGTCCTCACTGGAAGGTGGTAGTTTTTCCAGCCTTTGGAAAGCTGGTACTCAACACTTCTGATAATCTGGCTCCAAGTTAAGTAACAAGGCCCAAATTATGTGATTTGGAGGCAGAAATTCCCTGCAGACAGCAGTGGAGATTTCCACTCAGCAATGAACGGCCGAATAGGATTCTGCAATAATAAAGCCATGAAAAGTGGATAATGCAACAAATAAACATCAAAGGGTAGGACTTTCCCTTTCAGTCATACCCCCTTGTTCTCTACATAAAAGGACCAAAATACTCTGACATGAGAGAGAAGGAATGTTTAACTATGCAGCCCTGCATTTCCTTCTAAGATGAAGGAATGAAAGATGAAATCATGGAGCATTTTTAAGGAACAGCATATTCATATAACATATAATCAGTAGTTTACACGATAGATAAGATGCTGCTGTTATTTGGGCTATTCTTCTCTTCATCTGCAAGGACACGTCTCAAAGAAAGAAGAACCTTACATGTCTCCAGTTGTTCTCCACATGGGGAGCAGAGCTTTCTCAGTTGTACTCATCTCTCTCACTTATAAACAACCTATCTGTCCCCTCTAGTTATTGAAAGTTATTTAGAGAGTGTTAATAGCAGCTTTCTGTTGCAGATGTCTAGAGGAAATCATGGGGTAAGGCAGAAGAGACAGAAGAAACTGCACACTTCTTCCCCCAAAAGAGCGGGACAAGACATAGGATGAACATTTCAATTTCACCAGAGGAAAACAAGCTTATCAAGATGTAATTTGCAAATGAACACTGTTCCTTCTAATTAAAAGAAAACAACAACAAACAAAAATCACTGTGGACCAGCAGGGAACAAGAAATTCTCAATGGAGAGTGGCAATTCAGAGAACACCCACCATGCGGCCCACCTTCCCCATTCTCCCTCTAGAAATAGACTCATTTTATACATGGTGATTAAGGCACTAAAAAAAAAGAAAGTATTAACATGATTCACATGTAGAAAACAAGGTTATTAGGAGTAGGGATCATTTCAGCACATTGTTCTCCCTAATAAGCATAGCAACGAGTAATTGAGTTTCAGGCAATCTCTTAGGTGGCGCTTTGTAGAGAAAACGGAACTTGGCATGATGTCTGCTATTCCTTTAATTACATTGCCCTAATGAGCAACTTTCTTTACTCACAACAAATTTATTTCTTGAGAAGAAGCAACATAATAAATGCATAAAATGGATCACCAGGTAGTACCAAGGAAGAAATATCAGCAGCTTAAAATGACAAGAGGTTGCTAAAAGTGGTAGGAAAATATCAGATCATTCTCAGCTTTGTTATTTTTACTGCACTTAAAAGCAGAATCAAGATTGTTGATCAATGGAGCACATTATCTAACTTGGGAACTGTTCTTGTTCTACTGTTATTTTCCTTTTGCACATCTTCATAAGATCAACCCAGAAACACAAAGTGCTGATACATCACTCCAAAGCTACTCTGTTCACACGCAGTGCAGGGCAATTCTGCCTCATGCCCTTGTGCAAGATCAGAGGAGAAACTCACATGCCAATAACACCCTACTGAGTGTCAATACTGCTCACTGCAACCCAATGCAGAAGAATAAAGAGATGGTTTTTCAAAAGTCTTTAAAGCATTTAGAAATCTGACTCGATGAAAGTCTATGTCAGGCAAGACCCCAGCTGTTTCTCATATCTTTTTTTTTTAGAAAACACCTGAGAATCCACTTATGGCAAAAGACTCCCTGGATGTACCTTTCTGGAGACAAAAAACCTGGGATGCTCCATACACATGTTCATTCTTGTAATTTTTTTACTTAAACATTTGCTAGGAGACACAAAACCACTGAAGGCAGACACCCAGCCCTTGTAAAACCACTCTTATTTATAGGTGGGTGACTATGTAATGCCTGAGGTGTCCACCTTCAGAGAGGAGCAGTTGCTACAGGTCAGAGGCCTCAGCTGAATTAAGCCAGTGTACTCCCAGGTGACAGTCTGACTTTGTAAATACCAGCAGTATTATTCTCCAGAAAAACACCAAAGTGAACTTCTTTAGTGTCATCCAAGTCGTCAATGTTGCTCAGAGCTGGGGAGCACATTCCACTGTATCTTTGGGCTCCTTAGAGCCACAATTTCATACAAGGAAGCATGAGATTCACATGTTGGATTACTCCATTTACCTATAGGTGAGTGATCAATTTACTTCTACCTCCTTTTGCCAGTTCAGAGATTCATAGGTATATTTGCACTCAGCAGTTTAACTGTGAGTGACTCCATCACGTCACAATGTCCCTTCACCTCTCTGCATCACACCTTCAAGTACTATTACTTAATGCACTCACAGAGTTGCTAGGAAACTTAATTAATACATGTAAAAAAATCAAAATACTCTGATTTCTCGAAAACCCAGCACTTCAGATGTAAAAGTGTGAAATGAAATTATTTTCAAATAGAAAATTCTAAAGTGCCAGTGGAAGCAGACACCTAAGACCTTAAGTGTTTATGCAGCTTTATGTATTTATTTCTTCAGTAAAACTACCACAGAAATGGCAGGGTTATGGAAAGAAAGTGTGTTATTACTTAGAGTGTACTTGTAAATGCATTAAGTGCAACTATTTTACTGAGAAAAAAAATCCGAAGAGTGGAGTCCCTTCTCCTGGGGTTCTAATCTCCATTACTGCCTGCAATCATGCTGAAGCTGAAGAAAACCCTGCACAACTCCCATGCTGAATGTGATCTGGCAGTCGTATGCATTTGCTACTTCAAATACTCTGATGTAATGAACAGCAAGAGACTTTTTCCTTATAAAAAGGAAGAAAAAAAGTGATCATTCAAGAAAAAAAAAAAAAGCCTTCCATTAAAAACTGTTTATTGCAATACCTTCCCTCTTCCACAAAGATTACAATCCCTAGAAGCAAGCTGCCAATACACAGAACTAATTTACATAGGCAAAAGGGAGATACAAATGTTTAGTTGGATTTGCTTACATGTTTACCACAAACTCACAATCAGTTTTTGTAATTAAAGGCAGGAAAAGGTTCTTTGCTAGCCCTGTACATAATTTTGTTACTGTCCAACAATATGGGACAAAGGCTGCTCTATTTTCCCTGCTTTCCCTGGTTATTGGTATAACTGTGCTATAATTAGGTTGCAACTCAGTCAAGCGGGATTTTGAAGCTTGCTTTTTCTTGAAGCAGTAAATGCTGCTGTTCAGTGTGGGCACCAATAAGCACTTTCTCCATTTTGCAAAAGCTGAAATTTGGGAAAACCACCGTACTGAACTACTTGAAACCCCTTGAGTGGCTCACTGCAACATGGGGAGGAATTTTCAGCCAAAAGAAGTTGTTAGCCCACAAGTTAGTTGTCAGAAAGATAAAAGTTTTGTATACATGGAAAATAGCAACGTGTGCTCTTTTGGAAACAGGTCATATGTAATGTATACAATTCCAGTAATTAATTAAATTTTTGAGATGTCTTTTCTGACCTCAAGGAAACACAGTTAGTTCCTCTCTTGTCTGAGCATCCTTTGCACTTTAGAACACACATTGGATGTCACAGAGAACTAAAAATTCTGAAGACTTTACAGCAATATGGGCATTTTAAATCTACCTACAAGGATATATCACCCAGTGCAGAAGTTAAAGCTCTTCACTCCTGCTATCCTCATGGATACCTGGTGGTTTGAAGCTGAGCCATGTGGCCACTGTTGTCTGCTGGTGGCACTGCTGGAGCCCATCTGCCCCTGCAGCACCACTGAACCTTTACACAGGTTTATAAATGCTACCTAATAAATTTGATAGCTAGAGAACAGTAGGAGAGAGGGGAGCAGCTTCTCACATCATCAGGAAGGAAATAGACTTTTAAAAAGCCAGTTGTGTCTGTGCACAACAATGAAGCTTTATGTCTATATAAACTGACAAGTCAAATTGTACTCCTGGGCTCAATTCTCAACATCAGCGCCATTTGACGGTGATAGCTAGGCTCCTGCCTCTGCAGCCTAATGGCTCTGTCTGCCAGGAAGGGCAGGCAGGATGATTAAAATAAGCATTAACAGAATGGTTTGGTGATTAGCTTCTCCCTCTCTCTTTTTTCTCTTTGCTTTCTCTTTTTGTACATATAGGTTTTTTCCTACCAAAGATCCCTAAAGCCTTTTCTTCATTAGCAGCGTACTTAACAAGTGTAAATTTAAAGTATTCATTTTCTTAAGGCCAAGGATTAAAGCAACTAAGGAAAACTGCAGTAACCTAGCACTCGAGTCAATCCTTAACATGGAAAAGAAACAATGGTGCTTAACATATTTAAACAAAACGGAATTGTGTATAATTATCCTGACACTCTGTCAAACCACATTTTCACTCTGCTGCAATGATTGTTAAAATCTCCTTTCTGAAAGCAAAATAAACATTTTTTTACCCAGAATGGGAATGCATCTGCAGTCTCTTTGGACTCCCTTCATGGCAAAAAACTTGGCAACAAAAGTTCATGACCGCTCTCATTCTGTACTCACTTTATCATCCCTCTTATTCCTGATATCATATGGGCTTAATCCCTCCTCAGGTCTCCCCACAGAAGACCTGAGCCCTTGTGCTCCCAGCAAGTGGCCTGAACACAAGTGTGAGCAAAGGCATCTAGAAGAGGAAGCCATACTCCTGTAGTGTTTAGCCTAGAATTATTTTCTACTTTTGTGTTTTATGCACATTAAGTCCTTCTTGATACATGGCAACAATAGTGGAGAGCAGGGCCTGATCTATTTTTGACAACGTATTTTTTAGCTCCTGGTTTAAATGCACCAAGCTGAGACTTGCCTATGATAAACTCTGTAGCTTTTTTGCCAGACCAGAAGCTGCAAAGTGTTGCCTTCTACAAGAAGAGGTGAGGTGTTAACTGTGAAACCACAGCGAGCTGGTAACAGAAAGGTGTTAACTCTGGAGCCTCACGAATGCAATTTATATTTCAGTGTTTTTAACTGTTTCCCTGATGGCTGTTGTAGCAGAAATACTGAGCACAAGAATGACAATCAGATCTTGCTTAGAGATGTAGATGCTCAAATCTTATTAATTTCTGTGGAAAATAGACGATCCACAAGTTCCCACAGACATTATGTTTATGAATAAAACCCAAGCACACAGCTACAGCATGGTGCAAGAGAAAATGTAAAAATACAGCATTACTCCTTATCTTAGAGGGGGTCAAAAAATGCCCCAAGTCCTCCACTCTATCCATTGCTGCATGCCTCTGAGTGCATGTCCATAAATACATCAATGCAAATGTATAAATACATGTTTATTAAAAAAGAGGTAGTAGTCTTCAGACTTGATAATTTTCACTTTTATTTTAATAAACAATTTTGTATTTAAAGTGCCTAAATAAGAGGTTTGATGATTTTTTATCTTAATATAAACTGGCAGCATGTCATTTTAATTTCAGAAAACCACACACTTTCAGTTCTCTATTTTTCATTTTATGATCATTGGCAGTTTTTTCTAACTGTCTTCTACACTTTTATTTCTCTAGGAGAGGAAAAAAAAAGGGGGGGGGAAGACAAGGAGGGGGAAACAGTGAGCAAATATATAAAGGACAAAGAAAGCATGCTTGCTTTTTTTTTTTTCCCCACAGAACAAACAAAATCAGAATACAAGCATGTACCTGGAAAGCTTATTACTCATATCTCTATGTTTTTTCACTCCTTTGACTCAAAAAATAAATTAACTTGACCCTGCAGTTATTGGCAAACCTATCCCATCAGACTTTCATTTACTTCCCAACCAGGAAGAACACTTGGCTCCACTAATATACCTCCACTTTCATTTACAAAAGTCATATTTAGAAAGTGACAGCTTCACATCCGAATCACTGCAGCTGCCAGCAACAACCAGCTCAGTGGCAGCCCCTGTAAAAGGGGGTACTTCTCAGGTACCTGGTACCCAGGTACTTGAACCTCCACTGGACAAAGCTAATCCCTCAAAATACTGTGATCCACATTTGCAGGACAGCAGAAAAAGGAACTGCCTCAGATTACAAGGTATAAAGAGCTCTTTCCTTGTGGGATCTCAAGCTAAAGCCATAGCATCTTTACACAGGTGTGTGAGGGTCAGAGGGATGGAAGAAGGTTGGATCACTGTGAGCTACTGGTTATATCAGAACCAGTCCTGTGGACTGAGAAGTGACACCAAATTCTTGCTATTGGCAGAACACATTGCTAAAGTCATCTGTTGTGCAGTGCATTAGGTTTCAGTGTGATTTAGTTCGGGGTTTCCAAATAGCTGCTCCATATCCTGAACCTTAAGCAGAATGCAAGGAATTAATTAATTTTAAGTTCATGGCAACATTTCAGTCTAGAGAAGAAAAATCTCTCTTTGGAAAATGCCAGCTCCTTGATAGTTTTGTTTGCTTTCCATCTTGCCACTTCCCAAAAGCCAAGTACCTAGGACACTAATGGGGCACGTTCTCCCCAGCAGCATGAATTCAGCTTCCACTGTGCATCAAAGGATAAGCAGAGATCTGGAGACTGCTTTACCTAGGGGACTGGGAATACAAAAGAAGCACCTGAGCAGCTATACAAGTCCAAGCACTGATGCAGTAAATGGACTTCAGAGACCACAATCACTTTAATACCCTTATTAGCAACTTCTCTTTGGCTGGAGGCTCTTTGTCACTAAGTCACTTGCCAATGAGCTACCACCAAGGACAAAAAAGAGCAAATAAAACATGAGCTGAACATAGTAAACATCCTACAGAAGGGAAGCAAAGAGCTCTTTTGTAGTAGTCACAATAATTTGTCTCTGTTATATTACAGACTAAAGGTGAGTGATTTCTGGAAGCCAATATTTTTACCTATGAGAGGAATGATTGTAGAAACCTCGAGGCAGGAAAGGGTAAGAAGCAGCAAGAGCAGTGATGGAATGCAGACAGACAGCCAGGCTAGAGGGCAATGAGACTACATGATGATATATAAAATGCCAAATGTACATTACCTCCTAGACAAAGTCTAGGTGTAAAGGGCATGTGTGTGATCATGAGGGATGGCTGCCTTAATGGGAACCCTTCTAACCACTTCTAATTTGTTCCTATAGCTGAGCTGATTCCACCTCTTTAGATCCAATGGAAGATATCAGTTAATATGGCTCTTAATCAGATCCAGTTATGATACACTGCTATATTAAAATAAGTGCAGAGATGTATACAGGCTATAGGAAGGTCTCTGAGATTTCAGGTATCAAATTAAGAAATGCCTCACAGGGTTGGAAAAGGCAGAAAATACCACAAACATTCACCTCAGGAGATAGATGTGATGACAGGATATCTCCCAGTATTCCTGCTAGGCTCTACTGACAAATTTGTTAGTTTTGCTTTCTGGAAGTTGGGTGTGTGTAAGATATTGGCATGAGGTGTCAGCAGTATCCAGGGGTTTTCACAATATAATCTGATAAAATATCATGGTGTAGAAATCATCCTGTTTGACAAAAAATGGAAAGTTGTTTTACAGAAAAAAAAAACCAAAAACGGTTTCAGGTCAGTTGAAAATGACTTTTGTCTATTCGGCTACGAAATCAAAAACACAATTATTTCCACAGTTTTAGCTTCTGCTGCAATACTCTCAGTTGGACATATTCATGCACAGTTAATCTCTCTTGCTATGCTGCAGTGACTATAATATCACAAGACTCATGAAACAACTGGGAAAGGCTTATAGTCCTTGGCTAGCAAAAACCTCTTCTGATGCTCTGTCAGTCAGAAAGAGCAACATTGGCAAGACCAGGATAAAATCCACGGCCTGCTGGGAAGAATTTAATTGCTGCCACATCAAAAGAAGACTTGCACCTGGGGAAAACATAGGTGGGTTTTTTAAAAAAAAAAATTACCCAAAACACTTAGATTCTGTGCTGCTTCCCACCCTTTGCATGGATTTACCCATGCAGGGTGAAAAGAAAGCAGGGTCTGGGCCCAAGGGAGCTGAGATAGAGCAGACTGATCTACCAGCAGGCTGCAATATGTTCCCAGAAGGTGCAATATAATTCTGAGGCCAAGGAACAGCCTATTAGCTCTGCATGCCATTAATTTTCATGAAGAGTTCAATCCAAAGCTCACAGAAGCTGTTGGGCATCTTTCCATTTTGTGTAGCAGGACCTGGACTAGGGCTTATTTATCTTTTCATTATATACTTTTATCTTTAAGTAGGAAGCAGCCAAAACCACTCAGTGCCTCTGTGCATGTTTCAAGCCCTTCACCAGGCTCTGTGCCCAGCAGCATGCAAGATGATGTCTGCAGGTCAGAGTGAAGGCATGTCACAGTCAAAGCCACTCATGGAGAATTAAACTTCAGGCTTGTTTGACTAAGCTTCTGAATTCACCACGTTTCCCCTGTTTTGCCAGACTGAAGCAGCAGCCCAGCAGGTTCTTGAGTCACATGCCAAAATGCCTCCTTCATCCTCCCTGAAGCTGGAAATCATTACTAATAGGTGTTCTTGCTGAAATGATTTAACATAATGTGCTGAATAAGATCACTAAGTCAAAATATCTTTTCCTAAGTGACTCACTCCATCTGCATGCTTGAATGGGAGAGGGAAAGGAGGGCAGCATGAACCAAATTCTTTTGCCGGCTTCTGCATTTTATACAATCTCTTTTACTGAAGAATTCACACTAGGAAATTTTACCCAGGCTCATTACAAGATGTCTATGATGTAGGTCTGGCAGGCAGCCAGGGGATGCAGGCACAGGGGTTTGGGCTAACCTCTCTCATCCTCCTTTTACAGCACTTTCAGTGCTCTCCAGCCTAGGTTGGGAACTGCAGAAGAGAGGGATGAGCACTCTTTGCCCAGCATGCACAGCCCTGATGTGCATCTCTGCTGCAGCTGCATCCATTACAGCAGGCTATAATTGCAGAGTGAAACACAGAGTTGGGGGAGGAACAGTGGTCTGCACCACAAACCACATCAGTGCATGCCAGGGATTCTCAAGGTTTTGCTGAGAGACCAGTTGCCTTCACCCATCTGAATCTGTCAGTCTCAAAATTAATTTATTGAGTTGAGCACTCATAACAGCTGAATTGTGGCCTTTTGATTCAATCTTCCTCCCTGAGAAAGCCCCACACTCTCTGCCCAGTATGGCTATTACCTGCCAACCCAAAGGATGATGAATGTTATTTATATTGTGGTAATGGCAAACCACTCAGTGGAGACCAGGGACAGACTGTGCTATGGACTTTTCAAACACACACTGAACGAGGACTGCCCACAGATGGCTGAGTGTATGAAACTGCTGAGACATTTCAGGATAATGCTCCTGAACACCTTGGACACGATGACCTCTAACAACACTGTAGAACTTGTGCTGACTGTGTCAAGACAGGGTGCTGTTCTACAGTGAAGACTTCTATTTAAACCAAATTCTTATCAGTTACTGTGAACACGCCCTTACAATACCAAAAAAATTTTTCTATTTCAAAGCAGGCAACTTCTTGGTAGAAAGGCCTTTTAAGTTCCTTGGTTAATGAATATAAAAATATTAAACTATTTCAAATTTAAAAGAAAACATTAAGGAATTAATTTTTTCCTAATATTTAGATGCTATGGTTTTGCTGTCCAAGAAAAACAGGGAATCAGTGAACAAGTACTACTCAAGATGTAGATGAGAAAGGCAATTCAGAAATAGTAAAACATGTAGGGCCTATTTAACTCTGACATGTGCACACTTGCAAGATTAGGTTTCAAATTACTGCAGGAAAATGTAAGAACTGAAAAATTATACCTTTAGCTTTTCACTGTGGTGAGCCCAGAGGGTGGATAGCTAACACTCCCTGGGAAACATCCTCCCAAGAAATAGTACCATAAAGAGGAAATACATCTAAAACATTCATTGCAGATTTTTCTTTTTTTCCTCATTAATCATTCTCTCTGTATCTTAGAAAAATCATGGAGTGACTTCTTTCCTATGCACTGAGGTACAGAAACCTAAAATATTAAGTGACATATCCCACCAAGAAATGCCTTGGAGAAGGTGCTGTGAAATGTTCCAGTATTGGAGTTCTAAACATTCATCCAGACACAGCAGACATTAAGGTCTATCAGCAATCTTATTAAAAAGCAACCACTAAAGATTTACCTTACCTTTAAGTATATGCTTTACACTTAAGAGTTGCTTTAGCTGAGACTATAGCAGAGCTACATAAATAAAAGCCTTAAGATACCAGAGCCCAGTAAACAGCCTAAGCAGGGATCAAACTGATCTACCTATTTGATGTCTTTTCAGTCAGATGGGTGGTCACTCCCAAACTGAATGGGAGAAATAAAGCACATGGTAAGAGACTGCCAGTACTTTTTAGCTGTCTTAACTCTAGAAGTCTCCTAAGAGGACTGATGGCTCAACATCTGGGCATTCCCTTCACTGTCAGATGCTAAGAGAGCAATGGGATTTGTCAGCAATCTGCTGAGCATATACAGATGACAACTGCAGAACCCTGAGAGCTCAAAGTTGTTTACAAATAGATAGGGGTTTGTGATAGATGTGATGAGCCAGAGCTGAGATCCAGAGTCTGTGACAATTACACCCAAAAGCTGTAAAGTCTTTAGCTGAGGTAGTAAAATCAAGCATGGCAGTATGCAAAACTAGGCCTGGGTATGCTTTATAAATACACATATTTTTTAAGGGAGGCTGGTCAGCCTCCATGCAATACACAACAAGGAAAAGACTGTTGGGATGATTTGGGAAAGTGGCCTTTGCTGCCTAAACTACAACTCCATCTATCACTCATATATATGGAAATGGAGAATTTATAAACAGATTTTTGATTGTCCTAAGTACAAATTTCATGGATGATGGATTTAAAGCTCTCTCCAGCACCTACATCTTACCTAATGGTACCCTGTCCCTCATAGATTTTCAGCCTGTTGCTCTACTATGATCTACATATCTTCCTAAATCTTCTAGAAGTTCTTGACAAAGGGATATGTCTTGTTGGTACAACACAGAGAGGCATTATATCAAAATATTTTTGCTTACTGACATAAGCTCCAAAGTCAGCTGTATTTTCAATAACTTGTCCTTTTTCTATTTTTCAAAACAGATTTATCCACTTATGATAGCATATTGCTTAAGCCCCTCCATCCTCCAACCCAGTCAGGGACAGAACTTTGCATCAAACTTTTTATAGCATCAAATGTGGTTTTTATCCCTTGAATCCTAAAAAATCCTGAAATCTTTATCAGCTACAGTCTGTACAAATCAGCTCTATGATGTTCAAGACTTGTTAGATTCTGAGGCTATACATTCTTCTGCTAAAAGACATTATCACATCTGTGTCTAAGTATTTCTGCTTCCTGTGTCAGCTAAAAGCAACACCTACAATTGCTGTAACTGAAAATAACATAAAAATATTTTTCACCAGTGTCACCCTTTTGTTTTTAACAGCATTAAGTGTATAGTCTGGTTCATTAACAGACTTGACAGTATTTACACATAACAGAGGAGAAAGAAATGTGTTTAAAAAAAGAAGAAAGTGGAACTGTAAATACAACAAAAATGGAAACTTTGTGTGTTGGCGTGACATCTAAAACTACTTCACACATTTGAAAAGGAAAAAATGTTGACTTTCAGCTTGACTCACTTAACTGCTTTTAGCTACACCAGTACATAAGAGGGCCATCATGCATTTTCATTTCATCTCTTTGCTCAGCAAAACCTCATTATAAGGTTTTACACTCACTAATAGGGTTCTCAGCCTCTGACCATGTACCTGGTGAATAATAAACTTTTTTTTTGCCACTTTTGCACAGTTAAGTCATTAGAAAACTTAAAAATACAATGCCTTTTTTTTTTTTCCAAATGGGCAGTTGTCATCATTTATATATCACAAAGGAAAAAATACAAAAGCAGAAAATATCATGAATTCTCCTTCAAACAGATGGTACTGCAGTAGGACTGAATGGCTTTATATTAATTACTTTCAGAAAGCGAAGATATTATATTTGAAACAGATAATCCTACCAAACCCACTAAGAATTATCTGTAAATCTAACAATAGTGAGATTTTTTTATTAACTCATTGTGACAGCTGTCAAGCTGGGAAAAACTTTTTGTTAATACCAGTAGAATTGTGAATTTTAAAAAAAGGCCATAATTCAGCCATCCTGGAGCAGCTTATGTCCCCAGCTTTGCAGTACAATCCCCACAATCATCTATTACATCTATATGCATGGTTATTTAGTTTTTACCTTTGGGGCTACAACATGATTTGTCCAGAGCATAAGCAGAGCCTCACAAAAAGCAGGCCAGAAGGCACTTTGTGACTGTTGGAACGAGCAGTCTGTATTTTCCCATGTTGGAAGGAGGTGGTTTGGCACCACAAGCTGGCAGACAAGATAGGACATGCTCCCTACATGCCAGGCTAACTGTGTGGTCATCCTTTTTCCCCAAAAATTCAAAATAAGAGAACCCAGCTGCTGGTAGAGATGCCACCTCACTCTCTGTGTGTGGTGACAAACTGAAGTTCTCAAGTCATCAACAGCATCCTCCCTTGGCACCCTGAGTAACCAGAACTCTCAAAGAAATCCCAGCACAGGGCTTGGTGTGACCACAGGGTATTTGCAACCAATAAAGATGCAGACATCCCATTAACTATCTCCACTCAAGGCAGGACCTGCATCATTAAGGTGATTTTTAACAGCAAACCCAACTCTGATCCAAAAATGGAGTGTAGGCAGCCTTTACCTCCTCGTACACATCATCATTCCTCCTGAAGTCTCCGGCCCTCCTTGGAAGGACATGGACGTGGACATGCTGAAAATGTGAAACAACAATAATGGTGATTATCAAGCTCGTGTCTTTCTTTTTTTGATTGTCAGTTTTATTCCCCACACATACAAGTAACGATGCAAAGGCTTGCACAGCATTATTTTCAGAGGAAAATATATAAGCCTGTTCCATAACTTTATCCCAGCTCTTTGGAGGATATAAAAGATGAAAAACATAAGAGAGCAGCTCTGCTGTATTATATGAGCTTCACAGTGAGATGCCTGGAAGTTCAGGGGCTCTGTGGAATTAGCCATCGTTGTCAGTCAGAGATGTATTTAGCTACAGCTTTGAAATGACAATTGAACTCAGAGCTGCACGTTGTGACTTCAGAACTGACAAGAATAAGAAGGTGCTAGTGATGGAACAGGGCTGCAGCTGGCATGGGCAGAGGGCTTGCATGGCCAGGCCTGGGCTCATGCTGTGTGGCATGGGCTCAGGGATAGAGAAACTGATGGTGCACAACAGAGACAGCCTGGGTAGGAAGAGTATCAGGAAAGGACACTCACCAGGCTGTATAGCATGGTTAATACAATGGCTTTCACAGGGTTAAAAAACTATTAAAAGAGTTTGCCTTTTGTCCCAGGAGGTTGTAGCTTAACATAACAGACTGAATTCCCCAGTAGGATGAGGTGGATGCTGGGGACACATCCCTGCAGGAACATGTGCTCCAGTGCACCAACTCGTCACAAACCCACAAGGCACAAGAATCATTAGCCCCGTTTTGCAGAGCCTGCTTTTCTGCACTAAGTACACCTATAATATTGTAAAGCATTCTTTTATCTTTTCCCCTTTCACCCACTTTTAAGAAAGAACAAACAACTCAGAATAATTCTTCAGGAAAAAACCTCTACCTCATTGGGGAGAAGCAGCAAAGGATCTGAGTGACAGATCACACTGAGGCATCTCCAGATATTTTTAGATGGTGCCTAAATCCTTTTAACAAAATGACTGCATCACAAGCAGCACCAAATGCTTTACATTGAATTTAGATAGTTTGCACCTGACTCAATTTTATGAGGTAGAAATCAGTTGAGATTCATGCACCTCACTGAAACATTCTCAAAACATGGCTCAAGTCTCTGATGAAATCCAGAATCAAAAAAGATTTTCCTAGGCTATTTGTAAGAAAACTCAAACACACCTATATTGTGTTAGCTTCAACCTATGAAAACATTTGCTCAGTGAATAAAAGGAAAACACAAGGATGTTTCAATTAATGAAATATTCTGAATACCACTCTTTTTTCTCCCCTCATCTTGCCCTATAGAAACCTAATATGCATTTGTTCATTCTTATTATCCACAGCTTTCTGTGTATTCAGCCTAGAGATGAGGATGATTCTTGGGGGTTAAAAACTGTGTTTTTCAGTAATACATCAGTGATAGTGTTCTGATATTGTAATATGCTAATATATCATGAGAGTGATAGTGCTCTTGTGATGTATTAGTGCAATGTATCATCTGAACATCACTGCTCTCATAAATCACAAGGCAAGTTTGTAGATGGTATTTAATAGCCCTAGGCCTGAAATTTGGCTTGTGGGCAAAGACTTCCAAGAAAAATGAAAGTGAAGATTAAAGTTTGCAGTGGTACTATAAAATTTCACTAGTGTCTCACACCTGTGGTTCTTGTTAGATTTTAAATTATTTATAGAAATAGAGAATAATTGTCCAGTCAGTTTTTTTTCTATTCTGCTACAAGGACTGATAGTTTTGCTACAAATATAAATTTTCAGGAATTTCTCTTGATAAGATACCTACTGTCTAATACCAGGTATCAACACCTGTATTTTCTAGAAGGTGAGTCACCTTTAAGAGCAATTTTTAGCTCTTTAGGCAGAATGTTCCAGGGTTCACACAGGAGAGTCTCAGTCTACCCATGACAATTTGGAGGATCAGAAAGCACAGAGGGATGCAGCCCAAAGCTCAGTGCAGAGGTGCTGCACTGCAGATGCAGAGACCAGCACAGCAGGTAATGAATGAGCCTAATGCCATTTCCTACACAAAAAAAGGCTCTTGCGATCAGTGGGGGGAAAAAAAAAAAAAAAAAAAGTGTTTACAACAGCATATGGGCCACTTGGCATCAGTGAGGGACATTCTCAGGGGTTAGTCACCTTCACTACATGCATTATGTTCTTACACAATGCCAGGCTGCATAGAAAAATCTGTCGACTGTATCAGAAAACAAATGAGTGTTTCCAACGTCTGAGGTAACTACAATCAATTTAAAAGACAGTAAATTTATTTATTTATTTAAATTCTGTGCATGGAACATAAATAAGTATTTGGATTTTACCTTTTCTTTGTGAAATGGAAATGAACCAGAATGGCACTAGTGATTTAAGTAGCTTCCTTTTCTTCAGCTTTTCTTCCAAGAAAACACAAGGAAATACAAGCAGCACAGAGCAGTGACTACTATGTAGTGAGAAATACCAAAAAGGGAATCTTATCTTCCCTAATCTGCTTTCAGCTTCTGACCTTCCCAACTCAGGGAGGCTGATATTTTGATTCATTAGGATTTCTCTAATTGATCTTTTTTGCTCCTTAGTAGTATTTGTTATTGCTAAAGCCTCAATCCACCAAGGCACTTAAGCACCAGCTCCATTTCCAATCTGTGAATTGGTTCATTAAGAGTATATGTATCCCAGGTATTATTTAAATGTCTCAGTGCTTTGCATCCACTGCTGGCTACAGGGAGCTCTCCCCAACAGGTATGAGAAGGAATAACTTCAGGGTGTCCACAAATAAAAGTTGCTTCCTTTCCATATTGCTTTCCGGGCAGAACAAAAACCTGCATGCCCAGAAAAGACATTTGCAGTTGACTCAAATGTGTCAGTAGACACAAACAAAATATTTGGCTGCACTTTTTTTTTTTACTGAACAAACAGATTTAGGGAAATCTTTCTTTAAAACACTGCTTGGAGACAAAAAAAAACCCCAAACATTGTGTATACAAAATGTCAAAATAAAGTGTTTCAAATTTTTTGCCCAGTTACTGTG
Source organism: Calypte anna (assembly GCF_003957555.1). Taxonomy (NCBI): domain Eukaryota; kingdom Metazoa; phylum Chordata; class Aves; order Apodiformes; family Trochilidae; genus Calypte; species Calypte anna. The sequence goes on from NC_044258.1 coordinate 13,107,434, forward strand.
GGTATACTCATCTCTAGTGGGTGGCAGACAGCCTCATCACATCCCAGCAGGCTGATGCATTTCAGTTTTCCCCTAAAAGCTGCCTTCTCCTCATTTTTAGCATTATTTTGATAAGTAAGCACGAAAGGCGACATAAAACAGCAAAGACATTTACATTTATGGACAAAGCAATATCACCTACATCAGGGTAGAAAGAATGTAGATGCATGCTTGCATTGCTTAGTGTTAGCTACCACTGCTTCCTCTGCAGAGACCTTGATGGAGAAAGCTGAGCATGATCCCAGGAGACAGGAACACTGGGGAGGACAACAGAGGAATATGCTATATGCCCCAAGGCAGAGGACACTGCCTGGGTCAAAGGTGTCTGAGCCTCACCATTTGCTTCTGACATTGGGGACAAGATTTTCTGCCAGGGATGCCCACAACAGCAGCAGATGGAAGGAGGCTGTAGGAGCTGAACTTTATTATACCTTCAAAATCAAAATTATTTGACAGTTTTCTCAGGCTAAGACTGTTGCTTCCTCTGTGTTCACAGTGACTACCACAATAAAAATGAAATCTCACTTGGAGAAACTCCTTATGATGAGAATCATCTAGTGATGCAAAACCACTCTTATAAGAGAAGTTGTTTTTTCAAGACCTTTATACCCAGAATGTAAAGAGAATTGCAGATCCTACTGCAAGGAACAAATCTCTAGTGCCATGTGGAAACTGTGAGCCAAAACCAGCCTGTGATGTCTCTGACCTTCCTCCACTGCAGCAAGAGGCTCCTCCACTCCAGCCCTGCAGCATTCCCAGCATGGCTGTGGTAGAATGGTGCTTGTGGGCACTCTGGAGCACACTCATCCCACCACTTCTGAAATCTGGCAGCAGCACAGGCATTTGTGGGATTCGGCATCTAAAGTCAATTTGCAGTGAATCAGGACTGCAAAATGCTCACAAAAGTCTCTGCCAAAAAACCCGGTGCCTGCTTTGTTGGAAAACCACCCATTGAGGTCAGGTGAGTTTTACTTCAGAGCTCAAGGCCATGCAGAAAGCAATGTTCCTGGTTATGGCTGGTTTTATATACTGAATTATTGTCAAATAACCAATGTGTCACCACTGCACTGGATGTAAAGTGAAAACACTAGGCAAAAATAGACATTGAAAAAACTTCCCCAGGTACACCAGAATAGTGAGAAGCAGATGACCATGCCTCACACCAATGGGGAGGACGTGGACATTGCCTGCAATAATTCATATATATTATGTTCTGTTCACTCAGCTGCTGTGCTGGCTAGCAGAACAACAAAGCTCAGGTTCCAACAGAAATGGAGACACCAGCCTGTACAAAAGGTCCTCAGCATGCTCACAGAGTCTACTAACAATAAATGTTGCTACAGGATGAATACATTAAAAAATGGCAACAGGTCACAAGCCATGGGCTTCCACAGTCTCACAGTGCAGCAAGGTCAGAAAAGGCTGTGATGTCCCATGGAAGGAAATCAGAGCCAGGAAAAGTAAACCCCAATGTCCTTGCCACTGTCATGTTCAGGCAGGAGGAAGGGTATGAAGGGCCTTAGCAGCTGCAGGTAGCAAGGTTTGGTGACCATGAGACCCCCATCAGTCAGTTCTTTAGAAAAAAAAAAAGAAAGGTGGTTTGCACCTTGTTTGCAGCCGAGTCCCCTGTTCATTACAAGAAGCTTGTGTCTCTATAGGAGATTGTGGTAATGTTTCTTCTAAACTACCAGATTAACTGTAGAAATTCCAAACTAATAACCATTCTCCAAGTAAGACTGTTAAGAGAGTGATAAAGAAAATCAACTGTAATACTGAGATAGCCACGTGAAAAATAGGGCAATTTTGTCTTCTCTGTAAACTGGGCTTCCATGGAGCTCTGGTTTGCTATTCTTGATTAACTGCTCAATTATCCCTGTTACAAAATTATTCTGTGAAAAGCCCTGCCTGTTTATCCGTAGCTCATTAATAGACAGCACTCCCTCTGCTGTCCCCAAAAATACATCGCATTACCCAGATTCTAACACCTGGTAAAATTGCTCTTTCTAGGCACTGCAAGCCAATTTCTAGGGCTGGTGACTTGCAGGTCCTGGCAAAGACATCTTCATGGGAAAGCATTTTCTCTTCAGTGAGTATTTATGAGTTCTTGACATTTTTCCTAGTCAAGAATTGAGTTGGGGGGGGAGAAATGAATTAAGAAATAATTTTTAAAATCCTATACAACATTAGGAAAAGAAGGAGTTTCAGTCAATTAAAATACTCAGTTTTCACAGCCTTCAAAATTATGGCCAACATTAATATTTTTCTTTTTTTCCGTTTCATCTCCAGGAGTTATAAATTACACAAAGTAAGACCATTTAAAAAGACCTAATCTTTATAAAATATTAAAACATGACAAGAAACTACTTGAAACAGTTCCTCTCCTAAAAATGCCCCATTTATAGGAATCAGCATTTTCCTTTCCCACTTCACTAAAACCTCAAGCACAGGGCTGTACAGACCCAGACAAGGGATGGCAGCTCTGGCATTTTGGTGGTCAGGGTTTTCCAGGCCCAGGAAAGCTGCACACTCCTGTGACAACTTTTCTTTGGCTCTGGTTAATTAAAACATGAAACCGAAGCTTTTCTAGCATCATGAGAACTGTAAGGATGATACAGACTGCCAGACTTGAGAGCATCATGGACAGGAGGTCAGAGGGATAATTCAGAAGGGAAGGACAGGGAAATCCACATCTACCTCAGAAAGCTTGGGGTGACAGAGGAGGAAGCAGCAGAGACACAGGTGAGAATCGACAAGAAGAGACACCAGAGAATAGGAAGGGTGGGAGCTACTGACAGATCAGAGATGGTGGTGGAAGCTTTATGAATCAAAAATATCATAAGTGGGTGCAAAGAAGGAAAACAGGAGAAACAGGAGAAAAAATCCTGGGAGATGAGGTCACCCAGGGTGTCCAGATGCTACAAGCTGTGGAGTGACAGCCCTTTCAAGAGCCATGTGTGTAACTCCATGTGGTGCTGTACTGTACACGTCCCCCTGGGAGGGAGAAAAGAAAGCTTTCCAATGATCCCTACTAATGTTTATGCCTTGGATTTGCCTCCTGAACACTGAGGAACAAGACTGTTCATCACAGAGAAGACTTACTTGGGAAAGTAACAAAATTGAGTGAATTCGCAAATATATCAGAAACCAAACCAAGTGGGGCACTTGCAGCAGAGTTCATCTTCAAACACCTACATTGAGAAATGTGCAGATTCAGCATTCTCAATAAATAATGTATCTGTCAACTGCTATAAACTTTTAAAGAAATGAGCTGTGAATGAGCTCGAAAAGAGATCTTGACCTAATGAAAATATGCACAGAAAGATTTCTCTACCCCCTTGAGATCTGCAATCATAACTTCCACTGCTGAAGGTAACTTTAGCACTACGAAGAACTGCCAACTGCTCCTCCCCCCATCCCCAGACCTAAGAAAACTGGCACAATAATGAGAGTAATTAGCATGCTCATCAGAAGTGGTGATCCAGATGTAATTTGAACACTTCTCATGAGATCCTCTGAAAAGCAGCAAGTGAATAAGCCAAATAGAAATGAGGGTGGCATGGGGCTTCTAAACTGTTATTTTCTGACCTCTAACCTGGCCCCTAACTCTAGGAATGAGGATCCTCACATAGTGATAGGAAGATCAGACCAAGGAGCATCACCAGCTCCACTCACCTTCCATTATATGTCACCAAGACTACAATGGGAACACTTTAAGACCCAAATAGTGTTTTCTACACCCTGAATAGCAAAGAACTGCAAAATCAACCCTAAAACCTGGCAGTCCCTGCATAAAGTATCACTTCATTTTAGATGGGGCAAAGCTGATGCACAAAGGTGCTCCCTAAGGTGCTCAGGAATATGGTGTAGGATTAGGGGCTGCTGGAGACCACCTGCCTTAGGTCCCGCACTTTACCTCCCCTTGGGGTCACTCTGCCTGGGTGGTTTAGTGTAAATTTAGTGTGGCTGAAACGCAAACCAAAGCAATTGCATTTCCCCTCACCTCTGATCTTTAGTTAAGTGTTGATGAATGCATATTGTTTTAACACTTGTGATACTTATAATTAGGGTTCTTTAATTTATGTTTCAATAAAATGTTCTGTAATAAAAATTTACTGCTCTGTGAATAAACATTTAAATGAAGCTCCTAATGGGGGTTACATGTTTTGAAGCGGTTCATGGCTTTGCCGAAGTCTCTCCCTATGCTTAATGAGAGTTATTTCCATAATCTCTGCATTATTGCTTAAGCCTCCCTTTAGGAATATTTTACAAAGCAAAATTCAGTGAAATATTATCAGCCAAAAGAGAAAATGCTAAGAGGATTATCAAATTGTCCCGTTAAAGGCACAGCACAAGCTTTCATTTTCCCCCTGAGATGTTAACATTGTAATTATGTAGAATGTGCTTACTAATTACCACACCAGTGTGTTATTTCTGGGTTTTTCCCTCAGAGACCTGGTCTAAATGAAAAGGCTGGGAGACCCCTAAAAGGTCTGATGCAAAGGTCAATATAGTACTAATTTACTTCCTGATATTAATAAGAGTAAGGACCAAACATCCCCAAGAAACCTTCTGGATGCCAAGAAACTTCCAGTTCCTTCAGAGGGGACAGAGAGATGCTCTGTACAAGGATGTATCCAGCTTCTCCAGGCTGTATCCAACATCAGCCCTACTGGCCTGCCATTAACACCAAGGGTCTAATCCCCATTCCACCAAAATTTCCACCCATTTTCTCACTGCTTCCATTGACAACAGGACTCGGCATCACAGCTGAGATATAAAGTACACTGAGGTTGATGGAAAGATTACTGTTGGAATACAGTGGGTTTTCAGTCCTCTGGAGTATCTGCAATGATGCAAACACCTGTAAGGTATTTCTTCCATGTGTTTGAGTACATTTGAGAAGAGCATAAAACTGAAATATATCAGCTCTCCACTAGCAGGGTATAAGAGCATCATAGGAGCACTGTCCCACTCTCCCTCTAATGCAGGGGGTAGGGAAGAAGAGAAGATAAATCAGGAATGGATGCAGCAGAGCCTTATGTAGAAGTTACTCTTATTATAAGATGGAAATCATTATCCCTAATTTTTGTGGTGATTACCTCTTCAGACCACTGTTGCCACTTCTTCTAGGACAACGACAAGGTTCCTGCAGGATTAAAATACTGTCCCTGTCTCCTCTTTCATTAGTTAAAGATGGAAGAGAGGTGTTACTGCAAGGAGAAAGAAAAGGTTTCTGATGATGGTAACATGACTGAAACTCATAACTTTCTGTGGAGGATGAAATGTATTCAAGCCACGGTGCTTTCTGTCACAGGATGTATCAGTGCTAAGGGAGATTTCTGAGGCTCTGTGTCAGTACTGAGGCATTTTATACCCTTAAGGCCACATTTCCCAAGAACTAGCAAATATCTCTGTGCATCCCTATAGCACTCACTAGACTGCATTTAGTTATTTATAATATTAAAATTATATATAGCAGCTATGGGTTCCAAAACATGGGCTGTTTTCCTGTTTTATTGCCTAATGCGCACATTCATCTCTGAGGTTTAGCTGCTTCAGTTAAACCTTTTAAATGTAAATTATTTTCTGTTATAAAAAGCTGATTGTGGGAGTTTTGGTATTTCAAAGATGGTAATTTATGTGACTGGAACAAAATAAAACATTCAACAGAAACAGAATTGTACTTGATCAAAAACACTTTTATGTTTCAGTTTAGTTTTCTTTTCATATTTGCCTCCAGCAGTAGTGGCCTCTGTCTTTCAATTAGCTTGAAACAGAAGATCTTAGATAAAACCATAATTTAATGCTATTTGCATATGTGTCATTCCATAATCTCTTCACCTTACATTTAAGGTATTTTTAAGCTGTCATGAACCAATGCATGAAATACCTCATGGAGCTGCTCAGCTGTTAACCCATCATCAGTCTACCAAAGTTTGCTCTGGGACGATAAGGAAGCAAGACCAGTCTGCAAACAACCCACCAGATTAAGTCTCCTCCCTTTTCACTTAAAACTGGTTCAATGGCCCATCCAGTAAGGGAGCTGAGAACAGAGAATGCAGATTTTCAGCATGGACTATGTGACTACTGGTCAATCTTATTTTTTATTTACTTCCCACACAAGAGCTGAATTTGGGATACTAGATGCTCTGTGGAAGTAAACAGCATGCTTGAAAAGCAAACTTCATACATTACCTACAACATGACCTAAAGGTGACTGAAATCCCTGTAACAACTCCTCAGTCTCAGCAAGTACTGAATCAGGCCTTGCAGAATACCACAGTATCAACACCAACACAAGTCACCTTTGAAGATTTTGACAACAACCCATACAAACTAATAACTTCTCCCAGGTTACTGCTGCAGAAGTAGTAACCACTCTTAATTTCCCAGGTAGAGAAGGATTTTTCTTGCCATCTTTCACAACATGCAGTTCTGCACTAGGTTCCCCCTTTTTGCTCAAGACAGAGAAACACTCCTACTAACTTCAGTTTCATTCCTTCATGATTTGAAGAAATCTGGCAAACAGATGTGCTAATCATGGCAGAAGATATACAATATCCAAAACTTCAAAATGAAATCAAATGCACTCCATTGCCTTTATTGACTGCAATATTTTGAAATCAGTTTACAAAAAGTACCAGTGTCCCTCTCTTGAAATTTTTTAAATCCTCTTAAGATACTTCTTTAAAGTAAGCCCTTGTGTGGTACACAGCATCTGCATACCTCCCACCTAAGCGTGGTGAATGGTCCAAGGCCAACACTGATAAACCCACAGAAATGCACTTCCCATTGACTGTTTGCTAAAAACAAGAACTTGATCATTTTAACTTACCAATTTAATTACAGAAATGTATTATCGATTTGATCTTTCTTCACATCCATAAGCTGGCTGGAGAGAAGAGTGAACTGTTCTAAGAACACTTTCACCTTGATAAGCATGAATTACCCTAATTGGGAAAGGAGTTATTTCAAAATTGTTTAAATCCACAAAATCCTTTCAAAGGGGAACTTTGGTGGATTTGTAATACATGCTGACGTTTGCCAGGAACCCAGCTGAAACCACCAGACTTTCTGTCCTGGAGACCTTTCAACAGACAGTTTGTCCAAATGGACTTTGACTGTGACTACCAGGGCCATATGGGCAGAACAGTAGCAGAGGTGAACAGTTTGTGATTACGTTCCTAAGTCATTTAACCTTCAGAATTACAATTCCACACACTCTGCCACCCAACAGGAGGCTGTACAAGCAGGTGAAAAGATAGATGTCTATTCTTAATGACTGTTTAGGAGACTGCTGAGCTCTGGTCTGTGCCCATGTTGGTTCAGTTCATTAATGTAATTAACCAACAATCAATCTTTTTAAATTAGTTACACAAAAACAGCTATTGCCAAATCAACTGACATGAAAGTTAGGTCACGTTCCATTTCTGCACGATTTAACACTGGAACAGAACACAGGGCATGGAAGCATCGGAAACTGGAGCCAAATTCATTTGAGGCCCTACAACTTAATTAAAGTGTGCAAAATCTGTGCAGCTGGCTTGGTCTTATTTGCATGGCCTTCTGTGTTTGCAGCTAAAGACCTTGGCAATATAAAAGGTGCTCAAAAAACAAAAGAAAGAAAGAAGTGCTTCCAGGAAGTATTTAGTAGTGAAGGAATTCAGATAATTTTAAACAGTGTAACTTTATGCAGGACTTGAAACTGAACCTTTTCAGCAGCTTTCATGATTCACCAGCCACTCTGTTCATAAAATAAAATTAAAATAGGAGGTGCAGAAGCTGATATTAGTGTCTCTCCCCTTTCTCTGGGCTAGGAGAAGATCAGCAAAGCAACCGTAGTTTCCAGTGAACACAAAGGTTACCTGTGAAGGGTTACAGCACAGCTTCATCGTCAGCCTCAACATGTCAATCTGCTGTCCAAGGATCAGAGCTGAAAGCAGCTTTTAACTCCGGTCCACAACCCGCAGCTTTCTTTCCCCTTTCTCCAGGGGATGGGAAAAGGATTTGGTTGGCCTAAACCTGGTGCAATGAGCTCTGCAGAAGTGCTGGATGAGGGGTTGCTAAGGTGACCAAACCCTGCCCCTCCTCACCTTCCTACCTAGAGCTGGAGGGCTGAGAAGCAAACAGCAGCCCTGCAGAGTCTGCTTTGGACCGAACAGACCTCACACAAGTCTGAGAGCCAGACTCAGGGGACGTGGCTGGGTGACCTCTGGGTGGCTGCCTGTGTGGCTCCAGCAGCCCAGGGCAGGTTGGAGGGGGATGCTCGTGGCCCCGGTCTCTGGTGGGTTAACGTGTGGCTCTGCCTGGAGGCTGCAGAGCATCTGTGAGCTCGGTGTGGGTGCACTGTCAGCCTGGCTTGAGACTAATAGACGATTCCTTTCTCAACCCTCTAAGCTGAACCTGAACTAAACTGCTTTCAATTTCCCCAAAAGGCCAAGTTTTCAACTTCGCCTTATGCTTGTCCATTAAGAGAGCGTCTGGCTCCTTTTAATCCCTTGCAATAACTGAGTTGATCCAATTGCTTCCAGTGGGCCTAACACAGACGTTGATGCTGCCATGAAACCAAGTTCCTCCTCCTAAATCCACCGTGAAACGGATGGGCAAGTGCTTCCCTGGGATGCAGTGTTACAGAGGAGTACAGCAGTGCTCAGGCTACGAGTCTGTAAACAGCTGAGCACATTCCATAAAGTGCCGAGCACCTTTCCTGCTGTTCTTGGCAGAGCAGCCACTGAAGGCTGCAGGATCAGGCCCGCAGATTTCTCAGTGAAGAGGAAGTGAAACACTCCCCCATTTTTCATCTTTATGAAACCAGGTGATTAGGCTGATATAGCAGAAGGGAGGAGTGAGAACTGGGGCAGGAGAGGGAGAATGCCCACTCAAGTTTGGTTTTGAAAGCTGCATGTAAATTAGAGTGACTGGAGAAAAAAATCAACAAAACATTTCCAGGAGACTGAGAAGGAATATGCAGCCTGTCACTTAATACTCTCCACCCTCTGCTGTGTTGCTGCCAGAGAACCAACATAGCAGGTCCCTCCAGAAATGAAACTGAAGCAAACATAAGTGAATTTAAAACTAATAACAGCAAGAAACTTTAATGAAACTCTCTCTGGCCAGCTAGAGAATCTTTTCTCGTATAGGATTTTCTAAACTTTGATAAATGGGCACTCAGAAGGCCCATTATCACTTCGTGCCTTTGCATGAACATACATGCATGTTTCCTGCTGCATACATATAACAACAAAATACATGGAACCCACCTTGGCAAATTCCTATTTCTTTACCACAGTGATCTGCCTATTTTGAGGTATGCAATGCTGTGTCATTGCACTATGATACACATGTTTTTAATTCCAAATTCTATGTAGCTGGAAGATTGGGTTATAGGAGCTGTGAGAGAAGAGATCTCACCCTAGGAGCAGCTCCCAATTTGGTTTGTATCTGCCTTACTCCAGAAGCTGAGCAGGGAGCCTGAGCTATTTGTGGCTTTACTATCCAGCAGCTGCCAGAGTCATAAGCAGACTGCAATGCACAAGGAATACAAAACAGAGACCTAGGGGGGAAAGAAAAACTTTCATAAATTCAGCTCATCTACCAACATCGAAAGAATTACTAATCAGAGAAAGAAAGCTACAGAAGTGTTAACATTAATTCTACTGTGCTACAGACCATGTGGCTAACACCATGACACCTCACCATTTACTGAGGGAAAGCTATTTATTTATGTAACCTATAGCTCACATTTAAATAATTAGTCTGCCTGATAAATTTTAGAACTTGCAATCTGTGTGCCATGCTTGCATAAGAGCAGCATATTTAATGAAGGTAGAATTGTTTAACACCTCCAGGATCATAGTAAAGAGTTTCATATAATTAGCAGAGTTAGCCACTCCAACTTTCAGGCAGTAACACACTAAAAAAAAAAAAAAAGAAAAAAAAAAAGTACTGGTTGTACAGAGTGAAGTGGCTGCTCCAGAAATGTAACCTGCCCTTCTAACAAGGGATGTTCAGTGATATTGTGCTGCTTGGGAATAAGCAAATGAAATCTGGTAAGACAGTACTGGATCCAAAGTTCCACACAAACTTTCTGTTATCTCTATGAGTCTGAATGCTCTCCAGATCAGTCTGCCATCTTTGGTTTTCTTTCAGCACACCAGGAGCAAAGGTCTGAATTTAAGAAGCTGGCTACCTGCTACTTGCTTCAACATCAGCAGCTCAGTGTTTCCTTATAGCCAGACACCAGAATACACTCACAAGACTGCAACAGAGTTGAGTGATTTTTACATCACAATGTCTTTGCTTTAGGCCACATTGCTAGAACTTGAAGAGTAGCAGTCCTGGTGTGATATTCTGGGTGCAGAAATTCTGATTCTGAATACCCAGCAGCAGGAGATGCATATGGATACAACTAATGAGCTATATTCAGTCCTCAGCAGAATGATCCTCACTTCCAGAATGTGCATCAGGGATGAGCTTGATCTTTGTTACTATTATTTTGACATAGCCAAGTGAGCAGACCCCATCTGTACGAATCACATCACGGCAGTGCCTTGACATTTCAGCAGAATAAGAATGTAATAAACACAGATCCTTGTAGTTCAGATTGTAAGCAAAAATAAACCTGAATTTCAGCTTAAAAGTCAGTTTGAGGATGAACATGAGGTGAAAGATATTCTTATAGAGAGTGGATACTACTGACACTCCTTTACATGGGAATTAGCTTAACATGACCTAACTAGTCTGCATTTTAGAGACTTAGTGTGCAAAGTGACAATGAGAGAGAAAAGTGATAATCTGAAAATCAAATCACAAATTCAGACATTAGAAATGTTCACTTAAGGGCTTTCCTTAAGGAACCTCATCTGAAAGGAAGGCCAAAATGATTATTTTTTAATTTGCTTCTTTGGTAACTGTTGTTCCTAGGCCGGATCTTAAAACACCTGAATTTAAAGCCAAATTTCTAAAGTCATTCTGACACAAGCAGCAACTATGACATTGACACTTCTTGTCAGATTTTTCAAAGCACTTCTACATTCAGTACACTTCAGAGAAATTAGCCACCTACATTATTGCCAATCAGTTCTGAAAACCCTGTTTCATCTATCTTAAGCTCTCTTGAAAACTTCCACCTATATGTCTTTTCCAAATGATATTCAGGCACTTTAGAAGCTATTCTAAGTTTGATTATTTTGGAGACATGTCAAAGTCATGTGCAAAATCCCTTTGCACATGGAATTATTTTCTAGTTCTATCTATACAAAAATCTAAAGAAATAAGGATCAATCCCACATGCCTTTTTATCAAAAAACCTTGTATCATCACATAACATTAATCACAGGCAAGTAAAATGAAGCCAAACTTAAGTTTAAAAATAGCACTTAGGCTCCTACTTTGGTAACTCAGCTGCTAGGAGCGTTTACCTCTATATTATACTAAACTCAGTCAAGCAAATAAACACCCTCTTGCTACTGCTGGAGAGGAGCAAAGACCAATATATATTAAAAGAACCTTTAAATCTCTGGGAAAATAAGTACTTACTAGGTGATAACTATATATTCACCAGGGAGAACTGCCATAAGCAATGATGACTCTTAGCAGAAGTTTGGAGTAGGCACTGTGTGATATGGTAAGGGACAGAAATAACTCTTGTACTGCAACAAGGAGAGCATAAGACAGAAGAAAAAAAGGGATGAAATATTCCATATTCTTAGGCAATCCAGAAAGCAAGCAGTTCATATTCAGAACTCTGAGGAAAGTAAATGCTTTTTCTTTGTTGAAGCAATGCACAAAGCATGGCCTGGAAAAAAGGTATCCTCTTTCCCCACAAAGAAAAAACACCACACTGAATTCCAGTTACACCACAATCCTCAGTTTAATAGGCATATTTTGGGGAAATTTTTTTCCCAATTTTTTCAACAACTTGAAAATATGGAAATTATCTCTCTCCCTTCTATGAAGAAGTAAACTCTCAGTTTCCTACATTTCCAAGTACAGAACCAGATAGATCCCTGCCCTCTCCACAAGAGAGAAGAGATGGGAAAATAAAAAAAGAACCCCTTTTTTTTTTGATTCTTTAGAGGGGTTGTTCACCAGGGGAAAATAAGCATTCTCCTACCAAGGAATGAGGGCACTGAGAAGAGTATGGTACTACAGCAGTATAATAAACAAAGCTGAGACTACCCATCCAGTGGCAATGCAACTGTGTGAGGTCCATCCATGTGGTGCATTTCAGTGTCATGAAGCATTTCTCATGTTGTATCAAAGCCAGAACAGATATAATGGAGTAGGCTGGGAAGTCATCCTTTGTGATCTGCAGTTCACAAAACCCAGCCACCCAAAGGGATGTTCCAGAATAGCTTCTGAAGCTGTTTGACAAAACTTGTGCATCTCTGAAATGCTAATCAGGGCAGAACTAGCTGATCAGAGAAAAATCAAGTTAGATGAGGACAGGAGGTCAGTAGCAGATTACTGTGTGAAAAGGTTTACATAGACTTGTTAACAACTGCTTAGGGTACAACTATAATTAAGAGATCTCCTTCCCTTGTTCCAGGGTTCGAGAGTTTTGTTTGTTTGGTGTTTTGTGTTTGCTTGTTTTCTGCCTTTCCAGTTCTGGCAATGAATTTTCTATCAGGGCCCTGGGGAAGCAGAGCAGACTTGCAGCATTCACAATCAGGAGAAGCAGAAGATCATGACAATAGAAAGGCAGTTTAGTCCCAGAGTTGTTAAATTCTTTCAGAAGCTTTACATCCTGTGAATATGAATCTCTAAAAATTCTTTTTTCTCATGGGTTTACTTACTTGCACAGTTGTACCAGAAAACACCTAAATCTGCACAAGTCACTGATACTCATTTGATCATACTTGTTCTGCTACCTCAGTCAGAAAACTGATTAAAGAAATCGATTCCTTCCAGGTGTATAGACAATTAAAAGCAGGTATCCAAGTTACACAACTTCCACTTGATCCCCTACCTCCTCCAAAAGCATGAAGTAGGTCAAAACTTACAAGTAGGGTAATAGTTTTCATAGTGCCCAAATACCATTTGAGAGGCAGATCTTGAATGGCAGATTTTTTTTTGTCCATTCTTGCCAGGGAAGATGCATTGGAGCCAGCCAGAGAGCACAACTTGGAAAAATAGGGGCTAGTGACAGCAAACCAGGCCACAGGCTTACTCAGACAATAGAAGATTAGAATTTGTCTTTGATAAGTTAATGTAGACGTTTCTAAAAAATGTTTTTAGGGCTGAACTTTGCTTCAGACTGTTGAATCTAAGAGATTCTTTAAGTACAAGAAGCAGGAGGGATCTGTTTGTCAGAGAGCAACTTGCTGGGAGAGTCAAGAGGACATTGACTCTCACAAATATCCCAACATAAATTGCAGCCTTTTTCTGGAAGGAACAGGAAAACACAACAGAAGTGCAAAGGGCTAGGGAAAGGCCATATGATCCACAGTAATACTACTGCGGACTCTGTGATTTCCCTGGGCTGGCAAAAGGAAGGAATCTGCATCTAAATTTAGCTACCTAAATGATTGCTTTGATTTTCAGAGGTGAGGAATGCCTGCAGCTCCTGCCGACTTCAGGTGCCCACATTTGAAGCGTTTGGCCTTTAGTCTTTAACTCAAACTAATTGAAGGATTTAACATTTCAAAGCTACGGGGGTTTATCCAATCCAAAATACCATAAATCTGCAACTCCGAGGCATGAGAGATATGACACACAAGCAACTCAAAGGCAGAAGCAGGAGAAAAAAAGACGATTATTCCCCAACGTGCATACACTTGAAAGACAGACTAATGAGTGATTAAATGACATAATTTAATCCCAATGCTTTTCAAATACAATGCTGGAGTTTTCCTTTCCTCAGTCACTACAGAGTGTTTAAGTAAATTTTAACTGTACTCCTCCTGCCCTTTGAAATACAGAAAAAATGTGCCCCTCAGTTTAGTTCCCCCTGAGCTGTGTAATAGGTCAAATTAGCCAACAACAGCCCTGCATCACAGCTAGGGCTAGGGGAGAAAGCAAACTAAAGGGTTCCTGCTCTCCCAAGAACATGAGAACATTTTCACAGGGATCCAGGGCCCATCAAACCTGGAAAGCATCCTGCAGAAGTTGATTGGGGGGGCAATGAGAGACACCTTGCAGAGAAGGGGGACACCTCTACAGAGGGGACACTGGTGCAAAGAATCCTACAGGGTATTAGGTCCTCAAGGTGCTCACACAAGGGTTGAGCAAGTTTTCAAGAAAGCCTTGTAGGACATTAAGGTGCAGGTCAACAACTGTAGTGCAGATTGAAAGACTGCTTGTAATGGGGAAATTCCTAGGATCCCCACTGGCTTTTACACCAGCTTTACCTTGCAAAATTAAACTTAATGCTTAATTATTGATTAAAACATTTAATTAAAAGCAAGATCAGTAAACGTACTGGGATGATAACATGCAAAGCTCAAGAGAGATTTCCAGCAGCAGACCAAGGTTAAGTAAGGCTTTCTGTGATATGGTTCTTGCTGTATCTGGCAGAGACATTTGAGACTGCAGAGCATATTATGCATTAGATTGTTACAAAAAAAGGGTAAAGATAAACCCATGGATAAGTTAATCAAACACCACTTTACAGAAATGCACCTACCCTTTCCTCTGCCACAGTTTTGTACCGCTAGGAAAGTCACCTCAGCCAGAACATCTCAGAGTTTGTCACCTTCTGGACATGAAACATGCTGGCCTGGTCTGCAGAAATCCTGAGCAGCGACAAGTGTAAGTGGTATTTAAGAGCCATGAGCTGAATCTGTCATTTAAGTTGCTAAGTACGCAAAAGAAATCAAGCTCTAAAGCTGTCACCCAAAGAGAATGAGCATTACTTAAAATATAAAATATATGTATTAATGCTTCAGAGACTTTTAGATACTCTGCTGAGAGGCTCTGTATGAAAGCTCAGAGAACATTAATAACCTGCATTTGGTGCAGAGTTTGGATGGCATCTGAGCACTGGAACTGCACACTGAACCATGCAGATAAAAATAAACACTTGATCTCGTCCACCCTGTGCACAGAATAAAGTAGCAGCTTGTGATCAGGTTTTTAAGACTCTATCTCATTCATGTTCCAAATTAAAGCTGCACAAGCAGTCTTAATTCTGCCTTTTCTAATCCTTCAGAGTTTAATTTTACAGATGTAACTTTCTGCAAACATAAACTGTTACCAATGTGCAGAAAGTTGTATCTGTCTCTGGTAAGAGTGATTTATACCCAGTGTACTAGCACAGTAAATTCTAATGAAATGATCCTATGAATCATAACATAGTATTCCACTTAATTGATATATTCCCTGAATAAGAATATTGGAATTTTTTTAAAAATTAGAATTTTTGAGGTGCTATCAAGTAGGATTAAAGTAATAAGATAAAATTTAAGTAAATACATTACTTGTATAAATAGGATTTTGTGCTGTGCCATATTAACCTCAATTTTAATTTGATATAAGACACTAGCATCAAACTCTCAGCTTTCAGATTCTTTTCAGTTAATTTCATGCTAGCTTTAAGGAGTCTAATAATTACTGTATTGATACCACATTTATTTCTTTTCCTGTTACAGGTGATGTTTTGTGAGCATCATCACTACCACTTCACAGAAAACACAAGAAGTGGGCAGGATTTAGCTACGTGCAGAAGGGTCTGCTTATCCAAAGGAGACTTCACTTGCAGAGAGTATAAGACTAACAAGGTGGCTGCTTATGCATATACACATATGAAAAAAACAATTTCTGAGTTTCTTATATCTGTTCAGAAGTGTTAACAAAGCTAAAGGATGGTGAGGGAAACTCTAATAAGCACCAGAGACCATTGCAGGATACAAACAGCTGAACAAGAAACTACCATCATATTCCTAAGCAGCCACTCAGAGACAGGACTGAATAACATCACCCAGATATCCCAGGAGTCATTCTCCTAGGCTGCAGAATTAAATGTCCTGAAAACATTGACATGGGCACGGGAGGATAGAAAGATTTTTTTCCTGGAGGTTGTCTTCTTTTGGTGACTGTCTTGGAAAATTACAGATCAGGGCATCTGGTGAAGAAAATCATTTCTTTTTTGCACCAGGTCCTGCCTTCCACAAGTATAAAAAAAAAATCCCTAGAAACCTAAAATTAGCCATCTATGAAGATTTCGTGCTTTTCTCTGAAAAGTGTTGTTGTATCTTTGAGAACCATCTACTTAACGATTACCATACCTCATTATATACAGTAACTCTTACAAGCACCACAGCTTCCACTCACAGCAAATGTTTGCAAGCATCTATTTTCTATTTTATTGACTGACATGCTCTTGCTTCTGTTTTATGAGATTCTACAGATGACCAGTCTCCATGTACAACTGAGAAAAAAAAAAAAAAAGGGATGCAGAGACCAGGAGCAAGCTGTCACACAAATAGAAATGGTTTCAGTTCAAAAGGAGGAACAAACCAACCATGATAGTGACAAATCAGAGCCTCTCTCACTGGAAAACCCTGCATCCTCCAGCTATGGTTCTATCTACAGCCTTCTGAAGACAGACAAGAGCTCACTGTTTACCTGCCCAGAAGCTGGGATTCAGGCCAGCACAGATTCATGCACTATGACCACATTTACAAGGTAAACATCCCAGCTTGTTTGGTTTATTAGCATGTGTTCATAATGATGCTAGCACAGTCTCAAGGCTTTAGCACCAGTGCTGCACTGCATTCCCCTGACCTGGAACTCAGGCAGAGCTCACATGCAACAGTCTTAAAGAACAGGCTGCCAAAGGCCTAACACCATCTTCTGTGATTGTGACTTCCAGATAGTTATTTGCCAGAATACCTTTCACTAATGGCCAGGAAAAAATTCAGACAAATCTCTACATACCCTTACTGTGGCTCTTGCTTTAGAAGCATTAAACAGGTTTTTTTTTTCCCCTTAGTAAAGTTCTGTAACAGCTGTGCTTTGGTATGCCAGCATTGTTCAAGTGTGGATGTGGTTCAGACATTACAGAAGAGCAGTGGATCTGATACCAGAGCTTTTCAACATTCACTATAACACTGATGTCTTTTGTTTTCACATATCCATATTAATATCCTGAAAAGAGTGAATACAAGGGGTCTGTAAAAACATGAGCCGACTGAAATCTAATGAGAGATCATGTTTGTGAATAAGTTGCCCCAGGTCTTCTTATTTTTCATTAGCCCTGCATAGCTTGATGGAAGAAATAATTCCTAATAAAATGGAAAGTCCTTTTGCATTTATGCATAATCATTGATGTGAAGTTGCTCTGGAGTATGTGGAGAGCACAGACAATAAAATTATTTTGCATTCTCTGACACACAGGCGTATCTTTTCATAGAAGAGGTGCATATGCTTCTGATAAAAGTATAGAGTAGGTCATATTGATACTGAAGGTTTGATAACTCCTGCATGCAGAGCTGTCAGTTAGGCACTCCATACAGTAGTGCCTTGTCAGATGTCTGATATAGAGTAATTTACTTTTGTGAGACAATTCAATAGAGCTAATGGCCAGAGGATTCTCTTGCTGTTGGTTACACTGATTTTACTGCTTCAGAAGAAGCTATTAACTAATGACAAGAATTTCCTTTGTAATCTTCCTTTCATCTTTGGGGAAAAAAATTAGTCACATTCTAAGTACTTCAGCATTGCTCAGTTCTTTATTTCTGGTTGCAATTATTCTGTGTTTTTCTTAGGCTTCTAAGAAAGCCCAGCATCCATGCTTTCTTTAGTTGATGTAAGAAATAAACCACTAAACAACAAGAAAAAATGTTTATCTTAACACTTGTGTAGAGCTAACATTTATCCCCTTGTCTGAATTCTGGATAAGAATGTCATCTTGTTTGCTCTCTATTGCCATGGTTATGTCTGTGCAGGTCCTGAAGGGCTGTACTTTCATGATCCATACTGAAGTTGCAGGAATACTTAATTTGTTTTGTGCATTATGAAAACATCACCAACGTTAACAGCATTTCTGTGCATTTTTTGTGCAGCTAACCTTACTGGGGGCATTTACAGCGGTGGAGTTCTGTCTCATCAACATTTAGTTTAGCCTATTCTTTCAGTTTATGCATCTATTTAAATTTAACAGAATTGTTTATTTAGAGGAGACCAATCCAGGCCACTCTAAAACTGAATAGCACCTAACTCTACAATAGGACAATTTGTAAAATAAAGCAGCACTCAGTGTTACTGTGGAAGGGTGGAATCCAGACCTCTATACTGCAGGTTTCTAATGTGACTATTTATGATCAATCCAAGCAAAATGAAAATGTAAGCGCTTCATTTTCTACATAGTAAAAACACCTTCACCACAATCACTGCTCAAGTAATTTGCCACTTGGTACATTCCATTCAGTTGTAGGTAGAAAGAACAAAATTACTCAGTCAAAGGTGACAAAATTCAGTGCAGATAAAAAATTCTGTAAAAGTGAAGGATGAAGATAATTACAATCTTTCCAGCACAGAACCATTCTAATGTGTACAGAACAGCTTTACCTAGTCTCAATTCACATATATTTTCATTTAAATACAGTCCTTTGTTAATTCTACCACTCTCTAAAGTTTACTGCAGGGAACATGAAAAAGATGGTCTTTATGAACAGATGGTCTTTTCAAGGAAATGTAGTTACACTTAAATACAGACAAATGTACCGCAGACTAATGGTCCTGTTAGAATGTAAGTTGTGAAAAGAGAAAATATGGGCCCACATAATATGCTGGAGGGTTTTTTTTTCTCTTTCTGAAGACAAACTAATCACTAATGAAGCTAAATTAGCAGTAAACAAGTGCCAGTGTACAGTCATTCGTGTACAAATAGATGCCTATTGATTGTATTTGGCTGAATACAAATGTGAGTAACTGTTGTTTAGGTATTATTAGTGTAGGATGAGGAATTGCCACACAACTGCTACCTCCTCTACAACAAGTGAACAAATTCAGTCTGTTATGTACAGCTATATTCTTACTTTCAAGGAGCAGTTTACATCTGAAAACTTGGTAGCAACCTCTTCATATCCAGCATGATATCCAATGAACCTAGTTATATTTGAGAGCAAAGGTGGAGAGATTTTACCAAACCACATTCCAAATGAGCAATATGCTTTTCTTTTTACCTTCTGAGATACCTTTTAGAACTTGCTATTGTCTACATTTTTGCAGAGATCCTGCAATTTTGTATACGCTCCCTGGGCTGTCTGTTAATGCCAAGTGCAACAAAAGACCAACAGGGACATAAAAGCATAAAAGTCTGGTTGGTTGGGGGGGTTTTTTGATGCTATTGTTTGTTTGGTTTTGGATTTTTTTTTTTAGGAGCCTCTCTTTCTTTCACATTCAACAGAGTTCATTTATCAAGACCACCAGACCTAAATCTGTGAAAGGCCAGATCACTTTCACAGGAGGAGAATATTTGGGGAGTAAACACTGTCAGCTGGGGAACACAATCATGCTAGGGCAAAGATACAAAGAAACCTCGAAATTGAGAAGAAATCCTAACCTTTAAACTATATTGCTTTTTGTGTGCATGTGTGTTTGTTTTCATTGAAAGCCTCCTTGAGCTCACTATCAGAAGTTAGGGCAATGCTTTTCAATCCTCAGCAGCCAGGACACACTTTCAGGTCTACAAATACAATAAAATTAAATTATGGAAGATAAAGGCCCTCGGAAATCTTATTTCTACTGACAGTTTCCTGGTAGTTATAAAGTTTTTTTTAAAAACATTTGAACCAAATAGCCAAAGTTGAACTCTTTCTTTTTTACTCTTCTAATGGTATTGGTGAACCTTTCACCTTTCAGAAATGATCCTTTCAGCCTTTCCTATGGGTCTGGGGAAAAGAGAAAATTATGTGAGAACTCACAAAAGCAAAGACCATTCCCCTGTTGTATTTACAGTAGGACCAACAGTGCAAATTCTGCACTCAGTGGTGCTGCCTGTTGCAGGACTCCAATTTCTGGAGGTACTGATGTACTGGAACTGCTGGAGGCCACCAGAGAGTGGTGCTGAATGGTGCTGAATCCAATTGGCCGATGCTCGTGAGTGGTGTCCCTCAGGGATCAGTGTTGGGCCCAGTTCTGTTTATTATCTTCATCAATGATTTAGATGAGGGGAGGGAGTCCCCAGTAAGCAAATTTGTAGACGACACTAAGTTGAGGGGGAGTATGGATCAGCTGGAAGGCAGGAGAGCTCTGCAGAGGGACCTGGACAGACTGGAGAGTTGGGCTGATTCCAACGGGATGAGGTTCAACAAGGCCAAGTGCAGGGTACTGCACTTTGGCCATGGGGAGCTCCAGGCCGGGCACAGAGTGGCAGAGAGCAGCCAGGCAGAAAGGGACCTGGGAGTCTGGATTGACAGGAAGCTGAACATGAGCCAGCAGCGTGCCCAGGTGGCCAAGAAGGCCAATGGCATCCTGGCCTGTATCAGGAACAGTGTGGCCAGCAGGTCCAGGGAAGGGATTCTGCCCCTGTACTCAGCGCTGCTGAGGCCGCACCTCGAGTCCTGTGTCCAGTTCTGGGCCCCTCAGCTCAGGAAGGAGACTGATGTGCTGGAGCAGGTCCAGAGAAGAGCAAGGAGGCTGTGAAGGGATCCAGCACAAGTCCTGTGAGGAAGGGCTGAGGGAGCTGGGGGTGTTCAGTCTGGAGAAGAGGGGGCTCAGGGGAGACCTCATCACTCTCTACAACTCCCTGAAAGGAGGTTGGAGCCAAGGGGGCTCGGTCTCTTTTCCCAAGTAGCTACCAGTAAGACAAGAGGGCATGGACTTAAGCTATGGCAGGGAGGTTTTTGTTAGACATTAGGAAAATATTCTTTACAGAGAGGGTGATCAGGCATTGGAATGGGCTGCCCAGAGAGGTGGTGGATTCTCCATCCCTGGAGGTTTTTAAAGAGACTGGATGTGGCACTGAGTGCCATGGTCTGGGAAGCACAGTGGCAGTGGATTAAGGGTTGGACTTGATGATCTGAGAGGTCCTTTCCAACCCAGATGGTTTGTTATTCTGTGGTATCACTCAATCATGGGAATACCAGACAAAAGTATTCCTATTCTTAAAAAGTGAGCACACCTTGGAGCTGCACCACCTCCCCAGGAAACCCTGCTCTCTGGCTGCAATGGCACAGATGCACTAGGATCTACCTAAGAGCATAAGGAGTCTTTCTGATGTGGTGAGAATGGATAGGTTTCAAGAGCTGTGTCTGTATAGCACATACATTGACTTCAAATGCTGCTACAATATTAATATAATATTTAAAAAATATTAATAAAGCAAGTTGTATTTGAAGATGCTAACAGAAATTTTAGCAATGATCAAGTTTCCATTTACTATTTTTTCTAGCATTACAATTGAGAGCAAAACATTCATTTTGAAGTCACTGAGGGATGAAGATTAAAAAAAATAATCAGTTAATATATTGAGTAAAGAAATGAAGACCGTAAGGCATATAGTGACAGATAATGTCACAGCTGAGAGGAAGCATATCTCAAAGTTAAATATTCTGTCATATCATGATATCCTACTTCTGGCTTTTTTTTTTTTTCTTTAAGAAACTCAGCTAAAGAATGGCAATGCTTCATTCTCTTAAAAAAGCAGGGAAGTGAATATGCTCCAAATTGTCGTTTTTTCTCTTGAGCAACAAGAATGATATCATTAACATTAAATTGAGATTTGGTAAAACAAATAATGAAAACTGTAACTAAAGGAATATAAAGATGCAGACAAAAGAACTATAATATGTTTCATAGCATAGTGAGGCTTATTTGATGCCAGTTGAAATATCCATGATACCCTTTTTTGCTGTGGCCAGTATTTCAACACAGGTCCTAAGTGACTCACCCAAAATTAGGTCTTGTTTCTTGGGTAAGGCAGTGAAAACCCAGGATAAATCCACTAAAGCAACAGAATTTATCAGAATTTACTCTAGTATTCTGAGGCTAACTGTTCCTTTCTCTTTTAACGTCAGGGTTTAGTTTTAAACAAGAAACACACAGGAGAGATCTATACTAACACTATCAATGCTCTGACTACCCAGTAATCTTACTTCTCTCCCTCAAACCCAAACTTGATCCAGACAAATTCACACAAGAACATGCAGATACCACATCAGAGTTTCTAATCTCTAAAAGAGCAGTCAACCAGTGTCTCTTTTACAGCCACTTGAGACTCTGCTACTGATTTCACACAGCAATCAGCTTCTCCAAAGTACAAGTCAGGTGTTAGGCAGTCACAAACACGTCCATTCCCCTCTTCCCGTTCTCCCTGGCTTATTTTTTTCACTCCACTGATGCATCAAAATGTTTACAAAAGAGTTAAAATTTAACATCTCTATCCATTTGATGGCTTTTGAGTACAAACTTAGTGAAGGAAGAAACAAAATCTTTAAAATAGTAAATGCCATGGTTGTCTGCCATCCAGAATGGTTTCTGTTCATGGAACCTCCAAAACACAACTAAAATTACCACATTGCTGAACATGTCCTTCATGTCTACCTTGTTTCAACATTAGATATGAAAGTTCCTTCATGCAGCAATGATCTTTTTGTTTGCAACACAAATATGCCCAGTGATGACAAATAATTAATTTGAAAATTCTGTTTAAAGCATTTATTCTTGATGTTCTAACTAATCCCCATGCTTGCTCTTACATGAGGAAAGTTTTGTGAAAATAGATATTTTTCCTGGTTTTATTTGTGCAGACAGCAATACCTTAAGCACACTCTTAACTTCTTAGCACTCTTAACTTCTGTGGTTTATCTAATAAAAGTTTTCAGTTGGCTCCTTAGCCATATTGGAGGAGGAAAATAATAAAATACTGACTTGCTTGAAGTCATCAAATGGCTCTTTGACAGTTATTTCTGTAGACAAGAAGGAACTCTATGGCAGCTTGTAAGGAAAAACTTAGTCCTGAACTAAATCAGTCTGTGCAGTTACTGCTGGAAGTTTGATTGCAGATTGTCAGAAGACTGACACGGGCTGATAAGAAACACTTGGAAAAAACTCAACTTTATTTTATAAAAAAATAAACATATGCAATAGTATCAATGCTTTGGCAGCTGTCTTATGAGGAACTTGATTTTTCTCTCTTAATTTGGAAGTAAATATGCAGAAAGTTGACAGTGTCTTTAGACTTCTCATTTTTGGCTTAAGAGACAGTACAGAACAAATAGATTTGATGCTACTTAAGAGTCCCTAGGAACTTCCCATACACTTCTCTACGGATCTGAGTCACCGATACCTCATCTGTGCTGTTTCTGAAATAGGTGACACATCGTAGTTCTCCACAATTTTAGGTTTACAGCTTCAAGACACATTTGTAACTGATGCTGTAGCACAGCCACAGATCAAAGCGATGATTAAAATCTAAGTTCTGGTGGGAGTTCAATCACTTCAAAGCCTATACATAGCAACATTAACATCCAGTCATGCATAGTTTTAAAGAATGTGTGGCTGGGATCAGAAGTCCCAGAGGGAAAAGAGGCAGCCTTTTCTGTGGAAATAGAACTCAAAATGCTCAAAGGTTTAAATCTCAGCTACTGTCAAAACCCTCGTGGATGGTGAGGAGCCCTTTTGTGTTTAGCAAGAGTAGCAGCATTTTTTACTTTTTTACTCCAGCCAAAATAATAACAACAGAATTTCCATGCCTGAGATTAAATGCACTGTTGTTACCACACAAATGCAGTGTGAAAACCAATCTTGGCATCAATCGAATACAGACATCTGCCCCATACATCAAAAAAAGTTATTTTGAAATCACCATTTTCTACTGCAATGCTCAGGAACTTTCCTATTGTATTCCTTTGTTGTCTCATTCAATAATACCTCTGCACATAAATGGTACTAAGAAAATCAGTTTACCTCTACTATTATTTATTATTCATGTTATGGGAGCACATAGAAACCCCAGCCAGGGGGCCTTGATCCTATTTGTACTTGCTGAACAAATACATCCCAAGAGACAAGTCGCTGTCCTGAAGAAAGATTTTATTTACAACCTAAACAGACAAGACAGACAAAGGGTGGGAGTAAGTAACAAGGTGAAATAGCGAAATAGCTTACCTACAATCCCACTGTTAACCACTGACTTATTGAGGACAAGCAGCAAGCCACTGTCAAGTCCAGGAATATAAATCTGGTCAATGGGATTGCTTCAAAGAACCAAACTCCCCAGCCTGGCCCTGGACTGCAGAGCACTCTGCCTGGTCACCATTTCATAGACACTTCCTTGGGCAATCTTAGATGGCAGCTGAACAATCCATTGCATCTCAAATCCTTTTGCACTGAAACCTCAAGGAGGGGCTACTAATTTTTAGGGGTTGCATGGAGTAAATGCTGCCATAGTTGAAGATCAGCAGCACTGCCCAGCTTCTCCAGCTTTTACACATCACATTATACACATCAAACCTCCTGGGACCCCTCACAGAGTTAATACACTACAAGTTAGCCTGGGCAGGGCCAAAAAATATTTATTTGTTCATGCTCAGTAGCATACGTAGCAATTACTGCTTATGGGAATCAAATGTGGAAGTCTGCAATGAATAAAAGAACATAGGATGGAGAACAGCTTGATCACCTTCACCACTTCTGAAAGACTCAGGCTCATTAGGCTCATCTCTTCATGCAGAACAATGTCAATTCACCCTAAAAAGGATGGCAGGAGAGGTGAAAGGTGGCTATACATCCCCAGAGCTTAAATATGGCACTGATAAACTACAAGAAATTAAACAAGCAAACAAACCCCCTCAAAAAACTCCAAAAAATCCAAAACAAAAAACCCACAAAACTTAAAAAACCTCCACACCTGGAAATAAGTGAGAAAGGCCCTTGGATCACATTTAGGCCAGATGTAAAACATCAGTCACCTCCAGTTTTTTACAGAATCCGAAAGACTCATTCATTACCCAACTTTCCACCCAGAGATTTATATGAACAGCAGCATCTAATCAGTGAATGATGCAAAACTTAATAGTTAGAGCTAAATAGGCAGAGAGACTTAAGAAACCACCACCAAAGCCATAAGACTAAAGTGCTGGTTTCTGGTCATCCCGGATTAAATCCCAGGCCTCTGTTGCATATAGTAACCAACATCTTCAACAAACTAGAACTGATATAACCATGTCCCACCTAGTTTATATCCCATTCCCCTGCCTTTTAAATAGCCATCAGATTTTTCTTTCCATGTTTTCACATGTTGGTTTTAAATGATAGCACTGCATCTTTTCAAAGATGTGTCTCTGTTTTCTGACAGATGGAATCATTTTTATATATTGTTTTACCTGCCTCACCAGGGAGCTCTGCAGCCTAATCATAACACAGGACAGATGAAGAGGTTTACAGCACAACTACATCACTGCAACATAATGTTCACTTGAGCATCACTTATTTCTTCCTGTTTCCCAAAGATACAGCAGGCAGCACAATGCTTGTCTGATGCCAGGCTGTTTGAGTCCTCCTGGCAAGTGACTGAAGGGCAAAACAAATGCAGTAATTTTGCCTCACAGTTGCTTGGCACCAGCTCAGCATCTAGAACTCAGCTGGACACTCCTAACCTAAAATGTTACCTACATCACAAAAACTGTTCTGTGAGAAGGCAGACAAACCAAGCAATACGACTTCCCAATGTTAGGCATGGGAGAAAAAAAAAAAATCAGACATGCCAGTAGCAGTGTAATAACAGAAACTACACTAGCTGATCACATCCTATCCACAGTGCAAGAATGAAGGGAAAATTCAGAAGTCAAACAGGAACAAAAAACAACCCCAACCAAACCAAACAACTCATACAAAGCTGTTTGGCTGTCCTGGTGCAACTCTGCCCCTGTTATTGCTTTTCTGTTAGTGCTGGCTCTTTCAGTTGGAACTCCCTATAAGATTTATGCAATCTTCAGCAAAATCCTAACCTGAAGGCTATCTATAACCTTAGTATTAAGAGCTATAACAAAAAATAAATATAAAGAAAAATGAGAAATCACAACCAAAACAGAAAACCAAACAAAACAACTCAAGCCCTGTAAGGCCAAACCAAAAACTGGAAAGAGCTACAGTGATCATTTCCTTACCCTCTAGAGATCAAACCAACATCAAAGAACTGTCAGGAATGTATTCTGAGGGCTGGTTATTGTATTATTGTATTATTACCTACAATGGGGTTTCATCCTGATGCACATGAGATTAGCCATTATTGGTGATAAATTGCTAAACTGAAAAAAAAGATAAAAATCACCAATGTGAGCCAACCTGGCTGTAGGTATTACCACAATGCTCCTATGTTATTTCTTTGTGATCTTTTCTCAGTTTCTGTCTTTTGTCACTCATCAGGCATGCTGTGCATGGGATGAAGAAGCAGCAAGAAATACCAGCAAGCTTCTGGATTTAAGAGTGACCTTCTGAAGCTGCTGTGATAAATTCAGCCTTGCTACTGCTAACAATGTAAGTTCACAAGGGAATCACCAGCTGTAAATGAAAGAGAAATAAGACTCTACCCCAGGATCTTAGGGTACACAACAGAACTGCCCATCTCCATAGTATTTAAACATATAGAATAATGCTCAATGTTTTCATTTGGACTTCAGTTTTTTAATGCCATTCAATTTTCTTCACTTTTGCAAAAACCAACAAAGCATACACAATGTTAAACTGATACATGAATCTATGGGCAAATGTCAAGAGAATTTTGGAGTGAAAACTTCACCTCACTCCCACAGCACTGAAAAAGTAGCTACACAACATAGGAAATTAGATACTGTCTGGAACATCTCGCTGAGCTGAGGAAATACAGAAATTTTTCAGTATTTTAAATTTCTAAACTACCTTAGATAGGAATTTAGGTACAACAAAGCAGTTTCTGTATCCAAGTTTCATTTCTTGGTGAAATGAGGGGTTCTAATGGACAAAAGGAGGTGATATTGACTTGAATTGACAAAGTAAAAAAACACTAGAACACAGATGAACCACAAAGGCTTCATAGAGAGATGTTGTTATTGAGGTCAAAACCCACTTTATCTTGGCATGCATTAATAACACACAGGTTTATGTTCAATAGTATACACTATCTGCAAGAAAAAGTTATTGATTATCATTAAAAATTATTTGATGTGAAGTCCTCTGTGAGCAGGCAGCACTTAGGACCAGGGATCTACTCATTGCTGATCTTTTTATTGATGAGATGAAACAATAAATTCACTATTCAGACAAATCTCTTTTCTCACATTTGCCTTATCAATGTTGGGGAAAAATATCAAGGAATACCCAGTACCCTTTGTTTGATAACCTACAGCATATAATTAATTTTACTGAAATTTTAAATTTCAGTATTAGCAAACTATAAAGCTCTGATGTATTATTATAACAAAGGGACAATATTAAAAATAAATTAAAAAATAAAATCATTGCAATGCAATATCCAGAGGAAGCAGAGTGAAAGACTGGATTATTTCTGTATGTTAAAAACTTAAGTTAGCTCTGCTGTCAAATAAGTTTTTTGCTACAACTTCACTTTTATATAATTAATTCTCTTTTTTGCTCCTTCGTTTACTAACAGGCTTATGTTTCCTGTTTTTATGTTTAGGAAAAACACAAAGTGTATTTTCTTATGTAAAGCTAAAACATTCTGGTGTGGTTGGTTTTCTGACACGCATCATGACATTTTCTGTACCTTAGCCTTTAAGACATTAAGGGAGAAATGCAACAGGGACACGTTGCTGTTTAGCTAGCTGAAAACAAAAAGAAAAACATCTCAGCAAACCTACAGAGAAACCCAATATCCAACAAACCCTCCTGGCCATAAACACAGTATATGTTGACATAAATATGATAATGTGAAGAGTTCTTGCATGAAGAAGCATGACCCTTGTATCTCTACCCATCTTTTCCTAATAAAATCTCCTTCCTAGTCTTTGTGTCTCCCCTTGAAATCTTGCCTTTCTTTTGCTATTATAAGTCTGCCCTCTCTTGTGTCACTTTCTACTTTTCAATCTTTCTCTTAGTGCATCTTCAGAAAAACTATAATTTTCCCTGTAATTTGTTCTTCACAGCTGTATTGGCTCCTTCCCTTTCCCTGGTAACCCTACACCTGCACCCCAGCTGTTTCCTCCTCTCACAAGAGGACACACAGATATATACATTTCCACACCAACCATGACTGCTGCTTGTCTCATTGCTTCAGGGCAAAAAAAAAAAAAAGAAAATTTAATCTCCTCCACTTACATCGATCCCTAAAGCCCTATAAAGATCTTCCTTTAGCCTGCTGCTTTGGCCATCCTACTTCTCTCTTTGCATGCCTGCATTGTGTCCCTGCCTCTTCTTAATTTCACCAAACGTTAAAGTTTTTCTACATCCACCACCAACTGCACTTTCCTATTGCATTCCCTTTGCTGTCAAGTACTTATTTTATGATAAAATGACATTTGTTTAATTGCTAGCATGATTACAAGACTACTACTACAACAGAGGCAATGCCTCATAATAATTTCTGTTTGCTTTTTAAGTACAGCAAATGGATATATTTATGTTTTTTAGTAATAAAGTAATTCCTGGCAACATTCTCTAACAGGCAAAATTACATGAGTTAGGCATATAGAAATCTCTGATAGGCAGAAGATGAAATAACATCAGTTTTCATCCACTGAAGTTGTATTATGGAATATATTTATGCTGTAGGTAGAGGACAACTGAACTACTTCTTTTTATGTATGGCAGATGTTCTTTCCTCATTTTTTCCATACATTATAACTTAATGAGAAATAAGATGCATTTCATCTAACAGATTTTAATCCTAGATTTTGCCCTCTAGAACTACAGTGTGACTTTTATCCTTTTTTATTCAAAAAATACAGTAATCCACTGCTCTCCAGCAGTTGAGGAATGTGGTAACAGGCAATCTGTTGCAGCCAGTTCTCTGTTACACTTGCTGGGTGGTAAAAGAGCCATCACCTGGGAACAGCCACAACATAAAGCAAAACCACTCATCTCTTTTCAGTTATGCAGGGAAAAAAACAACCAAACAAAAACCAACAACCACAAAACAACAAACCTTATCAGGTGGAACTGTACATAGTTCATGGAAAAAAATGAATGCCTTAAATGAAAAGCCATCAAGTGATTTTTCAAGAGAATTAAGACAAAACAAGTGATAAATCATTTTAAGAAATCTCCTTTCCATCAAATAGCGTCCCCTTCTTTTTTCTGAGCTACACCAAACAGGCAGACCTCATTTCTATCAGTTTGAAACTTTTGGGCTTACAGGAGAAAGATGAGGAGCATCAGATAGGAATTGCAGCCCATATCATGCCTCACCTAAATCATTTTTACAGAGACCAGTGCATGCAAATCCAACATAGATTTTGCCTTTCAGAATGTGTTGAGCTGTGGACTATAGACAGCAGCCTAATTGAATTTTGCTCAGAGTATAGGCAAACACATTTAGCATACCTCTCACTTGGGGTGCTAAGCTTAAGCATCATTAAATTGGCATAAATTCAATAGACTTCAAATTGCAAGCTCTAGTATTATAGAATCATAGAATGGTTAGGGTTGGAAGGGACCTTAAAGATAATCAAGATCTTTAGGGACACCTCCCTCTAGGCCTAGAACAAAATTCTTAGAGCATCTTGTCTGGACCCCTCCAGGACTGCTCCCTGTGCTATATGCTGAAATGCTGTTTCACTTATTGCTGTCGTTCCTTTTCCACTCTTATGTAACATTAGTGATTACCTCCTTGTTAACATTCAAAAAAAAAAAACCATTCAAGGCCAATAGTTAGTGCTTTAGCAGCACCTTGTCCCAAGACACAAACCTGTTTGGAGACATTTGTAAACCTAAGCCTGGGTGTTTGGCTTTTAATTAACAAAGAAAGCTTAATATGCAAATTTTTTCATCCATCTGGCACTAAAATTGCTGAGTTGCTTGTGTTGCATTTTCAGGAAGAGTTTGGGGCTATTAGAAGAAAATTACAGCATATTTTTCTCTCTATGGTCCACTTGCCTATTTCAAAGGCAAAGGGTGTTTGGAATTGATAAAAAAAAAAAAAAAAAAAAGAAGTCTTAGAGAAGATGTTAACTAAATTCATATTTTTATGCATTATTTCTACTGGAAATTGAAAGGTCTTTTATTTGCCTTTTGATATGTTTCCACTGCTCCATATCAGGTCTCTGCAGTTTTCCCCCATGAAATTTTAACACACCAAGAAAAAAAAATACACACACAGACCACAAAACAACAAAACACCCTGTAATTAATGCATTGTCCATTGTTTGAGAAAGGCCCAACTTCACTTTTCCAATTTAAAGACCCTGTTGTGGTGAGATGACTTAAAAGTGGAATATTTTTATACTGCAATCTAGCACTTGTTCTCCTCAGTGATTCCTTTATCCTCTTGGGGGTATCTCCAGGGACTGCATATTGAGTTTTAAAATGAAACTGAGTCTTTTCCTTCTGATACTTCCAAACTTTTTGCTGAAGAAAATTTTTATGAGCTCTGCAGCCTTCAGTAGTATTCCTTTATCCAGATTCCACCTTGCCTGTTACAACTTTACCAACTACAACATTATAAAGAAATTCAAAGAAACTACAAACAACTTTGTTTCTAACTTAAAAAAAAAAACAAAGAGGAGAGAACATATAAGGAGCATATTAGGAACTGCTCTTTTTTCTGACTTAGTTTCATCAGATATCCCGGTGGAAACATAACATGGAACATATGTTCATAAATGAAGTGAACATCTGATTAATTCTGTTTCCGTGTTTTTAATTGATCCATTTCTCAATAAATAATGCACAAATTACCATATCTAGGTTGCACTGGAAAGCTCACATGAAACCCTGCAATGTGCAGGAGAAGAGGCTTTGGGGAATTTTTAGTGAAAGGTAAGCTTTTACTAAGTTCATTTCCCCTTACCCCCTTTCTGAACTGCATCCAACACATCCCATATTAACATCTCCCTGAAAGGCATCACCCTGAGACACCCTCCTTACCAGAAGCACCACAACCCACCCAAACCAGCCAAGTCATCCATTAAGGCTAATCTCTTGCTGTGGGACTGGCAACTGCCAGATGCTGAAGCAGAAGCTGAATATCCCTTAACAGTACATCTAATTATCTCTATTATCCAGGAGAGGAAGAGGGATTTCTTTACATTTCCACATGGGAATCAATAGGCACAGAACTTGGAGATACTATCCCTGACTTAACTACAATTTGTAACTTGTCTAGTGCCACCACAGATGTTATTCTTCAAACAGGGGCTACCAAACACTAGATACAAACTTCTGAGTACACTACTGCAGACACTGACAATAATATCACTGTTTTTCTTCCCTGAGAACAAAGGGCATGTCAATACAACTATCATTATAGTCTATCAAACAGTATTAATTTTCTTCCCTCCACAGCCATTTAATGCAGGATCAAATAACTTTCTCTGTAAGAGGAATCACAGAAAGATGTAAAGTACAGTTTTTCAGCTCAAGGAGTTTTTTGTTTTTTCCCTAGATACATTTTCTTTCACTAAAAAGAAAGAACTCTTTGTTTTGCAGAGGAGCAAACCTGAAAAGTTATGGACTCCAAGGGTGTCAAGGAAACTCCATGGTTTCTAGGTTGCCCTTGAGCATCAGGGAAATTTTCACAAAGATCAATTTCTCTAATGAGAAATTTCTTGCCTGTGTTTGCCCCAACGTACTGTGCTTCTTTATTTAGTTGAAGATTAATTTTTTCATTCATTTACAAACCAAATCAGTAAGTTTTCAAAGGATCTGAAAGCAACAATCTTCAACTTTTTTGCCTAAGAGGCAGTAGGCTACATATCTGGGCCTGCTGGAGAGTTTGCTGTAACCAGTATTAAAAAGGACATAAACTGATGCAGCTTATTCCCTTGGAAACAAGAATTTGAATTTACATTCATTTAATCTAAACACATCAAAAGGAACATCTTAAAGCAGAATTATGTTCCACAGTTCATATGACAGTAACTAGAGGGTCATGTTGTCCATTACTGTGGCTCTTCTCTTGCTCTGTATGTTTTCATTGCTCACTAATTACAGGAATGCAGAATCAATTAAGGGAAAAATAATGAAAGGGAATATATAATTTCCATATATAAAAAAACCTACTTTATTTAGAAACATTATATAAGCAAATGAAGGAAATCAGCTTTAATTTAACAGATGGCAATCCATTTGAAGACACTGCTCACCACTAAGCCATACTTCCTAATTAAAGAATTTTGTCTCCATGAACCCTTGCTTATTACTGCATCATGATCTTTCCTACCTAATCTGCTATGAAGGGCTAATTAATAATAACCCACACTAGCCAATGCAGACAGACTAAAGCAAAAAGAGAATTAGATATACATTATCTGGAAATAATGCTCACTCTCTGAAAAACAACGAGAGGACTTTATTGACCTAACTCATTTAACAAATGACATTTAAGTAATTCATTGACAAGCCAGAACAATGGCAGGACTGAAAGCCTACCAAGTAATTTTTCTAACAGACATCACACTGCATTGGCTGTAAATTTGTTATAACTAATTAAGACTTAAATATTTTAGAGATTAATTTATATTAAAAATTCATAAAATATAATGATGCTTAACACAAAGCATTAAGGTTTAGCATTTATTGACTGGGCCATGCAAAAAAAATTATTTTGGAGAAAACCTCTCCTAGTTCAGCCTCAGAACACTGAAAGCATTTATTGCAAACAGTGTGAAAACAAAGTGCTGATATTGCTCTTACATTTGGTACATTTCCATTTTTCATATGAGGACTGCTTTTAGCAGATTTTATTTAGAGACAAATATTCAACACAACCTAGATGCACACAGCATTTCCAAGCCCCATCATTCCAGGTCTGCCTATTAAGCATTTGGCTTACAATGGTGGTTCACCTCGCCCAGATATCACAGCTCTATCTCCTCTGTTTGATTCGTGCTGACCTTGTCCAAATCCAACACTACCTGGAGACAAGAGCACACCAGCCTTTCCCACATAACCTCAACCCCATGGCCCTCTTCACTGTGTCTTTTCCCAGGGAAGATTTTTTTGCTTTTCTGCCTCTTCCACACTGAAGTCCACGTGCATCCACACACAGAAGGACTCGGATACCGGTGCAAAGAGGCAGCAAAGCCACGAGGCACAGATTCCCTGCACAGATAAAATTTCCTTCCAATCCACAGGAGATATTCACAGTTTCTAAAACCAGCAAGAGACACTACATAACCCACACTGACCTCCCTTTTATGGTACATTAGATTTCCCCCAACTATCATTCCACCAGTATCTGCAGATTTAGGCCAACCAGCTGGCTGTGCAGGATCAGGGCTAACCTCTTCCATTCCCAGGAAGCAATAACAAGAAAAAGAAACTTAGAGGAAAATCCAAAGAAAATAATTTCCTGGCATTCCTGCCTTAGCTGTTATCATTGCATATTGCATTTCACTTCATCTTCACTACAACTCCTAGCATATTCAGCACCTCTGATGGAAATCAGCATGGTAGAACGACAACACACATACCCAGGGCTCTTCAGCCCTCTTGGTTGTATAGTTTCTATTTATCTGTTGTCTGCATAAGTCCCTTTATTATAAACTTTTTCTTGAGGCTAAACATTAATAAGAGATATTGCAAACTCAAAGCTCAAGATTTCTGCGAGCTCAATAGAATTTATAATAATTGCAAATGCTTTTCATATAAAAAGCTAATATTTTTAATCTTTTTTTTTTTTAATTAAAAGCCTCTTTCATATTTGATGTATTAACTGTATTAGCATTTGTCCTCTATGGATATCAGTTCTTGATGATAATTATTTGCATGTTAATGCTTATTAGTACATCCCACTGAATGTGAACAATAAATAGAAAGAAGTATAAAGTGCAAAACACTTCACATTATGTATTTCTGGAAAAGGATGGGAAGCTGTAATTACCAGTGATTGCAGCCAAGTCTGTAATAATCAGAGTGAAATCTAAGGTGAAACTAATATAAAAACTGCAATGGAGTTTAACATAAGTTAGAGGGTTAAATTATTTTATTAAATTTGGCAAGAGACTAGAATAAATTTAGTTTCTTTACATTTCCTCAGGTACAGCATTCTGAGTAATGTAAGCAGTTAAATAATGTTGTCCCTATAGTCCTCCTTAATTCTCTCAATAAATTTCACCTGTTCTGGAAAGCACAGAAACACCACCAGCCCTGAACTGGAGAACTGGGGGGAACATAGCTCCAAGAGAAGTCAAAAGCTGTGCCAGGGAGCCCAAATGTGTGACCACACAAGGTGGGAGTCTCTGGTCATACTTCAGCCTGCAACTTTTGGTGTACCAGACCTGTTTTCTCACAACTACATTTATTCCAGTATTATTGTGGTGACATTGAGGATTTGGCTTGTTTAGGAGTTTGGTTTGCTGGTTAGGGTTTTTTTCTGTTATTTGGCTTTTTGTTTGTTTGTTGGTGGGGTGGTTTGTTTTTTCTGTTTTCTTTTTTCTCCTTTGGTTGCATATGTTTTAAAAGATAAAATATTATTTAGGGTCAAATTAAAGACCTACCAAGTACAGAAGAATCTTACTCCAGTGCCCTGGCAGGCTGCTGGCACAAGGAGGGAGAGATGCCCAGAATGACTCCCAGCAGCAGGAGGGGTAGGACAGGAAAGGCACTCTCACCATCCTGTCACCTCTCTTTTGAAGTAAAATCACCTGTCCTTTGGGACAAAACCTGTGTCTTTGTGCACAGCCTCAGCCAAGAGAGGTTGGCTCTGGATCCCACAGCATTTTGGGAAGCTGGTGTTGGGGAACAGATCACCCCATGCCCACTCCATAGTGACACAGAGCCAGCTGCCAGGGCTCTTTTTTTTTTTTTTCTCCATGGGAAGGAGTAATTTCTGCTCAGGAAAAAGAGAATTGTCATCTGCTGATTGCTTAAATAAAAACTGCTACAAGACAGTGAACATCGACTTGGATTGTGATTTGGACTTCAGTTCTTGAGGGCAATTAGAAGTCTCTTAGCAGAGTCCTAGTCAAATGCAGCTCTTCAGTCTGATGTAGGATTTGACCCTAATATAATCTTGGCCTGAAGGCAGGAGTACCAGCCAAGCAATGCACACTAACATCTACGTGATGACAAGATAACCTCTTATTTCTTTGTGAAAACTGCGTTTAATTGCAGTTTCATTCATGATAATGACCTACGTAATTTTCAATAATTGGATACAATTTATCTTTTCTTAATGAAAAAAGAAAAAAAGGAAATTAGCAGAGAGGTAGGATACTGGGAAAGGCTTCATTTGAAACCTCTACATTAGTTACCAGGATATCTAAACACCATTTTGAGAACTGCAATGATACAAGTAGCCAAAATTTTTTTTCATTCTTCTATAGTGCTTCCTGCAATAACCTAACTAAACAACAGCACCTAATTCTAGGAGGTACCTGGGATTTTTGGGTACCACTAGCTCCCACTTCTGATCTGAGTGATAAAGCAGCAAAACCATCACATAAATGTGAATGTACACTCTAAACTCATTGAATGATGTTTAGGACTTCCTGACATTCTTATTCGTTACTCAGATCTTCCCAGACTTTTTAGTGGGCTTTGTATCAACCACAGAATTATCTGAATCCTTATTTTAAAACTAAGAAATCATTATACTTCCCATCTCGTTCCTCATACTAGCTGTGACATAAGTATTTAATGGATAAAACAAAGTATAACTGGCATACCTGCTATATTCTTGGAGATGACAACGTTTAATAAAACTCAATGTAACACACTATATTTACCAAAGTCTCATATTTGTCGACTTACTAAATTACTTTAACACATCTCCAGTTTATGCTCTATTACTGAAGAATAACTACACAACAGATGGCAGTGCGTGTGCATAACATTTTTTTTTTCAGCAGGTCAGTCTACAAGGTTGTTATAGGCATTGATATATATTGGAAGCATGGGGATTTTTTGCAATATCAGTCAGTCAGTCAACATAGTAATTTCTATATTGCAAAGGAAAGTTAGAGAATAAAGAGTAAAATTGTAGTACCACGGACTAAGATTAGAGTAGATCCAGTATATGGAAAATTAGAATAATTTTTCAAAGAGGGACTTCCAACATTTGAATCTTACAAAAATATTAACAAAGAATGGCTTTGAAATCACACTGAAACTCTTTTGGCATATAATTATCTATATCTATTGGATTCTTCAGTAATAAGCAATAGATAATAACAGATTATGTCATGTCAAGTGAAAACAACGTCTTCCAAATACTGAGATTTTTATAAAGGAAAACTATCCTGATCTGAAAGTCAACTTCATTATTATTGAAAAACAAACAAAAGAAAATTTGAAACAACCCCCCAAATCCTTGATTCCTGGAATACAGCCGAGGATAAGTGAATGAAAATTTGTATTTTCCCTCTTGCACTACAGACTAAATCAAACTTCTTGATCTAATGGGAATTACTTTGGATGTCTTACCTCAGCCACCACTCAACAGTGCTACATACAGAACAGAACAGTACTGATTAATGAATCAGAAGAGTTTGCTCCTGTGTTAAGATGGAATGACTGTGGAGAGAAGGTAGAAAATGAGTCAACCTCCCCCTCAAGCTGCCTGGCTTCAATTCCTGCTGCCACCCTCATGTTGTTGCCTGTGCCTGGACAGTGATTTCCACTCTTTGCATTTCAGTAATGAGGACAGGGATTCATTCTCTGAGATGTAACAATACAAAGCATTATATCAAAGTGAGGTACAGTTGTTACTTGTAGTTAATATGAATTTTAAGGGTTTCTTTCTATTTTGAATGGTTGTACCATCTGATAAAACATTTTGATAGATTTTCTGCCAAAGGAACAGCTAACATCAATGAGTTTTTGTCCAAGTTCTAAAATGAAACAATAATGAAAGAGTTAACAAAACACTATTATTGTATGTTCTTCCAAGGAACAATACAAAGTTCTGATTAATTAGTGCATTTTTTTAAAATAACATCTCTTCTGGCATCCTCCTCCAATGTATGACTGCCATCAGGGAGGGCAGAGAACAGATGTTTTCCATGAGAAATTCTAGCTTGTCTCTGTGGGTAAGTATTGCTATTTGTGATGTACCCTGCTTAGTGCCAGACCACTGATTTTTAGTAATGCAGGCACTGTCTTTGAGGCACAAAAAGGGTGAAATGGTGTAATAATTTGGAGGTTGAAAATTCACCGCTTGATGCCTCCTGTAGTAAATTCGACCCTGGAATATTAAGGGGTGTTAAATAAATTGGAGAAAGAGGTGTTTGGGGAGTAAAAGTGCCAGACACACAGCCATGAATGAGCAATTAGATGTTCATGAACCAGCTTATCACAAATTACATGCCTACGATATCTATTACTGTAATGACCTTGAGAGTTGACTCATATTCTCCCTTAACCTAATGAGCATGCTGAGTATAATCAATTACGTCTGCAATTAAAATTTTAATTTGTCTAACAAACTCTTCTTCACTTTCAGACATCTTTTAACAAAGTCTGTTACATACTGGTAAAAGATAAATATTAATTTTCTGTTGTGTTCTCAGTTTTTTCACTCTATAGCTAATTTATGAAACCATATTATGTCTTTCTGTTATTTTTTTAAGTTTTTAGCAAAAAATAGTAAAGATTCAGTTCTGAATGTCACAGGATAATTATAACATTTAACAGCAATTTATCATTTCCCAATAGGGTTTTCAACCTGTCTTTGCCTGCCTATTGAAATTTGTTTGCATGTTCCACTCATCAGTAACTGCAGATGTTCTGCCTTTCACTTCTGTATTCACACATCCTGTTTTACTGGAGTGACATGGGGATATTCTGCTAAACAGAGCTTATGTTTTTTTGCCAGCCCAGACCTGCTGAGGTCAAGTCAAACCAACATAAGCAAAACACAGCCCTAGCCATTAAGAACAGGATGCCACTCATCACAATCGGCTGCTAATTATAGAGTCAACCAGGCAGGCAACTACAGAACAACTTTTTTGCTTATGTATCTAGGTGTTCAATAAACACTTTGAAAGATTCATATAGAAAGCCAACATGTCAGTCAGAAGAAAATGGAAAAAAATGGAAGAGGTGTTTAAAAAATGGGTCCATGCACTTTGTGTAATGAACAAGCAAGGAAAGGCCAACCCCCACTCTTCTAATGTGCCAGTTCAAAATCCCCAGAGCACTGAATCCCTGCATTGAGCTCAGAGAATTTTGATTGAAGCCACATTATCACTAAATGGCCACTCCTTCCTGCCAGGGCCATTACTTCACGTGCTACCAGTGAACAGACCCAGCACCCATCCCATCACCACAGCGAGCCCCAGGCTGGCTCTGCACCTCAAAGGCAGAAGCCTGGCCTCAGGCAAGCATAGGGCTGGAGTGGTAACGGCAAGCATAACACAAGGATGCTCCATTAAACAAAGCCAAGGTAGAAAAGTGCTCTGGCTGGGGCAATGGGCTCTACTGAGCCCTACACTAACTGAGCTGTGGTGAGGCAGCCCAGCAACACCACGTTCCCCAGCACAACCCCAGCTGAAGGCACTCCCAGGTCTGTGCAGATGTGCAGGTAAGCTCAGTGCTTCCTACAGCAGAAGCAGCAATCTGTCTCCCTGCTTCCACCTGCTGCCAGGCAAGCCCAGCAAATACAAGCAAAACACAGCCCTAATTGTTACTGGAGGAGATGGCATTGCTCATCCTGCTGCTATCTCAGACAACACCTGAGCTACAGATGCCACCAGGGTGTTGCTGTGGTACAACACTATGCTGAGGCTTTACACACAAGGAGTTCTGTCACCCAGGACAGCAGTGCTTTGGCATACAACATTTTTCATGCAGAAGGGGAACGAGCTGGAAGACTCATTTCCTTCACCCTTTTCTTCACCCTTCACAATCTCCTCTTAAAGCTCCTGATTAGGTGAATGTAAGTCAAACTGAAGAGCTGTATTTGCTTACTTCCCTTCTCCCATGCACCTCTTTCCCAGGACCTTCACAGACTTAATGCTCTCTGTAAAATATTGACATCTACCACAGAAATGAGAAACAATAAAGCTTTAATGAAAATTAATTAAGTAGCCCACAGAAAGCAGTTTTGTATCCTCTGGATTTTGGGTCTTTCTAATGTACTGCACCTGGCTGGGGTGTGGAGGGTGACTGACTGCTGTGGGATACAGCAAATGCACAGGACATGGGGAAAGAAGACACCTTTGGGTACAGAAACACCCATGAGTTGCTTCTTTCAATATTCTATAGATAATGAATGAACTATCCTATATTTTGTATTTATTTTTGTCCACAAAATCTAATAAAAGTTCATTCTTCTCAAAAACTCAATAGTTACACTAAATTAGATTACACAGAAAATTAAATCATAAATCCATGTAACTAGGCCCTGCCTTTGTTAGCTCCAAAACACAACTTTGCTATCTTGAGAACCTCATTTAATTCTAAAAGGTTGAGCTTCTAACTAGTTATGGATTTGATCATTTAATAACATGAAACAAGGAATTGTGCAGGTGAAAAATTATTTATTGAGGCTTCAGCAGTAATCAATAGCCATTTATTAATCAATTTGCATATCCTTTTTTAATGTGTGCCCAAAAATTCTGTTACATTTTTAAAAATTTATTAACTTCCTAACTTCACTATGCAAAAGAAATTGCTCAGACTGTACATATTAACCAGAAGAAATAATAGAGCAGCAGGAAAGCATGTATGTCCTGCAGAACTGACTACAGGACAAGATTTTATACTGAAAACAAGGCAAAGAAATAAAGCAACAGGGCCTATTCAACCCAGGATGCAGGCATCATTTTCATTGATTCTAATCAAAGAAACTAAATGAATATGTACTGAGGGGAGTTTATTATAACCTAATAGATTCTGGTACTTTTTCCTTTTTACTTGGTAGTTACTGAAACGGGGAAATTGGTCAGGTGAAGTAAAAAATGTTTAAAGAAAAAAAAACCTAAATTATATCAAATTATGTTTTGTAGTTTATTTTCTCAAAATGCTATTTTGCATTTGGAATTACTAGATTTCCTCATATAACTGATAATAGTAAGACTAAATGAGAAACTAGATGAAATTAAAATTCTGCTAAAACAAACAGGATCAAAAATCTTTCTGCAGAAATGGCAAAAGCTCCACTGATATTTTCACAAGTGAACAGAATCATTTATACCAGAGAATAATCTAGCTCCAGAGACCAAAGTTTTTCTACTCACATGAGGCTCAGAGAATCAAAGACAGATTACAGATTCATATTCTGCTAGATCATAATGCTAAAAGTAACCCAGGGTGGCCTCACCAAAAGGACACCATTGAAAGAATGGCTTTTGCTGAATTAAGGGATAACCAATTTGCAGAAAAAAACATCCATTAAATACAGTGTGAACTGATCCACTCCTTAAATAACCACCACTGATAACTTCTCTGCAGCTGAGGTGTGATGGAAAGCCAGGTGAGAAAACATCACAGTACTACTGTCTTTTCTACACCTTCTCAATGGAGATCTAATAAAGATATTTTCATGTTCAACAAAAAAACCAAACCAACACCAACAAAAAACCCAAAAAAACCCAAACCAAACCAAACAAAAAAACACAACCCAAACCTGCTATCTCTGAACATTATTATTTACTTCAAATTCTGAAAACTAGACTTAGACAGAAAAAAATCAATGTTCATGAAATCAGACAAGAGAAATTCAAAATTCCAGATTTTAACACCTTTACATGCAAGATCAAGACAATTATCCAGATGAGCACTTTCCATCTGGTCTAGTTTTATTTTTTTTCCAGCTTCTCACAGAGAGTATTTGAATCAATGATGCCAGGCAGACAACATGAAATGAAGATTTTCATGGTAGCAATGAAGGAGGTAACTGACAAAAAGTATAACTTGAAGAGGAAAATAGGGATTTGATTTTACAGAGATAACAATCTAGGAGACATTAACAAAGGAGAAAAACCTGTTATCCTTCCAAAGAGACAAGCAGTCTAGCAAACACAGGATGCCTTTCCAACCTTCTATCTTTACCACAGGCTAAGGTTTTCCCTTCTCTGATGGGCTAGTGGGCAGGATTCACGGACACATCACTCTTAACACTGCTCTTTGCACAAGGGTAAAGGCAGAGACAAATTTGTTCTGGCTGCATACTGTCCAGTCCACAAGCAGAGGCAGTCTCTTAGCCCAGACTGAAGCCCACACTAACAAATCCAGCCTGTGTGCATCTCTTTAGGCAGACATAAATTTAATTTCCCTGTTTCTCATGGTTCTCCACTTGGGCATGCTGTCCTGTCTGCCTGGGACTGCCATAGCAAAGCATTCCCTCCCCACCCTGCACGAAGCCAAGCGTCAGGTCATGGGAGAAGGGCTGGGAGACAGAAAAGCTCAGGATAGAAGCAAGGTATGGTACAAATGAAAAAAGCAGAGAACAACAAAATGCCACGGATTCAGGTGAGCTCTTCTGGCATGTTTAGAGCAGAGCATTACCCCATGAGACTGCACTGCCTCTAAAGGACACAGTTCTTACCAACCTCAGCCTCTTCACCAAAACAAAACAGGAATAATCACTTGGCCTTTCTTTAAATCTCTTTTGCTACAACAATCTGGTTACTTGTAATTTCAGATGGTCTTAGAATTTCAAAAGGTTACAGGACAGCATAACCACTTACTCCTTCATATTCCAAAGGAATAACAGGGCTACAAAAGGCATCCATTCCCATATCATATGCATAAACATTGCATGCACTCTTTCCCCATTGAAATTTTTAAGCAACTCATCCAAGCTGTCCTGGCTCCCTGAGAAACTGCAGGGACAGCTATAAATAGGTTTTTTCATTTTCAGAAAGAGATCCCTTTAAAGGAAAAAAAAAAAAAATGAAGCCAACTTAACATTTTCTTCATTAGCACATTGATCAGGCAGCCAGAACTCTAATAAATGGTTTCCCTTTGTCTGAAAGCGGGTCATTAACACCAGCAAAGCACTCTGATTCTGCCCTTTCGTGGATGTCACAGCATCCAGCCAGACAGCCAAGGCACCAAACTTTAACACAGGTCAAGTGAAAATGCCTTTGGGCAAGAACACCCAATAAACTCAACCACAAAACAGTTTAAGTGTTCTAAGATGGCTGCTTCTAGAAGGCAGAGGTTGGTATGAAGAAGTCTGTTTTGCACATGACCCTTTGGTATCCCCTCTAAACTGTGGGCAGGATAAGGGGTAAATTTATGGTGGATTTTTGGAGGAAGCAAAAGCTGTTCCTGGTAGGTAAGAACTCAAAGACAAATGTGCAAAATCACATGAGGTCACAGCACTGGCACACAATATTCTGTTATAAAGCATTATATTACTTTTAATAGAGCCAGAAAACCTATTAAACTGAAATCCAGCTTTGCAACACTTGCTTAATAAACAATTTTCACCTACTAGAAAACCGAACAGCATCAAATTACACATCTGAAATAAATGGGAATGTTTTTGCACATTTCTTGGTGAGTTACATTCTAGTTGAAAGCAATGTTTTTTAACACACACACACAAAAGAAAAATAAAGAAAGCATTTCACTTTAAATGAAGAGGTTTATAAGATACAAGCTTGACAAACAGAAAAAGCATTATGGATGAGATGGAGCTTGGAAAGAAGTTCATACACTAACCACACAAAAATTAATCAGACAGCCATGAGTGTGCTATTAATGATTTTAGACCTCATGCATTGTCTCGGATTTCTAGAGGTTTTATATTTACTGTACAATAAGGTATTTGTAAGGCCTGCACTCCAAAGTGGTATTTGATTGATTGTACATACACTCAGACAGGGAATGATTTGAACACAAAACATATTGCTGTAATATGGGAACAAAGAAGTGAAGATATTTCCTAATTAAAACATAGGATTTTTGATCCTAATCTCAGTCATTGTGGGGCAAATGAAGAGCAATATGTAGTGCAATTAATTGATTTCTCAACACCCTTCCTCATATTGAGAGGGGTATTTTGTCACAAAGTACAAGTTGAGTAAAACAGAAAGCATTTCTAAAAAAGGTTGTTTTCATAAAGAAAAAAGTTTTTTGTCAAAATACCCTGTTAAACATTTTCATATGAAAATTTATCCACTTTTCTGCTAGAAACAATTTCACATTTTGACATGTGACTCTGTTAATAGAAAAAAAAATAACTGAAGAGCTTCCAACCTCCCAAAGAAACCTTTTTCAATGACTGATTTGTTCAAGATTCCTCTGTCATTAAAACTGTAAATATTGAAACGCATACCAGGGGGGGAATTAGATTTAAAAAAAAAAAAGATATTTAGAATGCTTTTGTCAAAGCAGTAGCAGGATGACCTGGAGCTGCCCAGCAGGGCAGAGCCTGGGGAGCCCTGGCAGTGTTGGTCCCAGTGGGCAGCAGTGTCCCAGCACACGCAGGGCTCTGTGGGGCGAGAGCTCACTTGCCATTTGGATGAGCTGCCGGCACACCTGAGCTCCCACAGACATTCCTGAAAGTGCACACTCCCTTCACAGCCCTGCAGCAATACCTGCAGCTCAACCCTCACCCCTTGAACCTTTGGGAGAAGAAAAAGGCAGTGGCTGGAGCTCACAGGTCTGCTGCTGCTGCTGCTGGAGGGCTCAGACCCAGCAAGGGAATGCCAAGATGCTGGATGTGGCCAACACAGCTGCATGACTTATAATATCTGTACACTGAGGCAATTTTAAGCAAGCATTTGAGCCCACTTACTCGCTTATTATAGTTTAATTTAGGCAGTGTCAATAACTCTGACTAGCTCTGGGGATATTTTTGGAATTACACTACCTAAAGAGAATATTCATCTCAGAAATCCATATGGCAGGAAAGAAGGGTAGAATTGCTAGCACAAAAAAGCGAAATCTTCTTTCTCATTATCGGTCTTCAACTTGAGTCTTGAAATTTATTTTCTTTCCTCATTAATAGTTGCACATTATAATCCTGGTGGCTTTGGTGGGTTTTTGGGGTTTTTTTTTTGGTTTTTTTTTTTGGGGGG
This sequence comes from Calypte anna, assembly GCF_003957555.1. Classification (NCBI taxonomy): domain Eukaryota; kingdom Metazoa; phylum Chordata; class Aves; order Apodiformes; family Trochilidae; genus Calypte; species Calypte anna. The sequence goes on from NC_044258.1 coordinate 13,151,488, forward strand.
GGCTTTATTTTTTTGGTTTTTTGGTTTTTTTTTTAAAGTTACATTCTAGTCCAAACTATTCTGTGATTGTCCAGGGCAGAGAATTATATTACTTTACAAGTCAGAGCTACAACTGACATGTCATGACATTCTAAGGTCATGACATTCACTACTGGAAATTCAAAATCATCCAGATTCAGAACCATTATAACTCACTGCTGAAGAAAATCTTCCAAAAATTTCTGTCCCCATCCCTTCAGGGAGCTTCACAACCCTATATTTCTAGATCAGGCTTCATTATCCAGGACATAATTTCAATTTATCAGTGCCTTGGAGCCTTTGGTATTCTCAGTTAGGATGGTGTCATGTCCATCAATCACCAGGCTGTATTCTTTCATCTCCTTCAATCTTCAAAAAGCTTCTGTAACTTTACATGGGTGTATACTGGAAAAAGGCTTTAAGGGAAGAGAAGCAATTTATCTGGGTGCCCCTCATGCTTCCCCATCTCTGTAAGGGGCAGTGTAATCTTTGCTTGGAAAACATACACCACTAACATCCCACCAAACCCCACCCTAAGTATAGTACTGAAATAGAAAAAAATTATGAACCTAAACCAGACATAGCAGCCCTGAGACTACTCAATTTGCTCTACCAATTACCTATCTGCAATATTACATATTCTCCAACTAAATACTATTAGTGTGGTTCTCAAAGCAACTCAAAGAGACTGCTGTATTTCATCAAAGCTTTTTTGGACATCCCACAAGCTTTCAAGACATTCATGATTCTTGAGAGCAAAGCAAACAAGACCATTTGTTCATGTTTCAGTACAATCTGGTTTTCAAAAATCGTTTTTTCTATTCTTTTCTACTTGAATTTTTATACTTGTTTAGAGTTAACAAAAATCTTGGCATTTCTCAACCACCAGCTTTTATTGTTCTTTTAGCAGAGCAAAAGGTGATTTCCAATACCCTGTTAAAGGACTCGTCAGCCAGTCTGCAGGGAAAGCAGGCTGAGGCATCCAAAGTATTTCAGTTAATGAATTTAATCCTTCTGATGCAATCAGTCTGCAATGTGGTGTTATTTAATTTAAAGACTCATACCTGAAGTCCAGTACTTCAGGAGCAGAAATAAGTAGATAAATAGTATGAAAGAGCAGTTGGCTGTGGGCTTAAATAAACCCACAGCAAAACTCCACAGTTCAAGTAAAGATTTTATAAAGAGTGTATGAGCCAGGTGGATTGATGCAACAGAACATTAAGAAAACATCTAGGAAAGAAAAACACGTACATCAAAAAATAATGGTGAGAGTCTTCTCAGAGTAAAATAATTAGTGGGATGTGTAACATATAAAATAAATTTTTGCACATCAACCCACACTGCCACCATCAGCCTCACTTTCTCATTTACTGATGTGAACCTGCAACTGGCAAACAGGCACTCACTGACAGACAGTAGTGGAGGTGCTGAGCTGCTGGAGACTTCAACACTGCTGCAAAACAGAGTATGTGTTCATATGTGTTTGTGCAATGGACACTTGCTGTGCAATATTATCTTGTCTTGACGGATAAATTAGTTGCATCATGCTCCTGCCAGCTTGATTTGTTTAGCCTTTACAGAGTGCATGGAGTTTCTTGTGATTGAATTTCACATAAAAGGTAAATCTGAGAGTTTACTCTACACTCTGCTATACATCCACCAGGGCAGCTTCAGCATTTGCTGACTTGGCATTGAAAAGAAGGTTATAAAATATACAGGGGAAATGTGGAAACATCCCTCACTTGACACAGCAATAAGAACCCTGCATTAAGATGTAGAGCTGATTTCCCAGATCCATGAAATTGCCTGGATATTTAAGACATTTTCAAACAGAACCAACATGAAACTCGCCCTCCATTCCTGGTGAGAGGACAATGTGGGTTTTGTGTTCTCCAAGAAAAACAGCTCAAAACTGCAGAGAGAAATATTCTTTAAGAGAGGACCAAAACACAAATCCCTTTTTTCTCAAGTAGGAAGTACTCAAAATATCTTTAATGATAGAAGATGGTTATGCTTGATAACACGCTGCTCAGACATGTGCAGGATCTCTGGTACAAGTTGGTGGAAGAACTTATTACATTAAAAGACAAAATGTGCAAGTCTGTGACCACCTTTGGTGGGGTCATTTGTTCACCTCATAAACAGGTGACACAGCTGGAACAGGCAGAATCTGTGAATGGCTATGAAAAAAAAAACTATGAAGCAATAGATTGTACTATATTTATGATCTGAGACCTGGGACAGGGTTCAGTACTTTCACTGTACATTTCTAGCTGCTAAAGGGTAAGAAAAGCCCCACCTCCACTCCCAAAGTACTGGCAAGCTGAGGGTCAGGAGACATTAATTTTTTCAAAAAACTCATTCAAACATACAGATTTCAATAGGGATGTTTGAAAGCACCATAGGCTTCCCTGGAACTCTGTTCTGCAGGCTTTTCTAGTTTAGATTCAGAGGAGGACAGTACCCACAAGGAAGAGAGTACAGCAATAATGGACATACTTGTTAGATTATAATCTGCTTCCCACTAGGTAACTAGGAAGGTTTTTCTCCAAAAGACACCACACTGAACTATCTTGACATGGCAGTACATGGTACATCTGACTGTAACCTGCACACACCAGCAAGTTTCATGCCAGCAAAATGAACATGTGACGTAGCCAGATAAGCTTATCATTGATTTCCATACAAAATAACACTGAAGGATAATGTCCTTTAAACCTGGCACATACATTGCACATATTATTTTCAGCATCACCATAGTGAAAAAAGATCTGAGACTCATTCTCAAACTGAGGTCCAAGATTTCACTTTGGACCTGGATTACTATTCCTTCTTGTTGACAAAAAAGATAATTTCCTCATGTTCTTCAGACAAAAATTTCACAGTTGATCTCCAGCTAGGCTGATAGCTCTTCCCATTTTGTAGTAAAAATGCAAAGACCAGTTAAATAATCAGTACTCTTCGTCCTGCCTCCTGTAATTCTTTTCCAACATAGCACATATAGCAGCCTGTATTATACAAGTATACAGAATAATACAAAAATGAATGGAAAGGACTTTTGAAGCCATCTGGTATGTGACCCCATTCAAAGCAAGATCAGCTACACCTAATTAGCTCCTGACATACGGTTGCCTACACTAGTGAAACAGAGGCTCAACAAACTCCCTTGGATATTTATTTTAATGCTTTGCTGTTCTAACCATTAGAATGTTTTTCTAATGTTTAGTTTGCTCCAGAAATTTTAATTAACAGTCCCCTTAGAGGAAGACTGGATTATTGTGCATTTTGATACTTGAAGAAAAAACATCTACAGAAACACACAACATATTGAATGCAGGGTTCATAAGTTAGTTGTAGATCGCATAGGTGTTTTTTCAAACTTTCTGATTCAAAACAGTTTAAATAGAAGGAGGAATTTATTTACCCACTCTATTGTTCACTTTAAAAGCAGATCTTGATCATATCAATTTCTTCTCCAATTCAAGTTTTGAAAGCTGTAAGTCCTTTGAATAAAGTAGTTGTTGGCATTTTTGGATTACAAACACCCCGAAGTGGTGACGGTACATTACTGTGTTGCCCAATGATGCAGAAAAGTAGAGAAATGCAAAATGCTAACCTCTGATTTATGTATACACAGTCTTTATTACAGAGTCTAAGGGTTCACAGCTGTAAGAGCAGGTCATTTTCATCTCACTGCTTATTAAAAGTGTGAGAAGGAAGCATAAAGGGTGGCTACCATTTTGCAGTGTGTTGGATACATTAACACCTTATGCTCTGCATTGCCTCCAGCATGAATATAAAATGGTACAGAATTTCATGCTTTTTTTTAAGGCCTACATAAGCATTTGTTACATGCACAATCAAAGATGGGAATTTTTACATCTAGTTTTGCTCATTTCTATTAGCAAATTCTCATATTTTAATATAATCATTCCTATAAACCTTTTCTTTACACAGAAAAAAATAATTGTCCAAGATCACAGAATCATAGAATTGGCTGGGTTGGAAGGGACCTCAGAGATCGAGTCCAACCCTTTAATGCTAAAAGATGCTAAAAGAAATCCTGTGATCTGTTTGTTAAAAAAATGACAGTCTTAATGATTAATGTACTGCAGATATTATTTAAACTGAGACTTTTTCCTATCAAGAGGGATTCCCAATGAAACCCACCCAGCACACACATTACAAGCCAAAGAATCTGTTTTGTTGCAGTACTGAAGTAAATTGTATTATATTCCTTGATTTTCTAATTTCATAACTTGACTTTCCAATTTCTTTTTCTCTCTCACTATTACCTCCCTGTTAATTATTCAAAACAGACAGCACAAAGAAGTAGGAAACATAAGGTCAACACAGCAAATTTAAAAGTAGTAAAATGCTCCTATATGCCATCATTTGGTTGTTAGTTATGTTAATCAACCCAAACAGCTTCCTTGAGACATCTAATTTGATTTTGCAAGTGCTCAGCCATAGCCTTGACTCTCCTTTGATTCCAAATGTAAAAAATAGCCTTTATCTAATGTTCAGGCACATAATCTAACTACACATGCATTTGCATTTGCATTGCAAGTCAGTGAAACATGGCTAGAGAGCCATCTTGGATGTTATCTATGTTATTACTCAAGTAGAGAGAATAATCATAATCCTTCTCTTCCTCTCTACCCTCCTGCCTTTTTTTCAGAAGTACACTTAAAATCTGTTTTTCAGCTACACTGGCTCCATTACATTTGAACTTCAGCAAGGAGAACGTGATATGAATATGCAGAGAGAAAGCATAGACAAAAGGTATATATTCATGATGTGGCTCAGTTTAACTGTTCCTATAATTAGCTACAACTCATTAGGCAATAAAAAGACAAACAAAGAGATTATGAATGCAAGGGCAATATTTTCTCCATAAAACAAACAATAAGCTTACAGATGCTTCTTTTTTCAGTCTTTCCTTGTATAAATACATGCAGCAGCTTAGAAAAGATATTTTCAGGAGTGAAAATTTTTGTCTAAAAATAAAACCTGTAAACATTTCCCTGGGTCATTTCAATAGAAAGTATTTACAGCTATTGCACACTTGGGATTTTTTGATGTCAAGGATAAAATAACAATACAGCAATGGTCTGCAGATGACTAGCTTTGATCTCTTATTAGTTCTTTTAATAGCCTCTTAATTTTTACTTTGCATAAGAGGCACTCACCTTCACCGTTTGTCCAGCTTCAGGGCCATCCTGTAAGCAAATGGAGAAATATCAAGTTGAAGAAACTAACAAGGATCATACAAGAAGTGAGAAATCTTAGTCAATAATAATTCACATGCAATTTCACTGAATGCTAATTGAGCATATTTTCCTTGAGACCATTCAACACAAAGTTTTTTGCCAAGGCTCCTTCCATATCAGTCCATGGCAAAATGAGAAACTGTATCTTAGACTACAAAAATGACAGATGTTACTTTTCATCTTTTCAGTTATTTTTTAATAGGTAGCAACAGATTTTTGATACTTGTGGACATAAAACCAGACATATAAGTGAAAATCTAAAGAAATTATACTACTTAAATTCTCATTCCAATGAAATGAGATTAGTCTCCTGATTTGCTTATAACTGAGCTCTCTCTCTCTCTTTTTTTGTAGTACAAAAAGAGCCAGCATAAATAACTGAAAGGTCAGAATTGATACAGCTACATCTCTTTGCCTGCATATAAATAGCTGTGAACAGGATTACCTGTTTCCACCACAAGCAGTGGGCTACCTGCTGAACAGAGATGTAGCTGCCTTTTCTGCAGACACTTATTTTCAAGAAAGTGCATTTGTTGGAATAATCACAAACAAGCACTGAGTTCAGGAGTGTTACAGGCTTATTCCGATGTTTTGCTCTTATCAATTATCCACACTTTCCGTGATTGTTTGCCTTTTAGGTTTTTCAGTGGCAAATGGGGTAACCTGCAGTGCAGTTCTTGCGCTTTTAAATATTCTTATTTTGCATTTATTGCCCCTTGAAGCTTGAATGCCCTTTGTCGTTGGACCAGGGAAGAAGGCTGAAAGCTTGACAAAACAAATCATTAAACCTTTTTAGTTAACTGGTTTGCAAACCTGAATCGAAATGGTGAGCGAGGTGCCACAGAAGTGTTTCTCCACCACGTTGCCCACCCTTTGTGCCGTACGAAACAAATCAGCCACTTCCTCAGGACACAAATCCCGGAAACGTTCCACTGCCCGCAGAGGACAAACAAGGACATCTGAAGGTGCTATTGTTAAGGTACAACTGGAAGTCTGAGGGGTCCAAAATGACAGGTGTCTCAATCCCTAGCCTGCAACCTGCTTCTGATCACCTTTGAATTGCCTAAACTCTTCCTTTCTGAGTATTGCATCAAGAACAACTGAAAACATAAGGATAAGTCCAGAGAATTACAGGATGCTTTTTTCAGAAGTTGAGCCTCTACTCCTTCAGATATGGGCATAATAATTAAACTAAAATTTAGTTATATGTTCATATGTTACCAATGAGATAACCAATGCAAAGCAAAAAGAGACTCAAAGTTACCCTTTAGAAGGAGAGAAGCTTCTATTTAACACCTCTGAAAGTCAGAGACATTTTCTTCTGTCATTAAAATGGGGAAAGACAAAGGAATTTAAGATGTTTGGGTGTGTAACTTAAGACAACAGTTTTACAATGCATTTCCACAAATGTGGTATATGTATTTTTTAAAATCTTGATGTTACACCTCTAATTTTAAGTTCCTAAATGTGAAAAGATGACACCATGCTGATAATAACAGATAATTTATTTCTACATACCACCGATTACCATTCACAAGAAATGCTTATCTATAAAACATATGTTCTTAGAAATATACTAACATAATTAAGAAAATTCCCTTCTAAGTATGATGTTTGCAGCACCATAAATATACTTTTATTTTATTCTATCTTGGTGACTATGCTTTGTGCATCAAATGAAATTGTTACAAAATAAACAACGGAAGTACACAGACGATATTTGCAGTCATCTCATCTGCTGTGCTCACAGAAATAAGTAATTGTTATGATTCCTCATTTGAAAGTCAATTTTCTAACATTATTAATAGTGTCCAGAATCTGTAGCCTGTAAATCCAACAAGCAAGTACCTGGGACTTGGTTCTTATTTCAATTCCCTGCACACAGGTTTGGGTTTTTTCTTCTGACTTACAGTACGGTGTTTGCAGAATGAAGACCTTAACATCACCTTTAACACCACTTGAACATTTATGACCAAAGGCTATGAAAATTAACAACTTATTTTTTCAGTATTACAACCAGTATTCAAAGGACCATATGAAGAAAATTAAGTTCCATGTCATTGCATTACGGTCATCTTTATTTTTACTGCATCTTGAAGCCTGCAGGTATTGAGGAATATTCCCTATACTCCAGGAAAGGTAACTAGAAGATGCTCTGTAGTTCACAGGTTCACACAAAGGTGTGAACAACAACCAACTTAGTCTTCAAAAATTGCATGGGACCTTTGAAATAAAAAAAAATTATACATGTGAAAGATGTTTAAACTCCATAAACACAGCGACACACTTGCATTCACCAAGTTTATCACATGAATTGCATTCAAGTCTGACTGAAGAGAAAACCAGATGTTTCCTGGAAGTAAAGAAGCAGGGGTAGGGTTTGGTCATTTTTCAGAGGCCACCTGGGGACAGACAAGATTGTTATTGATATTCTTAGAGTGGGAGCATATTTCTTAAGCAAGCTCCACAGCTACCAGGCCTCAACAGGACACAAGAAGACTGGTCCCAGCTGTGGGCATTTACCTGCTTTGAAAACCTGACCCTTGTTTTTTAGTATAGCATCATCTATGCCACTGATATTCTCTTTTTCTCTTGTTCTAACTTCTGGTGTTCAAATTTGAGAGTAAAAATATGTATTTAGAAGGAAGGTACTTGGAAATAAGCAAATCCTGTAAGGACACAAGAAGCCTTGTTTTGCAGGGGTTTAGTTTTAAAATGCTGTGCCGCTTGGCAAGATACTGGACATAATAAACCTCCTGTAATTTATTTGTGCTTTCCCAGCACATACTATACAAAGCATCTCCATAAAGGATGCTATTGGCCAAACTTAGGGCCCAAGAGAAGACCTGGAAACTTGCTTGGCAGACCTGATTTCCATACCAGGAATAAAGGAATAGAAAAACTAATTTTTCTCATAAAAAAGAAATCCATGTCAACACTAAAACATGAAAAAGGACATTCGTTTATCTGAGTTCATTTTTCAAAAGGAGAGAAGGGAAGCTTTTACCCTTAGGGCATCTGATACTTAAGTAGATAATTATCCTTCTTCTGCAGCACTGCTTTATTATCATGGGTCAACGAACCATTTATAAATGAAGAATTTCCCCTCACCTCTAGCAAAACTCCTGCTTACATTAAGACAAGTTTCCTTTTCTCCTTTAGAATTTTTTCCCAGCAGTTTCTCGCCTTCTCAGACTTGCACACGCCTCACCACCATTTGTTTGTTCTCTACCTAGCTCAGGGCCACAGCCAAGTAGGAATTTTTGCATTAATCAAGGTTTCTACAACCTTATATTAACACTGTACTACTTGGCATTGTGATGTATTGTGAAAAAATACAGGCTAAGTGCTGCTTGCAAGAGCTTTTGTTTCCATAGCACGTAGCAGACAGTGCAGTGGGTGCTAGTTCTGATCCAGACAGGACAAGTTTTCTCTTCTTAATTCTGTCACAAACCTGCTCTGTCATTTGGGCAAGGGGTCTCTGTACCTCTCTCTACTTTTCCACACTTTGCCACTTGATGCAATGGATGTTTTCTTTAAAGCTGTGAGACTCTCCACCTAACTGAGGCCATGAAGCATTTCTGCAATATCAAACAATATGCCCATAAACCATGTCACTGCAAAAAGGATCTTTACTTCTTCCTTATGTTACCAAGACTCATTTACAACTCAAACTAGAATTTAACCATATTTCTCTCTTCGAATATGATAAATAATTCAAAGGCACAATCACACACTGGAACATCTTCACTGAACTTCCCCTCACTTCAAAATAATTCTACAAAGAATAATGATAGAAATTCTGAATCAGAGCTAAATTAACATGAGAATGTAATTAGGACAACATTCAAGTTATATTTAACTATGAATATATAAAAAGGCAAATGTTAGAATGAATTCATGGATTTGAGGTCATTAAGAAAGCAACCATCCATTGCAAGATTAAATCATACTGTTTTTAACTACAGTTTTAACACTAGGATAGTTTTTAACTTTCTATCCTGGTCAGATTTTAATTTGGGTAAGTGTTCTATTCACCTCAAAATTCTTCCTAATTTTAATATTAGGTAAGCTGTTAATTTCTTGCTGGAATTAACCACTGCAAACACTGCTATGAACTATTGATGTGTTTCAGGTGACTGTGTTCAAAGATGCAAGGGAAAATAAGTCTGTTTTTATGTGTAAATGCAATTACACCTTAGATAGAAGGATCTACTACTCTCTGAGATGCCTCAGGGCATTCAGCTGCCACTTCAGAAGGGCAGAAGTCTCCCATATACCTCGTGTCATATTTGTCAGGCAGGTGGGAAGCCTGAGCCATCTTAGGGGATCTGAAATGTCAGGAGGTGTCTGTGTTTGAGCAACAGCCTCCACCTTTACAGACAAGAGGCTGAAAGCCAGCACACATGCTGCAGGATTCAAGATAGAATTCTGCCTTCAGAAAATCTGAAGTTCGTGCTTCCTTTCTATAACCACCACAATTAATAATTTTGTGAGTTCTTCGTTCGTTCTAAACTACTACTGACTGATGAAGTTTCTATTTTTTAGCTTTGATGTGCACAGCTGTTATTTCTTCAAATTCTCTGAGTCAGTCCACATCATTAGAGCACTTGCAGTTTAATATGTCGAGTTCTCTATTTTAAGCAGTGGAAAACCTTTGCATGTTTTTATAATCTATGATTGCACGTTCCTCTCTCTAGATCTTGCAGGAGTCTCTCAACAGCCTTACTTTTTTCCTCATACCTAAATATGCACACACATTTCAATATGCATGCCCTCACACACACTGAAAGATCCATTAAAGATTTATTAAACAATTAGGAATGTAAGTATTTCCCAAAGACTACCAGTAGGTAGTAGACTAAAACTCCAGATATATTAGTGGAAGTGCATAACCATAAAGAAGCAGTAAAACAACAGTGGATCAGACCCATTACCCTAAATCTGAGCTAAAACCTAAGGATGAGCTATGATTTCAAAAAAATCACTTGTCCTTATACATTGGACATAGCAGACCACTCCCTACACAACCTTGGGTGGGTTGTTTAATGTAACGAAGCCCACGAACCTCCCCCATCATTCAAATTAACAGCTTCTGCCTATTAAGATTGTAATGTGTTTGGAAAAAACTCAGACTTGTGGTAAAGCAAGCACAGCTCAACAAGTTCCTACACATCCACAGAAGAAGGATGATGAAACATGTGCAAGCTCCCAGCCCTCATCAGTCAAGGTTACAAAGGTTTCTGTAAATCTTTCACTCTTTCATTGACCTTTTTAGAAAAAGTCAGTGATAACTAGAGAAGAACACCTTTAAGGCTGGCACCCAGAGGTATTTACTGCATCTGGTTCTGCAGTGGGCACCCAGACACTATCAAGGCTCTGTTCAATTGTCCTAAGCATGAGTGCATATTCCCCATGTACAATCAAATGTTTAAGGATACACTCACACTGAACACCATGGGTCACTACTGAAAAGTGAGCAATTGTTAAGCACAGAATGACTTTAAGTTGATCAGACAGAGAGGACTCAGATTCCACCAGAAAAGCAAAGCACACAAGCAGCATCTGCACTCTGACCACCTCAAGTGCCATTTTCTTTCTACTAATACCCAGAGTGGAAGCTAAAATTCAATGACACAGTAGCAATTTTTATTTGCTTTACCTGAACTTGGACTTTGAAGACTAAATTATTGTAATTCTGTATTTAAGGTCTAAGCCAGGCTCTGTGTTCTCTTCAATGGGATTCTGATCAACCCCACAAAGTGCCCATTATAAATTTTCACACACAACTATCAAGGTACCTGCCTTCTGTAGTTCTGAAACGCTGGAAAAATGGCCTTTGGGGGGGTCAAAAAAAGAAAGAAAACCAAAAAAAGAAACCCCAAAGAGGTTAAAATTCCTTTTATGTGACAAGCTTTAGTACTAAATACAGCTTTTTCCTGGTTAAGTCCATTAGTTTGCTATACAGAAAACATACTTGACTTCGATTTTATTCCCGAATTTGAACTTCAAACAGAACAATTCAAAGCCTTACAAAGGAAAAAATTAAAGGCTCTCCAGGTACTGACATTCTAACAATAGGAATAAAATGTTTTTGTCTTTTTGGAGAAACAGTTAAAAACATTAAAATTGCCAGGTATTCTTAATATGCAAGGCTTTAAAGGAACAAAATACAAGGGGGCAGAATATCTAAAAGTGAAAGGGTAATTGCTTCTTAATACATCTCCTAGATTTGACAAATACAGATAGTGTTCTGAACCAAGTGTTACAGGAGCTTTTAACTTAGGAAAATTATTTCTTTACAATGAGTAGTATGGTCAGGAATCCATAGCTCACATTGGGATGGAAATAATGCTCCTGTTCAGGAGACTTTAAAAAATATTTTAAAAAGTCATCCTTCTCACAGGAGCACAAGAGTCAAAACTCAAAAACAAAAGAACTATTTTAAATATTTTTAAAATGTGAAATCATAATAATAACACTTCCCAAGCTTTTAAACCTCTTGGAATATCTAATTTAGCATTCTAATGGTTGTTTGGTTTTTGTTGGTGGTGGTGTTTTGTTTTTTTGTTTGTTTGCTTGGGTGATTTTTTTTGTTTGGGTGGTTTTTTATTTATTTTTTTAATCACAAAATGTTGTTAAGTTAATAATAAAATTTTTCCTTAAATGGGGAAAGTTATCAAAATGGACTTTTTCATTAATATTTTGCTTTTGACTCTCAGGTTTACCTTTAAAAGACACTAAAATGTCCCAAACTATGGAACCTATGGAGACCTAATCTTGCTTCACATATTTCATAAACCTGGCTGAACACCTTAAAACACAGTGGCCTCTGCCTCTCCCTCCCAGCTGAAAGAACAGAGCAACTCTCAGCAAGAACTTCTGCCATGGAGATCAGGGCTTAGCTCAGTTTAGAATTAACACAGACTTGAGCACCATGGCCACTGACACCAACTCCTTGGTACAGAAAAGCCCATGAGGGACACATAGATGATGGTGTCCCCTGAGCACAAGGCTGCCCAGTGCCCAGTTCATCCCTAGCTGAGCTCAGAAGAGAGCCCCTTGGTGCAGCTACTGGGAGCTCACAGGCCAGAAGAATCATCTGCAGGAGGCTGCAATTAATGATTGTTTTTATCTCCTGTGTCTGTCTGAAAGACTCCTTCTGCACATCCATAAGGAAGCTGATGGGAATGCAGAAATAATGCACTGTGGGGAGCTGGCGGAGGGTTTAATCTTTCCTTACACTCTATTTTACATGAATTTGCATCAAGTGCCCCAAGCAGAGAGAATCAGTCAGACAAAGCTTCAGGTATTAAAACTCACTACAATGCTGTTTCCCAGATTCAACTGGGGAGTGTAGGCAGGGGTACTGAATTCAGCATTGCATCTCAGCAGAAGTTTTCTTTGTTCAAAAAGCTCTAATTGCTAACAGAAAGAAGTCCCATAGCTCAGAAAAAAACACAGGAGAATGCATGACTAATAAAATTAATATAAATGAAAAACAACTGCCAGTCATTCATCACTTTCTGCTCTTGAACAATTCTTCACATTTTGAAGCCTACAGAAGCAATTTCTCTAAGCAAAGAAAACAATAATGGTTGCACAGACACTGACTGTAGGAGGAGTTAAGAAGGAAGCAAAAACAACTAAAATAGCATGTGCACATACACATAAAAGGCATCAAAAATCCTTTTAAATAATTAACATTTCCTGCTTTATTACAACAACAACATGTCAGGGCATTAACTCAGCCCCCTCTAACCCCACAGAATTAGGATGTACATAAAACTGCAGTAATGCAAGACCTAAAAACTCTCCCCCTAGGACAAATCTTATTGAGCAAAATGAAGAGACTTGCTTTTGGAAGAAAATCCATAGACTATTTGGATTAAGAGTTAGCATCTCATAGTAGGAGAAGGTAGAGGAGCGAGCACTTTTTAGTGGGTTTTAGATGTAGAACTGGATTAAAATGTTTTTTGGAAGTCTGCTTTGGTACAACACAGGGAATTGTACACCATGGAACTTGCTGGTTTGGGAGGAAACTTCATCTTTATCATTCATAGCTAAGAACCAAAGAAAATGCAACAAACTTACAATACATCTTAAAAATGGCTTCAGACTACTAAACCCAAATACAAAACATTTTTCCATTTTTTAACACCACATCTTAGCAATAATTAAAAAGTCATTAATACCATTTATCTAATAACAGTTGATCTTGACACTGCAGCTCAGTTTATGTTCACACTAACATGGAAGATCAGATTTATGCAAAGAGCAGAGACTCAGTGTTCGCAGTGGAACCAAGAGCAATAAGTGTAAATCTCCAACAGAGATGTCTCCCCATTGTAAAGACACTGATTTAAGAGTACACTGCAGCTTTTATACAGTGTTGTTTTTTCACTCTACCTGAGCTTCTTACCTCACTGATGCTACTTAAAATAATTCCTCACTTCAACAAAAGGTGCAATAAATCCAAGAAATGAACAATAAATACTATTTTACTTTTTCTATAGAACAAAATTAAATACATTTAGGTATAGGTATGGATTATAGGTCAAATCATGCTAAATAGCAGACCAAAGAGCAAAGTACTTTTACCTAAAGTACAGTGACTCCATAAGAGAGAGGGTCACAGGAAGGAAATGTGAGATTCAGAACTGCTCACTTTTCATTTTAAAGCAAGCCTTTTGTATATTTGATATTCCCTTGAAATGCCTTCAGGATATGTCAAGTAGGTCACTAAAAAATCAGTTCCTCATAGCAAGTAGTATTTTACTGTAGGGTTTGTCCTTTTCTGCTAGCTACTGACCTCAGGGACAGCTTTGGGCAATTGCAGGTGCCTAAGTGGAACCACAGTGATAATGGCCATGGGGGAGTTTGTGGCTCAGAAAAATACCTCTGGTCCAAGTTTAATTTGGAGGAAATTACTGGAGACCTAAACTTACCTTTGTGCCTGTAATCGTGATAACATTGTAAAATCACATTAAACTTTTGATCTTGGCCCCAAAGCAACAACCAGTGGCTAAATGGGAAATGCAGAAGTCCCAACATTAGGTGAAAGAGTCCAATAGGATTTAATCTACAACTGTTAGGATGCACAGAGAAGATTCTGTAAAGAAATACTTCTGTACAACCCCTTTCAGCTAAGTACATCTATACTGCTCCAGATGAGGCATCCTACTTCTAAATATAGGACAAAATTACGCATAATTACACAAAACTATCTATGCATATATATACTAATTATAAATGTGCAAGACCACTGGAGTAAACACCCATGCTGGAAGCTGACAGCAGAAACCAAAAATCACTTGGGGTACAACACTCAAAGTGTGTTTTTTTGGGCTAAACATCAGTGATAGCATTCACCACAGAAACTAATATGTTCATGCAAAGCAGTTGAGCAGCTACAGGTCTTGTCCAAATGACTTACACCAGCAGAAAACTGCACTGAATTCAATTTACCAACCTTAACCCTGCTGGAATTGCAACGTGTCATTGCAAAGCCTCATTTCAAGAAGAGGAAGTTCATGATCCAGCCTCTCCACCTGAGAATAGGAAATAACTTGTTTGAAAATGCTTCAGCACTGAATCTTAATTAAAACTGTGGCACCATCATATTAAAAAAATAATGTTATCATTATGAAGTTATATTCTAGCTCATGATTCAGGAACTGTAATGAGGGAATAATTAATTACTAAATATTAGTTATGACAAATTTATTTTCTTGCAATTTATTGGATGCCATATTCCAGGCATTAAGTTTTATTGGAAACAAGCTTTTATCTGGTAAAAAGACACCAAAGACATATTGGGAATTAAGGTTCTGTACAAACTCTGTTACTGGCATTGTTGTCTATGGTACTTTAAAGCACAATCCTTTTTTTTTTTTTTTTTCCCCTGCTCTGGGTATTTTATGGCAGGAGACAGCAATAAAATAAATGCATTATTATGTAGTTAATCTCCCTGGGATTTATCTTGACTAATTTTCAAGGCAAATTCATTCAGCTGATAGGGCAAATGACTGGATTTGGAACTGTGAGAAGCCAGTGCTTTATGGACAGGCTGAAGTATCTTGCTGCTTGGAAGCTTCATTCCTCCCATCCTCTTGTTTTCTCCAGAATTAAGTTACCTCCAGGCAGGTTCTGTTACATCTGTTGTTGGAGAAGCTGGTAACAGATCCACCTTCTCCAACTACCTATTAATGGCAGATGATCAAGAGCTTTACAGTTCTTGTACCTCTACACTAAGTCTATGCTGAACAGCACAGAGAAAGAGGAGCTTGTGGCAGGACGTGCCAGATCAACAGTGCCTTCATTTCATAACCAGTGAAGCATCATCTGGAGGAATGCAGTACAAGACCAATTATCAGAATATCACAGGGGACAGCAAATACATTTAGACAATCAAGGTTTTGGGTAATGAAGGTAATTTTGAATGTAATTGACAGATAATGAGGAACATGAATAACAGGGAGTTTGGAAAACTGAATTTGGATAATTCAGACTGTCTTACACTAAGTATATTCCTCAAAGAATATTGTAATGTATGTTGGGATTTTCCAAGTTTTTCAACAGAATAAACCACCTGATTCTCATTAATTTCTCAGAAGTGGTTTTCTACCTAGTTCTGCTAAGGCATTCAGGAAACCACTCTAATTAAAGTAAATGAAGAGCTGTGCTTGTCAAACTGGAAGCTCTAATGGCATATTTTGCACACTTGGTGACTAATATTGCTTCTAAAGCAACAAGATGAGCTATGCTGTCCCATGGGAGTAGAATAAGTCTAAATTACAAAGGAGAGAACTAAACCATCCTGGGAAAAAAGGAATGCTCTCTACACCCCTGGCAGGAATGGCTTAGCCCTCTGTAAGAACGTCAGCACCTTTCAGGAACAGTCTGAAAACCAGTATCTGCCTTATGAAAAAGCTGCTCAGCACACTCGCACAGCAGAAAAGTAAATCATACCATCTTTGCCCTGCAAGATCACATCTTTGTTGCTGCACCTAAAAATAAATCTGCCAGTGTATTTCCATCATTTCCTCTGAATGCATAAAATGGCAAAACCCATAACAAACCTAGGTGAGAATCTTTACTGTGTCAGCTAACGCCCGGTTGACGTGGATGTAGTGGAGAGGTGAATTTACAAGTTGCTTTATTGTTTTTGCAAATGTTACTTCTTTGCTGTTTAGCAGAACCTACTGAAAACAGCACTGTTGTCATCATTCTTCACCAGTGAACCCCAGGAGCACACCCTTCAGGCATTCTGGAGACAAGTGATGACCCTTAGAAACCTTGAGATAGAGGACAAGGACATTGAAAATGAGATGGTAAACAAGGGAAATATAACAGTAATTGACAGAGTTATTTCAGAATGTAGAGGAATATAGCAAATGGATTTTTCTGTACTTTATATATCTGGGGATTAAACCAACTAGAGCAGCAAAGCAGGGATTCAGCCTTCCCTCAGCTGCAGCAGAGGGAAATGTGGGGTGGAAATACCAAAGGCTCTCTGTGGTGTTGAAGCAGAGACTTCTGCAACAAGAAAAGAAATTATTTTAAGACATTGTTCCTTAGCTACTTAATTTTGACAACTTATTTACTATCTGCTTTAACACAAAAAAGCTTGATATCAACAAGAACGTTCACAGAAAGCAAGTGTCAGGGGTAAATGCTCCCAAAGATGCATTTTTCTTTACCTGCCACAGGAGTCAGATTTGAATACTCAAGTGCTAAGAAAATGTCAAACTGATCATAAAATCATTTGTGTTGGAAAGGACATCAAAATCATCTAGTTCCAATTCTCTGCCATAGGCAGTGATGCCTCCTGCTAGATCAGCTTAAAAGTACTCAAGACAAAGAAAGCTATCAAGGAGGAGGGAATAAGGAGGTCTTCCCCCTGTTTTTCCCTTGCATAATAAGACTTCTTGGATAAGAACAAGCAGGCACAGTGTCATCATTGCCTCAGTAGAAGCTGTTCTAACACTATTATTGCCATTAATGTTCATTGTTCCCAGCTCTCTGCATCCCAACCAGGCATTTCAGCATGCACGGTACATAAATTCATACTCTCATCCAGAATTTCTGCAATATTCAAGAACATGAGAACAAAGAAGACAAACTAGCAGTTTAACTCCAAATAACCTTATTTTGTGTGTGTGTCATCTGAAACCATTACTTTAATGCGATTACCTATTTTTATTATTTCCTTTCTGTGGACTTGAAATAAAGATACAACTGAGACTCTCTCAGACACGGTCATTAGCATCATTACAGTCTTTCTACTGTCATCAGCAGAGATCTGATCTGTAAATCAGGTTAGATTTTAAGGGCTTCTGAAGAGTAAGCCCTCTTTATCATGCTATTATACATCCCAGAGACAACTTCCTCTGGCTCACTGAGAAAAACAGACTGTTTTAGTTCCTTTACATAACCAGAGGAGCTCTTAATGCACAGATTATTGACTTAGTGGGGTTTTATCAGGTCCCAGTGTACCAGGGGATTCCTTAATCCAAGACTTCTTTACACAATCTATTTTCATGGCTCTTTTTTTACTGCCACAGTCTGTCAATATAACAATTTGCAAATCCTGAACCAGCATATGCTTAGCTCCTTAAAAGGTGCTCAAGGAGGAGAGGGGGAGAAGGCGTTTCCCTACTCTTGTTTTCCCTCTCATCCTCAGCGTGACACAATTCCCACAGGGCAAAGAGCATTACAGAGTTGCATGGCACAGTGTTGACTTTCTGCTCACAGGCCCATTCCCACATTCAGCCTCTCACCTTCACAAAACCAGCAGGATAGAGACCTTCCTTTGTCACTCTCCAGAGAGGTCAGCAGAACATCCACACATCCTCAAGGAACCAAGTCCAATAGACAAGTGATCTAGAGAAACAGAAGTCTCAAAGAGGAAACATGGGTCTCAGAATGGTCTGCTGCACAACATCATCTGCTAGTAAAAAAACCTGATGTTTGATTCCTTTGTTGATACTACTGAAAGTAACCAGAGAGATTCATCCCCCAGTATAGAGTCACTGCTGTGAAAAAGAAGAGTTGCAAGACAAATGGGTGGTGTCACACAACTGCCAAGGGAGGATGTGGAATACCTTGTAGCTGTGCCATTAACAAAAATTCAACTGAAAAGGGGCATGAAAAGATGGTTGCAGAGATGAAACCCCTGTCCCTCCCTCTGTGGGTTTCTGCTCATTAGGGACCCAGATCCCCCCTCCTCCCGATCATTCCCTCCTGCAACTTGTTGAGCCGCAGTTCCATAGGCCTAAATAGAAACACCCACAGAAACAGTGCAAGGACAGGGTTCAAGGTTATCAGATGCTTTAGGCTGAGGTCCATCAAGTCAAGCATCCCATTTTATGGTGCTTCAGACCTTACATCTACATCACTCTCAACAATAAATATTTCCCAGTGTGGGAATCTGTAAGACTGCTGCACAGTCCAGATTAATCACAGGTCTAAGAGTCTCACTGGAGCAAGGTCTGAGTAGCTGTTAGCACTTCATAGCATGTCTACATACCCCCAAAGATTTCAGCTTTGATTTCTAGTTTGGACCTTTCAACGTTACCATAATACAAGATGATAACAACAATATGTCACTGCACTTGTTGCTAGCAGACAGTTCCCTGGAGTGAAGAAAAAAAAATAAAATGGCTTAAATCTGGCATGTTATCAATGTTAAAAAAGAAAGTAGATTTATGCCAAAGAAAACACAAGCCTCCAACAAAGATGACAGTATTCTAACCACATCCTGGATGTAAGGGAGAAAACTGATGTTGAATCTAGTATCATAAACTTTGTTCCAGCAAATAAATGTCTAGAACTCTGTGTTTCTACTTTAAGTTGCAAGCACATGGCATTTCTTTGGGGTTTATGATCACCATCAAAGCCATCTAGCTGAGAAACGTGGATGTCTTTCTCTTTCCAAAGGTTACAAAGTAGATATCCCATATCGAGGGGCTGAAAGAGCAGGAGCATTTGGTACTCCTCCAAATGAAAGCATCTCCACTGTCATTTGTTCAGTTTCCTCTTGTTAAGCTGCTGGATGTGAATCACCCAGTGACCTCCCAACATGTCAGTGATGGCCGAGTGTACGCTTATAAAACTCAGTCTTGCAACAGTGATGTGTGTGCTTGTTGCTCTGGAGATTAAACACATGTTCTCTACAGAGTCCTCTTGCATGTGCCTGTCTCTATTTCACATCCACCCCATGCTGATACCTGCCACTGGAGTGAAACAGACCTGAGAATCATTTTTCCTGGGCTCTGCATTGCTATCATAGGCTTCTTATCAGGCCAGTCAGAAACTGGTGGCAGAACCATTCCTGGCTGCATGTCACTGATACAGAAGACACAAGAGATGCCTAAGCAGAAGCAAGCAAATGAACAGCAGTATAAGAAAAAAAGGCAGAAAACACTGTTTTTTGGTTTTTATAGGAACTTCAAAGTTCTCCTCAGTTATAAATCATTCTGAACCACCAGTCTGCCTAAGGATGGCTGTGCTTTTGAAGGTGAAAGCTTGAAGATCAGACCTCGGGTGATAAAAAGAATGCTGGTTCCACTACAGACAAGTTGATTGCAGAGGAGATAAAATGGTGCCCAAGAACAGGATAAATCAGGCTGAGATGTTTTTGCTATGCTACTAGTCACCAAGAGATAAAAGTGCTTCTATAGATTTTCAGTAGAAGAGAATTAAGGTCTTTTAAGTCATATTCTCCATCAGAAAGAGTAGATAAAGTTTCCATTTGGCTACCACTTTCTTAGGACATTGGATTAGAAATGAAAGTTACTGAACAAAACCCCAACCTTTTAAACCGAAACTGACAAAAACCAACCCAAAAACCCCCCAGAAACCCAAACAAAAACAAACAAAAAACCAAACAAACCAAAAAACAAAACAAAACTTAGTGAAGAATTTCTAAAAAACCCTTGCAGACATGATGCCAGAGTCAATTATATTTGTACTGCTAATTTATAAGTGCAAGATAGGCAGAGTTATCAATGGAGATGAGAAGTCAAAGGACTGCAAGAGGGAAGAGAAAATGTTTTGTAGTTAAAAGTGCTCAGGATTTCCTCGAAAGAGAAAGGCAATTTCATGTTACTTTAGTCTTTTCTGATGCAGAAACATCTCACCAGACTGTGTATGAAAACAAAACTTTCAGCTAATCTATGTTTAGAAAACACTAAAAAAAAAAAAAGAAGAAAAAAAAACACCTTTTCCTGGAAGAAAGTTATTTGTATGCAAATATACCCCACCACTGTCACCAAAACTAAAGGATTTCAAAGTGAAAGAAGTTTTTTTGAATATAAAGTTTATCACTGCTTTGATGAAATGAGATGCCAGCTGCAAGGTTGCTGCTGTCTACTTTAATACCAATTAAAAGGATGGAGAATGGAGCTCTAACTTGTGCTCACAGGCAGAGCTGACACCACACATGCAGTACAGCTTTGACACCTAAACCTCCAGTGGCAGCTTCTAAGATATCAAGGAGCCTACATTTAAAAGCCTACTAGAGTTACTGGCAACCTCTGTGACCTAAAGAATTACAAAATGCATGAAAAACTCATGTATTACTTACAATAATTTAATGTTTTCCAATGAATGGAGAAATGGTGAGCCAATGTCTGAATAAATTAGGACACCCTTCTGCTGAGAAATAATGGTCAAACTTGTGTCATTTTACACAATTAACCTTTTTTCTGTTTAGCCAGAAGAGTGAGTTTGCCTTGGGCATCTTGGCCCTTCAGGCCAGCAAGGACTGAGAAGGGAAATGGCACCACAAAAGGCACCCAGTAGTTGTGCCTGAGGGACCCCAAACTCCAGGGAAGGGACAGCCTTCCAGCAGACTTCAAAGGTCATCAGGGGCAGACAGGGCTCAAAGCCATAGGACCCACTTAAGAGAATGTCTTGTCAGCAACTCTCTGTTACAGCACATACATTTGGAAACATGCACCCTTTTTAAATACACACTCTGTGTTTTCATCTTTGCTTAGAGAAATCCTGAAATAATAAAATCCTGCAAGGAGGAGCGTCCTCCTCACCCAGTAATTTTGACCTCAACAGGTACCAGACAATTCAGAACACTTGAGCAGAGTTAGAAATCTTTCCACACTTTTAGATGCTATCACCATTGCTCTGCAATAGTCAATTGCTAATTGATTTCCTTTAAACCTGTGTAAGCTATAGATATATAGATGTGTACGTGCATTGAAACTTAAAGTATGTTTTCTTGTTCAGAACTCTGATATCAAAACATCTACACTCTTCCCAAGTGTGCTCCAGGACAATCTACAGGACAGAAGTATATCAGTTTTAACAAAGCAGGAGAGATTACTGAAGTGGTGAAAATTTCCTTAAAACATAATTTTAAGAATTATTTTCTTGCCTTAACTCATGCAGCTGCACAATTGTGTTTTAGAAGATATTTCTGAGACTGCCACTGGTCTGTCACAAAACTCCAAAAACTTATCATCAACCAGAGAACCAGAGAAATGGAGGTTTAGCTTACATGCCTGCATGTACACATCTGCTGCCTCTGTTTAATTGCAATAAAGATTTTCCAGAAATAAGAGTCATGGGTGAAGGCTAAAGTCATTAAAAATAATTTTGAATAAAATGTTTTGAACAAAATGTTCCCTCAATGGCAAGCACAATGCAAAAGAATACATCTGCACATAATGGCAAATAAAACATTGTGGAAGCAGTTGTCAATTAAAGCTTTTTACCTTGATTCTGCTTCCTCAAGCAGAAGGATTTAAAACTTTTTTTTTTTTTTTCCCAATACAGGTCTTAACACTGATGGACAAGAGGCTGTGCTGAGCAGCTGGGATATTTGCAGCCCCTTTCTCCCACAGTGTATCTCTGTAGGTGACAGCACATGTGGGTCACTCACCCTGCCTTCAGCACATGCCAAGAAAATACCAGGCATGGCTGTTGTGCTGCTGCCACATGGGACATGGGACATGGAGAGCCAGGACACGGGTGACCACAGCTCTGTTGCAGGCAGAGGGATGCAGCAAAGGATGCAGCAAGGCATCCTAAGCCCTCACCTTACTGCTGCCCAGTGCCCAGGAGCCTTCTCGCAGCCCAAACCACACCTCTGGGAAAATGTAACTGGAAACCAGAACATACTACAATAGGTACCTTTAATTACAGAAATAGATGCACACACAGAGCAATCCCCTCCAGAGCTGTCAAACAAGATCTGAAACCCAGTTTCTTTGGTACGGAGCTCTCAAGTCTTCTGGAATAGCTGAAGCATTTGACTGATGGAGGAGTGGGGCTCTGATATTGTTTGTTTTGCACCCAAAACTGCACAGAGCAGAAACAGTTTGGGGACTTCAGCTTCACGAAAGTTTTACTATTCAGAAATGCTAAACCTTGAGCATAAAAAAAGAAAAAAAAAAAAAGGGAAAAAGAAAAAAAGTTTTCCAAAATATCAACTTTTTAGCTGAAAGCTGAAAGAATGCTTACAAAAAACCCAATAAAAAAGTAGAGGAGAAAGGAGCTTGGGTTCCATCCATCCTGCTCCACATAATCCCCAAACAGGCTGTGTGCAATAAATATATTATTATTTAATATTTTTGCCTTACATAATTTAGTACAGTGCTGGATCCTGTAAAACCTTTTAACCTCTGCATTTTTAAAATTCTCAATTGCCACAAAAACTGGTGACTTTTCTTCAAGGAAGAAAGGTATACAAGTTAATAAGTTGAGTAGTGTCTCATACATTAAAAAATTATTTAAAAATCTTTAAAAATCAATCCAGAAGAAATCCCGAAGAAAATAATTAGTGCTCAAGTTTCAACACAGGGCCACAGAGATGGCCTCACCTGGAGCACAGCCCCTCGCTCAAAAGAAATATCAAGGGTTATCTACTGCCTCTTTTACAAATGCACTTTGGAAGCCACAAAAAGGCAGTTGTAACACCATGTCAGGCAATGTAAATATGCAGGTAGGTGTCCAATTATTTCAGCTTTAAAGATTGGTGCAGGCTCTCTCTTTAGAAGCAGACAGGGTGCACATAGGTTTTGATACCTACGCTTGATGTATTTATCTTTGAAATCTGGCACTGCTGTGACTGTTGTTGTTCAAGCAAAGCGTATGTATGCAAAAAGCAGATCATTTTCATCATGCTGTGTAGTGCGTAGCTGCGCTTTTCAGACTAAATACCTACACTGGTGAAGAAAATGCCCTTTTATTTTTTTGAAGTAGGAGAGTAACAAACCTCAAAGGTTCATTTCTTTGCAATGGCCCTAATGAACAAAACCAAATCACTCTTACACCAGTTGTGGAATTACTTGCAAATATGCCCAAGGTAGATCTTTGTCAATACATCTCACAGCACATATTCCCACTGACAAGAATAAAGTTGGTATAAACTATGCTTTCATATATTACTTGATATTGAAAGAAATATCAGTGACCTTAACCAGCATGACTGCTATAATAGTAATAAAACTGAAACTTGGAAGATTACACTTCTGGTCAAAGTAGTAAAATGTGACCTTATGCTATTCCACATTGACATTTATTATATTAATTCTGACACAAAAACTGCATTAAAATAATGTTAAGTGTCTGTCTTTCAAGTGTAACAGCTGAGAAATTCGATGTGCAAAGAAGACTTCTTCACCAACCCTCCATTTCACCATTCCAACCTAGATGGCACAAAATTCTTATAAGCTGCACAGAGGATCTCAGATCTGGTAGTCTGGGCATCTTAAATAAAAATCTGCTTTTATCTCAGACATAGGGAACATGGCAAGGTTGACACAATGCATCTCGTACATGGTGGCTTCAATGTAAAAAAAACCAGCCAACCAAACAAAAAATTCCTGGAATCAGGAGTGCATCTTTGCTCTTTAAGTGGAATTTAAAAAGGCTAAATGCAAATTCCTGACCACCAGACTGCAAGAAAGAATAAAAATTTTCAGTTGTTTTTAGTATCTACAGCAGCATGTCCATTTCTAACACAGAAAAATAATAAGGATCTAGTCTGAGGTCAACAAGGAAGATAGAGGGTTTTGCAGTCCCACATACTCTGAACTCCCACTGATTTCACTGAAAATGTAGGACATACAGAGAAAGCAGCATATCAGAGCAGAGATGTGCACTGCAGATCTCAGAACAGAATGAGGTCTGGAGCTATTTTGAGATACAGCAAAAATTTGAAAAGTAGACCTATCTGGCATTCTTTTTTATTTTTCTTCTGTAGCTAGTGTTTAGACACAGGCAAATGTTGCTATACTAAAATCAGATTTTTTAGAGTTACAAAACGATTGCTGGGTTAAAAAAAAAGAAAAAAAGAATTAAAAAGACTCTAGAGTCTCTAAGCAATCTCAGATCTGGAACAATATGGGGATTTTAGAATTCATTTGGAGCATGAATTCTGCACAGAGATCTGTCTCCTTTTATGAGTGTCTTGACTGTTCTGTGCTGTGTTACATGCTCATAGTGATTTTTAATGAGTTCAACAACCACTTCAGTAACAACAAATAGCAGGACATCAACTTTTCCCAGTACAGAACTCTTATTTTCTGGCCATCCTAAATTTGCAAATATGGCTAATTTTAACAATTCTGAGAATTAAATGTGAGCACTAATGCTTCCCACTGTGTTGGCAAGCTGCAAATTTCTGTTTTAAATTTCAGACAGAAAGAGGAAAATGTTGGGTTTTTATAATCCAAGTTGCATAATCTGTCAAGAACCATTATTTGTGCCTGGCAAGTGCTGATATGCATTTTTAGCAGAGCTAAGCATCATCAGCTCAGTGAAAAGAGCAGAATCCCTCTCTGCCTGTGGGCCAGAAGCTTAAAAAGAAAAAAAAAATAGAAAAAAAGAGAAAAAAGTGGTTTTGTCATCAGGCTGGCAGACAACCACATCTATTTCATTTTGGTAACCTGGAATACAGAGTTTGCTTTGCTATGACTGACAGAGCTGCAGCTCTCCTTTAGTAAGGGTGACAACTCATTTCAACAGCAGCTTCACTCCAAGACATCTCTCAGGTGTGCACACCAGGCACATTCCCTTTCAAGGCTCTCCTGCCCTCCTGCTTTGCAGGAGCATCTCTCCAGCAGTTGTGCAGAGCTATTGCTTTTCTGCCTCAGCAGAAGCTGTTTCCCCAGGGATGGGGTGACAGCACAGTCCTTAGTGCCTACACAAATCCCTTGATTTGGTTCCCTTCCCCTCTCGGGGGTGCAATAGGATCAGGATATGTCTTTTGGTTTGTTTTTTTTTTTTTTTTTTTGACGTCTCCTTTTTGACACATTTCAGCAGGTTTCTCTTAACTCACCCATATTCATGCCTCATCTTGGTGTAATGTACTCTTTAACAATGCGTAGCTTAATGCACAGCAGGCTCCAACACCTGGATATAAAATCCTTTCTTTGCTCTTCTTTTCTCCTACATTATTTGCATTTCACTGCAATCCATCTCCTCTTATTTAAGAGGACAGAAATGTGACTACTAAGGCATGTTATGAACTAGAGCATTTCACAAAAAACATCTTCCAAGCCCTCCATGGCCAAACTAATTATAACTGTAATCCCTCTGGCTTGATGAAGCTAAATGGAGACATACAAACTGATTTTGAAAACAGAAAAACATACAAGTGAAAAATGTTCATATGAAGAAATATGCATAGAGCATCAAGGCTTCAGGAGCAGCAGTTTATAGACCCAGTTACAACTACATGCATTTTAAATTTGAATGCCTCCTCAGTATTCATGAAGTGTATCACAGTTCAATAGTTGTTTTCATGAGTTGTGCCTTCATTAGGTGAACAACATTAAACACCTGGGATACTGTTCAAACTAGTCCTAAGGGGCAAATTTTCATGACAAATGAGCCGAGATAAATTTTACAACTGAAAAAAAAGGAAAAAAAAAATCTCAATTTTGCAATGGTAAATTTACTACTTGTTTCAAAGAAATAAAATCAAGCAACAAAGACACAAAGTTAATATTAATATTACTTCTGCAAAATCTCCACAGAAAAGCTTCCAGCTGGCTGTGCAAATAAGAACATTTTCAAATTCTAGAAGGAAAGTAAATATTTATTGATACATGTGCTTTCTCCCTCCCCTTTCAGGTTAATGAGGTTAATTCCCTGCTATCTTTGGAAACTTCTGAATGTTCATTATCAGGGTAACTTCTTATGCCTTTACAGCTAACAGTGTTGTACAGATTTTTTTTCAAATCTGTTTTCCTTTCTTTTAAGGCTCTTAGCATGCCTGTTTTGATTCATTTGGATAATGTTCCATTGGAGCTGTTACCAAATATAAACTTATATCTGCCCTCTCCCTCACTGGAAACCTTACTGCCCAGCCCTGAGCAAGAAATGCCTCAGTGCATGCACAGCCCTATGGCTCAGTGTCAGCCACAAGTGTTTTCCCACCCAGAAGCTTTGGAAAGGCACAGAGACAGGTAATTGCAGCTGATGGCTAATTGCCCTGAAGGCTTGCCATGACTGCCCACTGCACAAGTGGGAAAGGTTGACTTCCCTCTGGATAGTGCCATCAATAGAGAGAAACGTTTTGTGTATGGGGTTCTCCTCTCTCCACTCCCAGCTGGCCAGATCTAAATGGGTGTCAGCCTCGCCAGCTTACTGAACTGTAAGCAGACTTAAAATAACTCAGACCAGAGGTCTCACAGCTCAGGACTTGCTATCAATCTGATACCAGTGATGGTCACACAGCCTGGCTGAGTCAGAGCCAGTATTTTACAGCTGGCTCCACCCACTCTAGGCAGCACAACAATCTCAGTCCCATGCCCCATAGAGAAATACTGACATCGTCACCTACACCGTAAGCAGACACTCATGCTGCAAAAGCAGATGTATTTTGAGATAATTCTAATAACAACCATTTCCATAAAACTCTATTCTAGCTTCTTAAGTCACAGTTGCCTCCTCCTTTGATGACACTACTGCAGTATGATAACACTTTCTAGCTGAATATGTGTACATGCACAAACACCCCTACCATGGCAGATGCTCTTAAGACATTTTCTTCTCTGCCTCGTTTTACTGTCTTTCTGGTTTATTACACCCTAAACAATCCCTCCCTCAGGAGACTTTCCAGCTCTCTTGCAAGCAGACACTGAGCCTTTCATACTTAATAAAACATAAAAATTAAAGCAATGAATATTAGAAACATCCATCTTACTCGATTAGCTACTCCACAGTGGACTGTAACCCTTTGAATGTGATCAGCTAATCCCATTAGCTGGTCAAGCAATTTTCTCTACTGCTTCTAAGAGTACAGAGCTCACTAGAAAACACATTTAGAACCATGGTCACCCTTTGGAGTTGTATAGGCAGCTTAATCTAATCTAAAGGGTTTCCCCAAGGTTTAAGACCTATATAGTAATCCCTGTATTTTTCACAATTCGGTGGGTATGCACTGCTCCTAAAACCTACTGCAAGCTTGGTTTCACTTAAAGGTTAGACTCCCCTCCAAAGTACCAATTATTTGGGAATTACAGTCCAAGGGAACAAGAGCTTTCTTTAAAGACTACAAAAATTATCTTTTAGTGAGAAAGAATTCACCCAAACTTGGTTTATTAGCAAATCCAAGGAAGGCTTGACCAGGAAGGAGCAGGCTGGCTCTGGATTCCATTTCAATGACTGCTGGCCTTTGCTGTGCAGGAGGTTGGAAACTGACCCCACAAATCTCCCCTGGGTTGATCCCCAATCCTTAAGGACTTTGGTTTACTGCTGTAAGCTCATGCTTCAAGCCTTCCTTGGGAGAATTGGGCAAATAAGGGAGGACAGAGTCTTCCTCCTGCACACAAACATCTCCATCCGGTCACCAGGGAACCTCTGAAAACACATCCCCCTTCCTTTCTCACCACCAGACACCATTTCCCTGTCAAAGCTGGCTGACAGGCTCAAAGCATGGGCAGGCTCCAGGGGATGCTTGGATCTGAATACAATTTTTCCCTCAGTTTGAAGGTGGACAAGAAGGTTCATTATCAACATCAGTTATTTTTTTATGTGCTCTATAAAATACCAGTCCCTTCAGGTCCCAAAACCAAAACTAGAGGAAGTTGTTAGGTGCAGAACAGATAAAGCAAGAAATAGTCCCTGCTCAAAAATTATGCAGGGCAGAGAGAGGACAAGAACATGGAATGAGAAGAAATAAAACACCTGTTCAAAACATAAACACATCACAAGCATATATATGTCATTTCCTAAGGAACCCATTCTAAAAATCTGTTATAATCAACTCAGTAAAGCAAGCTGCAGATGACTGAAAAACTCAGCAACATCTGAAATGTAAACCCTCTCCACATCATCTCATTTTAATAGTGAAAAAAAAAGTAAATCAGTGCCAAAGTTCAGCTACTTACATCAGATAATAATGCCAGAAACATGTTATGTCACTCTGTATTATATGCCTATACAAAGCATGCTAGAAGAAAGGAAGATATTTGAAAACAGTAAATAGAACTACAAGTTATTTTAATTTTAAAAGTGACATCTTGAAGTCTGTTTTCATAAAAGGTTCATAAATTGGCTGGCATTAAAGCTGAGTTTAGATCAGAATATTCTGCATAGGTGAATTATTCAAACAACATGAGGCTACTGAGAAAATGTTCTTTGAGCTAAACCCTAATTATAACAGTGCTAAACATACCACTTTACTAATAGAGCACATCTTTCAATGACTGGATGAAAAAATGTTACTGTCTGTAATGTGTGAATTCTCCACATTTTCCAAGGAGCAGCAGAGTAATAGTAAATATTTGGTTGGCACAGCTTCCGCACACAGATCACATACTCTGAGATTTGAGGGCTCTGAGTCAAGAAAATGCTTCAGTGAATGCTTCAGTTTGAATATTTACACATCAGCCACTTTCTTTCCCCAAAGTTTCCCCCCACAAAGCCCCTGTGTGACAGCATAACCCAGCAGATTAGATGGGCTCTGCTCCAGCTAAATCAAAAGCAGGCAGTGCTACGAATCCAAGAATGTCTGCAGAACTTCTCCCCTAAACCAGGGATATAAGGGCCCTGTTTTCACAAATGAAACATTTTCAGGAGTAACACACAAGTGAGGACTCAAGCAGAAAGAGGACAGACTACAGAAAACATGCCACATCACAGGTATGCAGAAAAATCAACTGTAATATTTGCCAACATAGGGGGATAAACAGGACTTTGATGGGTAGGTTCTTTCAAAAGCCCCATGGACATCATTAACAGAAAATTCATTTAGAAACATGTTTGCCTATTTTGAACACCAAGGCCACAAAGCAGAACATGCAGACCACACACAACACAAAAGCAAGCACACAGCCATGGATCCCAGCACTCGCTCATGCCCAGCACAAGCTCAGGGAGCAAACAGACAAGAGTGCAGCTCCCCAAGCACACAGGGCCCTGTGTGGCTGCACAAACCTCCAGCCTGGCAGCAGAGAGGTGTTTGCCCCCAGCACCTGCTCACATTGAGCCATTCAGTGTTGCACTGATGAGGCCAAACAGTCCCATGGTCATGCTGACAGGTGTCAGAGCTGTGGCTCTACCCCACCATGGGCAGTACCAGTGGAAGCTCTGAGCACTACCAGGGTGGTACAGACTCCACCTCTGAAGGATGCTGCTGTTTGCATGCATTGCTGTTCACTGCTGCTGCGTGTAATATGCAGGAGTGCCAGGGAGCAAAAAGTAGCCCAGCCTGGAGCCACGATATTTTCAAACTTCAACTTTTGTCACCTCTGGCCCTGGAAGAGCCAGCCTGAGCTGTGCTACAGCTGAGGATCTGCATTACTGGGCATCAGAAATGCAGGATGATAAAAGAACTGAGTCCATAAGGAGGATGATACAAGTAGATTCATCTTATTGCAGACACACCTTTCATCCACTTAGCAGCATTTGACATGCTAAGGGAGCCAGCATGCGTGGAAGAGAATATGCATTTCAGTCGGTGACATTTTCACTACAATACCCAGAGTTAAAAATGCATTAGCAGTAACTTTCCATCTATCAAAAGCATGAGGCAGGAAGCAACACTTGCCTGGCAAAGTCTAAGAATGCTATTAAATGTGCCGGAGGCCAGACTCTGTCCTTTTTTTATGATTCATTTGCATAAGTAGGACATTTTCACATAAGTCTACATGGCTCTAGGGCAGCATAACTTGCCACCTCACTACCTGACTGCTGCTTGGATTGCCTGACTACCAAGCATCAAGGGCTGCCTAAACATGGCTTTTAAAAAATCGTTTATACTCTGACTATATCAGGAAGAGATATTGCTGTCCCACAACAGCAGTTCATAATTGCAGCTCATGTGAGACCAGCTCAAAGCTGAGGATGAAAGGAATTAGAATACCATTCTAGTGCCATCTTGTAAGACTCTGAACTGCCCCATTCTGAGAGGCTATGAAGTTTGTTACCAAAGGCTTGCAGTCAAAAATTCCCCAAAGCTGGCCACACCAGAGTCCATGCACCCAATCCAAGATGGCTCAATGCTGCCCATATGCATGGCCAAGATTTTCCTGGTTTGGCTACCAGTGCTCCACCTGCCTTAGCTGCTACTTCCCAGAGGCTGCTGTGTTTATAGAATAAACACTCACATTAGTCCAGCACAGTGCACTCAGTAAACTTTTATCTGCATATTTAGGTCTCCACAGAAGACTTGCATAAAAGGCTTTCAAAAGAATTTTCTTTGAAGTGGTGTAAGGTAGGAACCAGTCCCAGGCGTACTTGCTCTGCTCTCTGTGGGAAGAAAGGAGGAGGGCAGGCAAATATCCTCAGTGTCACTACACTTTCTGCTATTCTAATTCATGCTCTTCATAGCTGCCTTTCTGATGGAGAGCCTGAAGTTTCTTTACATAATGACTTCTGAATAAAATTGAACAGGGATCAGAATGGAAAGAAAATTATAATATGCAAGTACAGTTCCCTGTCAAAGGCTTCTTCATTATTTATTCATTTGGGTCATACTCACCATGGTTCTGATGATACAAACACAAACATATGCTGTGTCTTTACTACCACTAGTAGTTACTCCAGAGTAAAGTCATGAGTAGTATTTGAAGTAGCCAGGTGCCTGTGATTAGAATGAAATGGGTTTCCCTGTCATTTCTTCAGGGTCAATAGCTAATTGTAAAACATGTTACCTGTCAGTGAATTTTAGACACTACTTTAAAGCAATCCTCAACTTTAGCGGTAGGCAAACCATCTTTATATCTTCTTTAGATGTTCCTATTGTGTAATAAACTTTAGAAATTGTTATGGGCATACTAAGGATTTAGGCAACACAGATTCTTCTCAGACAGTATTGTCGCAGTGAGATGGTGAAGAGCTACTCATGTGTTTCTATCAGTGAGGGCAGGGGAAGAAACCAAGAGCAGTTGTCTAAAAATGTAGTAACCAGCCCAGGCAGCATCCTGCAGACAAAAGTTTTCAAGATGCTAAAAAAAAGAAAAAAAATTCTGTTCTTGAATCCAAGAGCTGCTGTGGGGCAAGGCATGGGAATATTCTCCCCGGACCTTAACTACGATAGCATGAGAGTCTTGAACTCCCCTGCTCATTTCTTCCTGTAACTTGGTCTCACTTCAACCTAACTTTAGCCATCTAAATATTAGGGTAGTTTAAATGTGTTTAAATCTAGTTTAAACCCATCCTCAGGGAAAAAAGAGACTTCTCTAGAACGCAATTTTCCTGCCCTATGGCAGCTGTCACAGGTAACCAGGATAAATTGCCTCCTGGAATTATCTGCTTCTTTTCAGCCTAGATAACTGACAAAGACCAGGGCTGATCCATGAGAAATAAAGGGTGGGTAACTATGAGGTGTGTGTGCACTTGGGCGTGATGTAGCTGGATTTCAGCTTACTCCAGGAAATGCAGGGTATTTGGCCTGGTTCTTGGCTTTATTTCTAGGAATGCTTTCTGATCAATGAAGGAAAGGCTGCCTCTGGCTTTTAGAGACCCACAGATCCAGGCACGGCAGACTCCAGGCAAATGGCAAATTCCTGTCTTCTGCAAATTGTAGCAGGGCAACAGTGGAACAGAGGAAAGCAAAAAGCAAGAAAAAGGTGGAAGAAACAGAAATTTGTGCTGAATTATAATCTAGTGTCTCAGGAGAGCAGCCAGCTAGGCAGAGTAAGATACAGAGGCAGCACAAATTCTGGGAGGAGGTCTTCATTTCCAGCCCTAAGATTGGGTATTGTGTCCAGGTTACACAGTGCTAGAAAGGAATCCTCTCTGTTACTTGCCTCACCCTGGTCTGTAATCTGCAAAGCTGTATGGTAACAGTCCAGTGCCTTCATCCTGACCACTGATAAAAATACTAAAAATGACAAGTGATGCCAAGCTGAAGGATACAAGGAAATCTTACACTGATATTATAGGATTCACCAGCACCACTTGAAATTGAATTTAGATTCACCCAACAAATCATGTAAGAACCATTTGCTGCAGACTTAAACACTACCTTTTCATCTCTTCAGAATTATTAATTAAATCTTACAACAACAACAACTGCTCTGTTCTTTTGTCATAGAAGTCCAACTTATAGTTTATAAATATCAGCCCAACATTAGATTTGCTCTAGTCTTGTGGAAATTGCACAGCTTTCTGAGTCTTATTTATAAGCCAGCTCCTAAAAAGCTACATGTTGAA
Organism: Calypte anna; assembly: GCF_003957555.1. Classification (NCBI taxonomy): domain Eukaryota; kingdom Metazoa; phylum Chordata; class Aves; order Apodiformes; family Trochilidae; genus Calypte; species Calypte anna. The sequence goes on from NC_044258.1 coordinate 13,184,412, forward strand.
TGTTAGCATTGAAAATAAACAAATTGGGAAAAAAAAAAATAAAAAAGCTGGCTTTTTCTTGAGTACTAAATTATTTCACAACATTCTGATTTCCTAAGTTGTTCTTGTCCTGTCATTTTTCATGCAGGAGTGGATGCTATGAAGCTTGCTTTCTGTCCCCATCTGATTTACACCAAAGTACTGAGGACAAAGTTTTATGAAACTTTGAAACAGGTTGTGATTTTTTTCACCAATTATGTCAATATTTATAAAATAATGACATTAAAACCTCCAAAATGTTAAATCTAGATAGTTGCCATAGACCCCTAGCTACATTTTGAATCACTAGGATGTAAAGCTTAGGAGGGGAAGAACATGAGCAGCCAAGCAGATTGCCAGGTGTATTTGCAGGAACCACATACATGACTAGGTTGATAAATATATCTGTCTGCATGGGCATTTATGTAACAAAAAGAAACAGAGATAAAATGCAGAAAGAGAATCAGTAATTGTAAATAACAGTCTCTGTTGCTCTTGCTTCTTTCTAAAATTAGTCACTTTGACTTCTGAGGTCTCGATCAACATTTTCTATTGCAGACTATTTATTCCAAACACAAGAAATCAAAGCATCTATGGAACCTCAGTCTATTATTAACCTTGGGAATGCTAGCTTATTAAAAGTCATAGGTTGAGCACTGCAATTAGCAGACCAGGAGACTGAAAGAAACACATTAAATATTGTGGCAAAAACAAGGGTCTTGGGGCCCAGCTTCTGCAGTCAAATCTTCTTTCATCTCAAGTCTATTATTTTGGAATGCAGTTCTGGGAGGGCTGGAGATTAGGGATATTGTGCTTTTATTCAGAGATTCTTGTGTATTTGTCTCTGTTATGTAAATCCATGCACTTATCAGGGATGAGAACTATTAATAGAGATCACAAGGACTCAGAAAACTGAGTATTTCTCCTCCTATACCACTTTAGACTTTGCTCCTGTAAACATCCATGCACTTTAAAATCCCTGCAAACCTGCACTACTTAAAATCGCTATTGTCCCTGCCAAAACGCGTGCTGTACTTCCTGCCTGGCTTCTCACAAAGTTACTTTTTCATTTCAAACATTAAACTTTTGTACTGTAGTGTGGAAATTCTTGCTCAAAAAGCTTCCAATTACACAGGCTGTGCCATTCACAAGCTTGAAATGCATGTGTAAGAATGTACCCCTTACCCAGTGGCCTGATAAATGGTAACTACTGGCTATTTAATGTCCCACAGATATCACAGTTCTTCAGCGTAAGTGACAAAATCTCTGGGTTTTGGATGGATAATCTATATGTTTGCACTAGGAAGAGAGGATTTGCAGGAGCTATGTTCCTCAGCATCTTGACTGCCTTTTGTTTTACTTCCTATCATCTACACAAACTTTGTACCCAAAATCATGCATCTATGCATGAACTGCCCTGCTTGTATCCAAAGAAGCTTACTGGTGGGACCATAAACAAAGCTTTCTCTGCAGGAAAAACTAAGTGGCTTAAAGGAGCTGAAGCTACCATTTCATCCTCTGCAAGCCTTTGCTCAGTCACACGTGGTTCAGCCTTTGACCCTTCACAGTGAATTTGTTAATCTGCTGCATGTGGGAGAGGGGAGGAAAGAGAGGGGTTTTTCCATTCCCAGGGAAGGAAATAGTGTCTAAGGCTAATTATTTCTCATTCATCAGTGCTATTAACAGACTTGCAGTGTGGTCTTGTTTTCTAACTAGCACTAAATAGCATGTTTGCTGGAAAAAGTTAGCACTGCTACAAATGCTGATGCAGGCACTACAGCAGAAAAAATGAGGTATTTTTTCCCCCTAAGGACCATTAAGTGAATTTAAATCAGTCATGTCCAAAGACTATTATCTATTTTTTGTACTGACTTGCAGTGCAATATGGCTCAGAAGTATTTATCCAAATTTCTGCTCAGGTATACAGTGTGTAATCATGGTATCAGATTGAGAAGAAACCAATATCCTTAAGACAAAACGGAAAACAAAATTTTCTGCAGAAAAGACATCCTTACTGTGAAGGTAAAACTGCCATTATACAACTGTACAGTGGCAATTTTTGTGTCCCACTTGGAACATAAGCCCCACAAGGAGATACCAGTTAGGAAGAGATGGTAAAAATCACTATACTGCATAAAAATGAGCTGTGGAAAACATTTGTATTACTACTGAAGTGACAATTCAAATGCAGAATGATACAACACATGAAGAGTGCTATAAATGCACAGCACATCAACCCTTTGAAGGAATTTTTTTTTTCTTTATATATCTCTTCCTACTACTTTTGTCTTTTAATTCTGGTATTAGTTTCTCAGATCAAATCACATTGTTTGGTGACTCAGCAAGAAATAATGCATATTTTTTAAAAATAGCAAAAAAATCCAAGAAAGCATACCCTGAACATACAAGGAGTTACTAAAAAGGAATTTGTTCTCCAAAACAAATGGACAAGCCCCCTAATGTGGAACAGCTGCATAGCACAACAGAAACAAAAAAAGTAATAGGATTTGAATATCATATCATGATATGATTCTCTAGAGAAACAAAATACTTTATGAATAATAGAACACTTCCATTCAGAATTACACTCTCATTCTTTTGCATTTTTAACCTCTCTTCTTATGTGATAGGGAAGGTACCCTTGACTGCTTTGTACTTCTGTTCTCTTGAAGCTGAAATTCACTGGCATGTCATCTAGGAGGCACGGAAGAGACTTCATTAGCAATTCCAGGTTCCAGATGCTATGAACTGACATCTCTAGCATGGATCTCCTTGTCACTTTACCCTTTCTTAGCACAAAAACCCCAAATCCTGTCAAAAACTCTTCTAGACACAAGTCCATGATTCTCTAGATGAAAAAGACTATTTTAAAACCAAATTCTCTAACTAGAAAAGGCAATGAGAAAGCTGGCTGGTAATGTAAACTGTTAATATCCCACGCTGATAATGAATCTTCAATCCCAATGCTATTACTCTGAAAGTTTCTTTTCTTCCGTGCAAACACTAAACATAGCTGCTTAAGCACAAAGAAATCTGCCTAGCAGAGTAACTGGGATATTTGTGAACAAATAAAGATCTGTGACAGTACTCAAGAGTAGAATTACACATTGGCAATGCCAGTAACACTCAGGAAATACATCACCATAAGCATGGTTTAAACTTCTAGTTTGCCAGTTCTTAGTGTACAAAAATAATAATAATAAAAAGCAGTTGTTTATGAGTATTCTTGACTCTGGCACAAAGAAGGTTTACATCATCTAAGCAGTTCTTTTGGGCTTTAAATTTCTTATGGCCAGCACATAAACAGGAACCTGCCTGCAGCACCAGGTGGCTTTCCTACACACAGCAATGCCGAGACCATTCCACCTTGCCTCTCAGAAAGGAATCCCTATGGACCTGCTCCACCTACATGGACAGACACAGCTGTCAGTCACAGGGAGACAGGAAACCCCTGGCACCACAATTATTTACATGTTTTAAAGAATTAGAGAGGGTTGCAAAATGAAACTTTTTATAGGGTAAATTCTAGAAGCTTTTTTTCACCTTGAATAGACAAAAAGCTAAAGCTCTTCCAAAATAAAAAGTCAAAATTTTTACATCAAGGGGGAAGGTTTTACAGTTTAAATAAAGATACAGAGTTAAAAATTTAATGCATTCAGATGTTTCATGACTGGAACCCCATTTTTAAACATAAACAATTTGCAGTATGGCAAGGTAAAAAGATCTGTGCTTTTTAAAAACTGTGGCTAGAAGATAAATCTATATACTATCAAACTGGCTTTTTTGACTTAACATTTTAAGATGAGGACTAATACCAAATTCGTAACAGTATCTTTATCCTTCAGGTTTATATATTACTCCTAACAGTTTCATCTAGAAGATAGATGGCACTTTGCAGTCACAAAATACCATGCTAAACATGAATCACATAATCCTCACTGTCTACTCTGTAATATATACTAGTAAACCCATTTCACAAAGAAAGAAACTGAGAAACTGGACAACATAGGCAAAGCTGCATGTTTAAGCCTTTCTAATTTGACTCATGACCAAGCTTTGCACACACATCAGCAACTGCTCCACAGGCTGACTCATTTTCAGGTAGTTTTGCCTATTCTAGAATAAAGAAATGCTTGAGAAAGCAATTAAGCTAATTTGAGATATTTTAAATATATGGCAGGAGGTTTCTCTGCCCAGCACAGAAGGAGCACAGGACACACCCAGCCAGCCAGCTAACTACCCAGATATTTCTTTCAGCTGAAGATGTACATCTGGATTCAAACACCTGTGGCCCAAGCACTAGTTGGGTGCAACACCACTGACCTTGGTCAAGCTTTAATGAGGAAACTGTTGCTGAGCTGGGATAAAAATTGTACACTAAAGCCCTGCAAGGTAAGAGAAGTAAAAAGACCAAAGCATGATTGTTGAGTCAGTAATCATCAGCTACTCAAGAAAAATATACTGACATGAAAATATCCTATATTTTGCCTATAAGGCAAAAAAAAAAAAAAAAAAAAAAAAAAAAAAAAAAAAAAAAAAAGCAGAAGGCAGCAAGCCTGCAAGACTGAGCATCAGTCTTTTCCAAGAGACAAGAGAGGTCATGACTTCCCCTCTCTCCTGCCTTTCCACCAGAAACTTCGGTGTCTCCTTGGTGTAGGCGAGTATACTAATGCTAAATACATTATGTTGTGCTTATACATATATACATATAAGTACATATGTTGTACATAAATACAATTTGTTGCCATATAGCACATTCGTCCTAGCTCTTGTATATGTGCATTTTGCACTAAGCAGCTGATGCATTCTCAGATTACATCTATTCTGCCTGCTGTTCCTCTGTCAATAGTAAAAATGCACAGACAAAAGTGACCTCCAAAAGTGGAGATGGGGCAAAGAGGATGGCATTCACACACATACATTGAGACTTCAGTACTAAACCCTGCCTTAAGATTCAAGGAGCTTAGTCACACTCAGTGGCAATCTGGGGATGGATAGAATAACAACATAGCTACAAATACTAGTCAGCAAACAGGCTGAGAAAGTTAGAGGCACCTTCAGGCATGGGAAGCGGGCAAACCTTTCTTGGGGTACAGCGCTTCGAAGTCAAAGAGGGGTTCTCACCAAGGTGCACAGTCAGTGCTCCAATCTTGCTGCCTTCAGACTCAGCTTAGCCTTGTTCGGTGCTTCTGCTCCAGACTCAGCTGACCTCCTCCTCTGGCTGTTCAAGAGTGAGCTGAGCGTGTGTTGGGAAACTCCCCTTTTATTGGCCCCCCAATCCTGCTCATGCGCAGCTGAGGCAAACCCTAATTGAGCGGAGGCTCAACACAGGTGGGCCTGACACAATCTCAAGCCTCCCACCTCGTAATTAGCACCTAAGTGCCTCAAACATGGGGCTGTGTCCGCATGCTCAGGCCATTCCCCTACAAATTCTGCTACAATGGCATGTGTATATAACACAGTAAGTCTTGGGCATTTGTAGAATTTGGTCTCCTGCTTCCTAGATTTTGAACTCCTGTACTACCTATACCCAGATGCAGCATACACACAATCATGACGGGCAGGAAAGGAAGCTCTTTCCACTAACCAGCACAGTAAAAGACATAGTGGCTGTGGAAAACACTGAGCAACCAAAATACCCTCCCCCACAGCAGAAGGAAGAGTGCAGATACCATCATGGCACTGGTGCCCCAGCAAAGCAGGAACTGTCAGTGACTGATGTAGAACTACTCAAGGCAGGGCACTTGTGCAGGTGCACAGGAGAACCAGGTGGATGCCAGCACGAGCAGCCAGCAGCCTTGCCTTTTGTCTATCATGCAAACCTCAGTGACCAGACACTAAGTTCCTCGTTGCTTCCCTGCCTGTTTACCCAGGCTCTGAGTGGGAGCAGCATTCCTCATTCCCTGACAGAGGTTCAGGGCTGCCACATCTTGTCTCACCACTCTTCCACACCATCACTTGTAAGACAGAGGTGAGACAGAACCTCTACAACCCAAATTGAAGTCCACAAGTAAAAGTTTAAATTATTGCATGGTCTAGGAATTCACACAGTGAAAGAGTTATCAGGATTTTTAAAAAAGTCACAAAACAGTGCAACATCACCTGCCAGGAACATTGGGATTCACACACTGTTCAAGTCTGCAATGGGTAAAGCAGATCAGAAAAATATCCTCCCATAACATACGCACTGACAGGCAGGTGGCCCTGAACATGTCTTGTTTCCCATCCCTCTTCAAGCCACCACAAAATTGCCTCTGGTGTCTGAGAATATACACTCTAGGTTCAGTCATCTGTAACGTCATGAAGTGTTGAAGGATGCCTGGCTTCAAGTGTGAAAATAAAGTGAGATATTTTAGTAATGGATTTGAGAATGTTCAAAGAATTTACAGAAAAATTCTACTTGGTGAGACTGCCACAGTATAAGAGGCCTGCACAACACCTAAACCCAGAATGCGAGCTCCATCTCTTCAAATCCAGATGAGATCTGAAAGGCAATTCAATTTTTTACTCTTCCACTTGGTATGATAGTGATTTCTCTGTCATTGCAAGACAGCAGATCCAGAACTAAAGTAAACAGGATGCTCTTCCAGTTAAGAACATGCAACATCACATTTTCCTTCACAAACTCAGACATGCGTAACTTAAGATGAAACACCAACTATCTAAACAGTTTTCTGTATTACCTTTTTTGAAAGCAATTTAGTGAAAACTTCACTGAATCAACAGAATGTGAACTGGTAACACATGACATGATTCGGACTTATAGCCCAAGATGCTGAATTTCTAGAACCAATCTCTATGAAATTTCATTTCATTTCACTTTTTGTGGTTCATTTTTCAGCAATAATAAAAGTTTAGTAAACTTCCCTAGTCGGAGTATTGGGTCTCAAGGCTGGCTTCAAAGAGCCAGGAAATGACTACACAAAAATGGGAAGTGGGCCAAAATCCAATTAATTTTTTCCTGCCGCTTCATTATATTTACACATATATGGAAATACAGAGTCAAATATAATTCTAAGGTTTTCTTTAATCAGGCTAAACAGGCAGTGCTCAGCAGACATCTAGTGTTTCATTTCATCAATGAAAAGTCATGTCTTGGACTGCTATGGCTTTCCTGATTGCCCCAGACCATTTGATTTCCCTTGCCAGACTTTCATTCCCAACAGTGAAATCCCTGCACGCATAAATAAGACTCCTAACTTCTGCTGATTCTGATATCCTATACTGAGCTTTCTAGTTATTGCTTCATTTGGGGGTTTGGTTTGGGGGGCTTGGGGTTTGTTTTTGTTTTGCAAATTTGGGTATTTTCCACCACGCTTTTCTGAGAGTTCTTTGAAGTCATTAGAAAGGCTTTCAGTGATTTGCTCAAGTTTTGGGTCAGGTCCTATGGAGCTGTTTTCAACTAAAGCCTAGCAGAACGCCAGGCTCCAGGCAGCAGATAAACAACAGGCAGTGATAGATTCACTCTAGGCAATTGTGTCTACTGATATTAGGGGCAGGGAAGAGAATATCTTAAATAAATAGTTCTTGAAATCTTTTTCATGATCAAGCATGTAACATGACACGAGAGTACAAATAATATGCATATAACAAAGAAGAGCTCAGCTGCTCAGATCATCTCCCTGAAGCAAGTCAGTCCAATCTGAATAATGACATTGTAGGTATCACATAAAATATAAATGAGACAAACTGTTTTTAAATAGTGCATTTCATATTTCAAAGGTATAGCTAAGTAACCTATTTCCTCATATCTACCTAACACTTCAGCAACTTAAACTCAACTGATAATTCTGTAAATGCAAAGTTTCCAAGAAAAAATTCCAGCCATTTTGGGTGCAGGTGGCTGCCCATTTAAATTAATTAAATAAGTAAAATAAAACTTTTGCCTGTGTATTGGAGACACCAAACTTTAAATAGGTTCAAACTGCTAATTTTCTGGAAGTAGAGGAACTTTGCCTTTATAAGTCAATTAGGCTTGAGGTGCTGCTCAAACCTATCACAGATACTTCTCAAAGAAAAGTCTGATTATTTTAAACGTGCGAGGGCAGGATTCCCTCTGTGGTTTTATTATAATCCACTCAAATGGTGAGATAAACCATAGCCACTAAATGCCAGCACTGGTTCAGGACCAACCTGCACACACTTTATGGCTGCAACTGTCACCTTCAACCTTACTGTCCCACATTTGCTGCCATTCTTGTTCCAACACTGGCATCAAGAAGTTGACCCACTACATGTAGTAAGGATGAGGAAGTGAGGCTTTCCATCTGCTCCATGAGGCACAGCACTATGCATCAGGGCATTACAAACTAATGAAATCCAAACATATATCTTAATGTATGTAAATTTCTTTTTTTTTTTTTTTTTTCATGTCTTTTAAGGAAATAACAAGAGCAAGTGTTTCAACCAGCTGTACTCACTGTTAACACACAGTAACTCATTGTTATGAATTAAGGCTGTTGGCTTCAGTATACTTGACTACAGCAGCATTGTGAGTCAAAGTTGGTATTTTTTTTTTCCATCATGAAAAACAATTTGATTACTCTACAGTCTGGGATCCTAGACCTTGTTTTTTAAAATATTTCATTTTTACTTCATTGCTTTCAGGCAGACTTTAGAAGGAACTCAGGACCTAACAAGCTCTTACATATGGAAAACCTCTGCTCTGTTAAAAGGTCACAAAGAACTGCAACCTTTTCATTTTGTACCCATCCGATCAATAAACAGAAACTGTATTTAAGAAAGTCACATTCTTGTGAACATCCTTTCCACTGGTGTCTGCTGAGTTATGACTGATAGCCCAAGACATACTTCACAACAGTGCCCTAAATAGTGTTAAATTGGTCTTCTGTGCTCCACTGGGCAACCTATCTGAATGTGTAAAGAAAAATCAAGGCAGTCACAATTATTTATGGCTGACAGACGCTGGCAACAAGGAATTGCAACAGATCTCTTGTAAGCTCTATACCTCATTTGAACCATAAAAAGATGAAGATCCATAGCAAATTCATTATTATGATTGGATGGAAATAATAACCCCCCAAAGGCAAACAGCTACCTCAGCAATCAAATGTCACTTAAATTGCTTGATTCATTTGACATATCTTTAATGCAGAATACATATTAATATAACAAATGAGGAGTACAAGCCAGATTTCAAAAGACAGCACTCAAGTACAGCCTGAGAAAAATAAACTTGAAATGAATTGAGATCACAGAATCGATATCTAGGGATTAACTAAGGATCACTGAATCCTTCATTATTGATCCACCAAAATAGCATCCTTTTACTATGCAGCACACCATTACTTGTTATTTTTACAAATTCACACAATAAGAATCAACAAAGTGTGTACTGATCAAAATTCAGTGCTGAATAAATTACGTAAGGAATTAAAGTTGTCTCAAAAATGAGAGCAGGTTTTTACAAAATTCATAGGTTTTGTGCTCTTAACTGGAGATAGGAAATGCTTACTTGCTTCCTTGTCATCTCAGTTCAGCTGGAGTTTTGATTAACTGGTCCTCTACAACTTCTAAAATATATAGTAAAATTAAAATTAGTCAAAGAAATCCTATTAAAAGTTTTTGTTATATATTTTTACTTTGTAAGGCCAACTGCCTTGACTTTGTTTTCTGCGACAAACAGAATACATTGTATTTGTGCATTCCAATCTCTTATTTTATCAGTGACTAACTGCATCCCATAAAAAGAACACTGTCACTCAATTCATACTACTAATAAATTGTATCATGCTAGAATATGGTTTTTCTCTCATTTTTGCAGCTTACCCTCAAAAAATACTAAACAGGGTAGAACTGGTAAACAAGAAGAGGTTTTTCTGACAACAACATTAAACGTAAATGAATGTTGCTCCCCATAAACAAACTGAATCTCTGCAGAGCAGCAACTTTTCTTTGCCAAAGAAATTTCTAGTCTTGCATTCAGACCTTAAAGGCCCTGGATAAAAAACCTAGAGCATAGCTGAGTAAATCTACCTAAGAGTTTTTAAATAAGGGAGGCTTTGTTAATTAGCTACACTTTGAGAAAAATACAATTATTCACCAAAAAATCCCACACTTACATGAATATTAGGTGTCTTATAAAGATATATCCAACTGGCTTTGAACAGGAACCTCTCCAAATGGTCATTTATGTTATTTTCCTTGAGATAACAATTTTTAGCTATTTTATTCGGTGTCAGAATCCCATAGGGATAGTATCAATGAATGAGAGTGGTTTAATCCTCCATTTGGCATCTGTCAGAACAATGGAAGTCAAGACCATGCCACAGTTGTGATTATCAAATAGCCTCAATCAGGAATAGAGAAGCTATTTTGTCTATTTTTCTATTGTCACATGCACTCACAAATCCATTGATATACAATGAATCTCAGACAAAATTGCATTGAGACTCATTAGCTATGAAGCTTGTAAAAGCAAAAATATTTGAACCAGAAGAGTATAATGTAAAAAACCAAAACAACAAATTAATGCTTTGCTCATGGATATTCTTAGAGCAGTCATACAGGTTTCTAAGTAGATGCAGTTCTACAGCATGCAGCCACACAATAGAATGTGCACCAAAAAAAAGAAAAAATCTAACAAACAGAAGTACAACCACACTCACATAGTCTAAAAAGTCAGAACAATTTTTGGATAGTGGAATTTAGTAACACATTATTTGTTAGAATAGAAAGAATTAGGAACGTTCCAAGTGTGCAAAGTAATGGCACCCACAACACAGAAATCATATAAAACAGGAAATGAAAGTGCCTTATAGCTAATTTTAAAAGAAAACCAAAAAAACCAAAAAAAACCCCAACCAAACAACAAAAAAACCCAGTAAATTAAATTAGGCAGTTAGGAGAGGTGAATAGTTCCACTATCCTGCTAAATTATCTTGCCTTATATCCAGAAATCAGCCTCCAAAGCTTCTCAAATCTCACCTTGCAAGGCACAGTTCCCAAAGGACGCCTATAAATACAGCCCTGCTTGACAAGCTTTCCACTCAAATAAAAAAGCTGTTGCATTGCAAGTAAATTTAATTTCTAAAATTTCATTCCCTAGTACAATCCCTCTATCTTTGCAACTTCAAAACTAAGACAAAGAAAAAATAAATCATTACATGGCAGTAGTAAAACAATATGGTTTATAATTTTCGTTTTTCTGACCTTTGAATGTGTGCAATTCTCTCTGAACTTACTTCAGTGAGCTGTGCAGTGGCTGACATTTTTCAATTTGAAGCAGTAATGAAGGAGTGGAACTATGACTAATGTGCCAGAGTTGCTTTGCTCTGTTCTGTCATTTCCTTCCATCCTAAACGTTAACATCTACCACACATTATAAAAGTACACAGGGAAGCTTTTCAGCACACTCTCTGTACCATTGTGCCACTGATTTCAACCCTGCTGTAAACCAGCTGCAATGATATTCACAAGGGAAAATTGGTTGCACTGTAGTCTAAGGAAAGCAACTTCTGCTGACAGAGGAGCAAACACAGCCACATCTCAGGGACAGGCAACAAAAGCTGTTAACTTTACCTATTTTTATTTTTTGTTAAATTTCCGTTTTCTTTCCATTATGCATCTTTATGTCTCACAAAAGTTATAACGTTTTCTGAGTAGCTTTTCTGCAGAGGTGAAAGGCTGGATCCTTAGCAAAGAGAAACTGCAGAAACTGTCAAGCCTTCACCAGTATATTCTGACAAAAGGTCCTCTTCGATATCTGAATCTACATTTCTTCATTTCCAAAAGAGAGCTTTAGCACATCATGGCACATAAGCTATTTCTTCTGGAGGCTTCTCCATACTGCTGCCACCGGGTATAGTGGGAAAAAGTTATAAATTTAATCATATATTATCATGAATAATGGGTTCTCTCCATAAAGGGTGGGCTCAAGGAAGTGAAAAATGCAGTGATATTTGGATTTCTTTTAGCACAGAAAGAATAGCCCCTTAACTAACAACTTCTTTTTTCTATACCATTAGAAAGCAATCCCTAATTCAGGGCAACTTTTATGTTATCTCCATATTTTCACCAACATCAGTTCAAAGTATGTCTTACTAAATAAGTATTTGTTAGACTCAAAAAAAGAATGATATATACTTCATTTCAAGGCAGGCAAAACACATTTTTTAAATGAACTTGCCTTTTAAGTGTTTCCTTTCCAAACACTGACCTTAAATACTGTTAAACTGCCAAACAACTGAATCTGAGACTTTTTTATATGATTACAAAGCTGAATTCCCTTCAAATTATTCACAGCATGAAGAAATATGATTAAACAGTTACTGTTCTTAACATCCTGCAAACGTTTTAAGGAAGAATTGACTTTCAAAGGAAAAATCTTCACCCTCTCCTTCACCTTGGGCTGTGTGACATTTATCACTTTCAAAAAACTAAACAGGGAAAACTTTAACTGATGTCCAGAAATTATGCACTGCTTACTAATACCTGAGACTTTTTTTCCTGAAAAAGTTCTGTGTAAGATTTGAACTCTGCCCATTAGTTTTATACTTGTCACAAAGAGAAATATGAAGAAAAACTTGCATGTCATTAGAATGGCATCCTTTTCCCAAAATATTGGGTCTATTTATTTTGCCCAACAGAAAATATAAGAATGAAAACTTTCCCTTACATTGTAAGCCTTATCTAGATTTTTTTATGTTCTCTAACTGCTAAAAGTGTGATCTGGAGAAGCAGCAGTCTCCTGATTTCCTAAGGGAATGAAGCCCAGGCAATAAACCTGCTCTTTGTCCCTTGCTCTGGGCCCCAGCCTCTCTTTCCTGCCTTTTTCCCATCCCTAAAGTTGGGATGGGAGCAGTGGTATCTGATAAATCTTAGCTGGAAAGAGTCTCAGCATAAAAATTCATAGATATTTCAAGGCAGTCAGCAAGCAGGAGAAGAGGAGAGAGGTGGAGATAACATCACACTGAGGGAGGCTGGGGCCATTGAGCAGCTGCAGCCTCCGAGTGCTCTTGGGACCATTTGGCTGCATGACTTGCAGGCACATTTTGGATATCAAAATACATATGAGAGGATGTGTGCACCATATACTATTCCAATAATGGACAACTGTTCTAAGAGGCAATTTAGGGTCTAGACAGCAAAGAGAGGCTGGGAGAAATGCAAATGTTGATCAGACAAAGATTGTCTCAAACTTTCCCCTTGCACAAGTTTTGGCTGTGGGAGAAGCCAGCACAAGTGTTAGTGTTAGAGGACCATGAGTGACCTGGAAAGTCTGAAGTTCTACAGAGAAATGCCCAACACATCTGCAGAAGAGGAACATTCATGTTTCTGAGCAAACAGGTGTGTGAGCAGGCAAAATGCAGCAATACTGCTCTGCTGAGAGAGGGATTCTCTGCACATTATCCTCCACACACTAGAAGCTCCCGTCACTCCCTAATTAGAAGTGCTAGAAAAGCAAAGGACCATTCTTGTTCCCTCTAGGATTTCCCTTGAAATAACACACAGCTGAAGGAAATGTCTATAAGTTAAATAATTAATCATAGTTGCCAGGGACCCTGCAGTGTGCAACAAACATCTGGCTATTTGTTCACTAATCCTTGCTTGCTTGTCCTGGAGGCTGCTTTACAAAGGTGACAATATTTGCACGTCTCTTGAAACCTTATTTTATCACTCCTGGAACTCACACAGTTCTGTAGTTCTTACTCCCTTCACGCTGTCAAAAAAGAGCACCCTATGTTCTGCAGAAGTCTTCAAAGATCTCTGGGCAGCCCAGACACCCTCTGACCTGCAAACTGGCGCTGGTTAAAGGAGCTCATCCAGTGGCATTAGCTGTTCAAGCCAGAAAACAGGAAAACTTTTATTTCAGCAGAGAAGATACTACAGTCTCTAATAGCATTACCCAGAAGAGGTTTACTAGTGGGAATCAACACAGTCATATTTGCAGAAATTTTTCTCATCCCCTTTTTCATTTAATGTATTTACCCAGCATTGTCTCAGTGGTACTGAAAGTAACCCAGGACCAGAACCTATTGATGTTATGGCATATATGGCATAATAACTGCCCTTCATTTGGGATAGCTGATGGGATCACTGAGCTCGCTTACAGACTTGGGAGGGAAAACAATGTAGCAGGTTCCAGCTCTCAAACACAGCTATGCCTCCACCCAAGTAGAAATTAGCTTTCTGAGTATCAGTTGAATTAAGCTTGGGGTCATATCTCTGTGTGATGAAGAGTCAGAAATCGATTAAAGAGAAACCCAGCCCAGTTTTAGTAAACAAACAAACAAAAAATTGGGGCTGTGGTAGCATTTTTTTTTTCTCTAAACAATCTGCAATGGATCAAATGATCCACTGGATCAAGCACAAATCTTACCTTCTAACTAAATGACCCCTGGAGATCCTAAATTTTGACAATGTTTTTGGCTTAAGAGATTTTAAAACTGCTTTACTTACACACTCCACGTATACAGCACTTCTGGAGCAGTGTGTTTACTGGAAGAGTTGCCATATCAGCATCTAGAGGAGTAACTGGAAACAAAAGCTTTAGACTTTGTTTGGGTGCTTCAGATTCTGTATCTGTAAGTTCTGGAGTCTCCAAAAATATTTTTTAATTTCTTGTTCTCTATAGAATGTCCAGATGCTTCCTAGATTAATTATCTTAATATAAAAGAAATAATGTATTATCAACAAGTAATAAACCAACCTTAGTAGTAGTGCAGCATTGTAATGGCAGAGGGAAAAGACTTCTCTTGGCTAAAGGACTGAGTAGGGATAGTGGAGAGGAGCACTAAAAACCATCTCATGTGACCTCCTTGCCCTGCACTCAGTCTCCCTTGGGCTCTGTGGGTAGCTTCCAGTTCCACAGTGATTGTGTGGTAAGGCCTTCACTAATAACCAGGCAATGTAAAGCTATTGCACTGGTTTAGACAACTGGCTTGCTAGCCATTTCAGCCAGGACTCCTGGTCATTCCTGAGGGTCCACAACATCTTCCTTATCCATAATTTCATGATCTATCTCCTTTATGTTCCTGCCTAACAGGCAGAATAATATAGTTCACCACTCTTGAGCAATGAAGTATGTTTTCTGTGCTCAGGCTGAAATGCTTTATTACAATTTTTCCAACATTCTGAGTAGTCTGCCAGGAGATATTTAGAAGAATAAATCTTATTGGTGCCAGGGATGTGGGAGAAGGGCTCAGGACTAATGCAGAGATCTGTTTTATAAGTGTCATCTATTCCTGTTCTGCCAAGGGAAGAATGGCATATTGAAATTGCTCTGCTGTAGGCAAAGAACAAAAAGGACAGACCATTATCCTCTGCTGGCACCCAGGGAAAAACAAACAAACAAAGAAAAAAACAAAACCAAGAAAAAGAAAACCACATTGATGCTAGTACTAGAAAATCTGGAAAATACAGCAGATGATGTGGTGCACATTAAAACATTAAATAACTCAGTTACTGAAGCAACAAAAAAATCCAGGACTTGCATACAGTAGGCTGTTGTTTTTGTAGTTTGTGGTAGGAAAGATTTTCGGTGACATTACAGCAAATAAGCATGATAGTCTGTAAGTATGGGAGTGGAAGACACTAATGAAAGAAAAATGGTTTTTAATTCACAGATCTGCTAATGGAGGCAAAGGAACATGGCACAGCTGAAGAAACCAACACATATCACCTGTCCACAAAGGACACAATGAACTTGAAGAGATTTTATTGCAAAATTAAAGCGATCTTGAATCTCACTTGGCAAAGAAACTGCAATGAGGGCAGCTACTTCTTTCATGCTGTATGAAAGAAGGTGTAGATGTGAGCTTTTAAATCTTTAATGGGGAGGATATAATAAATAAAGTCAAGTATAAAGGGATTTTTCTTCTTTTTATCAGGTTTTGGTCAGCATCTACAACATCTGATTAAGGGAGTGGAACATCTCCCTTATGAGGAAAGGCTGAGGGAGCTGGGTCTCTTTAGTTTGGAGAAAAGGAGACTGAGGGGTGACCTCATCAATGTTTTCAAATATGTAAGGGGTGAGTGTCAAGGAGATGGAGTTAGGCTCTTCTCAGTGGTGACCAGTGATAGGACAAGGGGTAATGGGTGTAAATTGGAGCACAGGAGGTTCAAGTTGAATATTCGAAAAAATTTTTTTACTGTAAGGGTGACAGAGCCCTGGAACAGGCTGCCCAGGGGGGTCGTGGAGTCTCCTTCACTGGAGACATTCAAAACCCGTCTGGACACGTTCCTGCACGATGTACTCTAGGTGGCCCTGCTCTGGCAGGGGGGGTTGGACTAGATGATCTTTCGAGGTCCCTTCTAACCCCTAGGATTCTATGATCTGTATGGATGATCATTGATGATGAGCTGTCACACATCAGTGAGCACTGAGCTCTTTAAAATGTCTTCTGCCTAAGGAGGGTGCTGGAACCTTTAGATAAAAATCTTAAATGACCTAACTGGACTACAGAAACAAAGAAGAAAATATGGGAACATCATAATCTTGAGATGTATGTGTATCTGTTGCAAAGAGCAGACATTGTTCTATCTTATGGCCAGAAAACACAATGATCTTAAACTGTAGCATGAAAGGGGCCATTGGAGAAAGGAAAACCATTGTTTGAGGAATGTCCATCAGGGTTCTGGGGTAGATGTGTCCAAAGAGGCTGTAGAACCTCACACTGATGATAAGGGTGATTTTGCCCTGTGGTAGGGAACAGAAAACATTTCTTTCAGATGCTTTCATGCAATTCTGACACAACATGATTTTTAGTCATCATGATGGAGAAGCTGGAAGAGTTGATGAAGCCACAATGAGTGGTCCTATACCAAGCTGGGGAGTGGAGGAGTTCTAGATAACAGCAAATGTAGTGAAATGAGGCAGCCAGGTGCCACTAATTGCCAGGTAGTGGGTGTTAGCCTGTGCTTCAGGCCTCACCTTTTATTGGCCCCCTAATCCTGCTCATGCGCAGTGGGGGCCCACCCTAATCAGGCACAGGTGGGCTTAACACAAGCTCACGCCCACTACCTGGTAATTAGTGGCACCTGGTTGCCTCATTTCACTACAAGCAAAGGCTAAAGAGAAGCAAAATTCAAGGGAAAGATGTTCCATTTTCCATTGAACAATGATCATTATTTGGAGTAACTGGATAAAGAAGAGACTGTGGCAAGACAACCAATACTGTTCTGCCAATAGAAGATGATAATCTACAGAGAGGCACTCCTGAGACTTCTTATGATTTTAGTTCAGATTTTGGTCTACTATTCACATGCACTCCACCCCACAATCCCCAAGACCCAAAAAGCCTCTATGTAGTAGGCTGGTTTCTTTCAACCACAAAATTTAATGCACACATTGACATACTTTTTCAAACTTCAAAAAAGTATAATTTCACTCTGTAGAACAGGCTTGGATGCTTCTTAGGGTAACCACATCAAGTGACCCATCAACGGTAGAAACACATGTTCAAAGACATACCTTTCAAGCATGGCTTTCATCTCCTGAGGAGGAGAAATAAGACTTGTCTTTATTTAAAGATTCTAAACTCAGTGCCAATTACCTATAAGAATCATCCAGACATAGTCTTTTCAAACAGAAGCATGGACATACAACAAATGGCATTTCAAGTGGAAATGTCTCCTGTTTTTCCCAAGAAACCCTGGAAACTGAAGACGGAAAGCTCTGTATGATTATATATTCCAGGCAGTGAAACCTCATGGATTCACAGCCCTCTTCCTTTCTACTGATGCTTCACACACAACACCATCCTGGTGCTGTTTTGTGCACTACAGAACCAGTGCTGCAAGTGCTCCTCATGCAAGCCTCTAGTCTTGGAGCATTATATTAAAAAAAAAATAAAATAAAATCTGAAATATCAAGTCTTACATGTAACAAAGAAAGTGGAAATTTATGGACAGGTATCATAAAGTTTCACACTTTTAAAGCAACAAGTCTGATTTTTACTATGTCAAGTAAGCAATGTGTTCACAGACCAAAACAGGATCAAATCTTCAGACAATACACTATAAAAAAGCAGGCACCCTCACTGAACTGTTCTCATTAAAACATTCTCCCTCTGTCAATGCTAACATTATTTTGGAAAAAAAAAAAAAAAAGACAAAAACAACAATATCCAAATCAGCTTTCATTTTTGAGTGACCTTTAAAAACAAAAATCCTTTCCATAAAATACTAAAAACGTGGTTAGAAAAAGACCACTCCTATTTCTGTGCTGCTAAAACCACAGGTTTATTATAAACCATTGTGGTTTTCCATGTATTAACGTAGCATTGTGCAACCATTTCTGACCTGGAATTAAAAGAAACAAACCAGACAAGCATAAACCCACAACCAGCATTATCCATGTGGGCTCACCACACAGACACTGGGATATTAGCTTGAACTGTGCAAGTATGAGATAGGAAGAGACTGTGATAGATGAGGAGATAATATCCCACAATGTCACCTAGCAAATGGTGATCACTGTGCTCATAGGCAGCTGAACAGCCACGATGATATCCAGCAGCAACATAATTATATTTCAAATTAGTTTTCAGCAATGCAAAAGAGAAAATAAGAAAGATCCTCTGATGTGATCAAGCTACAGAGACACTTGAGTAATACATTTGGGTTTCTGGTCCATTATCATACACAGAAAATGAGGCTGTACAATTCCAGCTCATTTCTGAAGGTTTGGAGTCATCTCATTAGGAACAACATATTTACTGTGAACCCGAAGAGCCAGTATTGATTTGAATGTAAGTGTTTATGCTTGGTTTTAGGATCCCTCTTCCGGTGCTGTCATAATGAGCCATGATAATAATTCCTGCTAAATCGGAAATGCCCAGGCATGGCTGAAATAGGCCTTGTAACCCTGCTATCATTTTGACACCAGTAACGTGGAAGGAACAGATTTCCAGCTCAGTGCTTTTTAAGAGACACAGGAAAACAGCAAGAGGATCTGGAAACACCAGGATTGATTTGCTGTATCAAAACACTTAACAACAGAGGCACAATCCAAGCCAGCCACATCCATGGAACTGCACAACCAGGCACGTTTTGTGCTTTTCTCAGGTCCTATTGCATTATCTGAAAATTTGTAAAGGTGACAGTACAGGCTGGAGTTTTAGACCAGTTCACACATGCATCAAAAGCAGAGCATAGCTGAGAAATATTTGAACCAACACAGGTTTGTATCCTAAACTCCATGCTAAGACAACATAGGAAGGCTTCTCAATGACAGAAGTAATGTCCAACTAACCAGGCTGCCATCCTGGTTGTGGATTTTTTTTTCTGGATTCATAACAAAAGCAGAGCCATCTGAAGGATTATTTTCAAGTAATAGATTTTGAAGTTGGGGTTTTAATATTTCTTTTTACTTTAATACATTTCCCACTTCTTGTTTGATATTTTGCTGGTAAGAAAATGCCTACTTCTACACAGCAAACCCAGGGACTGAGTCAACAAGGTACTATTAGGGGTGAAATCTGTTTGAAGCAGAGGCACTCAGCAGCTCCATATCATTTGGACTAAATGTAGGAAGCAGTTAGAAAGTAGAATAATTGAAACAATACCAATCTATCCACCTAAATGCAAACTTCAGGAAAGGTTACTTAGGAACCGACCTATGTGGACAGGAATGTTTTGCTAGATATTATTCTCATGAGGTGTGTATGTAGATGTGTATGTAGAAAGCAGAAATAGAACTGAAACACCTTATACCTTTTAAGTGCTAGACTGAGAGAAATGTCTCAAAAGTTACACAATAAGAACAGAACTGGGAAAGTTGCCCTGCAAGAGCAGAAATTGAGCCTTTGAGCAATGTATTAATCAAGAAAGAGGCTTGGCCTCACAGACAAAGAAAAGTAGTCTTATTCTCTGCTGCCTAATGTTTCTGAGGAAACAGGTCACAGGGTGCTTTCTTGGTGAATAAACTTGATGGCAGCAAAGAAATATCAGACTGCATCATCAGCTTCTCCTCCCCAAGGAAACAGTCTGCCAGACCCCAAATGCTGGCTTCCTTCTTGGTAGTACATTCTCAGCAATGGTTCAGATTTGTGCCTATAGCTAATTTAATTAGAGCCAATCTAAATTGTGTTTAGGTACCTCACTGCAAAATGACTGCTGAATGAGATAAAGGAGAAAACTATATTTTTGCAAGTAATTTCCTTCTGTTCTGATGAGCAAGTTGCTATTGATACTAGGAATGTAAAATGTCACCTTTGTGCATAAATGCAAGCTGCTGCATAAATGCAAGCTGCAGGGTGATAATGTCTTTTAAAATGTAGTTTCTTTATCCACTAGGACCAGGCAACAACCATTCCTACTGAGCTCACTGGCAAATTTGCTGCTTCCTGTAGGACCAGGGTCAGCCCCCTGCTTCTGAATCCCATCACACAAATAAGCTCTATAAAATAACAACACAAGGCTGGCAGCCCAGGGGCACCTTAAGGCTGATGGGGGCAGAAGGCCTTATTTAAATTTTGAAGACATTGTCCTGCCCACTTTTTGCTTCCATTCCTTTTTCTATCTGTGCAGAACCTTTCTGTCCATTCATTCCCCTTTACTCCATCCCTCATATGTAATTTTCTGCTGTAATCTGTCAATTTTGTCTTGTCCTAAACCCCACCCTCTCACTTTTCTTATCACTTCTTTTGAATAAGCACTAATTTAAGGGTGAAAAGACCAGAAAGAGAAAAGGGAAAGACATGGAAAAATCTGAATATTGGAACTACTGCAGTTTGTAACTCATTTCTCTCCCAAGTCTTGCTACATTTTCTAGACATCAAGGAGTCACAGTAAAATATAACTCCTCATTATGAAGATGGGAAAAGCAAGTGGCACAGAAAACTTGGTAATTCTCATCTAAGGGCTGCAACTATCTACTGGCAGCAGGACCACAGCAACAGTCTGTGATTTAGGGTCCTTACCAGAAGGTATGCTGGTGTTAGACCAACTAATAAAGAGTTGCAGTGCTAATTATATTTTTCCACTTCAGTGTGTACTGAACATTTTAAACTAACATTTAGTGTCATTATTTTAATGATATATTATGTTGGTAATACAATCTGGGTTAATTACCGAATGGAAAATCTAAGAAGAAAAAGCTACTCTGATATTTTTCAAATGTGATTTCTCATTAACCCTAAACCAGAAACTACTACAGCCACAGCTCCAAAGAACTCATTCATTTACCAGCAAAGGCAGCAACTATAATTATTATGGAAGCTGTTGTCCCAAAGCAACTGTAATTTTAGTAGTGGAAAACAAAACAAAACAAAAACCAAGGAAAAAAATCCCACAAAACACCAAAACCAAACAAATTAACCCCAAACCCCATAAAGCAAATAAATCCCCAACAAACAAAAAACAACAAAAAAAACCCCAAACAAAAAGCAACCACAAAAACCCCCAAACACCGCAGCCAAAAGAAGAGATTAAAACAGTATTTTGTGTAGTAAGGCCCATGATTAAGTGCTTTCTTTCAAAGCATCTCTTGTCTTCTGCTGAGAGGGCAGTCAGCAGTGTATTCAGCACAGGCACAAAAGGAGAAAATAGATACACTCTTGTATCCCTACCTCAAAAGTATGAGAACATCAAAGTCTAACAATGTGAAAGCAAAATACATAATTCCCATCACACATGTTCTCATCATTTCAAGCAGTATCAGGCACTTGATACTTTAAATGGCATTTTTTTTCCTTAGACTATTGGCCTGCAATCAGCAAGTAATTGTTACCTCTGAAATTCCACCTGAATCAAGACACAGGTATTTTCCTATATATTTAAGCACAAATAGAAGCTTGTCAAGCAGAGAACCTATTAAAATCCCTTCATTTCTCCTGTACTGTCCTATTTTTACCCAAAATCAGCCCCATCAGGGGGAAAGATGCAAGAACTTGCAGGTTCCACAGCCCTGCCTTTTCAGAGTGTTGTTTAGCACTGCAGAGGCTGTAATCATGGCAGAGAACATTTGCAACCTACTGCAGATCTCACACTCACACCTCTGCCCAACTGGTTATGATGTCCTCGTGTTACAACAGCTCATCACATTGCAACCAAAAGCTGTCAAGGACACCAGCTCCAGTGGTTTTTCTCCATAAAGTGTCCTTTGTTTAGGCATTCACATCTGGCAGTCAGAACAGGGGATGGAGACTCAGTGCTTCTCACAGCCTTTCCAGTCCCTTATGTGCTTTTCCTGGGAAAAGCATCTAATCTTTGTCTCAGCATCCTTAGTTGTCAGTCTGATATACTAATACCCTGCTCACAAAGTCGAGCAATCACAGACTTTAGAGATGAAGGACCAGGTGGGTGGCACCTCTCAGATAAATTAATTATGTAAATCAGATCGAGGTTTATGACAGATCAGGGATTCCACTAAATCCAACAATCCTGGTCATATCACAGAGCAGTCAGCTGTGTTTTACATCAGTTTTTTAATGCCTTGAGGCAAGAATAGGAAGAAAATGTTTCCCAGCAGCTACACTCAGATAGAACAGCAAATGTTCTTGGTAAAAGATCCTGACTGCAGTGTCCAAACCTTGCAGAGTCTGGGAAGGAACTAACGACAAATGAAATCTCTCAAAGCAAGTCATTCCTTTTCCATTTTACAACACTGCTGACTTGCATGTTTTGCCCAGGGGATGGAAGCAGGGAGGGTTTGTTTGAAGCTCTCTGATTTGTCTGAGGTGTTTCCCCTCAGAATTCTTGACCCCTTGGGAAGCTCCTGCTCCGTCGGGTGCATAATCAAGCCCAAGGGGAAATCAAATGGGCTTACTTATACAGTCATTATTGGTCTCTACAAAGCCCAAGGGGTTCCTTTTCTCATGCTTTCTGAAGTCTGTAAAATAAACCAAGAAAGAGTTGCAAGATAAAGGAAATGAAGAGGGAGAAAAGTTGGAATGTATTATTGGGAAGGTGTATTAGAGGCACCCCACTTTCTGCAACAAACTGAGCAGCCTTGCTGCAGAGAACTCAGGTGTCTTTCTCTGAATAAACTGATTAAAAAACATCAGGACAACAGGCATAATCTGCTAGGAAGGGCTGACAATAAGCCCCTTATCTTTAGTAAGATTCAAATCTTGCTCCACCCCACACTTATTGAATATATTGATTTCAAAGTAAAGAAAAAACTTTCACTATAGATTGGCTGTACAATGTATCTTGAATTTAATCTAAGTGTTTACGTAGCATGATTTAAGCAACAGAAAATTGTACCATCATAGCAGGCTAGAAATCATCTTGAAAAATTTGCATTCAATCAAAATATATGCTATGTATATTATTCACTGTATTGTGTCCTTATATTATTTCTGTACATTAATTTTTACATTAATTTTTACTCCTCACTAGTCACAGAGCTAGACAACTGTGAAGCATTTGTACATAAGAATCCAGGAAAAAAAACCAAACCTGATGAGTTGATCTGAGCTTTGTTTTGGAAAAAATTGTTATCCACTTCATATCATCACTGGAGAAATTGCTTTTCAAATCTATTACATCTAAGGCATACTAAGTACACTCTAATGAGTTCAAAAATGTGTAATGACAATGTTAATTCTATGGCTAGCTTGGAATCAAGGCTGTTTCTTTTCTTCAAAGGAAAATAGGATTATCAAGTGCACTAGGAGAATTTCCTTAACATGATTGATAGGAAGAAAGAGTAATCACCTTTGAAGTGCCACTACATATAATACCTCTCTAGCTTACTCTTTCTCCTCCTGACACCCATGAGTAATTGAAAGTAAAGATGCTGCTTAGTGTGATCAATGAAGCCCAGATGACAGCCCCTTCTACAACACCTACCAGCACTGGGGGTTGACAACATCATCATCTTTGATGCTTTAGAATTGACACAGGGCAACATACTTTTGAAGTGCCAGATCTCAGTTTGGCAGGTACCAGATTTCCAGGAACACTAATGACTTGTACTAAGTGCTTCTTCACCAGCCTTGCACTTTGTGGGAAATAATCTAGAAATTTGGTTGGAAATCTGGGCCAGACATTTTTTTGATTTGGACTAAGCCTCAGATCATCAGGATTCTTCTACAGAAAAGCCTCAGGAACTGTTTTGTGGCTATCAAATTGTGGTCCCTCTCCTGATTCTGGATGGAACGTAGAGTGCTGAGCCCTCAGCTCAGCCCCAGAGCTCAGCTCTCTGATGTACAGGAGAACAACAGTTCTGCACATTACCTTTAGGTAGACAAGAAGGGAACACAACACCACGTTGCCCAGTGTATGGTAACTTCAGAAGACCAGAGCTGACTCATTGCAGGTTTCTGATTGTTTACATTGTCTTAAAAAAATACCAGTATGGATTGCTTCACATTTATCCATGCAACTACTGTTGTTTTGGTATTAACACCTTAGATATTTATTATTAAACTACCATTGCATAAGGAAGTAGCAAAACAACCAAATCTTTTTGCCATTTTTTTTCTAAGATGACAGTCTGGTCTAAGCTGGCTTTCTGAGAATAATCATCAAAAAATAATCTACAAATAAGGAAAATGTGAACAAATCTGACCTCTGTCCTGAGAACCAGAAAAAAAACCCATCCTAAACATAGAGAATCTTTTAAAAAACAATAATATAAATTAAATGCAACTTTACTGAAGTTTCAACAGCTCAGAGTCAGTTCTATTGTTTCACACAGACTTAAGGACTGAAATTGGAGGTGGCACACCAAGTTTAAATCACAGTATTGACAGCTTCTTGTGCCAGACACCTGTCAAAATGTAATAAGGAATCCATGAAAAGAAACAGGATGCCAACAGCACATCACCACAGGCTTATTGTGGTTTGTTGATTTTTTTGTTGTGGTGGTTTTTCGGTTTTGGGTTTTTTTGTGTGTGTAATACCCTGACTGAGCACCCCATATCTGCTGTGGCTGCAGCTTCTCCATGGGATGTCCTGCACACCTATTTTCCATAAGTTCTTGTACAAACCACAACTCCAAACTCCCTTTAATCTACAATGAATCTGGTAAGTATCAGACACACTGACCCAAACTAACAAAATTGTTGAGAAAAATCAAAGCTACCAACTGAATAAAGCCAATATGAAAAACCACATTTAATGTATGTATAGGAGACCAGTCAATACAGTAAATGGACTAGAGCATTGAGGCTCAGAAAAATGGGACAATCACAAGTTAGACAATTTCAAATCTGCAGATGGGTCCAAGAGCACATGCAGAAAATAGCTCCAGGGCTGTAGCACTTATACCTTTTTACTAAAGGGGATTATTTTTATATCCACTCTTTTTAATTCAAGTGAAGTGAGTTTCATGCAGACAGGTTTTCTGAATATTATTCAAGTAATCAAATGATGCAGTCACAGAATAACTTAAATGATATGCACACCTCTTGGCTTGCAAGCCTGCTTTAACAAATTCTAGCTTTACAGCAATAAGCAACCTCCAGTAAATCCCTTTTTCCGTTCTACATTACCTATATTTGTATGAGAAAAATAATGAAAACAGTGGACAAAAGATGAACATACATTATCTAGAAGCAATATTAATTTCCATGCAGACAACGATGACTTTTCTTTCAGAGTCTGGTCAGCTTTTTTCTGGTTTGATTTTTTAAATAGGCCTATTCTGCAATATAGGACAGTGCTGTATTTGCTTGGAAGTTTGCTTCTTGAAGTTGATTTCTTTAAAGCCATAAATTATACTGTCTGTCCTCAACTTCCTATGCAAGGCTTTGGCAATAACACTCCTACTGGCAGACAGGGGAGTTTATAGCTGCAGCTTTGTAAGAAACAAATAACATTTTCCTGTGATTATTGATTGCCATCTATTTTTATGACACATCTGTGAATTTCAGTGACTTACACAATAAGTGTTCTGCATTAAAAATATATTCGCTCCAGTTATTTATATATTTACTTGATAAATTAAAAAAATACATACTAATATAAGTCTAAGATTATCCACAGAGAGGAAAATGCTAAATGACTACTTTTACATGAAAGGCCACAGAGCAACACCCAACAAGAGACCAATTTATTATTTTTACATACACACGCATACATACCAGATATATCAATGTATATACAGCATAATCCCTCCCTCTTCCTACCTCCCTCTCTAGGCAGTGCAGTAACTTGCTACTCCCTCCACTGCCAGAAGGGCAAGCACCTCAGCTCAGCACCACTTGCTCTTTCAGGGGCCCCAGAAAATAAGATTCTGGACCTTAGGCTTGACCCCCACCACAAGCAATTTGAAAGGGACAAGGTTGTCAACAGTAGTCGTTTCCCAGAGGCCTCTGCTACTGGCAGGACTTAAAGGACTTCCAGAGGTGGGACAGAAATTAAAGAGTAGCATTTGGGGTTTTTTCCTGGAAATTCTGAAGCATCTGAAAAATAATTTAAAAAGGTGTCACTATGCTGGGTGCACACTCTTCCCAAGAAAAACCCCACAGTCTTTGCCAAAAGGTTTGCAAGCCGAATGCCCTCTCCTGTACTTTGTTTTGTCTCACGTGCAGTCCAGTCAATGTCACATCCACTGTGCTGAGTTCTGCAACAATCTGCAAGAGCTAACACCAGAAGAAGGGGAAGGAAAAAAAAACAAAAACCAGCTTAAGCTGAAATAATTTGTGGCATCTCTAGAAAGCTATTTCTTTTCTATCTATGATACTGTTTTCCAGGCTGGCATTTACTGTTCTAAGTCATTACACTTGATGCTAATTCTGTGCCTCCAATCCCTCCTGCTTCTTGGCAGTTCATATTCCCAGCAGTCCTGGCTCTGGCCTGCCCATACTTCCTGCAGTTGGATGCAGCACAGTGAGCTGACCTGTAGCTTGCTTATGAACTAATCTTACCAGAAAGTTCAGAACAAAGACTCTTGGGTGTTGGTTCTTGCATTTAGAATTGCAAGAGGTCAAACCTTACGTGACCTCTTACATCTACATTAGCAGTCAGTTCAGATGAAATGGAAAAGGATATGGCTCTCTGAAACTGTGCCTTGCTGCTCATCTACTGGGAGGTACAACACATAAAAATATCCTTTAATCAGTTATCCTAAACCACCTTCCAGTCCTCTGCATTTTATAATTAAAACATGTTAGCCAGAAGGAAATGTTAGATTAACTAGTATGCACAACATGCCTTTGAGCAGAGATTTGCAGAGAACAAGTCATTTTAAACTGAAAAGATATTCCAATCCATTCTCAAAGTTCTTCAGAACACGAGCAAAAGTGCAAAGAAACTATTCATACAGACTGCTAATGTCAAAGATGATGAAAATACAAAGTCGTGTATTCCTGTTATTAGAGGATGAAAGATTCTGCCAGACACTGAGCTCTGCCAGCAGCTCTTCCACCAGCTTGCCAGATAACCCTGTAAATCATTTTCTCCACCTGCATCTCCCATTGTAGAAGTTCCTCATCCACCCCTCTTTGCTCACAGGGTTGCCCTTTTAAAAAGTGCTTTAAAATCTCCTGAGCATTTTGATGCTATATTTGTGAGGCTGGGATCCACTCACTTTGTTGCATTCAACCATGGTAGTCCCTTGGTCAAGGTCACCACTCTGTGCCACTGTAGCACAACGAAATTGAGAACAGAAGGCCAGGTGAACATCAAGGCCAGAAACCTCAAGCTGTCACTGAATGTGAAGACACAGCCCAACAGAAACAAACCAGGCACATTTTCAGCAGAACCATACAGCAAAGAAGTTGAGCAGCCAGGCTGTCATGGGGAAGAAGCAGGAGTGACAGACACTGTAGTAATTCATGTGTGTTTGTGTTGGTTCATTTGCTTGTAAACCTGCCCACTCCTTTCCACTGCTAAAATCTGGCACCTAAGAGAAGCCTCTTCACAATGGATTCCCTCACTAGTCTATTGAGAGATCCTTCCATCCTGTCCTCTGCTTGCCTGCTGGCTCTGGAGAAAGCATTCTGGACTGAAGAGCCTTAGCTCTATGCCTGCTGCTAAGCTGGGTGCACCCTGAGCCTAGAGTTAAACATCCTCTTCCATGTTCAGACTGGTGATGGTATGGAAATCTTTGCTTTTCTCTACAGACACATAAAGCTGCATTAAATACTTACTTGAGGAAGCTAAACTTTCCTTGCTTCAATGTTGGCATCATTAGGAAAATGGATGCTAACATGCTTTGCTCTTGAACTCAGTTCAAACTATGTTTCTGGGTTTAGTCCAAATAGAGAGGTGAATGCTAAAGGTGGCTTACAAACACTAACATCTGAGGAAAGGGTGAGGAAAACCTGCTTATATTATCACACTGTTCTTCTATAAATTGTTAAAACAAGGGACTAGGTTAGATTCTGCATATAGCATGTTATAAATCTGGAGGTTTCAGTCTTAAATCCCAAGGCAAATGCTGTTCAGCCAACCCTTCTCTCTCTACCCTTTAATAATCACACCTCATCCTCAGTCCTTGATAGCAGGCAGCTATGCAAAAGGAGAAGGTGCTATAGCTCAATCACTGAGCTCCTTCTTACAAGACAGGTTTTCTTTTATGTGGCACACTTCAAAAATGTATAACATAAAAAGGCCAACAAAGCAAACAGGGGTCATTACACCTTAGGTCTTTTGGTTTCAGCTTCTGGTCTTGAAACCCCTATGCCTTTCAAATTGGATGATGGTCCTGTTGCCATTTTCTTAATCGTTTTACAAATATTCATTTCCTCCAAAGAGATGAAGCTGAGAAAATGGGTCACACACCCACAAGTGATGAATAGATACAATCTATGAAAGCATTATTTGCATGCATTCCATGCTGTTACAAATATTGAAATAAAATGCACGTTCTACTGTATGTAAACTAAATCACAACAAGTGAAGAAAAAAAAAAAAAGGACCTAATTAAAATACAAAGGTGAGAGACAAAATAAAAAGAACAAGCAATGAGCCAGATAAAAGTGTTCTTTAGGTCATTACAAGGAGGCTACTTCAGTTGGTGCTTGGTGGAAGCACCAATGTCTCACTGAGAGGATTCTCCTGTTCCCTGTCAAGACTGTGTTTTACTGACACCCATACTGTGTGCATGGCACTGTGCACAGCGGAGTTGAGGCCTCACCTGGGCTCTGTACAGTTGACCCTGCACCTCAGTCAGTCACCCAGACAACTCCCTGCTACACTGACTTAAGGAAACTCTGGCTTTTTGCCCACATAAATGAGTCACAGGAAACCTTGCACTGCAAAACCTTAGCGATAAAACCACGGGAGTTCATCTTCCCTTGTACTACCCATAGGCCTGCAGCCAAGCAGGGAGACTAAAGATAAAGTTTGTCTCTTAATTCTTTACTATTCAATCGATACATTATACACAATATTGCAGCTCCTAGAAACACTCCTGTAAATTGCTGAATGTCTGTTAATAGTTGCCCTATTGTAGATTATTTCTATACCAATCTGTGGCATACAGACACATGATGTGAAAGCTGACTGAGTTATGCCTTTACATATTCTGACAAGGTCTTCCCACAATGCTAGGGAATAATTCAGGCAAGAATAGGAAAATGTACTGTACCACAGAAACTTGGCAGTTCTCACCCTCACAAATAGTTTGCTTCGAGTCCATGCTAAATGCTAAATCTTGAAGGAAAAAAGATGCAGTATGCAAGAAATAGTGCAGAAGCCACATAGCCAAGGAGAAAGAACCTTGACCAAACTGTTATGCCAAGCAGTAATTTGTGCTCCTCTACAAATACACAACTGAGATTTATCCAAAAAGAAAGACACATTACACCAATAAATTAAGCAAACTGTTAGATGACCTTACTTGGAGACACCTGAGTCATCACTGGTGACTGCTCCTAAGAGGACATGGTTGCATCATTTTGTAAATTACTGGTGCCACTGCATTTCACCACAGCTGGATGATAAGGGATTTATGAACTGTGGACACTGTGCGAAAGTCATAAGGATTTTTAAGTATCACAGGTGCAATTTGCATCTAGGCACCCAAGGGCAAATATCCATTTTTATTTCAATGTATTTTAGTCAGAATGGGGTTTTTGACAATGCAAAAATAGGACTGTGTCCTGAGCAATGCTCTTGGTTTTAAAAGTGCTGTGAAGGGACAGGACTATGCTCTGTTATTAGGATAAGGTATGGCTGAGTGCTTTATTACTCAGGACTTTACAGTGATTCCTAGAATAATCCTTTCAGGAAAAGAGTTACCTAATCAACTTTCTATTATAAAACAAATAATCAGCTGCATTCTCCACTATTGATCATTAGAAATTAAGTCCCCTTACATCCCAGGATGACATACTATCCAAGAGAATTTTTTCCCCCTTCTCTTTAACAGGAAATGGACCAATTGATTAATTAGTACGTGATATACTCCACAGGGTGTTTTCACCTTTATAGTTCCCTTTAATAGGTTTTCAGGACAGATTTATTAATTGAATTTGTCACACTAGGGACACACAGACAGCATTCAAATTATTTACCTAAATACAAAAAAGCCAATGTCACCTGGAAAGCAGAGACCAGAGCTTAGAAAGGCTCATTTCCACATTCTCTGTCTCCATCAGGCTCCAGCTCACACAATTTGCTGCCACACATTAAAATGCCATAAGCAACAAACATGGCTACTCAGAAATAACAAGGTACTGGAGAGTTAGTGAATAACAGGATGGGTTCTAAACCAGGAAATAGATAAAGGCTTTCAAGTATACATTAGATTTTTTTTTTTATTTCAGCTCTCCTAGAGGGAATCTACTGTCTCCAAATTCTTAAATTAAAAAGTCAGCAAAAGGATGCACTGAATCCCAGATGTTAACTGCACAGACTCACTGGATTAGAAATGTAGATAATTAATTGCCAAATTGTAATGCATGTTCAACTAAATGGATGATAAAATTTCCAGTAGGTAGTTCTGAGGTCTAGAAGGGGAAGATCTAGAAGGGTGAGAGCCCTAGAGGCCATGGTAATCTAAAACATCTGATTGCTAGAATTTAAGAAGATTGGGAGACAAGCAGAAAGGCCAAATGAAGAGCTTTAATGCTTGGGTATACTGTGCAGCACCTAAAGGCAATTTATGTGCTGCCAAAATTTGTTTTCATAAGAGCAAAGCAGCTTTTCAGCTTTTAGAAATGGGCAGTCATTGTTCACTATGTTTCCTGTAGGTCAGATATACACAAAATGCTCCATTAGATTTTTGCTTTAAAAAATATAAATCAGAGCATTTACTGCTATGATACCATAATCTCATTCTCTCAGTTCTTAGGCATTCAGTTCATCAGTTAAAGCTCAGAGTAAAGTAATGTAATGACAGTAGAACTAAGATATAAACCTTTTTAAGGAAAAAATGCCTACTTTTATGAAGACAATTTTATCTGGAAAGCACATAAAGCTAAAACAACAAGACGAACACAGAGAGGAATTATTTTTATCATTCATACAACAGAAGATCTAGAAGAATTCACCCACAATAAAAGCCACGCTGTACTTGCTGTTACCTGCTCATTAAAATCTGAATTGAAAAGGAAGAACCAAAGTAAATGATGAGAGAGGCTGTAAGACATATGCAGTCTATACTGGATCAGGGAATTGAATTTTGCTCAAGCCCTCTGCCCAGTTTTTTACCCTCTCCACTTCTTTCTAACTCCATTCCTCCATGCCCTAGAGCACTATTGCACACTGCTTTCCTGGTATTTTCACTGACACAGGCAAAATAAGATTTTTCTCCAGAAATGTGCTATCGAGACTCTCAGACCTAAAATTCACAGGTCTCTGCTGCATGCTCCTAGAGTTTTATAAGAAACTATGACTGAGAGGTATAATTTGAAACTATTGTTATACTGATAAGGCCACAGCTTATTTTCCTATAACAGGTGACCCAAGGGAAGTAATTTCCTGTTTGATGAGACACCTAAATGACATTTAGCTGTGGGTATCAGAATAAGATGCCCTGCAACTACATTTAAAGAATGTTGAGCTTATTTTGGCTGATGCCTGATACCTTTTGAATTGCACTTCATCCTTTGCAGCTCCTTTTAAAGGAAGTTTTAGAATGTCTGGTTTGAAGGTTCATGACCTGGAGGCCATCTTTGATATCAGCCTATCTTTTGATTATCATTTTAGCTACATGACAAAAAAACTTCTACATCTGCAGAGGACAGTAAGTAAGGCTACAACCAAGGCTGTCTCAGGAGGGTGCTAAGCTGTCATTCATGCTTTCATTACATCTCAGCTGGATTATTGAAATACATTGTTCACAGGCCTTCCAGACCAGACACTTCAGAAACTGCAACACAGCAAAAATATTGAAGTTGGAGGGATAAGTAGTTGTCAGTGAGCACAGCCCACAGAACTCATGCTGAGAGCTTAACAAGAACCTCAGGCAAGACAGCAAACTGCACTTCTGGTCTCCCAACCCCACCACTAATAACAGTTCTCCACATCTGTACCAGCACTGAGCCCAGGAAATAGATTTGGCCCCTCTGGGGATTATCTGGTTATTAATGACAGGGCAGACAGTAGTTCAGGACTTGCTAAGCACTGTGTGGTTTTCTGCACATCAGGCACTCATGAAAAAAGATTTGCCTTCACAGTGTCCCAGAGGCCAGGGATTCCCCTGTCAAATTCAACCAAGGGACCCACTCTATTTACTCAGGCCAATTTGTTTTGTCAAAAGAAAAATGCCACAGACTACCCAGGCTCTTCTCATTTCTCCTGGATGTCACCCAATCCATATGGGTGAACTCCAACGCTAGCTTGGAACCAGGACTATGAAAAAAAAAAATACATGTAGCATTTTGACATTGAAATCAAATTATTTACATAAAGTGAGAAATCACACTAACCACAGAAGAGCTTAGAACACTACTCAGCTGTGAGGTTAAAATCAGATCATTTGCTCTATGAGCAGAGGGCTGCAGCTATTCCTCCATGCGAAGTGGAGCCACAGAGGTGTTGTCAGGTTGAGCTACAGGTGTAGTGCAAACCAGCTCCAGCTGCACTCTGGTCTTGTGGCAGTGTGGATTCACAGTGATTGTACAGTTACTTTCAGCTGGTGTGGAAATATGAGAAAGTTACACCAAATGCCTTTGGAGAACAAAAATTAAGACAGGCCAAATATGATCCAAATACAACCAGGACTTCTGTGTTAACAGAGTCACGAGGGCTAAAACATCCAGTGTGAATTTTTAGCAGAGTTTTTACATTGAAGTAAGTTGAGCCATAACTCACTGTGCATCATATTACAGTCTCAGGATATTTTCAAACACAGACCAAAAATGTTTTTTCAACTGCATGCACTCACAATGGCATCTCAATATCACTTGCCTTTGAGTACCACCTCAGCTTACACTCTCTAGTTTGTTACCTCTGTAATTTTCCTCCATATGAAGGTCATTCAGAAATTTACTGTATTTGGTAATGTATTGGTATAATTACAAAATCTCATTAAGGAGAACTTCATTATTGATTTACTGGTTTTCTATTCATTAAATTTCACTATAAAAAGGATTATTACTTTTAAAGTCAGCATGCTTAAACACAAATGGAATTATCGTAAGAGAAACAACATAAAATGGAGCTATTAATATTAAAACAGCTATAGTTTGAAGATTATTCATTTAATAAATCTTTGTGATATTAGCAAGATTGATGAGTAGTAGTACAAATGAAAGGAACATGGGAGAGATGATCATTTATTATCATTACAGAGATATAAAGTATGATTCAGTGTTTCATAATGGATGTTAAATTTGATTTAACATATGGCTGACTCATTCTCTGAAAACTTCTTAAAGACATGAACTCATCGAAAAGTCAAATCCATTGTCTTAATAATACACATGAATTATCTTTTGATAAGAAAATAACTACTATGTCCTAAGACAAATCAGACAGAATATGGCAGAGCTGGCATGCTATATGCCAGCAGTACAGAAAATGTACACCTGTAGGCAGAAAAAATGCCTCAACCACGCTGTGCCAAGCAAGAAGAGAAAACAAGCAAAAGATGCTTCTCTTTTTGCAGCAAACCCACACACCCACAGGCTGCCTGCCACCTGCCCCATGCCTGTATGCCAGGTACTGCTGTTACCAATGCAAAACACCCTAGCAAGAGCACACCTGACTGTCAACAGGGGCAAGACTCACTTACTAACCTACATGGTGCATGACCTGCTCACACCTCTTTGATGTGTAAACAGGGATCACATACATACATAGCTCATGGCACACTTGGGCAAACTTTTTACTGATGCCAGTGGGCTCAATCAAGTCTCTGCAGAAGAAAAATTACAGTCAAGTGATGTAGCAAACTCACCAAGGTTCACTGAACTCATGCTTTAACCCCATTCAAGAAGTTGATTCCAGTATGTACAGAGCAGTACCTCTGAGACATAAATATACAGTCCTAGAGTTAAAACATCTGCACAATTCAAATATTAGGAACTCTACACAAATGCTGAGGAGAAGAAACTGAATTTTATTACCCTATTAATACTCTTTATTTTTAGGAAATCGGAGTGTAAGAAAGGACCATTAATTGCCTGATCATTTAGGAAATACTACTGTTTTAAATATCCTAACAGATTAAAAAAACACATTTAACAAATGAGTCATTTTAAGTGAGTTACGGGTACTTCTTGGTGAATGAAGTCCCAGCAGACTTTTTCTGAGTCTGTGTCTGATAGACCTGAAATCCAAATTAACTGTGTGTTCACAATTTGCTCTGTGTCATGGTGGTGTTACTTCTTAGTAATCCTGGGTTCAAAGACCTCTGAAATATACTTTGGTAGATCCACCATTATTTTGCTGTGAATTAAGAGCAAACAAAATGGCTTCACCCCTACTCTGTCCCCAAGACTTTCACCCTCACATGAACAGGACACAGATGGGACTGAATCCATGTAGCACCCTTGGTACACTCAACACCTGTGTCATGTACAAAATGTACAAAAACACCATTTTCCACAGTGTGCACTTCTGCTGCCTCTTTCCTTGCCTGTAGTTATTTGCAATATTTTTTGTTTAATTAGGAAAAATAACTGAATCAATACCTCGCCACCTCACTGCTCCTCTGGCCTGAGATGCAGCACTAACAGGATAGTTATTTATTCACCCACTTGTGATAGTCTAGTCCTTGTTAAAATATTGGCAGCCCAAGTGCCAGCAGTATGGTTTACTGGAGGGTTTACTGTTCTGGCCTACCAGGTTCTTGCTTAGAAATCATCCTCATAAATAGACTCCTGTACAGGTCTGATGCTTTAAGTTCCCACCTCTAAAGAATTTTACTTGTTTCTACCCTCTGTCATATCCTATAACTAATCCAGACTTTTACTTAATGGAAAAGGACTGCTGGGCTGCTTCGTTTACCCCGTCTTATGAAATGATTTACATTTCTAAAGGAAAGGCTTTGTCTTGTTCTAACAAATAGCAGGCCTAATTCTGGAGCCTGTTGCAAGATCCGGCCTTTAATAACCAACACATTCCTTTCCATACATCTTCACAAATACCATCTCATTTAAGTGAAATGTGACAGACTTGGATGAGCAGAAGAGTAACAGAGTAATAGAGTTTTCATTCTTCAAATACTAATGTAATCACCTGCTAAATGTCCTATTTACTATCTCTGTTCTGCCATTTGTTTATTTAGGTAGTAACTGAATCTGCACATTAACATTATGTACATCTCAGACACTGTCATACTTTGCCTGTTTCACCTTTTCTCCATCGTCTGTGAGAATTTATTTTCTCTTATGTAGCACTATTCAGACAAACTTCCCAGTTGTTAAATGCACTAAAGAAGTAGGAGAAGAAAATCGTGACAGGATGAAAAGGTTTCAGAACATTTGGCAATGGATGGATATGCAAATATGAGGCAGAGATGACTGGTAATAGGAAAATTCTAGTGTCTACATAGTTTTTTAACATGCTCTTCTTTCTAATTTTACAGACTGACAATGGATTCAAAAGCTCCCAGGAGAAAGTGAGCATGGCTGAAATGTAGGAGGTCTGGTACAAAGATGAACAAGCCTTGTTAAGTGAAAACTTTTGAATATATTTTCCCTTTTTGGTTTGCTGCAGTGAGTTTCTCTGCTTCTAGTAATTCACTTCTGCTTGTTTACAACTAAAGGAAAACATCCATGCTGGAATATACAAGTGAAGTTCTTTCTGCAGGTGATTAGGTATCACAGAAATATAAGGATGAAAGTTAATTTGGAAAGCTGTTAATTGCAAATAAACTCCAACATTAGCAACACTGCCCCTGTTGCACCCTCCATCCTAGCAAAGCACATCAGAAAAAGGACATTTTCAAGCCACTTGGAGGAACAGACATTTTGCTATTTTGCTGGACTATCCCATTGATTCTTACTCTGTTCAGTTTCTCACAAGTGAACAAACTGTCCGAAGGTAAACCACTGAATATTCAACGTAGTGCTGAGGAGACAGAATTGAAGAAAAAAAAAATCTTTCAATTGTTTTTACTTGGTTTGCTTTTAATAATGTCTCTTCTCATGATAACATAGAAAGTCTTTGCAACAGACACATAAAAACCTTGAGCCAAATTAATCAATGGGGAAACAGCGGATCAAACTGATTTAACCAGCAATGAGATTTTCCTGTGTGTATAAAAGCAATAGAAATAACAACAAGATTTGCACTCAATGGTAATTTGTTGCTTATCTAAAGATCATAAAGACACCAACCATGCAAACTGTGGCTTCAAGCACACTTTATCCCAGCATCATTAATTCCAGTATTAGACCCATCCCAGGTCCTTATATACCAGCACCTCTTTGTTAAAGTAAGCATGTTCTGCAAGTGCTCTGTTGCACTGCACAGATCCACTCTGTCACATATGGGCCTACTTTCTACAAATTTTACTTCCCTTTCTTCACAGTTTTATTGTTGCCTTTACTACAGCATCATTATCCCAGCATCATTAATTCCAGTATTAGACCCATCCCAGGTCCTTATATACCAGCACCTCTTTGTTAAAGTAAGCATGTTCTGCAAGTGCTCTGTTGCACTGCACAGATCCACTCTGTCACATATGG
Organism: Calypte anna; assembly: GCF_003957555.1. Classification (NCBI taxonomy): domain Eukaryota; kingdom Metazoa; phylum Chordata; class Aves; order Apodiformes; family Trochilidae; genus Calypte; species Calypte anna. The sequence goes on from NC_044258.1 coordinate 13,221,374, forward strand.
GCCTACTTTCTACAAATTTTACTTCCCTTTCTTCACAGTTTTATTGTTGCCTTTACTACGGTTGACTTATCTCGTCTTTCTTTCCCTTTCCTTCTCTGTTATTCATCTGACTGAGATATTTTACTCTAGAACTTTGTCCTATCAACTTCTGTCTTATTCCATCTCCTTGAGCATTTCAAAATGGAAAAAATAATTGAATATTTGAAGAACAAAAAAAAGAAGATCGGTTTGTTTGGAAATTAAAATAACGTTGATCCATTTTTGATGGTGATCTTCCCTGGCCAAATTGTTCTAAACCTCTTAATTAGCATTCAGTTCTTTCATATCCACTGTAATTTCTTCCTGCTTCCTGGGGTGGGGTAAATATATATGAATTTATGATTTGCAATATTCATAATCTATAGTATATGATTATACCTCCATTTTTTTTAATGAGTTTTTGAGAATGAAGACAACCAAAGCCAGTTAGGGGATGTAACTCATCAAATGCCAAGAACACCAATTTAATAATCTGAACAACTGCTCTGTCCTAGTTTCTCTTCAGAGGGACTACCTTAACCTCATTTCATGTCCAGTCATTACCATACATAAGACCCTTGATTTGTAGCAGTAGGACCCATAATCTCCAAGGATACTCAGGGCTATCAGCTTTGGTGAAGAGTGGAGCACATTTGTACCACTGGTAAAGTACTATCAGCCCATGAAAATGATCACAGCCCTAAGAACATGAAGTACTGAGGTCTGAAAATGCTAAGCATAAATACTGTTAGTTATACCCCTTCCTTATCATGGTGCTTGTTTCTAAAAAGTCTCCCCAAATTTGAGATGATGATGTAAATGAGATAAAGCATTTTTTCTGCAGCACCATGCTTTATCTGGATCTTTTCATTCTCTCCTAGCCAAGCTTAAATGCCATGTAGATGATTTTCAGAATATATGGATTTTCTGTTCTTTTTCTTTCTGAGGCTTCCAACACTGATGCTATTGTTGAGCATTCAAAGGCTCTTTGTAGCCCAAAATAGCTGTACCAAAGTTTTTTCCGTATTCAGTCATTTTACCTAGAATCTGATTCTTATTCTGTGGGGTAGTGATGAGTCTTTGAAGCCCTGCATTCTTTTGCAAGCATTTAAGGTTCAGAAGTCCCCAATGCCTAGTTGATCAATACTTTGGGAAGATCCTGTGACGCTCATTAACACAGAATGCATTGTATTTCTTCAGCTCCTCTGTCCCTTGTGCTCAGAAAACCCTGCAGCTTCTCTCCAGCTAAATGGCCTTCAAGTTCCTCACACAGCTTGTTGAGGTGTTTTCCTGCCCATTTTTCAGTGATACAGCTTAACATCTCAGATTAATCTTTTGTCCTAAATCCTCCCTTTTCTATAGACAATCAGTCACGTAAATAAGAGCGGGTGGGGAAAACCAACTTCTCAAGTGTTAATTCCTGGTGCTGTTTCTGTGCTTTTGCTCGGAAATGAAAAACCTGGAGGCTGTCAGAGGCACAGAGTACACAGCAAGGACACCCTCACACTGCCCTGGTCCACACAGATGAATGGCCAGATGACTTGGAATGACAGTTTTCTCCATCTTGCTCTTTGAACTCAGCTGTGGGCAAGGCTGACAAAGGCTACATTGCCTCCTCTTCTGTCTGCTGCCTTCAACATCAGACAAAGAGATTCCAGGTGGTGCCAGACCAAAAAATACTGAGTATCATTTAACCAGACTTCATCTCTGTGGGGACGCCTAAAACAAAGCTCAAATACTGCTTATTTACTATTTCTGGCCTTTAAAAAATGTTCAAGTTCTCTATACATATAGCTGCTAGCTATCTCTTCAGTCAAATATCTGCTAGGTACCTACTCAGGACTGCATTTCATCCCAGACTAATTTCCCCTACTCCAAACCAGTAGCCTGAGCTGCTTCCAGCTGGACCTCTAAGGACTGGACCTCTAATAGGCTACTTCACAAAATTTGATTTCATCAGTAATGATCTGGCTAGACCACCTATAGCAAAAGCTATACTGGGGAGGAGAAGGCTGCTATGGAGAAACATGTGGGCATCTGGCATATCACTGGCTCACCAGAAGTACACACCAACCCTTTACGTTACCTGAGAGCATTATCAAGCAGTACAGAAAAAAAAAAATAAAAAAAAAATCCCTATTTCACTACTCTTGGCTGTAAACTCAATCCATCTTCCATCCCAGTATTGTTATGACATTCAAATGAAGAGGCTGTTTGTATTTTCTCCTTACTTTGTCTGTAGATCTGTTACTATGAATCCAGTGAGATCTTAGTTAAAGTAAACACCTGACAGGAAACTTCTAAACAAAAGGCAAAATAATTTCTGAAAACAAATCTGTGTTCTCCCAACTGAGAAAAAAGGATTCTGAAATTACAAAATCAATGGCTAACAGATACTTAGACAAGTTAAGATGTGATCTTCTAATCTCTGAGCACCAAGATAAACCACTCTCTGCAAGTCAGAAAAGCAGGCCAGTGTTTAAACCCAGCCTGTGCTTGTTTTCTCATGCACAAGCTGGGAAGTACTAAGTGACCTAAACTGCAAGCTACTGTAACTCTCATTTGTAGTTGTGATGCTTAAAATAGCAGCTCAAGAGATATATTTATCTTTTGCCATCTTATCTAGAAAGCACTGTAAAACAACCACCAGTCCATCTCAAATCAGAGCTCACGAAAAGTGAGAATCATATGTCTGTATTACCAGCATATTTCTACGTGGAATCGATATTTTTAAAAACAAATTTTACAGAAATCAAGCAGCAATATAATCATGCAGGTATAAGCTTTACAGCATAAATCAGAATGCTTCTTGGTATGTAAAGAGACTTAACTAAAAGACTAAATGAAAACCACAGTTCAGAAACAGATTCATCTATTTTCAGATACAGAGTTCACATGCCTGCCCCACAAGTCTGGCTAAAACTTGGTTTGATAAGGCAGCCATGCATTTGGGAATATAAAATACATATATTCAATCTATACTACCACACATTACTAAAACATTTCCTCAAAGACAGCAGAATGATCTCCATTCCACATAATATATATTTGCATCCTTTCTTTCTGCATTGTATTAATAACCTGACGTGACAAATTATCAGGGGAGAGAAACACAAAACAAACCTTGATCTGCTAAAGATGCCTTAGTGCCCTTACCTAAAGAGATACACCTATACTCACATCACCTCAGCCTTGCTCTAATTAAGCAAGGTCCATAACAATGCTGAAAGGAAGTGTCCCCACAAAAATGTTAATTAGAGCAGCACAGTAACATTGCTGGCTTGGGCACAGATTCCTAATGGCAACAACTACTGCAAGGGGATGCTGGCTTTGGCCATCACCTGACCCAAGCTAGTGATTACTGTCAGAATGAGTCATTTCACCCAAATTAAGTCACGGTTCTCCCACTGGAGGGTGACTGGCATTTCCTGAGCAAGTTTGCTCAGCTTTCTGCAAACTCAACCTCAGGCACATGAAAGTCAAGCTGTGCTCTTCTTGGTTCTCACCGCAGAGGTGGAAGCAGTGATAGATTTCTTCAGACCAAATCTTGCCCTCAATTTCACTTGTGCAATCCTGGCTCTGAGGCCAACTGGAATACAAAACAAGTATAAATATGACAAAGGCAGCATATGTGGCTTGGAATGTATACAAGATTGGTTTGTTGGCAAAAAAAAGATGACATTCTTAGATGATTTTTCTGATCTATCCTAACTTTAAAGCAATATCTGTACTGAGCTGTTTCTAGCAAGCAGATGAAAAAAACAGGATGCAACTTGAAAAGAGAATCTAAGTAAGGATTTTTAGATGAAATATATTCCAAGATTCAAGAATCTCCTCTGGGAACACATTTGAATGCTTTTTACTCATGCCTGTGAATCCCAAAGAAAGGGTCTATTTGTTTTCCAGTACCTAGCACAAGGCAGCAGACTCTAAAGAGTGCCCAGGGCTGAGTTACCTGTTCAGTGACACAGGCAAGAATGGGGTGCTTTAATTCCCCTTCAGTCTTGCTATTTCAGAACATCTCAGTCAGATTCCCAGTGCCCATGGGAGCAGCAGATGCCAGCTGTTCAGTTCCTTTCAGTATCAGGTGGAATGGGTATGCAAATCTGGGACTCATGTAGTTAAGTTCCCAACCATTCTTGATTTCAGCTTTAGAGACTCACAATGATTTCCTAAGGTAATGCTTAGGAAAGAAATGTTTAGAGCTGATTTTGTTTTCTTCTAGAGAAAAAAAACACAATAAACCTACTAATTTGTAAGTGCTTTGGGAATAATTGCATTTTTATTTAGATGATGTTTCTTGCTCTCTGTCACATGGAGGTAAAACCAAAGCAAATACTTGAAATCAGTAGAAAAAGCTCTTCAATTGACCCTGTTTTCATAAGCTTATATAAAAATACTTGATTAACAAAAGCTACAAATTATAAATAATAATAATCTACAATTTTAGCTTGACTGAAAGGGAAAACTTGCCATAATTTTACCTTAAAGAACAAAAATGAAAGCTTTTCCAAACATTGCCAGAAGTTAATGGAATTGTGCAGCAGTAATTACAGTAAGGGCAGCAAAACAAGAGCAGCCTGACGACAGATGTGAGCCTTTTAGAAAAGTTAAATTGCTGGCTTCCCACATAGCTCTGCAGGATGTGCACTGCCCTCCAAACAACAAAGAGCTTCCTAACACCTTATAAAGAAAGAGCTCTATTTTACCATCCAGGTGGAATAATCTCAAGCTCTCAGTTCAATAGGATCATACCCATATCCATTCGTTTATTATAATACTGAGCTTTTCCCTTGCCTATTTCCACACCCTTCATATTAATACAAGACAAGACTAAATACTATCACCATAGCCACTTTCAATTATTGCTTTGATATTTTGTTGCTCAAAGCTATAGAAATTCAGTTGACGGATTCCAATCTTGCAGAAATATGAATGTGATTATTATTATGAGGAGAAAAGTTTTGAACCATCTGCAAAAAACTGAAATAATAATGAAACATACTTCCCCAAAGATGCTGTATATCACCTTTGTTTAATATTTCTAGGTTTCGCTTAGAAAAATTAATGCCTTGGGAAAAAATAATTGAAAGTGTCTTTCTGGAGTACTGTAAGCATCCCCCTTGGGGTCTTTATTATTCTAACAATTTCCCATTTTAAAATATAGAGGTACTAACAACCAACAAATTATTACATTTCCTTTAAATGAACTGAAACAACAAAGATAATTAACTAAGAACATAAGCCTGCTTTCCATATGGTAATACACATCCCAAGGGCAAAGCACTTCTCTTTTAAGGAATCCCCCATAGACTTCTTATCCACCTTGTAATGGTAATTAACAACTGCAAAATACAACTGAACTTGCTCAATGTCACGAAATTCTGCAATGCATTACTTTTTCATGGAAAATTAATATGATCTGTAAAAAAAAAGAGTGTAGGTCCTTGGAAGAATAAGGTGTTACTTCCTCCGATGGAGCATGCTGATGTAACTAGCAGTATGTTATAAAGTCTGAAAAGGTGTTCAGAACAATGTTTTTATTGAGGGTTATGTCAACAAGAAGTCTAAAATGGGAAGCAGAGCTTCCTGCTTTGCTAAGTAGTAGTTTATGGTATCTCCTGTGAACAAACTTTGTGGAAAAGAGAAAGGAATACATTGGTTAACAGATATCTAATGTGTTAAAATTTAGGCTACACATGGCAAACTATGGTTTTATTATAATTTCATTAGTTGACACAAACAGTACACAGAGTACTAAAGCTTTCTTAGAGCACACAGTGCATATTAAAATTCAAAAGCATCTTGTCTACACTACAATTTAAGCTTGGAAGGCGTACTAGGCAACAAGACTATTGTTAGTAGGAATAATATAAGGAAGAATGTGGTATGTGGAATGAGATTAAAACTCAAGAGATACACCCAAGATAATCACAGGGAAGAATGGGAGGTAAAGAACTGCCATTAGATTGGCTGTGAATTTACAGCTATAGAAACAAAATGTCACTTCAAGGAATCCCAGAGAGGAAAAGATATGCCCAAAGCACGATAACAGCTTGCTCAGTTTTCCAAGAGAACATCTCCATAGATGTATAATCCCTTCACACCAATGATGTGTCTTCTACCACACAGGAGACCACACCAGAAATTCAGAGCTACTTTTCCTGTGCAGAAGCTTTCAAGCAAAATTCTGTATAACTTAAGTCAAAGTAAACTTTGTCATCAACTTCCATGGCACAACTACTGTCCTTTATGTATCTGGAAAATAAACAAAAAATCCCCACCCAATTCCACAAACAAAACTAACAATTCCATTTCCCTGAGGGACATTCAAATAACTCACCATGAGTAGTCTTAATGCCTGCCAATAACTGTGGGAAGGCAGAAAAGCCATGCAGTGATGAGCAACACAACTCTGGCTTAGTATTCAAGTTTTCTTATTTTATGATATTATTTCAGTGAGGAATTTGACACCTCACCATTGCTGCAGCATGGACTACATTTAAATACAAGAACATTTTACATGGGATAAACCACTGAGCTGGAAGAAAATGAATGATTGGCACAGGGCAGAAGTACTTTTTACTTCAAGGCTCTGGTCTGTCATTTGCTGGAAAATCTGTTTTATTAAATGCCACTCACACTTCCCAGATAAGTCACCAAGGGATATGCCAGACTTTTTCCAAGTACTACTTGATCACTGATGCAAACACAACATCTCTTTTGATATTCCTAAGCACTGAAGTGTATACATTTCCCAAACAACCAAATGTTTAAAAGGCTAAAAGAGGGAAAGATATAAACCCATTGGACAAAGAAAGGGAAAATGAATCTGTACTTTTATTTAAATATTTCGTGCCAACTGCTCGGGATTTTTTTTTTTATTTGGGTTTTACTAAAGTGTAATTTCAGTCAATCAAGTAAACATTTATTACCAGGAAACAGGACACAGGAGGGTAGTAAGGTCTAGTATGTAACAGTGATATACCAAGAGTCGTCACTGTGGCTTGTGATCTGCTCCTGTAAAATATCTCTCTATAATCTACCCATGCAGAGGAGGCTGGAGGATCATGGCCTAAGTTTCAGGTAACTGTGAAGGCCAAAAGAGTAAATGGAAGCTGACTTACACACATTTGACTGTAGATGTGCACAGATGAATTCTGTTGAACTACAGCCCTTCATCTGACTCAGCTGGTCTCTGTCAGGTGTCACAGCTAAAGACACTGATATCATCCACACCAGTGGCTGTGGTTTTCACTTCTGCTCAATATGTCAAAAGAAAATAAATGTATTCCAGTGACAATCAGCAATCAGGCAGATTATTAGCATGAAAATAACGCTGTTATTCAGGGACACCATACAGAATACTTGTCTCCTTAGTCCCCTTCAATCATATGAAGCATTGTAAATAACTTTTTTTCAAAAAGTGGGCTTAGATCATGGGCTTAGATCACTATTAAAGAATTTCAAAGTGCTCATACATTGTAAGTTACCTAGCACTGATCATCTAACATACATAGTATTTACAGCAATAAGTGAAGTTTATTTACTCTTAAAGCTGTTAAAATCAAGGATGTTACTACTGTTAAAATCAAGGATGTTACACAGCAAGTCTATCCATCACACACACTTATTTCAAAGGGCCTTTTCTGCAGCTTAGATCTGTATAAAAATTTCTTAAATCAGGCACTGCACAGATTTCAGGGTGATATATAATAGCATGACTCTAACCCCAAGCATGCTTTACAGCACTATTAAAAAAAACAATAATAAAAGATTCAGCCAATTTAGTCTTGTTGAATAATTTCACCTATATCATCTGCATTACTGTTTTAATCTCCCTTTTCCTTTGTATCAAAACCAATGACAAACTGCACACCCACATACACATTATTGAGAAGACTGACTACTAACCATAATAGATTATTCTAATTATCTTCTACAAAACAGCACATTACACTTGATAATAACCAGTGCCAGATCATTATAAATTAAATTTACCAACAGTAGAGGCAGGGAAAAAACATTTATAGCACAAACAAATATCACTTTGCCTCAGATGTATCTCAGATTATGAAGAGAGAAACCACCCGTGTTTCTGAAGGACTCTCAGCAAACAGAGTACATCCCATATTGCAAACGTTGTCACACAGAATACTAATTATCACTTAATATCTGAGTGAAAATAACATAACACCTTATTCAGCTGAAGGCTATGGTTCCTGGCAACTGCTATGCAGGACTTGTCCAGTCTGCAAATCCACCCACAGAGAGTCATTTCCAAGCAAGCCCCAGGCTCCCATTTGAAAAGGCCCCTCACAACCCAGACACTGCGGTGCCTTTGTCAGACACACCTCTCAGCCTGCAGTTTTCCATCCAGCACAACCAAATCACCCACCCCAGACACCAGGATACGCTAAAAAACAACCCCAAACCTACACAGCAGGCTTTTTCCTACTGCTTCAGGCATGCGTCGCCATTGCAGCTGGGCTCATCGCGGGAAACCCGGCACTATCCAGGGCCACAGAGGCTGTAATCCACCATCCAGCTTCCCTAATCCCTGGGACAGCCCTGAGCTCACTTTCTCAAGCATTTTTTACCACTATTTATGTCAGGTTTTGCAGGCTCAGTCTGCTCATCAGAGCTCTTGATGGGAAACAGTAGCGCTCGATGTGAGGATGCACCGGCATAGGCCACTGCCGGGTTCCTGTATTAACAGGCAGGCACCAGCAGCAAAACTGACAGAAAAATTAATAATCTCATGCCTCACGACCCTTCCGACATATTCACTATTGGAATGAAAATGTCTACCTCAATGTTTATCCCTCTCACTCCCACCAGGGCAGGGCCAGCATCTCCCCACCGCGGCCTCTTCACCCCCCGGCGCGTGGCCGGGAGAGCCGGAGCTGAGCCCCCAGGTAGGGCTGCAGGGGCTCTGCTGGGGGAATGTGGGCAGCAAGGGGCTGTGCCAAGCTACAGCCCAGAGATTTTAGACTTGCTCCAGAGGGAGCTTTGTATCCGCTTTCAAATAGGTGATTAAAGGTAGAACAACTTGTTCTTGGGGCAAGATTTATAACAAGAACTGACAAGCTCCAAAATTTCAACTGAAGTCTCACAGGCTTTTCTCTGTTCTTCTTTACTTCATAATCCTAGGCCTTATCAAACAGGTTAGCAGCATGCTACCTCAGTACATCATAAATTATGTAAGATTATACAGGATCCAAGGTGAATGGCTCCAGTAGAAGCGAGGCCCTTGGTATTTCCCGACTTTGGGGTGCTTTTCATTCTTAGTGCTGCATTAGTGTTATTTTCAAGTGTTTGATGCAGTATTAACTGGTGCCGTGTTTTGAGGAATAGAGCTGTACAACACTGCCCGAAGGAAAGAGAAAATACCTTGAAATGAAATGTGTGATCATTTACAATGCCGAAAGCTTTTTAGCTAAGGGCATTATTTCACAGCCAAGGTAAGCACTCTCTCCTATGGGTACAACTACACAGCTGCTGTTCAAAAAACAAAACAGGGTTTCTGTTTCCAGCCTATCTTTCCTTCTTAAATTCACTCAGACGAGAATTGATCTCCTGCCCTGAAGGTGACACAGCTTCCCCCAAACCAGGCCACCAGCAGCTGCCGTGGAGCTTTCCCTCTGGACAGCCCCTCCAGCCTCCTGCAGCATGTTCCCTGTCCAGAAACCCAAAAAGCCAATGGACATACTTGACCCCAGGAAGCAGAGAGGGATACCAAATCCGGAGGTGGCACAACATCACTTGAAGGTATTAAGGTGCCACAGGACACCAGTGTCAACACCAGTCGCTGGTGTTGAGCTAATATAACCAGTGAGCAGCAGCAGCTCCACAGGGTAGATGAATCAGGGATGCTCCAGAGCCCTCAACTTCACACAGCCCCACAGCCTCTGGGCACAGCAACAAGGTCAGATGCTCCTTCCGGGGTCCTTCAAACATCCTGGAAACAGCAAGTGATAAACCAGAATCTATCCAGGAGTGAAGACAAGCACGGCCACACCTCAGAGCTGAGCTTAAATGCAGCCATCACAGCAACGAGCTGTGGGAGTGTGGGTGGACATCCCAGGTGAGACTGGTCAGGGAAATTAAGGACCATCAGAGCCCTGGAGATGGCTGCACATGGGTGCAAGAGCCTTAGTGAGGTTGTCTGTGTCTTCATCTAGGAAAAAAGCAGGAGGTAGAAATTTTCAGCAGCAATATATTCTGAATTGCACAGCTAAAACAAAAGGCTTCTCTAAGTTCTTCCTTTGCCTTCAGGCTCTCCAAACCGTTCCTAGTTTGTGGAAAGCACAGCATGAGAGAGTGCACACAATCCCTCCAGCAGCAACAGCACACAGTGAAAAAATGAGTTAACATTTGAATTAAAGTAAGCCATTTTATTTAATTTCTCAGCTTCCTTATCCCTGAAAAAGAAATTAAGTTTCATCTCATGAAGACCTGAAAGCTGGGCAATCTTTGGGAAAAATCTGCCTTTCAAGGATGCTAGAAATTGAAAAAAAAAATTCTATGCAGCATAAATAAGCCTTAGCCTACAAAGAGTCTGCCTTCAGCTATATGTATATGAATGTGCAAACATATAATTGGTGCATAAATTTATTAATGCAAGCTCAGAAGCTTTACACCTTGTAGTCAAGTTGACATATGATCTTTTTATTTTATTTTACAATAGGAGAAAAAAGTAGTGCAGAACTGATAAAACTGTTTGAGATTAAATTGGATTTTCCACTACAGAAAGCTGTTTGGAGACAGGTACTCCAACAGTGAGACATGGTACAAAAAAGTCTCTCAGAGCCTTAATGAGAGTGACAAGGGGGAAAAAAGTGTTTGTGCTCTTCTAGAATGTTACTCCAAATGCTGCTTTTGTCACAAAATACTTATGCTTCTTTGCAAAAACTGTTTTCTTGTTGTCATTATTTTGCAGTACTTAGCTGAGAGGATGGAACAAAAAAGCTGCATTATGTAAAATGTCTTACTCAAGCAAAATATGACACCAGTTTTGGCTCTAGTGAGTAGTAAACGCATTATGCACTCAGATTCAAATACTCAGTATATTCACTATAATGAATATAGAATATCAGGGTTCACCTTATAGTACTGAGGGGCTGGCATGATTAGTGAAGTCAAAAGATGTAAAGGATTGCAGGGGCTCTTGGCTTCAGAAAATGAACTTGCTACAGGTGTCCAGAGCTTGCTTCATGCTTGATCCCCTGCTCCATGCTGACCTTCCAGACAATCATCTCCTTTTTCCCCCCACCATCAAGGTTGTCTGAAGTCTACAACCCCTCCTCCAAGCTTGTCCCTCCTTCTCTACTTCTTCCAAGGACAGAGGCAGCTCACCATGTCCTTAAAACCCTCACATCTCTCCTTCCTTTTCAGTTGCCTTCCTCTTCTCCTTCCAAGGACTCTGTTTTGCCTTTACATTTCTCTCTTACACTAGGAAATGCTGCTTATTCTCTCCTCTGTGCCAAATACAACATTCATTACTCAATATCCACTACTTTCCAGCCCATCCAAGGAGGATGTCTTGGTCCTTGTCTCCACCTCATCTCTGGGCACACATGTACTTCCTCCCTCTTCAGGATCCTTGTTATCTCCTGTTCCTGTGGAGTGTCAGATGCCTTTTAATCTCTTCATGATTTATACTCTCAATTCTTGGATACAGGCAAAAGGAAAAACACAGATCCCCGATTCAAGTCATGAACAGCAGGACAGATGAAAAACATCCTTTCTTTCAACTCCTGTATCTCTGCAGTCTAGTAAGAGATGAGCTCTCATTGAGGCTTAGACAAATTGAAGATCTCATTGAAGATGTGAAGCCCCTTACAACCTGAATTATTCTGTGATTCTCTGCTCATGGACAGCTGTGGTTGGGAAAGTTAAGATTTTTTCCAGTTATATCAGACAGTTCCAGTGGCACTGCATATGCAGAAAAGTTCATTAAACCAGGAAGATTTCAGCTGAAACACGCTCAGGTAAATGAATCAGTATTTTCTGGTTCAATTTTTTTAATTTCACAAAATAACTCTAAATTCAAACAAACCAATGAAAACTTCAGCTTGAAAAAATGTTACGCAATTTCTTTGACTTTCCTAAAGTACAGCAGGATAGCACATTGATGTCAGTACTGCTAACTAAGCAGTGAAAGGGAATCTGTTTTTCACGTGAAGAATATTTGCAGGCTGAGTTATCAGTTAAACCTATCACAATACTTAGAATCACATACTGAGGATTCTGAAAGTAAACACAGACTGTCTATGTAAGGTGCTAAAGTAGCTATTTGTTGTGTCATTCATCAAAGATCTGCATTACCAAGTTCTGATATGCCCAAGGTTGTAAACACAGAATTGAAGACATTGAGATGAACTGGGCCTGGAGCCCAGGAAATGATGATAAGGAGCATCCAAGTAGCAGCACTCTGCTTAGAGTGCCTGAGAGGTTCCAGCTGTAATGTAATAAAATTTGTCTTAGGGGACTAGTCAAATTTTACCTTAGCACTGCCATTTTCTGCAGAATAATTAATATATTCATGCTTCTTCAGAAGAGTAATTTCTTTTTGACAATTTTTTTTTCTTTCAAAAGAGTGCTAATTACATTTTTTGCCCTACCATTTTCAGCACAGGCAGTTGTCTTCCTCTGCACTCCACAGTGTAACTCTAAGTTTAGCTGCTGCTGAGACAAACAGAACATCACAACAATGTCAGGACAAAGATGTGACAGCATCCAGCACGGTTCATGTTATCACAGTCCACAATTCAGTTTGCACTGCTTGTAACAGTTTCTGTCTCACCTTTGCCAAGTGAAAATGTTTTTCACATCTAATAGAGACCTTTGCAACAGAAACTCTTTGAAAAGGATGAACAACTTCATAAAAGCAGTAAATGGTATGGCAGTAGAAGTTTGGAAAAAGCTGGAGCTTGGAATACCACATGTATGTGATCTTTGCAAGCAGCCCTGGCATGCTCTGCTCACAGGTCCTGAGCAAACAGTGCTTCTCCATTCTTACAAAGCAGTGAGCCCTGAGAGCATTTCAAGCTCACAAGCCTGGGGTTACAACAGCCCAGTACACAATAGAGACCACTGCAACATTGCACCCAAGAATTTTCCCTGCAACCCACATTGCCTGCACCCACAGTTTCATAGTATGAAGATTGTGGCTGTAACAGTAGCTAACAACTCTTGTCCATCCCCACAACATCCCTTTGTACCATGTCTGTCCTCTGTGGGCTGCAGTATGAAGCAGACTTCAGGTCTGATGTCCTAAAAACCTTTATACCTCTATTTCCATCATGCATCTGTTGCCATGGACTGAGTACCTGCTGTCATTTCAGAAAGCAGACCGAAATTTTAAGGAACTTTCAGCTGGGAACATCCCTCTTATTAATATCACCTTCCATATTGTTTACAGTTACTTAGTATTGTCAAGAAATTTTATTCATTTGCACTGAAATTCCCAAGGTTTTTGTTTGTTAGCTGTTTTTTTTAATTTTTTTTGCTAGAATGGTGAAAATGAAATAATGAAAATCATGAAAATGTAGTGGAAAATTTAATAATTTTTACTTCCAATAAAAAAATATACTTTCTGGAAAAAACAACCAAACAAACCCCAATCCAACCAACCAAAAAAACACAAAGAACAACAAACCAAAGAGTTAGCAATTATTTATGGCAAATTTCACCTTGACTTCTCATCAGTTTGCGTTTGATAACAGCTCTGAATAGAACTAACACACTATTCAAGGTTGTCTTGAATAATCTTCAGTATTTCTTGACTTCTGAGTTACTATCATTACTGAAAGATGGATGATATTAATAACTGACTCTTTTGGGGAATGTATTTAAAGGATTCCACCTCCTACTTTCAAATATAATTTATTTGTAGGTTTTAAGAAAAATATTGATACTGAAATTAAAATCCATCAGTAACTCAATTGGATTATTCTATAGCATACAGATAGTGATCAGGAATTGATCTGACACAAGCTGAAGTCAATGGAAGGATGGTTATTAACCTTTAGGTCATGCTGCCTAGGAGGCTGAGGATTCTTTAATGAAAATATATCAAAATAACTATGCAGCATAAACATCTATATCCAGTACTCTCTGTATAGCTCTACAGTATGTATGTTAAGTGTGTAGGGAAAATGTTAAAGGGAACCTTGAAGCAATACTCTGTTCAAACAGACTGACTGTCCTTTATCTGGGCAGGAAGGAAGTACAGACTACAGTCCTACACAGTAGCAGCTGGAAGAAGTATGGTATCACATACCACAGCACCATCTAAAAAGTTCTGGGCAAGTTCTATTTCAGAGCAAGAATAAGACCCATTTCTTGGAAACTGACTGAAAACTCAGAGATTTACCTAATACTTCACGTTAATTAAAGCATCAGAGTAACATAGTCATGGATATGGCTCCACGAGCAAGAATAAAATTATTTCTGTAGCCCTAAAACCTGCTAGAAGAACCTGCTCATAAAAGGCACTCTAAGACCACTGAACAGCTATACCTGGTCTGTGTAGAGGAATATAATTCTGTGTAAGAGAGAAAGGTGAGGACTCATATGAGGTTATATTAGGTGAGGACTCAGAGAGGACTCATCAGTATTCAGGGCTATTATTTCAGCCAAAGGAAGAGATTAAGAACTAAGCCATAATGGTTTAGACACAAGCAGAATAAACTATACCCTCTAAGGAAGAGAACTACTGAGGAGAAATTTCCCAGAGGAAGGTGAGGAAATGTCCTTTCCAGCAGGAAATGAACTTGGAATACAGTCACACAAAACCTACCAGCATATATGAAAATTTCACATAATCTGTATAGCAACAGAAACAGGCTACTATCTGTAATTTATTAGATGAAGAATTATTTCACTTTGCCCTTCACTTAAGGGCTACTCACATAATCATAAAGAAACATGAAGCAAACAGAACATTTTTACAGTACCTTATAAAACGTTCAGAACACATTTAAAATGAGAAACTGGTGCGACAGGGTACAAAAATATTACAGGAACAAAATCTGAACCCAGATCCCCCTTTTGTGTAGGCAATTTTCAAATAAAGTAAAGGAAGAGGGAACTGCTGTGGGTCTATGGCTAGAACTGCTGTTTCAGAAAAAAAACAAACAAACTGAAAAATACGTGTAATTTACAGCAACTTCCTAAAACTAAACTTTCTCACCTTGCGGATTGTGGTATTCCCAATATAGCTAAACAGCTGCTAAGCATCCAGTCTTTAGGTACCACAAACACACTTTACCTGCAGTTGGACTTTTGCTGAAGTATTTTCAACTTCATGAAAATCCACAAGATGATATATAAAGAAAGAATACAGCCAAACGCATTTTACCCCTTGTTTTTCTAAGTGGGTGAAACTCCAAACCAACTGGAATGTTGTAAATCTATTGCTTTCACCACACATGCAAGAACCCCATGATTTCTTTTATATAGTGATCACATGTAAGCTTCACATATTCTACGTAATAAACAGAATTAAAAAGCTGTAGAGAGAACAGTTTTAACTGTTGCCTAGTAACAGTTACACTATTGGAATTGACCTTCATCTAGAAATAAAGAAAATATTTTAAAAGAGAGGAAGACAGTATTGTTATATTAAAAATATAAAATTATTTTTAAATTATTGTGGCAACATTTCTGAAGGTTCATTTTAACTTTTTCCTATTAAAATATCTCAAAGAGTTAAATAATTCCCCTGTTAAGCCATTTCCCATTTCACCATCCAAGCTAAGATTTTATGAAGTGTTGCTAAAACACGACACAGAGGATGAGTCTGTCACCTTGACAGCAAAAGCCCAACTGAAATCTAATGTAAGTGAACTTCAGATGTCTGAGAAACTTCAAAGAACAATATAAAAAATAGACTACGTGCACTGTATTTGCTAAAGGCATATTACCTTTTGTTTTCACCATAAATCAAATCCATACATAATTTGCACTCCCCAAACAAAATGAGTAGGTTCTGTGGAAGTTCTTATTTGTGAGCATGCACTTACATGCAGCTCTGGTTGGAAATCCTCTTTTATGTGAGCAGGGAAATGCAGACACATTTTTATAAGTACAAATATTTTTACATGTGTTACAACCCAAGGTATATAACATCTTAGATTGCAGTTCTTCTTAGCTGTTAAACTAATCAGTTGTAAATATTATTAATAAATATCTATATATATTTATTATTTATATTAATGTACAGTATGCTAAATGCTAGAATATATAGTTCTGTATAAATAGTATTTATTTTCCCATGGTGGCTGAGTATTTCAGTATTCAAACAGACTCTATAAAATTCAGAGGTAACAGGGGTCCCTTTGCAGCAGCCACACATCTTGGAGAACACATTTTTCCGAAAAAGACATTTCATAGGTGTAAAGGTAGTCTTTATGTAACCAGATATATACCTGTATATTCCTAAAACTGTTGTCTGTTTTCAGGTCAGTTCCCTTGTTTAGAAGGCTCAGTTTTAATTGAGGCAGTAAGTTAGCTGATTTTACACATTTGGATAGAAGAGGAAAATGGCTTTTGTGATGAGCATCTGCTGTTTTGTTAAAAATGTGGTTAAAGACATTAACAAAAGTGACATTACCAGCTGTTCTAATGTCAAACAGCTTAGTAAAACTGTTTTTTGTCAAATGACAACATATGACACCAAAATAAATTCCAAACCAATAACACTCTCTTAGTTGCAAACCAGGCTGCAATCTAGAAAAAAATGTTAATTAAAGTACAAACTACACTTTTTTTTTCCCCATGAAAGAATAGAATGCCAGATTTACTGACAAAACTCACCCTCTTTTCTACATTCATAAAAGGCAAAATATAATCTACGATAAGTTCTATGGTGTATAAATAATACCTTATTCCCGTAATATAATAGCAATAGAACGTGACAGGCTGTGCCTTTCAGGGTAATTAAAGCATCCCTCAGGTGGTTAAAATACAGTGGCCTTTGGATTTGCTGCTTACAAACCTCCTGCCCTTTTGTGCTGTAATCATCAGGGAGGGAAAGCCTGGTGTGTGCTGCTGTTCAGCTATCCCACGCTCCTGTTTGCATCATTTATAATTACCAGATTATTAGAAGGTGACACATTAGCAGCCTTGTCAGCCAGCGTTCTTCTAAGGGGCAGATTACAGCCAGAGCTAAGCTGTGTATTTGGGCCAATGCCCTTAGCATTCTCTACAAAAATTACTTGGAAAGAAAGAAGCAGGAAAACAAATTACCTAAATACAAATGGTATAATTTATACTTTAAATGCCCCCTAGTCCAAAGTGGATGCATTTGCCTTCAACTTCTTAATCAACTCGGTAAAATCAGATTAAATGAAACCCTAAATGCCTGTTGGTACAGACCTTATTTAAAGGCTATACTCCATTTTTGTTTCTGATTAGGGGAAAGATGCATATCAGGAATGTTTGGGAAAATGCCTTCCCAAAACATACGGTGAATTACATGAGTAGAAAGACTCAAGGTAACTTTAGCCCTCTGAGACAGCTATGCTGCAAAAGAGATTGGTGGGAGAAGCAAGCAAACAGCTGTGCCCTCTTGTTAACTAAATAAAGGACAAATGCTTTAAATCATGATCGATGTATGCAAACTCAGCCTTGAAAAAAATGGAAACTGGAATAATGGCTTCCAGGTGGAATTGCCAGTGCTTAAGTGACCACAGTACAGAAGTCTGATGGCATCAGTGGATTCAATGTGTTGGAACATAAACCCATCTTTTAGGGTACACATCATGGTAATTTTCATTTTTATATTAAACTCAGCCCACTAAAATGCTGATTTTTATTAAAATATCTTCATGGAATTTATTTTCCATTTTAAAAACTCAAACACATTTCTATACACATTTTTTGCCAGAGCAGAAACAGGATACTTAACATAAGTGTTTGCTGCTGTCCCCTCACACCACAGCATATGGTAGGTGAGTTACAGACACTTTTGTTGCTGCTACAGCTCTTCAAAACTAAATTGTTACATTAAAACCTTAGGCATATGTTATTTTCAAGCTGTAAAATACCTGCTTACTTAAACACACAGATGCCAATAATCACCATATGTCTCGCGAAGATTTTGAGCCACTTTTAATAATTGATTAGCTCTGTGTAATGCAAATTTGAAAATGGAATGAGAAGGAGACAAATTCTCACATTTGTCACTGAAGTGCAGAATCCAGACCCCACTGCAGGCTGAGTGCATGCCCAGCACACCGGGCTGGGTTGTTTCAGTGTTTGCCATATACTCAAATTGCACTTTCCCTGCTCTGGGTATCACTGCTCTTTCCCATGGGTGATTAAATCCTAACCTGTAAACAAAGCATGTTACAGAGTATGAAGAGGACCTTGTTGTCTCTTCTTGGTACTTGGAAGAGGAAAACCCTCAGGAGAGGTGATGCCTCCTGCGGTTGCAAAGAGAAAGGAAACCCAGAAGTGGCAACAGTGGGGAGAAAAAACATGCCAGGGAAGAACTGAGATTAAGCTTGTAGGAAGAAGACAGACTAAAACAAAAAAGAAAAAAAAAAGATGTAGGATGAAGACAGATGTCCAGAGAAGTAGTGTATTGACCAAACTGGGAACTTGTGGCTTTCTGGTCTGCTCAGCTGCTAGCCTGGACTCACTGCCTTTACTGCCTTTACATTACTGTTGATTGTGCATTAGACATTACAGCAAATACTTTATTTTCCTTTTTCAGTAGGGAAAACAGTGTACAAAGCTTGTTTGCTTTTTCATTTAGGAGAGTTATTCTTCTCCAGTTGTTCAGTTTGATAATATCATGTGAACTTACCATTACATTTACTGCAGAAAAAACAGGTCAAATGCATATACCAGTTTGAAGAAGATGTTTGGGACTTGTTAGATTCAGGGAGAATCTGTTGCATCATCCTTGTCCAGGCCAGGTGACTTTACCCTTAGTAGCACTTTCTGTTATGAAGCATCCCAGCACTTTGCTGACAGTTCAAGACTTCATTGTGCTACCTTCTGTCCAAAACAAAAAGATGGTTTCTGCTCTCATGAAGTAGCTTTGGGGGGTCTCTAAGGGGTCATCAGTCTATCCAACACAGGCTTTCAGCAAGGTTTTGCTGTCACAGACCCAGGCCACGGGGGAGGATTTGCCCATGTTGTATTCTCATCAAGAAGGGCCAAGCAATTCTGAGAATGGCTTTTCCCCTTTTAAGATGCTTCTAAAATACAACCTTGAGGAATGCAGTCATTGTACCAGTACTGAAAGCCTGAACAACAATTGCCTAGGATTCTCCTTTGAACAGTCCCCACTGATCTCCCAGAAATTTCACTAAAAGGGAGAACTGACTGATAGAAGCCCCAATTACCTGGATGTGCTGTCTCCACAGACCTGTTTGCAAGGCCTCACTTACATATAAGCAAATCATTATGTACAGTAAATATAAGGGACTGAACTCACACAGTGTAACCATTAATCTAATGCTCCCACTGCATCCACCAAACTAATGAGATGCTTTTCTTTCCAGCCATCTGCAGCCATGCAATCTCCTCCCACAGCTTCTCACTTTAGCTTGCTCTAAACCATCACACACACAGAGACAAATCAAGGAAATAAACTAGATACACATAGTCCATAGCAATTCATTAGGATTTCCTTGCTGCTATTATTATTGATTACTAATAGTTTGCACTCTGATGCAAGTGAAATTTATATTCCACATGTTAAAACAAAGCACCGCCAAGGAAAAAAAAAAGATGCAGAAGAGTGACAACACAGATCAAACAGTCAAAACTAAAACCACAGAAAGTCAGCAGCAGGCTGACATTTAATTAATCTGCAAACTTAAAATCTAACTAATTTGATCAGGACACTATCTTATATTAAAATACAAACAGCAGCTGTGTGCTCACGAGTCTGCTGTTTCTCCCCAGCTGTGCAGTGGCATGTTACACTGGTGAAAATTAGAAAGCAACATAACATCAGCTGACAGGTTTATTAAGACACAGAAGACATTACACAAGCCCCTTTGACATTATAATCACCAACTCAGTCAGGAGTAGAAACCTACTTGCAATCATTATTGGAAGCAATTGGTCAAAAGGAAAAAAAAAAAAAATAAGGAAAAGAGTAAGCAAACAGTCTTGTAAATGTCACATTAATTATTTAGTATACAGGTGCTCTCAGCCACATAGATTGTATCCCATCTGTACCATTGTAGTTTTCAGTTATCAGGAGTAAAGACCCTGTAAATGGAATCTGCTATGACCTTGCTCCATTAGTTGAACTGCTTTTATCTAAGTTAATGAAACTGCTCATGCTCCTGTTCCACAGCTAAGGCTCTAGCATTGCTACTAGCATAAGTCCCAGTTTGCAAGGATTTATAATTAAACTACACAAAATTGCTCAAGGCTTGGAATACATCACACACAGTCACAATGCAAGTGCTTTTCATTTTTTTCCTTTTTCTTAACCAAGTTTGATCTTAATGCCATTGTCTGATTTTATTGTATGTGTTAGGGAGGGAGAAAGATTTAATGGTTTGTATGATTTCTGGTACATGGACTTCAACCCTTAAATATGTCAGAAAATATTAATGCAAGAGTCAGTGTTTCTGAGAACATGTTAGTAGTTCTCAGCTCTTCACCTGGAAGGACACAATTTAACACAGGTCAGAAGCAAACAAAACTTGTTGCCATCCCATCTTTAAAGCAGTACTTTGCAGTTCCATCCCTGCCATCCCCGCTGTAGCAGAAACCATCTTATCAAGTACCATACAAAAGAAAAACACAATTCCTGGTTTTAGAGTCTGCAATCTACATACAAGACAAGAATGAAGCAGATTATAAGAAAGTATACACTAAAGTGGAGATTATATCATCCCTCTTATAGGGAGAAACCTAATTCTCATTTTGGTTGACAAAGGACAGAAGTCATGCAGCCTTCTTAGATCTTGACTTGGTCCCTTATACCATACACTATCCAAAGAATGGGGTGAAAGATTGTCTAGCTTGTACCTTTTCTTTGTCTACGCCATGACTTAAGAGACTCAAACGCTCTTTATCCATTTCCACCACTCAGAAAAACACTTGAAAACAAGTAAGACCCAGATTTTCAAGAGTACTCAGACATGCTGCTGCTCTCACTGTGACATGTGTGACATGTGAAATGAACCCATAACACAAAAGTTCTGTAACTTTTCTTTTTTTTTTTTTTTAAACAAACCAATGAACATTTCAAACCTGACTCCTTTTTGGAGGGAAGCAAACAACAATTTTAAACAATTTTAATCTCAACATTATGTTTGAACTTCTGCTTTTGCGAAGTTTTGTTCTCCTTCTCTAGGCAGGATCTCTTTAGCTCCCTGTGTCCTGAGAGAGCCTAAAGCCACAAGCATGACCTGTGTACACCTACTGAAACCTCCCCTGGTTTAAGGGATAGTTTGTCTCTGCCTTCAGGCACAACACAGGTATTTGTCATGATCTACAAAGGACAATGGTCTCCCTATAAAGGGGCACAAAAAATGCTCATATTTGCAGTCTCCTCCATGGATTTTACTGGATCCCAGAGCAGGTCAATTACTGCCCTGATAAGAGCCACAGAAATCAGACATTAGCTTGTGAGTTTACTAACACAGAGCTGCTTCATAGAGCTTAACTTCAAAATGGGGACTGGGTGAGTTTTATCACAGGGGTCTGTGTGGATGAAAGGAGCTATGAGAGCTGAGAGCCATGCACTCTATTTTATCTTTAAACTTTTCAGAGATAACAAATGCAAAGCTAACAAACATTTAGCATATTGGCTTTCCTGATTTCTACTATACTGCCACAAGAGTCCATTTAATACAAAGGAATTAAAAAAAAAATCTGAATATGCCTCTTGATGCTAAGCAGCCACTGCAAGCTTTAAATGTTAAGTACACTTGCAAATATGCTTCAAAGCTGTTATAAACACATGTGGTGACATGGCTAGCTTTAGGTTAAGAAGAAACCATAAAAAGACCTTAGATGCTCCTGCTTGATAAACATGATAATGTACACCAACGCTTTTGCCCTGGAGGGACCTCGTGGATCGTTTAATGGGTATAGAAATGCCTGTGTTAGGGGATTCCTTTAATTTGTTTGTTTTCCCTTTAGAGGCTTATACTGAAGAGTAGTCTGTGAATATGTCTCAGGGAAAGTTACATATTGCTTGGATTTTTACACCTTGTAGAGAAATTCCTCCAAACTGCTACCCGCAAGCCAGTAGTGAACAGACATTCTTTAGTGATGCTTGATCCCAACTTACCTCAGCAGCCTCTCTGATTTCCCTCACAGGATGCATGCCTATCATTTTTATGTCTGTGAGCTGAGACAGGATTTGCTTTTTGTTTCCTCTCATTTCCAGCTGCCTTTTTTGTTTGTCAGAACTGACAACCAAAACACCAATTAAGCAACCCTGCTTGACCTTAATGACAAGTCTTAATGTACATAGTTATATGCATTGGGAACTCACTCTGTTATTTCAATATGTCTTTTTAAGGTTCTCTGGACATCACAAAACTCTAAGAGCTTTTCACAAGCCATGATCTTCACTTTAAAAAAATAGACAAGGACTGATGAGAAAATGATGTTTCTTAAATACCCAGAAAGACACCATCCAGACACTGTACAATGGGTACACTCTAACACAATTCCAAGCATAAAATGTTCTCCAAGCATCCAGCTTTCAAACCTACCTGTGTTACATGAAATTTTTCTATTCCAGGTCTATATCAATGCCTGTCATTAATGCAGCAATACCTTCTCCATACCCAAAACCAAGGGCCATCCTCTAGTACAACTTTGCAGCTATTATAGCTGATCAGTCTGATAATCATATCTCTTGGAATGTTTTGCAGCCTCAGCTTATTTCCCCAATAAAAGATAGTAGTAGTTGAACTACTGACTGTTGAGTTAAAAAAGAATAAAAAGGGGAAATAAAACAAAATGATTGCACACATTATTCTGTTTCCCTTAAAGAAGTATTTGTGTTCAACTTCTGTATGTCTGTACTGGTTAGTTTGTCAGTAGAATTGGACACAAAGTCATTTGAAGCTTAAAGGTCAGAGGAAGCTTCTTTAACAATTGATATCGTTCTCTAAGAATACACTTGAGTTTGAAGAGTTATGTTCTCTTATTCCTTTAAAATAAAGAAAAAGTGAATGCTGTTTTCAAGCTCCTAAGGAGAGCACCAAAAGCCCTGCAGAAATCAAAATGAAAGCCAACTTGGTATGTTGGGGTTCATCAAGCAAACTTTAATAAACATCAAGCCCTTGGGCAGAGCTTGTTACTATGTGTTATGATGTTCTATAATATCTGGTGAAAGTGCTTGAAACCTAAAGAGTGAAATGGTCCTTGTGGCTCTGTATATAAAACAGCTTAATCCATTGCCCATGCTTATGTCAGACATTAACTTTAAAGAGAAGGGGAAAGAGATAAGAAAGGGAATGCACAGACTTCATAAGATACAGACATCATTTTCCCTCTAGTAGAAGGCTCGTATCAGAGAAATATTTGAAAAATTGTTAAATCAACTGTTGTGGCAGCTGAACATCCTTGAGGTTAGCCAATGTGATCTAAGCCTTCACAGTGTGATTCGAAGATTCCACAAAGCAACCAGAACTGAAAATTTCAGTCAGGGTGAAAACATAGTTTCTAGGTCTTTAAGTGCCAGGCAGAGATTGTTCTTTACAATTGCTTCCTGCAAGGAGGAGTTGGAAACATGGGGCATGTGAAAGGAAGCTCTGTCAATCAAATTTTACAATTTATTTTTTCAGGGGTTTATTTTCACCTCAAAGCAATGCAATTCACCCAAGTGGGAAAAGTGGCTGAAAACCTTTAGAAATGTCAAAGACCACTTCTGTACAAGAAAGGTAGGGAACATGCCTAGTGTGTGACATTAGGCTGATAGTCAAGACAGCATCAATACAAGGTGGATGATGCTGTGGGTGCTACATTTTTATCCTTTTATCCTGTTTTGTTTTGTATTTTTCTTTTCAGCAGTAGAGCCCCAAAAGAGTCATTAGTGAGAAATACAGGTGGAGTAAAGATAGCCAGAATGCTACACTATGAATGAGCTGAAAAATAAAACTGTATTGATTTTACAGACATGCTTAGATTTCTGAGTAGCATATTACATTTCCATAATGGATTTAATTTTCAAGTACTCTGCAGCCTCTGCACAGAAAAATCACAATACTCTCAGCTGAAGTGCAGCCAGTTCTAGGGTCACTAAGAATAACTATTACAGACCTCACAGATCCCCACCAAGAGTGGCTACAATACAAAAAAAAAACTTTTTAATCTTGGGTTGGAAGCCAAAAAAACCAAACCAAACCAAAACAAACCACTCAAAAACCCGTAATTATGGTGCAGGAGGAGGAAGATAGATAAAATAGAATGTAATCCTGAAACTTGCCACTTAGCCAGGATATCAGATTTAATATGTAATATTCGCCAGATTTAGCCAGAAGAGCACTGCAATTTTCAGAAATTAGTGAAATCCAGGAGGTCTTTGTTTACTCTACTAAACTGAAAGTCCCAGACAAGCTTTGACTCCTCAGTGTTCTGCAACAGTTGCCATATGTGAAAGACCAAAAAGGTACTTTCTGAGAAAACGAACAGTGAAGAAATCTAGCTATGTACAGAGCTGAAAGTGAAACCCCAGGCACATTATTCCTTTTATGTCCTGCTGTCTCTAATGATAGCCAGGCATCCCTCCCATAGACTGCACTCCACCAGGCTGCTGCTGAAAATGAGGAATATTTACAACAATGCTCTGAAAAGCAGTATCACAGGATAACTGTTGTTGCATTGGATTTGGGTTAAATATTTACCAGTACTTAGAAATCACAACCTGAAAAGGAGTCTTCACAGATATATGCACTCATAACAATTCTATTCACTAGCAAAAAAAATGCCAGTGTGTGACACAAGGATTAAGGCTTCTCTTGCCAACCTCCCCTAATGGACAGGAGAAACCCTCCCGGTTGTCTCTTCAGCTTTGCTGCTGCACTCTCTCTAAGAAGCATTTACACTTGTCAGAAAGCTGTGCAATTACTACACTCTCAAATTTTATCTTGCATAGCCAAAATGCTACTTTATGCCTATCTCAAAATTTCAGCACAGTGCACTGCAGCATGTTCATAAAACAAAAGTTCATACACGCTAAGCCAACATTAATATGCACCAGTTGAAAATGGATAATCTCAGTACACTGAATGCCCATGTTGTAAAACTGTGAGACACACTAAACTTAGATATACTGTCATATTAAATACAAAACTAATGTTACTTTAGTGTTGAGGGAGCATTGGAATTACCAAAAGTGTGTTCCTACTGTTACAGTGGGAATAATTACAGGGTATTGAATATGTTATAGAGGGAATTTGAAGATGTGAAGCATTGATGTAACAGGGGAAGTGCTTCTATACAGTTTCTGCTCTAAATTCCTTTGGGTAACAGTGATAGAAAAAATAAAGAGGGTGAGAGACAAAGAAAGAACACTAAACTAGTTCTAATCACCTTAAGTGTACGTTAGAGAATTTGACAGCAACATTAGTGAAATTACACAGTATAGCTCAGATCAGGGACTGGATTTAATATACAGAAACCCTTTCATAGGCTGCACTGAGGATAATATGGTAAGGAACATTGGGTTGGAAATTTGCCGGGCGAAAAAAATCACAGTGTACAGTCTCATTAAAAGTTTGAGAGCAGCTGATAGTCTTTAGTAATAAATCTTTCAAGGGGCTACAGCAGTAAGACACAAACTAGCATAGCTTAAGCTTCTAGCAATTGGGTAACAGTTTAAATGCAACACATGCCTGGCCAGGACAGTGATAACCGCACTCACAGGCAGTCTGGACAGCCTATCTTGAAAACACAAGGACTAGTTTGTAACAAAAATTATTAGAGAACCCAAAGATGATCTTTGACAAAGGCAACTTAGATTAACAAAAGCACTAGAAAATGCCCAAAGGACAATATGTAAACAGAAAATAAAGCTGACTTATACTGAAGTCCCAAGGCTCAGACAGCTGCTTGATGATCAGCAGGGTGTACACGCCTTCAGTGCACCTCAGAAAAGAAACATCTGAGAAGACAGAGGCAGAGCCCTAAGACATATAGGAAAACATGGGTTTGTGGGGAAGATATGGGGAATATGCAGTGAGGAGAACATGTGTATATATAATACACATGCTGTAATTTATGTTCAGATGAAAGTCTTCCTTTAGCTATCCGGAAGAGGCACGCTATAACGTAGCTCAGACTAGGGAAATGGAGATTTACTAAAGGAAACATATTTAACTAGGTCAGTGCTAAGGTTATCAACCCAGGAGATGTCCATGTGACCAATAGACCAGATCAAGTAATCAACTGAGCAGATTAAGTCTGACAATGAGGATCCCCAAACTTGTCATCTCATCTTTCCACAGCTTTTACTCCTTTTCACAACTATAAATAGGCAGAGGACTGGAATTTTTTGCCACACAAACGAGAGGCACATAAAAGGGTAAAGCACAAAAATAAATATGTGGAGAGAGGTACAGAATGATGGGCAATAGATAGGAGCAGAACATCAGTGGAAGTATAGTTTTGTAGGGAAAAGGGGGATTTACAAAGACAGGTGTTCAAAGGAGTTAGAAGCTGTCACACAAGTAGAAAGAGGAGAAACACAAAAAGAGCTGAGGAGGCGGCATTTATCTGGAATAAAAGAGCAGGCAATGAGACATAGCAGAGACAGAGAAAGTAAAAAGAAGCTGGAAGAGAAGGAAGTGTTTGCACACTTTTTCCGGAGGGTGAGGACAGTTCATGTGCATACATGGAGGTCTGCAGCAAAAGATCGAATGCTGAAGCACACTTGGTTTGTCCACACCATCTGGCTTTGAAGAGATGCAATAATTGGCTGATCTGTTGCTGTAGTGCTAGGTGAAGGCTGTGAAATGAGGAGAGCTGTTTTTTAAGATGGAGCAGTATTTTATACTGTGTAGGAGGGTGTTGATCTGATGTGATGCACTCTATAGTGTTTACATTTACAGGAGTGCCAATAGCATAGACAGATGCTTTATAAAAAAAGCCTACAAACATCTTAAAAGTCAAAGTAGCACGGATATGCCAACATGAGGCAAACAGTATCCTTGTCTTTTCTAAGAGTAATAAACAGCCTATTCACACAGATCAAATGCGGTTAAGGCAAATAAAGCTAAACTAGGACAAGATTAAGATTGACACACTGTCTATTTAAGCACTTGCAGAAGAAATGCTGAGCTTCACTCTTAAAGGGCAGTGCTCACAGTGTGGTCTCCCTGCAGAACTGGAAACCTGTAGTTTATCTCTGTGTAAAAGAAGCCATTTATACAATCCACCCCTGTAACTCTCAGCTGTCTGCCTAAACCTTACCCTTGGCTGTGACCACAGCCCATCCAGCATATGAACAGTGAAGGTAATTTCTCATCTTTTCTGGCAATAAAACCAGTGGTTAGTTTCACTCTTTTAGAGCTCTCTCAGAGTTGATATGGACAACCCCAGTCCTCCAATGCAGGTTACAGGTGACTAGTGCATCCAAAGGTAAAGTTGGCTGAAGGAGAACTGCTGAATAATAAGAAATGTATAAGCATATAGGGATAGCGTTCAAATATTTGAAAAAGAGCTAGCAAAGCAGCCCTTATCAGAAAGGGTTAAAGATCCAGGAATAATTTAGAGTGAGATACTACTTGAGAAAGGAAATTATTTCTGTCTATGATCAATGAGAATCCCTTTCTGCATAGCTCAGGGAAGGCTTGTGGGCCTTCAACAGTTACCCACTATCTCCTACAGAAAAAAATGCCCTGAGCAACTGAGGCTGAGAAGAGCACAGATAGGTAGGGAAGACCAGAGAGTGTCATCTCAAAAAGTAACATCTAGGACAGATAATGCATTGGTTTAACCAGGTGTTGTCAGATCAAATCAGAAACGCTGCCGCTTACCCAGCTTTCAGTTAATGTAGGTCAAGGCACTCCATTCCTCTCTTCTACATAATCTCTCACACTTGTTATGCAGATAAATGCAAAACAAACAGCACACTAAAAATAGGCTGAAAACCAAAAAAGATTACTCCGATTATGCAGTGAGCATGTAAAACAGCAGGACAGCAACTGCTCTCAGATTTGGGAGATGAAGTATCTTCATGTTGTTTATTTGGCCTGTTTTCAGGGTACAATTTAATTGCTCTTAGATGATAGGTTAGGGAGCAGTGCCACAGTGTATACTGTACTCACAATAAATACATTTGTATGACCAATGCAAAGCCTTTCAGTGGAATTTACAGAGGTGATAAAATGGTCCATACCAGAAATGCAGTGACTGAATCAAATTACCAGCCCTGTCTTGATAGAGCATGCACTCAGATACACATAAATTAAGTCACTCTGTAACAAACCCTTTTTAAAACAAGCACTGGCTAAAAGTAGAAGGAGAAGCTTCACTATGGTTGTGTTACACTGTTATCAGTTAAAAGGCTTATTTAAAAAATATTAATTCTAATTTTTAATTAAAGATAGAGAATATGGTTACATCAGTTAAGGCACAGTGAAGAGAAATGGTGCATACAAGAAATTGGGGTAGGGGGTTGTTTCTAATAAAATAAATAGTAAAAAAAATTTATAATCTCCTGCCTCATAGCTGTAGTGCAATAACATAATGAAATGACACTCAAACGTTTGGGTTGCCCAAGTTAAGGACACATTTGCTCCATTCCTCAGTTCATCTCTATCATGTGGCTTGAGAAAATGTCAGAGAAAGAATTGCAAGTGCTACAAATTAGAGCATAGACTGTCCTGACACTTAAGAATTTCTACTATTTTCTAAATTATTATTAAAAACACCAGTTTACATTTCTTATATTTATACAGGAACTTAAAATTTTGTATTTAGTAAGTCACATTCTGCTGAACTTCATTGCTGTACAGACTTCTCTTTACCCTGAGTCACTACAGGTAGCAGCCACTGCCTTGGGATAATAACCCTGTTCAGGAAGAGTTTAGGAAGTTACTATCCAGCTGTGAGATACATCCCTTCAGCTGAGCCACACTGACTGGGAATGTGTAGCAGCCAGTTTTATCTCAGTGCAAAGGAAAACACTTCTACCTAAATCATCTTCAATAATTTAAGGCCACCTTGCTGTGATTTGCACTGGAAGAGCCCAGACATGCTTATGATTTTGCTTATGAGAAGAGCAGAGATTCCCAGCTGAGGCTGCTATCTGCCTTGATACACATTTTTGCATGATCTTCCTTTCTGAAAAAAGGATGCTAAACCTTCCTCAGCTGTTAGGCAGCAAGATTAGGGCAAATGACTTGTCCCCAGGCAAGCTCAGCAGCAGTTTTTCCGCTGAAATTACTCCACCTAGACCCTGTCATGATACCATTTGTTGTATGATATTAAGATCAGCACAGCTAATGTTAGAGGGCAGGTATATTCTACATCATTAAATGTACTAAAATCTATCAGGTTTTATTTCTGATCAGCAAATTCACCAATATCTCATGAAGTGCATTGGAAAACAAACATGTTCTTGGAAAATTTAACTGACGAAATGGAAAATAGGTGATCTTAAAATGGTTGGATTGTTGACACAGGCATTTCAGTGGTGGAGAAGACAAGGGAAGTATTCTAAAATTATACAGGTAAAGAAACTGCAAAAGACTTTAAATAGAAAAAAATTAGCCTTACAGCTGCCTTCTGCAGAACATAAAATATTAGTGTTAGCTTACAAAGCACTAAATGGAATTGAAATGCTTTTGATGCACATAGCATAACGAGAAAAAATAAGTTCAGAAACTAGTCAGGTAGGTGGTTTTGAAATACTCTGCAAATAGCAGGAATAACCTTAAGCAATATAACTGAAGTATTGCCATGGAAAGCCACCACTTACATCTTCATCTTAGCATATTATTTTCCAGTTAAATCAGTTACACAGGAATGCACTTTTGATGACTATCAGGAGATGCCAAAATATTCCATAAAGGATATAAAAGCTACACTCTAAAATAAAAAAAAGAAATCACCCAAAAACCCCAAACACCCACACTACACAATTTCATCATTTATTTTCAAGTAAACAATCCATGAATTTGAAATGCATAACCTGGGCTGGAAGTTGACAGGTACCATCAAATTACAAGGTACTAAAATTTTTAATTCCCGATTTTTAATCAAATTTTCTAACCTAAACATCAAACAGATTTTATGCCTAAAATACCATGTAAAAATGACACTCTTCCCTAGGAGATTTATTACTGCAAAGCCCAAACACAAAATCTGATCCTGCAAATGCTCCCACGAGCAACCTCCCTGATACAGGCTTGGTCTTGAATAATTTACAGGCAGGAATCTAGTGACCAATGAGTCAAAAGAGGCAAACAGTGGCACTACCACAGTTCAGATCACCTGAGCCTTTGTCTCAATCCCTGCAGAATCAGACCCATCAATATGGGTCTATCACGTTGCTATTATTCACTGCTGGTAGTAACAGAAGCAAGACAGCTCTCAGAATCTGAGCAAAACTGAAATGCCTTTTAGCACACATAGAATCTTTTGTCCAGATACAAGTATAGCAGTTTTTTAGCACAGAATGTAAAAAAGCCAAGTAAGGTGTCCAGTATGATAACACAGATTTGACTAAGACAAATACATAAAATTACTCTGCATCAGGAAATAAGGGGGAAGATCAAATCTTGCCCATGTTAAATGCAAAAAGATTCACATTCTTCCAGTAATCATGACTTCAGAATGGCCCAACTCTTATCTTATAAAAAAAAGAACAAAAACAAAACCCAAAACAAAACCGAAAAAACCAACCATCCTTGACCTCACCACTATCAATACAACAATCTGCCCCAAAATGAACAGTTCTGCAACAGTCTCCTTGTGTGGCACATTGCATTGGCCAAAGACAGCCAGGACCAATGGTCACACTACAAGATGCTGCTTCACTTGGTCTCCAATCTCATGTGTACAGTGTTCACCACTAAAGGTACCTTAATTAAAAGACATTAAGGCTGCTTTACTGGATGAAATCCTTTAAATTGTAATGCTAGGTGCCTCAACATTTCTCATTGTGCACTACCCTGCCCTAGACACCCATCTCTGCTCATCCAGCCTTCCTTCTGTTCATACAACTTTCCTAAAACCACTATTTTCTCCTTCATTCTTCTCATAGAATCACAAATCACTTAGGTCAGAAAAGACCCTTAAGTTCCTCAAGTCCAAGTGTAAACCTAAAACTACCAAGTCCACCCCTAAACAATGTCTTGAAGTGTCTTTTAAATACCTCCAGGGATGGTGACTCAACCGCTTCCCTGGGCAACCTCTTCCAGTGCTTGATAAACATTTTGGTGAATAAATTTTTCCTACCATCCAATCTAAACATGCCCTGTCACAACTTGAGGCCATTACCTCTTGCTGTATAGGTAGAAAATTATTTTATAATAACCATGTTTATGAAAAATAAAAATTGAGTATTCAACTGTTAAAAAGATGATTATAAAGATTTGTTTCTAGGTGTTTATCAATGCACCAGAGGCATCAGCAACAGCTCCACAAGATGAACACCTTTGTCAGGAAGCTCTACAGGAAAAGATATTTTAGCTACCATTACCCTTGCCTCACTCACAACCTTATTGTAAAGGAGCAGATTTTAATGCAATGTGTCTTTTTCAACTTATTTCTCAGCAACAGCTTTCATAAGCACAATGACAAGAAGACAGTAACATTTCAGATGACAAACCAATTCCAATTTCAAGCCTCACAGGGTGCTATTACAAACAGCAGGAGAAAATTACAGAAGATACTTTGGCACCTTTAACTTTTAATAGCCATTTTAATGCAGATGATCTTGACATAATTTTACTGCCTATTTGGTAATCTTATCTGAAAAAAAATGAACACAAGATCATTTTACAAAATACAGTAACATTTTTTTTTTAGTAACTGTTTTCCTGAATATCCTTCTAAGGGATCTTATCATAAACCTGTATATTCTGAAATGCTGGAATTTATTTGACTGTGTTGGCAGCTGGTGCTGATAGCTACAAATGTGAGACACAGAACTGTAAATTAGAATATGCACATCAACAGATTTCTTTAGGCAGAGACTTTCTAAATAGCATCATAGGAGGGATTGCACTTACTTATGACTCAAGTGGTACTTTCAGATTTTTTTTCAGCTTACCTTGTGAAGTCAGTTGAGTGGCAATGGGACTTCAACAATTTTTGCCCTAAAATTTATGTCTACGCCATTTCTTACTAATGCCTTTTTGGGGGAAGAGAAAACAGAATAATCAAATCTAGCCCCTCCAACAAGCACTGATCAATTCTATGTCCACACAAAGAACTTTATGAAGTCTGACATAAATTCTTTTTGTCTGCATCCTTTAGCTCTTCAGAATAAGGATGATGAAACTATAAATAAAACTTCTGTGAATAGCTTTACCAGTAAAAATATTCTAGAACAAGTAATAGAGCTTTAGCTAAAGTTGCAGTGTGAATTCCCAAGGATGGTTTGACATCCCACACATTTGTCTCTCTGCCTTCTGGAGATACTGATGGGCCAAATGGTATGCTTTATATTTGCCATTGTTTTTAACATGACAACAGGACCTCAGAACCAGGCTTCCACAAGGTCTAAGTTTACATATCCTTCCCTAGGACAATTTTATTTCACAAAGCTATTGAGAGAAACTTAATTAAAATGAATATGCATTGCATGTATACTTAAATAAACTCTCACACATTAGAAATCAAGAGAAGCCAGTTATAAGGAAATGGTTTGAAAGAAACTTTTTTTCTGAAAAGGGAAAATGTTTTAATTTTAAAATGACAAAACTATGTTTCAAATTTTGCTTTGTTTTCTTTAAAAATGACAAAATTGAAAAAATTGTGCCAAATGAAGCTCTGCTCCACTCCATTTTTAATGTATTTCAGGTAGCCCAATTGTTTCAACATTTACATCAATCACAGTGTGTGCTCAGAATCTGTATTACCAGCAGAACTCTCTTCTGTGAATACACAGAGAATTAGCTGGGATGTGTCACTATACAGCACAGTAATTCTGCCTAATCCTTTCCAAAAAACCTTGAGAAAAAAACAGCAAGGAAAAAAAAATTGAATCAATTTTACTTTCTCAGTGAAAAGAAAAAACACTTCATTACATTCACTGTCATTACCAAATTTAAAAAAAAAATTGAATATTTTGTAGCCTGAAAGATATTTTGAGTATATGAACAGTGAACTATTCATGTACAGATAAGCCTTCTAAAAGTATGAGTCAAAATCTGTCATATACCTTCTACATATGGCTTAATGTATTCACAATGCCAATGCCTAGAAACTAACCCAGGTACTTCCCTGGGGGCTTGTTCTTCCTTGGCTGTCGTATTCCTATGAGATGGATTATCAGAATCACCCTATGGAAAAGCAAAGGAGTCCCATCTAAAGTCAGGGCAGATGGAGCTAAAGACAGACTGTGTAAATATTTGTTAGGAATAGGAATTTGCAGGAATAATGTACCCTTGTTGTTTTTCATCACTCCATCTGGAGGGAGGATGCCATACTTGGAGGCACTGAAGAGGGGGAAGAAATTTCGTATCAGTTACTGTTTGGCAAACTGGGGAAAAGAAAGATGAAAAATTGTATATTGTATTCAGAATGCTAAAATTTAAGGCAAACAGAATTTTATCACTCATCAATAATATATCTTTAAACTAACAATATTCTAACATAAATACAGGCTGCCTGAGGCTTCATACTCCAGAATAAGTAGATACTGAAATTTTGATTTCTGCTAATTTCTTTAAATCAAAGACTAAAACTCCTGTTATTCAAGCTATGTGATCATTTTGGTCTATATCGGCCCAAAAGCTCTGGCTAGGTTTAATTTCTTTAAAAAAAATATTATTAAATTTTTAAAAAAAAGAAAAATTAAAGGGATCATAATTAGTGTCTACTGAAAGCAAGTAAATGCATGACAAGGTCAAAGAAATGTTTTTCTGTCCTGAAGGCACCAGTGGGAATGGAGTGGTGAGAATTCTGAACCACATATCTGTCCTCTCTGTGCCTGTTTACAAATGATAAAATAAGATTTCTCAATTGCTCACACACTCACAGAAATCCCACCAGCCCATCCATCAATGATAAAGCCCTTAATATGGTCACACTGGACTCAAGTTATTATACATTTACCCTCTCTTTCTCATGCCTTATAAAAGAAAAAAAGAAAGATGGATAAAATTATAGATATAATGCAAAAAGATAACCCAAAGGTGCTGAAGTTCTGCTAAAAGGCTGTCCTTAGAGAACATAAGTGTATAACTTTGTAATTAGACTTCAGATGAGAGGACTGCTGTGTCTGAGTCTATTGTTGTTCTTATCGGTGTTCTCTAGAGACTGTGGACAACATCCAGTAATGATTGCAGAATTTGATCATGTTTCTAAATTAATTGTGCTTTGGCCTGTTGGGAGAATGCAGTCCTATCCAGGAGAGAGGAAGGGAATAATACTGTATCGTAGCAAATAACCCCAAATAGTCATTGTACTCAGCCTAGGCTGTGATCTAAATCAACTCAATTTACATAATCAAGTTGAATGTATTAATTTACATAATCAGGTCTAAGCACAGTACAGGTATGCAACTGAAGCACAAAAGTATTTCTTATTCAGAATTTGCAATCTAATAGTTGTATTCAAATGACTTGCAGTTTTAAAACTTTAGAACTTTCTCCACACTGCTAACATGGCAAAACAAAGGATTTTTTTTTCTGAATAAAGGGAGCTTTAGGAGGAAATTTAAAGAAAAGCAAGCATTTCAATTTCTGTTTTCTGTTTCCTTAAATTCTGACCAGACCCTGACCACTTAGCACACAACTCTGATCACTCTGAACAGGATTCTCACAAAGAAGTAACCTGCTGTGGAAATCCCAAATAAATAAGTAATAATTAAAACAATATAAAACAAACAAGAAAAACAACAAAGAAACAAACAAAAAACCCAAAATCAAACCCAAAACAAAACAAAAAACCAACACAAACCAAACAATTATTATAATTACTTTTTGTAAAAAATAGGAAACTATTTTAGAGATATTGCAGTAACATGAATATTCATTCCCATTAATATTTTGTAGGTTTCTAGCAAAAAAACCCAAGCCATTTCTTCCAGAAAGCAAGAAAGCCATAGAAATGTATTCAGAAGAATGAGTCCTTTAGGACACATTGAAGGCACTTGAAGATAGATTTGGACACCTCTTGAAGATATTGTAACTTCATCATCTAAAAAGTCACCCAAAAATCACATCAATATTCAAACAGGCCACTGTAACTGAGCATCCTCAGTTGAAGCCATGGGATACCAAGGACCAGCTCAGACACAGGATGTGGGTGGCCAAGGACTGCAATGCCAGGGAGATGGAGCACAGCCCAAGCAAGCAGAAACCTGGGCTTCTTATCAGTCACTCTGAAGCTCTGTCACAGCTGCTCTCTGCCTCCTGTGTTTGCTCTCAACACAGATCTGTGAATTTCACTTGAAATTCTTGGGTTAGGGCAGTTCTGTCTGTGTTCATTGACTCATCCTTGAACAAAGGTCAGCACAGAAGTCTCATCTTTCATGAAGTCTCACAGTAATTTCATCCTGTAAACACAACTGTCCCTGCTGCAGTGCTTATGCTATCTTTATGCTCATGAAGCACCAGGATTGGCTTTACCTGAGCTCCCTACTACAATTTCTCACCAGAGACTCCCAGTGTTGAATGATACACTCACTCATTTCTGAGTACTGCTTCAGAGAAGCATAATAATTCTTCTGGAGGCAGTTGTGCCCTCTCTTGCCAAGCAAAAAGCCATGGTAGAGCAGCTGCTTGGGTATGTGAGCATCAGCTGTCTGTGCCACAAGTCCAGCCCAGGGCATCGGAGTCCTCAGCCATCAGCATTTCCTCACTCAGAGCAAATACTGCATTTCTGGGCTCCTTCTCATGTTATCTGCAGGGCACCCCAGGAGGAGATGGTAAAAATTGATTACACTTCAAGTCACTTCTGGAAGAAATGCTGCTGTTCAGAATGTGAGTGCTTCCATTCAGCAGTTGTTTCATTAGGGATAAAAAAAAAAAAAAATCAAAAAATATCTGCAGCTCTGCAAATAAAAACTGACTCACAGAGTTTCTAGCATTTCCATTCTGTCACTGCCTTTGAAAGCCAGTTTGAAACAACCCCTGCCTACCAAATTGCAGAGGAATTATTCTCAATTACAGCCCTCCGTCTGCTAAGAGGTACAGTCACTGATCAGTGCTGACTTCTCCTGCGACAGGTCAAACAGATGAAAAATTCTGACAGTCGCTCAGTTTTGAAGCTCCAGGGAGTGGGAGACAGAGAAAGAAGGAAAGAAATAAGATTCCTTTGCTCAATTTGATTTCAGGGTTGGGGTTTTTTTGTTGTGTTTTTTTTTTTTTTTTTTTTTTTTTGCTGTGCTATTAGTAAAACCACATTTGCCTTCTCTCTGCTGAATAAATTGCATATGGCAATGCAATTTTCTTTAGAGTCATTAGCTTAATGTTTTAATTTTGGTATCATTTGTGGAAATCTTCACACAATCAATCACTTCAGCTTTTGTTTCCTAGTTCTGGACAGTTTTGCTGAGCTGCACAACTCTGTTCCTCTCTCTGTTCCAGTACCTGTATAACTAGGTTGCATATAAATCTGATAGGATTCAGCAATGTCACACAACTGAGAGAGACCTATTGCTGGGGACACCTTGTCAGCAATAGCCAGCAAAAGCTTCAGAGTAATCACTGAAAGTACTCCTTCCAAGCAGATTTAGGTTAATTCAATTTAATTGCATGAAGAGAGTTTTGCCTTAAAAAAAGCTGACACTTGCCTAGGACTTTTCCCTCCAAGAAAAGAGTCTGTGAAAGGAAGAGACAGTGACATAATGGAAGGTAAACACAAAACAGTCTCACTGAAGACTTACTTAGCAAAGTATATACACTCCTGCATCCACAAGGTAGAGCTGTTAATTAGGTGTGGGAACTATTTATATAGCTGGGCTGCCACTTCTAAGGATTTAAAAAAGATCAAAAGGAGCAGAGAAAGAAGCGTCCCCTCAGGAGCACTTCCAACCCACATTTAGGTCAGTTCATGACTGATCCTTCAGCTCTACCAGATGTGTTTTATTAGAGAATCCTGTGTTCTGCCCCCTAGAGAAATGTAGTTACTTAATCTCACTGGAAAGCACACAACCCAGCTAGTGCAGCCCAGGCTGGCCAAAGGAAACAGGAAAACATTTCGACATTTTGCTTATGAATGACAGAGAAAGACAGAGAAAATGCTGATATTCATCTGCTACTGTACTATTTTTTCCATAGCAAAAATAAACAGGAAAGACAGATCTAAAGCTGATAATTGCTTCTTGAGACTAAGCAGGGAAAAAACAAAAGAAACCAACCAACCAACCAACGAAACAAAAAACCTAACAAAAACCCACCAAAACAAAAAAACCACAGAGAGCCTGTAAACTTGTAACAAGCCAATATATTAAAAAAAAAAAAAATTAAAAAAACCCAAACCAGCCAGACCATCTGATGTGACAGCACATTTTTATTCCGTATAAAGCAGAACCGTCCCTTCAATCTATACTAAATTATTTCCATTATGAGATGCTACATGTGAATTTGTTACCCTTAGCTCTAAAAATTTATAGCCCCACCAGTCCTGTTGGGCCTTCTCCACTCTTAGGCATTTTCTCCATTTCTTCACTCATTATTATTGTTCTTTTCTGCAGTCTCACTATTTTTCATCATCCTGTGAGCACCAAAGCTGAACACAGTTCTGTTGCACTGGCCCCAACTGATGCAATGCATGTGAAAGCAAAAGGCTTTGGAGAAGATCATTCCATCAGATAATTCCTATGGCAATTCATATATCATCTCAGGGATGGCACTGTAGATGATTTCCAATTACATTTTGACCACACCTCTTTACAGACTATATTTTCATGATAAAAGAGATTTTTCCAGCTCTTTCCCTAGAAAGGCTGAACAAAGCAACTACTGCATAACCTCTGGCTGCCCCACACCCCACCTTCATCTGGTGAGAGGCTGTCCTAGCTAAGACTAGCAGAAAATGACCTGTGATTCACCCAGTCCTTGAGAACAAAAAAACCCACAATAATTATCTTTATTATAATTGCAATTTTAATAATCCAACAAGAGACATAGCTCAGAAGGTACTCTGGAGAGCTTTATCAATTAAACTCACCTCCTCAGTCTATTGCTACTCATACAAGCTCTACAGCATTTTTTAGTTTTGCTATCTTGGGCAGCAATAAATTTACTTTTACGGCTTTCCAGATGTGTACAAAGTCTCTTTCATTATTCATGCTCCATAAACCCATACAAAGAGCTGGGCACAGATCAAGCACATGGGAAACCTAATTCCAACTATCTCACCATATTTTTTAATTAATTTAGCAACAGCACCCTCAGTGCCCTTATTTATGAAGGTTATCTGCTTTACTAATACATAAAGACCATATTGTCCTTTTAAAGAAGTTTTTCAGTACTGCAGCTTGTAGCACATCACGATAGCATCAGTCACACAAACAGTCAACATGGGATAATGTCCACATGCAACAAAGAGCCTGATTTACCTGACAGTCTCTATTCTGAAAGTAAAATCTCCCAAGGATATTAGGCCTAAAATATGACCTGAAAGCTCATCAATCATGACTTTGTGTTGTTGAACATGAAGGAGTCAAAGACTTAAGACACCAGAAAGACCCATGCAACCATCACTGCAGTTCTGTTTTTTTACAGAGGATTTGTAGTTTACTTTGAGTTTTCAAAGACTGAAGATCTTAGTTTGGTTCAGTTTTTTACTACCTGGTTGACCACACTGTATCATGGGAATTCAGAATGAAAAATTCAGTTTAGTCAACTAAAAATACTACCAAATGATCTATTTCATATTGATTTTATATTTACCTTCCCAAGACAAAAAAGACCTGTGTTTACATTTTACATGTTATCAGCACAGTCTCCTTTCTCCAGATGTGTTCCAGCCTCTGGGATCAGAAATCCCCAAAGCACTAATAAGCTGCAAGCAGAAGAGCAGACATCTTCACATTCAATCTAGACTCCTTCCCATTAAAAAGTCTAAGTGAAAAGCAATATCCCTAATTACTCTGATACCTCCCTTACGAGTGATACATGTGAAGGCAGAGGGCTATAAATCACAGTCATAAGTGATACAGAGTGTGCAAACTGCCCAGTGAAGCCAGTGATGCTCTGGGAAAACCAGCAGCTCCTGCAGACACAGACTGGGACTGCTCCAAACCTGTGAGGGTTCCACGCATGAGGATTACATGTTAGTTTTCTCACCCTAGAAGATGCTGCTAAGCAGGCTAAAGAGAGAGACTCAGCAATCTGTGAGCTCTTGCTTCATGAAGAGTGAAGGCAACAATAACGTATTCCAGAAATTTCTCCTCCTTAATTCATAATCTGCCTTTCCCTCTGTGCAAAAATAAAGAATGCAGGGAGTATTCTGCCATAAATAGGAGAATTGAACCGAAATACTATAACACGTGTATCTGTATGTAGGTGGATGCTACCTTTTTTAATGCATAGTGTTTCATTGCCAAGAGATCAGTGAAAACACATGTATCAAATCATCACTTCCAAGGAGCCAAATGTGAAGGAAAAAAAAATAATTTTGCTCTCACTCCTTTAGGGCACACAATCAGAACAGAATAATACAACCCTTTTCCTGTACTAAGCACCTTTCAAACCTCTCCTCAGCTTGGATGGTCCAGTTTGAAGGATTTTTGCACCTCATAACTTTCTGGACCCAAAAACTCAGAGGAGCAAATCCATAGCCACTGCCAGGGTGAGTTTGGCTCTCAGGCCCCAGCTTGGTGAGCTTATAGAGGTAAATACAACTTCTGTCCTCTCTCAGTTGCTGACTCAGCCCCTCCTGATGCAAAGGAAATCAGAAGATCAGGGCTCTCTGGGAAACACCATCATGTTCTGCACACGCTGCAAAAGCAAACAAGGTCACTCCATGCACTGCCAGCAGGGCTGCCTGGAGCAGAGGACTTGATTTGCACCAACACAACAACAAAACACTGGTTTTTTTGCCTTTTAAATTTTGCCTTTTAAACTAAACCAACGTAAATTTGCTTTAATTTACCCCAGACATCCTTCTGTCTTGCAATACTCAGATGCAGTAACACTGAACTCCCTTCTGACCACTTCATGTTCAATTGCAGTTCTCTAGAAATGAAAGTGGCAAACACAGAGCTAAGGATGACAAAAAGTTACTTATTTCAAGGGGTTTAGCTACTTGGAAAAGCTCCCAACTCCACTTGCAGCTTAAAGGAATTTCATAACTGATTCACTGAAATTAGCATCAAAACAAAAGTTTAAGGAACTCTTGAGGAACCATAAAGTGAATGTACATCTACATTTCTCATCTATAAACTCAGTTCTGTTATTAGGAAATCTTGCCTGCCTTTTCTGATGATGGATATACAAATTTATAATTTGCCTCAGAGGCAAGGCAGAAATTAAAAATGCATTAATTCATGCAACCTGAGATCTAGGATACAGTTGTTTTGTTTTGGTCTAGTATTAAAAAAAGAAAGTTTAAACAAGATAAAAATTTAGTATAAAACATAATCCTGAAACACCTAGGGTCCACTACAATGCTTGGACAAAAATTAAATGCATTTTATCCAAAGTATGGCACCAGCTTCTATCAAAAAATTTTATGTTCAGTCACAAATGGTTATTGTAAAATCTTTATTAACCTAAGTGCATATAAAAATTGTGAATTCTTAATACAAAGCAGCATTTGACTTTTAAATTTCATTTTAAGCTTGCCCTGTTCACTTGGAATGTGATTACAGAGTAAATTAAAAAGTAATCACATGTGAATTACATTTCCTCATGAATGTAATGACTTCAGGAGACTGATTAATGTTAAGCAGTGCCTGTCCTACCTCATGCATACCTTCCCAGGTGAGATGTGCAAGATAGCTGTCGTGAGTTGATTTAATTTCCTTTCTCTGGTAGTCCAGTGAGAAATGCTGAACAGAAACCAATTCAGAGCGTTCATTAGATCTGTATATGTTCACTCCTTTTGTCCATCCAAGCACCATCTGCAAAATGCTATCAGTGTCAGCTTATGATTGTGAGCAAGACCCAGGAGACTCAGCTCATCCTGAACACTGTATTCTAGCCAGGAAAACTCTTTACATTTAGATAGAACAACTCAGCTGGTGCATAAAGCAAGAGATACATATGTGTCAGCATATTAAAGGCTGATGAAAAAGAATACCCTGTCAATAAACGAAGAAATAGGCCTGTCTCAGGAAATACACACACACATATATATACACAGCTACTAAAAAAAAGCTGCATATAACTCACAACATGCCTAAAGTACTTTTTGGAAAATATATTTTTTATCTATATTAAATTAAAGCTCACAAGATTATGGGAAGAACATATTATCTATACATAAAATAAATGGCACACAAGTCTTTCTCTAACACAAGTCACACAATAGCCCAGTTCTAACTTTGTTTCCCATGTATGATTTTTAATTTTAATAAGAATATGAAAGAATAACAGCCTTATCCTCAGTTTGTTCAGATCAGTTCTCCTTACATCTCCTCCTTCTTGTTTCTAGGGGAAGACTCACATCTCTTTTTTATTCTCGACTTCAATAATAAATAGGAATCCATCTAGTAACATGGCTCAAGTGAGTCACCAGAAATAAATCTGCCTTTCTGCACAGGTCTGTATGCCTCTGTGCATGGTTTCTATTCAGATAATCGTATTTCCAAAGCCTTTGTAGGCAAAACATTCCACAAGATACAGAGAATCAGAAGGGTGTTTAAGGCTTATGCGAATAGGAGATAAATGCAGAATATTCTCTGAAGACAGAAAAGGAAGATGACTCCAAAGGAAGTAATCCTGCATGACCCATCACTGGTCTCAGATGGTGATAGAGATGTTTTTCCAGTCCTATATATCTTGATGGCCAATAGTATGAGTATGACATGAATATATGGAGAACAACATTTACAAAGCAAGCCTCTCGTTTTTTTTTTTTTTTTACCCAGTCAGAAAAAAACCTAATATTAAAAACTATAGACCTAGCAATGATTTTATTCTAACCTACCAGAAGGGAAAAGGCTAAAGCATTAATTTTGCAGCTTAATTTGGCCTTATAAATACTAAACACAAAAGCATGGTCCAATTATTCCAGAGCACAGTTCAATTCTGCTGGCAGGAAGACCCTTTTGAATTCTAAGTGTGCATTTTAGTGGCAGCATGAAAATAAATTCCAGCTTCTTAATGAGGTTTTTACAATTAAATGTACATATGTGTATATATTCCTTTTCATTACCTTGTGTTGTTGCTTTATGTTATTTGTGCATCCTCAGCAGTAAGGATTTGCTTCTTATTGATGTCCTTCCCTTCCCCATCCCAAATCCCCTCCATCTCCTCCTCCTAGCAGTGATCCTCAGACAGCACAGCCTAT
Source organism: Calypte anna (assembly GCF_003957555.1). Taxonomy (NCBI): domain Eukaryota; kingdom Metazoa; phylum Chordata; class Aves; order Apodiformes; family Trochilidae; genus Calypte; species Calypte anna. The sequence continues at coordinate 13,263,980 of NC_044258.1, forward strand.
CACTTCTGCTTTTGCTGCCCTGGCTGGGCTTCTGTTTTGAAGCAGCAACAAATAAAAGCTCTGTAAACGAGAATGCCTCCTGATAAGAATAAAAAGCCCTGCTAGTAATCAACTAAAACCTCTTTTTATATTCAAAAGTTCCAAATATCTAAAACATCTGCTTAAAAAGAAAAGGTTTCCTGCAACAAGAGATAACATCATGATGTGACTATTAATACAATTATTTTCTCAAAGGGGAGTCTTTCCATGTTGTGTGAAGTTATGCTCATTTTCCAGCCCATGAAATTATTGTTTTAAACCTTCCTCTTGGCACCCAGTATTCCAGTTTCTTCTCCTGAGAAAGGCTCATAAGCATGAGATACCATTTTTCAGACAGCTTATGATGGTGCTCTCCTATCTGCTTCTGCTTCTTTTTTATTTCCTTGGACATTGAGGTTCTCAAGAGACTATGCATAAAGGAACCAAGAAACACTACTGCCCCAACCATCATTCTGTCTCTTCAATAATGCAACTGGAAAGTAATTGGCATTAATTCACTTGTTCAGAGCTGTACAGGAGACGTTGTTTACAAACAGCAGCCATGGTTGACTGATTACAGATAGGTAATTAATTTAGAAATAGGGTATTGTAAAATAAGCATTTCAGCAGGTGTCACTGCAGTCAGAAGAACATATGAGATCAAGAATATTTAGACTGCACTGGCATCACCTTCCCAGCACAAAGGAAATATTTTTTCTATTTACCTCTTCCAGTTGTAAACATGGTTGTAATTGCAAATATTCAATTCAGAGCTTGACTAAAGTTAGTTGTCTACTGAAATAAAGATCCAAAGTGTAAGCACAGTATTTCTCTGAGCTGAATGAGAATCCTGTACCACACACAGTAACAAAAATAACCATTGAGACCTTTTTTTTTGTTTTTTTGCAAAACGTGTTTCCTGAATTATAAATGAAAATAAAATGAAACATCTAGCTTGGCACAGGTTACTTCAGTAGGCACCTACTGTCATTTTTCAGGGAAGGTTATTTTCAGAAGCAACGCAGCGAAAAGGACAAGATGTTAGTGGGGATGTCAGGATACCAGAATCTATTTGAGCTTCTGGAAAAGCTATACAAAGCTTTTCCAAAGGACACCTTACGTCCGTGCCCTGTCCTCCTGCCATATTTCCCTCTCTATGCCTATTTTCCAGTCTCTTCTCAATCACTCACTTTGTGTTTGTACAACATGTTTGTCCAGCTTTGATTTGGTCCAAAGAGAGTGGGGTTGGGCTGCACCAAACCATACAATGCACTTCTGTGCAACATCCTGGATCCCCCAGTGCAACCAGTAAGCTTGACACTGCCTGGGGTCAGGCAATTCTTACCTCCCGTTTCTCCTTCCTCACATAGTATATTATGTTCATAAAGCAAAACAAAAACCTTAATAAGCTTAAAATTTCTCTGCTATCAGCACTTTACACACAAAATATGAAACTACTAGAAGCTTATTATTAACTGATGTGGCATCACTGTGAGATAGACAGGGTAACTAAGGGGAGTGCCCATGCTAGTTTTTTCAACTATATAGTAGGCTTTGATAGAAGCTATGTGGTGCTAAACTGGTAGTATAATCAGCCACCAAACTATATCACTTAAAACATCAGAAGGCAGCTTGGAGAATGCTTTAAGAATTGAAAGCCTAAAATTTGATCAAGTGCTCTACTGAGTAGTAGTCACCTAAGGCAAGTAGTCACCAAAGGACAAGAAACCAGTGCATCCTTAACTGTCTATGGTTAGCATGAAGAACATTGATTTAGTAAGCAGACAATGTACAGTAAAAAAAACCAAAAACAAGGACACAAAAAAACCTTTTAAAACCAAGAACACTCATGTGGGATGCAGAAAACTTCAAATCCCTGTGCTGTTAGTTTCAGTGGCTTGACTCAGGTTCATGCCAAATGAATGCCCTAAGTGCTTAGTAACTTCAGTAAGTTTGAAGTGCAGTAGATTACTTGCTCTTGTATTTTGTAAAACCTTTTTAAAGTTCTTTTCATTCCAGTGAAAATGAAGCTGATTTCACAGTATCATGTTTTTGTGCACCTTGGTATTGGTGTCTTCCAGACAGCCATATTAGCATTCTGCAAGATTTCATTCTAAAATAATTGAAATTGCCTTCAACCTTCTCAAAAACCTTGAACGTAATTTACAATTTATCTTCTCAAAAGCCTTGATATAAAATAGTCAAATATAGATTGATTAATTAAGGTGTTAAGTAAACATTTATTTAACAACTTATTTTATCTAGACATTCTGCTTTTACTGCCTATTATAAGGAGTGAAGCAAACACAGCAAACCAAGGATTTTCAATAAGGAAATGAAAGCCTGTTCTTATTGAGTGGCCTTGGACTCCCATTGTCTCTTGAAGACAGCAGTTAAACCCCTGGTAGTTACAATTGAAGAAACAGTCTGTTTAATGCATTGATATTTTTTCTTGACTTCTGCAGTTAGGCCTCGTGCTACAGTAATGCTAAAGGGCAGCAGTGAAAGATACAACAATAATTGCTTCTAGTGGCACCACAACCTTTAGGAATCATTAAATAGTCCAGCTATCTTTTTGAAGGTAACAATTATAACCTTACACTATGTAATTTTAAGACAATTGGTTGAAATGCCAATTCATATCTTGCATTCTTTGTCTTGCTAATAAAATAAATAAAACATACTCTGCTACTAAAGGTATTAAGGGGTACATTGACAGAGATATAAAACTGTCATTAATATGCTTTAAGAGAAGATTATACTTCTAAATGTAGCTATCCTTTCCACTTCTGACACATCAAATTAATCTTTGCTTACACCATTACATGAACTAGACATAGGATAAAAATTCATGCCTCTGTAAAAAGTCATTGCAAGACCTCTGCAATACTGAATTTCCATTGTAAGTGCTAAATGAGAACATGGACCTCACTGCTGCCATGAATCTTATGTGAAAGAGATATTTTTATTCACAATATTGCTGGCAAAATTGCTAGCAAGATGAACAAAGCAGTACAAGCATTGCCTGCATTGATTGAATTTTATCTACCAAGGACAAATTACATACATAGTATATATAATGTATATTTATGTTCAGAGTTGCTCATCTGTGATCCAGATGAAAAATCCCCACAGTTAATAACACAGAACTTAACATGCCCTACAAGCTACATAGCATATTATAAAGCAATCTGACTACTAGTAAAATAGACCTAATCTTCATTTCTCCATGAGAACCTCTTTGAAGTTACACCATCTCATTTTCAGATTAAAAAAGAAACAAAGGCTGAGATTAATAACATTTACACGTTTTAAACAAAGATTGTTACATGACATCTTTTAAGGAAAAGGCACAAATTAGTTCTGCCATCTTCCTTTTATACAGTTATGTGTTACAGTGATCAGAGGGGCAAGAGTTATGTTTTGAAAGTCAACTACAGAAGCAGCCAAAGGATCTGAACAGAGCAGTATATTAGGGGAAAACAAACTCAGAGTTTGCTCATCTCAATTAATTCCCAGAGCTTTCAGCCCTGGCCTTGTAAGCTCACTTATTTTGTAAATACACTGCAAATTACAGGTATCCAGGAAACAAGTGAAGGAAGATGAAGTGAGAAAGTTTTATCACCTGAATCAAACTGCACTGCTCCGTTAGGCTGTGTTTAGCACAAGAAATTCAGGCTATTTTGACTGTGCAATGATTGGTAGGCAGAGGAAAGTGAGAATGCACTATACCTTTATAGTAGATGTTTTCAAAATACCACATTTTCTGTATAAGCAGAAGAATAATGTTACCAAACAAAAAGTCTGCATCCAAGGGAGGATTGCACCTGATTAAAAAAAAAAAAAAAAGAAAAAGAAAAACATGCCACCAGAGAGCAATGATGTGATAAACACACATAAAGCATTACATCTGGTGGATTTTTTCTAGCACTGAATTTCCTGCTCCCATCACGATTCTGGTGACAATGTTCAGTAACACTTGCCAGATCATGGGAAATTCCATGCAGCAGCCAGATGCATTGGGAGTGGCACCTTCAGATGAAAACCCCATAGAGGAAAATGGGTCTGCACAATCTCCCACTGCCCAGCAGTTTGGCAGAAGCTCCTGTAGTAAGTAGCTCACAAAAGCTGCTCAGAAATTTGCTTTATTTTGTTCTGCACTCTTGATCTTACACAAGTAGTGCAGCTGAGAAATCTTCTTATGCTGATTTTGGTACAGCTGAACTGCTCTTCATCCAGAGCCATTCATGGGCTATTCATTTTAAAACACAAGCCTCTGGGAAATGGTTCTTTGCAACTATTCTCATGTCAACATGCCTGGCTGTGAAGAAAGGACTCGAAGTAATCTCCTTACATGGAAATGTCATAAATTAAAGCATCTTTTCTCCACACCTGCCAGGTCCAGAAAGGCTGTCAGAAATCTTTGCTACCAGTGCTGAGAAGCTCAGGATAAGATTTGGTGTGTTGGAAAACACTGTATCCTAAATTAGTCCCTGACTTGGGATTCAGTATTATCTTTGAGAAATTAAATCCCTCACTTGGATGGGGAACTATGAAATTTCTGTGGCATGCAGATGTTTCAAAGAGCAACCCAAAACAGTCGGTTGCCAGAGAGAAAGTTGGTTCATAACCAGTAAGATATGATGTATATATATTCTACCATGTGTGCCTCAGAAAAACATGTGTGTGCTATGTACAAATATCTACATGTTTATCAACACACACATGCACATACTGCTGAACTACAGCTGTTAAAATTCATAGAGTATAAATTGCATCTGATCAATCATACAACATGTATTTACCTTTAATCTGCATAAAGGATATAACAAGAAAGCTAAATATGTCACTGTGAAGATGTGCTAAGCCTAAGAAATTCAGAGTGATTTGGGCAAAACCCCAACATAATAAAGTATTCTGATCACGTGTTCATAGAGGCAGCCATACAAATCAATGTCATTAATGGAAACCTGACCAATTTTCTTTGATTGCTTACCAAGTGAAAAATGAGCCAAGTGTGCTTTGGAATCAAAAACATTTATTTGTAAACTCAATTTTAGAAATTTTATATTTTCTTGGAGTTAAAATAAAAATCTGAAAGGATAGCACAAAAGCCTATTAAAGCCTACTAAATCTATTTAAATAAGAACTAACTTGAAGTACCAGGAGTACAGAAGCTACATTCTTCACTTAGAACACATCTTACAGATGGAGTCAGTGTAGACCTTGCACAGATGGTTCTCTCGGGCACCTCAAAGTGCCTGGAAAAATGATGAAACATTAAAAAAAAAAAAAAAAAGGGTGCAGACTGGACGCCCATGCGCCATTAGAACTGGGGAAAGGCCATCATAACAAGAAACCTGAAAAACCACATGGAAAACTACTCCCACCTTGTTTAATTCCCCTTCTCCCACCCATCCAGTTCAGTTATTCCTAGTCTCTTCTGTCACTAGATTTGCAAGATCGGGATGTTAAAAAGAAGCCAGCATGCCTTCCTTTGGCCTGGGCTGACAAATAGAGGCTTTCCATGAAATGACACTGGTTTCCACTCATAGCAATTTCTTGCAATAGACAGCTTGGTGAGATACTGGAGAATCAAACCCAGAGATAAATAGAACCCCAAACAATCCATTCACAACATGCAAGATGTTAGAGGCCTAGGAATGGAGAGCAAGACAGCAATAGAACGTACACACATGTATGTGTGTGTGTCTGTGCAAATGATAGAATTTGTATATATATACTAATAAATAGAAATTATCATTGCCAGTCCATACTATGGATCAGAAAGACTAAAATAAGAAAGTAGCAAATTGACTGTCACTCAGTAAAACTCAAGATGCCAAACAACTGGTTAAGTGATTTTGGTTCTGCCCTTTCAAAAATATGGACTGTTTTGTGCTTAATGACCTAAAAGTCAATATCTAAAACTGTTAATGCAACACATTCTGTGTTACATCCCCCCCAAAAAAGAGATAATCCCATGATTTAGATATTTGACAGGAAATAAAGCAACCTTACTTCAACTTTTTTCTTCTATCATAAACCTGGCTGTGTGACATTAGCCAATAACATCATTTCTCTATGCTTTCATTAACCTTTCCTGTTACAAGCATTTCATGCTGTTTGATGCTATACATAGCCCCACAACCACAGTAAAACACAAGCACCCATTTATTCACAAGGTTATACATACTTCTCCTGAAATCAGTGCTGAAACTTACAGAGTAAAAAGTAACAAGTAAAATAAAGATAAGTAGAAATATAATTTAAAAATTTTGAAGGTAAAGAGATACGGAACGTGGTGTACAGAGAATAATGTTTTTCATATTTGAATAACACTCATTATTCTTTGACTAACAAGAGAAGCACTTTCTCTAGCATTTATTAATTTTTATATTAATATTTTCCACAGTCATCAACTTGCTTGTGTTGACTGAGAGGGTAGAAAACGAGAATTCTTCAATTAGAATGTAAAAGTGAAATTGGTTAATTAATTATAAAAATACAGTGGCTCTTTATCCCCTTTTTTAAACCTACCATATCTTGTTTTAAAGATCTCTCCATCCTCACAAGATAAATTAATCTCTGATATTTAACATCTAAACACAGCTTATTAATATGTAGAAAAGTGACAAAGAAATACATTAAAAACAAATGCTGAAGTTAGGGCACACTAAACATTTTCATAGACACTTTTCAGTAAACCTTGTGCAACATGGTACAACAGCAGCCTACTGAGTCTATCTAGGAAAAATATTATTTCATCCACATGACTACGTAGATTACCACAAGACTATAGGTAATTTCATAGCATTACCTCCAAGAAAATAAGAGTAATCTTAGCACATTGCTACAGGGAGGAGTCCTGATATTAAGAGGATGATGACGACCTTGAAATATAAATGGAGAAGAAGAGATGAAAGGAAAATTATCTGTAATTTTTGTTCTCAAGCACCGGTAATTCTAAAGAATCCCTAGGTGAGCTCCATGCCTCATGATTCTGACAGAAGCAGAGCATTCTGAGCTACTTAAATATCATCCTAGTGATGGATACCTGCTTATCCCATTGCCATGTCTTTTATAGGAAATTTCAACCAGTGTCTTGCTCACAGATATGCAGAAAGCTTGTTAAAATAACAAGCATATTTCAGTTGGTTCACTGAGAAACTCCTTCTTATTTTCCTTGAGCAATAGCAGTTACTGTTTTAGGAAAACAGCTTTTGCCAAGATCTATCAACTCTAGGTTATTGTAATTATTTCTTCCTTGAAATAAAAAGAAATAGTTACCACGCTGTTCATTTTTAAGTAGAAACAAGAGTGCATTTTCTCTTCCATCTGCTTCAGTTCAAGTATTATGATGACTTGTGGAAACTACAAATTTGACTTTCCTTTGACCAGTGCTGAGCTCACTTTCCTTGTGGTACTGTTATTATGTAGTTTTCTGGGGGGTTTGTTTTGGTTTTTTCTTAAAATGGTACTATCTTCAAGGAGCTTCTGGTGAAAGATACACCTAAGAATAGAAGAGATGGTATTCCTAGCACAACTGAAAGGGTATTTTATGTTCCCTTGTACAGTCCCCAAAAGACTTGGTCCTTTCGCTCAGAAAGCAGCATCAAAATTAATTTCCAGTGGTAATTCACCACACATATTACTACAGAAGAAGTCATAGAGACATGCAGAGGAAGCAAACAACACAGGCAGATGCTGAATGCCTGTTACTTCTGTGATTTGAGCTAAAATAAAAAGTTCAATATTGAGAAAAAGCCCCACTAAGGGATGGAGTAAAACAGCCCACTGGTTTGCATTTGGGCATAGGCTTTGACAGCATGGAAGTACGGACATGATAATTTTTGCTCTATCCTTCAGGTTGCATAATTGCTTCAGTGTGAAGTCTGAGCCAATAAAATGAGAAAAAGTGAGTAAGAAACAGCATTGTAACAGATGTACATGTGCAGCAGAGTCTTCCTGGAATATGCAATGAAAGACAAGGAAGGGGATAGGGCTGAGTAACATTCAGACAATGTGTACAGAGTGGGCCAAAATGTACAGTGAATCATGTTGCATCTAAATAGCCAAATTATGTATACCATGTTTTAGGAAAATTAGTGACAAGCTGAACTCAGAGGCACCTAATCTAAATTTGAAATGGAAATATGCATCTGCCATGTTTATTTCATTATTATTTCATGAGAAATCTAGGCTTGTTTATGAATTCTTAAAGGATATTTAAGCAATCAAGCATAATAGTGGTGTAATTATCTCAAACCTATTGCAGTTCCAGGACTTTATGAAAAATCTAAGAGCATTTCATGGAGCTGGCTCCCAAGGTGTCTCACCCATAAGGTTATTTCCTGCTATGGCTCACTGAAAAATCACTGGACAAGAAAAAAAAAACCAAGTCCCTGATACCTGAATGGTGAAGGTGGCTCAGCAGCCTCTAAGCTGACACCAGTCCCATAAACTGTGTCCACATCCTTCACTGCAGCAGCCTAAAGCCTGGAGCAGAGATCTTACAAGATCGTATTTTTATTGGGTTCAAAGCTGCCTCTGTAATGCATTTCTGAACCTGGCCTTGCAGCCAGCTTGCAATAGAGTTGCCACCTTGAGGGGAAAAGAATACTGTTGGAGGGTTGGTATATAATGAAAATGAGTGAAAAGAGGCTTTGCAGTTAGTAATGCTGCTGCCATGGTGATCCCTTTTCCATTCTGCTGCTTGCTGGGTAGAAAGCTCTTTCCTGCTCCCCTTCACATGTGGTATCAGCTCTTTTTTAGAGACAGAGGTGGTAACGCTTGGCAGCTTGCATATCAGCAGGGCAGCATAAAGAGAAACTCAGTTGGACCATAAGAGAAAGGACAAAGGAAATAGCTAGAACTTGCAAAAAGTTTTGGGTTTGGTAATTCTAAAATGAGAGCAAAAAGCCTCATTTTGTAGAATGCCCCCAGTGAAGAAAAAGACAACACAAAGGATTGGTCAGTGTTCAACATTTGTGTAAGACATTTTCTATCAACATCCTCAACATGCTCCTATCAAAAGTTAGGATGAATTTGTGGAAGACACCCATGGGAAAGTGACAGCAGAGAACAGGCACTGTCAGGGACGAGCAAAGACCTTTCCCTTCTTTCCAAATGGAAGTATCACACAACTGACCAGCAAATCAGCTTGTTTTGCAAGGCAAAAATCTTGTCAAGGCTTGCTAATACCAGGCTGCATTTCCAGCAGATTTGGGCCACTTTTCCTGTGGAATCAAAGAGGGAGAAAGGATTTGTAGTATCTGAGTAGGATTCTAGAAATGTCACCTTGAATTGGACTCAAGCTCCAGCACAAATTATCTTCTGTCTTCTTAAAACTGATCCCGCCAACAGAACCTTTTCCACTCAGTAAAAGCAAAATAGGGTCAAATGCAGGAAAGATCACCTGCTGCACAGTTTATTCTCAAGCTAAACTTTTCACAAGCAACATATCTAATTATTAATGATTTGAAGAGGGTGAAAAGTGAGCTCCAGGAAAACACATTTGCAAATCTTGCCTGGAGGTCTGCCTTAAACTCAGCTCAAAGAATTGCTGCTGCTCTAGATTCTGAGACACACCTTTGAACTTCCACTCTTGCTGTGGTACAGTCAAGATGAATGGGAGGTGACAGCTAAGTAGCAAGGGTTCTTTAGTATAAAATGAAATTTATTAGATGAACTTTCAGAGGGTCTATACAGTGCTTCATATTGAAAGAGCAGATTCTCTATGGCCTGATTCAAGATACCCAGAACAAGTTTGGCTTCAGGGAAGCTTTTAAAAAAATTCTGAACTGATACAGTAACTGGGTACACAGTCATTGACAAGAAGTAGGAGGTTACCTTTATGGTGCTACTGTAAAAGGATTAGTTCTTTGATTGTTACTGTTTAAATCCCTAAAGGGACACCGTATTATTACTTTTTTTAGTAATATGAACTACAAAAAAGATCACAGGGTTTCTCTGTGAGATTTGAAAAGACTGCAATTTTAAAACCACTTTTTATCCTTTATTGCTATATTCCAATCAACAACATTTCTCATGCAATCTTTCCTTTTATCTTACCCTTTGCTTTATTAGCTCTGTCCTTTTTAGTTCTAGTTCCATTTTACAAGTGATATTTGATTAATTTTTGGTCATTGCTTTTACGCATCGCATTCTTTAATGTATACTACTGTGCACATGATTCCATGAGGGAAATAACATCCTTTGTATTTACCTTTGTTTATTAACCTTTCTCATTGTTCAGTACCCCTTTTCCCACTGTGTCACAGATACTGTATCTGACTTTACACCAGCCACTGAGTTTTAATCTCTGGTAATTGAAAAATTCTTTATCCAGTGCTATTGCACTCGCTGAGGTCAAAAGCTCTGGACATCTAACATTCTTGAAATGCACTGAATTACACCAGCAAGAGGGTATTCAGGTGTTCAAAAGAATCCTGCACAACAACTTTTAAATCAGCAAAGACTCCTCAAAGTAGTTAACAGCACTGTGCTATCAGAAACTGTTCAGACACTCATATGAAAAGCACAAAGAATATTCACCCCCCTTTAACCTAATATAAACTATTATCTGACACCAAAGCAATATGTAAACACATAGTATGGTCCATACAGTAGCAGTACTTGGACTCATAATTCCTTTTCTACTGATACTGCTGAAATAAAAAGGAAATTCATAGAGATGCTCTTGGATCCAATGCTGTTTTATGTTAAAGAACTTACCAGAATTTAAATTACTATTGTGTATTGTTTTAATATGTTTTCACAGCATGCACCATAACAGCTCCTTTGCAGCTATTCTACTGTTCATTTGCTACATCAATTAACAGAAATGCACGTTATATATTATGCACTTATAGAACACCTAATACATTTTTCTACAGTCTATTTATTCTTCCCAGTGCACATTCAGAAAATGTACCACAAGATTTTCTAGGAAGAGCATGCATCCGTGCACTGTTTCCAAGAACAGTATATAAACATATATCTCAACCTAATGGCCTCTTTTTATAATTGAATTTCACTGTTTCTTTTCCCTTTGCAAATGGAGTCAGAACTACATTGTTTGTTTGTTTGCTTTAAAAAACATACTCTTAAAACTAAGAGATTAAATTGAGGGTTTGTCCCCTGTGCAAAATTAGGAACAAACCCTTACTAACTGCCCCCACGCAGTATGAAGAGAAAACCTGTGCAAGTTCAAATAACATTTATAAGTGAGAAAAATGTCAAATCTAAATCAACATGATCAGATTATTATATCTGATATGTGATATCACACAATAGCCTGCAAAATATCTAAATGCAATTCACTAAATGCAAAAATGTCGAAATCTCCTTTCTAGCAGGTCCCTGTTTCTAGAATCACTACTTAACATTAAACTTTATCTTTCTGACTCTGCCTCAGAAAGAAGAAAATAAAATCCTTAAGGCAGGACCAAGAATTTAAATATTTAACTTTGGAAGTCTGAAAATAATATTCAAACATGTTTTAGAATTTCAATTATGTAAATCAGAAGATGGTTTATACATTCCTGACAAAACTGTTTCTTTTGTGGTCCTTTATTATTGTATTGCTAAACCTAAGTCACTTAAGTTGAATATAGTGACCTATAACCATACCATGACTTAATGGTAAAAAAATCATATATATAAAATGCCACTGAATGTAAAAGCCTTTACACATTTCCAGGTTTAAATCAAAGCATACATATGGAAAGAAAAAGAAAACAAGGGAGATTAAAAAAAAAAGAAGCTTTCTCAAAATAAAGAAATATTTCATCTTTCAAGACTGCTGATTTAATTCAGCCTGTGTTGGAAATGACCAAAAGCTGCTTAAATGTGACATGGTCTGTGTGGAAAAAAATCGGTGGCTTTGCAGTAGTGGATAAGGGCTCCCACATCAGGGAGTTTCCAGCTCCCAGAGAGAGGGTCAGCTCCTTCCTCCAGGCTATAACCCATCCTTGGCACAGTCTGCTTGACAGAAACTTTTCAGTAAAATGCTTGGGATACAAACCCAGAGCTCACGGGGGTCTAAACTCTAATGGTAGCTCAGATACACCTCCATATGAGAGTGAAAGAACATTGAAGTTTCAGTACCAAGGCAATTTGTTCAGAGGTCTCCAGCAGTGATTTCAGTGCAGGTAAGCTACACACAATCCTCTTTTTCTCTATTCAGAGGACATCCTAGTGGTTCGGTATGTGGATTTAACATGGATTGAGGAGAGTACAAAGAAAAAAGGAGTGGGTTCCTAATGCTTTCACAAATCCTTCTTTTTCCTCTCATTCCCCTTCTTCAATCTCTCCTTTCATGTTTCGTTTCTTCTTTCTCTCTTCGTGCCTGAGCAGTGGTGCTGAATGCTAACGAGTCCTGACCCAGTCAGCCCATCACTTTGGATAATTTCTCAGGGTCTGAGCCATGTGATTAATTCTTTGTGTACTCCACCTTGATACCACAAGGTGAGACTCTACATTGACAGTAATGTTTCTGGTATCCTATTTCAAACCCTGCCAACCTGATAGCAATCTCCAGATTCCATGTCTATTGTAGCTTTGGTTCTCTTTCACGGACCCTTTTTAATTTTCTCTTCACGAAAGTGCTTCAATCTATCTTACATTTTAATTGAATCAAATTTAATTTAAATCAAATCAAAGGTCCTTTCAATACATCTACATAAGAAAGCACTTAATCTTAATAAACTACCATTTAAGAAGGAGAGGGAATCTACAGTAGCAGTGAAATATATAGCAAATCAAAATTCTCTCTGTTCATATAAAAGAATGAAGCCAAAATAAGCTCACTCTACTGTTTAAACAGTGTTGCATGTACTGTGTAAGGAAGAGAAATGTGCTGCTAAAGCACTGTGACTGCGAACGATTCGCTGAAATCTGAAAAGAATCCCATTTCCCAAAGCAGCTTAGAAAATGACATTTGCTGGGACCCTGTATTAATGAGATGAAGATCCTTACCCCCTTCAGATTTTATTACATTTCAGAAGACATTTCAAAAAGTCAAATAATTTACTTTGCTTAGGTGAGGAGGAGTTAACCCTCTGGGATTCTCTGTCTCTTCAGCTCTACAGTTGTCTAGCACATGAATTTTACTGGAGCCGTAACTTTTATTTCCTGCAATGCATGGGTATGAAATACTAACTGCTCCTTCTTCTGCCTTTCTGCATTTGAATTGGGAAGTGTGTTCAGTTCCTCAAAACCAAACCTGTACAGTCCTGTATTAGGTGGCCTACACATTCATGTATCATTTACTACAATTTGTAAAAGAACTTGCTCACACCAAACACAGATTTTTGATCTTTCAACAGGAGTAAGAAATATTAATACATGGTAGACAACCCAAATATCATTCAAAGTGCTGCAGTAAGAATGCCAGACTTCTTTACAAAAACATTCCTACAGATGCTTAGTGAAGAAGACAGCAGCATTAAGTACAACTCCTTAAATCAATGCATTTTCAAAACCTTGGAACAGAGGATTTGTTCTGGCAAAATCTGTTTAAGCTTGTGGAGGCCACAGAGGCAGCTCTGCTGTACACCTTGGCTGCCTTTGGTAGCAGGGAGCAGAGAGCAAGCAGGGTCTCTGAGAGCCACTGCATTGGATCCAGGATGATTTCATGATAATACCAGGTAACCACACAGGCTCTGGATGAAACCTTGGGCACTGCAATAAGAGCATCGTTACTCTCAGTGGTAAATACACAACACTGAGAAAGCATGGAGGAGTCTGGAGAGGTAAAAGCAGAAACACAACATCTGTACCAGTTGCTCTTATGCTGCTATTGTAAACTCTGCTGCTTCTGTCCTCACAGGGAAATCAGCAGTGAGAAATCTGGGGATTCTAGTGCACGAGTAAGAAACCAGAGCAAATCAGAGTGAGATGAATAAGAGGTTTTTTTTTTTCCACTTGCATGGCACTGTTGTTAGCACCGAATGTGGCAAGAAAGAGCACTGATGATTAGTATCTCTCTGACTGCTAGAAAAATGTCAGGATGCCAATACTGTTTGGTTTGGTCAGTAATACCTGCAGGACTAAGACATTTCTCTCTTCAGGAGTAAAGGCCAAGAAATTAAAGCTAAGCAAGAAAGATGACACCTCAGAGGTAGGAAAAATAAATAAAAAATAGAAATAAAAATAAAATTAGACATATGGGCTGTTTTTTTTATAAAGCTGCATACTAAAATTGTGCTCTCTTTCAGGCAGCCCTGAAACGCAAAGAACTGACTTGCCTTGGAAAATCCAAAGGGAATGAGAAGGACAAAAATACCTGCAAAATATGTACTGGTTACTCTTCCAGATTCCTGTCTGGTGCTTTCCATCTGCTGTGCCTGGAGGCAATGTATCTACCCCTTGTACACTTCTACAAAAGATTTGGTAACCTTTGCTGGTTCTAAAATAGTTCAATTCCTTGTGCAAGTAGTTAAAATTTTAAGACTATCACACCATAACTTATTTTCAAAAACCCATCAGGCTTACTAGATATTTTCAAATGGCTTCATTCAAAGTAACCAAGGACTAGATTGCTTTATATGTTGACATGGTTGGAGACAAATGACTGTACTCTAGAAAATTAGATAACTAATATCTCAAATAAATCTAAGGAGTAAATACTCATCCTACACACGTATTTATAAATGCATGCCTGCATAGCATCCCACTGTGACACATTTTGGTTCCATCAGGTTAACCTCTTCAACAAAATACCTCGGCAACAGGTCACTGTTAACTGGGGAGACTCTTGTCATAGGAGGTATCAAGTTGGCTGAATAAAGAGGAAAAATATATACCTCTGAAATTTCTTATTAATGAAGAGTATGAAAAGATAGAAAATAGGTTTATTTGCTAAACCATGCAGGAGGTTTACACCAGAGCCTGCACCAGAGGAAAGGGAAAGCACACTCTCAGGTGGGCAAAAAGAAACACAGAAGAGCACTGCAGTTTTCAGTACATTAATGGAAGTTGGAAGTCAGTACCCACTCTTGAACTTCTCCCAACTTAAGCACTCAAACCACTATGATACCTCAGAAGAAATAGGATTGTAATCCAAGCACCTAAGTGTTTTCTTAGTTCTTCATGTAATATTTCTGAAAGCATATACATGTGCCCAGGGTCTTTCCTGGATGTAAACTCAGTCTGGCACAGAGTCACCATGACATTATGCTGTACTCAGCCTAACTTGTTTCTCTTTGTTTCATGAACAGACACATTTACAGCCACTTCATTGGGCACCTCTATCCCTTCTATGAGTCCAAGTGCCTAACAGCACAAGAGGCCATAGGCAATGCTCAGTTCAAATGAGCTCTGATTATTGATAAATGCTCTGTGTCCACAAGGCAAGCATAGTTTAATGTGTGCAGAGTTATGGAAACCATGATATTTAAAAAGTACAAAGAAAACTTAAATGTGGATTCTTAAATAGAGAAGCAGGTCTTTTCTGATTTTCAGAAGCACTGAGGCACATACTGAGATTCAAGTAGGATTTAGGCTCCTCTTGAAAATCTTGGCTTTGGTATATATGCCTTTTGTGATTTTTTTTTAAATCCAGCATGTGCAATATATTGCACATTACTCACACGTCAACAACTCTTTCTTTCTTGCCCTTTTTACTGTTGTCTTAACAATTAGCCTGTTTCTGGGAAGCTAACACTATATTGAATATATTTTATGTGGTAGCTACAGAGGAATTACTGCTTGGCATTCTCTGACAGGGTTACAGGTGAATATAAAAAGCATAACTTTGTCCTCTTTGTTATGTGTGCTAATGGACCAGTGGGTGTTTTGGTTTTTTGTTTTTGTGATGGTTTTGTTGGTTTTGGGGGCTTTTTTTGTTTGCTTTGTTTTGGGGTTTTTTTTTTTCTGCTTTCTTTTAATTCTTTCTATATCTCACTTACTTGAAGACCTTTATGGTATAAGGAAAAACAAAGACTGAATCAATCACTTGAATATTAACTGTTTCCTGACACGTGTTTCTGAGGTTACAAATTTAATGGCAACCTCCATTGCTCCCATGCTTTTGAATCCATCAGACATTATCTTTGATGCAATGGAAGGTAAAAAAGACTTTCCTTATTCACCTGAAGCATGCTTTTGCAGCAGAGAGAAGAAGGTGCATCAGTAGGTGTACTATTATTTCTAAACATTCCACTCCTACAGGTGCTGCTGACACTGCATTTCCTTCACCACTCAACAGCTTTGATGCTTGGGCAAACAAAAAGTTAACATACTCTCCCAGGAGCAAAGTTCCCATCCACGCATGGCTCAAGCATCAAAGCTAGCATCTTTAGCAAAAAAAAAGAACCTTCCTACCTAGATATATCTCTTCCCCAACACTTATAGTAAAGGGAAACAATGTCCATGCCACATCAACTCATGTTTCTCCAGGGAACTGTCCCCCCCAACACCAGGCAGGAGCCTCAGCACAGCGTCACAGATCTGCCAGTGGTGCAGTGACACAGCTCTGGCTCTGCTGCCCCAATGGGACAAACCAGGCTCTGCTTCCATCAGGAATATTTAACCACAGTGAGAGAGGACATGGACTAGCTGTATGGCTAGCAGGTAGCAAACTATTTAATGGTAACAAAAAGATCAGGAGTCATCTGAAATCCCGTGGTTTACAAATGAAGCCTATCTGCAATTACATCAAGACGACCACTTACTGCATCATTCTCTGAACCAAGCAGGGGGGGTCCAAAATCAGCTGCAAGAAACTGTATGAACTGGACCTGAAGCTATTTTTTCTGGTATGGAAAAAAGGTTATCTAAACTGTTGAGAGAATGAGCTCAAATAAAGCAAAGGGGAGCAAGTTCTGAAAGATAAGTTGGAAAATTATATGGACAATGTCTGATTCCATCTGTTCCTCTTTGCATTTCTGGGTAGAATTCAAGTAGAAGGATAATTCATAAATCTCATTTTTTAGTTTTTCTAGTTTTTAGAAGTGTTTACATTTGCAGGCAAACCAGATATTTTGTGTAAGGTAGTTTCTACTGCCTTAGGAAAAGCACAAGATATTTCTCATGGTTAATACTTTTTTAATGAGTAGCCCTCTTCTAACTGGAAATTACCTATCTTAAAGCAGTTTGAATTGTTGAACTGAGGCTTTAAAATGCCTAGAGATGCTAGAAGAAAGATCAGCCTTCCTTTCAGTGGTTCTCTACAGTATGTATTAAAGATTCTTGCTATTCCCAGTATTTTTATCGTGCTGTTAACTACCTATATTATTCACAATAACAAAATTTCCAGTATCTACCCACAAGATAACTTATATGCTCCTTTTGTGACTTTTGATCAAAGTATAGCATCAATGACAAAATCCCTCATCATATGGCAGATACCAACTAAGGAGAAATCCCTCAGAGATAAATAACATCCTAAAAACTAGGTCACTTCTTCCTCTCTAAGCTGAAAGGTTCCCACAGTACCTATGAGCCATCACAGGAAAAAAAGAAATTTCCTTATTCTGCCTGACCAAGATATGGATAAAGATTAAAATAAGTCAGAGAAGATTTGAGCCAGAGACAGAGCAGGTATATTTAAAAGCATTCATTTGCAGACAGTTATAATGACTATGTCTGGTTTCACTCTAATCGGAAAGATGAAGAATTCATTGGCTTCCTTCAGCAGAACTGAGGACATTATGTGGCAGCTGTTTGTTCATATGGTAAATGTATAACATCATGTCTTGATTATTAAATACGCATTTGCAGGTTTACAGGAATATTCCTCTGTCAGACTTTGGCATACTTTATATTCAGGTGCAACAATCTTATCTAGTGTTAAGCAACCTCAGCATATTAAGTACACTTTGATTTTCTTTCAGTTATTCCATGATGCTAAAAAAAAAATAAATAATTGATTTTTAAGATTTTTATCATTGACCTTTAAGGTTCTTCTGAGGATGATTCTCTGCTATCATGAAGATTCATGATAGACTTAGATACCTAGTTGTTGTTGACCACTCTGTTGAAGTGCTCATTTCTTTATACACAGTATCTTTTGAGGAAAAGTTAATTCTTCCTGCTAGATTAGGTACAGATACTTCTAAGCTGTCTTTCAGATTGCTCTTCCTGTGCAACTTCCTAAACCACATTTTCTCCTTAAATGTTAAAACTAATGATCAGGAGCTTGCAGTACCTGATTACATTGCATGTTAATGAATTTCTTCCTTTAATGTAATTTTATGTTACTGTTCCAATTACATAAGCACAGTGCACAGAGTTCTACTTGCATGTGCAATTTCTTGCACAAAAGTTTAAGCAGAAATTGAACAAAGCCTAAAAGAGATTCTCTGTACCACGCTCCAGCCTACACAACAAAACCCAGATCAAGGAATTTCTCCTTGAAGGGGCTGCCACTGGTAACACAGTGATTCAATACATGCCCTGCCTTGCATGACAGACCAGACTATCTTATCTTAAATCTAAGTCTGAAAATCTAAGAATCAACCATTATTTTAGAATAGTCACTTACTCTCACTATTACTAAAAGACGCACAACTCACAGCTAACATTCCAGATGTTCTTAGCTAGTCAAAATCACCCCAGCATATTATTATGATCCACGGATTCATCAGAAAACTCATAGAAGGAGAATTGTTTTCACTGTATACTCTCAGAAGAGTATTAACCCTTATTTTCCTTACAGCTACATATATCTATTTCTCTGAAAATTCAATATGAGTGCATATAAGTTAAATATGTAGATAGAACAAGACTCTACCTCTCCCACACAATAAAACCAAATCTAATAGCATTCTCAGCCTATTTGTCATCTCAGCCACAAGTGAGCTGAATCTGACATCTGAACTCCTTTTTCACTCAAGCAAACACCTATATAGGTCAAAGGAAAATTGCTTTTGCAAAGACTGAAAATTGAGCAAGGAACATAGGACCTGGTACACAGGATGCAGTACACTACAGGGAGATTACACCATTTAGCTATCCATCTCCCCAGTGCTTGGCTTTCTTTTAGCAAAAGACACTGCAGCAGAAGTATAAAATACAGCCTAGACACAGTGTACATTTGAAATATAGGAGGGAGTCAAAAGCAGTGAAGTGAAAACACTGTGTAATATAGAGACAAGTGGAATCATTGTGGCTCCCATCAAGACAATGGAGTTAAATTCTAAGTACAATCAGTGACTCTGTTTCTGCACCTTCTCCTGCTGTGAACACCCCTGTGTAACTTTTCCAGATGTATGGTCTATATAGCCCTTATTGTTCTCCACTTCAGCAACATAAATAATTCAGCCACTGTACTGAAGAAAGATCCATGCTGGAAGCTGGACAGTATTGTGAGGAAACCTATTTACCTGCCCTGTTCTGCTGGCCCCTTTCAGGAAAAAAGTCAGGTGAATCCATGATTGGTTTAAAAGGTCATTTATGCTCCTTAGACAGAAGAGTGCCTAAAATGAGCTTCTTTGGGTCCTGCTGCCAAAATAAGGAAGTACAACCCAAACCTAATAATATGATAATGCCTCTGAAATGTCTGTACAGCCTGCACTTTATACAATTTCTAAAAAAATTGATTAAATTTATTTATAGGGCCTTAATGATACCTTGATAGTAATTGTAAAAAGGCTTTCACTTTTAAGATCTGGTAATAAAAGACCAAGGAAAAAACATAAAGACCTTTTTAGATTTACTTTTCCCAGACATTAAAAACATCAAAAGGGAAACATTTTAGAATGTCTTATTTGGAACAGCACAATTGAAAAAATAATTTAAAAATCCCCCAAACTTGACAACCTACAATCAAATGAATCAACCAGGAACAGAACCCAGCCAGAAGCTCCCACCACATATTGATGGTTGGAAAATGTGACTCTGGGAAGCCATCATTCTCCAACTACAATGGCCCAAAATTATTAGGTAAACAACACGACTGCAATGTAAAGGTACAATAAACAGAGCAATATTAAAAATTCAAGAATGACTGCAGGGACTGAGGAAATTATTACTCTTATGATTTTTGTTTTATTCAAGTGTCAACAATATTTATTCATTTTTCTTCCTTGTTTCTCTGTCTTGCATTTCTTTCAAAATACAGGTGCTGTGGTAATGCACTAGGTTAACCCTAGCAGCACTACTAAACATCTAGTTTGAGCATCAGCCATCACAGCTTTTGCAGCACTGAGCAAAGCCTCAGCACTTACTTTTTAAAAGAAAAACATGAAAACGGGTTTTTTTGTTTAAAGTCCATACAATGACCATGATTGTACTTTAATGTGATTTTTATCCAAAAGTGCAGACAAAACCATCCATACTAACTTCTATGGTACTGAGGAAAAAAGAAAATTACATTCAGAGAAACTACATTCCCCTAAAGGCTAATCAACATGCTCAGCCAAACTACACACCGAGATCACATGGAGACCCCAAACTCTGAAGGTCACCACTGCCCCAAACACTCTTTTTATGGCATTACAGCATATTGTTAAATTGGATTCCAAGCATTTAACACCTATATTCCCAGGTAAAAACTGAATAATCAGACTTCAAAGTTTCACTCAAGATGGTGCTTTCACTGTTGGAGCTGCCAAGCTAAAGAACAAGAGGTGTGGTTGGTTCCCACACTCCCAACTTCTCTGAACCACATTGCAGTGAAAAGCCCCTGAGTTTGGTCAAAAACTGCACCCAAGAAATGTAACCATGACATGTTCCTACCCAGCTAGAAACGTCCCAGACCAAAACACTGCCACACTGTCCCAGCTACAGGTACTGCACTTTCAACATTATTCTGCCTTCCACAACAAGAGGTAGTTTTGCTGTGGGAACACTGAGAGTTCGGGTAATTATAGTTGGTGAGGATTAGATCACAGGACAGGACAAACCCACATCAAGGTCACCAGCACCTCAGTGCAGTGTGTCCCTGACAAAATTGGGATGAAATAGTAGCCTGTGACCTCCTGAGTAGTTAAACTGCTGGTTTGTCTATGCTGCAAAGAGCTTCTCATGGAAGTACACGTGTTAGGTTCAATTAAAATAAATTAAGGAACTCTTGCAAGGAGAAAATTACAGAAATTAGTTTAAGTTTTCTTGGCCAGAGTTGATGGATCTCTTCTGTGCAACCTCTATTTCAGAGGGCGAGAGGATAATGTACTTCTAAAAAGACAGAGAGGCTGGGTGAACCTGCAGTTATCCTCATCAATGCAACTTTTTTTTTTTTTTTTTGAAAAAGGAAATCATCCATGTATTGTTATCCTTCAATAATGACCCTTCTGAGTTACAGAGGAAGATAAGAGTTTCAAGCAGAAAGCCAATTCCTTCCATTTAGTTTCATGAAAAGTAGAAATCTCTTTTGGTAGATAAAAAGAGACTGTCCTACTCTTTGCATTCCCAGTTGTGCTCATCCTTCAACATGAGAAAAGAATTAAAATCCAAGCACTAAACTTCACTTTCCTGTAATAGGCCCCACACAAGTTGAGATTCTTGGGTTTGGAAGTTAGAAACCTTACTGGCAAAGATTCCAATAATGACTTTGTATCTTACTAAAACATAAATGTGTTTGCATATACTAGGTAACCAGAACAAGGAAAAATTGCTCATTAAACAATAAAAAGTATATTAAAAAACACAGCAGAGGCAAAGGCTGCCTATTTTCATTGTCTTCTTAGCATTGACCCAAAAGTTCTTTTCAGCAATATTAACTCATAAAGGCTCTGCTTGCTCAGACTGTAGACCTTGGATAAATATTTGCCCAACCAGTGACATTAATAAGGCTTTTTTAAGACTACACGGACTGATTCATGTGCAGTAAAGTGATCTCAGACTCCACATCCCAAAAGTCAGGGACCATTCTCATTATGCACAGTTTTTCCCATTCTCTCTCTAATGGACACAATTGGTGTTGATGACAACCCACCTTGTCTTTAAACAAGCTTAGAGACAACCATCTGTAGCTTGCTGCTAATTATCTATTAGTTCCTCTTCATTTCCAAGACACCTTCCAAGGACTATTTCTGGGCATTCCTACATGCCCCTCAATCACCTGGGTTTCCCTTTTATCCCCTCTGACAGTTCTGGCTATCCACATTCAGCCCAGCACTGTTAACTTCACATCCTAACAATCAGCAGCACAGCTTAGGACTTGTCTTACTAGATACAGCAAACACAAGATTCTCTTTGATTTCTTGTTTTTAATCATTAAAGACCACACATACCTTTTCCAGGTTTAAACTTCAGAGTTCAGAGGTTTTTTGCAATCCCCAATATAAACAAGATTTACACACCTTCACAGGCATTTGGTTTGCTTTGTTGTTTTTGTTGGGGTTTTAGGGCTTTGTTTTTTGTTTTTTTTTGTTTGTTTGCTTGTTTTTTAATGGAATTCATGTGCTAGCCACTAAGAGAAGCTTTAGCTGTATCAGCTATTCTTCCTCTTAAGAAAACTGGCTATCTCGTTCCTAATTACTTAGTAAAAAACTACCTTGTGACTTGTCATATTTATTCTAACTTAATCTTTCTCCTATTTCTTTTCTGATTATTCTTGTTCCCACTGGAATAAGGACTGATTCTGGCCCTGGCTTTAAGTATAATGCTTCATACTCATTGAGGATTTCTTTCTTTAATGCATGTTACATTCTCCAAAACCTCAGTGACTCTGAAGTCTCATTGTTGAATTGTTCTCACACCATGTAGAAGTAAGGCACTACAACCAGAAAATTCACAACTATTTTTTTTTAAGACATCGAAAGTATTAAAAGCTCACTGAACTTAATAACTTGTGCCATAGTTTAAAAATTCCTTAATTGGGCACTTCCATTTGGTCTGGACTGATGAAAGCACTACAAATGTTGATACTAATTTATATAACAAAGGCATTTTTTGTTTGGCTTTATGGGTGTAAATCACAATTTGTTAGCACAATTTTCACACATTTCACTACATTTTCCTCATAACTGAGCAAAGAGATCCACTTATGTTTTTGAGATCACTGCTTCCTAGAAGTTAGAGGTTTTCATCTTTAACAGGAGAGTCCTTCTAGACCAGTACAAGTCTCCTATTGGCACGTGCCCCTTTCTATTCATCGTGCTCATCACTGTTTGTAAGGATCACAACTATGAAATGCTGGTACATGGGCACAAACACAACAATGTCTATGGCTACCTTTTAACTACGGATTGCTGTTCATCCTATCTATTTTTAGCCCAAGAAATTCAGCTATGAACCTCTTTTACATTGATTAGTGTCTTAAGTTAGAGACAGATGTACACTCTGGGGCATAGGCTTACATAGTGGAAAACAAAAAAGTCAGTTTGTCTAGAACTGCTTTAAGAATCTTTTCAGGATAAAGAGTGTTCATAAATACACTTGAGTTATTTAGCCAGTCATTCCAAGCAAGGAGAAAGCAAGCAATGGCTTGGCTATAAACCTTAACCATGCATAAGGAATTATTGCAGTTGTACAAATTAATTCTTGTTGATAACAGACCTGACTGATGGATTTGCTTTAATTATGTCATACAGAAGGATTCTGTGCATTCACTGCAGGTATTCATCCAAAGGAAAACTCTTAAATATGTATTCACCTTCTCACTTTAATTCCCAGTATTGTGATGCTTTGATCTGAGCATGATGCTCATTAATCTAGCACAATTACCACCATTTAATCATTACTGCAATGTTTACACTTCAACATAATGAAACAGATGTTATAAACTGGACAACGCACTAGGGCAATAGAATATTTCTTAAAAGCAACCCAAACATTTTGTCAAAAGCCACAAATGAAATTTAGGTGACACAGACATTATTCTAGAGTCTTGTTTTTTAATTTAGTTCAGATATTTTAATTCTCTAGGAAAACATTTTAGCCTTCTAGAAAGGATGTTATAAATGACTGACAATTGATCTAACTAAAGCCTTCATCATAAAATATGTATAGTTTCATATAATTAAAAAATCCAAGCACAGTGAGTTGAGTGAGTTGACTAAAATACTGTGGGCTCTTAAATAATTCAAATTTGTGTTTACTTACAGCAGCTGTTTAATTAAAAGGTAGAAACTGCAACTAATCCACTATGGTTGAATGAAATATAATCTATAAAAGAGTTTAATACCCCTAAGACAGGGAACTGCAATATGGATTCTAGAAGTCAGGGGTTCCATTTAAAGAATATCACAAAGGGGATCATAATACATCCAAGCCAGCACATCTTAGTTTCTCTGATTATCCAAATAATGAATCATTTCCCAGCTTGGTGCTGAAATTACAATTTTGCATTCTAATATTAAAAAGAAAGGTCTTTCACATGCATTATGTAAACTCTTCTACTGGAATTTGTATTCAAACAGTGATAAATTAGATGCACAGGAACAGAAGAAATACATTTTTGACTCTCAGCTAACTACTTAATTGTTCATAATTAAAACATTTTGCATATAAATTCTAGCATGAATGGCCAGGAAATATCTTTTGCAACTTAAAAGCGAAGGAAACTGCTGTACATGGGACTTCTGCAGTTGCTTGCTCTAGCTCAGCTCCAATGATTCAGGCATTATTTCAACTTTTTATTGTTTCCCAGAAGTGTACCTCAAGGCAGGAGCAGAACAAAACATTTTTTCTTCACTTCTATATTTTTAATTACAAAACAGAATGAACAAAGATAAAAATCACCATGTTTGCCTTCTCAGATCCAGAAAGCATTCATTAGTTTGAGATGTTTGTAATCATACTGAATTTTGTTTATATGAAGGCAGAGGTCTATCAAAGCAGAAAATGGTAGTTCTTAATTAGAAAGGCCAGGTGGCACACAGAGTCACAGCACAAGTGCCTCTCCACCTCCCTGCCAATGATTGAAGACTTGACCTCAGCAACCATTCTTCAGGGGTGAAAGATAATGCAGTCACCAGGTGGCCATCTCTTCAACATAGGCAGCCATCTGCACCAAAATGTGCTAAATTATGTTTAGTTCTTTTTAATGTGAACCATTATCCATTAGAGTCACAGCAGGAAACCATGAGGTCCTGTTAATTGAAACTTCAACTGTGACTTAAACCTCTGTCCCAGACAGGAGACAGACACTTTACCTGCTGAGTCGTTCAGTCTAACACAGTTAACATTTTTTCCTGAGCATCTGATCAGATTTAGAATAGTAACTGCATAATCTGCAAACCAGTTGAGGTTTTTTGGAAGGAGATATTCTGTGGAACAGTTTTTATAAGTTTCTCAGTGCTCTGTGTCAGCCCCCAGATCAGTTTGATTTTGCAAACCATTGTTTATTTCAGTAACAAGTCGAAACACAGTTTTATTTGTGACTTGTTAACAAGCAGCTATTAACCACTGCTGAGGAATACCCCAAGACAATGCAGTGCTGTGTTCCAGTCTGTCACCTCTTCTGGTAAGTGGGAGTAGCACAATTTGCTCACCCATCCATTCCTCAAATATGGGGAGACAGAAAATAAACTGAAATGCAAAATGTGAACATCTTAGAGAAAAGCAGAGACAAGACAAGCAAGAAAGAAGTTTGCACCCACCATAAAGATGCTCCTTCCAATGCTCAATTTTCCCTAAGCACCTTACTTGATGTAACCAGGAGAAGGGAAATGGAAACCTCTGGATTTATCAAGACAAGTGCCCTCTGTGGACATGTCCTGACATTGCAATATTTCCCTTTTGTTATTTCAGCCGCACTTGAAAAGAGATCCAGCACCAAACAAGAACTGCCATTAGGAACAACTACCTGAGAAAATCACTTTGAGGACCCTGGTAGAAGGCACATCAGCAACACATGGAAACATCTGAAGGAGCTGGGAGCTTGGGACACACTGACCCACTGCATTCTGCATTCAGAGGAGTGAGGACGGTGAGATGTAAAAGCCATTTCTGTAAAAACTCAATTAAATGTTCATGGGCACCTCACTAATTTGTAAACCACTGGTGGCATCATCAAGGCATCTGCAGCTTGTGCATGTGTACCATGCTAAAAATTAACTTTCTGCACTGTCATCTACACCTCCAAGTGCCCAAGTGATCTTTGTAAAATGAGCAGGTGGAGAGGGTCAGACAGTCATGGATCTTCACTCAAAAGATGTTTTTATTGAAATGAATAAAATAGTAAAGACACTGAGAGTTACAACTCCATGCCCGCCCATTAACAGAATCATGGTTCATCAATTTTTAAATCCACATTTAGAGCTTCCTCCTAAAAGCCAAAAAGTAGCTACAATAGATAGCCTTGCAAAACACAGCATCTGTTCTCTTTCACTCCATGGTTATAGATAACCTTCATAAGCTGATTTGCTCATGACAATAAATTTATTTTCAGAAATTATACTCCTGATCTAATATGAAACAATAAATAATTCAGAAGTTTCACATTATTACAGGGAATTATATTTAGGAGATCAACTAGGGATCTCTATAATGAGAAACATTCACCTTGCTAGAGGAATGCTACTCTGCATTTAATCTTATAATATTCCCTTCAGGGTGTACAAGGCAGCTTGCTGGAAAATATAATGACTTCTTGACTGTTTTCAGAAGAAAAATCAGAGCAAAAGAAAACAATGATATGGAAATGAATCTACATTTCATCCGAAATTCCACACGCAGTATTTTAAAGCCACCTTCTTTCAATACGAAGAAATTAAAAATATTTTGATGGGTCTGGTGATGCTATTTAGAAAAAGAGAGATTAAAACCAGAAAGAAACAAAAAGACATGGCACATGGTGTTATATTAACAGAAAGCCACTTATATTTCATGCACAAAGATCTGCTTCAGCTATTTTTACTTTATTATGTGTTACTAGAAAGAGAAAAGCTGATGCACAAAGATCCCATTGGCCAAAAAGTAAAAACATCTGCTGAAGTCACAAGTGACTTCTTACCCAAGTGCAGCAGCAACGATGCTCACAGCAGTACAGCCCCATCCTCCCACAGGCTTTCAGACCATCAGCACCAGATACAGGTAAGAACCGTGGAAACAGGAATTCGTTTCAGAGTCCTGCCTTGTTTGGGCACCCCTCTCAAAGTAACTACACCATCTCTAAGTATTTTTCCCCCTTTCCCTCCCCCTCCCACCACTGTGTTGTAATTCATCTTGGTCAAAAGAAGAAAGCTGTCTACTTTTTTCAACCAAAGCCAATGTTGGGTCTCTGCTGCACACCGGGTAATGAATATTGATGCATACAGACATTTTCCAAATGAGGTAACTAAAAAATACATACATAATTTCCAGCAGTCTGGAGTCTCCAAGATTACCATTAAATTGTCAGTACATATGATCAACTCTGACGGAAAAATAAATATTATTGATGATGACAGCATGCTATTGTATCTCTGTATATCATCATTATGCCAGTGGTGTACGTTTTCAAGCCATCCCAAGAGAAGTAGGAAGAGAACACCATTAATGGCCTGTGGGATTTAGGCATGCCATTTAGATGCACTAGCCTGAAAAAATATGTCTAAATCTTTTAAATGTTTTTTGGTATTTTTGGGTGGGGTTTTTTGGTTTGGTTTTTGTGGGGTTTTTTGTTTATTTGTTTGTTTCTGTTTTGTTTTTTTAAAAAAAAGTATGATACATTCTGCCTCACAGTATTCAAATTACATTCTTCTGTGTAACCAAAGATCTACTCACAGTTAGCTTTGTGGCAGCAAAAAAAACCACAAAACAAAAGAAACCCCCAAGCCCCATCTTAACAACAAAAATAAAGAATCTAAAAGATCAGCTTTGATACTTTAGAAAGAACATTGACGCACAGTCTACAATGCAAAAGAGTTCCAGGAACAGGGAACCCAAAAATTTCCATTTTGGTTTCCAACTAATTGTGTTACTATTACACATCAGATGTCCAGACACAACTGCCACCACAAAAGTTATTAGGCTAGAAACTTCTACAGAGGGACTAAATTCTGGGTGTCACTTTGAAACATGGGTTCTGACGTAAGTTAAGTCTTCCTGTGAACTTTTTCTCTAATAAGTCTCAAAACTCAATGCTCTGTTATATTTACAAAATAACAAACAGTGAGCTGACTACCAGTCTAACAAGTTCCCAGTCCCTGTATCCTAAGATTCCACACCAGTAACTGGGAGACACTGACCTCTGCCAACTATCTTAGTTTGTTCTTTAGTTTTGACAGTTTTCCTGCAGAATTGCCTTTATCAAATAAATTCACAGATTATTACATCTTACTGCTTAGATTCCAGTTAACTAGAGACCAGGTTTACAACAAACAAATATTTTGTAAATAGCCTAGCAAGATATTCTGCTCAATCTGTGTGAAAACAGATACCGTGAATATGTAGAATTCAGATGTAACTCCATCCATAGGTAGTCACAAGAACATGACTCATATTCATTACAAATCCTGAGCCATATAAGTGTTCTTTACTATTACCAAAACAATCTCATTTATATTACCCTGGGAAAGGCAGCTAAACAATTTTTACATGTGCTGGTTAACAGCCTTCAGTACAAATATGTTAAAATGTTATAAATTTCAATTAGATTTCCAGAGGAGTAATGTGGTATTTGGACTCTGACATCAAATCAATTCGAGCTTTACAGATACTCTTGACAACCCCACCCATAAAATCAATAGTAAAACCTTGTATTCCTTGGAAAGGACAATGATATCCATCGAAAACAGGAATTTAAATAAAATTGGAATTGTCTGTAGCAGATAGCTTTGGGATTATTCCAGCACTTGAACAGTAGTTAACATGACTTTCTGAGTTATTCCTAACCTTATATTCCCAATCACAATACAGAGGTTCTTTTCAGATGTAACTGGCTATTATGAATATTTTCTGTAGGATGTCACGTACATGGCTTTTTTTTTTCCATTATCAAAGGAAAGTTAAACGGGTTGGAGATTATTTAAAAGTAAAATGTACATTTTCTATTAGCACTTCACAAATTTTAAACTGATGGTAGGATGCTAAATTATCCTTATGATATGGAGCAGCCGTGAAAATTATTATGTGAATATTGGTAGAAGCCAATATCCCTTGCACAGAACTAAAGTTTTTACTGTTGTGCTATATAAAAGAAATTATTACTTTCTAAGATGCCTTCTGTTGTTGTCACCTCTCATCCTCCAGTTTCTCATTATGCTGAACAACAATATTAAAGAAAAAATGCTTTTCTTCCAGAAAGATGCCATAAGCATCAGTCTAGGAACCAAGACCTGACAGTGACAGAAGGAACTGGTGAGACACACTTTCACAACCACTGAAAATATTAAAGCTTGAAATGGTAAGCAAAATGAAAGCATCCTGAAGGATGCAGCTACCACAAAACAATTCGGAATCTCCCAGAGAAGAGTGGAAGAATATAAATATTCATTGTGTTCAATAGAGAATAGCACATTGCATGCTCACTGCAAAATAGAGACACTTTAGTATATGTTGAGTCCTCATAACAATGGGGTTTGCCAATTAAATCTGAGGGGTGTGATCATTTCTGTTGTGATATAGTGAATAACATGCTGAGAGACACTCGGATGAAAGGCTTTTGGATCACTGCAATATTCTGTTTCAGGCTTCTGGTTTGTTGTTGGTTTTTTTTTTATCCTGTGCAAATATGAGAATGAAATGTGGGAGACAAGCCTGGGGAGACTTAAAGGAAGGTTATTTTGAGGTTGTTTTTCTTTACTTAAGACAGCTAAATGCTAAACTAATACCAGCTATATTTGCTTTTTTTTTTATAGCCTGTAAATTGCACCTAATTAATAGACCCTGATGAAGTAAGATATCTGCACTCCCTCAGATTTCAATTTAATTGAATTTTTCCCTGTTTCATCTCATGATTAGATCTCAGGACTATGCTGTGCATATCTAAAGAAACAAACTCCCTTGGTTTCTTTCACCAAGTAAATGCAAAGGACAGAGGATGCCCACCCTGCCACTACTGTGATTTTTTTCATTGCAAGCAGCAAAAACCCCTCACTGTAACTCTGAGGCTGGAGAGGGGAAAGAGATTCCCTAAGGCAACCTGACAGCACTCCCAGAAAGTAGCACCGAGGGGCTCACCCCAATCCCACAGGCTCCCTGTTAACAAACCTTATGGGGAGGTCAGAGGGTTCCCTACCTCAATCTTTTCAAATTCTGGTAGGTAAGCACTGAAGTGACAAAGCCAAGATTATCACCACTGTCACTGCTTACATTAACATAGCACCTAGAGCCAAATCAAGGGCCACAACCCTCAGGGTAAGCACAGTTCTAGCAGAATATAAAGCAATCTTGCTTGAAAATCTCATAACCCAGCAGAATTCAAGGAACCCTAACAGATAGGAGACACACAAACTTGCTGCCCAGCATCACTGCAGCAGTCTCTAGTTAAAAAATCCTCTCTCAAGAACCTGAAGCTATTACATATCTGCTGTATATACCATGAAAAGAGACTTTTGAAGGAGAAGAAACATCACTTTTGGAGAGTATTTTGGGAGCTCTTGTGCCTGAGGTCATGGAATGAGGTGCTGGAAGCACTGCTGGCAGTGGCATCTATTGCTGTCTGCAGTCACTTCATTTCTGATCTGAGGGCCATATGTTCACAGTATGGTCATTATTACTGTTTAACTGTTAGGCACAGATATTTTAAGAAATCTAGAGGGAAAACTCTTTCATGTGGGTCTCTATTTCAATAATGTTTCATAAGTCTTGTATAAACCCCATCCCTAATAGAAACCAGAGTTTGAACTCTCAGCAGCTTGCAGAAGACATAGTCTGTAAATTCAATAGGACACACATGTATCCAACTAAAAAATGAAGCCCTAAAACACTACCAAAAGGTATCAATGGAACAAGGTGGCTCTGCCTGGAAGAGAACCAAACCAAATATACCCAGCTAATACATTTAATTAACAACTTTTTGTCCATTAGTATCATGTCTTGTATTGAGTGACAACTATCCAAGAGTTTTCACTAAGCATGAAGTATCTAATTTCAGGTCATATTCTACAGTATATATTTACATTGACAGTCACCATTATTTCTATATGGCAGATATCATATATTCATCATGCAGCAACATAAATTAGCTGTATGTTCATTTTTCTTGGTAGTCTCCTGAATTTCCTGAATCTCCATTTTTCTTGCTAATCACTAAATTAAAACCTCTTCCAGCAGCCATCACCTACCAGTGTATGTACAATTTTCTTTTACCTCAGCAAGCCTTGGATTTGGCCCAGGGATTTTATTCCATTTATTTGCAAAGCTTTTGATAAGTTTGTGAATCCCTGAAGAAATGTTCATATTGCAGGAAGAGGAATTTCTTAAATGTGACAGAATTGATAAATTTCTCAGGCACAGAAAGGTTTGGAGGATGTTATTGCTATAGTCTGAGCAGTTGCTTGCCATACAGGGTGACAGCAGAAAGAAAAAAAAAACAAACCAGAGGGTTTCACAGAAATCTTTTTAAACAATTTGTCCCCCACACATTTGAATGGCTGCACAATTACTGTCAGATTCTGTATTGATATGCAGTACAGGGACAAAGATGTGAATAAGTTAAGCAGCAGTGTCCTTCCAGACACTTACAGATCCATAAGCCTAACAATATATAATGCCATCACTTTGGAAGCCATACAATCAAGAAATCTAATTTTGCTTAGTTATCATTTGAACTTTGTTGCTGCAAAAAAATAAAATTCAGATTCAGATAGAAAAATAGGGCCACCAATTGGCTAAGACTTAGCTCTGGACTATTCCTGTCAAGAGTAATCTGGAAAGAAGCAGAAAAATAAAAACAAGTAAAGGGTAATGACAATTTTCATAAGCAAACTAGGAACAGCTGCTCCAAGGTCAGTAACTGGAAAAATTATGTAAATGATCCTGCATAAGCTGGGTAAAGTGTCACTGCTAAAACAAATCAGTCCAGATTTGAACCATTGTGTGGCTCTACATCAGTACCAATTAAGGCAGCAGATGATGTTTAAAGAGCCTGGACAAAGGATATTATTATGTTACGAGCTGTATTGATTTTTACAAGGCTTGTTTGATTGACTGACTGATACTATCAAGTAATTAGCTTTAATCTTGGGCTACAATAACCAGAAGAAATCCTGAATCAGTATATATTTGATCTTTGATAGTATTTTACTGATAGGAAAGTGCTTAAATAAGGCAGAACACTCGTTTCCTTTGGAAAGCCAGGGTTACACAAATGCCCTGTGCACGTTGGCACACTCAGGAGGTGCCTGGGATGGAAACAGATTTTGGTCACTTAGATAGCAGTCAAATTGATAAGTGATTCCAGCACAGGAATTCTTCATAATTGATTTAAAGTTTTGGCATAGCCAATTTTTAAAAAGTGTATGTGTAAAATAGTATGCAAATCTAGAGGTGTTCTGTTGGTGTTGGGTTTTGTTTGGTTTTGGGGTTTTTTTCTTTGTTTTTTTGATTGGTTTTGAGGTTTTTTGGTTGGTTGGTTTTTTTTAAGATGTACTTTTCCTAAAAGACAGGCACAGAGGATAGAGATGGGAAAGATGCTCAGCCTGCTTGCCCTACTGACAAAGCCAAGGCATTACAAAAGTATTTACAATCTACAAATTCATTATCCAAGAGAAAACTCAACTAATGGTGGTGTCAGGAACCTGGCCTTTTGAGTCCCTCCAGTGCATTTCTGATCCCAAATCCCTAGATGACTCTTTGATACTTTGAAAGGAAACTCCATGTATTGGCTCCCTGGTCCTGCTCATGCACAGTGGGGGCCCACCCTAATTAGGCACAGGTGGGCTTGACACAAGCTCATGCCACTCCCTGGGAATTAGTGGCACCTGGTTGCCTCATTTCACTACACCACGTGGCCAGAAGACCAGGTTACAGATATTTGGAATACCTCTCCTAGGACAACTAAGCAAGATCTCCTTGTTGTATCTGTATCAGCTCTAGCACTTTTATCTCTATTTGAAATATTGCCTAATTTCAGATGAAGTCCGTAAGGAACATTCCATATTTTGATCTTCAAGTTTCCCAGGACACTGGATGGTTTCCACATACATACTTTCCTTCCCTCCATTTCCATACTTTCCTTTGCTCAGTGTGCTGGGCCCATTTGGCATCCTCAAACACCACAAACCTCCCTCCCTTCACACATTTCCTCTCACCCCCCTGTCCTCCAGATCCTACATGATTCAGCTCCATACTCATGAAGGTCTCTACTTTCCCCCACTAATGATCCATTTTTTTTTTAATGTACAGACATTGCCCATTCGTCCATGGGGTTTTCCTCTCTTCCTCAGCAATGCTCTTCTGCTTAAAGCAATCTACTTAGACTCCTTTCCATCTCAAGCAATAAACAATTGAGAAACCATGGGCAAAAAACCATCACTGAATTTGTTGCTCCAGCTTCTCCACCTCCTATCACCATGTCAGCTTTCTGTGTGATAAGCTGCACGTGGCTGCAGCCCTCTCAACACACTTGCTTGTAAAGCATCTGTCAAATCCTCAGTTGCATGCAAGTGATAAATAATACCATTGGAGATCACCAGAGCAGATGTGCTGTGATTTTTTCAATAAGCAGCCTCACTGAATTAAAACCTAGCATACTGCAGAAGATACCTAATTGAATGAAAAACAGAACACTATTTCTGCATTGTGCTAGTTAGTAACTTACAGTATATCCAAGATGAAATATAATTTTCTTTCATTAGAATAATTTTATATTCATAGCATTTAAGCAGTTTGAAAATCAGAGGTAGTGTGAGCAAGTTACAGCTCAACTTATCTCTGTAGTGTTTTTAAATGTAAAATCTCCTTCTTGGTCACCTGTGTGGGTGGTGGTGAAACAAAGGAAGTTTTCATGTTAAATCTCTTTTTCCTTTTTTTAAAATTTATTTTATTTTTATTGATTTGCAGATCTTTTCTCCCAGTACTAATTCTCAGTGTCCTTTTCTAGTGACACATTTTGTGCATTGATATTGTGGTTTTGGCTGTATATATGTGTGTATGCCCCAAGGCTGCAGCTCTTATCAAGAGAGTGATTCAGTTTCTCAAAGCTGCAGGTCCTATTTTTTTCTGGTTCAACACATCCCGGCTCTGGAAGCTTCTGGGTTTCCCTGACTCCTTAGAATTTACAAACTACGACAAAGTTCTAGAATAAATATAAATGTCTGCATATGCAACAGAAAAGTCAGAGCTGCTCTGACTAAATAATTCTGCCAGCTCTCGAGAAACCTGTATTAATTTAGATTAAAACAACATAACCTGATGCATGCAAGTAGACATTTACAACCACTTTGGACTCCAGGACAAAGCTTCCACCCCAAGAGGAGAGCTGGTGAGAGCCAGGTCACCTTCAGAGCCAAGGATAAAACTTGGTTCAGCCTTACTCCAGCCAAGCTCATTCCCTCATACAATCAAATGGGAGATTTTCCATTCCTTTCAAAAATAACATTACAGACAAATCCTCACAGCAATCAGGTTTGGAAAACTTGACTCCATTTGAAAGGAACATTTTATTTCTTCTTTTAAAAGGATTTTTTTTAACCTGCTGCTGTTTTCACAGTCATTCTTAAGAAGATGATGAGGCATATTGAAAGAAAGTTTAAGAAAACCATAAAGTAGGCTCTTCCTTAATGTAATTGGTAAATGTCAAACTAGCTCTGCGTGGGAAAACACCATTGGTGTTGGATATGGGGGAATGGGGAGGACAAGGCAAAACAGAAGGCATCACTGAAGATTGTCAAGCTGGTGAGAAAAACAGCAAATTCTTCCTTTTTGGTTTTGTTCATTTTGTTCTTGAGGGTTTTTGTGGTTGGTTGGTTTTTGGTTTTGGTTTTTCTTTTGAGTTAAAAAGGACTTGAACTGGATCAAGGCTTCCACCCCATGTGAACAGTGCATATTCAGAAATAGGTGCTCTGTATTCTCAGAGATTTCCTTCACTTTCTCACTCACACTGTTTTCTTTGCTAAAGCAAGATAAAGCATCCACACAGCATCCTACAATAACTCTCCTTCTCCTTCCGATGGGATAACAGTTAAGCTAATGGGATAACCTTAGGAAGCAGAAATCCTACACTTAACCAAGCAGATTGCTCTGAAACAGAAATAATACCACGTATTTCCCAGAACATCATAAGCCTCAATCCATAGTACCAAAAAAACTACTGAAGACCTGATTCTCAAACCAGTTTTTAGTCTGAAAATAGAGGCTGCAGAGAAACCATGAAATTTAAGGACATGCTGATTTGGATTTTTTTATGGAAAATGCTCAGACAATAACATATTGTACAGGAAATAAATGGAAAAACACAAAAACTGAGATAATTTAATATAAAATTAAGCCACAAAAGACAAGGTTAAATTTGTGCAAAATTAATATATTACCTACTCAGCAGCACATGTTCATCCCATTTTGAGAATGATAGCCAAATTATTCCTTCTAGGAGTGAAATCCCATCCTCACTGAAATCAATAGCTGTATTACCAGAGCCTCACTATCATCTCGGTCTTTATGACTGCCAGCTCTTTGGCCAATGAAACAAAATTTCAAAGAAAGAACACTATCTTCAAAGGATCTTTATTCACTCTAATATACAGGCATGTATACCAAGAAAATTTTTTACTATTATGACAGACCTGATGTTCATTTTCTGGTCATATAAACCAGCAGATGCCTTACTACTAAAAATGGAAAAGACAGGAAGGATAATGATAGCATAACAATGTTGTTTAGAAGGGGAAAATGTATTCAAGTGGGTTTGGGGAGTTTTCTTTTATCAGCTTTGCTGGAAAGAACAGCCAATATTTGATAATGTGTTATTTTTCATCATAAAATAACTAAGAAAAACTATAGATAAAATTGAAGACTTTTAGATATGCTTTTAAATTCCAGCTGTTGGACTGACTCTGAATTTAGAAGCAGCTGTAACTCAGCACCTCTGCAGGAGTTCACCACTGCCTATGTCTGCCCCCCTGGAATGATTTATATGCAGGAGCAGAGACTGGAATGAGAAACAGCAGATGCTACAAAGACCATGCAAGTCACATGCTAAGGAACAGTGAAAGTGCAATTGTAAAGGCAGATATAGTGAATTACCAGCAGATATTGCAGCTTCTTCAGCCCTGCCTGGGGTGGATGCTCCCATGGGGCAACTGCAGTGCCCTGGTGTCCCCTGTGGGTTGCCCACCACTGCTCCTATGCTTTATTGTGTTCCTGTCTGAGCCACATCAATGACAGGTCTATCTAACCAGTCTGAAGCTAATCTAGGTCTTATGCAAGCTACACAAGTGACTACAATAGAGATGTATCTGGAGAAACTGCTTCTCTTAGGCCAGAAAACCACGAACTACCTTTGTGTTTTTCCTATTTCGGCTGCTATTGTCTCGTTCCTTCAGTCGGGTCAGTTACAAAGCTGAGCTCTGTAGCTGAATGTTACTCTGTGACATCTGTTTTAACAGTAGCTACCACACAAGTCAGCAACATTTCATCTTATCTTACAGAGTCTTGCAAAAGCACAAAACCTTCTGAACACAAGGGCAAACCAAAAGCAATTCATATTCTTACAGCTTGATGAAATTCCAAAAGGGCTTCCCCACATCCCGTGTCTGCTTGGTTTCCATCTTCAGCAGGATCTGATGTAGATATTTTTATCATAGAAAATCTACCATCAATTTTCTTCTTATCATTCTTTTCTTTATAAATAAAACTTACCATTAAAGAGTATTTTAGATAATTAGAGTAGAAATGCCTTTATTTAAACAACGAGACATGCTCTGATAATTCAAATAGCACTAAGAATCTAGTCAACATTAATAATACTGACAGCCAGCATCCTTTCAAGGCAGCAAAAAAAATAATGCTATCTCCTGAGTTTTAAGAACCACTTGCTTAGCAGGAAGGGACTTTATATATACACTGGTACACAGATGGTACTTAAGTTCTTATGAAAGAGACACAAATACTTTTCAGAAACATTCCGAACGCAACTGGCAATTTTAATGTCTCTATTGCCAAGAGAACTGTGTGTATCTGAAGATTAATTATCAAAACACATGATTATCAGAACACAATTACACCTAGAATTTACCGTAATAAAGTCAAACTATTTCTTGAAGAATTTCACTACAGGCCAGAGGAGAATTTAGAACTGGAGTGCAATGCCCTGTGGCCCTGCACCTCCGCTGTGGGCAAAAGGAGCACAAAAAGGGACACTCCGAAGTGTTGCCAGCAGCACAAAGAGGAGGGTGATGACCCTCCTGAGCATTCCTCCAGGCCAGCCTCACTTTTGCTCACCAGAAGCAAAAGAGGCCTCAGCAACGTGCAAAGAAGAGGTGAGACAGGCAGGGCTCTGCAGTCTGGGGCAGCAGAGAAGGTGAGGAGTGTATTGCCTCTGAACCAGCCAAGGACTGAGAAACGATGCAGCCTGTGAGAGCAGCATAAAAACATCTAAGCTGATGCAGCAGATTGATTCACATTTAACTATATACACTAAAGGCTTAGATTTGCAGCTATTCACTATCCTTACCAAAATCAAAGTGGAGAGATATGTAAGACTGACTTCAGGGACCTGAACAGCAGGCCATTACATTTTAACACTAAAGCTTCAGTTTCAGATATAAAAGGCAACCTATTCTCAACATGAAACCCGAACAGAGTATTTACATTTACTGTATGCACCTGTGCACTGGCAGAAATCAAATGTTTGTAATGTAAATGCTTCCATTCTCATCTCTGGATCATATCCAGGAGCAACTGAAGGTTGTGACTACCTGGGGACATTTGAATGGTCCCTGCTAAATTAACTCTCAGCTTCACCCCATGTTCTTACAGACAACTGCCTACAGCACAGTTGCAATCACTAGCCATTTCTGCAGTTTCATAGCTAAGTAAGATTCATGGAAACTGGCTCTGGAAAGAAAATGAAGTGTGCTTGCAGAGAGTCAGTAATCAGGCCAGCTGGTTCTGTCACTGCTGTGTGAGTTCCTCCTCTGGAACTGCTCCTTCTCACTGTTCAGAAATCCTAAATCTACACCTGCACAGGCACAGCACAGATAGGTACAGTGTGAGTGGAAAATGGTCACTTGCAGCACAAAGAAGATGTTACGTACTTTAACAACTTAAAATATCACTTTTCCAAGAAAAAAATTAACCTCATTCATTGCTGGCAAATGTAGTGAGCGTCCAGAGAGATTAAAATAATTTTGTGGATAATTTTTTTTTTTTACCCTGAACTCTGGGTTTCTCTGCCAGCACATCTGAGAACTATGATTAGCTCAGCAAAATGGCATTTTGCCTCCTCCCCTATCCAGCCTCAATACCATGTCAGATTTTGCAGTTACCTGGTAGACATCAGAATTTCAATAAGAGAGCACAGCAATTGGAAACACCAAGACTTCAAAGAATCATCACAGATAAACGGAAAATTAAGCCAAATAAGTGCATGCTAGTAATTCTTAATGCTGGAAAAAAGCAAAGAATAAAATAATCACAAGTAGCCACTGCACACTGGAACTTCTCATACTTCTTCACACCCTTCTGCCAACTGACTGCTCATCCTTAGATGCAAAGCACTGAGATTGAAAGATGCAGATTTTCAAATAAATAATGGAAATGTGATTGAGCCATGGTATAGTAAGGGGGAATAAAATAGAATCTGGGAACATACATATGCAATAAGGAATATTAAAAAGTTTCTCAGGCACTGCAGTATGACAATGCACTCTGATGATTATCTTTATTAGATAGCACTGGATAAAGAGCCTATTCATTAAAAATTAATGGGACAGTACTTCCATCCATACATTACACATATCCATAAAGTGGATGTGGACAGCTAAATGTTAAATCTGTTGGAAATAACTGCAAGTGAAGTAAGAGAGTATTTCATCAAATAATAGGAATCATGTAATAAGAAGGCCATACAACAAAATGAGGAGATAAAAAGATGAACGCATTGTATGAGCCTGTAAAATCAAAAGAGGAGATTAGATAAACTACAATAAACCAAAACTTTTCTCTGAAATGGAAAAATTATTCCCGGGAAGTGTACAACAGCAAATAAAAGAACCTTATTAAAGAATGACACTGGAGAGTGGTGAATACAATGACAAATGGCAGAGAGATGTTTGATTGCAAAACAGCAGAGCTATTCATAAAAGAAAACAATTTTATTGTGCCTTTTGATGAAAGCTCAACAATGTGGTGCATTAATATCACTGAGAAAGAAACGGGTATCAAAATAGGCAGATAAACATTTTTTATTCAATTACAAAATGAAAATTCCATTTATACCATGTTTTTTAATTAAACATTTTTTAGAGCAATTTAAAATATATGTTTCATTTTTCTAAAATTTCCTAAAGCTTCTGATTACCAAATGAATGCCTGTGGCAAATTTCATGGTTTTGAATTAAAAGCACTACTCAGAATACTCATATCTGCCACAATGATTACTTCTAAGGTTTGTAGAAAGTTTTGGTGTGGACTTCAACTATCAGAAATAAACAATATCCATACTATTTGATCTGTACAGTCCTTGAAAGACATGCTTTTAAGAATATTTACAATTCCACATATCTATATAGCAAGATACTGTCTGAAATGATTTTGCCACCACATAATTCCTTCACAGTGCACCAAGAATTAATGTTGCTTCATAGTGGTGATGAAGACGAAGAAACAGAACTTAAAAGAAAAAACCTTCAGCTCCAATACAGACGTATTTTCAGAAACACTGCTAAATCCTAATATTCCCAAGACTTATTCACAAGGCACAAAGTTAG
Organism: Calypte anna; assembly: GCF_003957555.1. NCBI lineage: Eukaryota > Metazoa > Chordata > Aves > Apodiformes > Trochilidae > Calypte > Calypte anna. The sequence goes on from NC_044258.1 coordinate 13,303,687, forward strand.
CATACTCAAACAGCTCTATCTTTGCAAATCAAAATTACAACAGGGAAAATATAGAGAGGACCTCTCTGCTTACCTATGAAAATTAACATCCTGGTTTAGGAACACAACAAATACAGATCCATGTAATTTAAGAGCATGTACAAGAACTGAAGGAACTGCAAAAGTTGGCATAAGGCCAGATTTAAAATTTGACCAGGGTGGGTCACAGGAACACTGTTACTTATATTAAGAATGCCATTAGAAAATACACCTCAACCAGGCAAAACTTCACTCATTTCTACTAAACTGAAACAAAATTCTGAACCTGCACCCCCTAAGAACTACCAGGCTGACAGTGACAGCAGAACAACTTCCCATGTCATCTACGGATGACAGGCACTGGTATTTCTGAGTCTCTGTGAATGTCTGTGCTTTGTATTTCCAGGACATTCCTGCTTTTTAATTATCAAGTTGCACTGCAGTTCAAGTGACCCTAAAATCTAATTGGTCCCCTTTAGTGGAGCTTGACTCCCAGGATTGAGTCTCAGCCATGGATCCCACCATTTTGCTGTTTGCAGACATCTTCCTAATAAACCTGTGTGCTGCACATCTGCTTTTTGACTTATTTATTATCAGGGTTAGTCTGATACTTTGATATTTCCAATATAGTTCCCTCAGACAACTGACAACCTTTTCATTTTATCATCTTCTAGTGATGGTCCTTTAGAAGAAGCAAGACATAGAGAAAAACTAGTACAAAGACAACTTGAGAAGCAAGTTTCTGTTTGGGGTAGGAAAGACCCCTAACATTTATACCTCTGTAACATGTCCATTCCATGTCTCAAAGATCCTTATGGATTATAAATGTGGAAAATGCAAACAGAAAAGGAATTATTCACCACATTATTAAACATGACAAAAAGCCTCTGAATTGAAGCTTAAAACAGGCTATTTAAGATTCCAGCAATCCCTGGGACTTTGGCAACAAAAATGTTCAAAAGCCTTTTATAGTTGCTGTCAGATTTATGTAAAGCATTTGAGATTCCTGTGAACTTATTTATATAACAACCTAAAACTTGAAGCCAACTTGAAAGTCTTTCTGTTCTAATTATTCAGAATTGGAAGTGCTGCACAGTAGATACGCAGTGTTCTTGATCATCTTCTAAAATGGTGGCTAGCAAACATTGACTTTGGGTGAACATTTTATGGACTGGCAGTTATTGCTATGAGCTGCATCATTCCATATAAAAATCACTGGCTGAGAATGTTCCTGTTTTCTGCTCAGAAACAACAGGGGAGATCACCATATGCTACATTCATTGACTGCTCACATTCTGCCCCACTCATCTAGTATAATTATTTCGGGGAAAATGCTGCATTATATAAAAATAAAATAGATGTTCCAATACTTTTTCAAAAATATAGCACTAGAATACCCTCTGGAGTCAAGTTTAGGACTGACTGCAAGACCTTATTGGGAACTGGGGCCCAGCTGACCTGGATGCAAGTCACTCACAAAACCATTTGGTTTGTAACCCTCATGAGCACTCTGCCATCACTCCAAGTCACTCCTTCAGTTCCAAAATAGAATGCAGCATCAGCTCTGAATGCATCTAGCAGCCCCCCCATCACATCCAGACCTTATTTTGGGGTTCACCATGGGATAGCAGAATGTGACCTAACTGGGCCTAAATGACAAAGTAAGAGCTGCTTTGTAGTAAAACACTCTCCACTGCAAGAAGTCTTTCAAGATTTACCCTTGAAGATTATTTGAACATGTTTTCCCTTTCAAAAGCTCTCAATGCCATTTTCTTTCTTCCCAACTTCCAGTTTTCCTGTCCCTACCAATTTATTATGTCAATGAGGTCACTCAGGTCTCTCCTTTTTCATCTACCAACTTTAATCCTCCTTCACCCTATCCATCAGTGCTTCCCAACTAGCCAGGCAGTGCATAGGTTCAAACGCAGACTTGTCAGACAGAATTTTAATTGGCTCAAATGTCTTTCTATAGATACAGTGTCATTGTGTTTGCACCTACAGAAAACCAGGGCTCTAAGATGAAATAAATACAAACCCCTATTTATACTTCGTATAAATATTAGCAAATCACAAAAACAACAAAAGGGTATTTTTCTGCATTAGATGAGATGCAAATTATCTTTTACAACTATTGTTACATTGGGCAAACTGTTTCATTCCTACATCCCTAGAATCTCTCAAAGCACACATGATGGAACTTCCATGGGACTGCAGAAATCTTCTCTCATAAACAAGTAGTCCCTCATGATTTTTATTTCACTACTAATTTTTTACTGGTTTATATTAAATATTCAAAACAAGGGAAAATTCTTATCTCTAATGTGAATGGGAGCAATAGTACAAGCCCACAATTCATTTATCAAATTTTTGCCATGCTAGTCAAGAATCAGAATTGCAGTTGAAGTACACCTAAAAGAAATCCACATATAAAAGACTGCAAGTAATAAGTATGCTAGCCTGTTTTGGTTGGGCATCTTTTGTTTGGTTGGTTGGTTTTGTGTTGCTTTTTTTTATTGTGCTGATAGTTTAGCACCTTTGGATTGTTATAAGCCAATGCAGCTTCTCTCTCTGCCTGTGCTTCTTTCATATAGGATTATTCCATATACATTCTGACTGTGGGATTTTTGTGGATTAAGACAGAAGCCAGCAGCATTCTTTATTCGCTGCCCTTGGCATTAAAACACCACTTTGATTGCTTTCCTTTTTTCTACTTAATCATATTTTAGACAGACAGAATCCAGATTTAACTCAACCAGCCTCTCCTTTGCCATTTTCCCTTTAGCTATGAGAGCTATAGACAGAGGTTACAAAGAGCAAGGAAAAAAGTAATTTAATATTTAGTTCAATGATGCCTGTAGAAGAATCCTGGGAACCTGTGCTGAGATGCCAGTGAATTGCCAGTGACTTCTGATGCAAAAATGGTGACATAAAGGGGTAAAATGTTCATAAAATCTTTAAGATTCTATTAACTATCAGAAATAATACACTAATATCTCTAATATGAGCATCCTTAAGACATGCACTATGCAATGCAAGCTCTGGGTCAATCTCATCCAGTAAATGCCAGTACAGATCCTCCTGAACATGAAGGTGGAAAACCTGTCCCCACAGGGAGCATAATAAAAACAAGCACCTAAAATTCCCCTTGTGTTGTTTTGATCTCCAGCTTGTCAGGGATTTCTTCTATGGGCAGATGTCAGTACACCTACATGGCCAAAGCAAACTCCAGTGCTATGTTCTATAGTAAATCCCATTGCCCAGGGACCAACAAGCTCTCAAAATGAACTGGAACACCTTTTATCTGCCACACAACTTTTCGATGAAAACAAAAACTTTCAGAAAGCATCTGAAGACAAACCAAAAGGACAGGGGTAGATGCATCTCATTCTTCTTTGCAAAAGATGTATTTTTCATTCTGTCAGAAACAATATTCAGTGATACTTACTGCCCTAGACAGGCATGACCTTCCTAAGCATGCTGATCCACACAATAACTTTGCACTTGCTTCTAAGAGCTGTTTCCATGCTTTTTGATCAGGAATGATTTACTTTGGAGGATTGTATGACACTGAGATTGCTAATAGGATACAGAGCTTTTCACCTGGAGGTCAGTGTCTTCAATTTCACCCCAGCTTATTTAGCTTGATCTCTCACCATGCTCTATGCTTCGCTGTCCTCAACTCCTGCAGACACCCAGAGCTGCTCAGGGCACTTGGTAGGGAACAAGAGCACTCAGCTCCTGGGAGAAGCAAGCTCCTGCTGACTAAAAGCTGATATGTGCTGCACACAGACTCTGGTGAAACATAGGGCTGTTCTCAGGTTTACCTGTATTACATTAATAAAAAAACACAGCTTCCCAATTTGTTGAGTGAAATTATGGAGCCAGGTGCAACAACCCAGGTATGCACAAGGCCATAATCACTTTTGCAGCCCAGAAGAACCTGTTCACAGCACAGCAGCACATGGTGTGCTCCAGACAAAGGCTGATGATGCCCATGATTAGCCACAGAGTAAGTTCCCCAGTTACACAAATTCAGGGCTTTTTACAAACATACTGTTTCTTTTTCTTATTAAAAAAAGGATAATAACATCCTCTGAATAAACTAATGGTATCCAGGAGTTAGTTGTATGAATGTATATATTCAGACTAATCTTTCCCCCAGGAAATAATGAGCTGAATAAGATTCTAACAAATCTAGGCTCGGGTACAGTGATGGAAAAAGTTACCTCCTTGTTTGCATTTACCTGAGTAACCTATTTTGGCATGTTTGTATTATGAGTCTGGAAAGATATTGCAAGTCCCCAAGATCAAAATTATCATAGCTGAATTGTTACATATCAGTATGACAAGTATCAGTTACAGATAACACCTCTTGGAATCATGTGATCATTAGAATCAGACAGAAAAAAATACGTATTTTCTCTAGAAGCTTTAATCTTTCTAATGGAAAACAAATAACAGGTATTTGTCCATGGGAATTGCTTAAGTCATCTGAAAAGTCAGTATGCTTGCTTTTGACTGAGGCTAAAGCTGCATGGCACTGCAAGTCAAAATTTCAGTTCTGCTTATGAAATGGAATCTCATTTCTGCCTTTTAATCTTGAAAACTGGAATTAAAGTACTTCGTACAACAAAATGAAATTAGTTCATGATAGTCTCTTATATTTGTTATAAGGAAGAAGTCTTTAGACCAAATAAATATTTTCTGGTAAACAGACAATGTGTTTGGACAAACATAGTTTTGTTATGAAAGTATCTTCCACAGATAATTCAATCTGCTCTAAAAGAACAGGGGGAGGGAGAGTCCATATGTTTGTTCCAGCTTGGAAGAGGCAGCTGCTCCTCAGCTTTTTATTTTGTTCTCTCCTCTATCATATATATACCCACAGTAGAGATGCCAGCACTGAACCATCAAAGAACAGTCAGCATTCACCAGCCCAGTGTTCCTGTACAACAAAGATGCATGCCTGTGCAGGCCTGAGGATTTGGCAGGATTTGACAGAAAAAGACTCTCAGCATTCAGAAATAAAATTTATGAAAAAAACCAAATCCCAAACTGATTTCATAATTGCATTTTTAAATAGAGAAATATAAAATAGATTTATTACAAAACAACACACATCAGAAAACACAAAACTAAGTATAAAATCCCTACCAGTTTATCAATTCTAGGCCCACAACTGCGATATTTAAGAACTTTCTGCTTGCTGATATATATTCTGCTAGCTGTCACATTGTATTTCTAAATTGTTAGAAAAAATACCTTACCTATTGGCCCCTGAGGCATTCATTTTCCCCTGGACTTTATAAAAACTGGAACATGTTTCCGTGATATTTCTTTTACAATAGGAGGCCTGTTAAAAACAGCATCATGAATATTCTAGTTATGACAGATATGAAAGGACATAATATCCAGGAAACAGTTCTTTCTTAACATATTCATGAAGAGGTCCATGTCAATCACAGCTAGTGAATTGAATAAAAAAATAATACTATGAGCCTTGGGAGGATACAACTGAGTTTTACATGCTGGAGATATAAAGACTGAAGTGAGAGCGGGTTCCACTAACAAGATTCCTGGCCTGAAGTGCCTTTATGAAATTATTCAGAAACCTGCCATTAATGATACTTTGGGCTGCAACCATCTCCTCCGTGTGGCTCTGTGTGGGTCCGTGGGTTATTGCCACACAGATAATGGAGTCTCTCAGCTGGTGCTCTAAAGGAACAATGTCTCCAATCGTCCCTTCATCTTGGAGCTTCAAAACAATGTATTTACACCCCTGCTTCTTTTGAACATTAAAAAATTTACATCTTGAAATAGTCTGGAAAGAAGAAATAAATTGCCAAAGGCCTTAAAGCAGGAGAAGAACTTACAAGGCTGCAAATACATATTTTAAAGTGTAAAAGCAGCATTATTTAGTATTTACACTGCTGTCAGCTTCTTTGGTGGTACATGCACAGGTAATTAAACTTTTATATTAAACTAGTTTTCTGCACCTTTGCTACAATTAAAGGAGGTAACAAGTCTTATATTTAAAATATATAACTTAAAAATATGCAAAATATAAGCGACCCTTACTTGAATTTTTAACATCTACTGAGGCTAATTCCAAATGTTCTCATATACACAAAACAACAGCACTCTGAAAAAAAGCCAGTTTACTGAGATTCTCATACAAGTGCACCTCTTACACTACACGTGCTTTTCCTAAGTAAACTCTATAGGACAGCACTTCCTGCAGTGACATTAAAAACCAGTTACAAAAGCTGTGTCAATTTTTTCAGGTGTCATATTTACATTAACATAATTATATGTCAAAGTTATCTTCCATCAAAACAGTAAAAACTCAAACCTCAAGTATAATAATCACAACTACTATTTAAAATGAGCGAAATAAACCCAATGCATAATTAGAATGATTTATAGCACACCATACCCTGGGTTCTCTTGCTGCCAGCTATCTCCACAGCCAGCAAATACCATTAGTGTAACCCCTGAGGTGTTCCTTTATGGCAGCCTCAGTTTCCAGGATGCTGAAAATCTCAATATGTTTTGCTTAGGAAATACACATGGGTTTCTTCTCATACAGCTTCCCACTGACACTTCAAGCACTGCCCCAGGATATATTTTATTTACTTGTCTGACTGGAAACATAGATATTCAAAAGGAACCTATCTGGGATCCATTCTGAATTTACAAGAAGCCTTATCACCAGATGACACCACAGTAAAAGAGGAAACCGAGGCAAAAGCTCAGTACAGATGTATGAAATGGCAGCAGCACTACTGAAAAACTAGAGTTTGCTATGGAGATGCCACAAATTAATTGGGGATAAAATTAACTTTGAAGTCCACCAGCCTCACTCCAGAAAGGTCTGCTACTGCACTCATATGTTCAGTCTGCATATGTATATGTGTGTGTATATATGTATATATATATATACACACACACATATAAATCCAATCCAAAATGAAAAGGAAGATCTTCCTTGAAGATACAGATCACCTACATTTCAAACACTGGTGGTAAATTTACAACCACTTCCAAACTGAAAGTAACCACAAATTGTATGTCTGAAATTAATCCACACACATGGAATTCTACAGCCTTGCTCCTCCATGGAGATGGAAAAAAATGTGCAGTGCTGGACACCTCAGCACAAAGGGCAATATTCCATGCTGACAGCTTTTATACATTCAGTGTTCACATTTTTTTCACAGTGTATCTGATGCCAATTCAATGTGATTTCTTTCAAAAATATATGTTTCCATGCCTCAGATCCAGTGAAGAGCTGAGATTTGCCAACTTTAATTAGAGGAAAAATTTAAGGTTCATAAAAATACTTTTTTTTTTTTTTAACAGGAAGCAAAAATAACGTGAAGCAACATCACAGAATACATTGCAATAAAAACTGAGATGTGGGTTACTGAAACCTTCAGTCAGAAGACCAAACTGCCAAGAGACTTTTTCTTAAATAGAAGCATCTCAGACTTTTCACCTGCTTGTGGTGGAGTAGCCTGGATTGCCAACAGAAACATCACATTTTGTACTCCATTTGCAAATGCCAGCGCAATGCCAAATTAAAAACAAAACAAACAAACAAACAAAAAACAACAAAAAAACCCCGTCTGGCACACATGGAGTGGCCATAGCTACTAGAGGTAATGTCTGGCAGAGCAGCACATTTATTATGTTGAAATATTCATCCTGTTAAAACCACAACAATTATTCATCTGAATAATATTAAAAACATTGCTGATTGAAGCTGAGCCCTGTTTCCAGACCTTTCTCATATTTGTAGCAAAATAAATATACAAGTATTCTCAGCCACAGAGGTCAGATTTAATCACATTTAAAAGTTTTAATTTGTGCAAGTATGGCATCAGCATGTACCAACATGAAAACTGCAAGAATAACGTGGAACCATTGTTTGAAACCAAAATGCAGCAGATCTGAAAAGCAAAAGGCTGAATTTCCTGTGCACAGAAGCTATGTAATTCATACTTTTCCACTGGGACTCTAAGTTGCTTCACCTTTGGTAAACTTGATTCATTAGTGAATTAACTGACAGTTGTTTCCCACTCTGTTTTCTCATTCTATTTTGTACAAACAGACTATAGCATGTGATTAATTACAAAAAAAAAAAAAAAAAGCAGGAATCACTTTTCCAGCAATGCGACATTTCAGACTCTCCTACCTTCAGGAAGAGAAGTCTGCTGCTCACAGAGAAGTTTTTTAGAGCTCCCTTTGCAGTGTTTCAAGCACATTCAGCTGCACTTCTCTCTCAAGAGGTTTTGGCTGACATTCAAGGTTAATACAGGCTATTTTTTAATTTATGCCTTACAAACTGACCCCTTAAATGCACAAAGTCAGAGCCCAGTACTGGTCAGTACACAAAACATTTATCAAGTAAGAAATCAGAAAACATATGGAGGACGCTTTACAGACCTGCAGCATGAAGCCCAGGTCCAAAAGAAAGCTATCTCAGCCTTGAAATCTTCCAAAGAATTCTTTGATCGATAGTGCAAAATTAAGATACTTCATTTTGCTGTCAATATAATTAGTATGACCTCCACTTAAGTGACCAGATTATCTATGGTCTCACAGCTCACCAGAGCTAATGGGAAACTTAACATGTTGCAGTACCAAAGCTATAAAGGAAGAGGGCTGGCTAGAGCCCTGTGACAGGCTATTTATCACCTTCCTCAGCACTAATGGCAGGAGTTCATAATGATTAAGAAGATACATTCTGTCTGAGGTTGAAGTTGAGATGGTTAAACTTTCCCTTTTAAATCTGTTTGCAATAGATTTCCAGGACTCTCATACAGACAGTGACTTGAACAGCAGGCCAAAAAGAAGTCCCTTAACCAAACCCTGAACTTGAATGCCTTCATAAAAAAAAAAAAAAAAATTATTTTCCTTGGCCCTTCATACAAGAAAAAAACCAGATGCAGTTAACAGGACTCTTTAGCTAAAGCTGTTAAAATACAGACATCAACCATCATTTGGGGGCAGTGGGGAAAACGAGTAACAAAATCAGTATTCTGATCTTTTGCACTGAACTTTTTATGTAAAAAAAAACCAGCCAGACACAAGCAAAATTCTATGGAGATGTCCAACTATGTTGTTTGCCAAGATCCTCAGATTCTCAAATTGTAAATGGCCATAATTTGCATGGCTTTATGACTTCCCAGTTTTTGGGGTTTTTTTAATATAAAAAAAGCTTTATTCAAAAGGAAGCCCAGCCTACAGCTACCATAGACTGCAGAAACCAAAGACTCTAAATCTTTGTAACACACAAACAAGTGTTATTTACATTAGCTACTGAGCAGACACAAGGATGAGACATTAAATTAGTATATGTATCATTTAATATTATTTACTAAGCCAATAAGAAAAAATGATGGATAATACAGGGAATGTGCATTTTCCTGTATCCTGTAACCTGCACTCAATTTTTTAGTAAAATGACAATGTCAGACAACAGCATCCCTGGGACCAGTTCCATAACTATACAAGAAGTTATAAAGGTGAATGATCACTCATAGAAGCTTTCCTTCTATCACAAGATCCTTCTTTTGCTGACAGGATTTTCTGAACTAAGTAATGATTTATTGCCACAAAGCACTAAATATTCATCTGAAAAAAATCTATTCACTTTTGGAAATAATATTATCTATTTTATCAGAAACATTAATCTAAAATGGTTTTTTATTAGTATTCTAACACCCTACTTACACCCCTTCAAAATCTATTCCTCCATACACTTTTCCTAATTCAGAGATTACCCTGCTTTTGGGATAATACTCCACAATCTCATCACACTTCTATTCAGTATCTCACTGCTGAAATACTTTGGGTCAAATCCTAAACCATAAAAAGTTAAATGAGTACCTTTCTTCTATATAAACTGCATTTGGTTCTCAATAAACCTTAAACTCTTCTAGCTTCCCCATCAACAGCTGTGAACTTCATTTACATTTTTTATTGTTGCCTTGCTTCATGCTCAACTTCTCTCTGAAAAATCTCCAAAACTGAGAGAAGATGATGAGACTGAGCAAGGTCCATGCTGGGGCAAAGAAAAAGTGAGGATTGTAGCTTAAGAGGAACGGAATTCAATGTATCATTGTGACAACTTCCAAGTAACAAATAAAGGCAAATTGTCCCTCCAATTTTCAGATGGGATTTACTCAGCTAAGAAACCTCAACAGAGGAGCCTGCATACCTGTCAATGACCCAGAAACATAGGTCCCAGCAGCAAGTCAGAAAAACTAGTTTCAAAAATTACTTTGAGGCCCACAGTAAAATTAAGTTTTAAAACCATCAACATTTGAAAAAGGAAATGGCCATGTATATATGTTGTATGGCTGACATTTTTTATGCCTAAAGTTTGGCACACAAGAGAAGGCTATGTAATCCTTTATAAAATGCAAAGAAACATGGTGAATTATTTCATATTTATGCATATAAAGTTAAAAATACTTTGCAATTTGAAGTTGGATTTGAAGAAATCTCATCTTTTTTACAAAATAACTTGGAGAAATGAAGTAGCAGATGTATTAAAAGATCAAATAATAACACAACTGACAGAACGTTTTGTAATTCCATTTCCCAAATCAGGTATAAAACTTTACTTTGTGCTTTCTCAGGAAACATCAAGGAGCAGAGAGTGAAAATATAAAGGACAAAGCATTGAATAAATGAAACTAAACAAACCAGTGCATTGTGTGTGATGCAGACTCACTCCTTATCTTTACAGCTGACATTCAGCACTGGCAGGGAGTGCGTATCTTGAACAGAAATGAGCCAAAGCAAACACTGCTGTATTCCTCTGAGCTTTAAACCCAGCTTTGGAAACAAACCCTGTAGGTCAAGCCCCCTCTTGAGGCAGCTTGCAGTCTCTGTGAAAGACTTGCATTGGGTGGGGTACAAACTGCAGGAGCTGCCTAGGATAAAACGGAAGGGAAAATGTGTCCTAGGTTCATTTTCTTAATACTAAATACTACAGGAAGCTCTAGCTTAAAGTTGTTGAGGATTACAAAACACACAGAATAAATCTGATGGTTTTCTCTCTTTTAACTGTTTTTGTCTAAAACAAACAAATAAATCCCCCACAAAAACAAACCAACCAAACAAAACCCACCAACAAAAAACCCAAGAACAAAACATTAAAAGACCATCAAAGAATACCAAATGTAGCTTCTGGAAATTTGACGAGACAGTTGAGTTGGACACCAGAAGAAACACTCCCCCCCCAAACATATCCACTCATGAATAGTATACACTGAACTATAATTTCTGGAAGATGTAGAGCCTTCATCACTGAAGATCTTGGGGAAATAAGAGGTTAAACAAAGAGTTGAGAGATTGAACATCAACATATCCCAGCACAGGCTGATACTACTCTGGGACAGCACAGCACTGAACTATTTCTTGAGAGACCTTCAAAACTATTTTTCTCTGATTTTAAAATAGGGGTTTTGTGGTTTTCCCTACAAAAGGCAAACCTACATAGCCTAAGAGAAAGACAGTGTTTAGTTTCAAGATATGAAAGAAATAGCAACTCTGGATGGGTAGAAGTGGAAAAAGTTCATAGCCAACAGGTTTCAAACACAGCCAAAAGGAGAGTCATATTTCCAACATTGGTTTGAACATTTCACATTTCTGCAAAACTCTCAGATACAGAAATAATCTGTCAAAAACCAGCTTGCTTATTGTTCATCCCATACACAAGGAAGGTCGTGTGTGTTACAGGATGATTTTTATGTAAAGCTGAGTCTGTCAAAAGAATGAAGCTGAGCAAAGAAGTGTGGGTTCCTTCAAAGGGTCACATTTCTACTTCTCAGTGCATCAGTACATCCAGTTATGAGCAATCCAGGTGCACACAAAGGATTTCACCTCATCTTCTTTCATGAGCACCATCACAGCCAATGCCCCAACCACAGCTCCGTGTCCTGCAATTGGCCTCTCCCACCATCTATTAATATGGATGGACTAAAGTTTGGTGGAACAGGTTTAAAAGTTTCTTCAAGTGGAGAGGAGCAAGGAATGGTATATGAAAGGAATTCTCTAAGAGGTGAGAGGGTATGCATGAGGTCTTTGCATCTCTGCCTTTAAGGTGTCCATCAAACTTTCCTAGAAACTGGAAGGGACTTTTCTCTCTGCACTGCAGTTAGTGAAGCATGAGGAGTGGTGACACCAGCCTCCACAGACAAGCATTTGTTCTGGGAGAGCAGTTCCAGTGTCTTTGAGGACAGTAACAGCTTAAGTGTAAGATATTATTTCTGTATGATTCCTAGAGCCAGACACTTGTATAAATTAGACATGCCATGAAAAATATGAATTATGTGTTGCATGGTGCAGCAGAGGGTAATATACAGACCTTTATTATGTAATAAAACAATTGTGTGCTGGGGAGATATTTATGGCATAATCCTGTATGCCCTCATAGTACTCTTTGGAAACATATAATTTAATACACACTGTATATTTTGTCTGTGTGTGTTTACATTTAAAGTAATGCAAACTTTATTTTCTAAAATACCAGTAATATATCTGTATAGGTTATGGCATAGCATCCTGGTAAACAACCAGAAGCCATACACTCTTGAAAAAGGGCACTTACTGCTGGGGACTCACTCTGCATATTTCTTGAATATTTTTCTTTTTAAGTCAGAGCAAGTTTCCCAAATGCTTAATGAGTAGGCTCTAAGGCTTTAATTTTCAGCCAATCCTAACTTTATTACAAAAGTTTATCAAGCTATAAACACACTACTTCACTATCCTGTCATGTTTTTATAAAGTAGTTTATAAAAGGTGACATCTGGCAAAGAGGCAGATCTATAAAAATCATGCTGGTGGATGTAGTGTCATTTTTTCTTCCATCCTTCCAGAAAGAGTAATATTATTTTGACACACACATTCATCCCCACTGTCAAGCTTCTATTTTTATAGTTAGCTTACTGCACATATCCTTAAGCTATACAAAACCTTTGGGCTAATGTAAAGAATGACATTTCTGCATATTTATTATAACACTTACTTTAAGGGGTTGACTCTGCCTGATAGGATTTCTTCAAGTACAATGTCATTTTCATGACAATAGGCTTTGTTCAGAAACAATAAATGAAGATGCACAATAAGTCATGAAAGGCCAAACACACACGGACAAGTCTGCAGCAGCTCAGCTTGGCAAGCCCTACAGTTGTCCTTCTTTAATATTTTATCAGATGTGTGAACTGTACGTTGGAGTTCAGTACAAACTTCAGTGTATGAAACATAATGAAATCTCTCTAGGACATTATAGAGTGTGGCAGAGTATAATTTTAATACAGTGGAGCTTTTAGCTCTGACATGTTGGGAGGTATTTCCTTTCACAGAGTTCAGATTCTTCTGTGTATGTGTTGCCAGGATATAAGCAAGTGAAATACCACTGAAATCAGAAGGCTGATGAAGAATGTTTTTTTATTTATTTACAGCAAATAACTGATTAATGACTGCTATGTTATAGGCTATCTACTAAAGAAGATACTGTGAACCCAAATATACCACAGAAGGGTTGCTTCATTTTATTGTGCATGACTTGCTCCTTCCAGTTTGCCTTCATTACAATGGGTACTTTATTATTTAAAGTCTATCATCATTCAGTTCTGCTGAAAGCTAGAACTCTCAAATATTTAGCTTTAAAGAACATTCACTGTTAATGCCCTTTTCCACTACTTAAATATGGAATGCAAGTGTGTATTCACACCAACAAGCTCAGAAGTTAGGATTATTTAACTACGTTTAAACGTGACACTGATGTGGTCAAAACAAAAACCAGGAGTAGGACTCTACTAAGAGCAAGGTTATTCTGCCATAAAAAGTTCAATATTAGAACATTCCCGAGCAGAGATTACTATTGGCAATTCACTGAATGATAACTTGGGCTAGAAGTAGGATTTTGATCCTTTAACACAGCACGATATTTGAAGTGAATGAAAAATGAAAAACATTTTACACTGTATTTTTTTAACATTTAATTCAAAGCAATGAATCTCCCAGATCTGCCAAGAAACCAACATCACCCTCTGGATTGCTCCCTATAATTGTGGCACAAATCAAGACTTGTCTAAGGCTTGATTGTTCTAGGTCAGAACAATACAGTTTTTATTCTTGTTGTCACTGTCCTTTTGCAGATACAATTAACCATAACATCCCACTTTTTAAGATCCCAGATCCAGAGAAGCACATGAATAGTCAGGTCTTTGTACCTCTATGATGCCCTTACAAGCTTTAATCACAGAATCAGGGATTTTGCTCTCTTAATAAAGTAACTTCAGTTTGAGTCATATAAGAAAAGGTTCTCAAATGCAGTAAGCCTGGAGTTCCATAGGATTTCCACCCCTAGGACACAAGTAAGGGCATGAGTCAGGAAAGCAAAAGAAACCCTCTGAGGGGGTAGAAGTAACAAAACTCTCTCACAAATCCATCATTCACAACTGCTGTTCTACTACCTTTTCATCTGTACATACAATTAAAGCAGTTAAAAAGATCTTCAGAAATACCAAAACATATGCCTAATTGAACAGATATACATATATATATATATATATATACAGACAAATAGATAGATATTTACTTTTGGTGTCTTTTCCAAGTTGCCAGGCTACCTTCACAATATATCATCACTATTGTTTACAAGTTCCCTTTGACCCCTGCATTATATTTAGTACAGAAATTGTAACTGTTTACTGTCTATATTGCATATGCAGTTACCAGGCACTTGGAACAATCCACCACTTGCAATTATTCTGCCACAACTGGGGGAATTATCTCTGTGAAGAGAAAATCTTGAGCAGTGCCTCTATCTTTCAATATCACAGAATGCAAATCATCATGTTACATTTGGTTGTTGATGAAGGGAAAAAGGACATAAGCTCATAAATGTGAGAAGTGTTACAGGAACATTACAGAGGGCATTTTGAAAAGAGCAGACTGAAAAATACTCTGCTGAAGACTCATGTAAATATAATGCACTGGGAATGTTCTTTATAGATCTGATCTATTTTTGATTAGTTTCGTGGTATTTTGTGAGGCATTACATTGTAGTGTCATGGTAATCAAGGACTGGAAGCATTATTACCTAGAGTCAGCAATAATGAGAACAGAACCTTTAATTTCAAACTATAAGATAACGCATTGATTAATAACCATGGGATGATTAGTCAATCCAAGACCTTAATGCACAATGGGGAAATTCATCCATTATCTGTTCAATGTAATTCTTCTTTCAACTTGGTGACTTTAAAAACAACCAAGGAAAATTACTGTCCCTCAGTAAAGGCTTTTGAATTTCATATGCATTTAATTAGATAACTGCCAGCCCAAGGACAGGAACCATGACAAATAGTTGTTCTTTTCAAATTAGAAGAATAGACTGTTCAATGAGCAATATTGATGTTCTCTTGAACTGAGTTATACAAGACTGCTGCTACTACTTCCTTTAATTTATCTAACCTTTTAAAAAATTTAATGAGTTTTCATAATGCAGTTTTAGTTACATATGCTAGTTGGTCATTTAAAAAATGCTGCTAACGGGAACAGTACCTGTATGGACATAAATACATACTCCACTACAATTTGCTGGAATTAGGTATGATAGTACAATTTACATGGGAAAAAGAGCATTAGAAATTAAGAGGCCATCTTTATGTTAGTAGAAAAACAACAGTTAATCCTGTTTAATCTGTTTAATTGCTTCAATAGACATAATAATAAAGATTAGCTGGCTGTGAAATACTAACTATAAAACAAAGGAGAATTTTATTTCCATTTCTGGCCCTGAGATGATGTTTTCAGCTTTTGCAGGATGAGGGTAGAAACAAGGAAATGTTATTTGTTAGGTTTTGTTGTTGTTTGGTTTTCAGTTTGATTTGGGTTTTGTGGTTCTCTTTATCTCCTAAAAACCTTGCAGTAACAGTTCATCTATCTCCTTCCCTGCAATATATACACGTAAACTAGAGACTGCTTAGCAGATGACAGATTATTTACCAAAAGGAGGATCCCCCCTCCTGTTGCTCAGGGGATTTAGATTTGACCATCCTGAGTTAGGTATGACAGGAGCACTCTAGATGTAAATGACCAATGACAAAACTAAAGAGCAAAAGCTCCTGAAGAGCTTCCCAGGCTATTTAAAGGCAAGTTACAATGAAGTTGTGATGCCAGGCTTGTCCAGATATGCCAGGCACAGCAGACAAGCAGGTTAAAGAAAAGGTAATTCAGATTATAACCCAGCCAAGCACAGCCCCTCCCCTCCCCTCCCCCCCCCAAAAAAAACCACCTCAAAAAACAACCAACCAAAATGAAACCAAGAAAAAACCCAAACAACTCTTCAGTATTTGACCAAATACATAGACTCATCCTGAAATTAAAAAAAAAATCTGGAAAAGTTAGAGACTTTGAACAAACACCCAACCTAGTGGTTTTAGTAGCTGATTTCTAGCAGCTACTGCTAATGCTGCTAAGAAGAAAAGCATTTCCATCTGTCATCTGCACAGGACCTCCCAGCTTGAGCACCTAAGGGGCTACATGACAGCATCTACACTCAGGGCACTGCAAAGCTGGCATATGCCACATTCTTGGTGTCTGCTTGCAGCAGTCACTCAAACGGAGATCACAAGAGCCATCTCAGCCTGCAGTGCCTCCCTGAACTGCCTCTTCCCAAGAGTTCCCACTGCAGAGACATGATTCCAGCTTCACTCTTGCCATGGACTAAATCTCTTTCATGATTAGAAAAACCAAAAGGCCATGGCCATGTTACCTGTTGCTGTCTACCTTTACAAACCTTGTACCCAGCCTGGACCCGTAAGTGTTGTGGGCTCCCAAGGGGAATACTGACTGTTCCCAGATGTTAATTTGGCCTCAGGCTTCCCTAGATTTCTGGTCACAGATCTTTCTGCCCACAGGGAGCTTAATTTCATTCAGTAATCACCTATCAGACATGTTTGCCTCAAAGGAAACTTTTCATACCTCAAATGCTAGGTCTGAAATAAGTTATTCCTGAACAGGTTAAACTCACAATACATTTTACTCGATGAGTAAAACACTGTGCTCTCTAAACATGACATACCAAAGCCCAGTGATAAAATATTTCCCAATCCTTATACCATTTTGATAATTCACTGTTTTACACACAATCAAGATGTACAGGTTTCAGAGGGATTCTGAGCACATCGCTCAGAATGACAGAGCAAGTATTCCAGACAATTGGCTCCCTGAGGGTCAAGACAGTGATGCTCAATCAGGATTCAAACGGGTCATAAACCCTTCATGGATCTCGCTCAAGTGGGTGGTGATGTCTCCCTGGGGCAGCTCATCATTTTCTGCTGCAGTCAAGCACTTGTCATTACAGACAAACTCCCCGTCAGTCTTAGGCACTCATTTAATCGAGTCTTAGTGAGAACGGGAAATATTATCAGTGCCACAAAAACCCTAAAGAGACAAATATATTAATCATAACTGCTGTGATGGTAATTTAAGACACTCTCAAAACTCTGCAGGGGGATCTTACACTATGACTGCTTTTTAATGTAGACTCAGATTTTCAGACCTGGGTGCTGAAGCCAGGCACTGCCATTTGGGTTTAAGCTTCTCAAGACAAGTGATCTGGTTCTGAGAAGAAAGGGGTGCCAGAGGACCCAGCTGCTGAGCAAGGGAACTCAGAGTGAGGCAGAGCACCCCTGAATGTTCAGGTCTTTCATTACAAACCAGGCCAGGCATCAAGGCCCTAATTTTAAGCACACAAAAAGGAAACTGGTCTTCATACAACTAGAAATGTTCAGAATAACTCAAAGCATTTGCTTTTGCAACAGTTCAGATAACCTGGCATATAACCAAGGCAGCTATAATACGCTTCAAGCTTGAAATAAAAACCTAACACAATCCTGGCAGCTTGGGACACAATGTTTTTATTGTGTTTTCATATCTAATTATGCTGCTATGGAGAGAAAAAAAAAAAAAAAAAAAAGGGAAACACTGTTTTGCACTAGAACAGGATTATGATAATCTACATTAGGTTTGATGGGCTTTATAAAACCTTCCACACACAGCTTAGTGGAGGCAAAGGAAGGGGATATGCTCCATTTCCCTACGCCACCCTACAAACACACAATTCCACACTTATAAAGTCCCAAATTCAATCTAGCTCAGAACCTCTGACCTGCTTTAAAAAGCAAGTTTTATGTTCAGATCATGTTTTAGAGTAAAGCTGAACACATGATAATTTATTTCTGGGGTTGCTGCAGCATGCAGAATGAGCTCCTCACTCATTTAGCTGCATACACTCCAGTGCAAACTTGAGAGTGGATTTTCTTATTTTTTTTCCCCAGCAAAGGAGTTAGCTACTACAAGACTGATGTCATGTTCCCATGAGGACAAAAAACTCCAGTGATATAAATCAGGCATTGCTCTTCTACAGCCTAAATAACTAGCAGAAAAAGAAAAAAAGCAATGGGGTTTCCAGCCTCGCCTTTCCAGTTGGTTCTGCTCCTTACAGGAGCTGTATCTCTGTTTTCACTTGCGACCACTTTATCTCACTATCTGCTGATTTCTCTTGGCTTCCTGGGGAATTTCAGTGCCAACACATCCAGGGACACACTGGTGCAAACCAATAAACAAGTCAGGCTCTGCCTTGGCACCTTGTCTCTAGCAGGCCCAGTTAATCTACACAGCCCCAAATCTTTTGAAATTGCCAAGGTTCCAGCAATCCATCCGTTGTCTCCAGGTGTGTTACCCACAGGAAAACTACCACATAATTCCTGCCTGGCCTCCTTGTGGGACAGCTGGCACTCCCCTGAGCCTCAAACTCCTTACAAATCAGAGCTGTGTTTAGCACCCATCAGTTCCTTTCACACTGACACTCACATACACACAGGTGCCTCAGAGGCCTCAATCTTTTACCTGGCTGAATTCAAGTTGCAAACTAAATTTCCTTTGTAATGGCCATTGATCAGAAAATCCAGGAATATATAAAATAAATTTCTGCATAGGAGGCAGACAAAAATATTATTTGCTGTAAAACTGGTTTAAGTTGAAAATCTTGTTACTGTATTCCAAAATATTAAAGCATAAATCAAACTACTACTTATAAAAAAAATGTAAAGCTGTATTTCAATAACAGAGTTTTACAAGCTACTTGTACTCAGTTTTCAACACTACAATCAGCAGCACAGTAAAGAGAAATGAGGCTCACGTGGCAACTGCTGTTGTTGCATAAGCTTCTTGACCCTAAACTTCTTGACAGTTTTGCTCAATGACCTTGGATCTGATCAATAGCCATAATAAAACAGGCCTGAAAATCAATCTATTTGCGTTTTCAATCCTCCATATTTTACAAAAAAGAAAGAAATTCTTGCATGTGAAACAAAAATAAAAAAAAAACAGACAACCCCAAAGCAATCTGAAACCTTTTTACAATACTCAAGACAGATTAGTGTAAGCAGACTCAGTGACCTTACTTAATAATAGATAATAATGTTATATACCTAGTGACCACACCAGAAAGCTCTGAAAATAATATTCAGCAAATCATACACAACTGAAAAAATAATAAGCACTGAAAAGAACTGCAATATTGGTTATTAAAGCCTTGTCCAGCAAAGCACACAAGTTTTTCATTGTCTTAACTGTTCCCAAATTCTGGATTTACCTACACTGTATTTGTGTAACCTGATGAGCATGGGCTCATCCTTAAAACTCTGGCCAATTTCTAGAAGTTTTGCAGGTGGAAACTACAGACAGAACATGTAGTATTAGGGATTACAATAATTTTTAAATGAGAAAATATTTCTCTACCCACTTTTTCTTTTCCTGATGGCTATTGTTTTAACACTGGGGCTTGATTTCCCATCTTTAGAATTATCAGTGTCCTGAAAATAAAGGAACAAAATGTTTGCCTGAGATCTTACTAAAATACTAAGAATGAACATGCACTTCACTGTGTCACCAGGGAGTATTTAGTAAACTTAAAATTGAACAGAAAAGTAGCACATTAAGCTTACAAGTTTCTTTTTATAAACAAGTTACATTTCTCTTGGCTAATAACAATATTTTGGATTGGTCCATGCAGAGCAGGATATTGCTGTGTTGCAAAAACACAAGAAAAAGAAAAAGATTTAAAAACATGGAGCCTAATATAACTACAGGAACAAAGCAGCTGTTCAAACCCATGCATTTATTTAAACGTGAAGTCTGTGAGCTCGGCATCTCTGGTGCAAATCACACTGGTTTAAAACACTTTATTTTGTTTGGCATCAGCTGTTTCAGGCTCTTTTTTGGAGTTCACTGCAATGGCTTTGTGCTGTAGGAGGGCTTACCACAGTGCTTACCAAATCTAGGTGGTAACACCAATTCATCCCCATTTCCAATGAGTGGAGATGAGAATTAGTGACAAGCACAAGAGCAGCATCTACCTTTCTGCACTCTTTCTGTCAGAACATTTGAGAGGTTCATCATGACTTGGCATCTAGCAATCAGGACTACACTCTAACAAAAATGGCACGGACACTAAAAAATGTCATGAAAAGGTAAAAGAAAATTAACAAAAACAGCACGAGGGGTGACCATTCATTGCTGACAAGTGCTGCTTAAACAGACCAGAATTCACCCTGATGAATTCTCTGTCCCTTTAAAGCCATAGCTGTTTGTGTCCGTAGCATTTCTGAGGATGAACAAGACATGATGAAAAAGAAATCTAATGTAAAATTGGCAATTAGCTCAAGAGTCAGACTGACTTAGAAAATTGTCAAGTAATGGAGAAAGGGGAGAGAGAGAGAGAGGAGACAGTTACATTTGCCTTTTACTATTAAATTTCAATATTAAAGCCAACATGGCAACTGAATGCCAAATATTTTTTTTTAGTAATGCAGCATATTATTTATCTTTATAAGAAAGACTAAATTAAAAATACAATCACTATGAACTGGACTTTCTGAATACACATTTTGAATGAGTACATTTGCCTTCAGTATTAAGGATGTATTCAAGAGTTCTTCCATTTTGTACCACAAACACACTTTTTCCTTTCTGGCTGCACTGTGGGGAACTGAGGATAGCTGACAATCTCATCACTTGCAAGTTCTGTTTTCTGACATTATTTTTGCTGCCTGTAGGAAACTAACAGTAGC
Source organism: Calypte anna (assembly GCF_003957555.1). Taxonomy (NCBI): domain Eukaryota; kingdom Metazoa; phylum Chordata; class Aves; order Apodiformes; family Trochilidae; genus Calypte; species Calypte anna. Next base: position 13,324,869 of record NC_044258.1, read on the forward strand.
TAGTCAATGCAGCTTTCTTCGCTGAACCCTTTCTAGGAGTGCATGGAAAGTTCTACTAATGTCAGGAAAGGTGAACTTTGAATAGGATTTTTCTTAAGGCAGCTAACTAAACCAGAACAATAAAATATGCTGGAGCACGTCCATGAAAATCCTGAATTTTTCTATTTGAACTGAATATACCGTACTCTTCTTTGGTATGAAATATTCATGGCAAAAATGCAACCTCTTTAGCATAGGGGTTAAGCTTTTAAATACTAGGAAGAGCTTTAAAATGTCATGGCCATGCAAAAGAAGCAATATAAACATGAGTTTTCATAAGTCAAATCTTTGGATTTTCTGGTCCTAACAGATTATATTCAGTATCATTTACACATTAAGGGTTAAGCTTAGGGTGAATTCTATAGATCTTTCTGAGTACAGAATTAGTGTGCTACTACCTTCTGTATTATGACACCTCTCCTTCCACAAAATCTTTACTTTCCTGTAGGAAATACACCTGGGAATGGCCAAGGAGAAGGCATTAGACCCAGTACACATGGAACTTTACTTGCCAGCTTCCTTTCCTGAAATAAAATCATCTGTAACTGTGAAGAGTTTCAATTTAGGATGGAGTCACTCACATTCTAGTTCATAACATTAAAAGGAGATGGTTCAAACTCAGAAATAGAAACATTTCCTTTGGGATCTCACAAAATCCCCTTTGGGAGATATAGGAACTACCTATAACTTGATCAGTCACTGCTCTGATCATTTTGCATTCACACTTTACCCTCTCCTTAGCCTTCCTCCCATTGCTAGAAGTCCACAGGGGACAGAATTATGTGTTAGTCAGTTGTCCACTAACATATAATAAAAAAAGATAAAACCTTCTTTTTCCCAATCTGATCCCTACCTCTAGCAGCAAGAAGAGAAAATGATCAACTGCCCAGTTACTGCAGATGGAAATAATGGAAATACAGCAAGTAGCCAGACCCTCAGAAGTGAGACTGGGTGTACATACAAAGACTTCACTGATCTCTCCCTCCTTACTTGCCTACAAGACCTGAAAAGGTATAGCAGAACAAAGAGAAACCCAGCTTTTGTAATCAAGCTGGTTTGCACTTCAAATTAATATTTTCACATTCTCTGTAATTTAGGGAAGTTCAAATCAGCACGTCTTTCCAAGATGACTTTGTTATGCATAATTTTAATTCTTGCAATTTGTCACTTGCTTTCCAGGCAATAAAGTCACATTGTTTCTAAATAGGGATCATAGTGACTTCCTCACTTTATGCATCCTGCAAATTGCTTTGTTTCACACAGCCATACTCTGGGATGTTTTCAATTACAGTCACATTTTATAAAGTTGACATTCTTAAGAGTATTATATGCTAATATATTAATTCAAGGAATGTCAGATGAAGTGTGTAGACTTATCATAGAACATATTCTGACAGACCTGACAAAAAACATGAAAAATGTCTGCTTTCTATCATAATGATTATTTTTCAGATAACACCAGCTGTGCAACTATTAAACCAAGTGACTGTTTTTCCACATAACACCAAGTACCAGCATTCAATCATGAAAGAAATATAAATCTCCATGGGCTTTTTCCACATGCTTTAAATCAGCAACAATCTGTGCATTTGTATCAGCACTAAAAACATGGTAAAAAGTGGGAATGTCCTCCAGCTGGAAACTCTTTGGCATCTCTATTGATAGAGACTATGAACAGGGTATGAAGTGAAATGTTTAAAGGGATATAGTGCAGTTTTAGTCTAAATTCAAAGTTAAATATGACACAAAAAAGGGATTTCACTAACCAAATACCTTGAGAAAGTCCAAGAATTATTGAATTTTTTGTTTCGTACTTCCCATTATTTTAAATTGAAAGCCTTGGATTCCTTATGTTAAACCTGTAAAATTGTAAAACCAAATGCACAACAAAAGGTGTCATTCCCCTTATGAAACTCAGATTGTTTTAAAGGGGTCTTTAGTAATACAAGATTCTCTTTACAAGCTGCATGTTCAAGAACAGCTCTTCCTGACAATTACTGGATTGGATAATGCAACCCTACATCAGATGCTTTCTGCCACTTTTCCATTCTACTCTGCAGAGTTATGCTTACTAAACACCTTTAATTCTCTTTTATGTTCATTTCAGCCTCAGAATCACATCATCACTATATCTCAGATCCTGAGGAGATAAAAGAAAACAGTCATTTTTCTGGGTACGTTATTTGTGTGTGTGTGTGTGTGGTGAGCTATGAATTCTCTTGGGCAAACAGCCTTTTGAAATTATGACATTTTTAACTAGTCTGCGACCTCATAATATTATAAACAGAATGGCTTAAAAATGTAATATTTACATTAAAATACCTGCTTTAGACTACGACACCGATCCTGGACTGAAAATGTGTATAAAATGCTCTATGAAGCAACGTTTGTGGATTATAATACAGGGAAAATAGCATACCTCAGGTTTTGCTTGGTAAGTGTTGGGTGTGTAACTCCAGCTTGTGACTAATCTGGCCCATAAAAGGTCTGATCACATTGAGCAATAAACAGTTGCTTGAGGCCAGCATGAATTAAGCAAAAAAGCAAACTAATGTCAAGGCAAAGAATGAAAGATGAGCAAAATCCTTCCCTGGAGTTTCTGCTGGCTCTCTCCCAGACCTGCCAGATTCTGTTGCACTTCTCTCGTTTATGACTATGAATAAAAAAGCAAAATCTTTTGCAAAAGTCTTTTAAACCTAGCTGGGCTGAGCTGGCAGTTTGCCACAGACATCGCTTCCTCTTAGTATTCCACAGAAATACTGTATTAGAACAAAACAGAAATTAAAAAAAAATAAAGGAAAAAAACTCCACAATTCATCTTTTCCCCAATCCCAGCTCAGGAAGCTACAGGGGAAAAATATCCCAGAAAAGTAAATAGCCCAATTACAGGTAAGTCACCTCACTGGAAAAACACAGAATCTAACACCCTATAAAATTTGTAAAAGTTTTTAGAAGTTTTAAAGAAAATGCTTTATTGGGTCATAGTGTTTAGAGAGAAAATTGAGTAAAGATGTGTTTAAACCCACTGGGTACCAATGTCTTTATCCTTTGGTGGGAAAGAACTGAATGCTTGTGACCTGCCTGCACACAAGACACAAAATTCCAAGCACTGCAAGGTCTCTCTGCATCCTCTAACTTCCCAGACTCCTTCAGCACACACATCACATTTATGTCTCTTCTCTTGAGGTGCAGCTGTCTTGCAATCAGTTGGTTTCTAACAGCTTTGTGCTCCATTCAATGTTTAACTCTATTCATGAACCTCAGCACACCCAACTCCCTTAACAACCCACATGGTACCTGCAATGCTCCTCACAACACTCTTTTCTGTCTTTATGGCTCACAGTAAGAGGAAAAATTTCTTTCAGAGTAAAATCAAAACTGAAAAAAACCCCCAAACACAAGACCCAAGAAAACAACAACAAAAAAGAATATCTGAACCCAAGACAGGAATAGATGATTCTCTGCTTCTTAACAGCTGCAAATCACATGAAGAGCTTCCAAACAGATATGCCCAGAAAGGCCACTAGATCTTTATTTCTATCCACTGGTAACTTTCCCAAGAAGGTCAAGATGCTCTATCTTCTCATCTCTTTATTATTCATTATTGCTCTTTATCAAATTGTTACTCTACTTGGAATGTCCAATAGGCATTTCAGTGTGGTTAGTGGATCTTTTTCTCATTAAAAAAATAGGCAGAGCTGTGCACTGCCAGTTACAGCAAGCATAATCTAAACAGATGGGTTATGCTCCTTGGGGTGATTTTTCATGCAAATATTTTAATTCCAGTTCAAGCATGATTTCCCTTGTTTCAAAATATTTTTGGTTTTGGCTTACTAGACTTAGAAACATTACTCTTAAACAGTTGTGGTTCCACAAACACAACATAACGCTGAGTTACTTGCTTGTTCATCAGTGAATCTGTTAAGGAACATATTGCTATATAAAGCTACAAAATGGAGTAAGTCTACTTGGAAGTGTCAATGGGAGAAATGCTGGGAATCTTTAGCTGCTTCTGGCCAGGAAAATAGGATGAAGGGAGTCCCTATTAGACTAAAGCTGACCTACTAATTGTTATCTTTCCAACCTGTCAGGTCTTGTCAAAAGCAGAGCTAGAGGGAATAGGTTTTGTGAGTTTGCTGAGCAATGTTTGAGTCACTGCCACACACTGTACCTCCAGATAAACCATAACTAATAGTATTGCCTGCAAAAAGCATTTTCAAGGCTAAAGTCACAAAACTGCCAAAGGCCTAACCCATGGTTTCTTTCACCAAACAGCTCAGTAGTCAGTAGTTTCTGCACAGAGTTAAACTCTGAAGACTGCCCATGGAGGTTTACTCTCTAAAAGCAGTTGGAAATTCAGTGGAAACAGCAACCAGAAACCAAGTATTTCTTGAGTCAAATGAGTCAAGTTCAACCAAATCTTCCTTTGAATTCCCTTCATTTGCATGGAAACAAACAAACAAAAAAATCACTATCTTTGGCAGAATAACTTTCCTTTGACTTAAGCAACAAAAGTCTTAAAGCTGCTCTTTATACTTGACCTAATCTGTTCATCCTCTAGATCTGCCTCTTCATGGCTTTTGTCCTTTTAGATCGTAAGATTTGCAGAACAAGTACTCTCCTTCCAGGTACTTAAATGTGATGAAGCTCAAATACTTGGTTTGGACCATTAAACTTTATCATGATACAAATAACAACAAGCATTTTCATGGTTAGCTTTTTCATTTTGTAACTGGAATAAAGAGGGATGCAAAGAAAATATAGTTCAAGTCAGAAAAAATAAATGTAGTTTGCTGTACAATTTCTTAGTCCAAGGTGTGGAATGACATCAATCTACAGTACATAGTATAAGTGTGTGGGTGCACACACAGGCCCATCTGTCTGGTTCATATAGACACAGCTCCATTCCACCTTTAACAGCAATAATGGTCTTTTTGAGGCATAGAATTGCCATGGACATATTACAGAAAGAGATAGCTACAGCCTTTAGCTGTAGCAAGTGCTAAAGCAGAGCAAAACGTTTGTTGTTGCCAAGTAAACACAGCAGCAGTTGAGCACTCAGCAACCCAACCTACAGCCATGAAAGTCAGCGTTGCTGGTTTATCGAGTATTAAGTGATAGGGAGGCTGTTAGCCAGAACTTCTTTATCTGCTCTTATTCCAAATCCTGTCACATTATGTTTCAAATTTATCTAAACTACCATGACAAACAAGCAGACCAGCTCTCAGTTTTCAGCTGCACTTCAAGCAGCTTAATCCAGAGCACTGTTCTGTTTATTGCCAGGCACTAGATGAAGAGTCTGAGTGACCAGGTCATCTGCCATTGCTCAAACCAGGCCAGGAACAGTGAAGCACAAGCAATCACTTATTACATTTTTTTATCACATTTGGTATTACACACTCCAGATTTTGATTACACAGAGAGAGCCCCAGTAGTTGGGGTGACCAATACTCTTCCTCTGGTCTTGGCATCTTTTTGCATGATTGTGTTGGGTTGTTGCCTCTTCCATTGGGTATCACCTGATCAGCTTTGTGGTGGCAGGAAATATCTGTGAGCATATCACACACAGAACCAGGTACAGGCAATAACAAAGAACCCCAACTGATGCAGCAAGTATATTCTGTCTAGAAGAAGACCAACATCAGGATAGTGTGCCTCAAGTACTGCTTGCCTTTTGATCCTTTTTTTTCCAACAACGATTTCACACTTCAAGTCATATTCAGGTTAGCAGAGAAGCAAGCAGCAATATTTTTTACTCAAAATCAGCTCTATAAACATGTATATATATAATCCTCTGAACATATATGTATTCGCTCTGCTGTATAAAGCCTAGTCAAAACAGTTTCAGATAATGAACAATCAATCATGAATGGGAAGGGAAGACAGAAAAGGATATTTTTTTATCATCTTCTCATAAATTCCTTTGTCCGGGCTTAATACACTGAATGACTCTTCCTGTAACAGAACTGGCAGACTTGGATGTGGGTATTATGGGTTTTTCCTGCCAGCATGCCTAGCAGATCGGTCTAACAAAATGGTAATACCTCACTTCTTGTAATGGCGTTCTCCTTCACCATCTTCAGTTTACACGCAAGAAAAAGGCCTACTTTTTCATCATCCTTTCAAAATAAATTTAATCATTTCTGTAATAAAGTAAACTGTTAAAACCACTTGCAATATTTCTGGAGTTTCAGACTGGGTTATGCTTAACTTTTCTGCAAAGAAATTATGTTATGAAGTGATTCAGTGCTCCATCCAGACCTCAGCCCTCTTTAGAAAACTGGACCTGTCAACTGCAATAGATTTTTCAATGGAACAGTCAAAAACCACAAGTGATTTGCAACATTGCAGGACCCAGTAATTCCCGCTATTCATCTTTTTCTGAAGAGCTATAAATCCAATGAAGATTTATAAGCAGCAAGTCACTCCCATTCTCAAATAACGTACAATTGGCAATATAAAATACACACTTTTATCAGACTCCATTTACAACACACTGCATCACTTTGTGTTATGACATGTTGTAAGGTCTGACCTCATTTAACACAATGGCTACAATCTAAAGGACAACTTATCCCATTTGGAAGTGAAGTGGGAAAACTGCAATGTTCCAACAAAAGCTGGCCAGTGGAAGAGGGGTAGATGGGAAAGCACCCATGGTCTGCCAACTTTAAATTACTGTCGAGTAGTTCAGCATATCTCTGGAAAAATCAACCTTAAAAGAATAACTAAGCATCATTTAGAAAAGATCTTCAGTGAAGGGCATTTATTGTGTTTTATTCACACATTCCAGTTTATTAGCAAACATCAAACTTCTTTGCATACTTGTCCTTTACTGATGGCAATTCTAAGCAAGGAGCTTAGAAGTGAACCAGGAAAATATGGTCATTCTAAAACTAAAGTAAAAAGGGGCCAGAGCTACCTAAAAAGTTTCCAGTTGTTTGAGTGTTTTTTCTAGAAATGTTTGAATCCACTGACAAGTAAGATACTTCTCTGCTATTATTCCACCTCCTGGGATGGCCTCTTTGAACCTGCATGAAGTAATGTATTTAGAAACAAAACAACTTAGTGATCCAGAAGCTCAGATGAGTAAATCCAGAGAGCAACAATATCTCTCTTAACAAGTTGAAAACTTCTGCATTGTGAGCTTAATCTGTCTGTGCACCATTGTTAAGATTCTGAATGATTTCTTCTTCCTGTCAGCATACACCCAGGACCTAATATGTCCTTTCAATACAGAAGAAAATTATCAGATCTGTTTTAACTTCTTAACTTCCCTTCATTTATCTCCTTACCAAAAAACGTAAGGATTTTATGTTGGTAAGATACAACCAACATATCAATCTAATTTGCATCAACTTGTAGGAAATATATCAAAAAGGCAGGTTAAATTTGTATTTAGCTTTATTAAGCCAATATATACAATACCTGCATTGTAGAAGCTAAAAGATGCTTTAAAAAAATTCTCCATAAGCCAAAAACTTCAACCCTGCACAGCCTGCACTGTACTTCTATCCCCAGTTAAGCAGACATTGGAGGTCAGAACACAGTAAATTGCCTAAGAAAAATGCCATTCAGTCAAAGCAAATCCTAATCTTTTGTTCATTTCATGATGGTGAGATTTAGAAAATGGGATAATTTTCCCAAATCATCTTAATGTGTAGAAGGTATATGAAAATCTCCATTTTCCATCACCTCTGTACTTCTTTCCCTGAATGAATGTCTGAGGCAATCATTTTAAAATGCTACTAAAAAAAAAAAAAAAAAAAGCTAAAAAGCTGGAGCAGTGGAAGCATGCTTGCTGGCAATGCTTGCATTTATCTGCTTTCAAATTAGTAGTGATTGTAGAAGACCATATAAAACACGAGTAAATTCATCTTTCATCCTTAGTGGCAGGTGCCTTCATAATCTTGTGGGAAAGTGAACTCTTGCTTGTGGTATCTGGTTTAAGTCTTAATGAACCACTTAGAACAGTGCAAAGGCACAATTATCACCATTTCCAGATGCATGGCTAAACTTGGCCTTCTTGTGGCTAAGTCTGCACCCATTCCAGAGCATACATTACAGATTCCTGATATCATTAAAGAATTAAAATATCTTAAAAAAAATAAACAGACATGAATCTCATTAGGGAATCAGCTCTAGTAGTTCAAGGAAATGTCTCATTTGTGACTTATAACCAGCTTGATTTCTCTTATGGCACTGGCACATCCCTAGAAGTTTTGCACAGTGACATTTGCTATTGACCTCTCAAGAATTATCTCAAGAATATCTCTCTTCATTAAGAAGATCCCCCCTTTTAAGATGCCACGAACTATGGTTTGGTTTTTTTATTATTTTTTTTTAAACAAAGGTACCTAACTGTAATGTGGGTCAACAATAACGTTATGTATAGCTGTTTATAAGGTGTGTAATGAGAATGTGCCAGGTTGGCTCTCTTCCACAGTCTATCTATTCAGTGGGTTATTTGCAGTGATGACCCCACCAGATGTTTCATAGGGCTGAGCAAGAATCACTGCAGTGTGCTGAGAGATTTTGGATCCTCAGATGAGGTCTCAGATTTTACACTCAGCAGTTCAAGCTCACGTTCAAAGATTTGCATAGGAGCCTTTTTCTACCTCCAGTCCTCCTTAGATTATAACTCTGAGTATACTTGTTATTCTTTAAAACGCACAATCTTCCTAAGTAAACAAAGCCTTAACATTATTAGCGTAAATTTGATATTCCCCACATGACTTCTGACAGCAAAGAGCATCCTCACTATTTCCAATTGGAAAACATGAGTGGAAACTTGCCCGGCTGTAGCCTGTGGCAAACACAACAGTTTCTCACTGTGCATATTACATCTCCCAGCTACAGGAACTTTCTTTTTGTTAATGATCCCCATATCTCAGAGGGCTTAGATTCAGCAGCTGAAATACCACCCCCAGACATAGCTTCAATGAGATATAATAAGGGGCTCAACTCCAGAATTTGCATCAGTGAGTAGTCAAAGTGAGGTCTAAGCCAACCACAATGCTTAAGAATACACTGCTGAAGTCACATACATTACATTGCAACCAGATAAAAAAATTTAAATTCTAATGTATATAAAGTATAGATTGTGATGTTCTTTTAAGCTCTTTGGCTAAATCTAAACACAAAGATTCCCAGCCTGCTTTACCAACTGAACTATTCTGGTCATGAAACATTACCTTCCCAGCATGTGGCATGCCTATCAGCAGAAAAGTGGTAAAAAAGAACTAACTTTATTTATTACATTTGTATTGCTTACAAAACCATTTACTTAATGGATGAGTATCATTAGCAGTCCAGCCACAAAAAAATAATACAATGATGTGTTTCATAGGTTCATTAAAATAATATTTCAAAGCAATCATTAGAACAAGAAGCTAAAGATCCAAGAGAGAGTAAGTTATCTGCAAATAAATGAGGCAGAACAAGCATGTTTTGAAGTTAAGAAACATGTTTACAAATATATTAAACCATAAAAAAAGCAAAGCATGAAGCTTAGAGACTGCTGTTCATGCAACTTCTTAAACAAAACAAGCAAAAAAGCAGTAATAAATTCTGAATCAAGGGTCCTCTGGCTTATGGCCAGCATGCTGTGCTAGAGTATGAACTCCCTGCAAGTTCATAAAACCCAGTAAAGGTAAGGTTATGCTTAAGAATCCCTCAGACTAAATCCAGGAGATTATAGACACTGTCCTCCCTTGACAAAAATTGTGGGAAAATGCTGGTGCTACAAGTGGAGTCTCATTTGCCCCTCTGGTAAATTCAGGCATAGAAATAAGGAGGGAGGACCTTACGCATTATAGTTATTTACTGCATAGCTATTAAGAAAAACATAAATAGGGAGAAAATTGATTTTTCCAAGAATAAAGGCAGAAGGATGACACTGAAATCATGCTGGACACATGCAACCAGGACTGAGTTGTATTAGAAAAAGTTTAGAGAAGGACAAAGCACAGAATTATAAACCCTTTTTCTTTCATATTAGGCTAAAACAGATCAGGAAATGGTCCTCCTGGCCCCTGATCTGGACCTTTTGAAAGTCTTTAAAGCTGGAGCTCAGAAACACAGTGATAATTGGTAGGCTGAAAAAAATAAGTTTTATTGTCCAAGCTGTTCATTCCAGCTTGGATTGCACTAGGTCTTTATCGTCCTGGTTCTCAGAGGTCTCAGAAAAATTGCAGGTCTACCAACAGTGCAAGACAGCAGTTCCTGTTCTGACTTCCCTTTTGCATCCTTTGCTATCAGTCCCCCCGTTCTCCAAGATCTTTTCTTATACCTCAGGCCCAAGCAACCAAAATAACACCTTTTGCAGATCTATTAAAAATTAGAATGAAAAATGTTGCTAAAAGATATGCCTTAATTAGTCCGACAATGCTCCTCCATCAGTGGAACAAGAAGTAATTAGCACATGAGTCTGTTCTCCTTGCACCCACTGCTCCTTTCTTCTCTCTTGTGCCTGCTTGCCTTCACAGAAGCATGATAAGGTTTGTGAAAGACAGTGCTAATAGTTCCACATCATTTTAATATATTCCTCTTCTCTAAAAAGGGACTGCTAATATTGCTTTTGGTGATGATTTTTAAATAAAATTTAGCCTAACAAGAGGGAAAAGAAATAACGAATGTTATTAGCATAAAAGCCTTCCTCATTTCATCACATATTAAATGCTCTACCTGATTTTCATTGTTTTTCTGAATCTTTAATCTTTTTTAAAAATGTAAACAATTGCTGCTGTCATGAAACTACAAGGACCAATAATTCTAGCCTATAATCAGCTGCTTAGAATTGTCAGCACCTTTAATTTTCTGGACCACCTCCTATCTAATGAAATTAAGAAAGCTGTCTTCCAGACATCAAAACATAGAGCAGCTGACTGTCTGAGAGAAATTCTTGTACTCCCCAAAACACCTGTGCCACAACTGTTCCATTATGGACCAGCAGTTACACAACTGTGCCTGCATCAAACAAGGAGCATGATAGAATGAATTAATAAAGAGTACACTAAAGAAGGGAGCAAAGAATATTATGAGAAGGAACTAAGAGCTCCTGAGTTACAGTTGCAATCAATTCCTATTACAAAGCTCTTTCAATAGTCTTATAATCACCTACAACAGGTTGCCCAGGACCAAGTCTTGGAAGTTTTTAGTATCTCCAAGGATGGAGGCACCACAGCCTCTCTGGCAGGATGTTCCAGTGCTCAGTCAACCTGAAAGAAAAGTCTTTCTTCTGAGAGATGAATTCTCTAATCAATTCTCTTTCTTCTAAGACATGATTTTTCTTCTAAGAAATGAAAGACTTCTAAGAACTCAACTAAAACCAATGAAAAAAGAAAGTAGGCCGACCCCAAGTTATCTTCCATCAGCAGTTTCTAAACCAGTGTAGTATCTTACTCAAAAAAAATCGAAAGTTGTTTCCATTATTCTACACCAAAACATCTGTTAAATCAGATAATTTTTTTTTAAGGGTAGGAGGAAGTAAGGGGAGAAATTATAGTTTTATGCTTCACTTAAGCAAGTTTAAGAGACTTAGCAACATATACACAAGGTAAAATTAACAGCAGACTAGAGAAAAGCAATGCTGATTTTTAAATTTACTGTCACATGTTTAGGTATTTATTTAGTATATCTTATTGGAAAACTCAAAATTGTTTAGTGTACCAGAATAAAAGCTGACAAATGGATGTGAGTTGTTACACAACAAATTGGTATAAATAAGCAAGTATTTTTTTTTTTTATTTATTTATTTTTATTTTTTTTTTTTTTTTTGTGGTGGTGGTTTAGTGTTAAAGAAATAAATTCAGCCATGACTCATACATCTTAAGAAAACAACAATCATACACAAGGGGGAAAACTGCTACCACACGATGCCACTAGATGGCTGGGAAATGCTCCAGGTGAGGGCAGTTCCTGCCTGGACTGAGGAAAACTCTGCTCAGCACATCCAAGTTTGCATGCAGCTGCCTGAGGCAACTGCTGTCAGGCTTGAGACCTCATGTTCCTGGGCTCAGGACAATTCATGGGCAGAACTGGGGCTCACCCTGTGCAAGAATGCCCAAGGATCTTTGAATAAATAAAACCAGAAAAATATAAAACAGAGAGCAAGTGACCCGGTTTGATCGTTCCATTTTCACTGAGTCTGCCCTCAGGCTGATGCAGATTAACCTTTTTCTCTGAATAACAACATAATTAAAGAAAATAAATATAGTTCTCAAGAATGTGTGGAGTGTCAGCACCTGCACATTTGCACAAATGGCAACTTCCAGAGTAAGCAAATCCAAGGCAGGGTGCAACACAGCACATAGTGACCTCTGTGCAAGGACTGAATACATTCGAAAGGGAAATCCCAGACTGCAAAACAGCATGAAAATTTGTACAAAAACAGATGAGGACGGGCAAAAAATTATTGATTAGAGCTACAGGCTTATTGCAGGAGAAGAAATACATATTTTCACATTAGTATGCTTGTTACATAACAATACATTACAATTTAATAAGCTTCTTACTGCAAATTTACTACAGACTGTGAATTAATAAGAGATATTTGCCTATAACTTTTAGTCATGTGAAGAAATGTTTGAGGACTGCTCATCACATAAGAATCAGCCAACTTGTGGTCTTAGGATTTACCATATTAAAAGTACCTACAACTCTTAAGTAGTAATCATTTTAGGTGGAGCTGGTGGAAAATCATATATCACACAAGTATTAAAAACTTTGAGTAAAACCTGAGATTACAGGTTGAGTATTGTCTGTAGCTACTAACAAGGCTACTCATATATTTCATGTCATGAATAACCAGGGCTGGTTTAATGACTAGGTGTCATTAAAAAAATTAATAGGAACCCAACTGTATTATATAAATACATTTATGAATGATTTGAATTTAGATTCAGATTCTAAGAAATCAAATGCTCTGCTTTTTACATGCAGTAGTCAACCTGAAAAATTCAATAAATATACAGAAATATACATTAGAAACTAGATGGACCCAGTGGAAAGCTGTCATAAAACAAATTCAAATGTCACAGAAGCACAGAATCATCTGGGTTGGAAGGGACCTCTAAGATCAGCAAGTCCAACCCTTAATCCACTACCACTGTGTCATTCCTATAACAATCACTACGCAAACTTAGGCATTAAAAAAAAAACAAAAAAAACAACCAACAAACCATGACTTTCACTGGACATCCAAAAATAAGGACTTGCATCCTGAGTTAACAGCAGTTCCAGTAGATTCTATAGCTTCTCAAATTCTATTCTTTTCCTAAGGAACAACTAGTGCTATCATCTTGTCCTCTTTGACCAACTCTCTAAATAATTCAGATCATCTAAGGAAAAGAGGGAAACAAGAAAGGAAGAGAATCCACCTCAGTAGCTCTAAATTCTTCTTAAAAAATCACCTCGGTGAACCCTCCACAAAGCCAGTGCTGAAGAACTCCACTAAGCAGCACTTAATTTATTGCCTCACTCATCCAGTGCTTAGAAAAATCCAATACTGAATTCATTAATATTATTAATCATTAAAATTTATGCCAAACTTTACAGTTTCAATCAAACAAAAATCATCACTAAATGAGTGCAGCCATAGCCAGTGAGAATTAAAAAGTATGGTTATTATTAAAAAAAATTATTTTTTTTTTGGTGGCATGTCTCTAACATGCTCACAACTGGTTATTGGTATCGACAACATAAAAAAAAACCAGTTCTATCTTAGCCTAATATATAAATTTAAAGTCTAACTAAGATAATATTTTCAAATGTACTAATCAAGAAGTACTCTCACATCGCTGTTGATAAAAACTTGAAGACACCCAACATTACAGAAAAAAATTGATGTATGGATAAGTACAGCTAAAAAATTGGCTCTTTGATATTAATTTAATCCTTAATTTTGGGGGAAGAGAACAGGTTTAAAGTTAAAGCAAATGGTTCTTTCCTTTGCAAGTGTGCAAACTTGAAGCACAGAAATATTATTTTCAAAAAACTTAATTTTGTATCAAGTTTTTGTAACAGCAATGTAATGCTGCCAAAGAGGAATGAGGATTCCTCTCTCTCCCTAAAAAAATGAACAAAATTTTCAAAGAATTTAAAAAATTGAGTGAAGAGTTGTGTATGCTTGAAATAATGCAAAGCTCACAGCTAATAATTTTACACAAAAATAATCATATTATGGTAGAAATAATTTGGAAAACAACTGGGCATATTTGTTGCAACTTGACACAAAAAATTCTGGAAAGAAAATCCTGAACAGCTGAGTTTTCTGTCTTCAACAGAATGGCAGTGATTTTGTTTTTCATATGAAATAGTAATGTGTGGGTTTGGGTTTTGTCACTAGAGATGCAGAGAGAGATTTGGAAAGCAGGGAATACCAAAATGGTGGCAGTGACAGCTGTAAGCTGTGTACAGTTGTGTGTTTACTTACCTAAAACTGACACAGCTATTACAGGCATGAATATCCAAAATTGTTTAAATTTAAAAGTGAGAAAATTAGGTATATCTTCAAGGAACAGAATATCACAGCAACTAACTAAACTTCAAGTCATGCAAGAGAATGAAATGACATTCTCACATATCACAGGCCACATACTTTAAGGTGCTATAAATGGAGTTTTCCAGGACAGAGACTGCACACAATACTGTAACAAGGATCAGGGCAACCCATTTCATCACCCCTACCAGAGGAAGTAACTGGAATTCAGCTCTGCTACTCTGTACAGCAGAGTTTGTCTTGTATACCATTAGAAGTCTGATAGATAAAAGTGAAACTATTAAAAATCACAGCATCACTGGTTCAAAAAGCATCAATAAGACAGGAAGACTGAGACACTGAAGCAAACCAATTTGAAGTGAAACATTCGATTTCCAGTTTCAGGCCTTTTTGTTTGGCTGTGCAATGAACAGAAAACATGAAAAGCTCCCAGGCTGTTGTCCTTGCAGACTGTGACCCCCCAAACAAATCCAGGTTTGCTTGCTGTATCTTCTGGGGCTAGGACTATTTATTCTGAAATAGTTTTATTTAAATTTAGGTCACATAAAC
This sequence comes from Calypte anna, assembly GCF_003957555.1. Classification (NCBI taxonomy): domain Eukaryota; kingdom Metazoa; phylum Chordata; class Aves; order Apodiformes; family Trochilidae; genus Calypte; species Calypte anna. The sequence goes on from NC_044258.1 coordinate 13,339,957, forward strand.
AAAGGTATTGCTTAGCCAGTTCAAATGGACTTCAGACCTGCATAAATTAGAGCTCTGTGATTTGGCAGCATGCAGTCTGAGTAATACCAAGGAACTTCATTTCAGAAGAGTACAATCTGCAGCAAGAACAGACGGGGTGAATTACTTTTTCATATGGAGAAGCATACTTATACAGATACACACTGTATTCAGTACTTGTTGCAAGCTTCATTTCCACTTCACAGTTGAGAATGAAGAAAAAGAACTTCATAACAAAAAAGCACTCAACATGAATATACTGAGCTTGTCCTTTAATATAAATGTAAGCCTCACAGAAGAGAGAGATAACCCTCCAAGGGTCTGTCTACACTTTCCTACATGGCTCTTGGTGGCTTTAGGCTATCTTTGCTTGAAAAACAGCAATGGGATCTGGCCCAAGACAAAATGTAGGACCTCCTTGGATATCCCACTTAGTTGTGACACTACTTCATACCTTCATGAGTTAGGCAAGGCTCTGGGCCACAGCTTTACTTGTGTGCAATACATGTGATTAATAAAATGCACTGCTGCTTGGCAGAGCCCTCCAGTCCCATAGCCTCAAAGCTCTTCAACAAGTGGGGGAGTGGAAAAGAGAAAAGCTTTTAAGGAGCACTCTTAGCAATGCTGACTCCCAGAGACCTGTCTGAAGGCATATAAAAATTAATTACTCCATGAGGTACACAACTACACCATCACTTCAAACTATGTGACATTTTTGGATAGTTCCCAGGCATTTGTAGCAAACAGGTGCCTGGTAGTTGCACAATTTTCTAATTAGTTCATGTGCTATACTTCAAAACTAATTAATAAAATGGCTGGATTATAATGTTGCAGGAAGTCATTCATGTGCCACCTACCATTAAGGGGAGGGGAGTTTTTTGAAGGTTAATTAGCATTTTTAAAGTACTTTGGAGATGAAAAGCTTTAACTATATGCCTAATAAAAGAAGCAAAGGTAATACATTCTATTCAGTGAATCCCTTTTCGCATCGAAAGTGAATTACAAGGGTTGCTTTAAGTCTAAGAACATACATTTTCATGTAAAAGGAATTAAATCAACTCCCTACAGCGCTGATCTGTTAGGGAATGGAGAACTCCAGCAAGATGCAAATCAACAGAGGTGACCCTGGAACCCTGGTGCAAGAGGGGCTGGTGCTGCTTCCCAGACAGAGGTTCTGTGGAACAAAAGTAGATGCTTCTCTATAACATGCCTTTGAAGAGGTCAAATAAACAAACCATTATGAAAAGGTACCCTTGTAATTAAAATTGAAATACACAGACATTCTCCTCTTGGGTCATCTGCTGGCTGTTCTCTGCTCAGTCAATACCCACTGGCCTCTGAGTTTACATCTTCAGCATTTTGGACCCATCTTGCCTATTGTTAAAGTTTTTAGAATGACAAAGGACATTAGACTCATTTTCTGTAAACAAAATTACTTTCCCCAGACCTAGAGTTACATGTAATACTTTTAACAAACTTATAATTGAGTTCTGTGAGCCTGTGAGATAATATAAAAGTCATTATTAAGCACACACACATATATTTTTTATAAATTCTGTTTCTTCACAAGGGTAATTGGGAAAAAGAATATTCATTAACTGCAAAAAATACATTCCAATTATTTGGTTCATATGATTACTATTCAGACTGTAAATCCAAAATTGTCACTGACTTAGAAAGCTATTACTGTCATTAATAGAAAGATTATTTTAGTGCTGCAGATGGTTGTCCTTTCATAGGCCATTTTAATGACTTGTTCTTATCTACTCTGTCATGCATTGTTTTGTTGTCACGATGAACTTTCTAAGTTTCGTATCAATCCATTTTGATGTCTGCTAAACAGATGGTGTTATACAAGAAAAAGGGAAAAGCATAATAATGGCATTTATTTCTCAAAAATACTCCTACAGCTACAGATTTATTTTGTCAAATATGAAATATATGTCAATTCTTCCAAAAAATCTTACATCAGAAAATTATCCATAAGTGGTAAACTCCATCAGCTTACAAAGCAGAGCATGAAATCAACTGAAAGATGATTTTTCTGAAAGGAGGTTATTGAACTTCAAATATGTTTGTCAATTAAGATACATTAGGAACCTATTTACTGTAGGTCTCAGCATTCCTTCATAGAAAGCACTATTGGCAAATAGCTGCAGTAATTGCTAAGTGATGTAGATAATTATTTAATACACATGTGTGACTCAGGTCTGCTGCTTGAAATCTACTTGTGAATTGCAGTAATTACATAAGCACCTCAATTTACAGAAAGATTTGCTTTAACTTTGTAATAGTTATGATTCTTCTGTTTAATCAGTGCACTATCATCAAATAGACACAAAGACCTGGAGAGCTGAGCACTATGGCAAACAAAATTACTTACACCTAAGTGAACTCTTGTTCAGAGGGCTGTAAATAACATTCTCCATCAGAACAGAAACGCAGTTCAATCTCACTTCACCAGTATGAGCTGGAAAACCTTTGCCCTCCACCCATAACTTCTAAGATTTTGCAGAAATTTACCTCAAAACACCAATATGAAAAAGTGAAGCATCCTTAGAAATACCAGAGTTCAGGATCTCTTAAAACTCTATACCTTCCATACCTGCATTACAAAACAGGCTTCAGTTAAAGGATTATCTTCCTCATACACAGAATACCTACACTCCTCCTAATTTCAAAGAGCAAATAAAAACTGTTCTTGGACTTCAACTTATTAATGTTAAAATACAGGGAGAAAATTCACAGCAGTTCTTCTAAAAATGTTGGTAATTTGTTTAAAGAAAAATATTTCCAATATTTGTTTCTCAAGCACTGTCCCTTAGGAGATGCTGACACAGTATCAGGCTGTAGCTTAGAAAATTTTTCCAAAGGAAAGGCCAGTAGAATATTTTCAAAACATTTTCCTTAATACCATTTTTTGAAGTAGATAACTTCATCTAAATTCTGCAATATAAAAGGAAGCACGTAATGAAACCATTCAGCCTAAGATCTAAAATGCATCTGTATCATGTATAAAAGAGTTTAGCCCTGAAGATAATATATGAAAGAGCTACAAGCAAATGAAAACAAGATGTTTGAATGGGATGCTCTGGCTATCTCTACATCAGTGTCATAAAAATGGCAATTTGTTATTTTAGAACAGTTTTGAATTATATTTTCAGAGCTAGGAGTCCATCAAGTGAAGCTGGCCACAAGTTTGTTTAATAAATACTGAGTTCCTACTCCATGTGGATTTTTCTACCTCAAAGCAATTTTAAAACACATCAGTCAAATACCTGTGAATCAGCAAAAGAGATGCTGCTAACTGTTTCAGGCAATATCACTTCACCATTTCATTTTCTCCAGTAGCCATTTAATGTTAAATGCATAGGAAGTCCTTGGAGTGGAGACTGAATCCTGGGATTCCTGCCTGTAACTAAGTTTCCCTAAGTTCTTCAGTCCCTAGGAGACATCCCAAAGGAGACATCTCCCTCATCAGTTATCCCCCTTCAAGTTTGTTTTCTAAGTAGAAGGCATTCCCAGTTCAGCTTTTCATTATATGGATGCCCAGTTTCAAGAGGTTTTGGCCTGTGATTCTTGATCAGAATTAAGTACATGATGCCATCCCTGATATAACACTGAAATTCCCAGAGCAGGATTTAAACACTTTCTTCAGTGGTCAGTAGAAATAAGATCAGGTCACAAAGACAGTGGCTGTTGTATCCCACAGGATGCACTGGAGCAGCCTGCACATGAACTTCCCATCCAGTCCAAAGGGCAATAATGGATTGTGACAACTCAGCATCAGAAGGTCCAGGTCACTCTGTAGGTTTGGTAAATAGGGAACTGAAACAGCAGCTCTTCTTTCCTGCTTCTTTTGAAGAACTATTATGGGAAAGATTTGGATAACTCTATGTAACTATAATATGTAAACTAAATGTTAAGTGGCAGAAGTGTATTGTGCCTTTAAGGCACAGAATAACTCCAGGCCATAAACCATGGTTGGCTCACACACAGATCTCCCACTGCTGTCAGTGGGAATCTCAAACACAGACTGAGATCTTTATATGCCCCTGAGAGTCTTTATTCAAATACAAAATTTAAATGACCGGCGGAGCTATAGGAAAAAAAAGTTAAAACAAAATCCTACTGCCTTGAAAACTGGTGAATGAAAATCATGTTCTGTGCCAATTATATCCTGAATTTCCCTTTTGATTTCATGAAAATACAGGCTTAACTCATCCAGCTTTCCTTTCTCACTCCAAAAGCTATGCTCTGGATGTAGAGATGATGAAGAATCCCCATGAAAACAGCAAAATTTACTTTGGGCCAAATGTTGAATTTTGCCTACAGATGAACTAAGAAAAATGTTCATATACAGATTTGTCTCTTTTTCATATCAAATCAAGCCCTCTAAATTTTATCAATTCCTAGAACTGACAGGAATTGTTTATTCCCCAGTGGGAGGGTACAACTGAACTCAAAAAAACCCAACCCAAACCACAACCAATTAAACCAAAGGAAAAAGAATCAACACCCATAGCAGATAAATCTCCTATTAAATTCAGTTCTGCACAATAATTTTCCTTTCATCAAGGTCAGTTTTCCCTTTCATGCAATGGGAATTAAGTATTTCCCAGTTAGTACTGACATCTAGAAAAGTGAATGATTTCTAAAAGGATAAAACCTCCTACAATGTAGACTTGGGGACTACAAACCAATCAATTCCCCCTTAGTGAGGAATTACTGAGAGAGTAATAAGTATTTGCTTTCTGTAAGGATGTCTTTGTAAGTAGATGTGATCCAGAAAATGTAAGCTAACAGCAAACTAATTACTCCATGTGTGTTTGTGTGCCTAAGTAAAATGAGGATAAACCTAAAGCTAATGGGTATTTAAGGAGCTCCAGCTCTTTATTGCCAAGAAAAATCCACCCTATTCTTCAATAGCAGGTCAAGGAGTAGTTCTGGGAATTCAAAATCTCTGAGCTAAATGATTGAATCAATAGGAGAGAATGTACAAGCAGGGTAAGTACTGACCACAGTACGCTCCCTTTTAGCTAAGACTTAGCTCTACTAAATATTAACTTTAAATAACACTATAAATATCAGAATATTCACTGGGAGCTTGATCAATGTTATCTGTACCAGCAATAAACTGCTCACAACACGTTATTGTATTAAGATCAAAATATTGTTCCTATGTCTATACATGTACCGTGAGCTTTGTCTATAGCAATTTTGCACTTTTGGGTTGAAAATACAGAATTCTATCAAAGAAATAATAATTTATCAAGAAAACTGTTTTTCAGAATCACAGAACTAAATGTGAACACCATAATCTAAGAAGAAATAAAAGGTGACAACATTCTTCCACCCTCATTTCTACAGTTAACTTCAGAGACCTGGAAATCTATGGTGTTATCTTCTATCCCAGGATCAATTTTTGCCTTTCGATTAGAAGTTAAGAGGCTGCTTCAGATGGCACAGAATTTCAAGGAAAAGTCTGTTCTTCCCTGCAACAGTTGAAAAGTATAGCAGAAAACCAGCAAAAAGTCTAAATAGAACAAGTTGGAACTTAAAACTTGCATTTATGGAAGGCATGTTATGGAGGCAATTAAATCTATTTATCAAGTTATAATTATTCCCATGTTAGAAAAAGGCTTGTAGAAATGTTCAACTAACATGCTATGTCTCTGAAAGATGGATTTAAGGATCATGACTTGAAATAATTATTGGAAAACACATTTTTTCCTCAAAGTCCCATACAAAAGACTATTAAAGAAAATATACACTACAGGAGTGAAATCTGAGAAGGAAAGCATCAATCTTTCATCAAAAATTGTCTAATGTAGTAGAAACATTAAGATGACACTAATTAGGATGAAAGTGAGAAGTCATCAAATTTGGAGCAGATATTCCTAATGCATTTTTCTTCCTGAAGAACAATGTGTTTTAAATTTTTAGATCACTTTCCAAGTCACCCATTCCCTCTCCCTTCACACACGGCATAAGAAGTTCATAGAAGACAATCCCAAAATTCTGTTAAAGAAATCTGATAGAAACAAAAAGCAGATTAGGGTTTTTAAAGCACATATGCAAGGATAGGAAGAACTGTACATGCACAAATTTTCAGGGTTATAAGCCAGATCCAATGTTGGAATTTTTCTTCCCATACCCTTCCAAGGATGGTGACAATTCATAATGGCATAATAAATAAATTGTTTCATTTTCCTTTCAGCATTTAATTTCTAGCACTGTTAAAGAAACAGGATAATGGACAATATAGAACACGAGTTACACTCTAAAGCAATTCTTACATTCCCAAGATGTATTAAAGGAATTTGTTAGTTCTTCACTCAAGCAGTGAAAGCACAATTTGCTTATCAGATTCCATGCTGCCATGACTGATTAACAATTAATACATACAAGAGAAATGAGACAACACTACACACTGAACAGGAGAGATGTTTCTGATACCAGTTTAGCATTTCTTTCATTTCTAAGAGGTAGTGAGAAATGAGATATTAATAATATGAAATGAAGGGCAATTTTTTTAGCACCAGTCACTTATTTTAAAAAAATCTGCTTAAACTTAGCATATTGCAGTGTGACATCAACCACATCAAAGTTTTGTGGAATCACCAAAGTTTTAACACATGGTGATCATACATTCATTGTACTGCACTGTGTAATACTTTGTCATGCATATTATCATTACTGTATTGTATTATATACAGTTTGTTTCAAATGTGACTGAAAACATCCCTTAGAGATTCTTAATAAGGTTCAATTTTTGCACATCATTAATTCTTTATACTCAAGACAACCTAACTTCCAGCAGAAAATTTTTTACATTCGATAGCAGGTAGGGAACAGAAGTGCCCAACTGTATTTCTTATGCTTTTAAGCATCTACTAATAGGGCAAAAAAGACAACAAAAAGACACCAAAAAGTAAAAATAGTTAAAATCCTTAGCTTTTATTTTCTGAGGTTATTTGCAAATATAAATAAGAAGCCAAGAGGAATGAGAGACTTCAAGAGAGGAGCAGAGAATAAAGAGGAAAGAAAATCACAGACATGGGCTTATTTTATTTATGTTTGCAAATATAAACCTCTGTTACCTCCTTAGACAAGGCTCTGAAAGTCTTCAAGACTGATAGCCACCTCAGCAACATTTGATGTTTGAACACAAACAAAATTACACTTGGGACTCTTAGAACACTGTGAAATGCTTTGTCCAGTGATTTCAAGGGCCCTGGACAAATCTCAAAGTGTTTAGATTTTTCAGAAAGTCCTCTCAAAGTGCAAGCATAATCTCAGCTGTCTTTTCACATTTCAAACCCTTTAACTGATCAATTAGAATTATTAGTTCTATGCTACCAAAATAAAAATTGAAAGACAGAAGATGCAAATAGGCTACAGCAACTATTCCAGCTACAAAACAAACCAACCAAACAAAAACAATTTATGCAAGAAAATATATTGTTTGAAATTCCATACACTCAACCATGTCTTGTTAGAATGTATAATTTCATATAAAAACAGAAATACAACTATTATGTTGAACCTCAAAGTATACGAGTTCAAAGTACAATAACATCTGCACTACTAGAACCATCAAGTGTAAACAAGGTGAGACAGAACCACAAGTGACCTATCACTCATCTACAAGAGAAAATTAATTACCCTGTGACATAACTATCACTTTTACACACAGAATCTGGATCATAATGAGGTCTTTACTATGCAACCATATTTCAAGTAATTGTCATCTTAAGTAAACATGCTTTAATTACTGTCACTTTTTTCATTATTCATTCTCAAACTTAAAGTATGTGTCAGGGTTTAATGGATTGTCATCTCCTGCTAGTTTCCAGTGGCAACATATGTCCCCATTTATTTCACCAGCAAACTAATTAAAATACCCAGACTATGCAATGAATTTAGGGCAATTCTGATGGTGGTGATGTTGCAGTTCTCCTAACAAGTCTTCAGAGCTTTTATCTGCTTCTCTGAATACTTTCATGGCACTTCATAACTGGTGCTCTTGATAAAGTGAAATTTGCCACAGGCACCATCATGTTGAAGACCATTCAAGAAACAAAAAGGAAATCAATGTAATTGCCAATTATCAACATTAAATTTGCATTCAGTTACATGATACAGAATAGCATATTGCTAATAAAGTGCAGGGAAACAAGTGTACATTCTGGGAAAAAAAATACTGGCCTCTCCCATATGTAATTTTTAATACCCTTAAAACAATAATAAAAAAACCTCTCTAGTCATATGCAAGCTGCTTAGTTATGTGTTGAGACATCCTATTTACATTGGTTTTCTACATTAACAGTGGCACACTGAGAACTTTAAAGCCAGTTCACTCTGCCAACTGAGGATGCTAGTGAAGAGTTTACTCCTTGCATTACAAATGAAATATCTCCTGTTAAACTACTTGCTATATTCACACTAAACACTTGCTGAGCCTACTTGGTGCAGCAGTCCTTCATCAGTTTCTGAGGTGTTTTACTAAAGCCCTGAAGAGAAAGCAACATCTGAGGATTGGTGTTCAGTCCTGAGCCAAACTTATAACCTTTATATGAACAAAGCAATAATCCTGAAAAAAGCACCTTCAGAACACACCTAAAATGCAAGTTAAAAATAAAACATAAAAGGGGGAATAGCAGAAGCAAGAGAAGGAAAACAAGAAGACATACTAGCCTACATTTTGCTTACATTAACCCCACTGACTATAAAGTCTTTACATCAAAGACAATATCAGGCACATCCTGCTCTTGGTGCTGTTTCAAAGGTAATCATCATATGTACACTGAATCACATTTAATTAATTTCCAGCATTTCTGTTCTGAAGGGAGACAGTAAAACAGCAGTGTATGCAGAAAATAAATGCATATGCCTTACTGGTAGATATTCTGATCAGCACTGTGAAGTGAAAGATAAATATAATACTTTTAATCACATAGAAACTCAGTGACTTGTTTCTGTAAACCACATATACTTCTCATTTCCTGAACCTGACATATAGAGAATCATCTACTTGAAAGCCAAGTTTTGAAATCAGCATGTCTGGTTTTACCTATCAAATACAATCACACTGGGAATGGCTGAAACTTTCATGGCTCTCCTGACAGACATCTGGAGCCAGTGCTGTCATTGCTCCTTTTCGTAAGCAGTAGGGAAGTGAATGAGATGGACAGTCCTTCAAATAAATGTTTAACAAAAAGGAGACTGAAGCCTTTTACAAGGATGTCACCTTTTGCAATTCAAAAAGGCTTTTCTTTTGTTTGACCTTCTAGCACTGCCATATTTAGTGATTCACCTTCTCTCTCCTCAGGCTGTTTTTCCCTGTGATGAACCCACATTGTGAAGGAGACAAAGATAATCCCCAGAAAGCAGACAGCAATTCAGGTTGGGTTGTGAAGGTGAAGGGCAAGACTGTGGTTCAAGCAGAGACCTGTATGGGCATTAAAAGGTTCTAGAGCAGCACAGGAAGGAGCTGAAACCCTGCTGTACTTCTGAGGACCATACATGAGATTTTGCTTCAGTTCCAGGGTCACCAGGGCAGTGGTCAAGGCTCTCTTGTCACCTCCCGCTCCTTCTGGGACAAGGACTAGCCAAGAATTACTCTGAGCAAGCCCTGTACTAGTACAGGAAGCTCTTAAAATATTCTTTGTCCATTTGACATTGCAGAAGCTAGACTATATTTATTCTTGATAAAGCCACACTGACACTGCTTCTAGACTAGTGGGCAGCTATATGAGATGGAGAGTTAATAATTCTGGTGCTGTTTGCATGGCCTTACTCTGCATCAAACAGACTGCTGTAATGTTGCAAACATGCCTGCAGCATCCCAGAAACCTTTAAAAGGGTTCAGTCAAGCCTCTATTAGTTTATGTTCTGGAGACCTACTGGAAGAAAGGTCCCAGCACAATCAAGCTCATGGTACCTTAGTAAAATATCAGCCACCATTGAATAAAAAAGAAAAAGAACCAAAAATATTTTGAAGCTGCCCAGAGAAAGATGAATTGATTCCTAACTAAAGCCTATTTCGATGCATTGCTGCCCCTCCAAGTGATAAGAAGTATTTGTTTTTCTTCATCAGAAAGCAACAGTAGCTGCTGGAGTCATGGTGAATTATTTCTTTCATATCCCTGGAAACATATTGTACAGCCTTAATTAAAAGAGATTTCCAAAAGAATAGAAAAACTCTCTTAATGGAAAAAGGGCATTCTGGCTGTCAATAACAAGGAAAAGAGAATGTATTTGTTTACTTCCCTTGATTCTGCAAGCACACAAAGCTCTTCTAACCATACTTGACTTCCCAAAGCTTTGGTTTGGTCTGTTCTGAAGTATTTCATTTCCAGCAGAGATCAGAGTCTGTAACAGGACAGTTTCCTCTTACCAAAATATTATTTCTCCTCTCTACCTACAATTAAGCCATTATATACAGAGAAGAAAAAATACCAGGAAAACAGGTTCTCTGAGGTTTCAGTATCCAGCAGAGTGGACAGCAAACCTCCTGGTGATTGTACATTATACACTAATTTCACTAAACTGGAAAATTTTAATAAGTCTCTCGGGAAGCCTCCAAGCAGAAGAGGCAAAAAAAGGCATAAAGTGGTGCAAGTTACACATCACAGAATAAGTCACAATAGCATTATATGAATCAAATTCATATCTAGGGTAAAAAGTAAGTAAATTACTACTACAGTGCCAGTAAACCAGAGATGCTTTTAAAGACAAAAAGCTTACAAACAGCAGTAATTACTCAAACAAGACTCATGGACCAGCCTTGTATCAGAAGAGACAGAAATATTTCTTTTTTATATTAACTATTAAGTTCATACAGATTTTTATTTAGGAAGTTGGGTTCATTTGGCCACATATTGAAACTCAGTGCCAAATATGATTCAAAAACTGTTATCTGTGAACCAGAGAAGAAAGGATACATATATATATATACACACAGAAAAGCCAATTTAAACAGACTTTAATATAATAAATCAATAACATAGTTAATAAGATTTGTAACAAGCATAGGAAAACTAAGACAAGTTCTGGTTCTGTTCCTATGATACAGCTCAGGAGTAGAGCAGAATTACACTTCCATCTGTTGTCTAATCAATATCCAGGCATTGCAGCAGCAAAGATCATGTATCTCTTCATTTAGTACATGGACAACACACACCTGCCACATACCTTTAGAAGCAGGGTAAGAGAGGCTGTGTGTTGCTCTGAACCTGCACTGTCTCAGTGACAGGTAGCATCTAGTGAGGTTGTGTGTTTTTGACTATATCTGCTGGCTTTAAGGTTAAGGAAAACTTAAGAGGTAATAATGTAGAATAATAATGTAGCAATAATGTAGAATAAAACCTCTCTTTTCTGATCTCTCCCAGGTCCTTCCTTAGGATATCAAATCAAGTCCTGTGCAGATTTTCAGTCATTACATTTAAGTATCAGTGTTTTCCCTAATAAAAGATGAACAACCCTTCCACGTATTGCCTTCACCTGAGTCCTTCCATTTCAGACAATCAAAAAATCTCCTTACCTCAGAAAAATTAGTAAGTAAACTCTACAAGAGAACTGCTTCTAGGAAAGCAAGTCTCTATCAAATCTCATATCTTTTTTTTCCAACATGTTTAGAGACTTAGCCCCAGTAGCTATTCTTCTCCAAAGCAAATCCACATGTACCTTCCAATATTTTATCAAATATCCATAAAGTCTCCTTAGCAGCTGTTGGCTTCATTTTTTTCTGGCTACATTGACTACATTTCTACTGCAAACTGAATCAAGGACAAATAAAATGAGCTACTGTGGGAAACACTCACAGTGCAGGAAAAACACACCTGATCCTCTTAAAGCCAATATCCAACTGCCAGGATTTTTCCTTTTTTTTTTTTTTTTTTTTTTAACATACAAGAAAATGTAACCCACTTGAAACTGGAAATATGGTTTCCTGAAAATCCATTCCAAATGCTGCAAGTAAATGTGGCACAAAGACCAAGAACAGAGTCAGATTATACCTGACACACCACAATGAGCCTAACCTTAAAAAAATACTTATAATAAATTATCCCCTTGCAAAGTCAAGATTAGTAAGGTTAGAGAATTTTTGCTGAAAGGAATATTTAGTGGTTCCAGCAAAGTGTTACAGAAACTGAAATGTAAATTTGACTTTTGTCTCTATTTTCTGCTATAATTAAATATTTCAGGGTAACTCCAGCAAAGATAGATGCAGTTTTCCAGGTTCACAGGAATTTCTGACAACATAGACATGGCCAAGCCCACCAAGTAAATATTTAATGTTCAAAATATTTATTCTGTGTGAGCAAAACATCACAACTCCTGCAGAACATGCTGGGGACAGCCAGCTCAACAAACCATACTTCAAGACAGACTTCAGAATGAGTTACTGCATTCTGCTATAGTGCCCCAGCATTTGGAGAAAAAGATAGAGCTGAAAGGATTTTAATTAGCAGATCCTGCAGAAAAACCACAATGTTGCTTGTGTGTACTACAAATACACTGAAATAAAGGCAGAGAGATCTGTTAATCCTAGCTCAGAAATGCCCTCCCTCCTTGTGAGGTTGTTCTCAGCAGCTAAGCATTATTGTAGCAAAGCCAAAGCTGATCCCATTTTTTTTTCTTCAGACAAATGGAATCAAACAGGAACTTTCTGAAAGTTACTGTATCTTGTCTCTCAGACATCTGGAGCCAGGGCTGTCACAAGACTTTCGGCTATTCAGAAGAAAAGTGAAAAAGACAGCACTTCAAAATAAATCAATTGCATTTATTAGCCCTTTTTACTGATGTTTTTGGGAAGGGAGGAAGGAAGGGAGAGAAAGGAGAAGAGAGGAAGAGGTTTTCTGCATTAAAGGTCTTATTTTCTTTGCTATTAAAAACTCCTATTAGTTCTAGTCAGATCAATGGCATTGTGCTTTTTCCAATAATTTGTCTGAGATAAAACTAGAGCTATAAAAGCTTCAGGATTTACTAAGGACATCTATTTCCATTCCAAGTGCTAAATAAAACCAGAAAGAGAAATAGATCAATTTGAACCCAGCATAGTTTGGTATATAGTTCCATTTCCTCACACTGAAAACAAGCATGACTCACAAATTTGCCTTTAAGTTCAAACGTGAAATCATTTGCTTGCACAGATTCAGGAATAATATTTGCAAGAGTTCATTCATTGCACCATATTCTCATTTCAGAAGCAAAACTGATATTCACACATTTTAGGAAACATACTGCAGTAGCTGCATTATGCTAGAAAGTAGAATTCTTCCACCTAAAACCAAAACCTGGGTGTTTCTATAAAGTCCATAAGGAACTAGCCAGCAGTTAGAGCAAATATAAAATCTTATCAAAGTTCTTTTAAAACACTTCATGGATTGGAAGAAGGTGTCAACATGCTAAAAGCTTAACACAGAAGGCTGGAATAATATATTCAGTTTGTCAACCCAAAATGAAATCTTCTAATTACTCTTTCAGATAGCAAAATAAAACCCAAGAAGCTGGCAGAACACTGGAGCTTTCTTAACTATAACCAACTGCATTGTCTCATTTCTGTTAAAATACCACTTGTCGACACTATTAAACACCAAAATAGAACAGCAAATTCATTAGATGCAGTTTTCCTTTACAGTAACATAAATTAGGAGAGATGAAGTGAAATAAACTGAGTTATTTCCCAATTTGTGCTGATGACAATCAGAATCTGGCTTATATATGATCATCTGCTAAAATACATGTACTAAGAAATTCAAAACAAAACAATCTCTTCCTACAGAAGGCAACTGTGAAAAACAGATGTCTCTGCTGTAAGAATGTTCAGTGTGATGCTATTATAAGAACTGTAAAAACCAAGATCCATAGAGTCTTCCTTCCTGTTGGAAAATATTATACAGTTCACTTCAGCAAAACAAACAAAATCTGCTATGTAAAAATGCCAGACAAACCCATAGTACTGCTGCAGCCATTAACAGTAGTTCCTACATTCCAAATTTCACTCAGTCTTCTCAGAACCTGACCACAGTCTCAAAATACTAAAGAATTGCTTTAAAACATCTCTGATTCTGCTTGTCTTCTGAGTAAAAGTGATTTGGAAAACAAATGGGAGTAGAAAGGGTAAACAAGAATAAAGAATGTTGTAAACTCTTTTTTCAGTACTGTTGCAAGACAAACCTCTCTTAGGGCACAGCGCTCCAAGGTCCAACAGATGTTCCAGCAGAAGTGCACAAATAGTGCTCTGAGTCTGTTGCCCTCAGGACTGGTCAGCCTGGCTCGGTGCTACTGCTCTGGATTCGACTGCCCTCTCTGCTGGCTTGCTCAGGACTGAGCTGAGCCTGTGTCTCAGGCATCACCTTTTATTGGCCCCCTAATCCTGCTCATGCGCAGCTGGGGCCCACCCTAATCAGGCACAGGTGGGCTTAACACAAGCTCATGCCCACTGCCTGGTAATTAGTGGCACCTGGTTGCCTCATTTCACTACACAATACAATTAAACTGAAAGTGGTGTGGGGGTCACTCTGGGGATCTACTGATCACCAAAAAAGCTACATGCACTTCCATGCAAGTGTGTAGAAAAGAGGTAGACAGTTTGTGAGGCTGCAGATCTTGAGTTCAAGAAAGTCCAGAAAACCAGTCTGACAAACGCTGCCGTATCAAGGATCATTAATAACATATAAAAACTAAATATTGAAAGAATGGAGGCATCTTCTTGATACCTGTAATACTATGCAGCACTCCTGTGACTGTCTACCACTGTATTTTAAAGCTGGCTCAGTAAAGCAAACAGCTACCTCCAATTTTCCTCCTACAAACTCCATGGATTTTCAAGTCTGGTTGAACCACTGCAACTATTATTTTCCCCATCCAATATTTATTTCAAGAATTCCTCTCCCAAAAGCCTTTCCAAAATAAGCTTTTATGTCTTTATCTTGGCTTTGAAGCTGACACCTTCCTGATGTGCATCAACTTACAGACAGGGAAAAAAGAGCCTTTTGCTCAGCCTCAGTTTAATGGAAAAGATTTTCCAGTCAATCCAGAAGCAGCACACCAACCAAGCCATTGCACTTTCCTCCCCTATACAAGAAGCTACTGCCATAACACTTGTTGCTAAATAAACCTGGGGGTTTCACTGCTTCCAGTCATCTGACATTAAATATAAGAAGGCAATGCAGATGTTTTAAATTGAACCATACAAATCAGCACACACTGCTGCCATAAATGGTGGAGTGACCAGGACCTGGTTTACACAATAGGTAATGCAGAAAGTTATCTTTAGGGAAAAAAAAATTAAATAAAAAATTGATCTTCCACTACAGGCAGATGACTCAAACACAACTCTAGAAAATAAAATTCAGTCATTTCAGCAGCAGATAATGATTAAAGAGAATAAAGTGATTTTTTGGACAGTTGATCTCTGCACCCATATCTATATGAAAGTAGAGATTCCAGCTCAGCAATTAACACAGACAAACTTGTACATGGTTGTACAATCTTGTAAATGCTCATTGAAACAACACAGGGCAAAGAAATGGTTTCCATTTACTTCCAAGAAGTAAATGAAGAGCACAAATTCATTAATAACTTCTACTTTGGGAATTTTGGACTGATTATTTTTGTATGTCTATTGCAAATGTCACCATTCTTTGATGATCACAAGACTGATGGACGCATCAGGCATCAGACTGGACCTCACTCCAAAGCATTCTGGGCTCCAACTGGTATTAGGGTCCCTAACCAGATTAGAGGGAGAGGCCAGTGACAGCAGATGCCCTGCCTTGGATCATTACTCCACACCTGTTAAGCTTGATTAACAACCCCAGCTAATTATCTGTTAAGAGTAACTCATACTGTAACACATCCCAAAGGTCTGAGAAGTTGACTTCATTTACATGTTTCCCCTCACAAGGTCTCAGTTTAGCATCTCCAAAAAAAGCCTTCCAGAAAGCAACAATAAAACCCCTTTAACTAGAATACCATTGGCACCCATATGACCTACTTTACAGATTCAGACGTGTAACTGCAGGGAATGCTTTACAACAGGACTTGAATTGCTCAAAATACACACCTGCCCCACAATTCAAAGCTGTTTCCACACAATGTGCAATAAACTATGGCCACGTGCACTATAGCACCTGCAACAGGTGTCATGGCAGCCAAACAGAAAAGTTCTAATTTCAAGTTCAAAATTCTGTGCTGGGGCAAACACTATTTCTATAACAGAATAAGTGATCTTTCCTGGAGCTGAACGCAACAGATATGTATTATAAATTCTACTGCTTAGCAACATAGAGTTAAAGTTGTTGCTCTATATAGATACAAGTTTTCACATCAATTTTTTAGGTATTTTTTAGATCCGAAAATAATCCTATTTTTGGCTCTGCTACCAAGAATTCCCACAGTCCATGAATTAAGAGATCGTTGTTTTGGCAGTTACAATGTCTTGTAGG
Organism: Calypte anna; assembly: GCF_003957555.1. Taxonomy (NCBI): domain Eukaryota; kingdom Metazoa; phylum Chordata; class Aves; order Apodiformes; family Trochilidae; genus Calypte; species Calypte anna. The sequence continues at coordinate 13,356,435 of NC_044258.1, forward strand.
TCACTGCTTCCTAACATACATGATGATTTACAGTCTGTAAGTAGGCTATATGTCTGACCACACAATACACACCACAGATTGTTTTCCAACATTCATTAGTCTGTTTTAGTGAAACAAATCATGCTGCAGCAGTCATTTTACTCTATTCTACAGATGTATAACACCAGGATAAGCAATAAATTGTATCCTCCTCTTTTTCACTAAATAGGTACAGCTTCCATATATGAGTACAAAATTGTTTCTTTTCCAAGTAAGTCTCATTGAGCCACTAAGACTCCTTTCTATCTGAAGACCAATTCCCTTTGCCCTGGGCACAGTGCCAGCATGTTTCTCTGGGCTCCTGTCACTTCCTACTTGCACATTTACATCTCAAAAGCACCCAAGGTGACTGGCCCTTGGATCAGGTGTGCCACATCTTTTGTCCAGTACTGGTGTGCTCAGAGCACAGATTTATGTCTATCAGCAGCACCCACTGCTCTAAATTCACATCTCCATCCCTCAGCTGAGCAGGTGCAGCTGTACCCAAAGATCCACTGATGTTATTAGCTAAAGCTCTACATCCAAACCCTTCTACATTAAATCTTAACATTAACTCAGAGCACCATAGACACATTCTGCCTAGGAGCTTGTATCTCCATTCTTCTGAGCTGCAAGGTGATTTTGCATAGCTTCAAAATTCAAATTAAAGACCTAGGTACCAGTCCAATGTTACTCACAAGTCTGCTGTGGTTGTACCTTTTAAAAACCCTGGGTCATTTTGCAGTAAAATCAGTGGAAATACAGCTTAAATTTAAAACTTTATGTAAAGCAGCATGCATGCTTTTCTTTTCTGTAACTCAAGATCACTCTGAGATCTGAAGATAAAAATCCCTGCTATAGATTAGATTACCCTGACTTGCTACATCTGTTGCAACTCTTCCCTTGTAATTCTACTAAACCTTACAGTAACCCAGAGAAGTGTCAGGTTTTATGCAATCTCTTTTACTCAGTCAAACAGTACAGGAAAGATTATTTTGTAGACATTTTACCATTTGTAAAATTCACTAAAAGAAAGCAGACTTGACAGATTTATTTCATGTTCAAAAAAGTGAAAAAGACAGTATTTTTCATAAGTCCCAGCATTCCCCTTCTACCTGCCTTTTAGAGAAACCAGCACATTACAATATTGATGCTACAGTGCCATGCTGTGCAGCTCTACCTCGAGTGGAAAGGAGAGGTTTAAAGTGACATTAGCAGTATCATTTAGGGTTAATGGGCCATGAAATCTTCAAAGACAAAGCATCTTAACTCAGTTTAATGATAGAAATTTCTGCATGCACCTTCTCAATCTGTTCAAGTGAATTTTAAGACAAAACATGCAAAAATCTATTAAAAAAAATGTACAAAACCTGGTACCAAGCAGACAACTGATTTTGTAATTAGATACTTAGTGAAATTAGCTACTATATATTTTTTGTGTGTGCAAAAACTGAGGGAAACCAGCCTATGAAGTAGGTCAGGACATATATACAGTAAGTAGAAAACAACTAAAGAGCTAAAAAACATGGTTTTGTCTCAAAGTCTGGTGTATTGGTTTTTTTCCCCAGCACTACCAGTTCATGTAATGAAAGAACTGTCTTCTCACAGCTGTTATATTGCTTAATATTATTCTAGCATTTCTTTAGTATTCTAAATGTCATATTCAATCACTTTTATCTGTTCTTAATCCTTCTATGTATTCCATTCTCTTGATACTACTGGAATTGATCCAGCTACAATGAGGACTCTTCTTCCCCTTTTTTGTGCCTTCTGTGTATTTTTCAGGGCTTGAAATAACTGTTTAAAATGGGCTTTTAAAAGGAGGGGGAAAGTAGATGTATATATCGTTATTTTTGCATGTATTGAAGAAAAAAAATTTCAACATCTCTGAAATATAATTTTTTTATACCATCTAAAAGGATAGAGAACAGTTAAAGAATCTGTGTTTCTTCTATCAATTCAAAATCATTGCTTCTCTACCAATTAAGATTTTTTTTTTCCTCCAGAAGAAGTCCATAGGAAAGGATATAACAGAAAGGAAATCACATATGTTTTCGTATTTCTTCTAGTCTTCCTAACAGCAGCCAGTATGAGAGTCATTAAATTTTTTCTTTCCTTCAGCCCACAATTATCAGCTTAATATTTCTATTATTTTCCCCTTTACATTATGTATAAATAAATAACAAACTCTTACATCAATTCTGTCCCTCAGCCAGATCACCACTGCACTTATTACTTTATTTCATATAGTCAACATCTTTACTCCAACACATTTGTAATTTTCCCTTTCTTATATCACAATCTACAATAATGATTTAACAAACTTAATCCTGATTTTATCAAATATTAACTATCTGGATTATGGAACACTTGTTGTCCATTCAAAAAATAAGCATTTTTTCTTCCTTCTGCTTCCAGATAGTAGTTAGAAAAGTAAAAAATTATTTCATGGATTCTCTGTAAATACAGACATTAAACACATTCATTTCACACCTACAGCAAGACTTCCATGACAGCGCACGATACTCCAAGATGAGGGCTTCTTTCAGAAAAAAAACTGTTCATAGATACATAAAAAGATGCAATTGCAAGCTTTAGAAGCAGGAGGGAAATTATCATGTCAGCAGTCTAAGTGTCACCTTTTATTTTACCTCCTACCACCAGGTGCACATTCAAAATGCATGCATTAGGTAGTCTGACAAAGATACCATTGCATTCATTGTCTTCTTCCCTTTGTTTCTTAAAAATAAAACAAAAAAAAAAAAAAAAAAAAGAAAAAAGAAAAAAAAAGTTGCCAAGCATTCAGTCATTATCCTTGATTCTGATTAACGTTAAGTGCTTCTTTTATCCTTATGTTTGTGAAAATATTAATTGTTGCAAAACATACATATATCTCCCTACAAATACATAAAGGTGTAAAATAGCCCAGTGTGGTAATATTGAAAGAGGGAAAGTTCTTTTTCATCACTGTCGTTTCTCTGTGAAAGAAACAGGAGGCAGCAATTTTATGGGCAATATTGAACATGAATCCATAGCAGAAAGAATCAAGAATTGGTCATGCTAGAAATGTTGTGTTGTAACCTCCAGTAATCCTTTCTACATTACAAGAGATGGATATATTTTGAATTTTTAAAAAAAGAGAGAAGAAGAAATTTATCTCTTACACCAAATGAAAATATGGTAAAATTTGCTTTTGATTAGGGAGCATGACAAGTTCCCATACTTGTAGATGAGACATAACAGGAAACAGTAGAATAAAGATGTAGCTTTCAAAGAAATTAGACTAATAAGGACCAGGCTGATTCAGTTGGAGACAGAATGAACAGAAAGAAAAAAACAATTCCTTAGTAAATACAGATGTTCATAAAGTGAGAAAAACTGCCTTAGATGGTCTGAAAAAGAGTTTAATGCTGCCACGTTTTTTAATTTTCAGAAAAAAAAGGAGCCACCGTTCTCTTTCACAATTTTGAAAGTCATCATTTCTGCAATATCAGAACTACCTAACTCATTTTGGCAGCAAAAAGAACACTGATTGCTTTGGAGAGTAATTGTAGGTAATTTCATGTTTCATTTTTGCAATGCGAAGGGAAACCTGAAGCTCTACTGTAACCTATTGGAAAGGCTGATCTAGCCTTACAGGAAATATAATGAAAAAGTGGTAGAAAAATAGAATAAAATGGCTACAAACAATGCTGAGGGAGAAAAAAAAATTAAAAAAAAAAAATAAGGATGCTTCTTTAACAAAAATGAACCATGGGGAGGATGACCTACAGCTCCCTAGCATCAGTCTCAGCCTTTGAAAAGACACCGAAACCACTTCCTTCACAGCATTCTTTCAAAATGTGGATTTCAGAGGGGACAAGATGAAAGGAATTGAAAGCTAAGGAAAATTAAGTCTATTTCTTTTACTTGAGTGAAAATCATGTAAATTCCAGGCATAGAAATTACACTTTTCAGCACACAAAGTGTAAGCCTGGTTACAAATAGGATCTGGCAAACAAAGCAGGTACCAAAACAACCCAAAAGAACTCTGTTTCAATGCTGAAAACAGGTAATGTAATAAAACTGTTCCTTGAAGCAGGAGCAGCAGTTAGAGCTGATCTATGGCAGAGGAGGCACAGAATACCTCTAACATCACAAGAGCACCTAAATGCTTAAGAAAAAAACCAACAAAAAACCCCACATACAATTTAAAATGTTATATGTACATATGCTTTAGAAAATAAATAGTATTTTTTTGCTTCCTGGAGAAACTAGATAAATTTTAAATGCTTTTAAAATCTGCTGAGGGAAATAGAAATTTCATCAAAAGGCCTGTAAATTTAGAAAAGTCCCTAACTTGAAAGCAAAGGTGACAAAGCTGTCTGAAAATAAAATGGAAAACCAGTAACAAAAGCATGAAAAAACCCTCCAAACTATGATTACCCCATTGCAGTTACCTACAAAGGGGGACCAAAATAATCAGCTTGCTCCTATAACTCAGGCCTGCTTACTTGAAATTTTAGCACTTTTTTTGGAAGATCCACCTGCTCATCTTACTGGCAACTTCATTTTGCAGCTGCAGTTTATATTACACAAGCAGCAAGAGAGTGATGAAGCTGAAAAAGAGAAAATACTCTCCTTTGCCCACACATCACCACAGGGCAGGATAACAAGAAATTTATACCTATCCTAATACTAGAAATATCACTACTTATCACTTGAATTTTGTATGGGGAGATTGCTTGTGTGGACAGAAGCATTTTTGGTTTATTTTGATTATCACTTCTGTAGATGTTCAGGATGCCATCAGCTTGCATGTGGCTTCTTGCCAGGCCCACAAGAGATTGACATGCAAACCACAAACACCTTCTGCTACTAAACACAGAACTTGAAATACAGACTATAAAAATGTGTCCAAAAGAACTAAAAACCCTTTCTATGTATTTTGATGGATGTCAGAGTAAAAACTGGTAGCCTAAACAATTCCAGAAAAAATGCAGTCACGTGTAATGCTGCTCTGAAGATTATCTCCAATATATCCAACCTTGCTTTGAAAAAAGCTTGAGACCAGATCTTTTCTTCCATAACCAAAGTGTCAAATGACACAAGTACTTCAAGGGTAATGGAAGCACAACTATTTATACCTGCTGGGACTCTGGATACCGATTTTACTTAAAATATCTTCTTAAATTGTGCAAATTATATAAAAGCTGTAAATGCATCATTTTCTACTGCTGGGCTCTAGTGCACAGAGCAAACTGTTATTCTGCATCCACTGCACCATGTCCACCATTTGACTTTTTACTTTTGCCTAAGCCTTTTTATTAAAAAATTTCATTTATGCTTAAATTATTTTATACTCTTTTTAAAACACTGCACCCATCTTTTGTCACAAACTTTTATGAAGAATAATGTGCATGTACAATTCAAAATATCGAAGTAAACAAACATTTCAATTTACATGGGTAGGGATGCATGAAGGAAAACACCTTTTGTAATTTGATAAAGGTATATTCCTTGTTTTGGAAACACTTTATAATGATGATAAATGAAGACACAGAGAGTATTTTTGAAGCACACTGAGTGACTGTACATCCTCACACATCCAGGTAATTATATTTTCCTTCTTTTTCCTGATAGCAGCAGATCTTGTTTTGGTCAACATAAAAGTTCAATCTTGTTTTTTTTAACTTTTGTTGCTATTGTTTGGCACACGGCATTGAAAAAAGTAGTGAGGTGCTGTTCCTGATACCATATTGGATTTCAGTTTTACAACATCCAGGTTTGAATAAGAGTTTTCTCTCCTCTACACTCACTTACGGCACAAGCAATCCGTGGAAAGTTCTTGTGCAGTGCACCACAGTGAACAGATTCTTTACAGGGAAGGTCCATGAATCAGTTCAGGCTCTGAAGAGGAATAGTGGGAATAATTGATTTTCTGGATGAGCACTGAAACTAGGAAGTTGAAAAAAAGAAAAAACACCAAACAACAAGCAAACAACACACTAAAGAACCTCAAACTGGTTTTGATTAAGCTATTCCATTATTTATCTTGTTTTTGCCCATCAGACTGCGGTGAAGCAGCACAAGATTTTCTCAGTTCAGCACAAGATGGTAAATTCAACCTGACATAAAATATTTATTGTGGGTATCTATAAGAAAAGCAAAGGGAAAACAAGAGCACGCTTCAAAAAAAGTTGAAGGTAGAGCCAGTTCCCTTTTAACAGTACAGTTCAGAAATTAAAATGTCCTTCCATGAGCCCAGAGATCTGTGTTCATTTTACTTCTCTTTTCCTCCCTGGAGATATATTACAGAGTACTCTGCTGGGAGACTCTTCTCAGACTCAGTTACTGCTGTGCTGCTGCATTCACTGAAGTAACTCTGGTACTCCAGGAATCTGCCACAGAGTAAGAAGCTTTGTTTCCCTCTCCTCAAATGATTGCTCCAGTATTTCAAGAAAAAGAAAAGACTTCTCCAAGGAAACGAGGGTGCTCAGATACTTATGGTATTTACCTGTAGAGAAACAAGATAAACCAGGTTCCTCGAGTTGCCAAAGAGTGGGTGTGAGTCCACCTGTGCCTGGTTAGGGCAAGCCCCCTATTACCAGGGGGCCAATAAAGGTGGGACACACACCCACAGAGAGGAAGCTCACTCTGGTGTGAGGCCAGCAGCTTGTCGAGCCTTAGGAGCAAGAAAGGCTCTTCCCGCAACAATTTACCTAAGCAGAATTCCAGCTTGGTCCAAGGAAGGGACCTGGGTTCTTTTTGCAGAGGTCTTGTAGAACCGTTCACTGAAATGGTCTGAAACAACTGCAGCTACACAATGCACCAAACTTACTCTTCAATTTTCAAAACAAACATACTAAAGCAAAAGACGGAAGTAAAACATCACTTGTTATGGATTATTTTAGTAGCAATGTTTTTCTGCCATTAGTGAAGGACTGGAGATCCTACAAGAGGTTACAAATATGTATATTCACACACAGAAAACCCCACAAACAAGTACTGAGAAAAATACACATATTTACATACACTGAGAAACTCTTAACTCAAAACACAGATTGAAGGAATATGTTACATGTATCTCCTAAAGATCATTACATCATTTAGCAACTAATTTTATTGTTAAATCAAGTTCCAAAACTAGGATACTGTTTTCTGACTTGCACCTATATATTTGCTCAAATGAAGGCAAATTTAATGACTGCCTCCTTTTAGAAGTAATGTTTTATGTGTGGCAGTTCAGAGTTTGGGGCACTTAAAATGTAAGAACCTGAAAATTCAGGGGTTTTTTTTGTTGTTGCTGTTTTAAATACGGTTAAGTCTGTCTTTTAAAATTCATGACAGAGTTATTATATTTAGCTTGTCCTGTTTGAACCTCACCAAGATACATTTCTTTGTACAATACAGCCTGACATGTAGCATCATATGTAATGGTATTTTTATAGAATAGAAACGAAGTTGTTTCTATGCAGAAATAGCAGCAGATAAAATTTTGTGACTAGCAATTTGTAGGAAATACATGCAGATGCTCTTATCAAGGACAATCACATCTGCAGAAACAGAAAAAACAATCTTACCTCATTTAAAGATGAAAAAAAGCATACAGAATCACTTAGAACAACAGACTATGGGACACAATATGTGCATTCAACTAGTTTATCATCTCAATTTGCTCCCAAACCCTGCTATTTCTTCAGTATTACCACCATGGAGAAGAGCCAATTGCAAAAAAATATTTGATTAGTTCCATTACTTGTACCAAATCCATACAATATAGAAAACAATATTCTAGTTACCATGTAATGAAACGGTCTCTAAATGAGCTCTCTGGTCAGATGCTTTAAAAACAGGCTGAAAAAAGGAGAAGGGGAAATGCATAACTTTGGTTTTGACTGTAAATTACTTTCTAGTGCTATCACAGCTCTAAATCTTACATCTTGCCTACACAGTATTGCCTTGTAACTTTACCAGGCACATTTATTACACTTGAGCTCACAAATGGCTACAGAGAAAGTCAGAAACCCAAACCAGGTTACTCTGGCTGTCTGCTCTCCCCCACTGGGCATTAATATCATAGTGACTGCAGGAACTTACAAGGGAAAAAAACACCTAAGCAGACTTTGTTGCAGATTGATTTACTGTCCAATATGCACAGACAAAGTAGAATGTGCTTTCCACAACAAACAGATTAAATTCAAGTTACACTGTTGTATGTACTCTGTTTTGCAAACTGGGCTATTTGTATACATACACTAATGGAATTTTATTCCACTGGAAATATGATTCACAAGCCAGTTCTAAAGAAACACGTATGGTTACAGCACTATACAATGCATTCAGCAGAACTGTGCTTAAAAAACCCCACCAGTATTACATTTAAAGAATTAGCATTTATAATACCAAGCCTACACAAAAATGCTCAAAATTCAGGCATATTCCTTAAACTACCAATTTCTAGATTTTACACTGCTGTAAAATATTTAACTGTACAGTTCTAAATCTCAATGGAAGTGCAGGCATTCTTTGTACAGTAAGCCCCAGAACTGATGGATCCAGACCTTTCCAGTCTCAACCTCAAAGGAACTGGTCTACCCATCCAAGACCAAAGCCTTGTGAAAAAGCCTTCAAAAGCATCTGGACATTTGCTCTTCAGTGAAGAGCTGTTAAAAACATCTGCACTTCTGCACACAGATCATTGTACACCTGAATTCTCACTTAATGCCTGACACCACTGTTTCCAAGCAGCTGGTATTTAATCAACCTTTTCAGCTATTTTGGTAAACAGGCTTTGTGGTGAATACATTTCTTTCTCCCTATTATAAAAATTTGGTGACCCTTTTCCTTGATTACCCTCCTGCACTTCAGGCATAAGGAGAGGGAAGGAGCAGCTCACTGGGCATCTTTTGTCAAAAATCTCTGCATTTGGATGTGCAGTGAAGCCAGCAGAGGAAGTGCTGTTACAATATTCTCAGATGAATAACCAGCATTCACCATAAAGCCTCCATATGGTGAGGTTTTATGCTTCCACAGCTCTTAGTGCTAACATAGAAGTGTTCACTCTGTTCTTACAAATGACCCATGGGTCACACATGTCTCAGGAGATACAACTGCTTGTATGCTACTCTCACCTCATACCCCCATGGGTAGAAGATCTCCTAAGTACTACTTCTACCGCCACTAAAAACTAGTTCAAACCAGGGTGAGAATTAAATCCTTGAGATAAGAAATGCAGTTCAAATTATTAAGTACAACAAATATTTAAGATTTTTTGTTTTCTTAAATGCTCACAGACCCAAGAGAAGTAGTGATGGAGAAAGGGAAACAGAGAAACCTAAAGTGAATGGGACAGGAGGAATGTGCTCTACCTTTAAAAAGGCAACAGCAACCACACATGCAGGGTGATGCAAAGTTACTTCAGCTTTTTGTTCATCCAATTTTCCTCAGTTTGGTGTAGTCATGATTTGCAAATCTACTCCTTTTTTGTTCCTCATAGATGCAAATAAAGTAATAGATCACCTCCAAGTTGTAAGGCTACATTGCACACAGCTGTGAAAGATCATGGCTCAGACTGGGCTCCCCAAATCAGCTGACATTTACACTTGCAGCTCCTCATATCTCCGACCTTCATGGATGAGGATAAACAGCACCAAATCTTTTCCCAGAAGAGACAGTGAGAGGAGAAGTTTGTTACATCTGTGAAGCTCATAGATACAGTTATGGTAAGTGTCACAGGGAAGTCCATTAAGCAAATAACCCTGCAGACAGTCCTAGTACAGTGCATAAAACCAGGACCATATACTGAATCATGCAGGGAAGCAAAACTCTCAACAGCTGCTCCTGAAGCCAGCATCACTCCTTCTGCATACTGAAAGATGCAGAGATCTTATAAAAAGAAATAGTGTGATCATGTAATTACAAACGGCATGTATACAGTGCAACCAAAAAACACAGAACAAAATATATTCATTCTGGTATTTCCTAACTCTTGACAGACTTTGTTATGGCAGTCAAGTTCTAGGTTTTCTGCATTTATGGAATTTTAGATGAGATTGCATTATCTTGGACAGATAAAACACCTCCCTGTTGCAGAGTTCATTAGTTGTGACTGGACTGCACACAGGATGGAAAAGGTGCATCCAGCACGTAAGAACTGTGTTATTTTTCTGGTAATAATAATAGCTTCTGTTACTCTAAACAAAAAAGCAACTGTTATTAAAGTGGACAATAGATATGCTTGTGTTGACTGTACTGGAACAAGATGAAATTATTAAAGCTTTCATTGTTGACATGAAAGGAGGCATTCTAGGCAGCTGTCATTTTGGGAAATGAAAGGATTCTCATATTTAAGTGAAACATTCTTGAATACAGGAGTGATTCACAAGAACATTGCATTTGTGTTTTAGTTTTTAAAGTACTGCCTGTAAGGATACCATGCAAAGTAGAAATAATCATGGCAAGAAGGGAAAACAAGTTAAAAATGGCTCAGACACACAAAAATGGATTGCAACTGGTCCTGAGGGAAGGCTTTTTGGTGACAACATGGCATGTGCTTTTGCAACATGTGTTGTTTATGGCTACAGAATTAAAGCAAGGAAATGTTGGTATCTGACAACAAGATTGTTCCTCTTGATATGCTTTGCAGAAAGGAAAGGCTTTTAAGTGAAAAAAAGAAGAGTGAGAGAACATGGGAACAATTTTATTTTGGACCCTTTGTAAAATATGTTGCCATTGATGTTAACTAGAGGAAGAGAACCAAAGAAATAATGGAATGGGTGAATGAAACAGGAAAAAAATTCTACTATATATTTATTAATGATCTGAAATGCTGTGGGAGGACAAATTCCAGGAGCACCATGTAACAGCATTTAAGTTAAAGTTTAGAGGAAAAGCTTTGGATATGGCTATTCAACAAGAAGTGAAAAGAAGAAAAAAAGTGCTTTAATTTTTAATTTTTTTTTAACCTGCCATGCCTCTTATCAGCTTCATAAATCAGGCCAAATATATTTGGAAGCACCACACCAGAAGCTGTCACTGGAGGCAGCAGAGGGGGAACAGAGGTGCTTTCATATCACTGAGCCTTTTCTCCGTGTGGATAATGAGCTTCTGTATGACATCCCTAAAAGTACATATTTCATTAAGTATAGCTTGAAAAAGTGTAAAGTCACTGTCAGCTTCCCCCAGCATCCCACCAAATACCCCATGGCAGGTAATTCTGCTGAAAATAAGATCTCCTTTAACAGATCATTTCCACATTTTTACAAAGTGTATTCTTGAAGTAGCTGTTCAAGATTACAGTGTTTGTCTAACTACAAAATTCTCTCCCTCTCCCCCTCCAACACACATAGTATCAGCACGGTGAAGAATTTGTTGAAATATATCATTCCTGACAAGTGGCACATTCGCATATGAATTTATCTTTGATTCCTCTGCCAGTGAGATATGGTTTCTGTTTGTTCAGAACAGAACACCACACACTGCCTGGATACAAGCTGCTGCTTAAGATAAGCTGACTGTAATTTCAGAATACATACAGTGGTATATTTCTTGCCCTAGAATGACCTGACTTTATAGCAGCTGGATGTGTGCCAGGTTCTAATTGTTTGTCTTTAGACTGGTGGCTTTCTTCTAATTATTCTCATCCTGGTATACTCAGCACATCTGCTCCTCATTTTGTGCTCAATATTCCTTATGAAGTCTTTATAAGCTTTCTTTGCTTCTCCTATGACCAGTATTTTCACTATTAAATAAAGTCTCTGATTATTTTAAGCCTGGCACTGAAAACCTTTCCAAGTTCTAAAAGCCCATGCTATCTCATTTTCCTTCCTTTTAACCAATAGGCACTTCAGTGACTTCTTGGCATTTGAAACCTGCAGTTCTCTCTCATTTAAGTTACTACAACATTTTACAGTATGCTTGCAAGGAATCTGGAAAGCCTTTTTTCCTGCAGTATCTCTTGTCTATTTTGATGCTGCAGTCTAGAAGATCAACATCTTCTTGGCACTTAGATGACAACTTGTCTTTCCATAAGCACTGGTTTGTCTCTACCTTTCAAATCTGTAAGGGCAAAGCTATTTTCTTTCTATTCCTTTCTTTTTGTATACAAAGCTTCAGACATAGAAAGGTCAGGGGACAATGGGCATTACTGCTCATTACACCACTATTAAAGGAACTAGTTATGTATTATTTGCACTCTCATTTTTGGGGGGGGCAGAAATATCTTTTGTTCTGTGTCTGTAATCAGCATAACATTACTGATTTCCAGGCTAGGTGTCCCTAGGAGCTAGATGTACAATGACCATATACTATTATTAAGCCTGTGAGAAGAATCAAGCTTCTTTTAAAAAAGCTATTATGTCTTTGGTTTTTTGTGCTAGCTAATAATTTGGCATCATGCTCACCCCGTCCACTACACAAACAGTAACAAAGGCATCTAGAAAGGTCAATTTTAGACAGTGCTACCAGTATTCTTGAAGGAATCAAAGCTACCTAGCATTCTAACTTAGAAGTTCCCTTCTTAATGAGAAGTGCTATTTTAGCACTTTGAAAAATAAAAACATTGTAAACAAGCTTTAAACTATCTTTCTGGCTTCCGGAATAAGCACATGTCTGCTACAGAAGTTAAAAGTTGTTATTCATCTTTTAAATCCAAACTATGCATTAATTTATATATTAACTTATAGTAAAAATAGCTCCTTATTATGATCCAAGCATAATAAGAGCGACTGTCTCAAAAAGGTTACAATTTAATGAGTACATTTTTAAAAAATGTGGGATGGAAGTAACACAATTATCCTGTCCTGGTACATGGAGAAACTGAGACACAGAGGCTTAGATTCTGCCTAATTAGCAATCCTGCTGCTTTAGCCTCACTGTATCATTGATGGAGAAATTGGCACTTCTTCCACTGCATCATTTCAGATGCTAAGTGGAATCCAAGTTCTTGGAACTTCTACTGACTGCGATTATAGTTTCACTATTCCTAAAACAGAGAAAATGAGGCAGGAAGAGGCAAAAACTTTTTCAAGGTCAAAGACTGTCACTGCAAGACCTGAGATTTGACCTCATGTCTGGTAAGATTCAGTGCAGCTTTTAATCCTATTTTACATCTTGATTCAAAGCTTACTGAATTCAATGGTCAGACTCTGGTGAGCAACAAAGATGGAATCTTCTGTTAAAAAACCCTACTTATTTCATATGATGAATCCAACTGTAGGAAAGAGTGCCTTTAAATATTTTATTATTTAATGGTAGTACAATAGGAATTAATGACAAAATGATCATTCTAGGAATACAGCTACTTGTTAAAGCATTTCTGCAAAGTGAAAAAAACTTAAACTGAGAGGGAAAAACCTACATGTACATTGGTACCTCAAGGTACATCTTGTTTGAAAATACACCCCTCTTTTTAAAATAAATAAACGAGAGCACAGCATCAACAATAATGGCCACACCAGACTGATGCACAGGCTCAGATATTGAACTGGCACTTACTACAACATATCTCAAAGCAAAACCTCACACCAGCACATAAGATTTCTGTATAGTGATTACAAACTAAAACGGTGCAAGTATATATTCATTAGAAAAATGAAGTAAATGCATACCATATTTAAGCTCCTAAAAGTACTGTGAAAAATCTAAGTGGACTAGGATGCTGTAACTCCTGCACACTGTTAGCATCAAAGAGATGAGAAGGTGTGGGAAACTAATGCTTGCATTATCAAATCAATGTAGAATATTAGTTGTAAGTTACATAGCTCACACAAACTTCAAGCAGTTTTCTAAGTTTTGTGGTTTGAAAATAAACCAGTTCCTCTAGGAATATTAAAAAATGGAATCAGACATCATTAGTTTTTGATGCTGTACTCTACAATGCTCCAAATTACAGAAAAAGGACTGTGTACATAATGATGTAATTACATGCAGTCGTGAACAGTTTAATTTCTGTATGCCCGAGTGAGCTTTTTTTTTTTTTAAATTTGAGGGCACTGTTGGAATTTTTCTTATTTCTATACCTGACTAATTTTAAATATCAGTACTGTAGTCCTAAGATTACAATGTCAGCATATAGAAATTAATTACTTTTTGAAGCAGCAAAACACAAATAAAAACCAAGTATACATGAAATGCGACTTAGCACTTCTTTTATTCGCTGAAAATATTGCCTGAGTTCAGACAGAACCATGAAAGGTCTTAATTAGAAATTAAAATGCACCGAAGTAAATCTGAAGTCATTGGATAATCAGCTGCATCTTCAGTGCCTAAACACTTCTTAAAGCCTGTCCTTAGCTCTGACATTGTTTTACAGAAGTGTGACAGGTCTGATGCAGGCAGCGAGTTCCCCTGAGGATTGCACCATACTGCAAAGAAAGCTTCTAAGTAACTTTTTGGGGCTCATGGATGCAATGCTGCCTGTTTAGTAACTAAACTGTAAAGTCACTTGCATTAAAGAAAACCATGCATGATTCAGCAGAGTTCTGCTGGCAAGCCAGGGGTTGTTTCAAGTGCACATTTGTAAAAGACTGTAATTTGGATCACACTGTTAGAGTCAGGCAATAGTTTTTCCTAGATTTTTCTTGCATTTCAGTACTTGCATTTGATCTATAAACGAACTTGACAATTTTTACATTTTTTTAAAGCCTTCTCATTAGTGCTTCCACTGGATTAGCCAAGCCCAGTGAGAAATACATTTCATAAAATTGCCTAAGGTGCATGAGACAGCAAGGAATGAACTGTATAAGACTACAAAGCTGAGAGGGAGCACTAAACGAGTTGTCCTTCATTATGAGGAAAAGCCAGCGGGGTTTGTGGATGAGAAAGGAAAACCAAAAGAAGGTCTTCAATTTTCCATTAAAAGAAATCAAAAAGACAGATATCTTAAATCATTTGTACTCTTACTCTCTGCAATAAAAACATGTAATAAAAAGTCATGTTTCTACTAAATATTTTGCATCACTGCAAACTACAATTAAATTAAATCCCCAGTATGCATAACTCATTAATTAGAATTCACAACCGTGTTTCACAGATTAAAAGAAATCCTTGCTCATCTAACCATCTGAAAACCTCACACAAACACATCCCACATTTGTGCCATCAAATGACTTTAAAATCTACTCCTTTTGGTGGTGAACTGTCCCACCAAATGAATATTTGCATCAACATACAACCCTCCTCTATCACACAAACCCTCCAGGCTTAATATTAGCTATCACCAGCCCTCCCAGAGGGCAACAAAAAAAAGGGATGTGTTAGACCAGAGATGGAAGCAGGCAGGAGGCAATATAATCTCTGACCCTATAAGGATTGGTTTTTTGTTTCATTCTAAACTTGGCTTTGTCTCAAGCCAATTCTCATTAATTAATTCAATATTCCATTTGTTGGGCATGTGCACTGTCTAAAGGGAAAGGACCCAAATTTGCTACACAGTGAGTTGCTCGCAGACTTTTACAGACAATTTCTTTTGCAAACTTTCAATTTTCTTTTGATAACTTTCAATTTTCTTTTGATATTCTATTCTTGCTTAAAACAAAAGACACCTCAGTACAACCATTGTTAATGCTGTGGTTCCATTAATATTAATACAAAAAACCTAAAGCATCTTAGAGACTGATAACTTAAGCACTAATAACTTAAGCAGTGTCTTATCTAGTAATTAGGTTTAAATGTAATTGAAAGTGTAGCAGCATCTTCAAAATACATCACTGGGGGTAAAGCATAAAAAATTCAAACTGTAACTTTAAGAGGAGGAGGATGGCAGCAGCAGGTGAGATGATGGAATGGGCATTACCACCCTCCCATGCACTCATGACGCGAGTTATCTCTCAGCTTCCTGCTTGGTAGTTTCAGCCCATTCACTGGAATTACTGCAGGACATGCTGGAATAACCACTGGTACATCACATGGAAATGTTGTTGATAACTCATGTCAGCTCCACTGGGGCTTGCTTTTAAAACATATTTTAAGACAACACTAATTGCAGAGAAAACCCTATTTGCTTTAGATTTTTTTCCAAAGGTTCAGCTGTTTATCTCCCTGCAGATCCAAACATTTACTGTACTCTGAGAGTTCACTGTACTCTAGCAATTAAATTAATGGCTGCAGCAACAGCAAGAAATCCTTTAAACCCCTGTGGGCTTGTTCCTTTGATTAGACTAGATCAGTGAAGCTACAGCTATTTGCAGGCAGATTAGATAGGCTAGGTTTTTATTGCCATTTGCACTAGAGATTGAAAGGTCATGTTTGTTGACATCTTACCAAAACCCATCTGTGAAAGTTTACTTTAAAAGTTATTCTTCAGGAATATTTTTAATATTTAAAGAGTGCCATATGGATCTAAGAATAAGAAATGACCCAACCATTTCAACACAAAGCAGAGAAGTCCACTGCTCCAGCAAGCAGCAGAACATATCTAACACCCACACATGAATATTTTCTCATCTCACAAGCAAAGTTTGAACAAATTACAAAACACAGGGCACTACTAATGTTAGGCTTTGGTGTTGAATCATAAGGTAGTTCATGATCTGCATCCCTCTCTGTTTTTGTTTTGGCTGAAAGAATGGATTCCAGGAATGTTCATATTTCCTGTTTAACCATGTGGCAGCTTTTTTTCCAGAAATTACAAATGCTTATGCTGACAGTGCCATAGGTAGCAATGAGCATCTCTGAACATCCTACAAGCATTAATGTTCCTATGCTAATTGAGGTGTCAAATAATTCAGGCATCAGAAAATAGCTGTGCAGCCTTGTGAGACCAGCACTGCAATTCCTGATTTCCTTAGACAAAGATTAAAGAACAGAGAGAGTTCTCTGTTTTCTTCTAAAAGAAAAAGGAGAGTTAGTGGTAGGGCTGAGAAGTGAATCCAAGCTTCTGAAGACATTATCACCTGCCTTAAGAAGGAGCAGACGGCTTTCTCAGGTGATTTGCTTCCTTGCATTATTACAAGAGTTGTGCTTTTAGCAGTAACTTTAAGAACTTCCCCAACAAACACCAAGCTGACACCAGAAGCTGAACAAAACCAACAGAAAGAAAATCAACCAAAACATAGAATGTAAGGTCCTCGTATTTGTACTGCAGGGAAAGGGCAGGAAATCAAGTTTTGATGAAAACATGTTACATTCCATAAAATCAAAAAAAAAACCACCTTCCCCATTCCTACTCACTCCATATGCAGTGCAATCCACAGCCCCGCTCAAACTGATGAACTTTTAATTTGCTTTCATTTCAAAAAGATAGTCAGTAATACTTACCCAAAAAGACATTAACTAAGAAGAAAGTGTTGCCTGTTTTGATATTGAGGTATTTATATCACCAGAATAACTTATTTTCTTCTTTCAGCTCTAATTTCATATTTAAAGCAATTAAAGTATTTTGCAATATGCAGCATTTCCATCCCCCACACGAGATACCCATAACTGGGTTTTAGGAAATATGGAACATTCTGAGATCTTTCAAATTCTCAGAACTTGCTGCTTATTAAAGTCCAACTTGCTTTAACAACTGAAGAGAAGCAACACATCAAATCATACTTTTTAAAAACAAAAATATATTTTCACTTTGTAACATGCAAGATTCACAGCTTACTCCGTTTCAATTGTACTGCCAGTAGAACATCTCAACAAAGGAAACCTTTAATTAAACTCTTATGAGAAGATTAAAAGAAATTAAAAATTCTCTTAGAGATACTAAAATAGGTCTCTTCAGCCATTGCATTGTAACCCTGTAATCCCAGTCACTGCTTGTGCAGCTAAATGAAGCTGATGTCTTCAACTCTGCTCAAAAAGACATTACTTTCTGTAGCAAATTGTGTCTCCTAAGGAGACAAAAGGTTTCTATATTTAATTCTGATGCATGTGACTTCACCTAAAATTGAGATTTAAGACTAGCTGGAAACAGCAGAAGTTATTCATGCCTCCATCCCATTTGCAGCTCTTCAAATACTCTTTTAATTGTTAGCACATGGAATTAATGATAGAACTATAACTTCATATATTTATATATAAAATATATATTATATATTAAAATATATAATATATATCGTATATCTATACAGATATACGATATATATTATATATATAAATATATATACATATTTCTACAAGTTTAAAAATTATGCTTTTTAGGAAACAACTTATTTAAATAAATCTGTATACAGAATAAAAAAATAACAGCTCTTCTTTGGATGGTCAATTCCTAAAAAATTCAATTTTGTGCTCATTCAAACATATTCTATTACGTGCTGTGGAGGGTTAGAGAACTCCATTTAGGCTGCTGACCAATGCCACACATCCTCATAAAAGTCACACAGATAAAATATTCTCCCAAAATACCTTTCAAAGGCAAGATTTCCAGACATTTGCTTACATATAACCATTAGAACTTATTTTGTGAATGAGGGTGGTAAGTGGAAAGTTATAAGAATGACTACAGGAAATTAAAATGAGAAGATATTAATGGTAATTCAATAATTCTTCTTCGTATTTTTCATTTTAAAGAAAGAGAAGTAGAGTGCTTGAGGAAATGGCATGGAAAGAAATTGGACATGGGATGCACCAGCTTCCTGAAACCAGGAGTCTGAGCCCACAAGTTGTTATCTTTGCTCCCCAAGTGAATGCTGTGAATTCCCACTGCATTAACTCTCAGACTGAGTGACAGCCATAGCTCATGCACACTTATTTCCACATCAACAGTACAGAAGATTTTTGGGGAATATGATTCAGTTTGTACTATAGATCAGATGTTTTCAAGTTCCAGAACATACAAGTCTCAAAAGCACGTGCCAGTAGCTTACATTTTTCTACTTTTTTTTTCAAATACTTCTATGGCACTACAGAAATTGTTCTAAAGTAAAAAGTAGAACATAATGAAACTGATGTTAAATGTTTTCCAGTTTCAAAAACTGCAGAAAACATTTTACAGTTTATATTCCTACAGTTTTTCAGTTCAGTATCTCTGCAGGGATCTCTGCATGTAGAGAAACCACAAGGTAGCACAAAATCTGGATTGTGACTTATCTCCTGGTACCTCACTCCTTCATTTCTTCACACCCTGCAGCACAGCATCTACTTGAGCCCCATTTGTTAAAGAGTCTTAGGAAAGGTGTTATTATTTCATATATAAGGAAGTATAAACAAAAAAAACCCTCCTAGATTACACTGTGCACTTCCTTCTGAAGGGGAGAGAAAGCAAGAAACCTACTGAGTAAAGTTTCTGAATTAGTTTCCTAAAGAAATTAACATTTCTACTGTCTTTTACTAGAGAATAACAATTTTTGCATCCAAGTGGGACTAACTCTTCCCAAAAATATCTACCACAGCTACAAAAGAAAAATTACTTTATTCTCTACCTAAACAATGGAGTTCACAAAAGAGAAATGAGGAAACACCTTAAAACCCTATGGCCCCCTTGTTTATTTATTTATTTATATTTATGTCATGCACTGGTAATATACTGATAAGTTAATAATTCAGTGAATGAATCTAAGTCAATAAACCACTGTACTTGAATACTTATCTGGGGTAATAACCATTTACTAGGTGCATGATCTGCACAGTTATTTGGGGAGAATTCAGTTATCAAAACCAGATTGTTTTTCTACCTTCTAGGCACTATTGGATCTAATTGTTGATTTTATAGTGAAAATCAACACCAACTACAGAACAACACATTGATTCAGTTTTTCTCATGCTTCACTGTCTCTAAAAGTCATTCATATGTAACCCTCTTATCTCAAAGCAATTAAGCAAACAGGAGCCAATAACTTCAGTTTATAAAACATAAATATGATAGATGTATGAAATAAATATGGCATACAGAAAAGAAACAAAAATATGTTCTTGAAATAACTGCATGTGCTTCAGAAAAATTGTATTAATTACCAGTCACAACTCCAAGATGCTTTCTGTAGGAAGTTAACCCATTCCTTCCTATAAGTTTCTGTGTTAACCAAGTTTTAAACCTTGCCAGTTCTTCTCTTTTTCCTTGATTTGGAGTGTAAGGATTTATCTCAGCCTGGAAGGTTCTTTGACCTAGGAAAGCCCATTTGCCATTGCTTAGCAGTGACACAGGTTTCTTTAAGATTTATTGAAAATATGAAACCTTCTATGTAGGAAGCCTTTTCAGTTACCTAGTAGCTACGTTTCCAGACCTTTTCAGGTTTTATCATCAATTAAGAATTTCTTCTCAGAGAAAACATGAATGGCATTTGAGTGCTGTTGTCTTCCTGCTTAAGGACACCAGAAAATTACAGTAGTTTCACACAATTTTTAATATACTGGCAAATAGGCAGATGGTAATGAGGTAATACAGTGGAAAAATTGTAGTTAACTGCAATCAACAAATAGGTTATAAATTTATGTTGCTTCTTTGTCATGTTTGAACTTACTCAATTTGTGAGTTACTGCAGTATCATCTGAAGAAACATCCCTGTATGAGGACTTGGACGCAAATGCTTTCACTCTTGTCTGATTGCAGTTTATTGTTTTAATTTGTAATCTGGTTGTGCTAAATGGAGGCTCAATTTCTAGATATTTAATTGTAACCAAATATGAACAGGCATAGTTTAGGATCTAGAATAACAGCCTATGGTCCAAGTCCACAGTGAAATCCCTTTTCAGGGCAACTATTACCAACCACAGTAAATACTCCATTGCTTATACCAAGCAAATTTTGTTAGTGAAAAAGACTTGTTAAAAAAAGGTACAGAAAGCCACGTGTATTAAAGTCCTATCATACAACTATATGGATGCCAAAGTATATATGGACAACAGCTTGGACCACTGATTCCAGTGCTAGACCCCATCATCTTGGCAAGTCAGTCACTGGCCATATAGCACAAATTTCACCCAGTAGCTTTACAGATTTTTTTAGAGATGCCAGGAATTCATACAGCATCAACCAAAACATCCGCCCTAAAGGGTCTGTTTGCCCTGTGCTAACAGCAAGGCTGAGGAGTGGGCAACAGATCTCAAAGCAAAGTACTACCAAAGAGGAGACCAGATCAATCACAGCATAATAAAGTTTTTCAGGAAGGATGTAAAGCAGAATGCACTGAGCAGCTGTGCATTTAGCAATAAATAAGTTGTCTTGAGCACAAGTCACAGCTTGATACAACTTCAGAACCAGCTAGAGGAGAAAGCACTTTTCACAACTATTGCCACCAAAGCAGACAGTCTAATGTGACCACCCTGCCTTCGTCCTACCCCAAACATGGCTTCACAGAACACAGCGTCCTACCCAGGAAAAGGCTGCAGGCTCCAGTGCTGCAGAGAAACTATCAGGCCTTCTCTGCTCTACAGGACAATTGCATGACACCCACTACAATGAGACATTTTAAATAGCAGATTCTTGAAAATATAGATATTAAAGTACATCTATGGATACCATTTGGGAATATTATTTTCATATCACCTTTTATTTTTGGTCTCAATGAAGCAGCATTACCAGCATGTTAAAGAGTTCATTTACCAGAATTAGCAACTTACTTATAGCACTAATATTTTTTTCTCAAGAATAGCTTTTTTAAACCTCTAATTGCATATTAGTATACATATATCCTCTCCATTTCAGACACATTATACTGAAAATCAGCACATATTTTTATTTCAATATTGGCAATTCATGGATTTCCAGTGTGCTTAATTCTCTCCTGACAAAACTCTCCATGATATTCATTTCACACAGAGAACTGCCATATTTCATGCATTCCTTCAAATTAGAAGAATATGGGACTTTTTTAAGCTTTTGTACAATTTGGATTAATAGAGAGTCTCCAAGCCCCAAAGATATCAGTGTTAAAATGAATAGGAATGGCTTTTTGATCTTAAAATTGCAGCAATTATATCATATAAATTGTATGAAAATCAAGTGTATTGAATAAACATTATTTGCTTTAATAAAAAAGCATCTAGCCTCTGCCTCATTGAATGTTAAAGCATACCAGAGAAAACACTATTTTTTCTTTGTCTTATTAGATCAAGTGTTATTAATAATATGTGCATAGTATTAAGAAAAACTCACACTTTTCCAACAAAAGTACATTAATCAGGATTATTAAGTAATTTTTTTACCATCAGTAAGCCAACTAAAAAAATGCTAAGTAAAAGCAGACCGCTTTTTAGAATTTAAAAGCTTAGGGATGAGATTCCTCAAGCCTTAATTTCCCTGATGTCAAAGACTCTCAGGAATTCTAAAATGTTTATTAAATTATCTCACAGAACTTCTCCACAAGTGCAGAACTCCTCTATTATGTTGCAGTGTTATTTTTAGCCTCAGTTTTTAAACATAGAAAACATGTCAGACTGGAAAGACATGACAGGATATCTTACTCTCAGGAACTTTTCTGATAGTCAAGATTTCTGTTGACTCCTTCTTCCTCCCCATTGTGTCTTATGATTAACCATCTCACGGCCTTTTTTGACTCAATAAAACTTTGGTTTGTATTTGAAGATTCTTTAGCAATCCGTTGTTGCTAAGGTACCTTCTCCTTGAAGAGCAACCTCACTGCCTTCTTTGATATCAGCATACACTTAGATATTCTTTGTGACAGTATTTAAGAAAAGTGTCTGAAACAGAACAGCATTCTCCCCCATCATGACTGCTGGAGACTAAGCTGAGTCAACATGCCAGATAATCTCAAATCACTACCAAATATTGATTGCTTTTGGCTTGATGTCACTGTACTATGCTGTCCAAAACCATAATTAGTTGATCAAATCAGATGACAAGTTTGTTTATTCACCATCTGTCAGTACCTCTAGGTGGTCACCTTCTTCCAGAAGATTATCTATCTCTGTATTCTTGCTTCTCCAGATGTTATGGTGATTTTTCCTACCAGTATCCTATCCATCAAAGCCATGTAACAACCTGCTGGAAGTATACACAGCAATGTTGGACAAATTTACCACAAAGCCTTTTGCCATCCTCTGGGAGGCAACAACAGATTTAGCACAATTCAGCTTAATGATTATCAAACATGTTCCTCCAGCTGGAATGCTCAAAGACACACTCTGAGCATTATGAATTATTTGGGAAGGCTGAAAAACAACTTTGAGATTCTCCTTCCTGGGATTCTGGTGTTCTGGAGACACAATACCCTTCCAATGTCTAGAACACACATCTCTTTTGCATTGAAAAAAGATAATGAAAATATGGCTCCTGTGTGGGAAAAAAAAAAAATCTCTTTCTTTCCTCCCACCTAAAAAGGATGCATAGGTTTTATCTCCCCTCCCACCCTGGTATTTACAGGAGTACACTGGGCAATACTCTTACAGCCTGTCCAGAACATATGCAGCAGCAACAGGACAGATGTTTACAGACATGAATACTGAAAAGGAAAAATACAAGGATATAGGAATTAAAATTCCACTCAGATGACTGGCTGGAGAAGTCTGTCAGCAATGGAAGGAGGTAAACAGTCTCTTGACAAAGTAGAAGTTCAAGGAAATTTGGTTTTAAGCATTCCTCAAAAACATATACTAAAATAGTGTTTATTAAGAACTTTCTGAACTTTCAGAAATATGTTTTAAGATTTTTTAAATTTAAAATTATCTTTGTGTTAATTCTTCAAATATTCTTTTATATTCAAGAACAGAAAAAATCCTTTTGACTGAATCAAAACAAAAATATTTGGAAAATTTTGATTCTGTTCTCAACATAAGAAGGAAAATGTTGTTTCTAGTCAACTGTTTTAAGCAGCATACATAGCCTGTGTTGTGAACACCACCATTCAACATCACTTTAAGGTCTGAGCAGGATTTCTGTTAGTACTGTCTTAGTTACTGAATTTTTCAGTCAGCAGATTTCTCCATCTATATTTTACTGGGTCTCAGTTCATGTCCAGCACCTCCTGACATTTTAGCCCTAGCAGTGCAAACAGCTGTACAGAGCATCACAGGGCTAAGTGAATTACCAATTATACATAAGCAAAAGGCAACAAAACCCTAGTGACAGGCTCCTAAACGTTTTTATCCTTATATTTCCATAACTGCAATGAAATATGTTAGGCAAAAATCAGTTATCAATTATATATTTTCACTTTCTAGCCCCAATAATTTTATAAAGGCAAACATCAGCTTGACTGGCAGAAATGTGATTTCCCTTCTCCTAAAACTCTTCCTGAGTTTTTTTCTTTAAGAAAGTATAAAGGGCTAGTATAAAGAACTAATCTAAATTAAAATTCAGTGTTCCTATTTGCAAAGTTCAACACAAATGAAAGGATTAAACATAAGACTTTCTAATATCAGTTCAATATACCAAAGATAACTTGTACAGCAAGACACATTTTGGCACATCAAAGAGAAATGAAAAGTTACAATCTTCTTTTATAGCATTTATCAACTTCTCAATCTAATGTACTTGATACATATGTATCTCTTGCACTGTTTGGAAACCTTCACAGCCCATTCATTCCTTGAATAATATTCAGCAAAGCAAAAAGGACAGAACAGAATTCAGCAACCCAGGCACATCAGCTCTAGGTAAGTTACTTACCCTGCTACTATTAAAGCTCCAGTCCAAGAAACACCCTTCAACGTTGCTGAACTTAGTTATTAGCATTAAAAGAAAGGAAGAAATAAAAAAATAAAAAAAAAACAGCTCTGAAAAATGCATTTTTTGAGCAATATGAAGTAACAATCTAAAACTTTTTACTGGTGCTGCTATGCAACATCCACCTCAGCTCTACAAAAAACACATATCCTTTCCTTTGAATCACTGACTACAGTACATTCTCTAAATGCTTCAGTTTGACACAAACCCACAATTCTTCAGTGCTTAGCCACCCTTCCCTGGTGTGGGTTCCAAATAGTTTTGATTAACTTGGTTTTAAGAATTAGAATAAGTATGTCTGTGGTTTCTGCTATCGCTTTTAACATTGACTACTCTTAACTAACTTGCAACTAAGTTTTTTTATGCTGGAATAAAAATTCAAATGTTCTCTGTTAGTTTCTCCTTGTTTTCTGTTAGTTGAGTCACACTGAACAACTGTTCTTTAAGGTATTTATAATTAAAAATCAGAAGTTTGATAAACAACTCCAAGTCCAGCAGATTCTTATAAGGTCACTGTGTGACACACAAATTACCTGCCCAACATATTCTGAGAAAATCTGTATTTTAATTCTCAGTTTATTTACTGGTGATATTACCGTGAAAGAACTGGACAGAAAAGCAGCATAAAGTCAGTTGAGAGATGACTTCAGGGTTGCCATGGCAATTTGTCTCTGAGCTTTTCCTCCGTGTGTATTTGGGTATCAGGAAATCCAGTATTAAGCAAAGTGAGCAGATAGGAAGGTTTAGTCTATTTTAGGCTAAAGAAGCTTGGAGAAAAAACGTATCCCACGGTCAAATCATGCAACAAAGTTGGCACTAGTAATGTTATTTAATGTTTGTAACCATTTGTAAATACAAATAAATTACACATAAAAGCAAAAGCATCACATCACCCTCTTTCAAGCAGTGTACCCAATGACTTCATTTTCTGACTGGGTTGCTTAAGCTAAGTACCCATCAATGCATTCACAGCATTGCTATACAGTGATCAGATCAGGTCAGTAAACAGCCACCAGTCTCCAATGCTGATGTAAGACGTCTAAAAAGGGGAAAAGAATTCAAAATTTATACTTTTCCAAGAGCTTTCTACTTGTACAAAGTTTCTTACTGCAGTATTATTTCACAGCAGTTTTTCTGTTCTCTAAAATGAGCATGCCACATGCTATGGTTCTGATTAGAAAAAGGAATTTATTACAAGTGAGTCTAGAGAAGTAAGCCCAGCCTTGAACCTCACAAATTGTTCCTACAAGTCCCTGCTTCTTACCAACACTGACATACAAACACCCTAAAGGAATGGCCTCTTGACAAGGACAGTAGCTTCCTCACCACCTCTCTGACATATTGCTACTTCTAAGCATAACTGAACAATTTTATTGTTTTGTTATTATGATTTGAAAAAGGGAGACATATTAAAATGGAAACATTTTGCAAGAAGAGGTTGCTTTGAATAACATTTCCTAGAGGTGAAATGTTCAAATTAACAGCCACCTTATTATAAGCCGAAAACATTTCAACTTCATGAGTTTGGTTCATTTTATTTCAGTCCTAAAAGCTAAATCTATTTCATTTGAGAAGCATTTACGCTTTGTATGAAGGATGAAGTTAATCAGCAGAAAATGTTTTCATATGAAGACATTATATTTTCATACCACATAAATTAAATTTTCCTTATGATCCAAATATTGCATTTTTGTGAGTCCAGTTGAAACTTACCTAAGTTTTTGTTGCACAAATTCCAGAATCATACTTTTATTGGTTTATTTCCAACTATCTTCTTCTTTTTTTGAGAGAACTTCAATAAGTATTGCTACTTCCTACTAAGATCTCTCCCTAAAGTGTGTTAACAGCAGCATTGTACACTGATATCATATTTTGAAGATGGTTCTTACTGTAGAATTCAGGCCATTTGCTCTTAATTAATTTGTAAGCAAGCAATGTCTCTGTAGTCCTGACTACTCTGGGTGTTAAAAATTCTCTGCATATTAAAGGTGTGTTCACTGGAATATGTGCACACACTTGTCCACATACAGTTTTTTATTTTTTTAAATAATTATCTGAGATATTACACTTTTGTTTGTTTGACAACATATCTAACAGTCTGAAAAACCAGATTGAAGAAGTTCAGTTTTCAAAGTAATCCGTGCCAGAGTGAGCATGCTGCTATCAACAGCATTGCTGAAAAACCTGTCCTGTGCACTACACAGCCTTGAAAATAATAAAGCCAGGGAGAACAGAAGGTGCATCAAAAATGAATTTTCTGCATGTCTGCCAGAAGGAGGTAAAACATGCAATCAGGACAAAGAAATGGATACAATTTTCTTTTGTGGTTTTCATTCCTTTGTTCGTGTAGCAAAAGTTCCAGCTCCTTGGTGCTCCTGCTTGGGACAGCATCTTTAAAAATGCCTTTCTGATCCCATTGTGTGGTGTTGCAACATGTTCTTTTCAGAGCTATGCTTTTTGGAACATAATGTTTCCATTCTAATTAAAAAATTCATAGGAAATCTGATACTACCTAGGGCAATAAAGTTCTGGCTAATAGAAATGGCTTCTCTATTTATTTTCAGAGAGTGAGAGTCAATAATTAAAGCCTGGAGCTTACCCACTTCTCTGAGCAGCTGTAATAACTAAAGGAAAGCCCATTTTGTTGGAAGTAGCCTGGTGAGATAGGTGTTTTAACAACAGACAGAAAAAGAGAGAAGTGGGTATGGTAGTCCTATTTTCAGCTTTTATTTCGTATTTCTCTAGTGAAATGGTCAAGCATGGGCAGCAGCATGCAGTTCTTTAATGAACAAAGTCCTTAGAGTTTTCTCAGATTTTTTTCCAATATGTGAAATGTCCTAACTTGTAGTTAAAAGTCTAAAATATATTGAATGATGTGCTCCAAACGTTTCTCTCAATTTCTTCAAATGTATCTATTATCTCAGAATAGCTGATAGAAATGATATAATGGGAAAAACTTACATTATTATTTATGCTAAAAAAAGCTTTTTTGTACATATCCATAGAATTATTAAACAGCATATTATTGAAGAAAAACTAAATTTCACCTTCAGAATAAACACAGATAAATCACTGTAGATTATGCTATATTCAATAGTGTACTTGTTAATAATTCACCTATAAAGAACTGAAAGAGAAGTTTTGTTGAAAATGGATAGTGAATGTTTTGCAATTTTCCGTGTATATTATATGAAAACACAATTTCCCATCAAAAGCAAAACACATCTGATGATAATGTTAGTAATAAGATGGCAGAGAATATAGGTTTTCAGATGCTTTATTACCCACTTTTTGTTACACTCCATCTTCTAAAATAAACAGACTTTTGCAAGTATGTGAATCATTATCTTATTGAAAATGCATTTACTATTTTCTCAGAAGGACCTGTTTGGACACACATGGAGTCATGGTTAAGATCACAGGCCTATGTGTTTATACAAACAGTTCTACTGCAAATATGAAGCACAGAAGTGCCAGGATGCACCTTTTTGCTGGTAAAAACCAAGTAGTTACAATTGCAGATATCTATAATTCCTTTTTTACGGCATACTTTTACAATAATTAAGGTTTAATTCATTGGAAAACAAACCTCTTGCACTCTTATTTGCAAGAGCATCATCTGCATTTCTATTTTATAAATGGCAGCCTGGAAAGAGAGGCTTGCATGGTAATTTCTTCATTTAAATAATACTTGTTGGATTTTTGTTGTTCTTTTGTAGGTGTTTTTTCATGTAAGGAGTGCTCAAATAAAGACATCAGGATTACATGATATAAGACTCCAGTGCCTAAAATGTTCTGTAGAATAAAGATTTCATAAAATAAATAATTCAGGAGATTAAAAGGTTTTCCATGAGAAATAGTGAGATACATGTAGACTGGCAGGAATTTGAAAAGTTGTAGGGTTCTAACTCAGAAGCCTTTTCCAAAAAAGTAGTAAGCAAAAAAATGCAAATCCTTAAGAGGTCATCTCAATATTTCCTTCTACACCAGGTAACAAAACGTTAAGCAGCTCCTAAAAATAATTCATTAGGGACCTGAAAACTAAGCTGCATCCCACTTAAGTATCTACTTATACATAACTGTATCTGCTATAACTATATATAGCTATACCTGCATCTAAGACTGAGGACTTGTTTTCATACCTCCATTTCCTTCTTTTCTTTTTTAGATACCTAAACTGTGGATTGCCCTCTAGCAACTCTCTACCTCTTGTCCATCAAGCTATCTTGACTTTAAAGTGTTCAGTATTAAAACAGTATGAAATGGATACCTGGCAAGGATAAGAAGCATAGAAGACTTTTATAAGAAGTGACGGAACCTCCACTACATCCATTTGTTTTACTCCCCCTGATTCCCAAATTATGGAAGTGAGAATTGGGTAGACAAGATGGCTCAAGTTCTGTATTCACAGTCAAATTCCATTTTTGATTGTTCAAATCATTTCTTTAAGTAATGAATCCCTGCAAAATTGTACTTCTTTTCTCATGCTCTTCCCTAAAACATATCAACTACTAAATAGTTGGAGAAAGCTCTAAAATGCAAGGTTTTCATTGAGTAATTTTCCCAATAAAGGGCCTGATGGGTTACCTTGGCAATTAATAAGCACAGAATGGGTTTCTCTATTTCAATGAGAAAAAAAGAGTAGCCATGTTCTAAGCCCTGGAAAAAAGGAGTTTGTCACATAAATGCTGACATAACACTATGGCCATTCCAAACACAACAATATAATTGTGTGTTATGATTGTCAGCTGGTTGAAAGTATTGCCATCCAAAACAAAACTAATTTCTAGGCAGGAAACAGTCAATCAGAATTCCCAGATTATAGAAAAATCATACAAGACACTATTATCTACAGAGCCACAGCCATAAGATGTCAAGGAATCAATTCATATAACATGCCAACTTAATAAAATTTGCATATAAAATTTATGAATACGGTAATACTCCTTTATATCACAAGTTATTAATGGACAATTTAATTAATATCTACAGCTGAAGTGTTTTGCTTCTGTATGATATTTTAATCATCTTGAGCCATGAATTTAAATTCAGTTCATTTTATAGCCATCACCTCCTTACAGATAAAACAGCCTTTACATTTGTGTGAAGACATTTGAGGTAGCTCTTATTTCTGTGTTTATGCTGCTATTGATTTCCTCAAAATTTACTGCATTGGGAACAGAACTACATGTGCCATTACATTAGTACATGTTTGAGAACAAACTGGACTAAAAAAGTGCTTATAAGAAGTACTACACGCATAATAATTTTATAATTTCCAATAAACAGCCCCACACTGATGAATCTTCACTGCTCCCTTAAAACAAAAAAACAAAACAAAACAAGAGGCTGAATTCAAATACCAGCAGTAGCCTTAAGATGAAGCAGTTTACTCCTACTTCCATACCTACTTCAGAACAATTAACTTATTAAAATATTTTTTTTTTATTTTAATGCTGGTATTATTTAAGAGTTAATTTTATTGTTTCTGTAGAGAAACAAACTTGTGAATATAAATAGCCTTGTAAGAAATACCTGAAACTTCTGCTTGGATACATGGTAGGGCATGAAGGTAAACTAAAGAAAGCAAGTCCTAGGAGACTGGAGATTTTCTTTATTACTCAGGAAAACAGCATCTTTTAGATCAAAGCTAATTACTGTTCACTGGATTTCACTATAAGACCTGACACTTCACGTGGGACACAGCAGGCAGAGTTTTACAAAAGAATTCCACCTACTGAAACTTAGCAGCCTGAAGGGGATTGGTTTTGTTCATGGTTTAACAAATTTTTCTAGAAACCTACTTTATAGTGGGAAATTCATGTCCTATTCATGAGCATGGGACCCTAAAAATATATTTGTTTCCATTACTGTAAACAAGTTAAGTACAAAGTACTTGCTGAACTCGGTCCAACTCTAATAATACCCACAAAAACTTGAAGAGATGTACTTTTCATTCCACTGTTTTTTGAGGCAAGTAATTACAAAACTAGCCCTATTCTTTTTGCTTGCTGTTTGCTTGGCTTGTATAGTCAAAAGACAAGACATTTAAAAACTGTAAAACCAAATCAAGGAGCTGAAATAGAACAGTTGGGCACGATTAGTATTCTTTCAAGCAAAATCTACAGCAAACATGTACTCCTATGGAAAACCTGAAACTCGCACTTGAAAGGCTAAAAGATGAAACCTAAATCTTGTGTTTATTTTCCGTATCATTCAGGTTTTGTATCACCCAGTTTGAGCTAAACATAAATCTTTGTATCATAATAGAATTCAGATCTGCTCCTCTAACTGTGCTGTCTTACAAAGCTATTTATACTTCAATATATGTTATGAATACAGGTAATTATAATTCATTAAAATTCATTTTAATCCATTTCAATTTTCCCCATCTCATCAAGCAAGATAACATATGCACAAGCTATTGGACTAAAGCAACAGACAAACTTGAGAATGAAATCAGCTAAATGAAACTGTATTGTATTAGTGCTGCAGATTCCCAGTAGTAAAACAATTGCCCAACAAACAGAACCAGGAGTCTCTGAATATATGACTTACACTCTCATACATGTATATTTTTAAGATATATTCTGATTAAAATGTTGTATACGTAGTATTAAATATTTCAAAGACTTCAAGAGAAATATTATTCTTAAATAGGACATTTTCTTAATTTCATCACTAATGACACTATAAAGAAAGAGTTTTATTAGCAGTGATAATAATTTTTAAAACCCACCCAAACTCAAGCTGTTTTCCTATCAATTTCAGCTTCTAGCAATCACTTTAGTCTGATTTTTCTACTGCCTAATAAAAGACAAGACCTTGTAAAATTTTCCCTCTTGGTCACCATTAGTATTCCTCCTCCAATCCGCTGCCTACTTCCATTTGGTGAATACTCTGGTCCTTGGGCAAATCTGGTTAAAATTAGGCAGAAAACTCTTTCATTCTCAAGTTAAATTATAACATTTAAGTGTTATCATGATAAGTACAGGATAAATCCTTACTGTTGTCCACATACAAAATACTTTCTACTTGTAAATTTAGTCCAAACTGATAATCCCACTTAAGAAAGACAGATGAATCTCTGAAGCAGTAACGTACAGACCCTGCACATACATCATTGCTTTTACTTAATTACAAACACATAAGCAAAAATAATTACATGTAATGAGGTCTTTTCTATTTTGATTTTTGAAAAAAGTTAAATATATTCTTCTTACATAAATATAACATTTGCTCTTAAAAAGTCTTTCTCAAAGCTAGCTTTAGCAAGTGACCTCATTTGAGTCAGTAGGAAGAGTTTGAATTACTCAGGGCTACTCACAGCAGTACACAAAGGTCAAATTAGCACCACCATTACTGTCATTTTGTGTTTGTCTTCTTCTGTTCTGTAAAATAAACCCAATGAGATAACAGACCATGACTTTGAAGTTCACATAGGAATTTGTTGATCCTGTACACACTGCCAGGGTCACAGCCCTAGGCTCTGATCTCCAGTTTGCTGGCACAGGAACTGCTTTGCAAGGGAGAGTCCTCTGCATTGAGAACAGCAACACTCTGCCTAAATGTACAGTATAACCTGCAAGCACCTGACAAACAATGTTCTGCATCAAAGCCATAGCATTGCTGAGATGCAGCTACCTGGGCATGTAAAGGATTGTCTGCCCAGCTGCTGGAGGAACCAACAACAACTGGCAAACTCTGCCAAAGTTCTGCTTTAAAAAGAAAAATAACAAAACAAAACCAACCAAAAAACGAAGGCAACATCTCTCTTCTCCATTGCCCAGACTTTCATAATAGGTCAAGGGTTATTTCTCTCTCTCTCTCTTTTTTTTTTTTTTTTTTTTTTTTGCATATTCAAGGATAGGCTACTTTGCAGCTCCCTGGTAATAACATGTATTTCAAATCTCACACACACACCAGGTTTAAGGCTTCCATTTACTGCTTGAGCAGTCATTTGACAACTTGTGAATTGGGAGTTCTGGTGAGATTGAAAACCTGTTGACTGAGGTAGAAGCACAGAGCAGCAGGGAGCAAAAGATTTAGAAGTTTTTAACACCCTGAAAATAAGTATTGGAAATCACCAAGCCTTCTGTTAGCCCATTCAAGCAGACTTACATTGTGCAGGGACTTCAGAGAAAACATGTTTTCACATAAATTCCCAAGCTGTTAACTTCAGCCTGGTTTTAGGATTTACACATCATGTACAAAAGGTAGTTGATATCATAAGGATTGGGACTTAGGTTCAAAATACAAAGCAAGAGGCACTCCACATTTCTCTAAGTGTAACTATATATATCTAATCAATTTATATAAATTATATAAAAAGAAAGAGGGAAAAAAAAAAAAATAACACTTCATCTGAGGCCGCACAGAGGTCAACAGAAATTGGAAAATTCAAAGACAGACAGAAGCCAATTTTACCAAACTCCATGCTGTATGTGGTTAAACTGTATGAGCACTTCACAAAGGCAATAGTTTGGGTATCTTTAGATGACATATTTCATCTAAAGATGACACCTTAGTGTCTACAGAAATTAGGAGGGTCGTTCTTTTAGCCATCTACCATGGCACATCACATCTTTGTGAAAGCCTCAAGGCTCAGAAGTAATCGCACCAGAAACCAAGTAGGAAACCCAATCCCTCACTAAAGCTTTAAGCATCTATCCTAGAGCCCAAAGCCAAGACACAACCCCACCTTAACATGAAAATAAAAGACATTTGATACTACAGAACGACATACAACTGCCTTGGCATAACTTTTCTGTTCACTTTGGGTTTGCTCTGCCTTGGCCATGCCATGCTGCAGCCACTGTCCTATCCACAGACTAATTCTTACTAATAAAGCATGCCAAATATGCATTATAGAAACCTCCTGATCCCATGGAAAGTCCAGGAATTCTGACAAAATTTGCTGTTCTGTGCAGTCAGTTAAATAATTTGCAGCTTCATCTTCTTTTCACTGGGAACATAGCTGCTGATCCTTCAGCCCCTCCTTAAGCTTGTCACCTACCATTGGCAAGAACAACATGGTTGGTATCTGAAGGTTGGGACCTAAAATTATCTTTTGGCATGGTTTAGATCCAGCAAAAACAAATGTCATAAAACATTATTATGGTTTTACTCCTGATAGATAAAATTCACTTTCACAGCTCATTCAGGTCTCAGGTGTAAGATGTTAATTACCCAAATCAACACAAGCTACTCATCATTTATTCCTATAGGCTATAATTCAACAAACTGCATAAGAGTGTGCTCAGCTTTGGGAATTTGAATGGCATCTGTTTGAGAGTATATGGCAGTTCCTGACCTGGGCTATCAGCTTCCTGTGGTTTTAGGTAAAAGAAAAATACCTTGTTGTGATTTCAGTTTAAATTCTAAACAATGACTCTTGGAACAAAAGTCTGGACTCTGTATTTAGGCTTTTGAGAACAGAGGAAATTGCAGTGTGCATGGCTTTTTTTTTTCTAATGAACAAAAATGTCACCCAGAGAACTCTGATTATTGATATATTTGTGTGCTGCAAAACCCTGTAATCTAAAAATATTTTCAATATGTAGCAGAATTAAAAGTAAAGTAGAAGTTAAAACCTTATTAAAGAGTAAGTTACAAGAGTATTAAAACAAGATTACATGAGTAAGTTACTCTTGCACACTTAACATATGACCTGACCTACTGCAAATACTTTTCTGATAGTATTAACATTTGTTTAACCTATAACATTAATTCTTTGCATCTCAATAAATCTGACTATCTTCCCCCTGCATCATCAAGAGACTGGCACTGACAAAGAAAGTCAATCTGCAGCCCACACACAAATAATAGCTTTCCATTATATTTGCCATTTCACCTGAATAATTCTTGATAATCATGAATAATGATGTTATTTGACATTCTAATGATATCATGCTGTGCAACTTCAATCCATCAGTCACTGTCAGGAAGGTCAAATATTTGTATTCCATTACATTATACAGAGTTCATTAAACAGTTAAATGACATTATACACCTTAATTATACTTCCAAATGAAACTAGCACGTATCATTTAGATTTTAGTCTATGTGATGCATCTCCATTTAAAAAAAGGATCGTGATTTTGAATATTCATTTGTGACAATGAAATATATTGAAACTTCAAGCAACGGTTTTTCAGCTCTATCAAATCCTCATGTCAAGCTGACTTTACTTGATGCACCTAAATGCAATGTTCTTCCCAGCCTAAAGAAGTTTATCTTATTTTCTGCTGTGTTACTGGAGGTTACATCTAAGTGATCCTAACAAGTGTTCAAATATTGAGCCATAATAGATATAGAGCTATATGCACTGTATTATGTTGTGATGAGAATATCATATTTAGCTAAGAAAATACACAGGAAAAAGAAAAGAGGAAAAATTTTGCTGTCAGCATTATTTTCTTCTTTTTCAAAGCACTTAAAAGTTTATCTCAATAGAACCCAAAACCTACAAAACTATCATAAATTAAGAGAAAGAAGTGTATTCAAGTGTAGCATTAGAAGAGCACTATTTTAATAACACTTATTGTTCAAAAACATTAAGCTCTCACCAGGTTATCAGTGTAAATATTTACTGTTATGGCAAGTAATCAAACAATATCTTTTTTACATGAACATTTTTTTCCTCAAAATTGTTTTCCTTGACAAGAATAAAAAACAAAAATGATTCTTAGGATAGTCATTAAGTATCCACCAGAAGCTATGAACTGATTTAAGTGGCCTTTTTAAGAAATTATAGCCTTTGTGATTGTACTGAGAATCTCCACTCAACCACAATCTTCTAAATTAGACCCAGACAATAGGCAGAGAAATAAAAAGATTAATACATGGAAAAATATGCTTAAAATCTACAAAAACTGTAACTAGGGACAAGACTTTTGTTAGATTAATGTAGTTTGTGAGCTTACAAAGGACTTGCTAAAATGCAACTTGCCTCAGCTGCTAATCAGCTTCTTCCTCAATGAGTCTAATATTAATAGACCAAACCAACTTTGTCATCAGATTATCTTGAATTCATTGCATAATTTTATGTATGGGAAAAGAAGTAAATTCATTAGATTACAGCAGACATGAGGTGTCTTCTTCAGGCTTTTTGTCTAGCTCTAATTAGATGGGCCATATGATTTTAAGCAATCAGAATCCACTCAATTATGTATGAAGCTGAAGAAAAAGCAACCAAACACCACAAGTGAAAAGGACATCCCCCCTCCTGCTCCCAGGACTTGTCTCAAAGCATTCACAAGCTACATTTGATGACATCATAGATGGAAATTAGATGTTAAAGCTCATTTCAAAAAGGCAATCAATGCTTGCTTGCTCTTAAAAAAGTGTTTTGTTTTGGTTTGGTTTTTTGCTAGAGTTTAGCAAAATATCAAGAATTCTGTTGAATTAAATTAATCAATTGAATTCTGCCTATCCACATTAGCTAAGCATTACTTACAGAGTGATGTTGGCAGCCCTAATTTCTGGAAGTAGAGTTGAAACAACCAACCCAATACAGTTTTGGAGAACAAATTCAGACATGTTAACTGAGTGAACAACTCCCATCATATAGACCTAGATAATCTAAAGAGATGAAGTTCAATTATCTTTGCTTTTTGAAGAACTGGGAAAAAAAACCACTTCTTTCCTTCAGATCACCTGTTCTTTCACTGTTCTAAATCTCTCATAGCTGCCAAAAAGCACTGGAAGGAACAGGGAACTAAGCAACAACCTCCTTTCAGGTTTTGGAGTTATTCCCTATTGTTTCTATATCTTCAGTAAAATTCATTTTCAAGTTAAAGGAAAGTCCTTTTAGGTGTCCATCATTCAAGATATTTTTATAATCTGAAGTTAAGCTGCTCTGTCATCTGCAGAGTCAAACCAAATTAATTTCTTTTCTACCTCCTTTTGTCAGTGCCAATGAATCATCCCATCCTTATTACCAAAATCCTGCACAGAGGTGAAGGCCAGGCCTTGGGCATCAGTTTCTAACTGAGGAGATTGAAGGCACTAAAGTCTACAAATATCAAGTAAATGGCACACACTATTACATTTACAACATTCAGTAGGGCTAGCACAACAAATTCCAAGGAGCACAACAAAAATATTGGATGCCTTTTTCTTTTCTGTGGAATTGGGATTTTAAACTTCATTGTCACCAGAATCTGCCTAGAATTTTTTAGGGTTAAATTAAGCCTCAACTGTGGCTCAACAATTTGGGGCCTCTGCAAGGCAAGGTCGACCAAAATAGCAATAGGCAAGGCCCATCCCAAGGATGAGTAAAGATAGGGATGAGGCAAGGCCCATCACCAGAAAAGATAATAAGGAACTTGGAGGAGGGCACTTACTCTGAATACAAGGGGTATGCATTCTGTTAGCTTTTGGCCCTAACCAGTTTGAATGATGACTTAATGGACATCTAGAAAACAGATTACCTTGTAAAAGAATGCTGGATCTTGTAAGCAATATCTAAAGTTGACAAAATGAAATGATAGCTGCCTTCTAATACCATCATTGTATCAATCTTATTATGATGTCATATTATCTCTGCATTATAAAAAAAACACTGATTGATGATTAAAGTTGTTCCTATTACCACGAGTACAGGACTCGCCCAGTCTCACCTCTTTATCTACTTCATTTTCTTCACTGCATTCATAACACTCAAGAAGAAGAAGAAAAAAATCCAAAACATTTAAAGGCTAACATTTTGAAATCAAGAAACACAAAGCAACTAATATCATAAGATAAAACATGCCCTGAAATCTATTTTAAACTTTGCTATTTGGGCAAATTGAATTGCTTTTCAGTATACTCAGCACACTTGGCTTCCCTTTACTTAAACAAAATACAAGCAATCCAGTAGTAACTAAAAGTAGTGATATTTAATTACTTGGTATGAATGACAGTTGTTGAAGTTTTATCACTGTGTTGCATATAAAATATAATTACATTAAAAGTAATTTTGGAGGTTTTGTTTCAGTATTATACTGAAGAAAGCAGGACTGACATAAAATATAATCGGGAAGTCACAAAGGACCTTCCTAAACAGATAAGCAGAATTCTGTGGCTCTGGCAGCAGAGGCTTTGCAGTGCACAGCAGCTCAACTGACAGTGAACAAAAATTAGATTCAAGATTTGGAATAACATTAGGTTTATATGAGTCTGTTGGCTTTCACTACATTCCAATACGAGACAAGGAACCCACAGGGAAACTCCTCAGGCCTGCAAATGCAGGGCAGTCAAATGCCCACTGTCTCTTGTGAGGAAAATATTATTATAACTCCACATGGTTTGTGTTACTTTTATGTCCAGTATTTGTATGGGCATTTTTAGGTATTAAGGCAAGTACTTTTAAATACATGATTTTATAGGTTATATGTTCCCAAATATCTGGATTCCAATTGGAAAAGATTCTCAGATCCCTTAGGTTTAAAAATATCTTACACTTTAAGCCATCTTCTACCTTTGTGGACAGAAACAGACACTAATCTGTGACTACTCACCAACATACAGAGTAAAGAATAACTGAAAAACACATCTTATTTAAGGACGGACAAATATTGATCTTTTTAAAGGTAATGAAGCTGCCATCCCACTGCCTGTGAGCGAAACAATTATCACAGCAGTGATATCATGACCTCAGAAATGGCTTTGAAAATGTAAGCCAAACATATATGGCTTTAAAAACTTAACCACTATATTAAAAACAACATGAATTAAAAGAATACCTTAAGTATTTTTCTCCTCAAACCTGCAGGGATAAGGAACATAGCTAGGTAGTCTCTATGACAGTTGATAACATCATA
Source organism: Calypte anna (assembly GCF_003957555.1). Taxonomy (NCBI): domain Eukaryota; kingdom Metazoa; phylum Chordata; class Aves; order Apodiformes; family Trochilidae; genus Calypte; species Calypte anna. The sequence continues at coordinate 13,394,796 of NC_044258.1, forward strand.
TCCCCTCACTCAGCAATTCAGTAAAGTGATTTTAAAAGTAAATACATATCCTTAAGTTGTGCAGTAAATGGGCACAACAAACAATTGCAAAAGCAGTTGACAAGTTTTCTTGCAGAGATTAAAACGTTTCAGTAGGAATGGAAAGTAATGAGACAGAAGATAGTTATTGCTGCTGAATCCTCTGACAGATCAGATGACAATCCAGATTCAACTTTATTTAAAAAGACAAAGCATCTCTCTGTGCCTTTTCAATCATGACAAAACGTAATCACCACATCACATTATCTTCTTTACTCTGATATCTCATAGGCAATCTAAAATGGTCCCACTCTGGACAACATTTCAGCTGAGGTACGAAGTTAAATTCATTTAGGTACCATCGATGTGACAGTTAAAGATCAAGCAGTGTGAGAAAATACTCAAAGCTTGACTGCATAACACTGCCTTTGCCCTAACACACTCCCCCACTTCCCCCACACACCCCCCAGTACTGTGGAAAATGGAGGAATATCTTAAAAACAAAATATTTGTGTTTGTTTTGGTTTTTTAATAAATAGGCACCACAGTAATCCAATATTTGCACAGAAGGGGTCCTCACATTTCTTCTGGTTGTTTAAAATATTAACATTTTTCTCTTTCATTTAGCAGTATCAGACTCTTTGTATCAATTTAATATCAAAATACTTATTATTATGCAACCTGCTATTTAATTTAGAAGCATCAAACCCCATTGTATCCCACATCCAATTCTCCCAATTCTGAAACGAGGCAGCTGCATCATCCACTTGAGTTGCACACAATCCCCTCCCAGTTCTAGCAGTCAATTTTACAGATTATCCTCTTTTCCCCAAGCACTGTAACATCCAAATGAGCAGCAAAATCCATTGGCTTCTCTGAAGCCAATGAATGTTGAAACAAATACAGCTCTTAACTAGAATAAAGAATTTATACTACATTCCAGGGTTAGATTAAAAGAAACAATGCTGCTGTGTATGCCATGTGAACAGATCAGGCTTTTCTTGCTTAAAGATGAATAAAACCAGACCTAATGATTCTAAGGGGAAGAGGGGATCTCATCTCAACACAATCATGACAAGAGCAAACTTTAAATGCAGGCAAAGGAGCACAGCACAGAAAGATCTACCTGAACACAGCACTACAGCCCCTTGCTTCCCACATAAACCTCATTATTTCTATGTCAGGCACCTTCAGTGGCTCACCTGAGCCTGAGTGTTTCTCACACAGTCCAATTTGTTTTCTCTACAGTGCTCCAGTTTGAATAAGATTTGCAGCAACTCCATTATTGTTAATGACTGTAACTGAACTATTTCCTCAAACTTTTAAGTGTGCAAAACTCAAGCACATGAAGCAATAGATGACATGCTGATCTCTGCCTGATAAAACCAAACGAGATGTTAGAAGCATTAAGGAAAGCAGATGAGTTTGTTCTAAATTCTCTCCTATTGTCCTCTTTCAGCTGCCTATGTATGTGTCAGTGTGTAAGATGGTTTTGCTCTTTGTTTTCTGCAAACATCTGTTTGCATTGGATCCTTTCAATTAATACCTGACTTTCATCTAAAAAAGATGAATCAATGCCATGTGGTATTTTATAAAAAAGTCATAATCGATATTAAACATATTGCTTCTTATTTTGTAGGGGAACTGGACAGGAAGAGAGGACATTTTAACTGTTTGCTAAGTTAAAATAACCTCAGCAAAATATTATGCTAAGTCAGCATGTTCCATTAACATCATTTTTTTCCAGATTAAGATAAAAATAGAGTTACAAAACTCCACAGTATTTTTGTCATGAACTTCCTCTAGGTCAAATTCATAATTTTTGTGAAAGACAAGCCAGTATAACTTATTTTATTAATATTGATAGGGTCACAGTAGGGGAACATTAATTGAGCAGAGATGTCATTAGCATCCTTCCACATGACTGGACACTAATGAGGTAACTTTTTTTTTTTTTTTTTTTTTTTTTAAGTCTTCCAACTACCTAAGGGGGGTAGTAATTCCATGCTTTACATTCATTTAAAAGGACAATGGTTTTTTTGTCAGACACAGTTCAAAATAATTCTATGTGGCTATACCTTGAACACAACTCACAGAAGTCTTTAGACTTAGAGATACAATCACTAATTAATCCTAATTAGTTAGAAGATAATCAGAATAGTTAAACAGACTTTTAACAAATTCTAAATTAGTAGTTAATAGACAGCTAGCAATATAGTAACTTTATGTTTCTTTTCAAGTTTCTGACAGGAATATCAAATTTCATATAAGTCTGCTGCATCTGTAATTCTTCATTACTATTTTCATAGTTAAATTATACGCCCTAAAAAGTAAGACCCACGTGGAAGGTTATCCCATCACCCTGACTTCACTTCCTAATACATATTTTTTACTTTTACTATATCAATTTTTATTCTGAAGATGAGATTTCCTTTGAAAATAAAATGACAAAGGAATGACAAAATGTAGCACAGCTCATTGTTGGCCCAGCAGTAGCCCACTTGATTCAACCAGTGAGAGAAAAAGAGATCAGCTATTCTAATTTCCTCCATGTCAATCCATAGATTCCATCATTAACCTTCATAAAGACAACAGCTTCTTACTAAGCTTAAAGAAAAGTCCAATCTTGATTTCAGAATACCAAAGAATAGCAAATGCTCCTCAACTCCAGCAATTTGTTGAAGTCATTAAGCTATTCTCAACATTAAAATAATAAAATAAAAAAAAATAAAATTAAAATCACTGTTGATAGTTCATGTATCTCCAGATTCAAATTTATGATTTATGATCATTATTTCTTTTGTTAATCTAAGACTTTTATTCCTGGAAATTTTGTTCCCATATTTTATACCAAGTCATTTCAAATTTTTCTCTGTCAAAATCTTACATTCTGGCAACTTTTTATATTCCTGTACTGCCATCTCATCACACTGTCTCTACATGTTGAGCTCTTAAACCACCTGAAATCAAGCCACTGAATAAACTTATTGCCCCTCTTCCTGCTCACAAAAAAAAAAAAAAAAAAAGCTGTAATAAGGAGCTATATAAACACTACCCAGATGCATCTGAAAGGTCAAAATAGGACAGCAAACACAAATCTATTTCCTCTCCCTTTTCTCTACTTCTTGCTTCCCAAATCACACATTTTGAATTCAGTAGTATCAACAGAAATGCAATGTTTTCACCACTGGGCTCTGGGTTCCTTCCCAGCCAGAAAGGTGATTTATTTCCTGAACTATATCCTTAAAATATATTTTTCTCAACTTTATCCTTGGAGTATGAGTTTAGCAAAGTGAACTACATACCACATGAGCTAGGTTCCTTTCCAACTATATCATCATTAATGAAAATGAGCCTAATAAATGTTTCCTGAAATGTGTGCTAAGCATGCAACTACAATGCCTGAATTCTGGTGATATTAATTTCTATGGGATAATATAAAAATATAATCTGTGTCAGATATTCTTTCTTCTCAAGCAGGCAAATTCTACACAGAAACCACAGAAAGTACAGAACCAAAAACCAGCACATTTGTAAAATACATTCATAAATAGTTATATTTTTGCATCCTCCTCAGAACAAACCCTTGTATTCACCTGCACAATGTGCATTTGACCAGACTGCATAGAAAGCAGAATTTCCAAATTCATCTATTTAAACCAACACAAGTTGCAGTGGTATAAAACAAACAGCAATCAGATCATCTCAATGATTTCCTAATTATTAACTGTTAAAGATAAAAAAGATCATAACCTGAAGCTAACTGCTGTTTGGCAGCTCTGTAGAGGGGTCACTCATCTGAATGCTGTCCGATGTTAAACCGAAGAGTATCAGTAGGGGGATTGTCAACTTCTGCAATAAAACATGAACGTCAGCTCAAGAGACCTCACTCTGAGAGGTGTTGAAGTGTATATGTTTTGATCAGAAATGGTTTAAGTCAGCAGGTTAAAAGGAAAAGCAAAAAGTAAAATACATTACCAAATGAATAGTAGACTACATACACTCGAGGAACCTTACAAACCTAAATAAAGGATGGGTGATAGTGAAACATCTGTATCAATCAATTATGCAGTCCATTCCTACTGTAGACTCTTTTTACAACAAAGTCTCCATTGTCTGCTATGTCCATATCTAACTTCACACAACACAACTTATTAAAACATAATTTACCCAATTACCTTGCTCAGAGAAGGTGCCTGACCCTTCCCTGAAGCTCTGCAAAGCAATTATCCAGCCATTTGGAATTGGTGCCTTTGATACTCTCACCCACCCATTCACACCCACAGAAGAACATTTCCTAAACAAATGGAGGAGCACAACTGAGCAGCTTTGGGCACACAGCAAAGTGGGAGAGCTTGTACTTGGTACCCTCCTGAGCAGGCAGGGGAGGTGAGCACAGCACTGGGCATGAGTTTACTGTGCTAGGGGGGTGAAGAGGATGAAAAGGAGGGAAGGGTTTTGTCCTGCTTTAAAAGCAACAGATACTAGAAGGGCTGAAGCCTAACAGAGCTGGGGCTTTGCATCTCAAAATTCAGTTATTGTGCACAGAATGCTTCAGTATAAAGTAATTGTGTCCAAATTCTTCCTTTTGTGAACAGTTTTCCCTAAGTTGCTTCTGAAGAAATATATATGGGTGACTTAACTCTATTCAAGACATTTGTGTCTGAAGTCAGTGAGTGAATATGAATCCTCAAAGGACTGAAAAGGTTAGCCTAGGGCATTATTTATCATTCCCTATGCCCTGGAGATTGTACAAGGATGACACAACACAGTACACTATTCCTTCAATTCTGTACATTTAAAAAACATTCCTGTTTATTTTTCATGTACATTGCATGAACTTTTTTTTTTTTACTTCTTTACTGTTGAAGGTTGTGCTGGTTTTGTCTGGATTGAGTTAATTTTCTTCACAGTAGTTTGCACAGTGCTGTTTTGGATTTGTGCTGAGAATAGCCCTGATAAAGCACTGATGTTTTTGTTACTGCTGAGAAGTGTGTACACAGTGTAAAGGCCTTTTCTGCTTCTCAGACCACCAGTCAGCAAGGAGGCAGGGGTGAACAAGAAGGTGGGAGGGGACACTGGTGGGACAGCTGACCCCCACTGACCAAAAGGTTATTCCATACCATAATGTCATGCTTAGCTATAAAAGCTGCTGAAAGAAGAAATGGGAGAAGGGCTGGGGTTCTGTCATTTGTCTTCCCAAGTAACAGCTGGACATGTTGGAGTCCTGCTTTCTTGGAGATGGCTGAACATCTGCATGCCCATGGGAAGCAGTGAATGAATTCATTTTGCTTCACTCGCACACACAGCTTTTGTATTATCCATTAAACTGTCTTCATCTCATCCCACAACTTCTCCTCACTTTTACCCTTCCAATTCTCTCCCCCATCCCACCACCACAGAGTGAGAGGCTGTGTGGGGTTTAGTTGCTGCCTGGGGTTCAACCATGACAGAAGTATTCTAAATACAAGGAAAACAAAATTATTACTTGTGAAATTATGAAATATTTCATTCATATTTTAATTCTGGTACCCCAAGGAATAGTTAGGTATGTTTCAACAGAAAAATACTATGTACTAGGCTCCTCAAAGCAAACACTAGATTCAGAAAACAAAAAAGATGACAGTTTAACATTGCATCATTAGATCTCATCTGATGAGATGCAACAGGAAATTCAAGTCAGATGCTCCTCAAATACGTACTTGAAGAAAACTCTGTTGAATTACACTGAATAGCACAAAATATTCCAATATGCTAGAAACAATAAGCAATAAATGAAATTTCCAATTGACTTTCCAGCAAATCTATTTTCATGACAAATGGATATTTTGCATGTATTGCATCACTTATGGTAATTGTGTGACATCTATTATGAATAACCATGTATTCCAATCATCTCTTTTAATTATATTCTGCCATAAGAGCAAGCCATGCAATACCTTGCTCAGACTCAGTTAACTGTGTGTGTACTGCATATCACATTCTGATGGCTATGTCAGGACAAAACATCCCAGGCATACACAAACTGTAATGGGAATGGCTTGTAACTGTCATCGCCTTCAGTAGTCAGAAACTATTTAAAACAAGAGAAGAAAAAAAAAAAAACCAGATTTAAATCCAATTATGCACTGAGAAAAAAAAAATCTTTTTATCCCTTTTGTTTCTAAAGTTCATCATAATTACTACCTGAATGCAAAGAACATGGTTATCTGCTACTGAGGCAGGCACTTAAATTTTCTCCTTTGGTCTTTGTTATCTATTGCCCAGTTTTAGTTGTTGAGTTTGTTTGGTTTTACAGGTATGACAAAAAGGATGAAATCACAGGCTTGCTCAATAATAATAGCTAGACTAGAAAATAACTGCTTGACTAAAAGTAATTATTTACAAGCAGGACTTAGCCATTTTTTAGGCAAAAATGCTGATTATTGTGTTAAACCTCAAAGGTTTAACATTTACCACTTTACCTTTTCTGAATTCCACCTCAGTTTCCTTGTCGCTTTTCATACAAAAGTTTATAACCTCTTAATGTTACTTCTTTATACACAACTTTGCTCCTCTGTCTTTTAAGACTGACTTCTTTTGAGCTGCTCCTTATGATGAGGCTTTTCTCAATAAACAGGTTTCTTGCTATGCTAAAATACTGAACTCTTCTCCATATAATATCTGCCACCTCAGTGACAGGGACCTCAAAGTAAATTCCCTTAAGTCATTTACTATTAAACTCAACCTGTAAGTTGTTATGAAAAATGCTATCATGCTTAGCAAGTTGTTAATGAGAATAAACATGACAAAATGGCAGACTGTAAATAACCAAAACCACCGTGTAATAAATATAAAATATGAACGTAAGCTTCATTGAGTCTTTCAAGTTTCAGAAATTAAGCTGCTTCTGCATGAAGCAATCTCAACAAAAATAAAAATCACAACATTGGGAAGACAGGAAGCAACTTCTATGAAACGTGATCTTCTATAGAAATCTTCAGCCAATTGATCTAAAATTTAGATGCATTCCATTTTTTTTTTTCATTTACTTAATATTTTTACAACAAGAACAGGCTTTCTAAACTGTTCTTTACTTTATGGGCATGATGTATGCATAGCACCAAATGGTGGAACTTGCAGACTAGGTTTCAAAAATTCTTCTGCATGTCCCTGGAGCTTGTAAGGACAAGCAATTCCACTTTTAGAGGACATATATTAGTAACACATCTTCAAAACTGTACAATGAGTGCCCCTGAAACACACAAAGCAGTAGAGGGTCATGTAATATGTGGTTTTCTTTAAGTCATTTATAATGTCCAAAACCCGATGATGACAAACAGGTGAATAAAAGGGATTAGACCTAAAGGGATTTGGAATTTTTTTAGCTGGATATCGGTAGATGTTAGCAACGTAGCCAAGAAATTTAATTGCACAGATCCAATCTGTTATGACACACAGTTTACAAGCCCATTTTTCAGAGATCTCATTACTCTCCATACAGCTAGGTTTGAAGGTCAGTGGAACACATCACTAATAAGAGACTTAATCCCTCCGTGGCATTTGGTAAGATGCATCAGGCTCCAAACTAGAAGCTACTGATTCTCCCAGATGTGGCTTTTTTAATACCTCTTCTAAATTGTGCTAAACCCAAGAAATTCTTATCATTAATCTGCTAAATGCATTTAATTGGTAACATAATTCATTTTCAAATCAGCAAAAAACCCCTTTTGATTTCATTACTTTCATTTTTTTCTATTTAGAATACTGGCACAAAACATTTAGAATGGGATTTGCATTAACACTTTTCTATTACTGCCACTGTAACAATACAAATAGAATAGGTAAATCCTTCTGGTGAAGTACATTCTCCTTCAACAGTCAGAAAGTCAGGATTTGAAGGGAGAAAAGTATTTTTATCAGACCACATGATACAGTTGAACTCCAGCTCCTCAAATAAACCAGACAGGCTCTTGTGCACATCACTCTCAATCTGAACTTCAGAAACAGCATTTCTTAACGTGAGTCAAACACCATCCATTTGTTTGTAGACTGCAAACAAAATTACTCCAGCCTGAGATAATTAACTGACCTCTCTACCACCACTACATTCAAGTGGTTTGCATACACAAAGCACAACACTCATATTTTGGGCTGTTTGAAGAGAACCTTTTACCCAGAAGGTAACCTGGGAATGGAGTGAAGCTGAGCTTGCTCTATTTAAGGAGGTCTTGACTGTGGTAGCAAAGGAACTTCATCTTTTTCCCTGTACTCTCTTCTTCTAGAGCTAATAAGTAGTTCACTTGTTACTGTACCAAACAACATTTGCTGTCTGCATGTGATTCCCTTGCAATTTCCAGGATCATATTCAGGTTATGAAGTATTTACCAAAAGCTCTTAGTTTTACCTCTTGCTAAAGAGTTAAAATGAGCTTGACTGCTTCTCAGCATTTTGCTAAAGCAAAATAATAACAATAACAATAGTAGTAATGCATACAAAGCTTCTGTAACAAGCACTAAAGAGCACTTTCCCATAGGGTTCAATAAGTATAATGTGTACTTGTAAAAGTGCAGCGTGCATTATTGCAATGTGTAAATGCAGATTTACATACTCTGCAATATAACTGAATTTTATTTTCTAAATCTTAGTTTTATGGCAAATTTTAACACTTGTTTAGGCTAAAACACATAAAATTCATAATTATGCAGCATAAATAAAGATGTGATAAATGTGTAATGTACAAACTAAATCTCAATAAACAGCAGCTCTGTAACTTTATGAAGAAATAAAAATTCATATACAGGCTGAACACTATGGGTTTCAACCAAACTGGTGAGATAGTACTACTGCTCATTGAGAGCCATTGTGCTATCTTCAGTAGAAATTCTGTCAGGACTGTAACTAAATATATAAAATTACTTTTAAAATCTATTAAAAAATAGTACTAATCTAAAGGATTATTTCTTTCTAACTGAAAATCTTTTAAGCAAAGCATCAATCATTTGTGACAGTATAGAGTATGTCAGCTTCAAGAAATATGGCAATTCTGACAGCATATGACAGGGAAACTCAGAGACAGACAAATCATACAACAAAGCAGACATTATTCTTATATTTCATGACCCTGGAACCCATCCCACCCATGCAACAGGCCCAGATCCGTTACATCTCAGCTTAGGGTGTTATCAAGTTTTTGAAGGAGCATCTGGTTCAGCTAATGTTTTCTCTACTCATTAATAATAGGAACAAGCTGCAGTAACTCACAGAACAGCACACTGTCTTGGCAACAAATAAAGACCATTAACTTCATATAGTGATGAAGATGCCAGAAAATATCACATGCTCTGGGTTTTTATATATGGTCTAGTCCCCACGACCGGAATATTTTGTTTTGGAAAACAGTAGATCTCTGTGGAAACTGCAGTACCAAATAGTCCTGAAAAATCCACTATATGACAATTAAATAAGGTCTGTCTTTTTTTTTCCCCCTTTCTTTTTAAGTGGAAAACACCTCTTATAATCAAACCCAGATAAAAAGTCACTGTAAAGTCTTTAATTTATTACACTCACACATACATGTGCACTTACTGAAGGAGCAATGCTGTCCACCACACATTTCTATAACATTGCTTGATCCTCATAACCCTCAGCTCATTGTTTGCAGCTGGAAAGCCTTTTTTTTTTTAATAACTAATTCAATAAACTGTTGAAAAGTGTTTTGTATAATATAGTACTGCCATAGATCTGATGTTTGTCTCTGTCATTACATATTGCATTCAATCAATTTACAAATGTTGCTGTGTTCTTTTTGTGCTAACTCTTCTTATGGCATCCTGAACACAAATCCAAAGATCAATACCCTGAAAAAAAATTGGACAACGCAAATGAATTATTTTATTTATAATAAAAGTCCTAGTACCCAAATGGATTCTACTAATCTTCAGAATCATTTTTCATGTTTAACACAAGATGAAAGCAAGTACCCTGCACAATGCAACAAGAAAGACAGTGATAAACAAACAAACAAATCAGTTCATATTTATTGAAGATATGAGCAAAACCATTTCAAGCTATGGATAGGAAAACATCAATAAAATGGTAACTCATTCACAAAGAATTTGTTACCATATTAAAGAGCAGAAAGTCCCTGTCAAACAGCAGATGGATTTTCTTTAAAACAACAGCACAGTTCTTCTCTGAACTACAGAAGCAGCAAGGCTCTGAATGAAATAATTTAAGACAAGTAGAATCTTAGTCCCTGCTAGTTGCATGAGCCAATTTAGCTCATCTTGCACCTTTTGTGTGACAGAAACAATGTCTTTGCTGACTACAGACATATCCCTACATTATTGCAGCCATTCAATAGCTACCTGTAAGATGATGACACAGTTATTGCAGGAAGCCCTAAATGACTTCCCAGTCACTCTTTGCAGAGCAGCACTTAAGCAAACAGGGACTCTTCTTTGCATAGAAAATGGTATCAGTACCTATATAAGCAGACAAATCCCAGCAAGCCAACACTATAACCAGCTCACCTCCTCCCCACTCCCAAGGCAACTGCTCAGATGGGCACTGCACACAGTATTCTCATCTAGGCTCTTGGCTCCATAACAAGTCATAGGCGTCACCAAAACAAAATCTTACCATTTCTGTACAAACCAGAAAATCAACATAGAAGGACAGCCCCAAAGCCAGTATCTCATTAGTAAAGACTGTAAACCAACATTATGTGCCTGGCTTCTCTGACATAAGACAGACAAACAGGAAGGGCAGGGAAGTCCTGTCTTTCCCTTTGAACTAAATGCAGGAACAAAGCAGGTCCACACTTCTCATTTTGTTATGGTAGTTGAGTGACCTGATGTCTTCAGACAGTGGTCAGAAACTTCTGAGCCTTTATGATTTTCCTGTTTAGGAAAGGGACTGACTGAGGAGAAAATGCACTGATCCTGAACACTGACCACATGAAGCTCTCCCTCTCCATTTGGTTGTGCCACATGAGATGACTGAGTTCCCTACTACTGTCAAACATGTGGAGATTTGCACTTACACAAGACTTACACCAGCTGAATGCCAGATATCCCTTACTCTGTAGTAACATCCCAGTTACTTTCTATTCAAGAATCTGCAATAATTACATCCTCACTCTCCAGAGATACTATCACAAACAGTTCCTGAGTCCATAAACTAGTGTAAACCCATTAGAAGTCTAATGCTGAGGTAGCTGAGGAGGCCTTTTCCAGAAACAGGGGAGCCTAACCAAGAATATTACATTCTTGCTATTCCTACTCTTGGTTACAATTAGCACAGTTTGACTTTCAAGTGTCAAACTGAATTCACAGGATTGGCAGCTGGATATAAACAAAACTTTAACGTGTTAACTGAATAATCATGCTTTGGCATTGTTCAAATCATGAATACTGAACTCCACGAGACCATTCTGACTGATTTTGTTCCTGAGTACAGCTTTATTTTAAAACTAATACAGCAAATTCACAACCCCAATCCTGTGTTCTGTTTCAATATGGAATTTCAACCTTAGTAGTTAATTAAAGCCACCACCTGGAGTGAGTCTGCTTTCAAACTGATTTCCTTTGTCTAATTCATACACATTAATATTTTATTTTCTACTGAAAAAAATTAAAAAAAGAAATGTCATAAGTGTGCCAAAGACAAGGCAGATAAAATTATTGCAATAAAACAAAGAAAATACACTTGTTACTGCCAGATCTTGAGATGAATGTTGTATTATATAGACATTTTAAACGCTTGCAACTGCAAACTGCACTATTTTACATACTGTATTTGAGCCTTTGCATCAGCATCTCCTCCAACTTTTTCTTATTGTAATGAGAAAGGAAAGAGGTTAGGTTTTTATTACCTGAACATTTATTCAGTGGAGAAACAAAGACTTCATTATATATGACAACACGAGCTATTAAAACAATGTGACGCTATAAAATATGCTGCAATACTCATTATGGGATAACAAAGCTAAACCTTGGCAAATAGATGTATCTGCCAAACAGTCAGCAATAACTATACAACTACAGTTTATAATCTTTAATTATTTAAGAAGAAAAGACACTTGTAATAATTAAGTTTTATATGCTGCTTAAATTGTCCCTACTAGGTGCTCACAAAAATTCAAAACAAATACCTTTAAACCTGAAATAATTCCTTTTTAACAACAGAAGTAACTGCCCACATCACTAATTAATTGAAAAAAATAATTACCTGTTGTTTTTAAAACTTTCCCAAACAGTACAGCTACTATTATATTTACTCTCTTACCTGGACAATGCATATAGTAACATAACAGAGGATAGAACAAGAGGAAATGGCCTCAAGTTGTGCCAGGGAGGCTTAGATTGGACATTAGGAAAAAAAAATTTCACCAAAAGAGTTCTCAGGCACTGGAATAAACCTATAAAGAGAAGGTCTATACTGAACAGTTATAAACTACAGAATTGACAGAAAAAGAGGAAGGTTTTCAAATTCCAGAAAAAATAGTTACGGGTTTAAAAAAAAAGACTGAGTTACAAGATTTTAAATTACATATTAAATTATGAAAGAAACAACATAAGAAATAAAGAGCAACATTAAAACTTTGAATAAACACCAGACAACTTTCTTCTTCTCCCAAAACACGTTCAGCTATTGCCTAACAAAGCTCCTACTAACATTTTACCCTAGACCTGAATGGAAATGAACGGTCTTAAGAGTTCCTGCAAATTTCCACCTTCAGCTACTGACATCAGCACAAGCTACACAGAAGCAGAATATTAATTAGAAAATAATATAGCACACTACAGAAAATACTAAATAAGTACATTGACCATCTTGCATCCTATATAGTTTCTAAATTGAGAATTTTACTTCCAACATGGGGCTTCATTATTTTATCAGAAAATGTGTGCACTATACAGATGGTTTATTTAATCCATTCCTACCTAAATTAATCAAAGCAAGCTGTCCCCCCAAAATAAAGAGTCTTCAGACAGGATTCTGCTGCCATTTGACAAATGGTGTACATTTAGCTCAGGGAAGTTGAAAATTCCCCATAAAGTAGTTACCACATCTAAAAATAAGTGACATTATTAAAAGGGAAGCAGGATGTGTTATTTAGCATAATATGAAATTTAAACAGTACCACCTCAGATACACTTTAAAACACTTTTAGTAGCACCTGGTTGTTTATACATCTTCTGTGGTGAAAAGGTCAATAGAAATTCACCTCTAAGGTCACAGTTGCTAAGCAACTGTTTTCAGCAGTTCTGCAACACCGATCAAGCATATTACGCTCCACTGCCTGGGTTCAGAATAAACCCAGGATGAATCCTACCTGGACTTTGAAGTACACTGAGCTCCTCCTGCTTTTCCCAAGAGAGCAGGTGCCCATCCTTGAGGCACTGCTCAAAAGGATACGTCCTGGGACCACTGGCTTCCGATTCACAAGAGCGAAGGAGAGCTCAGTCTTTAGGAAGACCACAGAGGGTTTGATAAGGTGCTGTCCAAATCTCAGCATGATAAATGTTAATCTTCAGGGTCTGAAAGAGAGAACAGATAAGATAATGAAGGGACTGATTTACCCTTTCCAAACAACCAAATTGTCTATGCAGCTTCTGAAAGAAAGTGGCTCCTAGGCTCACTGGGTGCTTTGAAAGGCTGGTCTAGGTGGAAAGTGTTTATTTCTAGAGCAAAGATTTTGCATATTGTTTCTTAAACCCTTTTCTCATCATCTTGGCAAGGCTATAAAATTCTAGACAGTGAATGCTACTTCTCCCTCCCATTTTCATTTGTTCTGCACTGTGTACACTTGAGTCGTATGTGCATGGAGAAGCACAAATAGTATTTCACACGCCCTTTGTCACAATGCAAATCAATGTACACGTGACTTGCAAAATAAACATTTTTTCTAAACCTCTGCACTAAAATTCTCAATTGAAGAAATAATTAAAAATTAAGGGAAGTACATTTTGTCATTTTCGATCCATGCTTTCTAGTTTAAGCAACTGAAATGTGAGTATGAGCAATAGCTGCGTGCAGCATTTTCTCACAAGAAAAGAAAGCCAAAGATTTCCACTTTCATTCACTAAGAGTTTCTCTCCTCCTGGTGAGGATGAAAATCCTTCTTAAATAAGTAATAAGTAATCCTAAAAGTGTCTATTTTAGGTCTTTAAGCCCTACAGTATTTAAAGTATTTAATTTAATCAGAAATATCCAAGGTGCTGGAGGGTAAAACATGAAGCAATAAAGAATTTAATGCGTCACAACAGTGCAGAAAGATCGGAAGCACTGCACTAACATTACATGCTTAAGCCAAGTGACTCATCAGAAAATTCAGTTTTATAAGTTGCTTCAGATGGATAAAGATAGTGTTAGTCATGTAGGGTCTTTTGCCTCAGTCCTTTTCTTGAAAGATTACTGTTGTATGGTGAGCCCCAATCTTGGTTCTTAATCTGTAAGATTTATTCAGATTTAAGGTCTCACTCCATGAATCTGCTTCAACAAGTACACATAACAAATCCCTCTAATTGCAGACACTTTGAAAATGTCCTTGAAAAGTGCTTCTTCTTTGAAAGGAAGTTGTGGCTTTTATAGCTATCTGATTCCACAAAACAACTTAATTAAATTAAATTAAGGATAACACTTATTCTGTCTACCAGGCTACTGATAACTAAAAGCACTGTTCAGAGACATGGATTACACTTAAACAAAGAACCAATACTTGAAAGTAACAGATACTGATTTCAAACCTGATGCTTTTTAATTCAATTTAAGGAGGAAGAGAACCTGAGATTTTGGCATTCACCAGAAGCCATCTGACTCTCTGCTGCCATAAGCAAAATAGTAGAAAATAGCAAGATAAGGTTGATGACATTGGAAATAAGGCCTTGATCCCATGGAAACTGGGAAAACAGGAAACTGCTACAAGCAGTTTCACAGGAAACTGCTACAAGCAGAGCAAATTTTCATTCATCTGAATTCTACCTACTTATTGCTTGAATGGCCTGTAAACAAGATGAAATCAATACAGTACAGGTGCATGCATGCTAGTCATGAAATGCAAATAGTGTGTGCACAAGGTTTCCCAGCTGACTGGAATCACCTCACTACGTCTGTTCCCTCAGGGACTTTCATTTTTCACATAATGAGTAGGTCATTGCCAGCTAAAACAGAAATTAAATATAATTGGTGAAAGATGTTTCTTCTTTAATGATAGTAGTCTTTCTAATCCCAGTAATAAGGAGCACAATTACATAGCAATGTTAGAAAATGAAAGAAATCCATTTCTGATAAAAGAAAATTTCAGGCCAGTTTAACACAGCTTCTATTCTGACTGTTCAGATCAAAAGTGTATTTACTCTTCTTCATATTGCACGTATACATTACACTGCCTATTTCATCTGCCTCATTTTCCTAATTAAATTTCCTTCAAGCTGTGTTCCTGCAGTTATAGGTGTGAATATACTATTAAAGACTAACATAGCAAGTAGACTAATTTTACAGGCACAATAGATCTCAATTCTGTATAACCTGCACTAGAAAAAAATTACACTGGCATTCTACATTACACCTTGAAAGAGAAGAGTGCTAAAAATAAGAAAAATGTTGAGATACACTGAAATCTTTTAAATATAATTACAATTTTGTAAAATTTGAGTAACAGGCACATCACCTTTGTTCGGCCTTTTATAAGTACTGCTCATACATTTAATCTATTTGAGAGGAAATCTAAACACAGGTCTCAAATCTCCAAGTTAAGTTTCGGGGGCTAGAGGTCTTTGTTTTGTGCTTCATTTTTTAAATAGCAGATGTTGTAGAACCATTCTTGTAAAATACACAGGAAGAACTCCAAGCAGAATGTAAGGTTCACCTAAAGACAGGTCCCTTGAACATCAAGATAGGTGTCTGCTTGTTCCTTGTCATCTCTAGAGTCAGAGACCAACACCCTGGAACACCACTGGAATTACTTTCTCTGTACTATGAGGAGTCATGGCACTAAATCTTTAAGGCTGTCTTCCTGCCTGCACTGTCCTCCCCTCCCATTGGATGCTTCATTGAGATGGTGCTGGCCTCCAAAATGCCCTTTTATTTTATCAGCCACTCACTCATCCTTAACAAGGTGTTGGGATCACCACCCACCAAGAAGCAAGCTCAAGGCTTTTGCTGAGCAATCCTGTGAGCACTGTGTGAGTAAAGCTACAAATCTGCTTGTAACAAGAGAAGACAATGCAAAATGGGCTAACTTAAAATGTGCATATTAAAGAAACTAATTACAATACCATTATCTCCGTGCTAATGTAAATGAATATTTTAGAAACAATCCAAGCAGATTTCTCTCAATATTAAAACTTGTCATTCTACCATATTAATGTCACCTATTCATTAGCTGCAACTCAATTTGACAGTAAAAACACTGCACATATATATGGCAAACAGAAAAAAACTTGGCTGATTTATTTTTAAGTCTTTAAAAAAATTGTATTTCTTTAAAAAAATTAGCAATATCAGACTTGTCACACATTGTAGTTAAGGGAACAAAGTTACTGTCCAGTAACTTAGGTTCATGGCTAATTTTTTTCAGCACATTTGCTGAGCTGCCATTTATCCGAAAAAAAATATATTCTTAAACACATTTGACATTTTTCTCTAAAAGGTTTGATTATATAAAAAGTGATGTTTTTACTTAAACATCTGAATTCTGCACCACGTTCAGGAATTGATGTAAAATGAGGAACTGACCTGCATGCTGTCTCCCCTCTCTTCACACACTTTATTATTTTTTACTCATTCCTTCCCCTCACTATCACTTTGTGAGGATGAAATCCACAAAATTCAGATTACTTATTTAACCCAAGCACATAGCAATGAACGTCCTTGTTCCTAGCAGCTAGGATTTACCATTTTGATCAAAGAGTATTTAAAAACACTAACAAAAACAAATCATTCTAAAATTACTCAGTTTTTCCACTAGCCCTTTGCTGCTAAGAGCAGCTTTATCTCTCAGCATCTTCCATTCCCACCGTTGTAAAAGACTTAACTACATTTTGATTTCTTCCAGTTTCAGAACACAGCCTCCAATTAAAAAAAACCTCTCCCTTTTCAGTGAGCCAAAATATAGCATGCTACTGCTATTTTTGTTCTGAAAAAGCCAGGAAGAATTAGGAAACTAGAAAAGGTGCTCAAGTATCTTTGACAGCCATGGCCTAGATTCTCTCCATGGGGGTGGTATTTAATGCTCCACATGGGGTTGAAAGGAAAAGCTTGTGTGGATTATTTTCCATTTTCACCACCCACAGAAGCTACTGAACAGAAAGCCCATTAAATTTGATGCATGCAACCAATTCTGGCGGTGTTGACAAGGATCAGCTTCTCACATATGCAGATTATGATGGACTTGAATCCACTACATGTGGCTGCCCCTGCTTAATCAAGCAGCAAAGAAAACATCAAAATTATTACTGTTCGAATATAGTTCCATTTACTTAGCATGATCAATCAAGCTAAATTACCTTCACTTAAAATTAAAAAAAAGATTGTGGTCTATTGCACGGTACCTAAGGACCTTAATGTGTATGATGCTAAGGGCCATCCATTTGCAGTCCCACTGCCTGCCTTTTCTCTTCCAGTTTCTGTTCCCTTTCACCAAAGCTGCAGCAGCTTTTGCAGCCCCTCTGGGTCAGTATTTTTCCATTTTGCTCTCAGTGTTGATCTCAATGTTTTGTACCTGGAGGTCCAGGTATTTTTACAGCAGATTCACCTAAGGTGTGAATATGACCACCATGAGAATCATCCCTTCCTCTGCTCCCTTCTCCTACTGCATGTTTATAGGTTTTGGATTACAGCACTGGACCCAAGAACATGCCTACACAAAGCTTGTCAACCAAGCAGAATCCAACCCCAAGCATAGGATGCTCCAGTTCACTTTAACAGCATCACAAGCAGGAACCTGAGGAAGGGCTGATGAGAAGCAGACAGTTCCCAATTGTAGTGGGCCTGACTGGGGTGGTGTTAACTTTCAGCACAGTAGCCTGTATGGTGCTGTGGTTTGGATTTCTGACTAAGCAGTGTTGATAACACACCAGCGTTTTGAAGCTAACCAAACAAAACGAAAGAAACAAGAAAAACACAGACTTCAGTCTGCCCATCTAGAGCTTCACAACTTTATCTGCCAATTGTGCCCAATTTTCATCATATTAGCAGAGATGATCCAGGATTATGACTCCTTTCACCATCATCCCAGAAGATGACATAAATCCAAAGAAGTCTGATAACTAAGAACTTCACAAAATCCATGTACTATGTACCAATGATTTTAAGGAAAATTTTTTATGAAATGGGATACAACCAACAGGTTCACCTCCTCATTGACTTCTACTGAAAGAGCAAAACAGGTACAAGCATACATATGCAATAAGAGACGTTCAGTCTCCTTAGTTTAATCTCCTAGGAACAAAACACAGCACAAAACACACTATGTTTTAAATATTGTTTCATAACTGGCATCCACCAAAGCTGTTATAATGATGCACAGAGAAATCAGGGTTTTGGTTTTGCCACATTAAGTCATTCTGATTAACATTACCTTTTGTGTTGTAATAACTACAGTGAGTATTGGAACAACCAATGGCTTTCATTAAGAAGAAAGACTGAATAATATATTACCAACACTAAGATCAAGGGAAAATACATTCTTACCATGGAAAAAATATTAGTATCGATCATGACATTTTTTAAAGCAGGAAGGTAAAAAGCAGAATAGGAAAAATTTAAGAAAATGCTACATACAATGCAGTAAATTGCAGAAGTTATACTGTGAAAATCCTTTTTTCTAGGGTAGATACCTAGGGCTACATTACATGCTAGAGGAAGAATAAAAGCTTGTGACATTTCTTGAGATATGTAAATGCAAGGAAAACTACCCTGGCAAAGGTAGAGATGGGAAAGGAAGGTAGCTATAGAGACCAGCACACTGCACATTGAGTTTAAACTCATTTCTTTTGAGGCTACAAACTCAGAGAGCTGACAAGGTGGGATGACTAGGAATGTTCTTTTGCTATACCCTTCAGTGGGAAAAAGTGGCTTTAAAATGCAGAGAGGGGAAAAAGCTGTCGTGTTTTAGCATTCTTATTTATTGTAGCACTATATAAAGTCACTTTATTGGTGACAGAAATACACACCAGGAGTAAGTCTTACCCTGAAGTGGCTTACTATTTCCCTAGAGTGAATGTAGTATGGATATCTACAGTATTGGACAGAAAGATGGAGCAAATAGAGCTGCAGAAAGCCAAGTGAAAAGTTCAAGGAGTAAAAGTCCTTAAGGAGAAAGGAGAAATGGGTGCTCCAAAAATTCCAGGACAATATAAATATACAATATAAACACAATTGGAAAGGAAGATGGCACAGGGTGTGCCATGGCAAAAGGCTGGTCCACACAACCCAGGGCCAGAACAGGATTACAAAAAGGCCATCCAAAAATAAGTGTGAGATGAGGAAGAGATGTTGCATTGTAAGTTTCCAGACACACTCCAGAATTTTTATGTCACTGAGAAACCAGCTACGTAATTTTAAAAACCTCTATTAACTCAGTATAAAATACTGAGGAATCATTCTCTTCATTTTGTTCTTTTTTCCTTATAATTTTTTTTATACTTAGCATCAGAGAAACTGAAACATGCAAAAAGTTTCACCTTCTTCAGATGTAAGGACTGCAGAAATAAATACAGCCTTTCTAAAAAGAAAATTGTCATCAAAAAGATTGAGAAAAGTTAGGACCCCAAGCTTCCCAATTTCTTCCTGCTTTTAGGCAATAGTCTATATTATTTTTTTTCTTACATATTACCACCTCACAAAATTGCATGAGTCACATAATCAAGCTGTAAACTAAGCAAATAATTCTGGTGTTCTAGTGGGGTTTTTTGTTTGCTTTGTTTGGGGTTTTTTATTATTTTTTGCTTGATTGTTTGTTTTGGGGTTTGTTTTTTCTCTGTATTTTTGGCAACTTTGCATCACTTCACATACCACCAAAAATATTTTTGTGTTACTCCTAACTTTTCAACATTAAAAAAAACCAAACTTGCACACACCAAAAAACAAACAAAACCAAAACAACAGGAAACAACAGAACCACAACAACAAAAACAACCTACCACATTTATGGTCACACAATTAATTGGAATAACTGAGTCAGTATTATGTTCTCATTTGTCAGTAAACCTGATAACTTTTTAAACAAGAATTGGGTGCCAGATGACTGTTCTGCAGCTAATTCTGGAACAAATTTCCATATAATCCACTGAAAGTGTTTTGGAGTTCCTTGCCAGCAAGCCTTTCTAATAAGATATTCATGAGTAATTAGAAATCTATAGACATGATTAAATCTTAATCTACAATATGCAGGATGAATGTTCAGGATGAAGCACAGAAAACTGGCAGAGAACTCAACTGGAGATCCTGTTGTAGAGTCAAGAATTTGGCTGCCAGTTGTCAAAGCTGATGCTATGATTTATTTGTGAATTCCTCAGATAACTCCTCAAACAGACTGCTAGCCCAGTTCCACAGCCTTCCTCTTCCAGTCCTATTTCAGTACCAGTATCAAATATTTTGCACAAATGGGCTATTTCTAGTGAAAAACTTTGGCCTGTCATGGCACCTCAAATAATGGATGTAATATGCCTGGTTCTTATTACTGAAATATGTACACGATACACGTGTACCACAAAAGCTACCCAGTAGGTATCTGTACTTGGCAAAGTTCTCCCTAACTTTGACTTTTTCCCCAATAGCAAGTTGTGCTGTAAGGCCACAGCAATACCATTAAGGTCTGGGAACAGCTGGTTTTAAGCAGCCTGAAAATGGTTGTAATTGTAAACAAAAGAGACCTTGAACCAAACTGAAAAATTAACTTTCTTTTGTTACTAAGTGATCACTTAACTTAACAAGTGCACTTCACAGTCAGGACAAAAACCTCCCAAGTGTCTACATGGAGAGTAGCCTTCCAGTTCCATAGGAGTTCTGCACTTGGCAAACTATGAGGAATGTTGTCTTACAAGCAAAACACAGGCTAACACTACAGAGGTGTTTAAAGAAACTGCAATAGGCAGGGCCACACTGAACACAAGACACATTTCATTTCTCTAATAACTGTCAGCTAAAGAAGTCAAAGAGCTTTGGAAAAATACATAGAAATATCAGTCCTATGGCTAAGTAAACAAAGGACTGATAGAAGAGCACAAGTTGACATTAAAAGATACAGTAAAGTCTTTTTTATTTGGTTACAGTACTTGGTTCTTTACTAATCAAAATTCTCCAAAATTAACAAAAAGACTCACAAATCACTTTTTAAAGGTTTTTAAGGTTTTAAAGGACTATGAAGTAGAAAGGGGTTACCTTGTATTATCTATACTACTCTTAGCAGCCAGCACTCCTAAAAGAATATCTGTCATAAAGTAAATTGGCTTAAAATAAACTGCCAACAGAGAAAACAAGTAAAATTGAGTACATGTAAATGAACTTTTTGTACAAAATGTGGACATTACACATACAACTCACCAACTGAAGTTTTCCTAAAAAGAAGACTAGTGTTTTGGTAGACTGTCTCATGAATCTTTCTGCTATTTATTTATGATTTCATAGAGGAAAGAAATATTTATATATATATACACACATAAATACACTCAATGGTGGATCATCCTTCAGGATGGAGGATCACCACCTCCCTAAGATTGTGCTCTATGGTGAACTTCCCACCAGTGCCACAAGAGGAGCCCCAAAGATGAGACACAAGGACTCCCTGAAACAATCCCTCAGCTCTGGCCATACTGACTGTCATCAGTGCTCCACTCTGGCCTCCAGCTGGGAGACATGGAAAGACACCATCCATAACACTGCTCCCTCCTTTGGGAACACACAGAGAATCAGTTTTGAGGAGAAGAGACAGCACAGAAAGAGCTGTGCCTTGGTTGTCCCCTCTCAGGACACTTTGTGCTGTGCCTTCTGCAGCCCCACTGCCTGTCCCACCTCAGCCTTTCCAGCCTCAGTGTGTTTGTGGTGAGCATGGGGAGAGCCCTTCTGAAATCTTCATTCAGAAAGCCAAGTCATGAAAACATAAATACACACATGCTATCTGTTATGAAAATAAAGTACATTTGGAAAGATTCTCTTAGCTTTTATAACGGAAAAAAATAACACCCCCTTCTAGGCAATACAAATACTGAATTAATATTCATTCACCAAATTAACTGGATCATGAACTTCAATATTCCAAATTAATCCTTCTCCATTGCAAAAAAAATCAAACAATCAAATTGACAAGGGTGAGAATTCAGATGTCTTGTGTAATCCCAATTTACATTCAAGCATTACGAATGAGTCTTAAATAATAAAATCATATATGAGTTTTCAACAGGACCTACTGCCTCTTCTCTGCAGGCAATTCACTGAAGAAGTTTTTCCTCCTTCAGAGAAAGCTCTGAGTTCCTGTGTGATACTACACAAAGTACCACATCAAACCTTCCCTTAGCCATCAACAGTGCCATGTAAATGTTCAGTTTACACAAATGAGATGCTGAGGAAGCTATGAAGACACAAGAAAAAGCACACCTGAAGCTGAAGAAGCCAGTGCTGGTTTATGAACACAGTACACACAAATGATCTGAAGGGCTCTAAAAAATCTAATCTTAAGTCCTAAAATGTGCATCCAAATTCAGTGAATTTTTCTGACCTTAATCTGTGTCAGCTCCCCATCTGTAAAACAGAGATAATACCACATCCCTCACTGGGGTTTCGTGGAGATAAATTTAATTTAAAACCTGTGATGCACTTGAATACAGTGGTGATGAGCAGCACAGAAAAGCCTATAAGGAAATTAATAATTTTGACTTCTGGGCAGGGCCTGAATCATTCACTGTAAATAAGGCTCAGGACCAAATAACAAACACTTAAGATAAAACAGCATCTTGAAGAGTTGAGCATTAATTGAGCCCTGTCCATTTTGTGTAACAAGTAAAGAAGAGATCATCTGGAAAAGTGTTATGTATTCTTATAATTAAATACATCAGCATAGTGCATATGCATAAGAGAAGCTGAATTAGGTTGCAATGCCACCCTTAATGTTAGCACTCTTTGCTCTTGCATTCTTAATAGCATTCCCTCCATGAAGTGTGTACGTGTAACATTTATATAAAGAGAATGAATTATGATCTCATTGTGAATCTCTGATTTCCATGCACAAGTGGTAATGAAAAAGCTTGGTTAAAAAAAAAATTGCATTAGAAAAATAAAATACCAAGCTTGCCCAGGCTTGGTAAATTCAGCAGGGCTTCTACTGAATTTTCTATTGAATTGCTTGAAACTGTCCAAGTGCTACTTCTGTTAACACTTACTATGCATTAGCATAAGAGACTTCGGAAGGGAAAATATACCTAGGGACTGTTCTTTCAATGTTTATCAAAGGCATTCAATTTTCATTCTCAACAATAACAGCAGCTGATATGTTCCCTTTGCTAGTTCCTGTGAAAATAAATCAGGCAGATATTAAACTAGAAGTGCACATGGGAATCAAGAAGATATCTCCCCAACATGCTCTCCAGGGCCTTCCTCGTCTCCCCAAGAAAGCCTCTCTGCACCTTGTAGGAGCAGGTGATGGCTGATTTTGTGAGGGTTTATATAAAAGTGTTTTCCAGTGACAACTCCAGACTCCATATACATGCTCTGAAGGCAGCAGGCATCAATTCAACAGTCCTCTGAGAATACAGTTCCCCCAGAAAAGCCCTGAAGAAACAGTCCTGCCAACTGACCCAAGACAGTGGACCCTATGAAGTCATTGAGATGACATTATTGCACATTTAATCTAAGAAGAATTGCACCTAGCAATAGAGATCACAACCAGATCCCACCACTTTCACCTGAAGGAGCTTCCTAGAACTCAAGTACCAAAATAGCACAAAGCATTCAAGGTAAAATTAATTTTTTCAATATTAAATAATTTGAAAGTGATCACATATTTACTGGTCATCTGAAACAAACAGATTTCCCAAAGAATGTACGAAATCTAAAGAAAATTCTCTAATTTCATCTGCATAAAATTATCAATAGTCTTTAAGTTAGCAAGATAAGTGAAATCCATTATAATGCAAC
Organism: Calypte anna; assembly: GCF_003957555.1. Lineage (NCBI taxonomy): Eukaryota > Metazoa > Chordata > Aves > Apodiformes > Trochilidae > Calypte > Calypte anna. The sequence goes on from NC_044258.1 coordinate 13,418,934, forward strand.
TGAAACATCTGACTTCAGAGGTTACTTAGAAGACATTCCTTCAAATCAACAAAAATTCACAGCATTCACTTTCTCAACAGATCTTACGTATTTATAACAATCTTCGTAGTAATATGAACCCAGAAAACGTTGTACCTAGAATATTCCATCTTCTCCAAAAGGGGAACAGAAAGCCAACATCTTCTAAATATTTAATTAGGATAAATCAAATTTACATAGTGGTATGCTGCATTTTCAGCTAAGGATGAAGAGAAACACCTCTGCATATCATCAGTACTTGAAAGTGTAGTCATTTCTCTTTCAGTTTGCTTACAGAATGTCTCCAGAGATTTTCACATTATTGTTCATGATTTCAGGTGCTTCTTTTATTTTTTTATTTAACCAGTTCATTGTTGATATAAGTTGGGACATTACAATTTCAACAGTAAAACATTTGGTACTTGATCAAAGTTTCAGATATGCCCTAAAATAATTGTATTTGCCTCCAGCAAATATTTGAGTTTTGAACAAAGCTTCTGATGGAAGCTGATGAAAATTACTACAGATTGAAATGCAGTGACAGATGTGCTATCTAGCAAGGGATTTCCCTGGAAATTTTCTAGTTTTCTTTCATTTATTTAGAAAAGGTTTATTTAAAATCTCTTAGGATGTGCTGAAGTACAGGGTCATGTAATAGCTGGTCTTAGGAAGAAAGGGAAAATACAGCTGAGAAACACACATAGTTGAAATAGTAACAAAATATGTAAAAACTTTAAGACTTAATTGACATAACATCAGAAACATTGAACACGGAAAGTTGTGCTTTTCCTTGTCCCTTCCCATCTCTTTTCACTGCTCCACTGAATGGTTAAAACAAGCAGAAGTACCCATATACCCTTCACTGAAAGTATTTATAAGTACACTGAAGAAAAGTTCTTTCATTATTGTTGTAATCAAGTACTCCCAACTTGTCTCTTAAATGGTCTTGGAAAAAAAAAAACTTTCTCTGCAGTATGAAAAGGTAAATAACTCATATTTTGCTATCTGATGTAGCAGGATGCTTGAATGCATACATATGTAGCAACACATGCAAATTCTGTTTACTGTCTCACTTAAATCTTAAAAAATCTTAGAAAATCTTTGAAAATTCACAAACTGAAGCAGTTTAATAGGTGATCACATCCCTTGAAAGTTTCATTATCTGTGACAGGAAGTTTTAAAAACTAATTTTTATTCTTCTGCTCTCTGAAGGAATTGAACTGATGATCTACCTTGAGTTAAACCAGGTTATTTGGTATTAATCCTGACAATTTATTCTTATTTTAACACATGCTCACATTAATTTTGCATTGCATAAATGGAGTGAAGCTTCCACCATTCAGCAACCCAGCCCGTCCTCTCTATGCTCCCCTTCGAGGCCCCAAAATGCCCTGGAATGAGCTCACTTCTCAGCACCACACTGCTCCAGTGCTCCAGCACAGAAACCCACTGCCACCAAAGTGACCATTTCCTGGATAAAATCTTTCAAGTGGAGATTTTCTTTTGTTGTTTTGCTTGCATGTAACAGACTCCTAAGATGGTTACATGGACAGTGAGACTCAACAGCTAACTACTAAAATGCAGCAAACCATTCCAGTTCTACATGCAGAGTGTCTATTCCAAGCTGAGATTTATGGATATGTTTACTTTAAAGAATGCAATCCGGGATCTTACTCTAAGATTTAGGACTGATATTTTGTAATTCATTCTTTTAACTGAAGAATGTATACAGGTTGCTATAGCAATAGCTAATCTGTATTCCTACATCTGAATACTCAAAATTATTGCTTTTGCAATGTACTTTGACACGCATCTCTTCAGAATGTACAGCACAGGGTACCACATTTCTAGATTTTCTGAGGTGCAGCCTCTCAGGTTGTGCCTGTGCCCTGGACACTTGCACTGCTAAAACAGACAAATGTGCTTTCAGAATCTTTGCACTGATGATAAAGAAGCTGCTCCACAGAATCAGCAATTTGGGATGCGTAATCTCAGATGAAAAAATTTTACAATCTCACAACAAATCCCTGAAGCAACTGCATCCCTTGAAATGTGATTTGAAACTCATAAGCAGCGTGGGGAGTTGCCACGTTCCCCCTTAGTGAACACTTGCAGTTCTGTGCATGGAGGCAAACAGACTGCACTGACCCTGCTTTGCAGGGGATTTACCTTCCAACAGACACAAGGAGGAAACCAGGCTTGTGCTTTGCTTACTCAGAAGAACAGTGAGCATATTAGTTATATGCTGCTTATTTTACTAACACTTGGTGCACGCATGCACAAACCTATATCCACACAACAAAACCAGGAAAAGAGGCAGTTCTGCTGCTCATATTTTGTCATTATTTCTGTGATGGAGAAATACCTCAGCAAAGCACACTTCTCTTCAGCTAATTAGGCCCCTTCACCCTTCCCATACACTGGTATTCCCTATTCCTACTGAACACAAACATAAACATTTACTGAGTACACAGGAAACAAGCCAAGGTACCAGAAGCCAGAGCTATTACTTCTCAAGTTCAGAACATAGAATTTACCCACCCAGGGTGTTCAGGGAAAAGACAGAAGGCAGCAGGAAGATGGATGAATCTGGACTGAGAAGTCCTTGATTCCACAAATAGATCTTGCTAGTACAGTAACATACGAATGATCAGCTCTTCCCCAGAGGCAACCCTGTCCCCCAACAAATGAAGGTATGGAATCTGATATGACAAATACTGATTTCCCAAGAGGAATTTGTTTTCTAAACACAAGCGAAGTATTATCTCAAATCAGCAATCAACCTCAGCAGCAGTTTGCATTTAAAGACATTTAAAACTATTATCCTATAGTGGATAAGTATGCATTTACATACAATTATTGTATTGATTAGATATAAGTGTTACTATACTTTATTTCTGAAACAACACTATTTCAAATCACTTTCTCATCTTATTTTGGTTTAATTTTTTAACAGCACAATCTAAAGCCTTTTCAACAGGAAGGAAAAATTCCGATCATCCTAGAATCAATTTAAGGTATGTTATCAGAAATCCTACTTACAGCATCAATACTCTAAGACCTCGAATTCTCTGCTGTCACTTAGTGCCACTTCATTTACATATATCAGGTAAATTGCCCATAATTTATTTTACTACTTGAAAGAATTCACGGCCTATTCCTGCAGTCAATGGGAATGGATCTCCCATGTGTGAGACTGGTATTTGACTCAGATTTCACTGATTAAATAACAAAGTTCCTGAAACTTGAAGAGGAATAAGAAGTGGATTATAAATGGATACACCAATCCCATTTAAGATGACATAGTCAAGATTCATCCTATTCTTTCAGAATGTATATATAAAAACAGTAGTATGAAATATCATGGAAACTTGAAAATCTAGTTCTTAACTGGTATACATAGTTCCTGGCCATTCCTCTGATGAATAAAGGACATCTACTACTACCCCCCTCCTAATTTATTCCATTAACTCATTGTCTACTTGCACAATATTTTGAGCTGCCTTTACAGGGCAAAGAGCAACTTTTGCAATCAAAATTAACTCTAAGATGATACTAGATAATTTGCTAAGTCATCTGATTAACTTTCAGCAGTATTTGTACTCTTTCACATGGTATGTGGCAGAAGTATTGACAGAAAGAAAAACAGAAAACATCAAAGGCATTCATTAGGTTTTAGTCTCCAGGAAATGCCAGGTGATGCAGTTGTGCTTTCAACAATGAAGAGCTGCAGAAACAGATCTGGATAACTTGTGACCCATAATTCTGAGAACTAGCAAGCAAAACCAAAATCCACAGATTGGGCAAATCAGGTGATTATGTTCTTGCTAGCATGAAACCAGCTAATGGCAAAATACTGGAATGGTTGATATTTATCTTTATTAATAAGCAATTGAAAGAGATTAAAACTACTACAATTCAGGAAGCATTTATGGGAAATAGTCAGCAATCTGGAACCTAGAAAAAAAATTTCAAATGCATTTGAAAAATTCACTGGAAAAAAGCAACAAAAAAAGCTGCATCTTCAAAATTATTCATATTTCCACAAAACAACTTAGCAGAAAGTGATGTTTTCATTAAGAAATTGGAATTATGTAAAACATGAAATACAGAAATTAAAACAAAGTTAAATCATTAGTAGATATCAACAAAAGGCTCAGACTCATTAGAATTTAGCTGAACACTACAGAATTTAGCATTAAACCCAAAACTAACATTGAATTAGCTGGTATTTAAAAGGAATGCAAATCACTACAGATTAAACTATTGCATAATAGACTGGAAATGCTCTGAGGTACAGCAGGACACCAATGCCAAGCAAGGAGATGGCTTGACTGGGAAGCCTGAGCAAAGAAAAGCAGAGACTGTGCTAAACATCAAGTTTTAGAAGAAGTCTGCTGTCATATTTGCATATCCAGGAACCACACTGAGAATCAGCAGTTTGGAAGAGACCTGGAGTCATCAGAATTCTCTCAGAACTTGCAGCAAAGGGTTAGCATCCTCACTGGACACACACAGGGAAATCTCAAGAACATAAACAGAGGTTAAACTACTGCCTGTATTTGGCACAGATGCAGCCCCAGTTGGAAGAAGGCCTCATTCAAGGATCTCTAATTTTTTTAATCAGGTGGATATAATGGAGCATATTCAAGTGAGACAAACACAACAAATAATTAGGAAAAATACTTCACAAAAGGACACAGGACTCTACCTATCTTGCTTATTGAAAAAAGGCTTGAGGAGTGTCTTGAGTGCCAAAGCATCTGTAAGCCACAAAGAACTTCAGTCTAGAAACAGAGGCATAAAAGCTGCCATTGATGGAAAATATTAACTATTAAAAAGATTAGATTAGAAACTAAGTCCATGTTTTGTTCAGTGTATTTCTCTTAATGATAAGTTATTTGAATAAATTACCAAGAGCAGTAAATTTCTATCAAGAATAATTTTAACAAGTCAAGGTAAGCTGTTGTTTTGAAAGATCTGTCAACTATTAATTAATTTGGGGAAGTTGTACGGCTTTGTCCAGTGACTATGGAAGGTAGACTTCAGGTGACCACACAGGTGACTTCCTCTCTAACCTAAGAAATAGTTCCTTTAAGCAATCTTTCTGCTGTACACAGCAGGCTTACCAATATTTTTGGTGATTTTAGTGTTATGATAGTGATCACTGAGCAGACAGGTATAGTAGGGAACTGAATAAATGAGGTAATTTGTAATTAAAATAAAATGCAATTTTAATTTCTGTAACACCTTGAATGCCAGCCCAGCACTTATATAATAACCTACATTAATCTATATTATCTTTGCACCTTTTTAAAAACTTGGTTTGCAGCCTCTTTTCTCAGTGCCAAAAAAAATCTGCCACCACAAGCAGAAAAACCCCAATTTACTTTTAGATTCAAAATATAACTTAAAGAGTTTAGGATTACTATTGGTAGGCTCCACCAAATGTCATCACTAATCGTACATATGTTTTTATTTGCAATCAGGTACAAAACAAAATTTAAAAAGAGTATTACAGTGTAAACAATACTTAAAACTAAGTACAAGATTTCATTTTGTAAATAAGTAAACAAACATTTGGCTTTTTCTCTGCCTCTTCTTCCAAAAATTTTTAGCTTGAAGTGGGCGAAGCTTATTCAAGTGAAAACAAACAAGGCAGATGGTTAAACATATGTATTGTCTGGAATTCCATCAACTTACCAGTTACCAAATTACCACTATGTACAATTGCTCAACACCAGTACTAGAAAAATTAATTAATCCTGGGAGAGCTGAATAAACCAGCACATGGAGCAGTAGCCTTTCATTTCCAGTGGTCATTTTCAAGATTAGATTCCCAATGAAAAACATACAGCATAGTCGTAAATTTTCACAAAGATTCAGCTGCCACTGCCACCACCATATGTCACAGAATCTCTCTGGGCAGAAAAAATGCAGTTGCAAGTTAGAAGATTGATTCAGAAATTCACTTTTTTTTTTAATTTAGGAAAAAATATTTTTAAAAAGCCATTCCTATTCCAGACAACACACAAACATTTATTGAAGTCTCTGCTGAATTAAGAACTATTCTAAACATAAAACTGTTGTAAAATTTAAGGAAGGATACAAACTCAAAACCAACAGAGAAGTGCAGCACTTTATCTTCAATGTAGATTGAAGCATGCTCACATATATGGCTGGATGAACACGGGAGAAAAAGAAAACCAATAAAAGTGCTTTGCTGTTAACTTCTGCAACGCATATTCACATCCAACAGTGCTGGTGCAAGACCCAACAAAGGTTACTCCAGAAAAAGCCTTCCTCCAAGGGCACCCTAGGACATAGTAACTACATCCTATCTCTGCTTAGGATGCAAGGTGGATGCAATTCTGACAGACCTGCCCAAGTTAATGCATTCCAAGGTAAGTCTAAGAAGTGTAAAAGGAAAAACAAGCTTCCTACAGAGAACAAGCCTATGTACATTGCTCAGTACCACTTCAGGGAGACATAAGAATGAGGCAGGCCCATCCAGAGCCAGAAAAATGGCTTGTCCAGACTAATGACTCCTAACACACAAGTAAACTTTAAAGTCCTTTAGAATTCAAAATTGAACTTCACAAGCCTCCCACTCTAATGACTGCAGAGTTTTGAATAGGAAAGAACATTATTTAAAATGTCTCACTTTGCCTGAAGAGAACAATTATAATGGTTACACTACTGTATAAATACCTCTGCTCAGGGATCATCTTTGTTTTTTTTAAAAACAGAAGTCTAGTTAAAAATGTAGCTTTTTATTATAAGATAACGTATTTTTTAAAAAAATTTGTCTTAGCAGGAGACTATACTCTTTAGGGACTGAAAAGCAAAGAACAGAACAACCCAGAAGCTTAACAGCCTTGCAGTCAGTGGTCTGGCCTCTTGCAAACAGGTACAGAGATCAAGAGCAAAGCAACTGGCAGCCCTTTAGGCAAAGCTTGAATCTTCATTTTCTTTATCACAAGGCAAGAACAAAAAACAGCAAGAAAAGCTAAAGACTGAGCTCTGTTTAATATATATTGCCACATTATTAAAAATCAGAAAGGTATAATATCCCCTAAGGGACAGGATAGAGTTCTAAATATTCAAGTTTTTAAATTTAAGCATATCAGACCTGAGGTCTAGATCTAGAAGTGCAACTGAGGCTAATCCTCAGATGTATCTATTCCCTGTTCATATCATTTTCAGGTGTTTATATTTCAGTTCATGCTTACATGTTTCCTAAGTCATGTGTGAATTAATTTTTCTACCATAAAGGGAATAGCTGTAAAAAGATAAATAATTAATATTGATTTATCTTTATGTCAAGATTATTTCAGGATAAAACAGGGAACTTATTGTTCTGAACATTCATCCCAAAATGTGGGGAATGCAGACCAGCTACAGTAGCACTCAAAATACATAGCTTTTAAGGTTTTTTTTATTTTTAACTATAACTGTGTGGGTAGGGGAATTATGTGAACTAAGATGCATGAGATTAACACACAAAACTAAGAAGCAGAAGAAACACATACAGCAAGGCTTAGGGATATTCAGCCCAGTGAAGGAGGGAATTCATCCTGACACAAATTAGTTAATGGCAAAAAAAAAATGTGTTAGTGGGGCTACTCAGATCCCATGATTTATTCTTTAATACCTTCTGCTGAAATACTTTTGGGGCACATCAAAGAACAGGACAGCCTGATGTTGGTAATCCCTCTCACATATAAAAACTTTCATTACAGAGTTAAAGGCATCTTTCTGTCTGAGAAATAGGAACTGATAGGGGTTGGCTTTTTTCTATCCTGGGGAAATATCTAAGGCTCTTTCTGGTGGTGACACAGAATACTCTTGCCAGAATTTGTTCTGAAGGCTGCAGATGTGCAATATGATGAAAAATCTCTTTGATAAATGGGAAAGGGAGAGAAAAAAAGTTCAGCAGAACACTTTTCTGTGTCAGACCTAGAAAACGCTTTCCATTCTAATTAGTTTTAAAATGTTTCATGTAAACACTTTTCTATTTCTTCCTGCAAAGTTGTCAGCAGTAATTTTACAGAGGTGCCTGTACTCAACATCATCTCTTTTAGAAGCACAGAAAACCAACTTTTATTTCTCATCCATGAGAACTGCAGTTCCTTTCCCTGTTGCAGTTACAGTGGGATAGCCTGAGCTGGCTAAGGTGCACCCTCATCATTTCCATTTCCATCAGTGCAAAATTCTTGGGTGTTTCCCAAGCTAAAGTGCTGCACTCTGGTTGTCTTAATTATGCAGTTGCTGCAGTCTGCCTCAGGAAGGACTCGATCCTGGAAACCCTGCAGAACTCCTTATGCATTGAGTACTCAACAGATTTGGAGGTTTGCAAGACTGGCAATAACTTATGTAAAATCAAGCAGTCTTATTTTAATAAGCATATACAGAATTCCAAAAAAATGCATATGTAACAAAACTAAGAGAATAAAGTAACCTCTCAGTCCTTAAGCAAACGAACTGAATTAGAGTCATGCTTTTAAGGACATGGTTTAGTAGTTAATGCTGTTGGTCAGAGGTTGGACTGGATGATCTTGGAGGTCTCTTCCAGCCTAAACATTGTGATACTGTGATAATTTGATTTACAGAAATAAGTTTACATAGAGTTTTAACCAAAACTCACATCAAAAATTACCAGCAGTCCAGAGATAGCCAGGAAAAGCTGCCAAAGTTTCATAAAGTATTTTAAACAGAGGCAATTACCAACTGCTAATTTCTTTTTCAACCTAGGAAAATAAACTTCTTACCAGATACTGTAATATTCAACAATAAAGAATCTACTGTTCTTACTATAACTTACACAAAACGCATCTTTCTTGACTTCAGTGGTTAGGTGACTACAGACTAGAAAAGGATAAACAGTCCCTATGTTTTAGTAAACACTTTAAAAATCGATACAAATAATGCTCCAGTAATAAGAGCTGACAGCTTTGGTTAACTTCGTCACATTTCCTTCCTATCTTCATAGCATATCCACTGGTTTTTTAAAAAAAAAAAAAAAAAAATTAAAAACTCATTTTACTTCACAAAGTTCATGAAACTTTTAAAAAAATAGCAGCCAGAAAATAAACCTGAAACTTCACACTCCACAAGTCATACTAAATAAAATGTAAGGGTCTATGTCTAGGAAGAAGTCCCTGAAAAAACATTACATCAAGGACTCAAACAGGTGCCCAGAGTCACTGCAGTGAACTGAGACAAAAAAAGCAGCATGGTTTCTGTCTTAGACCTGCTCCAATCTGAACAGGTACAACAAATAGACATGGGGAATACACATAAACAAGTGGAAGGAAATACAAAACATTAGTCAACATGATAGTTTATTTGCCTTAAAAGGGTACAGACAGCAGGAGCCTTCCCAATGGTCCCCTGTGACATGAAACAAGGTTTCTCATATGGTAACGGTATCATCTTGCCTTAAGATCATTCAGTACTATTTTAGTCACATTTTCTGTTGCTATTTTTCTTTTTTATTAAAGTAGGCAAGTGCAAACAGCTTTAAATCATATTACCTTGTCTCAGCCAACTGTTCACCCATGTAGCAAACACAGTATCATGGTGTATATTGAAGTTCAAAAGTTACACTTCAAGGCAAGTTATGAGAAGAATGATTTATAATCTATAAATTAAACAGCTAGAAAAGCACCAGTTAGGATTTCTGGTTTACTGTTGGGGCAGTGGGGCACAAAAGAAGGGATTATTTAAATCTTTTAACTTTATATTTAACTTCTAAAACCTTTGTGCTTAGGACACAAATAAAATTAGTGCTTTAATGTATGTACAAGTAGTGGATGTGACAGCACTGGTTGTTCAGTCCATCTTCCCAGGGCACATTCATGTTGGCCACACATCCACGTTAACAGCACTGGGAATGTTCTGCTTTTGTGGACAAAGATTTCCACTATTATTTTGTGACAACTATTAGTAGTCAAATTCATTTCAGGAGCATTAATTCAAGATTTACTGACATACTGACTTTATGCAGAAAGTCAGATGTTTGCCTCCTAGCTACAGTCTCTTGGCATTCCCACAACGCAACCAAGATTTGATTTTCCTGGATTCTCCTTCACAAAGGACCATTAAACTTAATGCAAAAACTGAGAAGGCAAAGAGAGACCCTCCAAACTCCCTGTTTTTTTTAGATTCTGCCCAAACTGACTTGGACTTATGGTATTTCTTTAATCCGTGCTTCTGCCTTTGATGCAGCTATTAACTGAATGTGCCACTGACCTTGGCTGGATGACAGGGTAATCGTTTCCCAAGGATGAACTGCTCTTCAGCAGTTCTTTATTATCAGCCAGACCTGCAGTTTCTTTTAAGTACCAGCCATGCTTTATCTATTCTTTTGTTTTATATTTATAAAACAAGTTTATTTCATTACTACAGAACATGATAATAATCTATTTTATTTCCAGTTTGCTGTATTCCAGAGTACAGATTACCTTCCATATTTTCTTGCAAGACCTGTATGAATGTTAATTATTGCATACTAAACAGTTCTAAAAATTACATTCAGCTCATCCAAGCACATAGGAGGTTTAATTTTCTTTTCTTTTTTTTTAAACTAGCTCCAAAATATAGTATTAAGCAACCAAAGCTAAATTATTCCAGTGCCCAAAAACCAGATGCAGCAGAGCTTATCAATCTGGTGGTAATTTATAATTAGGGAAAACTTACTTTTGGTGCTTAGAGCTCTGTATGCTTCAAAATGAGAAGAATCTCCCTGCAGAATCTCCCACAAAAAAAAAAAAAAAACAAAGTAAAAAACAAGTAAACAAAAAGATGAACAAAAAACCCCACTAGGAAATTAGGAAAATGATGCAACATAAGGAGGCACACACTTCTGGAAACAGGAAAACAAATAAAAAAAACAGACCAAACAGAAAAAAATAAACAACAACAACCAATCAACAGCCAAACAATAAAATAATACTAAATCCTTTGTTCCTTTGGCAAAGCTATGATTTACCAATTAAATGGAGAACTTTTACATCCAGAAAGAAAAGTTTACAGGTACTGCTAATGGGCAGAAGATAACAATGTACATGTCTGGGGAAGGGAATGTACTAAATTTAATTTCTAAACACTCAAGTAGAAGCCTGGTACTTGGAATCTGCATGAACTGATTAGAAATTTTCTTAAATCATGGAAGAGAAATGACGTCCTGAATCCTCCAGTTAAGAGTGACACATGAGACAGGACAAAGGAGGAGGCTGCAGACACACTGTGCTTTTGCACACAGGACTGGTAAACAGATTGCTAAACCAGAGAGCTTGAAGTGCTGTAAAGTAGAGGAAGCTGAAAGGAAGGGTTCCCCAGTAGAAGCAGTGGTCTCACAGAAGAAGTGATCCCATAAAAAAGAAGCTCCTGAAGATCAGAGAGATGCATGGATCTGAATGCCTGGTGATGCCCTGGCCAGCAATGCCCAAGAGCAGGAGCTGCAGGCAGTGGTGCCACAACCTGATAAAACTTTCTCTCCAACCTTCCCAGAGCAGCAGTGATGTCCCAGGAAAGGGAAGCCAAGACCATGTGAGCACAATGCTAGCAGGGAGCAAGTGTCATAAGCAAGGAGACTAAAAGCTCTAATTCTGTGTGTTCTTCAACTAAATCCCAATATTTGGATTCACTGCAGGCTGATGACCCTGTCTTGCTCATGACAGGAATTTCTCCTTCAGAGAATCCTAATATTAGCTTCAAAAAGCTAATGCTACCAGAATTCTTAAAAGAAAATACAAGCAGACCAAGAGAAAAATGCAGAGTAGATAAAGCAAAGGAATCATATGATACAATCCAATGATACCTGAGAGAAACAAATTAAAATTATGACTCTTAGCAAGCCTATTAAGATTCCCTCCTACCAGATTCCCTCTTTAAATGGTCAGAGTAACACAGTTATTTTTATAGATGTATTTGAATGTATATATACAGTAGCATGTACATATGTGTATTTGGATCAAGTGGCAGATGCACAATAAACAAATGAAGGCAAGATGCTAGTGCTGCTAAGAGAAAGATTTAAAGACACATGTAGTAACATTAAAAATAAATTGGATTGAACTTATGAACTGTAGACAGCCCACATTCTTGGTTAGTGTACATAGTCTGAGCCTAGAGCCACAGCAGATAAATAGAAACAGAAGAGTATGTTTCTAAAGAACATGAAGCCTAATAAGCCTACCCATCAGGCTGAATTGGATAAACTTCCTGTTGACCAGCCAGTACCCTTTCTGATTCCCCTTAATGGCTGACTTCTCAGATCTTCAGAAAAAGATTTGCAGGTTCATGTGGCTTAACAGAAAGTGCACATATTCCAACAGCAACAATCTTCACTCTGCTTATTAAAGTAGAAAAAGCAGGGTGGAAAAACAAAGCAATTTCAGTCAAGTTAACTAAATTCTGAGTAAGTGAAATACAACTTGAGCACAATTACATGTTAGATTGGGAAAGACTCAAGAGCAAAGCAGGGGCAGAGTTCTCAGCATCTTATTCACCTCCCTCCCAAATATATACTTTTCACATGAAGAAACTCAAGTCCCCAAGCTACTGCAACTCTTTTCCTAAGATGACAAAAGAAAAAAAGAAAAAAAAAAAAGAAAAAAAAGAGCAATAATACAAAGAATTATAATATCTGACATAATTTCTTGCTAACTACATTGAGAGGGAGCTCATATTCAGAAGCAAACTGATGACTGAAAGTAAGGGAAAGGACCATGAGTCCTGTATGCAACAGGTATTATGGTATTATGGATATTGATGTGGAGGTATTACGGATACAGACAGCACACACACTATGACTGTAAGCAAATCACAAATGCAAGCGTGCAACTAATAGTTTACAGCAAAATAAAGCACAGCCTTTCAGTTAATAAATCTCTAACCAAAAACATAGCTGAGTACAAAGCAAAGGGAAGGAAAAGCAGTAAAACAGAAGCTATGGCATTTTGGAACACTTAAAGCAGAAGCAATAGTAGCCAAGGTAAACTGGACTTGTCCCTTATGCTGAAGTTGATGTACACTGATTTGTAATCTACTGTTCTGTCCTCTTCTTCTTTCCACTAACTGGTTATGTTGGGTTTTATATACTTTTTTTTTTTTTTCTAGCTATCAAGACAACTGCAGTAAGCAATACCTCATCACGCCTGCTAAGCACTTATGGTTTATACTAAAATCCCTGAATCCCTAGGAGCAGCCAAAACACAAGAATCAAATAACACCTATTTAAGGTCTCAAGTGGAGACTGAAAGTTTAAGAGGCTGTGACTGTTCAGTCCATAGACAAGAGCAGACAGAAATGCAGGTAGCCTAGGTATACAGTGCTTAGTATTCAGTTGTCAGTGAAGATATGGATGAATAAGCAGCAGGAGACTGTAGCAAGATGGGTACTGGTCTCTTCTCCCAAGTAAAAAGCAACAGGACAAGAGGAGGTGGCATCAAGTTATGCCAGGGACACTTAGATTAGATAATAGCAAGAATTTCTTCACTAGAAGCCTTGTCAGGCAATGGAACAGGCTGCCCAGGGCAGTGGTGGAGTCACCATCCCTAGAGGAACTGAAAAAGCACAGAGATGCAGTGCCCAGGGAAATGGTTTAGTGGTGGACATGGCAGTGCTGGGTTCTTGGTTTGACTTGATGATATTCCAGGTTATTTCCAACCAAACTGATTCCATGATAATTCAGATGCTTCTAAGCAAACTGTTGTTTGGGTTAGCAGCTTTTTGTCAACACAGAAAAGTTTTTAAATAGTAGGATACTCAACCACTTATGGTAAAAGATGAAAAAGAAACTTCCTTGTTGCTCCCTCACCCTTGCTGGAGTTTACCAGAGAAGATGATCAACAGGAAATGGCAGCAGGTCTTATGAAAACAAGGCAGCAGTAGGAATTCTGAGGTTACAGTGAAAACAATACCTGCTCAGAGGCAGAAAAAAACCACTAAGAGATGATTTACCACTTATTTTCAAGAGACAGTCAACAAATCTGAACTCCAGCCTTAAAACTAAAATTTTTCTTTCCTATAGTTAACAAAACATTTTTCCCTGTCCACAAAGGAAAACTAATCAGTGGTACTTTTCCCTAACAAGATAACATCTGGCAATAACAATTATATTGATTATCTGATTCCAGCTACCTTTGCAGAACAAAGACTTGGCCATGAATGAATAATTCTCACCTGTCTATCATGGTTTATTATGTACTGAGAGAATGATTGAATTGGGGGAGGGAGCTTTCTGCTGCTACTCTTTCAGGTATATTGAACTGTCACCTTGCTTCTTCTCTGAACAAACACACAGTGACTGGATAATTAAGCCTCATGCTCCATTTGCTGACTGATAGGGTTTTCAGGCCCCACTTTCATTTTACTCCTCCCAGAAATGCAGGCATAAAACCAGCCTCTAGGAGTAAACTGCTGAGTTGCTGCACTGTCAGAAACTGTGCCTTTATGACAGCAAAATTCTTCTTAAGAGAGACATGAGAAATGAACCTTGATAAATAACCATTTTCAGACCTAATCTTTTTTATAGCTAGGAAGTGGATGAAACAATACTTAGAGTGCATGAGAAAAAGCAACACCTGTTGTGTGGCTTCCATCTTCTCTCTACATTTGCATTGAAAAAACAAAACCACTCAAAAACCCAGAAAACCTTCACCACCAACTTAATGCAGCATCCTGGGAAACGGAGAAATCTAAGCCAAAATCTGGACATTTGGACAGTAGCCTCCTGGCATGTGCCAGTATGAAACAAGTATGAAAAATTCTCCACAAAAAAAGTATACACAATGTCAAAACATACAGCATCAACATAGGGTAATATTCAAATTATATTTGTAATTAAGCACTTGTTCTGAAATTACCTAATATTCAATTTTTCAGATTCATTAATAGCAAATTAAACCACATTTTTATTTCTGTACCATAGTTTGGACTGTGTGCATTATGCAGCTAAGTAGCATTGATAAAACTACTACACTGCTACTCAGAAACGCAGAGTGTAATTAGTATTCCACTTTGCATATGCAATTGCTGCTATACTATAATAAAGAATTAACTGATAAACAGGATTCAGGATACAGCCATTTGCTCTCTTTCCAATCATTATTTTTCATAATGAAATGGCATTGCTCAATTTAGCTTCTAAATATCTTAACAGAGAAAAATGAACTTGAGATGTTTTGGAAAGATGAGGGAATGCTGCATTAATAACAGCACAGTGTTCCAATGGCAAGAGTGAACTGGTAAAGCCTAAGACATAACAAAAAAGTTCATTGTCTGGTGAGATAACATTTTGCTTATGCTATATTAAGCTTGTTCATTCTCCTTTCTGTGCATGTGGCTTTTAATTCCAATTCATCACAGTAGAATGTCTGGATTTTAAGTATTTCCTAAGTCAGAAACTTGAGAAAAACAAGACCTAACTGTGCTGCAAACAACTCATTCACAAGTTCCTTTTTTCTGTTAATTGATTGTAATAGTTTGCCTGCTGACACAGAACAAAAGTACAAATATTCTGAAAAAATAAATAAATCTTGGAAGTTGACTACAATTTCATTTTTTGCAACAAAACCCAACAGCATCAATTAGGAGGGACATCTCTGGAGATGTCTGTGGCCCCATATACCAGGTATTTGAGGCTGCCTTCTTTGAAAAACAAGTTATAACACTGAGACTGGCAGCATGAAGTATAAAAGAGAAAAGGTTACTGAAAGGATATCCTGTACAAAATAGCACCATATTAATTCCACTGTCTCAAAAAAAGGAAGATTTTTAGTTTAAAAAAATCACTACATCAATACACTTACTTGGATTCCATTTTCACCACCTCAGGAGTCACTGAAGTACTAAGTCAGAGCCCCTTCCTGCTGCAACCAAAGATGTCATTTTACAGCAGCTATTGTCTTTTGTTCCTCCCTGTTTTCTGTTAATTCTTGGGGTAATATTTTACACAAGTAAGCTACTTCTTGAGGTGTATTCACTTTATCAAATGAAACACTTCAAATGTTTTTC
The DNA here is from genome assembly GCF_003957555.1 of Calypte anna. NCBI lineage: Eukaryota > Metazoa > Chordata > Aves > Apodiformes > Trochilidae > Calypte > Calypte anna. The sequence continues at coordinate 13,434,975 of NC_044258.1, forward strand.
ATTTCACTGTCCTCAGGAATTACATTATCTAAAAAAATAAGTATAGAGGAAAAGACAACTTGAAGAACATACTTGAATAGCTCAAAGACCTCAAAATCACAGAATTTTGCTGCCTTCCTTCAAATCACAGTTCTCAACTATCACAGTCTGAGCCATATCAGGTTCTATTAAAGCACTGAACAAGCATTTCAATAATATTTTCATAGTATCTAACTGTACTTCTTCAGATGTTGCTATTAAACTGGAACTAGGAGTTGTGAATAATTACCACCCACCCATTCACTTCACAGGTAAAGCATTTCTCTAAAGACAACAATGAAACTAAAGGACAGTCCCATCTCCAGAATATAGCACTTGTCAATAAAAGTAAAACTTTATCTCACTGCTTAAGAAGGAAACAGAACAGCAGAGACAAAAGCAAGCAAGAGTCACACAGCTACCTTAAGCTATTTTCAATTCCTTTATTTTCTTAAGCAAACTATGATAAATAAATCCAAGTTCTCCACCTTGAATAACTCCACAAAATTATTAGCTTCTCAAAATCTTTAATTTATCATAAAACACCAAAGAGCAATACCAAAAAAAAAAAAAAAAAAAAAAAAGGAGCAGTCACTAAGTCACTGTGATATGGTGAGAGATCACCCTCTGCTCTTGTGGTAGCACCATTTTTAAATAAGGCTCTCAGTACATTTCTCAAAGCACAGTCACTCCCTCAGCCTTGTGTGCAGGATAAAGATTTGAGAACGTTCCCTCCCAACAGATCAAAATTATTCCCAGAACTACAGTTTACCAGCAATGCATTTAGAAAAGCAGGACCACCACACTAAGTTTTTCTCATCTTGAAAAAACATTACAATATTAAGCTGATGTCATTATCCCTTTTTCACTGAACGTGGCACAAAAGGATAAGTAACATGGCAAAAGTCTTAACTGTGACAAAGCTAGAAACACAATTTCAATATGACACCCTGTTCCTTATCCCACTTCTAACATTACACAGCTTCATGTTTATCCTATTATTTACATGAAAATACAAAGCCTGCTAAGCATTAGGGTATCTTTGTGCCAAAGGAAAGTCTAAATGTATTAAAAATACCGTGACAGAAGACTGCAAGACATTCACTGAAGAGGCTTTAGTACATGCCAGTGGGGAAGTCTCAAGCTGGCCTGTAAAATTAATTCCTTGCCCTTTTTAGACAAACTTACCTGGAACCAGAACCAGTATAATACATTTGAAAAGAATTGCAATGCTATATTTTACAGTTCATCTAACATCAAATCTGTGCTGGATATAAACCTCAAATATTGACTACATCCCAGCATCGAATTTGTAACATTTGTAACATCTAAATTCTTCTAAAACCTTTTGGAAGGAAACAGCTGTATCTTCCAAGAGAAGTGCAATAACTACTGTTTTTGCTAGCACTTTCATTTTACATCAAGCCAAGTTAATCTCTAGAGTAATTTCACTCCTTAAAGTGGGCTTGGCTGATTATGTTTCACCTAAGCTCTACTACTATCTGTGCTTGTTGATGCACTAATTAAAAATGTAGGTCCATCAAGCTCGTCAGAAAATGAAAAACCTCCACAGAAATGCCTGTGTCTATAGCTGCTAATTTTTGCGTGCCTAAAGCCAGTTTAGTACACAGGAGAGTAAACTACAAAAGATAATTTTTTTCTTTATGCAAGAGCAATGAACAATGAGCAATAAAAGGTATCAATTATTCACATTGCTTCTCAGCAGTTTAGAACTGCAAGAGGTAAGAAAGAAAAGAAGCTCTACTGCTTCGAGCAAATAGTAACAATTATTTGGTGAAATGCGGATACCTCTGGACAGAAACCTTGGATAAATATATTAATATTCCTTTGGAACTAAGGAAAATATCCCAAGTATTCATCTATTTCTCTGTTTTTCAAAATAAAGATCCTTGCCCTCATATGCAGAATTTAAAACTAGTAACAGAAAAGCCTCTGAATAGCTCACAATTTGTGTTTCCAAGCCAAAAACCCACTACCTCCTTGCATGTATGGATGCTCCTGGGCGTATTGAAAAAATTTAATTGGCCCTTTGTCTCCTTGGCTGGAATTAGATGTACTTACTGAATATTTGAAGAGTTGCTTCCACAGACATGGGGCTTCTCTCCAAATTGCTGATCTTGGAAAGGTGGTGTATATTGGACCAAGTCAGCTCCCCTTGGTTTTGTTTTTTTTTTTATTTGTTTGATTTGGTTGCTTGGTTTTGTTCTTTTGTTGGTTTGTTTTTGTTTTATTTTTAAAGAGCTAAGGAAGAGAGGAGGAGTCATGACAGAAACATGAAAATTGGAAGTTTCAGATATGTTTTAAGATATTAATACTCATAAGTCAGTAAACATCATCTACCAATGAAGTAAACCTTGTCATAGGAATGCAGATTAAGCATTCTATGTTTAACAAATTTCTATCTTGGTGTACTCAAAGGGAATAATTAAACACTTCTCCCTGCAATTTTTTCTATTTCAGTATTTAGTCATTCCTTCTCACCTATCCATATTCCAAAAGTATTCATTTAGATTTAGGTTTGGTGGCTATACTTGAACTCTATTGTATTATTTATTGCCTGGAAGAGTGGGAAGCATCCTGGAAGTAAGCAGAAAGCACAGACCCATAAAACCAAGTTCACAGAGGCTTTCTGGATCACCAGGAAAGTTTATGCTGAATATGACAATGAAGTAAGGTCTAATAGAAGGAAGGGAACAGAGAGGAAAAACCACTACACTGGGAAGTGAGCAGAGCTCTTTGTGACCACAATAAATACAGAGCCATTTACAAACCTCAACACCTGACTGCCTGAAAGAGGGACAGGTCTAGCTGTGTCCAGTTCAAAATCTCAGGTTACAGAGAACATATTTTAGACTGTATTTTCTTCTCTTTCCAATGTTCTTAAATTACTACTTGACAGTAGTTTAGAGTATTATTTTAACTATGCAGTTTTCTAAATAAGATGTGAAGAAGAGAAAGGGCTAGCTTTATTTTATTATATTTTCTTAATGAATTCAAGAGGAGAAAAAAGAGTATCAGGAGTTTATGAACTGTTTAAACATAAAACCAAAGAATTATAGATAAAGTTCCAAACCATTAATCCATTATATACTGTGAATTGGACAACCCCAGTGAGATATCATTTGCAGAAATGAATCGAGCAAAGCCATCAGCAAATAGTTAACACTCTGAACCTCTGAAACACTCTTTGATTCAATTCAAGCTGCAAACTTCTATGTTTAGAAGCCAATTTAAACTGGAATCTGGAATTTAATCATCTCTTCTCGTGCATTTGAACAAGGATGACTTTACTTCACATAGTCTAAATTAACTTTGAAATTTTGCTACACATAGTAATATAATATCTAGTCAGATATGCTGATCTTACCATGAAAGAAATTAATTGCTTGATTCGTCCTCTTAGTATTATCCTGATGCTGATAAAATTTCCCTAGGCAGCATTGTGAGATGCTCTGGACTTTGTTCAAATGGAGGAGGAGGTATATCAAACCACATAATGGTCATTGATGCAGAAAGAAATACTTTTAGACAGAAGGAAAGAAGTGATGAAAGGGAAATTATTTTTTTTGTTTGATCCAAAGTTCACTGATTTCAAAATAAATCAACCAAATGCCATTGAATTTTTTTTTTGCTGTTGATTTTAAGTCAATAAAACTTCTACCTGCACCATTAATTATATCATAACTACTTCAAGAGCACTATCAAAGTGATTAGCTATGGGTATCCAAAAGTGTTCTGAAGAATTCTCAGAAAGAGGAAATTCTGAGAAGCCTAAATGTTCAGGCAGTCAATAGAGGGGAAAGCTTATAATTTTCCCTTCCTCAAGAAACAAATTCTGCAATCAGTAACAAGGAAAGGAAAAAACATAATCAGTATGAAGAGAGTCTTCCTATGCTTCTGCCTCTATGAAGGCAGATGTGTTTTCTGATAAGAGTCCTCTAGCTCAGGAAGAAAAATGTCAAGTATTAGCATGATCTAGTGGGTTTATTCTTGTTCAACATTTGAAGAGAACAGCAAGTTCTTTGATCCCTCTAAGCCCAAATGCCAACCATCACAGAATCACAATGCAGTGATGCCCCCTCTCTTTTTTCATTACTCTCTTAATGAAGTAAAACGATAATAGAATAGTTAACATACTAAACATTAAACTGGTTTATCATCATCACACCGGACTCATTTTTATCTGGGGCTCTAAAAAAATTCTCTAAGAGTAAACTCTATAGATGGATATATAGAAAACAAATTCATATTAGGAGACTGGAATTATTAATTCAATTCTTTATGACTCTAAACTGAGTTTTCCATGCAATAGAATGTACTAAAGGGGAAAGCCGTTTTCAGTACTTCCTGGCAAACTGGAATAATCAAGTTGTGGCACCTTCATAAAGCACACTGATCGACAGATTGAAGCAAACCTTTGGTTTTTTTAAAGGTTATTGGCTTCTTCATTACAGAGTAAGCAATAGTAATGAACTCTAATTTATTTACAGTGTATTCATATTACCCTCTTCTCACCTATTCAATCCAAATTAGTAATAAAATGTTGATGTCTGATACTGGATTTTAAAATATGTATTCTATAAATCACAGCTGAGTAGCCATATTACCTCCATATAACTTCAACAGTTCTAAACAGAATAACATTTGTACTTTCCACCTTTCAGGAAAAAAATGTGCTTCTATTTACAGTTTTAGACTATTTCTTATCCTTCATAATCCTAAGCACATTAGAATCACAGAATCATGCCCTTATTTACAGTGGAATACAAAATGGTAGCTAAGTGTATCAAGTCCTTTTTGATGTATTTACATACACAATAAGCAAAACAGTAATACTGCATGCAGATAAAGAAAAAGGACTAAGATTATAATCTTTACAACTCAAAGCAATCATTGTCTGCTACACAAGATTCTAATTCACTCAACAGTGAAGGTACTGGAGAATACATACACATTTTTTTTCTTTTTTTTTTTCTTTTCTTTAAATTGCCTAAATGAAATGTCATTGCTTACATATAAAAATAATTTCCTTTCTGCCTCTTATGTTTAGTAAACCTGTAGTCAGCATTTAACTGTTAATATATCTTGAAAAGAACGTATTGGGATTTTTCACAAGCAATTAAGGTCAACTTATGCTCAATACATTACTTTTCTTTACACTACAGTAGATATTTAACTCATAGCAACTTACTAAATTTATTGCTTACTAAGCTAGGCTGAAGACTTCCAACACCACTAATTTTTTATTGTGGGATTTTTATTTTTAGAGCTATATAAAAAGCTTCAATGCAAACACTCATTCTTCGAGATATATTTATCCAACATACATAAGACTGTATTTAAAAATCAGTTGGGTTTTTTTTTTGGTCCTGGATACAGGCAAACTGCAAGGTATCAACTTCTTTACTGAGGGAAGAGTCAATGGCTCTGCAGAAGCCTCAGCACAAAACCCCCTGTGTTCCAACACAGAGACACAACAAGGTTCAATCTGTAACAGGAGTTACAATCCACACAAACCAAATGCTGAATATTGACTGCACCACCATTATTGCATTATTCAGCTGCCACAGGAATTGCAATCCATTGGCCTCTGAGGCAGAGCTACAGCAGTCAACCAAGCAGATAAGTAGCAGCAGAATAAGTCAGGGTAACCTTAAACTGCATCACGTAGGAAGAATCCCCAGCACTTAGCTCCAGATGACAATGAACACACTTAAGATCAACCAGGACCTTTCTTAAAAACAGCAAAGTTGTGTTTAATTAGCTTTAATATGCCTCAAAACATCAGAATCAATAGCTATTCATGCCATTGCCAACCTGACCTCCATAGTTACGTTGTTATTCTTAATAACACAGTAGTGGTACTAAACTACCAGTTTTCATGCATGCAGCTCCTTTTAGTGATTAACTAAGTAATGTCTAATTTCCTTTGAGAATTAATACATTTCTTTCTTTGGGAAAAAAAAAAAGAGAAAGAGATAATTCAAGCAAACAGATATATGAATATATGGTTTACAATTTAAGGAAATAAAAAATTTCAGAAAAAGCTTTTAAGATAATTTTTCAGAAATAAATAGTGGAACTAGAAAACAAACAAAAACTGAGGGAGAAAGGGTTGCAAAACCAGAAGGTATATAAATTGTAGGAAACGTTTAAGAAAACATCAGTTCTCAAAACATCTGCTACTGTATCAGATGCAGAAAATTCAAATATACATGAACTATTTTGACTTAGCATTCTTTTTAATTTGCATTTGATAAGTACCAGAAAGTGAAAGGCTAATCTGATAAACTTATTTCCTAAACTGATTCCTATCCCAGACCTTCCTATATGCAGAAATTGAGCTTTATGGGTGTAACAACAAAAATGACTAACGACCCTTGACATTGGATTTTAAAATGTCTTTCATGCTAACACACTGCTTCCTTGATTCTTCTGTAATATAAACAGAACCGGGGGTGGGGGAAGGAGATGAATGAAAATAACACAATGAAGTGGTTCCACTGTGATACTGAGAGAGTATGAAATGAATACAAGATAACACTGACAGAGGAGTTCAGAGAGCCTTTTGCCCTCAAACTATCCATTTACTTAGGTTGCCTTCATTGTAAATAAAAAAAATTGAATTATATTATTTAATCTGCTCAGTTTAACAGCTCAAGTAGCAGTAAACAATAATTAATTTTAATGAGAAAATAAAGTTTCTTCCTAAAGGGATAGCATCAAATGATATTTACCCAGAACTTACACAGAATCACATCAGCTTTTGAAAAATTGAGTAACATCACTTCTGTATTTAAAAAAAAAATTGAAATAGACATTTAATACAAGACGTCTTTTGCCTTTCAGTATTTTTAGTGCAAACACTGCTGCACTCTAGCACAACATCAGAAGAGTAACATTACAAAGGGTAGCTGCAGAAGCTCAGAGTTTGCCTCTATAGATACTGCAAATGTCCTAACTACATGTAATGCAGAATTGTCTTGCCTGGTAACATTAACTCTCATTCAGAAAACATTTATCTGTAGTTATAACTTGCAGTTAGAAGTAATTTGTATTGGACGAGTGACAAGTTTTCTTATGCAGCAAAACTGACATAGCCTACAAGAGTGATTAAAAGATGCTACAGTACAGGTTCAAGAAAGATGGAAGTAACTAACCAGGGACATAAAAACAAGTAAATATTAAATTTTACTTAATTTCCACAAAAACAAACAATGAAAAAAAAGGCCTGATACCAAAATAATTGAAACTGAAGATGTGAATATCGTAAGAGACTTCCCCTCTGCTGGAGATCTCTTCATTTATTGCTACTGAAACTGACACAGAAGACAGGAGAATCCAGTGCCTAGAGCCCACCAAGTCCTTGCAGGGATAGTTACTTTTCTTGGAGAATTCCAGTCATCTAACTCTCCTTGACACATGAATTCACAGATTTTCCAGAGTGTGTCCGCTGAATCATGTCAGAATTTAGTCACCAAATGCCAGTTGCATCACTTTTTGTTAATCCCTTTATTCCTTTAGCCCAAGGTTAGTATTTCTTTTGATCAATATATATCTTTTCTGTCATCTTATTTTTGCTGTCACTCTGAAGCATTATGTTGCTGAGCCAAGATTCTCATTTATCCCTGGTTTTGCAGCCTCCTGACAGTTACCCTGTGAATACATCATTATCAATCTCCCTGATCCTCCCAGGTTTGTACATCAATTCACCTCTGAGGAATTGACTTCCATAAAGTCCCAAGTCCCACCCCATTAAATGCTACCTGTTGCAGCAGAGGCTTCACTGGAAAGCAGCACTGTTGAGGGACAGGTTTGGTGTGTTCTATGGTGAAGATTCATTTAGCAACAGCCAAACAGGGATCCAAGGATTTCAAACCATACTGGAAGCTCCAGCTAATTTTTCACAGCTATTCAAAGTGGTTTTCAATTTAACACTAAGTGCACCACTTTTCATTTTATACTGGAACACGTCTATACTTAAATAACAGTTAAAGAGCTACAGGAAAAAAAACAGTTCTTAATTTTATATACTGAGCACAGTCAAAATCAGGCAAGTATCTGCATGTGCAGTGGTTAGACCTTACAAATCATTGCATGCATGCAAACACAAAGCTAAAATCTTTCCATTTGAAAGAGTTAAAACTTCAGGTCTTTTTCTCTGCAAATCTTTTTCTTTTTCTCTTCAAGTCTTTTTCTCTGCAATCAAATTCTGACATTTTTCGTGTCACTTAAACTGAGCCCTGGTCCATAGCTGGGAGGAAGATAATGAACACAGCTTTCAGAAATGCTTTCATCACTGGGACAGATTCATAGCTCCAATAAACTGTAGTAATGCTACAAGAATATTATCACTCATCATGCTTCACAGCTCAACACATTTTTCACTAATTCAAAAACCACTCAAAATTTGGTGTCATTTTGTGCATTTTCTTCTCCATTTTAGTATAACCTCCAGATGATGAAAAATAGCTGTATTTAACCATACAGTTAGCCAGTCAGAATAAATAGATAATGAGAATATTTAAATAAAAGCACTAATCAAAACTTCCCCCCACACCTCACTCTTATTCACTTGTTAGTACTGCTACTCTTGTGTTTTGTTCTCTGGGCAATAAGTCCCTAAGCATAAATAAATCCATACACACACATTTATGTCTATACTTACACTAATGTAAGACAAATTGAATTATTTCTTTCCTTTCAAACCACCCAAAAGCTGACAAGTTCCATGACATTAAACAACGTCCTACTCTTTATCATACCACACTATGATTACAAAGCAAAGTAAGCTCTACATGGACACTACCTTCTGGGTTTGGTAATTAAACCCAGTCGTACCATTCCAAGCTATTAATGATTATCTTCACAACTAGAAAAATGGATGGAATTACCCAATCTCACATCAGACAGCTTAGTTCTCAGTCTTGACCCAACTACAAACACCAGCACATTTGTTGGCATAAGCAGACAATTTTCTGTAGCCTTTCCAGATCTATTTCTTGAATTAATTACTTTTTTTGATCAGTCAACTGTATCACCATAGCAAATAATAAGGGTAGCCACAGATATGACCAAACCAGACAAGGACTGTACTGTATCCTTATGATTTTCACAGCTAAAGACATCCAGGCCAATACAATGCAATTAGAATTGAAATCATCAGGATTTCCTCCCTATAGGGTTTTTGGGCAGCTGTTCTGGGGTTTTTCTGGGGGGTTGTTTTGTTTTGTTGTTCGTTTGGGGTTTCTTTGTGTGTTTGTTAACAGCATGTGATAAAACACCACTTGGAATGGCATCTTCTCGTTCTTAAAAAATTGCCCTAGTCAGAGAGCAGACAGCCCTGTCCTCACACAAAGACCATTAATATTTATTTATCCTGATATGACTGAAAAAATAACAGACTCAGGACAACCTGGAGGTCATTATCTCCACACTTTGTTACAGCATTTTTCTATGACTTCATGTCATAGAGACCTCATGGCAGAGCACTATTCCTGTATTATAACTTAGTGTAAGTAATTTGTCTTCTCATATGAAGCATGCAACACAGTCTTAACTTATTGTACAATAATAATGCACTGTATAGTATACTTCACTGCCTCAATGGATTAAAAAAGGCAGGCTTTTTTCTTGGCCCCAAATATTCATAATACCTGAACTAAAATACCTTGTCAGAACATCAGGTTGTTTGTTGCCATATTAATGACTAAACAAGTAGGCAACAGTCTTTAATGTTTGTTAAGACTTTTCTTATGAAGTTTTCATTGATAAAAAAATAAATTTATTTGAAAAGAACAATAAAAAAAATAGCATTTATTCGCTTCAACATTATATATCAGCAATAAACAACTGCAGTAATTGTGCAGAATTATCACGGAGTCTCTCAGTAATAACCTGCCACAGTGACAAAGTAATAAATAATGGACTGCCCATCAAGCCAGGTGAGCCTTCCCTCTCTCCAGTGAAATTTATACTGTACAGATGTACAGCAAAAGCCATGTTCTGGGGCATGATTGGATAAGAATATACATTTATAATCACAAATATATCATATATAATCTCAAATTTGTATACTCCCTTCTGCCAAGGGAAATGTTTTACCTTTACTGTAGGAAATAGCAGATGTCAGTGTCAGCTCTAGTGTATTTGTTCTAGCAGTTCTAGTGGTGACATTAAATTTTGGCAAATAATAAATATTGAATGTTTTACAAAATTTACAATCTTTAGAGACTGTCATTTAAGAGCTACATTATACTACTATGTCTTATTCAAGGTGCATAAGTCAGCTCTTTAATTGTGTTCAACATCTAAAATAAGCAAAAATGCCAACAGAAAACAAGACTTTAAATAGGACCTGTTCTAACTGGAACTGTAACCAAGAAAGTTACATTGTTAGTAATTGAATGTTGGTTGAAAACCACTTCTCTCCTGACTGATTTATACAGACTGAAGTAGGCATATGTTATGCTACAGGTAGATGTGAGGTCGTAAGAAACCACTTCACAGTCTTCCCTGAAGTACAGTGTCAAAAAGGTCACCTGGGGTAAAGGATCTTTTGGATTAGTCTTTCAAATCAATGCATGAATTAAAGGCAATTTACATATAAATGGGCTAATACTCTGGCTTTGAAATTAGATGAATTTTTAAGAGATTTAAGAAATAGCAAAAAAGGTCAGTTGGGCATTAAGTATACACACTGCAATTTTTAAAAGCTGCCTGTCTTGGAATTACATCTTTCTGGCTTATTAATATTTTGTATTCACAGCCTGTTCTGCTCTGAAAGGTAGCCCAGCTATTTGTGAGCAAACAAAGATAATCCATGCTAGGGATATCAGATTTGAGGTAAGCATGGTGTAGGGCTTAGAAAGTAAAATTTTCTTAATATTAACATACTTTGAAAGTACTTTTATTTTCATAAGGCGAAACTAATATTTGTCCTTCACACAAATAAAGCTTCCAGTATGGCTTGATTGTTCCCTTTTTATACCCTTATGACAAGAATGACATTTATCCCTACACAGCTAGACTTGCACTGGATATTTTTTGTGCCCAAACCCAAACACATGCCACATGCAAGTTTTAAGAAAACTTTACTAAACCCTACATGCTGCTGCTTTTTCACCACAGTACACTCTGGTGATGACCCTTTACTTTGCAAAATTAGCAGAGTACAAAAATATGGAATCCAGCATTGTGCTTTTAAGAAGTGTAAGAATTACCTCTTTTTTTGATATATCTATGTAACTAAATAGGATGTTCAACTTCCCATATATAGGTGGCACAGAACTATATATAAAAATATAGTCAAATGATGGACATTGAAATAAAAGACATTTTTCAAGGCTAATATTTGACAGACACTGCTTGCTCAATCCATCTAAATAAAATTCAGCACCATAGAAAAAAAACCCAAACAACGTGGTTCAATGTTGCAAGACAAACCTCTCTTAGGGCACGGCGCTCTGAGGTCCAACAGGTGTCCCAGCAGAAGCGCACAAATAGTGCTCTGAGTCTGTTGCCCTCAGGACTGGTCAGCCTGGCTCAGTGCTACTGCGCTGGATTCAACTGATGTCCCTCCTGACTTGCTCAGGACTGAGCTGAGCCTGTGCTTCAAGCCTCACCTTTTATTGGCCCCCTAATCCTGCTCATGCGCAGTTGGGGCCCACCCTAATCAGGCACAGGTGGGCTTAACACAAGCTCATGCCCACTGCCTGGTAATTAGTGGCACCTGGTTGCCTCATTGCCTCATTTCACTACAGTTCAATGCTGAAATTAACAGTACTTCCATACTCTCAGCATGCATGCCATTGACTTGATGTTTTGTCATCACTGAGATGGATCATGTTCATTAGATTTACATTTTTCACAATTACAGACTCACAGAAAGTGAGGGGTTAGAAAGGACCTCAAAAGATCAAGTCCAACACCCCTGCAGGGGGGAGCAGGGTCACCTAAAGGAGGTCACACAGGAACATGTCCAGGTGGGTTTTGAATGTCTCTGGAGAAGGAGGCTCCACAACCTCCCTGGGCAGCCTGTGCCAGTGCTCTGTCACCCTCAGTGAAAAAGTTTTTCCTTCTATATATGTGGAACCTGCTATGCTCAATTAGCCTTGGGATAAAAAGGCTATTGATGGTCTATTGATGAGGGAACAACAATGTTAATTAATAATGACAATAGCAACAATAACTATAACAAAAAATTAAAATCTCAAAAAGAAGTAGTGACAGCAAGCAATACTGATACACAGGACAGTGACTGATGGACCATGACATATAGCCAAAGTACTTGCAGAAGTATAACCAAAAAAATAATACTTTAAAACAAAAGGACTGCTTCCTAAAAAGCACCAAAGAGTTATAATTTATGTTGCACCATAAGAATAATCCTTTTGATAATAGCCTACTGTATTTAATGAAGACAAAACCAGCCAGTGTCACAGACATTAACAATACTGTTACACAAAAAGCTTCAAACCCATTTATAATAAAGCTCAAAATCCTTCCATACAGTTAATTTTACAGATTACAGATTTCTAAAGAAAACATGATTATCTAATTAACCTTCAGGACAGTTTCCTTGAAAGCCTGTTTTTTATTGTACTGTGCAGTGCAAAACTGACTTTTATGTAGTAATTATTAAAATGTTACCTTCCCTCATAGGAAGGCAAAAAGGAATCAACAGATGCTTGAATGAGCCCTGCAGCAAGACATAATCAATACAAAGACAATTTTATAGTTTGACTGCATTTTAGAAGGTAAACAATGAAGTTGAATAAACTTAAATAGAATTGAGGCACATGAACCCAGTAAGCCATAAAAGGTATCCATAGTTTATTAGTTGCAGTGTAAGTGGTAAAAACCTCAAACTCAAGGGAATGAGGTCAAGCCTTTGGGGGGGGACGACAAAAAAAAATTAACAGCAAATATAGCTAATATACCAGAATTTTGTAAAAGAAAAAAGGTAGGGTTTATAGGGCTCTAGAAGCTTCTGTCAAATATAACAAAGGGCATGAACTCAAGCTAAAGAAAGGTCATCGTCAAAGAGAATGTAGGAAGAAATGCTTTACACAGAGATCGGTTACAATAGAAAATAAACCACTATGACAACCTTTGCAAAAAGTGATATAAACTTTAAAAGGTGACAGGCAGTTATTGTGCAAACTGAGAAAGAAAGAGAGACAGATGTCTGGCCTTTTCAAAAATGAGCTTTGCATCCATCCATCTTTGAATCACCAGCATTACATCCCTATATACTCCCTCCTAAGTCCACCAAAAGAGAAAATTGACACCAAACTAAACTGAAGAATCTAACAAGAAGATCTTGACAGCTGAGAAGGGGCTTAGAGATTCTATCTCCAAATGTTATTGCCCAAACTTGCTCATTTCAGTGAAGGAATAAATCTTCTCCCATCTACTTTAGAGCCTTTGCTTCCCTTCTAATGATTCTCCCACTTTAATAAGTTTGGTTCAATAATTTCAGTATTCTAAATCTTGAGTGGCAACCGCCACAATTACCCTGAAGTTGGTTTTGGTTTTGTTTTTTAATAAAGTAATGTTACCATAACAAGTCTCACTGAAACAAACACAATCAAACCAAGATGGCTCCAGATGCTTAGATCTTTAGTGAAAGAATCAATAAAAATAGTTTAAATTACACAATTCCATTAAAAATTGGCTCCACTGTATCATAGCATATACTAACCAAAGCCAAATGATTGCATAAGAGGGAAACTAATCCTGGAATTAACATTTGTTGTTGTCTATGCTAACACATTCTACTGAGACTGATCTTCAGTTACCATCATTCAATATTGCTGCTAATAAGAACAATTTTTACCATAATTACTGGTTATTAGAAAGCATGGAGGAATGGAATGGTTCTTGAAATCTTGAAATGATTTGTGGGGATTTTCACCCTAAACATGACAATATATTAGTTGACCAGATGTCACATAATACAACTGATCATTAACAAGAGGGTGTTTCTCAAAAACTTCTCAAATAAATGCCAGCTGTTTTATCCTCAGCATGCACAGTTGCAAGCATCTCTTATCAAATTCATTTAACTGATTTCAAATACATCCTGTATTAACATCTCCAATACTAATTTATAACTTTTCTGCCTCAGGAACATTACATTATGTACACTATCCTGCAAAGATCCAACATTATTAAATCATTATTTTAGGGCTTAGAAAAAACTAGCAAAATTTTAAATTGAAAAACTTTAAAATTTATTTTAAATTTATTTAAATAAATTTTTTTAAATTAAATGGAGAAAAAATTAATATATAGGACAACTGATCTACATGTACCTCAGAGGTGATCCAATTATACAGAATTCTAAGGAGTAGTACAGCTCCTACCTGAGAAAGGCATTTCAAAGATCAAGATGCTTGGAGAAACTCATTTCAATGGATTAAAAACTTCAATCCACTGCATTTGAACAACTATTCACACATTTGAAATGGAGACTAAACCAATACACTTGGCTATCTGGAATCTGCTGTACATTTCAGGCAAGACAATATTGATACTCCCTGACAATCAGCTGCTGCTCATCTTACAGAGAGGAACCTGACCCTTGCATATCTCCAATATAAGCACAGAATGAACAGATTTCATGCAAGTACAACTTGTGTCACCTTCCCGCCCGTTTCCCAAGGGAAGAAGGGAGAAAGGGAGGGGAGAAGCAGGGAAGAAGGGGTGGGGGAGGAAACCCAAACCACCTCAAAATTAGCAATCTCAGCATTCAGCTCTTTTCACTACCTTTGGGGAGCAAGCTGGGTCTAACAGACTGTTTCTAGTGTCTGCTTCTTTCTCACAGTAATTGTAAAGTTAGGATCAAGGAAGACACTTCTATTTGTTCCTCTCTGTCACTAAATGAAAACATCTCCTGCTATTTCGTCCACTTTGAGGATCAGTCTGGGGGACAAGACCTCATTTCTGTAGAGTAAGACACATTTTATGAGGTGGGGATTAAAGATTTATGGTATAGGAAGATTTCCCTATATTTCCCTTGCACTTCCCTTTTACAAGTGACCCATTAAAAAAAAAAAAAAAATCTCATTCACAGGGAAGTAGAAATCTCCCAAATAAAGCATAAAACAAGAAAGTTCTTCCCATCACCAAAAAGAAATAGATATGTCCAAGAAGTCTTGATTATAACAGACTATCCGCAGCTTTATACAAGGAAAAAGGGATAAATATCAAAATAGGTGATAGCTGCTGGTTAGAGTGAATAATTTAGAACTCATTTACTAGGTATGAGTCTGCCAAAAAATCAATTGTTTGAGTTGCTTATTCCACAGCTAAACCACTGCACCAGAATCAATTTCAAAACAATTTTTTAACATAACGCTTAACAATTAACCAAAATATATCCATTGATTTCCAAATGAACTTTTCTTTTCACATTATCAATTTAATGGCTTTATTCTTTGTCTTCATGTAAATACAAATGAAAGAGGGAGAAGTTTGATATCTCACTCTCCTGCAGCATGTTCATTTTATGCCACTCAGTGAATCCAAGGGCAAGCAACTGTCTCAGGATATTACCTAGTTCACATTTTCACCCTGAAGCAGGATAAACCCAGGTCATTTCTGTATTAGCAGTTTTACTCACACAAGATAATCAAAGATCCTAAGAGTTGCAAGGGAGCCTGACAGTTTTGTCCTAGCCTGTTCATATTCATAAAGGAAAGACTATTGAGTTTCTGATCCATTTGCATGCTTAACTAGCCTTACTGTATTTCTTATCTAACCTTAAGCTGTTTAAATTTCAGTCTGTTCTGTCTAGGTCAACCAAAACCAACAAACAGAAAAAAATATTAGTCAGCATTTCTCTCCTTTACAATGCTCACTTATGGTTAGGAGGAAAGAAAGGGTATTTTTGAGGTATATGTTGTTTTTTGGTTTGGTTGGGGTTGGTTTGTTTGGTTTTTTGGGTTTTTTTTTTTTGTTTTGGGGTTTGGTTTTTTTTGTAAACTATAATTCTTAGGAATTTGGAGCCTAAAAATAGCCAAGAAATTACAAACTAGATCATTTCTAGATTAACCAAGAAATTTATTTAGAGTGGGGCCATAGCCTACATCCCCCTGCCCCATAGCTGATGGTACTTTGTGGCTGGCATCACAGTGTATTGAAACAACACACTCCCTCTCACACTTTCTTTGATCATTTCCATTTTACTCCACTGTAATTTACCAAAACAATTTACCCTCCTATCAAAGAGGGGCACTGTACTAAGACTGATGAAATCCAAATGCAAGAACCCCCTTAGCTTTCCAAATCAGACGTATCACAGTGGTTCCTGATAAAAAGTGAAAATATTAAGATTTTTCTTTTACCTTTAAAACCAGTGAGATTTTTTTCCTCCCCAAAGAACTGACAGTTCAGTTAGCTGAAAGGCCTCAATTTCACTCCAGTTCCCTCAGGGAATGACTATTAAGATACCAGCTCACCAGCACGACCTCTTGGAGTCCTGTTATTGCCACGTGCATTTGAATGGAAGAGAGTGAAGGCTTTAATGTCTGGAGATACTCTGGCTTGACTGAACTTTGATTTAAAAATTCATATAGCCACATCAGCCACCCAGTTCAGATCCACATTAAATAACATCAGCTTGAAGAATTGGAAGATGCAGAAGGCAACGGGCAGAGAATTAGCAAGAAGGAAGAGGTCTGTATTTGAGTGTACCTCACAACAGACTTCATAAAAAAACCTCTTCAGAGGTTAAGGAACAGAGATGGGTATTCTGATTACCAATGCCAAGCCTCCTGGCTTCATAAAATCTCCTATTGTGATCGGATTATAACATTTTTGCAAGAGATAGAGAGGGATAAGCTCTACCACAGATCGTGGAATAACCTTCACCCCAGCTTTGTCTATTGAGGATTGGGCTCTCCAGCCTAATCCCTCTGTCAAATACAAAGCCTTATACAGCCTGTGTCCTGAGTACCTAAAGCTGTTATGCATTACCAGATCTATTCTAATCCTTCTGTTTCTAACATGTTGTGATGCACGAGATCATGCGTCAAAGATGAGGCATAGAGGTTTAGATGCTCACAGTGGTTCCTATGCCATGATTTACTTGTTTTGGGGTGGCTTTCTTTTACCCCTCCCCAGGGTGTTTCCAAACACTGTCTATAAAAAGATACAGAAATGTATATGTATTGTATATTTCCCCTGTGACAATACATAAGCTATTTGGATTTTGTTACTCATTTCTTTGTTCATTGATGTCAGGAAGAAACCCCGGATGGGATTCATGTCTCAGTGAGCAGAGCTGTGTGTTCATCTGACAAATACACACTTACATTAGAAACCTGAAGTGGGCCTCTTCTATGTATTACTCAATCTTTACCTGAAAGAAGAAAACACAACTTAGATGTCTTTAATAGAGAGGGCCACAAAATTATTAATTGGAGAAATTATTTCTAAGCCCTTGTTGTGTGGGAGGTACAATATTCTCCATGGGAATCCCACTGAATTCCTCAGAACAGTTCTGTTTGGGGGGACTCGGTCTCCACTTAACTTCTTAGGGGGGTTTGCCAATAGTTTAAGAAGTGTACATTTACAGTACATACTTCTGGCACAAAACCATCAAAACAAAAAATTCAATAATCATTAACATTCAGAGGATCAATTATCAGCTACCTGTTAAAGTACCAGAAGTCAGAATGTCTATTCAGTAAATAGCATCATAACTGGAAAGCATTTCCATCAGTACCACATACCAGCATTTTAAGATAACCAATAAACACAAATTTTGTGAAACCTTGACAAAACAATGTGTTTGGGGGATTTTTTGCAAGAACAACATTACGTATTTTCATTCAGGTTTTATTTTAAACCCAAGTCCAGAGATCATGAACTCTGAGTGCTAATTACAACTGCTCTTCAGCACGAGTCACAACTCCACCCTTACAGACAGCACAACAATCAATCTCCTAAAGGAGTTACATGAAATGACAATAACTTCTCACTACTATACAGTCAACCAATGCATTGTGTAAAGAAAAGAGAAAAGAAAAAGTATTTCTCACCTCTGTACACTAAGAGCTCCTTGTTAGAATTTATATTAACTACACAACTATTTAGCTCCAAGGATAAGAAAAAGATTGGTATCACATAGTTCAGTGTAAAGGATCATTAGAGTGATTTGGCAGTGTCCAAGGAAGGGACAATATGACCCTATGCATTTCACTCTCAGTTACATTAGTGTATTACAGGAGAATGGAGATTAAACATTCCTGTCATGCACAAGACATACACAGCTGCCTCTTACTATTTGGTGAAGGTCATGAGTAAGGCCAAACCTATAACCAAATTCCTGCTAAGTAATTCAGCAGCCCCTTTTCCAAATGTTATTTGATAATGAATCATTAGGAAAAAGGAGCCTGAAGAAAAAAGATATGTCAATGTTTAGGAAAGAAGTAGATGCAAAAATTCATACTGTTACTGTAAATTAGTGACAGGAAGATTTATCTAAGCATAAGTAAAAAGCCACCACAAACAGAATTAATCTAATCTGGCATTTTGTCAGTCAAAAGAGCTCAACAACACTGGAAAGTGCTCTATGGAACCTCATGGATTCCATTAAATCCCCCTATCCATGTGCACATTTTGTGGGACAGTCATTTCCTCATTGATAACTTACCTATGGTTTTCTTGCTATCAGTATGATTGACTGTCACCCAATAAAAGCCATTTAGTTTCACAGAATTAACACAAGCATTTACAAAGAGGAAGTATATGTTCCAGAAACACAACTCCAATATTTGGGATCAACGTTGTTGAATCAGAATAGAGAATTCATGCTTTGCTTTGTGTTCTTCCAAAATACCATTCTCAAATGTAAGCAAAAAGAAAAATGTGCACAGCATTAGGTATTGTGAAAGGTTTGCAAATGGGAAAGAAAGGCTTCTGAAGTACAAATTCTGCTTGATAAGGACACAGTATTTTAAAACATAAGGATTCCTTAAAAGTACATAAAATCATCCCCATCGCATGAAAGGAAATCCTAAAATATTTTGTCTTCCTTATTAAGCCCATTTAAAACATACCAGGTCTTTATCCTTCAAAAAAGGATCTCTACATTTCTCCAGCTAATGAACCTGAAAGCATAAAGGCAACTTTAAAGTCCAGCTTATATATTATATGTACATATATATAGAGAGAGAGAATGTAGACACACTAATTTTCAAGCCAACATTTTGGAGAGACTGACAAATATTTTAAAAAGCCCAGCCATCTACCCATTAGGAAGCTTTAGACGTGAACATATTTCGGGTATGTTTTGGAACTATACTAAAATTTCAATTATTTGACCGTCCTTGACATTACACACATTTGTACCTCAGAGTATGTCTCAGATTCAAGGCTGAAGAAGATAGACTCATAATACCTAAATAATATTACCCAATAATAAAAGATAGTTAAAAATAACTGTCAAAGGTTACAGGCAGGATTCCAACACATTATATTAAAACTCCATTGGTTCTTAGATTCATTAATTTTTATTCTGTGGTCTGGCTTCAAGGCCCACTGTTTTCATTGTCTGGAATAAAGAAAGCAAGATTTGAAACCCAAAGGTACAGGCTCAGGTTTACTAGAGAACCCAGGAAAATCTTTTAAATGAGCAGCAGCCAAAAAACTTGATTATTTTTGAGGGTTTTTTTTCGTTACAACTGAAACCAATAGCTTAGCAATTATCATTAATTACGAGGTCTCTTCAAGGAGGACTCAGACAAAAAAAACAGAAAAATCAAAGCAAAAATGCAGCTTCTATGTAAGTACCAGGAAGTTTTTAGATGAATTTGGCATTTGAAATGCTGAAGAGAGAAGGAAACTTTAATTTCTGAGGCTTCATGGGTTTTTTCCTAAATTTTTCATCTCGGCAAGTTACTGGAACCACTGTAATAAAGATTGCATCTCCTCTAGGAAGAGTTTATGTGAGCTGTTACATAATCATGTCCACGTAATGGGACTAATCATATTCCATCGTTTCAAAAATGTAACAAGAGGGGTTTGAAGATTTTAAAAACTAAGATTTATATTTTCATCCTTGGACACATCCAGAACATTCTGATTTATACTCCTACCAGAGATTTAGAGGAAGATATAGTCCATATCTGCGATATCTGAATTTCAATGTGAATGGTTGTTAATTAAAATACTGACATTGGTGCACCCTAATCTTAAGTTCCAGCAAGAATGACTCCAGCTCCACATAATACTGAGGCATGTTCAGAAGTATGAGATAGGAGCCTAAAGGCTAAAAGCTGTCCTGAAACCCTGTCATGCTACTGTCGTAGATTTTTTTTTTACTTATTTATGAAGTATTTCATTATGAATTCCAGTCTTTCTGAAGCTGTCACTAATTTAATACTTGCATCAGAAATCTCAACCAAAATACCCCTAGTACCTATAACATAACCTTCCCTCCACTCCATCAGATATTCATAAGTATGAGGATGAAGCAAACTTAAATTATGAAACACATCTAGGAAATGTATTCCGTCCATCACTTATATGCACAGAAAGATGTCCACCAGAAGTTTTAAATATAGAAGAAATCTTTCAGTATTTCATTCCAGAGAAAAGGCTGACAAGTGTAGTTTGCTCTGAGAAAATCAAAAACTAAAGCCTTGTTAGAGTGGCAGTTTTCCTGGACTCTTTACTCATTCTGTTAGTCACAGAGTTTCCTTTTTTATGAAGATACACAGAACTAGATTCACAGGTAGATGCCCTACCAAGCAGACAACACTTGAAATTCCTTTCACTCTGAGAAGTCAAATGGGAGTACTTAACATTTTTCTGTAATTGCTAAACCAAAGGCTAATCATAGAGACCAGTGACAGTTAATGGGTCTGTATTAGTTAAGCTAGTGAGACAGCATTTAACCTTCATTTCTGTTCAGGTGATGTCTACAAGTCATTAAAGGAGAGAATTAGCTGCAGACTATCCAAGCAATACAGTGCAATTCAGGGATGAGAGCTGCTTAATAGCTCTAAAAAAATTTAAAATTAAAAAATCCTATTTGGTTTAAGTTCACTTAGCCTGTGTGTTCCACCTACAAAAAGCTCAGCAGCAGACAAGGGTTTGGGCATTTCAGAAGACTGCCCAGCACCTGACCAACAACTCAGTTGTCTACTTCCATATTACACCCTCTTTGCCCATACTAATTGCTCCTTTCACCTAAGGGTCTTGAGCTCTCTGGATCAGAGAACACTTTATCTTGGAGGTTTGTAAGGCAGCTTTTAAAGGGGGTCCTGATTTGGAATTTATTAAAATATGGCTTGTCAAACCTATGATACCTAATGTGAAAAATTAATATATTTGTATAATAAATTTGTAAATTTCTGTCTTTCCATGGGAGCAAGATGAGCTGAGACAAAGTCAAAAACACAGGACAGGTGTTTGAAAACTGAAATTCTTATTTATTTTAATCCTTATGTGTAAGCCTGAAAATGGCAGTTGCTAATAAAACTCATTTAAGAGCACTTTCTGCTAAAGTAGGCTTTAGAATGGATACTTACTTAAGAGTTACTGCCACAGTTTGGTGACAATAACAAAACTATAATACACAAAATCACTAAGAAATAAAGTAGCAAGTAATTTTCATAAGATCAAAAGTTTCTACAAGCTGCTTGAGATTTTTTGAACAGTGCCTCATGCAGTTGAATTCCAGCCTACTGCTAAATGGGACTCACTGGGGTAACAAAGTGTGCTGAGTCTACAAAAGGAGACAAATGCCGAAAGGATTTATAAACACGTTGAATGTAATTTACATTCTGCTGAATTTAGTGTCTGCCAAGCCTGGCACACTACTTGAAATGGTGTCTTTATCAGACATCAGGGTAAAATTTAGAAAAGCTTGGATACAGAAATTTCAAAATCATTTGGAAGAACCTCATCACAGCTCATTGCCATGCTTCAAGACAGCTCTTTTTACAACATGATGACTATATGGTCACTATGAAACCATCCTAACACTCTTGATTCCTAAAGATAATAAAAAAAACTTTTGGAAGTGAGTTTTTAAGAAATGTCAAAAGGATGGAAATATCAAAACACTTAAGGTTTGGAAGACAGTCTGTGTCCAGAACCTCTCTTAGAGAGTCTTCAGGGGAAAAATGCTTTCTGCCTTATCAGTTTTTCTATGTATCTTTTTTCCATCAGCATTTTTTAAAAGGCTTTCAAGATAAAAGATCTCTTGAAAATTGTTGAAGACAAATTTGGTAGTTGCTGCAATATCCAGAAGTGCATTGTCTAAGGTACTCAGTTTGTGCATAAACACTGAACAACAACACAGCAAATGTGCAAACACTGTCACCAAAAATTAGAAGGACAGTGAACTGGTCTGATCCTTGCCTTAATCAAGGCACAGCTATTTCACATTTTCATCATAACTTCTTGTATTTCAGAATTTTCTGTAAAGAAAAGCCAACAACACAAAAAATCCCACAAACTTTACAGTATTAATTTGTGAGAATGATGTAAAGGTTGGCCTGTAAAAACGATGAGCTTTCCTCTTGTTTATAGTAAAGGAGGACTTAGCTTTCACTTCCCAGACAATGATTTTCCTAATATACAGTATACCAAACATATACAGTATATCAAACTGCAGCATTTACAATGAGACTGCACTTGGAGATGAAACTTTTCTCCAAAGAAGTAGATTGGCAACCAAAGGAGATACACTCGTATACTCAGATTTCTATCCTCAAGCCCAATAGCCAGGGAAAGCAGTAAAACAAAGAAAAATAAAACACATGAAAAGATTCATCACCTTTATACTTAACCATGACCCATTTTCTCAGCTCCCCCCAGTTCTGCGGACATGCCTTGCTTCTCATGTGAAATGCTTGGAATTCCATTAACCCTCTCTAAAATAGTCCTCTACCTACTATTTCACTAACTTTATACAATCTTTTTAGAGAAAGACAAAAAAGCACACCCCAAACCAACCAAGAAAAACCCCACAAAAAATTCCTGAGCTCACATAAACAATGCTGCTTCCCACCCCTAAGTCTGTAGCCTGAACTTTGAATGTACAGCTCCCAGGAATCCTGCTGAGTCTAGCTCATTAAGGCAAATAAGTACCTGCTATACCTCAGGTAGCAGAAAGAAATGTGAATTTTTAAACAAGACTAATGCCCAGAATCCTAGCCAAATAAGGCAAAAACTTCAGAGTCACTTTCTTCAGAATTTCAGTTGTTTTCCTTTAAGTTCAGAGCCAAGTATTAAAAACAGCTTCAAAAGCTCATGGCTTGCATTCACCCCAAATAAAACAGATTAGAATCAGCTAAAAGGAACCAAGGTAAGTTGAACAAAGCCTTTATGTTTCAAAAAATATTTGCCCAAACAACTAAAATGTTCAGTTTTAATACCTGGAGCTGATAACCCCACAGATGTATAGCCTATATCTGCATGTGGTCCCACATCCACTACTCTAAACTCATTCCTGGAAGTATTGAATGGATTTTGACATTCATGCTTTTTCCCTAAATAAATAAATCTTAAGATAAGAACATGTCCTGGCAACACCAGTAATTTTCGATGATATTTTGCTACACACTATAAAGTAGCAAACATGCTTTGGGCTGTATATGAAATCCAATACACTGATCAGTCAGTTCCCTCCCAGAATTGGCCACTGCTACCCTGACAGGTTTTCAATTTCACTTGGGAATAAGCTGTAATACATTCAGGAAGAAATATCTAAAAATAGCCATTATATTTTTCGTGCACATCTGGGGAGGTTTCCACTCTGCTTAAGAGAGGAAGCAAATTTTCAAAGGTTAATTATGCACTAACTTTTTAAGAGCGTGTAAAATGATTTACAACAGGTTGTTGGCAGATGTGGTAACATGGGTCACCTCACTGCACACCTGTAAAAAACTTCATATTGACAGCTGCTTTATGCAGAAGACTTATTTTTTCCTTATTCCTCTTAAAAAAGGCAGAAAACAGCATTCTGCAATCTACATTCATGACTTAAACCATGCATACCAGTGGAGAACTCCTGGAATCAGTGGCAAAGCTTTTGTTAACTTCAGAGCAGCCCACACTTGTCCAAAAGGAATTCAAAGGAATGACATCCAAGGTTCTTAATAATGTAAGAAAGGAATGACAATGAGGGAAAGTTTTTACCTGGCTACTTTCACCCACCCAAAGAGCCTGAGGCAGTGACCTGCTGGTAACCATACACTGTTTCGATTCTAGATGCAAGTTCACTGAAGTCAACTTGTCATTATTGGCTATTGATAGGTGAATACACAGTCTCACTACTATTTTCCTCTTATAATTGTGAATTTTCATTATTTCACAACAAATATTAGTAAATGTTATCAAAGGCCTGCTTCATTACTAGAAATAAACTAAAACTTTTCAAGGGAAAAATTCTTTTCCATTAATATTTGCAGCAACTTAGATGATGCAAAAATCTTACTCACAAAATGAATGACTCACAAGTACTTTCCAGGTACCGTACCTACCACATATATTTTTAGATGCCCTACACACATCATTGTTACAAACCATAATGACACAACTAAAGCAGGTAAGTAAAAATCATAAGTAAAATAATGATTGAAAACTGCATCAATACAAAAATTGTTTGAGCAAAGCTCACAGTAAACTGTATGCAATGAAGTTCAGATCAGAGAAGACAGCAGTACCTGTACATGCATTAAAAACCCCTGATATTAGTTAAACATTTCTGAGGTAAACACCTTACCATGCTTTGAGTTTGGATTAACAATAAAGCAAACCCAATGCAGCATAAATGTTACAAAAAAAGCAACTAATGTAAAATTCCCATTTTGTCTCTTTGCCAGATGATAAAAAATTAACCCCCCACAGGGAAATTATATTCTCCAAAGTTATCATACTGAATTGTCTTACATATTCCTAATGCAGTTGCACACTCCAATACACATTTGAATTTTCAATTAAGCACGTGAAGGGTTCACACAAACCCAGTAAAGGTAATCCAGCCCTTCTCAGATGGGCAGCACCTAACTCTAAACTACTTACTGTATGTTTACAGACAGCTCAGGCACAGATGAAATAATTCTCTCTGTACTTTGTCTTTCATTAAAAGTAAAAAAAAAAAAAAAAAAGTAATTGAAGAAAAGAAGTAAAGTCTAGGGAAAGGTTTCTAAATTATATCATAAAGCACATAATTGTCTGAGTTCTTGTTACCCTTTGTTGCCAGCAAGTAAAAGTAAAATAGCCCATTAATGCTACTAATCATAGATCATGCAGGCACTCATCTCTGGCCTGGAGACATGATAATACAAAAAAGTAGTGCCACCTTCAGTACTTCATCTAATTAAGAGTGAGTGCAGAGATCAGTTTAATGAGAACCAAGTACTCCATCTCTTTCTGGAGAAAGAGATCACCTATTAAATTTAAGTGGCCAGAAATATTTTGTCAGCCAAAGAAAATAAATTGAAAACATCATTAGACAGATGTTGGGTTTTACAAAGGGGAGAGTAATTTGTAGTATAAGGAATAGAGTATACATAACCATTTTACATCCTCTTTCCTCATCCCCACTATCAGCTGCTCTGTTTCATGTGGTTTTAATGTATTGCAGTCATTCTCTCATGTTGCCATAAGCACAATCTTATTAATTTTAAGGAAAGAAATTAGTCACAGGTCTTCTAAGGAAAGAAATAGAGCCTGGCAGGTCTGTCAGGACTTTGTGATCCTCACATGGTACTGAGTACTCACGTGTTCTGTAATAACACCCTCATCATTAGCCAGGTGGGATTGTGGTTAACACAGAGATTCAACTCTACAGTCCTGCAGACCAGCAAGGCTCTAATCCATGAAATGGTCGAGAAACAGCCGAGCAGATATTAAACAACTGCATACTATCCATGTACATTTGTCCCAGGTACAGTTTCATATCTTGGGAAAGACTGAGTACACAGCAGAGGATAGCATGAAATATTTTGGTAATAAATCTTTGAGATGTGGCCCGATGAATGACTGTTTCTTTGTCCTATTTAATAGGTGCAGTTAAATTAGAAAGTCACCTGGTTTCCCCAACAACAAAACACAGAACAGTTTACTGGCACTTGATGAGAAAAGATTTTTAAGAATTTGCAATGCACCTGAAGAGCCCAAACTGTCTAACGGAGTTTTTCAAGTCTACTATCAATAAGGTTAAGAATGAAGTTATTTTTACTAGCACTGTAAGACAAGCTGTCAATTTGTCAAATTATTTCTTACTAAACCTTACTGCATTCATAAAGCAGTAACATAATTTATTAAAACAATTAGAAAGCATCCCTGTTTTCTTTTAACTAGATTATTCTGTGTACTGATAATTATATTAGACAATAAAATAGCTTCAGATTTCTAAAATCATCTGTAGAGCACAATTTTATCATGAGTGATTCTTTAATCAGTGTTATTTCTTGAAGTCCATGATACTTAGTCATACATTTAAAAAAGTACAAATAAGGGAACAGACACTGTAATAATCAAAAGCACTGAATGATAACTGTACTTTGAGGGGTTCTGAGTTAAGGGTGCACTGCTATCTTCTTCCACTGACACCAAACCCAGAAGTGGGAGTTGTCATTACACTATCTTTATACAAAGAGAAGAAACCCCTCCTGCAGAACACCTCTTCTCCCCCATACCTTCAACACCAGACATGTCCTGAAACACCTAATTAAGTCTAATATGTAAAAATCGTTAGTAGCATATATTAAAAACTGTTTTCTCAGTGGAAATGCCATCATCTATAACAGAAAACTGTTAACCCACATGGTCTTTCCTTTACCATTCCCAAACTCTTTGAGGTTTTGTTAGCACTGTGCATTGACTACATCAAACAAAGTTGCCCTGAACTTTAAGAATCATTAAATATTTTACAGCATGGAAGAAAAGAGTAGAAAGTCACGTGGAAGAGGGAGCAAAAAGAATGAAAAAATCAGCAAAAAATGAGAACAAAAATTACTAAACTGTCCAACAGCAGAGCACAAAATACCATCATTACTTTTTTCCACATTAATGAAAGTAACCCTAGAGTTGAAGGGCATCTCATGGACTAAAAAGACAGCGTCAACTTTTATTAGATCTACTGGTCCTTCCTTTTCCCAGCAACATGAAACATATGCAAAGTGTAATGCCAGTGTTGGTTAATTTAACATTACCAGCTGTGAAGCAGGTTGAGCACACCTTTGTCAAGGTGTACTTGAGAAAAATGTGACATGTGAAACATTACGTCTGCTTCATTCTATCCTTCAAGACATCCCATTTGTTTGAAGAGATTCAGGGTAGGATAAAATCCACAGTTTTAATAGTTTTACACTATAAAAGACTTTCTTCTGGAATTCTGTGAAACCCTTGTAGTCCAAAGACAAGAGCTCTCCAAGCAATCTGCAGCATATTTGGCCCTTGACTAACTTCAGACAATAACTTCATGGAAATAGATAATTCGGAACATTCACTCCCTGCTTGGCCCTCCTTTGGGAAAGATTGTACCTCAAGCACATATCATGATTCAAATTAAACAATTTTTTTCAGATTAAATCCACACAAAAAAACCCAAACAAACAAATAATTACCACATCGCAACCTCTACACAAATCACACCTTTTACCCAGGAAAGTACCTGAAGAACTGCTTAAGAAAACAGCACCCACATGAAACAATCCTCACCATGCCCTGCTAAAACTGAAATCTGAGCCAGAGCTTTCATCTTCTAAGCTTTCCCAGAGTGTATGGCTTAATCCATACAGTTTAAATGATGGACCTACAATCTATCTGGGATAAGTCTGAATTAATCTGAAAGCTTCACCTGGCACTCAACTGTTCATTTATTCCTTTCACACTCAGAAATAAGAAATAATGTATTCAAGTGAAAAATGCAGCACAAAACCTTCAAGCTTCTCTTTCTCAAAACACAAAGGCTCTCAAGTTTGGATAATGGACCCTCTAGTTGGAAGGGGGTACAAGATACATCTACAATGACCACGTTAACTACTGGTACTCACACCACTTGTAGGTCCAGAGTTTAAGGTGCTCCCTCCTTCCCACCAGAGCCACAGGAAATACAGGATCTCATTAGTAATCATAGCAGTAGAAAGGAAAGATCTAATCTGAAAATATTGTTATTTTTGTGGCAGAGTATCTAAGGAAAGCTCAGATCAGACAGCAGTCCCTAAAACAGTGTGTTACCTTAAAAATAAAATTATTGGTTTATATTATAAAAAAATATATGCCCTCAGCAGCCTCTCATTATCATTTCAGCACAGAAAATCTAGACAAAAATATACAGTAGGTTTTTTTCAGTGCTCACCCTGGAACAACTGCAGCTGTTAAATTCAAGTAGAAAATTCAGCCTTTCGCATTCTTTACTTTCAGACAAGCAAAGACCTGACTTATCTATTGATAGCTTTGCCAGCTACACTAAATGAACTGCAAATAATTTTCTGAAAGCTTTGTATAAGTCTAGGTATTTTTCAATGAAGTAAAAAGACAACAATCTTGAATTTCTTTTCCATCAGACATTTCCACATCACTGAAACTGTGCAGCAGAAGGCAAATAGGAGATGATTCAGTGCAGGTGATTGCACATATCTACAGTAAAGACACTGAGAATATGTTTTTCTAAGATTCATCCAAAATCTAAAGTTCCTTATCTTCTTGGCAGTTCACACTTTGCTTGGGGTGTTTCTATGTTTTTTGAAGGAACTAAGAGGACAAGACTGGGAAGGAGAAAGGGCCATTATATGCATTTCAGAATGCAACAAACAAAAACAAAAAAACCACACAAAAGCCACTTGCATCCCATCCACTTAACAAACATGGAAGTGAAGATAAAAATAATCTGCAAATTTACCATTTAACTTAATCCCAACATTCTATTCCCTGTCTACTAAAAGGAAGGCACCCTACAGTGAGCCAACATGATTAACTGCCCGTGAAGCATTCATATTTTATGAATCCAAAGAATTTGTAACTGAAGTTAAAAGTACTATTGTAGCCTGGAATTCATATTTGAAAAAAAGGATTTACAACGTCTCACACAACTGTAGGAAATCTCTAAGTTTACTGGTATAAACCAGACAACTGGTAGTACAAGAAAAAAAACCACAAACATGGATGAACTGAAGCTATACAGTTACACAAACAAAAGAGATAAAAGACAAATATATACAAAGGCAGGAAAGAAATATGTGAATCCAAAGAAAAAAAACTTAATCATCCACATACACAGCACTGCTGCCAGTTCCAAGCAGCACCATGATTCTTTTAAGGCTGTGTTGTTCTCGTCTTCAGCATCTAACCAAAAAGTACAGGAATTTCCAGTTCAAGTACAAGGTGCAGTAAAATGAAATTAACTTGATAAAGAACTTATTTGAAAAAATAAAATAATCAAGGAATGTGGAGTTTCTTGGAAGATGAACTATTTCCCACTGCTTTTGTGCAGAGGCTCCCATTGAAAACCCAACCACAGGAATACAGAGGTGCAATTTGGAGACAAAAATACAAAAAAAAAATTGTTGCACAAATTTCCACTAAGGAATTCCCTTGAGGTATCATAAGTTTAGATATTCAGTCTATTAACGAAGTACAGACACAGATATGTTGCCATTTGGTTTGTTCATACATTATTTATAAATAGCTTTAAAACTCTTACAATAAAAGCTACTACCAATAATCTCAATAAAGCAGCTGTCACCAGCAGTCTGCAGGAAGTCTGAGAAAAGAGGCAGAAGCACTGAATCTTCTAAAACTCTTCTACCACCTCCCACAATTATCTTAAATATAATTGACAGTGTCCCCAGTGACTGCTCCAAGGTATGGTTTTTAAAATTTTTCATCTTTTTTTCCCTTTTAATTCATTAATTTGAGGACAAAAGAGGACGTAATTTTTCCAAATACACATGGAGAGGGGGTGGGGGAACATCATGATTTTCTTTAGGAGCATCCCTGGAGAGGTTTGCTTCCTGAACTGCCCCTTTCACAGAAGAGATAAGCAAGGTTTTCAATTGTTTTGAAATAACAGAACTGTAAAAAAAGCAGAAACTTTACTTTGGTTTGTTTACACTTCTCATAAAATTCCTTTCCAGACCCTATTTAGTAAGTGTAATTTTATCATCTTGTCACTAGACTGAGATTTGTGTTACCCAAGGTCAGTATTTGTGTATTACAGACTTCAAGACCAGTTTTTCACACACCACTTGATTATTTCTGTGGTACTAGTGAGGGCCAGTTCATTGATGGTCTGTGGAGCTTTAGGATGTCAAGAGCAGGAAAGATGGAAAAAAGAGATGTCCTGGGGACATTCTATCTGCCTGAAACTCAGAATATTACTGCAGTTTAAATAAACAATTACTATTTTTCAGCACACTTTAATATACACAGTACAAATTTACATTAATGCAATGTAAACCAATCCTTCCCCAGTAGCAACACAACTCAGCAGCTCTGCACATGGGCAGCACAGAACTGGCCACATGAATTCAGTCGGTCCTTACTCTGGGTCTCACTGGTACCACTTACTCCTTTACTCCCCATAGAGAAAGAAGAATTTTTGTACATTGCAAATCAAATTATCAACACACAAACTTGCAAAACAGAAGTCTATGTTGCCTGTGAGCAAGAGAATGAAAACAAGAACACTGAAAGCTTGTTTTTAAGGCAGATATCCTGTAAAGAACTGAGCTCCTTCACTAATAGCACAATGTATAAAAGGGGTCATTTAAAAAACAAAAGAACTTGGGTTGCTAGCAATGCCATGGTGAGACACATTAAACATGGCTCATATTAATTAAAAAACAGAAGAAAAATTTGTAATTTACTCAAGACTCCTAGCTAGTTTTAGATGAAAATGACATCCTGTGGGTAGCGAATCAGCATGATCTGGAATTATACATTTTCAAACTATTTAATGAACCTTTTTATTGCTGTTATTTGCATTTTGAAAAAATAATTTTACAAAGAATGTTTAAAAGCATGGTGTTTAGCCAAAAAAAGCTTAAAGCCTGGCACTAACTCTGCACTCGTGGCACATCAATCAGATCTGTCATCACAAAGGTGAGTAAAAAAAGAGAACATATGATAAACAGAGATTAGATTTGAGAGAATTTTTTCTTATTATTAGCATAAGTAACAGCAATGCTGCTAAAGCACCACCTTACTCCTACACTAAAGACACTTTGCACTCACCTTAGACAAAGGGGAAATGTTGAACCTACAGAACTAATGAACCAAGAGAATGGATAGGTAAGCAGTACTGGGGTACTACAATTCTGACTGAACAAACTCAGAAGCCTCTCCCAAAGCAGACCTAAAGGACTTCTGCAGTCAGGAGCTCCAATCCATACAAAAGTGAAGGAAGCAAAACCACTGAGCTGAAGCTCTTCAGACCCATGTGCAAAAGTAAAAACTCTAAAACTGGAACTTCATGGTTTTGCTCTCTGTAAATGTCACAGAATCACAGAATCACACAGAATCACAGAATCCTAGGGGTTGGAAGGGACCTCGAAAGATCATCTAGTCCAACCCCCCCTGCCAGAGCAGGGCCACCTAGAGTACATCACATAGGAACGCGTCCAGACGGGTTTTGAATGTCTCCAGTGAAGGAGACTCCACGACCTCCCTGGGCAGCCTGTTCCAGGGCTCTGTCACCCTTACAGTAAAAAAATTTTTTCGAATATTCAACTTGAACCTCCTGTGCTCCAATTTACACCCATTACCCCTTGTCCTATCACTGGTCACTACTGAGAAAAGCCTAACTCCATCTCCCTGACACTCACCCCTTACATATTTGAAAACATTGATGAGGTCACCCCTCAGTCTCCTTTTCTCCAAACTAAAGAGACCCAGCTCCCTCAGCCTTTCCTCATAAGGGAGATGTTCCACTCCCTTAATCATCTTAGTAGCTCTGCGCTGGACTCTTTCAAGCACTTCCCTGTCCTTCTTGAACTGAGGGGCCCAGAACTGTCAGTGTAATTTTATTTTTTTATATATATATATTTACAAATTTTTAAACTGTTCTTGTTCAACATGCCCAATGTATCTTCTGTGGTAATAACAAAGCAGGTAAAAGTCCTTGAAACATAACACTAGACATTTCTAATTCTCATTTGTCTGGTTCACTAATTTTCACCTACATCTTAAGAATCAGCAACAGTAAACAGATTTCACAGAAATCTGGTAATCAGATCTTTGAAGAGTTTTGATGTCATGCAAATTTAAACCAATGTCTAAGTAGCTCTTCTAAGAGCAAAAAATAATCTGTGAACCTGTGCAAGATTTAATGTGGTGGGTCTGGAAAGAAGAATGTTGATTTTGCCTTGGTTATTTTGTTGACCTCTACTAAGTAATTGGCATTTTGCATTAAGATCTACAAAAACCAAGGATCAGACACTTAAAAGAAACAATATAGGACATTTTCAGGTGAGATGAATAGCTATCTTAGAACACTTAACGCATTAATTCATTGCAAGATCTTGGGAAACCCCTATGTGCCATTTCCCTAGGTCACTATGACACCTAGAACATTTTATGGTATAAAAGACTATTAAATATACAAATGTCTAAACCATTTATATTAATTTCTACACTGTAAGGAGCAGTGTGCTCTAATTTGAAAAAAACCCCACTATGTTAATTCTCTAAATCTAACCCATTTGCCTTGCATTCTTTAAAAAAGCAGAAAATCTTCACTAAAGGAAAGCCAGCTTTCAGACTTTGTCAAGTTGGTAAGCAGGAAATACACTGTCAATAATTAAGATGAGACAAAGAAGTTTTACCCATTTGGCATGGAAGCACCCACTGCATTAAACACTGACAGATGCTCAGTGAAATGTTACACCATCTATGCTATTTACTCTAGCCTGCTGTCAAGATCTTCAGCAAACCTCATTACCTCTCCTGGCAGTTCCACCACTGTACTGTAAAACTTAGCTGAACAGCACATAACATCTTGTTCTGCAGTATGCCTGGGTGATGTAGGGCCAACATTGCAACCTTCATCTCCTGCTTCCCTGTTTGCATTGGCATCTCTTTCAGTCCAAAGGTTTCAAAGACACATCATGGCTTTCAAGCAGGTATTTAAGAACCTAAAGAAACAGGATTTGCACAAATGATTTTTCAGGTCTATGGCTTAAGCCAGCCAGATAGTCACAGTTGAGGTGTCCTTGAAGATGAAGTCAATGCTCTTTCTCCAGTATCATGGAGCAAATGCAAATTTATCCCAAGATACTTTCATAATTTCTCAAATTCAAATTATTTTTTACATAATGTGCAACCTACATTAGAAATAAATGTATTATAAGATAGACAGGCTTGGCAGAGACAAGCTGAGTAAGAATGATATAGCAGGTATTTCATACAAGCTAGAAAAAATTACCAAAATCTTGCAAAAAAAGTTTTTTCACCTATTTAGAGACTACTGTATATGGAAGGTCACTGGACTCTATGCAGACATTCAGCCATGACTACAGCTGTCTGAATACAACCCTTCAGCCAATTCCTTATCCATTGAATTGTCCACCCACTGACTCTACATCAGCCCAGTTTAGATGACACCAGATGCTCTCCCCTTCTCATAATACAATGTCTGCACTGGTCAACAAGTAAATCAATCATGTGAGAAATAAGGTGCAGCCACTAATCAGATGTCTGGGACTAAACAGAACTTTTAGAAGGAAAACTGTTTTTTCACAAAGCTCATGCTGTACAGGTAGTGCACAGAATAAACTGCAGCAGCAAAAGTGCAGTTCTTAGTTGCATTTATCCTACCCATGCTATTACAGCAAACTTCTCCTCATCCAGACCCACCAACAGAATGGTAAATAATCTGAGAGTTTTCTCTTAGATAAAATCTAAGAGTTAAGTTGAAATATGTTAACTAATGATGGGGCATTAACTTGAACCTATCAATACAAGTTACAGAATACTTTTTTTACCAATATAAATCAGTATTACATGACAGTAATACCTAGAAGAAATAATTATGCCAATATGAGAATATTCAGCTACATTCAGAAGAAAGCATTTTCCTAATCTAAATGTGCTGTCATAAGGAGAGCAGAACAGTAGTAAAAATGTGCATTTCCATATAGCACAAGTAATGTTCCCATTTAACAAGGTGCTTCAAATTTCTCAAGGGAGTTGTTTACTTGTAACACAAAACACTACTTCGTGTTTCTACTATGTCATATGTCATTTATCTTTCTGAAAGAAATCTGTGTTGCCAAGATCTATTTTATTGCTTTGCAAATTTTCATTACACGTGTCATTATGTCTACATTCAGTTATTTCTCTGGTATGCTTGCCACTTTTTATATTTTTCTAATGGTGATATGTACTTTAACTCACAAAAGAATCTCATAAATAGCCATCTCACCTAGGCAGCCTTTTCACCAACAATTAGCATTTCTCTTACTCAAGAATAAATGAATTATTTGGAAAACGAAGGATGTCAACATTGCTTTTGCCATTTACTTCCTTTGGAATAGGACTTAGCTTTGTTTACTTTTTTTAAAGGATGATAAAAGTTGTTAGCCTAGGGCCTGGCAATGAAAATCAGCCAAAACCTCTTAACCTGGAATCACTTGCACGTCTTCACCCAAAGCCTTGAAATCGATTTACCAACTAGGATTTTAACATATCTGCAGCCATAGGCAGAGTCTGCAAGTTATTGCCATCCGTTATAAAATAAACAAACCTTCAAGCCAGCAATCCTAAGTGATACATAAAACCACTGCATTAAAATTCAGAGGTGCATCTCTCTAAGGCCTTTAGAATACCACTGATCTCTGAGCTTCAGATAGCTTTAGTCATGTTTCAGATGGCAGAAACATTTTCAATTTCTTTAAATATTGCTCTGCTTTTAAAATCCCTACAGATGACCTTGTTCAAGCTGATGCTGCAAATTCAGAATTGGAAACAAGTTCTCAAACCATCATGCCAGTGCCTCACATCCCTTCATTGGTCTACAGAAATCTTGATTTGTGAGGAAAAGCAGCAGCGGCCTTAATCCATCTCTGATACATATCATCTCATATCTTTACCTCTTTGAAACACTGAAAACGAGACTTCTCCATAAACATTCACCAGTATTCCGAAGTCCTAACAAAAACCTGAAGAGACTCTAGAATGGTAAAATGGTTTGTTGGTACAAAAGCTAAAGTTTATTACTACTATTTTCAATGCCTTCAGTTCTGGCACCTTTTTGCCAGCCTTTTTTCAAACATCACCAACACCCTTCTCCCAAATGATAAAATTCATCAAGTTCTCCTTCATGGTCCCTTGAGCAGAACCTATACTTAAAAAAATCATTATCCAAGTCAATATTTACGTAATATAAATAACTAGTCTAATTAACACTGTCTTGTTTATCTTAAAAACACCATAGGTCTATCACACCTACCAGAGACATTCCTGTTTCCCATATTAACCTTATGTCAAAATGAAGAATTTCTTTCAGAGACTGATAAAGGTGTTCTAAGGGGGCACTACAAAAGTCAACAGTAAGTCATTTTGTGTAGTTTTGAAAAATGTTTAAGATCAGTAAATGTTTGTGAACAATCCAATTTATTTATATTTTAAAGTTTGTCAAGGTTTTTGTCTTGCATAATATTATCTATAAATCAGATGCCTGTGAGAGCTGTGTTTACTCACATTCTCCATTTCTGCCTTCAAGCTTGCTTAAGAACAGAGGAGTCTTGAGAAAAAAAAAAGGGGGGGGGGATTTTATTCCTTGAAAATAGTTGTAGTATTGACACACACACCCAACTTTGTAATTCTACACAAAAGAAGCAGAGTACAAAGAATCACAAAGAGAAAAGGAATTCTTCTTCCAAGGAAGTGCTTTAATGAGGTGGAATGAAGCAATAAACATCTCTGGATGCTTTACACAGAACTTGGGAAGTCACATGAAGAAAAGATCCAAAGAACTTGAAAGCTTAGGGAAGTATTCTATGTCCTGTCAGAAAATGGCTGCTACATAAAAGCAAAATTTATTGGCCTAAGGTAACCTATATTTTCTTTGTTGTTTTTTGGTTTTGATCATGCTTTCCTGATAGACTGACACCTTCCAGGAAGGCAGTGCATCAACAGGCTTCAACATATGGAGAGGGAGCATATAATAACAAATGTGTCCAAACTGTCAGGTGGAACGTGTGCATTGGTTAGAATTAATTTTAAAAACCTCTTGTCCACATATTGTAAACTTCTATCTATAGGCTAATAAACTCTTATCACTAATTAAAAAGACCTATTCCATTTAAATTATTACCAGTCTCTTCAGAAGAGTAGTCTCTTCAGACTACCAGTCTCACTTCAGAACTAGAATTACGCTGACTCACAGAAATCAGTCTTATAGTAAACAAAGACTGCTTATGTGTTTTAATTGCAAGTATTTTTCACTATCTTGCATTGCCAGCATATCAATGATAAAATTGAAAACAGCCCCCCCCCCCAAAACAAACGTAAAACAAACCCAGGAAGTTCTTCATTTAAAGTGTATTTGATACTTAAAGAATATAAGCTAGAAGAACAGATCATGATGTTGACTTACGAAAAACAAAGGTTAAGTTTCTTCTGACAACACTGGGCAGCTATTTGCTGCACCTCGGAGCTGTTCATAGCCAGTACATGTTTACTTTAGTAGAAAAGACAGGTGTGTATTTGTCTGAAGCTATTTGCAATCACCTCCTGTTCAACACAGCTCCCTCTCCCTTGAGCAGGCAGAAGGGTCTACAGGCTTCCACAAAATAACAGCAGCTTCTGCTTGACAATGACTCCAGAAAACCACTGTATCATAACCATGGCAATCATCACTGGGTTAAAATGGCTGCTGTAGCAGGAGTTGAACAGAGAAATCTGGATAGCAAAGAAAATTATCACAAAAGTAAAGTGGTAAAATAAAGGATCCTGTTAGAAAGGACTATACAGAGAAACAATCATTCTAAAAGGTAAGGAAATAACTTGAGCAAAGTTCCAAATGCTTACGATAAAGAAGAACAACAACTAACAAAGCTGTAGATGCAGTAAACATGAAATGAATATAGAGAATTGAACAATTTGTCATGAGAAAAGGAAAATCAGCAAAGGAACAAACAAGTTATAAGGAAAACACAAGGTGAACTCCATGCACTGGCATCATGGCAACAGCAAAAGTCATCAAAATTTTTATCACACAGTACTAGAACGGGAAGGTCTTAGATGCTTTGGCATGGCCACAACACAGAAGAGTTACTATCAGTCCATTCTTTCCTGAACAGCACTGGTGCAGCTGAACTAAGTGCATCTTAAAGAAAGCCAAGTCAGTCAACAAAACAAATATGCTTGAAACTGTTTGACTATAATGATCAAAGTATGATAGAAATAACTGAACGGTGGTTTTGACAAGAAAAAATAATCTGTATTTGATCTAGTTCAGGATTCCTTTGTGTCAGCATTTTAAAACACAACAAAGGTGCTGACAACAGTTCTGTTAACATTATTGTGAAAGATATTAAGACTAAACGAAGTTTTAAAGACTGCTTATATTAAATTGATGGTCTGAATTGGAAACCCAAAAACAAGATCCTACCCATCATATCTCAGCTGTCAGTGTATTTGGCCTATGTAGAAACAAAGCAAACTTAATGTAGAGCAAAGTCATACTTCATGTAAGAAAAGGAAAAACCCAGAGTTTCCCAATCTTCCAAGTTTGTAATTCAAAATTCTTTTCAGAATATTCTCTATTTCTTATCAATACAATGAAACTGCAGCTATTAAGATCTCTTCTTCATAAATGCTGAAGTTCCCTTAGTATGTTGGGGTGCAATCTGTATTACCACAATTGTTATAAAAGGAGGTAGGGTAGATGCTGAAAATATGGAACACAAAATTATTAAGTGTTTTGAACACAAAATTGAAGTGTTTACAGAACAGTCAGAAATTATTTATTCTCATAATCAGAAAGAAAACAGAAAGAGTAAATAGAATACCCAACAAAATAAAAATACTGAATTGTGTTAGTAAAAGCCTTCTGGACAGAACTTGTTTCTATTCCACTTAGCTTTACTTGTAATTGCTGTATTGGAAATTATGGCTCCTACTAATCCTGCTGAATTATAGATATAGTTGAGAGGGCCTGAGAACAGTCTCAGAAGTTTAGATCTCAGCTCAAAGTACAAGAAAGAAGTGGCACAAATGGAACATACACATTTCTGTAAATGCATCAGCAGCCACTCTACCTGCCCCTGTGAATAAACCCCAGCTATGCCACCCATTTCCACAGCTTCTAGCACAACTTTTCCCACAAGGTTAATTCATAACACATTCTCTACATCACAGACAGCAAAGTTGGACTGTACCTGCAATAAAAGCCATTTCCTAATCATACAGACTTTACTACCCCTTAAGGAACAAACAGTGCTATAGCCATCGTTATAAAGCCACTTCCAAATTTCACAATTCACTGTGATAAAGTGGGCACTTTAGGTGGTATTAAGCAGCAACTTATAAATTTTGCTTTTCCTTAAGTAACTAAAAGCCCAGAGAAGCACAATTTAGCACTAACATGTAAATTTAATCCTCTCGTGTAAGGAAATCATCTCTGATTGCACAACATACTTCATACAACAAGTCAAGTACCTGTTTTATTATACCTGAAGGTATACTGGAGCTGTTTTTCTTATATAGTGAAAAATTTACAAGTTGTTGCTTAACACTACCTGCTGCTACTTCCCTATAAAGGTCTGGGAAATTTACACAGCCTTTCTGAACCAACACTTTCATTCTGTAATGAAAGTTGAAACAACTTCAAGTTTACCCACAGGTCTCACAGGTATAAAGTGCATCATTTTGTCCAATTCTGCAAGGTCATTATTTTTACTTCTAGAATACTTCACAATGTTTCTTTCATCTGAACATTAAACCTGACTTTTCTGATTCTGCTGATAGAATGAAGAGCTCAAATTCTAGAAATATGGGTATTTCCAACAAAATTCAGATAAGGAACATAAAAGAAAATACCAAAAATTAAAGAAAACCAGTGCTACAAAAGAGAGTAGTTACTGTTCCTAAAAACCCTGAAGAGCAGGAAGTGGGTTAAAATAGCACAACCTAACTGATACCTTCTCTAAACCAAAAGACAGACATGCTAATTTTTAAGATGCTGAATGAGACACTTCATAACCTTAATGGAAGACAGCAAAACCACCATGAACCACTTTTTTTTTTCCAATACCAAAGGAATTCAGAGTAACAGCTCAACCTCTTTGACAGATGAACTTTTAACCAGAGAAAAGGGCACACCTTTAGGTACTCTTTAAAAACATTCCTAAACAATACATGGTTATTACCTCAGAGTAAAGACTCTTAGGAAAACCCCATCTATCAGTCATATGAATGATTTACTAAAGACACCAAAATATTTTCTCTAATCACAGGCAGATTATAATTGACAACAGAAGAAATTAAAGGACATTTTATTACTTTTCAGTGCCACTTTGTCATTACAATTCAGTAATTATGACTGGTCAAGTAGATATTTACTTTGCACACCTCTTCCAAATACTGGTTATCTGTGTTTTGCGGACATCTGCAAATACATACATTAAAGCTTCCAAATTTCACAGAATGTTAACCAGGGTCCATTGTGCTTATATTCTTTTTAGCATTAAAGCCCAACACTTCAGGTCTATAAACAAGTCCACTTAGTCATTTTCTTACAAGTTATTCATGTAGAAACTATAATGTTCTGTTCTCCCCAGAAGCTTACAATACATCACATGGATAATAGCACTTGAAAAGATTAAGCAAGAAATACCAGCACACTAACAAAATTCAAAGTATACCTGAATCATTGCTAGATAAATTCAGTTATTCCTTAGGAGTCAGTAGGAAGGCATGAAGAGAAGTGGGGAAGAAACACAAAAATGAGGGAAAAAAAGCAATTCAGATTTCAAAGAACAGATGCACACAAGCACATTGCAAGCACACTGCCCTAAAAATACTTTGTATGACAGAAAAAATTTACACTCAGAAATAGTCGTTTTACTACTTGTAAATATTTAGAATAAACACAAACTAAGATAAATGGGAGAACATCTCTATTAGCTGACAGAAGAACTTAATGTGAAGCAACACTAATAAACATCAAACCAGGTGTTAAAGCCTTTGAATTATACAAACTGAGCTCGGCCACAAACAGTATGCCACAAAACATTAAACACAATCTACAGGAGAATTAACCTTGTATACACCCAATAGAACATAAATCTCCTCTTAAGACTCCAAAAATATGCAAAACACTTATGCAAATGAAGTACAGACAGAAGCCTTTCCCCAGCTGGTGAGATATGCTGAGCTTTTGCACCAGTTTGTCCTCTCTTGAAATCAGAAAGTCTAATAATTAGGTTGTTCAGGAACTAGAACATTTTTGTTAACAAGGTGAAAGATTACCTGCACAGTTTGGGAATTTCATCACTGGAGGTTTTTGAGAAAGTTCAATAATAGAGGTAATGGCCACAAATTCTACCTTGGGAGATTCAGAGGGTTATTAAGCATGGCAGAAGATCAACATCCTTAGAAAGTTAACTAAACAAACTCATGGCTGATTTGATCTATTGTTGGCAGTAATCACAATTTAAGCAGATGTTTGTTCCAGATGACATCGAGAAGTCACTTCCAAGCAACAGGCTGCCCAGCCAAGGCATGAAATCTCCCAACCCTGGAGATTTTTAACGTCCAATGGAAAAGGCTCTTAGGAATCTGACTTAAAATTGAATTGAGGTCAATTTTCAGTAGGAGTTGGACTAAAACCCAAGGATAACACAAATCTCATAATTTATAATCTTCAATATGCCACTGGAGCTGGTCTGTCCATGGCTATGTTTAAAACTATGCCAATTCAGTATGTGTTTGCTACATGAGGTCTACAATGCCTAAGTTTCATGGGAGAAACCAGATTGAGCTTAAAGAGTGCTAACTTTCTGCTTGAATTTACAAAGCATCTCAGTGTCAGAGATCAGAAAGAAAAGATATTCCAATGCCTAAAAGCCTCTATCATACAGTATACTAATATAAAAGTAGTAAATATAATGTTTAACTGTTAATTTGCTATTTCATTAGTTAATAAACTAAGTAGAAAAAGAACATAGCAACTTCTAAAATGGCTATGATTGCTCTCAGTTAGAAATTTAATATAAATTAATGTTTATATCAAAGCAGACCTGGATTTGAACACAGTTTTGAGCTTCTTTCCTTCAGAAGTCATTCTTTAAATGAGCAGGGATTAGAGAAGTATAATGATTCCTTACAATAAACTCCACCCCTTCACTCATTATCTCAACAGTTGCAGTGGTGCCATCATCTGAAGAAAAAATGTTCTCAGGGATCAACACCTCTGACACAGAAACTCATCATGCCAGGATACAGAGTAATAATTGTAATTTAATAATGCTGCCTGCAGTGCCCAGCCAGTAGCTACAAGCACAGAGAATAAGCTTGAGTTTCAATACAAACAAAATGGCAATGCTGCAGTAACTTGTAAAATGTCCTTTCTCTTCTGTTTCTGGTACAGTAGGCAGGGTACCTAAGGCCCAGGGATGAGAAAGATCATGAAGAACAGTGACTTAATTCAATAACCTGGTTGTAAGAGTCTGAAAGAGCAAGACAATTAAAAAGGCTGAGCACAAAGGACTCATCCTTTCTGCCTAAGTGGCTTCTTTAGATAAGTAAGTTTAACACATGAATAAACACATACATGTCACTTGACACACCAAATAGATGGGAGAATAAAGCACAGAAACAAAACTGGAAATACCCATAAATTTTCAGTACTATTCAATACAATAAATATTACCCAAACAGCCAAGCTTAGAACCGATTTATTGCAAACCCTCCAAGATTGGAGAAAATTGGTTTGCAAGAGAATTCGAGCCTTACTTTTCATTTTTCTAATTGCCTGTGCTGCAACTTCAGTGTACAATCTTTTTAACCAATTTTGTGCTCTTTGAAATATGAAAAATGGGTTAAAGGTCCTGTGAAAATGAATCTCATTGTCTTCACCATAGAACATCAACATCACACTAAATCACCAGGCTCTACAATTTCTGCATTTTCTGTATCTCTAAATAATGACAGGCATTAAACCCGTTCAATTAAATGCAGCATAACAGGACATAGTTTTCAAAATTGTTACTGACTTTTTTGTATAGGTAAATGTTTTATATCAGCCACTGTGTTTTGAAGAAATTACTTCTCTTCCAATCATGTTGACCATTATCTGTACTGACACCCATTTAACTGGCAAGGATTCAGCAAATCATTCTACATAATTCCATTTGGTATGCATTAATAATATAAAACTTTTTGCTGTCTGAGCATCTTCAAGATAAATCCAGTTGCTTTTCCCATTTATAAATTACTTAGAACATGACAGAACTCCATGCCACTTCTGAAACTAGTAACAAATGTCACTGGAAATGGTTCATTAAAATTGCAAAATGTGCATACCATCCTTCCTGTCAACTCAGTATCTACATTTTTAAGTAACACTTAAAGACAGTAAAACCAATTTAAATCACAACTTAATAAAATTCAAGTGCTGATGTTCTTAATATTCACAAAACAAAGAGGGCAAGGTGTACTGTACCTGATTGTCCAACTAGTTCAACTAATTCATTAGATTTAAAATTAATTTGGTATAGCAACATGCAGTTTTTTCTAAATATAATCTTATCTTATTTAGTGGGAAAAGAACTGCGCTCAAATATTTAGTGAGACCAGATGACCAATTTCACAGACGTACACATGTAATCTAGTGGGTACACAAGCAGATACCACATGAACCCAGACTTAATATTTCAAGTTCTTCATCAAAATTTCCTCAAAGCAATCCAAGATGATAAAGAACCAACCTAGATAGTGTGAGACCAAAAAAAAAAAAATTAAAAAAGGGGGTGGAGAAAAAAAAGAGAAAAAAAAGAGAAATATGCCTTTGCTCTATTATTTATACTCCTGTAGAACAGAGACCTTCTAGCCCAGCTTCTTATAAGTACATACATACTGATGTATTTTTACCCATTAGATTTAGGCCTAAAGGCTTTACCCAGAAGGGTCGGGGGAAACTCCGGTATAGGTAAGAAACTAGATCAAATAAAGCAAATAAGTACTGTTGAAAAGAGATTTATCAGAGTGAAGTTAATATTAGCTGAGATAGACAATTTGTAATATATTGATGGCTATGGGTATACACTGATGTTTCCTAACATTAGAGCTGGTCATCACTGACAGAGAAGACAACATAAAATAATTTTGTAGTCTGGAAAAAACACACAGGCTAAATATATATCACAAAATATGTCAAGTTCTAAGCTTGGAAGCCTGTAAAAAAATAATTTGAGCTTATCAACAACAAACAACAGAAGAGATGTAAAACAGGATTTATTACTGACAACACTGAGCTATTGCAATACACTTGAGAAAGTATTTTTAGACCTTAGAATGCATGAAAATCCCAAACCAAACAGTAAATATTACACTAGGCTCACTGGTGACATGATATCTGGACTTTTCTGTTCAGTCCTGGACACTTCAATTGCAGAAAATTTACTCGGTTCAGAGAGAGACTGTTAAAATAATCAGATAAAGATAATTAGAGGCTCTCATACCTTACGGCTTTTGAAGTGCAATATAGAAGCAACTAGTTCATACACAAATGATTTGTCAGAGGTATATTTGGATTTGCAGAGATAAAGTTCTGCAATACATAGTACAGGCTATCCATCTCAATTTAAGGTGATCTATATGTAAAATGTAATTAAACTCTGCAAAAGAACATTTTCTGCCTGGTTTTGTCTTTCCTCCTACTCCCAAATTATTTAATTTTTTCTCCCTAGAGAGGATTGCGGAGAATGGCAA
Organism: Calypte anna; assembly: GCF_003957555.1. Classification (NCBI taxonomy): domain Eukaryota; kingdom Metazoa; phylum Chordata; class Aves; order Apodiformes; family Trochilidae; genus Calypte; species Calypte anna. The sequence goes on from NC_044258.1 coordinate 13,478,925, forward strand.
GAAAACCAACAGGAGGAGGATAAGCTAACTCACAGCCCAGAATTAACATGTTATCAAGAAAGTTTCCAGACATGATACTTCCTCTGTTAAAATCAATCTGCATTATATTTCATTATCTTTGTTTCACTAATGCAAAATACTTAGCTAGCTAAGAGCACTGCTGATGGTGGTGATAATAATTTTGCACAAAATTAATCTCAAGAGGCCTCAGAGTACTGCAGATTTAACAGAATGAACACCTATCCCATTACCTCTGGCAGTCTTAATTTAAGCACTTAGTCAAACAGACAAATTTTACTTATGACAGGTATTTAAATCCTGGCATCTTTTCAGAAATTAGAATACACCACCTCAAGCAGTGTTTTCAAATAAAGATAAGAAGACAAAACTTACATCCATATTTTAAAGACCTGTACGCATTCAGAAAATCATATGGGTACAAGTTGGACAGCACAAAAACAAAGCAGCATTTATGGTTCTGTAGTACTAAAAGTAGTTTTGAGTAATTTTTTTTGTTCCTTCTATTTTTTTTATTTTGCCTATATAAGTCTTTCTTGTAAGGCTAACCTCCCAGGAAACCCAAACACATGAGCATTCTTCATCGAAATAGTAAAAGAATTCTAAATTTATTGTATTCATTTCACCATTATTCACCATATAAATACTTGGTTCAATAAGGATGCACAGACTAAGCTAAGCAATACGATAATGTTAAGAACATCAAACTCTTTAAAAAAGCTAAAAAATTTATGGATTTATGTTTTGGGTTTTTTTTTTTAAATACCTCAATTCCTGCTCCAGGAGAACTAGAAGGCCCTTTCCTTAGCATGCAGTGCAGTTTAACACTTTTTGACTCTATCAGCATCACCGCCGTTTTCTTTTGTTAGTCTCAAAGTTATTAAAAAAATATCACTTCAGGGTCTAGCTATTGGTGACACACAAAATATAAATTTCCTCTTCAAGTATGTTCCATATTCAAATCAGCAGTCATAGTCAAGCAACTAATGTGAAAAATTTAAGTTCTGGTTTTCCTGTTATTTAAGTTCTGGTTTTCCTGTTAAAACCATGAATCCTCACTTCAACACCACTAACAGAATCTGCACTCGTCATTATCACTTTTAGAAAAGCTTTTAAACATTGACTGCATTATCTAATTTTTTATTTTATTTAATTTTTTGTTTAATAGATGAGCTCTTAAATTAACAAAGAAACTGTTCTTCAAGAGGAGCTCAGTTACATTGACAAACTCTTATCTCTGACCTAAATGAGGTCAAAACTCAAGCTGTAAGTTCCTGCTACACAGGTGTGAGAAGGCATTCAACTAAAGTAAGGCACTAAGTGTGAATGTACCTGGGTTGTGTCAAAGTGAGGAGGAAAAACCACAGCTTAGCAGATTCTTCTTTTGATAATACAAGGCTGATGACAGAACCAGTTACACCTTTGAGGAACACTGCAGTAGCATCTGCCTACAACTGAAAGCAAGCAGTATTTCTGCAGCTCCCATATACATTACACAAATGACTTCAAATTTCCTATTGCAGGTAATGGTAACAATGTAGAAGTGACAGCCTACTTTCCAACATGAATTGTAGGATGCTGCCCAGAAGCTAAGTACTCACAATAAGCATGCCAGCTGTAAAAGGGAGATGGTATTTTTTCTTGCTTTTGCTATTACTGGCAAGGTAACTTACACATGGAAGCAGAAAGTTTTAGAACAGGTTATGACAACAGCCGCATTCGCTAGGTGGTAGTGTCAAACAAATAATAGCTACACTAATAACTAGAAGGAATTAATACGACACAGCACAAAAAGAAATGACAGTGCATATGTAAAACATTATTATTGTCTATTCATTGAAAAATTACAAACCTCAGAATACAACTGATCTGACAACACGACTAAATTGTTATTGATTTGCATTGAGACTTTTCCTGTCTTCTTGACATTTTTAGAATTTTTATATAACTGTATAATGTGGCTCATAGTGAAGATTAAATCTAATATGAATTCCACACATCTGCTGAAATATGCCATTTGGAAATTAACTGTCTTGAAACCTACATTTGGAGCACATGAAAGACATTCAATTTCCAATATTAACTTCTCTTACATGAATACCTGAAACTAAGACAGTTTGCATTCTTATTCACATTGTAGAACAAAAAACAGGGTCTCTTTCCTGTGGGGTGACAAGATAAAAGCAAAACTAGTTGGTTTTTTTTTTTTTACATTTGCTCAGAAGAACAAATTCAGATGAGAAGGTTAACACTGAAGTGGTTAAATAATTCAGTGACTTATTTTCTAAATATATCTATGATGTAATCAAAGCTTTTGAAGTTCGAGGCATGAAAATGTTATTACACCTAAGTTTTTACTACCATTAATTCATATATATATATATGTGTGTGTGTGTGTATATATAAACAAGGATTTTAGCATATAAAATAGACTTCTAGCATCTAGTATAAACTATTAAGCTTATGCATAGATAATCAGGGCCCATAAAGACAGCAATGATCAATTAGATATACATGCCAGCATGTCTGAAATTGATACCTCTAATAGGGATTGTGTGTGTGTGAACATGTCTCATGCGCTGGTAGAAAGTTACAGGACCAAAGGGCCACTGATGAACATTATGTACAGGTAGTTGTGATGCAGGTATCGACCATCGAGGTTCATTTCAAAGTTGAAATGAAAATTACTGGGTGATACCAAGTGATTTAGGAATACTTGAGAGACCCATTATAGATGTCACTTGTCTTACAGACATTGTCTTCAGCTTTACATTAGCTGTTCTCAAAACTCAATAGGGATCTAGTGATATGGCATATAAACACCACAACCACTATTTTTGAGGGAGGAAGGTTAACATTTAAGCTTCAAAAACCAGCAAGCTACTCCCTGATCACTGTCCCTCAGTCCTTATCACTAGAATAATTTATCATGTCTTTTGTTCTCCACTGTTAATCTCACACTCCCACACAAGAAATTAATCAGAAAGCAACAAACTATTATCTATGTTATCTGATATCATTATTAACCCATTTCTTTATCAACAAGAAAAACCTATTTATCAAAGTTCAAGCTTCTGGTCTTACACGTGACTGACAGACAGGACAGTTGTGGGTCCAGCTTTCAAAACAAAACCACACCGAAAGGGCTCAAAACATCTTTATTTCTATCACTGTGTGATGATCTGTCTGGAGAATTTTGGATTTGGATCACCATCTAGTCCTGCCATTTATTCGTTCTGTGATACTCTACATGCTGTAAACCACTTGTTCATTAGGTAAAACTGGAAAAGACCCTGACAAGAAAAGTACTGAAAATGATGAGAGGTTGAACTAATACACACTACATTAGCTCAGAGGCCAAGTTCTAGTGCAAATGGGCAGAAATTTGCAAGACAGAAGAATTAAATTAACATCACAAACAGCACAAATGGAGTGAAAGCAATTCAGGGGACAGTAAAGCATAGAATTTTCTAAGGAAAATATGGCAGGTGGGCTTCACTGACTATGTTAGCTTTTGGGGTTTTAATAATCAGTATTTTTCATTAAAATAAGGTACTTGTTCTTTAAATCTTTTTTAATATAAAAGAAAGACTACAGAATTACTATTTCTCATACCCACCTCTGCAAACTACCTGAACTTGAAACACAGAAATAATTGAATATAATATGCTGCAAAGGTCTTGCATTTTTATGTATCTGATACTTCATTCAATACTCAAGGAGAAAATTGTGTGTTACTTTGAAGATGCTCCTAAATTAAGTTTCCTTGTAAAATTAGAAACTTTGACATTTAAAATTAATTTTAATAGGGTAATAAATTCAGGAAATTTCATAACTCCATCAAATATATGAGGCATCTCTGACCTACTGATAGCTTATGCTGAATAAAGCAGTCACTCCACTCTTTTTATTGCAGTAACAGTTACACCAAGAACCACAATTTAGATTTGCATTTTTAAAGGACTTTTTTTTCCCCCCTTGTTGTAATTATAAGTAACTATGCTATACATTTACAAGATTACTAAATAAATGTTACCTATTGACTTTTCCTAGTTTTTCTTAACATTCTGCCATATATATCGTTCCTACTATGCAGAACTACTACCAAATGAAACACAGAACATTTTCAATCCCTCTGCTAGATAGAAAAGCAACATCCACGCACTACTAAACTGTGATTGCTAAACTCAATAGTTACATGAGACACATCAAAAATTGTCCCAAAGCAACCAGTAATTCTGATTTCTGTGCGTCAGCTGGCTAGAAGGAACATTTACAATCTCTTCCTAGAAATCAAACGTATAAAAAAACCAGACCTGTTAGAACAGGTAAATAGAGAAAAAAGTCAAGAGAAAATGCTAAAAGTTGCTATTTCAAGAAATTAAAAAGTTCCTCTTCTAAAAATTACTCAAGTGCTTTAAGTCAAGTAGGAGAGAGCTCTACACACTACACACCACTGCAGCTTGGTTTTATTAATTTTAAAATGAAAGAAAGACCTCACAATCATTTGTTCCATAGCCAGGCCCCATCCCTTTTGCTTAGCATAGGAGGAACTCCACCTTCATTCCCAATCAGCATCAACAGGATATTGCTTCAGCTCCACTGTTCTCTACCAGCACTGGAGGAAGATTCCTGAAACTACTGAATCTCTCAAGTGCTCGTGGTTAAAATGAGACAAGGCTGGTAGAGGTTTGGCTGGTTAAGAATGTGCATTCATTTTCTGCTTTAACAAAACTGCATTCACAGTTTTAAAGGAACACAATAGTTTTACAACAGAATTGAAGTTTATTGCACTGCAAGATGGAATATATAAATTGTGAAACAATGTTGCTGTTTAACACCTAATTATTAGAACTGAAACAGCAGAGTAGCCTTGGAGGAGACAGGCAGAGCAGCAGCGTGGCACTGCTGTTCACACCCTGCTGGCACATCCATGGCACTTGCAAATGCTTTATAAAAGGACACTTCAGCACCTTCCCAAGAACTACATCTTCCAAACAAAAAGAGGATTAATAGTGAAAATTGTTTGAGAACTGAAATGTTTTATACATTATGAGAATAAACCTTCAATAGGAATAGAAGCTTTCTTTGTAAAAACCTCAAAGGAACTGTACACTAATGATAAAAATCTGACTTTGCACCTTGCCTATAAGATCTAGCAGTCCACCATTACTACTGCCTACTATGACATGAGGCAAGTACTCAATGTGCAATACAAACTGTAACATTTTTTTTAAAAGGGCAGGACTATTTATTACAATGATTCAGTGCTGGTTAATGAGTTACTGCTGTAATGTAAAACTGATTCACTCCTGTTTCCCATAACCTATATGATAAAAGCAAAATATGAAAGAAAATATTTGCACCTGTAACCCCAGAAGATCTATAACATGCAGTGAATTTAATTATAGCCAGAAGAAGTCTGGGATAGAACAAGAAAATAAATATTTATGTAGATATCAATATTTCAGTTATCACAGCAATTGTATTAAGCATTAATTCTTAAAAACTAAGATTCAAAACATAAGAAAAGGTTTAAACAAATTGTTTCTGAAACAATTCTAGATGTTGGCTCTGTGGGTGACCATGAACAGGAATGAGTTTTACACACAGCAGCTTTTGACTGAAGTTCAAGCTGTGCAAGCTTTCCAATAAATCTCATCTCAGATTTGAGTTACAAGTTAGATCTTTAAATAACTAAATTCCTGACTAAGACTGCAGCAAGCAAACTGAGGCTTGAGAACCAGGTGCTCTCAGTGGGCCACCACAGTATTTATGATTTGACTGTCCATTAAAAGGAACTTCCCTCCCTTCCACATATAACACAGGAAAAGGCAGGCTGAAACAGATTTGAAACAATCAGACTTACAAACTACCAGGTCACAGGTGAGTTACAGCAGCTCAGAAAAATGTTAGAAAATGAATTACTGCAACCCCCTGGACAGCTGCAGATAATCAATAACTCTACAGATTGCCAGTTTTTACTCTCAACATACAACCCAACAAAGCATCCAACAGGTTTGTAAAGACAGGAATCATTTGGGCAAACACTGTACTGGTAACACCTGCATTAATACCAATCATGCATCAGAATCCTTCTTTCTCCCAATTAATACTCCTTCCAACTCACCCAATTAAATCTATTAATTTCACTGCAGATCAACAGACTCTGACAAAACAGGAGTCATCTGGATTCTTGATTAATAGAAATTCTCATCTACATATTGATAACTCTATGTTCTCAAATTACCTCTGAAAAAGAGATGAAAAAATCAGACAGATGGAAACATTGAGAACTATAAAAATGCAAATAGGTGTGTGCATGTGTGTGTGCTCTCCCATGTGAACAACAGATGAGCCATACCAGTGACAGGAAAGGATTCAGATTACATTACACAAATAATTTCAAAGGCAATACTGAAAGGTAAAAGTAAAGTACCTAACCATGTTGAACTACTGAAACAGGCCCATACATTCAGAGATTTTAGGTGGTTTATACAGAACAAGTCATTCAGTCGTAAATATGGTTCTACTTACTCTAGAACCAGCACCATGCCTCAGAATCCAATGAGGAATGCCTTATTTTTCTGCATCATCACTATCACAGTATTACAGAATGAAAGAGAAATAGCAGCAGCAGACAGTGATCTCCATCAAACTGGTAAGTCCTTGGTTGTCACAAGGTAGCCTTGAAAGGAATAAAAAGTACCTGGAAAAGTACCAGCACTGGAGATTCTAAAACTTTTAGAGATGCTATAATTATTTGGAAATTTTCCATTAAGCACTAAGTATCAAAATAGCACCTGTACTCAGCTAAGTTGAATTACCTCTTGACTACTCAGAGTAAAATAAAGTATTAGGCAAAGTTCACTGAAAAACCTAACATGAGAGACGAAAGATCCAGAGACCTTTCGTACTTACAGGAGTTATTAATTTGACAAGCACAAGATTGATAAAAGTGGTTAGAAAAAGAAGCACATTTATAAGTTAGGAAAAGTTTGTCAAATTTTTATTGAAAGAATTCGACTTTAATGCCCAACTTATGTAATAATCTGTGAACTGGTGGTAGTGCCTGGCAACAAGAGCAAAATTACATGGGGTTTAACACCATCAGGTTGATAATTGAAAGGACCTGACCTCATCAGGGTCATTCACTTCAAGTCAGAATAACAACACTGCAATTATCACACTTTGCAGATGCCAGTGTCTCTTACCTTTAAAGAGAACATCACATTCTGTTGATTAAAAACTAATTTTTCCCCAGTCTACACAGTGTATAGAAGTTTTCAAAATAGAAAAAAAAAACTAAGTCAAAATCCTTTGTGTGCAAAGTTTTTCTTTCCCTACAATTCGAAGGTCTCTGTCATTTAGAAAATTAATTATGCTATTCCACATATCATTCATATTGATAGCCAAGTTAGTCCTGGAGCTTCCTGGGAGATGACAAACAGACAACCCCAAGCAGTACTGGATATACACAGTATATGCAACCTTCACTCATGCAACTTGCCTTCTTCAAGTAGTACCATTCAAGTCAACAAGGCAACTTAAGTAAAAAACCCAATTTCATACAAGACAGGGTAAAAAAAGAACTGTATTACACATGTACTTCCAGGTGTAGTTTTTAAGACACTCAATCATGAAGATTTCATCCCCATTTTTGAAAAACAGGATTCCAAATATGTAAGCAAGAGGATGTTACTGCTGGGAATTCAGTTGCAGTTCCCCATCAGTACTTTTCCTCTGGTAAAGGTATATTCAGCATATGTATAAACTGAAAATTATACATTGCTGTTCTTGGCATTTAATTAGGGGTGAAGGAAAATGTGCAGGACTAGAATTTTAAGTGGTGGTTTAATAACCTTTATCCAGCTCATTTCTGAACGATTTTCTTCCTCTCTGGAGAGGCTTCTAATGTCAAAGACTGGTATTAAGGTGAGTCATGGTTACTGAAGAGGCACAAAGAAGGCACATGACAAAATTATTAATTATAGGGAGGGAAAGAGTCAAGAGTTTCCTTTCCACTCCATAAATGTCCTTCTAGAACAGAATATTTAAGATTTAATTCAAATGCACCTTCAGTGGTCAACAGTCATCAAAGTCTTACTGGTGTCAGTAAAGCTGGGGATTTAAGAATGACATTTTAAAACTGCTGTAAATGGAATTTTTAGATTTTGAGAAGGATTTTTTCCTTTTTTAATTTTTTTGAAGTATAGTAAAAGTAATGTTCAGTAATGCTCTCTGCTTTTGAGACACCTGGTGGCTGTGTTCTGCACCTTGCAGGACTCCACCTCACATGTCAATGCAGACGTTGATAAAAACAAAAGCCAGATGTTGTAAGGGTTGGGACTCACCACAACCAGATCCGAGTGCACGATCTCTGTAATCCTGTGCTCATGTACAGGTATTTCTCTTAAATTTCAAGTTCCAAAAAGCATAGATTTTAAGAATACTACATGCTTGCAGACCATCTTAAGATGACAGTAAGAGACTAAAATGTACAGGGTTGTCCTCCAGAATTAAGAAAAAATGAAATACCAAAAAGAGTCTTTCAGAGTGACAACAGTAATAGAAGTGTTTCTTACAAAGGCAGCAGATAACAGGGAACTAAAGGGTTCCCCAAAACAGCCAACACTGCTGAACACATCCAGGAGACATTCTGTGATCTGGTCTCTAAACACCCATGTAGCAGACTGTTCTGCAAAGCCTTCAAGGCCTAAGGAAAGAGTGACTGATTAGATAGTGCATGAAACAAGACTGTCTCAAGGCTTCCTTCTACTGTATGAGCCTCAAATAGTGCAGCTTATACGAATCCAACCTACTGACCTCTAACTGAGGTTTGCTAGGAAAGTTGCAATTTAGATGAATGCAAGAAAATATCTGCAATTTATTTTCAAGGGAATTCAAAGGGTTTTACTAATTCATGTACATAGCAACCTATTATTTTAAAAGGAAAAAAACATCTCAGTTTCTAAGTATCTAACTATACCACAAATCATTGTAATTTATTAGATAAACAGTACTTAATGATATCAAATAGAATACAAAGCCAATGCTGAAGTAACAACCCATGTTCATGAACATTTTTTTTAATCATGACCAAAGGGGTCTCCTTTAGTTTGCTTCATTTGCAGAGGCAAAAAGGATCCAACCAGATGCTCCCCATAAAGTTTCTGCTAAATAGGAGTGCTGCTCAAATCAATTCTGTTCAGAATTCAATCTTTTAATTACTAATTAAAGTTAATTGGAGTCCCAAACTCTACCTCACACACACAAAAAACCCCAAAAACAAAACAACAAAAAAGCTCAGAAAACCGGAAGTTTCTTCCATTTCCAAATGGCATAATATTGGGTTTTAAAATATATCCTAGAATCCACATTAAGTCTAAGATATTAAAAACAAAAGAAAACCTTTTAACCATAACTTCTTTTGAAAGAATCACCTGTCATACCGAAAGCGATTTCCTATATGAAATGATACTACACAAGGAATAAAATATCTGAATTATAATAAAACCCATGGAATATTGTTGTTCTGTTTTATTACTTCTGATATTTCTTTAGCAATCATCATTGCAGTCTAAATTATTCTCTGTGCAGTGACATTATGATGAAAACTCACTGTTCTGCAAGTTAGACACTGTCATTAGGTTTGGCAGAAGGCTATACTTCACAGCTCCTAAACATTTTTCTACACCTCGCTGCATCACTGAGATGTGAATGCAACAGTTTTTACATCTGTCAGCTTTGGTTTCTTATTTACTTGAATACAAGCATTAATAACAGATTACTGGAAATCTGTATAGAGATGATGAATTAGTTATGTTCCTATTATCCATTTCTGGAATGGGACCAAGAGTGGAGGGTTTATCGTATTCTCTGCTAAGAGAGAATCTATCCATCACCCATAACAATCTTCTACAAACCCTGAGAAATGCAGCTTGTGAAATGCATGAAATTCAGATTTCATTATTTCAGAGTTAATATTTGACATACCAGTTCCAAAAACACCTTTTGATTCCCTAGAACTGTTTGGTAAAAAAAAGAAATTGATTGTAAATAGCTGCAGTAACTTGACTTAGAGTTCTCGTACTCGAAAGTTTACTGCTCTTCAGATTCATCTGCAGAGCGGCTCCAAATAGTGTTTCTTCCCCCATTTTATATTGTCTTACACTTAGAAGTAGTTGTCCATTATGGAACCTTACCAAGAGAGGAAAGCATTAGGGAATTTTTACTGTAAATACTGAGGTGAATTAAACATATTTGTGTACACAGATGACAAATTGCCCCTTCCCTGATGAAGGTCTTTGCCTCATAAGGCTCTGTGAAGAAAATCACCTGGGAATACCTGCAACAACAAAAAAATCCCAACCTCCAGCAAGTGGTGGAAAAATAAGGCATGTATAATGACATTATCCTAGCTATAAAAAATACATACATATACATTTACCAGGAAAAAAAATAGCTATTTTAAAAGACTGGCAGTTATGACTATGATAAATAATAGCCTCTGAATTCCAGAATTTAATTAGACTGAAGCCCAAAAACATGTGCACTTCCAAATCCTCAAATCATACAGATTTTTTCCTAAAGAAACTTAGCTCTCTCTTATATATGCACATACATAAATATCTATAATATAAAAAAGGTTCTTCATTAAGGACAATTTTATCTATCTGATTGTATTTCAAACCAGTGTATTAATGCTAGAAAGCTCCCTGTTAAGAAATATGAGAATGAGGGAGGGGTGTGGGAAGTTATGAATAAATGTTGCCTTACGGTTCTTTAAATCTCAACCAATTAAGCATCAATTGTCAGTGAGTACAAACTGCTTTGTAAGCTTCTCACAGGTATGAAAAGCCTTCTCCATTATTCATGTCATTGGTGAGTTCTACTCCAGGGACAGCTGCACTTAGGTACCCCCATATTCAGCAGCAAGTGTCATTTCTATGTAGCCTAATTCCTGAAATGTGCAAAAGAACAAAGGAAGATTTTGACCAAATGAGAAAAAATGCACGACAAGTTGAACATCAAACAAGAAACATTTCTTTAATGTCTACTCAAGAGCTGTGACTTTCTCCTCTGCAGCTGAACTGCTGATTTTAATAGAGAAATTATGGTCATCATTTAGTGTATAGAGACAGTAATAAGGCAATCAAAACCAAGCATGAACAAACCTGACTGACAAAAGGTTTTAAAAGCAGAAAATGAAGTCATGTGAAAGATCAAAGCAGTGATAATTGCATTCTATACATAAGCTGAAAAGTATGAAAACAAGAAGCTTCCTTTTTTAAACTTTGTCTTTCTGTTTAGCCCTACAGTCAGACCGCCACCCACATCTGTTACCCTGGTGGGTTTGCAGTACAGGTTTCTCTCAACAGGCTCACTGCCTACCCACTAGCAGAGCACAGCAATCTATAAGAGTAAACTCAGCTTAAAGACCTGTGATCATACCACTCTCCTTACATCAGAAATGAGTTTGGCACACAACATCAAGTAGACATCAGAAACCCACCCTGCTCCAGTGTTCTGCCCAAGGAGGCATAAATGCCAGAAAAGGATCCCCAAAGAAAGCATACCTGTGGGGTAACCTACTTCTCATTCACATGAGATCTGTCCATTTGTCAGCTGGGCAGTACTGAAGAGGAGTAAGATTTTACTCAAGTGTGGTTAAGATCACTCTGAAGGAGTCACACAAACACCTCTAGAAATTATCTCAGAGTCTTCGTAACTGAGATCCTAATCCAAATACTGCAAGCCTATTTAAAGCCTTTAGGCTGAAAGATTCTCTTCATACAAAGATAAGATACCACTTTAAAAATGGACTCAGGAAAATAAACATTATATCTGTTTTGGTACTGATAGCATCTGATGCATTCTCCAACTCTGTACATGGCAATAGCCCTTACAAGGAAGATCTACATTCAGCCTCAGACTACAATCCTAACCCTGTAAATAGTGAAGACATCTTGAAGCAACATTAATTCTGCATAAAAAGTACAGCAGAACAATCTTTCAGAGAAAAACAATTTGGGAGAAAACCCAGGACATATCAGATATAGAATCTTTACACTTATGAAGGAAGACACTACTGGGACAAATTTCTTGGCTAACTGAATTCCGTGCCCTGTACAATCAAGTTCATAGTCATGTTTACTAAACATATCACTGTCCATACAACAGAAACCATACCAGCTTGTTTCAACATACCAGTGATATATGACACCTAACTAAATTAATTGTGCAACAATGGCTAAGAATTATTTTTATTAGCCGTTTACTAGAAGAGCTTAAGAAATACAAATGCCTGCATTTCCTCATCAGTAATTCACACAAATCACCTAATATGGAACTTTTCATACTTACTGATTGCAGAAAAGCTATTATTGCATGTTTTTAAACAAACAGAGCAAACAGTACATTTTACTTGGAAGTATTTTCTTATACACATATTTACTCAACAGTAGGCATTCCCACAGAGAAGTGCATAAAGTGAACACAAGACATTGAAGGATCTTTCATAAACTAAGGACAGTTAAAAAGAGATCACGTACATTTATTTTCCTTGATAATTTTATTCTGAATGTAAAAAGAGCCACTACTAGGTTTTGTTTCCTTATTTAATGCAAAACAGCATGGGTTTGATTCAGTGGAGTTTGGCTCATCCTTTAAAAGCATTCTAATTGCAACAATCTCGAGACAGCAATTTGGATTCAAGAATGAATAAACAGAGACAACTGATGCCACACTGAATCAAGTTTCTGTAACCATGTCACATTGCCTTCACAGATTTGGCACCTCTTATAAATGTAATACTCACATACCTCATAGCCAGTAAATTAACTTTTTACTCAATTTTTATCATCAGTACATCTCAGCTTTCTTCATGCTTCAACAAATTTCTCCTACAACAATGCTTCACACAGACAAGAGTTGTCATACTTCCCTGACACTTATTTTAAACAATCCATTATTTTATTAAGAAGGAAACAATACATTTAAAAGTGTGAGTGAAGATGAATGGAAGGGCAGAGAGGGAGGGCAGACAGAAAAAAATATTTTTAAATCTTGGGATAAGACTAGCTCCCCATGATATTTCCAAGCATCTCTTTTCCATAGGAAGCATATACCTGTTTACTCCTCTCTATCTTGGAGTCAAAAAAGAAAATTAAAAAGAAAATCCTTAGGGACAGGCTGACAAGAAGTTGAGAATCTCAAAGGCTACATTAATCAAGGAAAACCTATGCTTTCTACACTTCACAACTTTTGCACAGAAAACAAACAAACAAACAAAAACGTCACGAGAATGAAAAAAGGACTCTTTCAAGAAGCATGTTAAGGCAGATTTCTAATAAAAAAAATCTACAATATTCACAGATAAACCACTTTACTTATGTCACAATCAGCCTAAGAAGAAATTGTCCCTTAGAGAGTGAGCTGGTGGTCAGCATTTAAAATGAAATTCTAATTTAGAAGTAAGAGTAGGCAAAATATGTCAAAGTGCTCACTAAAAACCATGAAGACCACCTTGAAATCTTTTATGTTGGATCTGAAATAAAATTCTAGATCACCTCTACAAAAACCAAACAAATACTACAGAACACTTTAATGATTTATGTATTTTACGATTTATTATGACGTTACCATTTTTCTTCTAGTTCTCCATAGGTCTTTGTAAAAGGTACTAATGGTACTTGCAAAAAAAGACCTAGGCAGTACTGAGCACATTAACTTCTCTGGCAACAGTGGCTGCTTGGTTTCTCTTCTGAAGCACAGAAAGTTACTAGCCAGGCTCTGAAAATAGTTTCTGCAATTTGCTGACATTTACTTATTTTTTTTTATTAATTTACTAAACCACCTTTCTTTGGCTAAATGGTATAAGCAACTATTTCCTTATTGAAGCTCTTGCACTGGCAGATCTCTCTTATTCTGGTCTTTGGTGGTCAGGCAAAATACAAACATCTGAAAAGCTTGGTTAACAACAGGGACTTAATAAGAGGTGTTATTTGCCATGTTATTTTAACATAGTTTCTTTTCAGATTTAAGGGAATAGTAAGACAAGGCTAACAGATCATCTGCCGTGTTTTTTTCCACCCCCTGATTAAACTGGATCGGGAGACCAACCTCTCCCAAAAAATATTCACCTCCCATGCCTGCTTTTTGCCTGATTTCCACACTCTTGTCTTCAGGTAAATGTAACAACCTTTCTGATGCATTTAAGCTCTAAAACTTGAAAGTACACATAAAATATATAAATTAAAATGGTGCCAAGTTAAGCAAATAAATGCTCAAAAAACAAATCATATAATGGCATGCAAGTACAACTCCTGTTCTTTCTACCTGGGTAGGAATCAACTCAAGCCTGGGTGATCAGAGCCAGCAACAAAGTTTGTGTCATGAAATACAAAAAGGTCACCTTTAGTGAATTGAAATAAATACAAAATAAATTAGGAAGCAAAGCTGCATAGCCACTGCAACTTGTTTAACTGTGTGATGTCTATAATAATTCAAGTTTTAGGGAGGTAGAGAATCTACACACAGTATTTCAAAAGAACTGTGTTATTCAGCTCCACAAAAGAAAACCTTACTAACTTTCAGATTTTTGTGACATTTATAGTATTTTAGAGTTTCAAACTAGATTAATTGGAATGCATGTTTTCTACTACTACTGAATTCCTGAAGTTATTACAATAATTTTGCTACCTGGCCTCATGAGATAGTTTTCCATGTTTTTAAAAAAATCTTTTGATAGGTTTCCAGACATTTTACCAAAGTGCTTTAGCTCTAGCCAGCAGCTTTTCTCATTTTGGCACACACATAGTCTAGACAGCAGCTAGATCCTAAACCATAGCTTTCCTAAGAAACAGCCAACCTAAGATGAACATAAATAAAGGTGCTGTGTATCATCATAAATAAGACCTCTATTTCCTCTGTTGCTAAAAGCCTTGATGTTTTATCTCTTTACTCATTATTAAAAACCTTACATCTCTTATCTTAATAGCTCTTACATTGAAAAATAAATTAAAGTGATTCCATAGTTGTCAACAAGCAAAGTGCAGATCTATTTTGCCTTAAAAATACAGCACAGGCTGATGGCTAGGCATGTGGCCAAATGCTGTACAGTTCCAGTAGGCACAAATAATTGGCTATTTCAGACTCCAGTCTTTTATGCATCATACAAGATCATTTTGATCTGAACTCACTAGTCTTCTGAGGATACCAAATAGATCTCTATATGACTGCAGGAGTTCCTCAGGGAAACAAAGCACTTCCTGGCACTTCTGATATGCCAAGGAATCAAGGCTATTATTCATGTGAGACCTCTTATTATCAGTTCTGCCATTAAAGTAGACTGAAAACCAGTTCTGGCTAGCTCCTTCACAAGACATGTAAGACACTAATTCTTCAAAAAATATATTCTTGCACATTTTGCTTGCTGGAAAGTTGAGTTTATGTTGATAGTTTTTGGTTTGTTTTCAAAACAAAGTATTTCTCCTTGAAATTTCCAAGCAGAGACTGCAGTTGCCAATACACATTGCATCAATAGCTCATATCCATCAAATTTTTGTTACATTGTTTTGTTTTTTTTTCAGCTAAGCTGTTGTTGAGCATGCCTCAAGAAATCTGCTGACACAATAGTAAATTGTAGTATCAACCTGTGAAAAACCGCTTTAAAAACAAAAATTAAAAAAAATCAAATGCCTTTCATTTGCAGTTTAAGATGTCAAAGAATTTTTAGTGTACAATAGTTCATTTCCATTAATGGATCCCCTACTCTACAAGTTCTGAAACTCTCAAACTGTTCCAGTCTGACTGGGATGGTCACTCATATGTAGGAGCACAGTACCCTCCTTCAGTGAAGAAGCCCCCTTGTTCAGTTACCACTGCCAAGTAGGAAAGCAGTAAAAAGCCAGTTAGGAACTGTACACAAGAAAATCCAGATGTAAACTGAGTTTTAAGACATTAAATCACATCCACGGTATAGCTACAAAGACTAAGATGACAAAAACTAAACATTTGCTAGCACCAGAGAGTAGTTTTAAAATGCTTGAAGTATGAAGGAAAGAATTTGGTAGGACAAAGGGTAGGACAGAGGAAGCATACAGTTCCTCAAGCTGCTCAGGGAGATTGGCAGAACATGGCAAAAGACAGCAGAGCCTGAAGGATAAGAATTACAAGAATGGAGTCAGCATACTGAACAAATGCTCTTCGAAAGGAATAATTAGCAGCTGGCCTATGTCCCAAATCAATAAATGGAGTAACTCTAGGATAGAGTCTAACTGTGACATAAGTGAATCTAGAATGGCAATAATTTAGCACTGAACAACACTGCTGTTTTAGATGTGTTACAGCTTTAGAAATTCTACTCACCAAATACTCTGGCATACGTTTTAATCTATTATCAGTCTTTCAACAAACATCACACCCAAAAGCACTCTTCCACTTTTAAGGAAAAACTATCATTTTCTGTAGGTCCTACAGAAAACAGATCTAAAGCCAGCAGAAGGCTATGGAAAGACACTGTTGATTTTGGAGATAACTTGGGATGGGGCCTATGGAAATAATTCTCCATGTACAGAACTAAATCAAGACTGAGCATTTGATTTCTAGAGATACTAGTAGTCAGTTCCCTTTCTTCAAGGCCGCTGATATTAATTTGAAAGACTAGAAACAAAAACCTCAACAATAAATCAGTGGCATAAGAACTGAACATAAAATTCTCAGTAACATTTAACTGGTGTTACAATTCTATTTTTAAAACATCATCAGAAAGCTGTATGAGTTAAATTAACATAAAACCTAAAACCACAGATCTGAAATAAATAACCCTATACTCACTACAAATAATACTTCTGAACCTCAGCATCTGATTGATGTTTGTCTATAAATCTACCTTCTTCTAGAATACCTGTTTCTAGGTATCTTTTCCTGGTTCTCTTTCAACTGCTGTGAAATCATTGAGCCTGCTTGAAGGGCTTTATTGAAGGCTACTTGCATATCTTAAATTTAGTTGCATCAGGATTTCAGTTGATTGAAGCTTCCTCCCACTAGACAAGACTTGAAGGCTTTGGTATTAAGAAACAAAAACCTTATTTTCAACCCTCATTTTACACAGCTTAACCTAAATCTTATTAAAAAAAAATTCAGCATTAACATACAAGTTTGTTGAAGGCTAAGAACTTTCCTGGGGGGAAAAAAGCTTATAATAAACAGATTCTCACTGCATTAAAAATACTGTTCCTCAATGCAAAGTACAATATCTGTCTCATTTTAAGTGGTAAGGACAATGTCTGTTCATCAGAAGAGCATTTTTTAAAAAGCACAGAAAAGCTTAAACCAAGAAATATCACTGAACATAAATAAATATTTCTAAACCAAGAAATACACTCCAACTACTTTGTCCTCCTCCCCCAGCCTGTTAATAAACATATTTTTGTAAACCTCAGGAGATAATACGCTAATTCCTTTTATACCTAATCACATGAAGACATTAAGGCAGTGAGCATGACCAAAACAGAGGAAACAATGTGCCACCCTGTTCCAAGCTGAGCAGATTTCTATAGTGAGGTGTCACGTCAGGTGAGCGTTTTACCAAGAAAAGTTTTCAGGCGACTTTGAACAACTCGTTAATTCATTCAACTTACTTTCCTTTCACCAGTGCTTTTAAGTTGTCCAAGGGCTACTTGGAGATTTAATGATTTCTTTTTTAATA
Source organism: Calypte anna (assembly GCF_003957555.1). Lineage (NCBI taxonomy): Eukaryota > Metazoa > Chordata > Aves > Apodiformes > Trochilidae > Calypte > Calypte anna. Next base: position 13,496,656 of record NC_044258.1, read on the forward strand.
TAAAACACTTGAGAAACAATGGCAAGGTAGCATTGATTTATCAATATGCTACCTCGATACATTAACACTCTACTATTTTTGCCCAATTTTACACAATTATAGCTAAGTCCCCTTGAAGAGAGCTACTAGCAATCAAACATCTAGAAGCAATCAAGACCTAGAGTGGTAAGCACAAAATAGGAGTTAAAAGGTTGTTCTTTCAAACAGGTTACCCTGTACAAGTGGGAAAGGCTGCAAGACTTACTGCTGTGAAGCTGCCAAAGAGGGAAGGATGGTTCAGAGTCATCACCAGTCAGAGCCAAGAGCCAAAGACATGAGCTCATCAGAGCACAATTATAGACTATTGCCAGAAACCTGGTTATGATCTTACATAGATGATGTTTGGCTAGTGTGTGTCCTCAGAAATTAATAGGACCTCAATTATCTGAGGTTCTCCTCCACATTTGTTTGACGTTGATCTGTGAGCTGAAAGAAAGGACTGATAGGCAGAACACATCATGAACACAAGATCCATGATTTAACATAGGATGCCAAAGACACATTAACACACTAAAGGGCACAGGGGAGCAACATACACAACAGAGGGGACCTCCAGAATTGCTTAGCTGAGTCCAGCCTCATCAAAATCCATCTACTAAATCTCATTCATTAATATATAAAGTCCCATCTAAAGAGTTTCTGTGTTCCACAGTTCATTGTGAAAGACTCCTTTAGAATTTCACAAACCATAATGACATATTTTGTCATAATTATACCCACTTTTCTTAAGCTACTCAGATACCTTTTTACCCCAGCACTGTTCTTATTAAAAAAAAAGTAATTACAATATTATAGTAGTCATAGTAAAAGCAAACATTGCTATTTCTGTAAAAATGTATCTGTAAAAAAACTGGCACAAGCATGCACAATGCACTTTATTATAAGCTAAGTACAGATCTTAAAATACATTGAGATTTTATTTTAGCCACAACAAAATCTAAAAGTTAGAAAGCTCAGATTTATTTTGAGCAAATTCATCAAAATGAGTGCAGCACCACACAAAATATTTTATTTGCCACTTAAGTGCCAGTTCTGCAAGTACTTATGCACTTGCTTATCAGTAGATACTGAAGTACCTCCCCTGGGATCAGTCCATAAATTCTGTACTACCAGCATCTGGGGAATACACTTTCCATCTTCAGTTCTTTGCCTGTCACCACAGATTACTCTCCTGCCTCCTCTGGCCTATCTCTAAGATAAACTTTGAAGTCTATTTGAACATCTATTTTAAAATATAAAGAGGGGAAAGAAAGCATCTTCCTTATGTTGCTTTCTACATATAGAAGATGGAAAGAAGAAATAATATCACATTAAAAAACACAGAAATATTTTGAAGAATCAGTAATGTCATGTTGTGCTTTGAAAAGACAAATTATCCCAGGGCCAAAATTGGATCTCAGTGTGACTATGCACTAATGAGTTAATTTACATATGCCTTAGATAATTTTATGTGCCACAAGTCCAACTAAAAGTCAGTCTCAACAGAATTTAACAAAAATTTTCTTCTCTCAAAATACTTACTATATTCTATCACCAGTAATTCATTTCTTACACAAAGGAGTAAGAAAAATTAGAATTGCATCTTGAGTCTTATGCTTTTGGATGAAGCTATGGCTGATCAAAGTATATCCTGCCAATAAAAAGAAAGGATATGAACATCATTTGATTTTAAATTTAGATAATTTTCATACTCACTTCAGACCACCAGCTTCAGCAATCAATGAAAAGACATGCTTTGCTATTTACTGCTCCTCTTCACAGGGAAAAAATGTCCTAAACAAACCACACACACAAGAAGCAACCAACTGGCAATGACAACTTGCAATCTCTAAGTATCCAGAAACTTCACTGATAATTTTAAGTAAGGCTTTCAGAAGACTGCCATCCTTCAACACAGCCAGGTAACAACTTGAATTACTAATCTATTCTATAGCTATATAGCTATTCAGACAGATAACTGTGTCTGAATAATTGCTTGAATTCACATGCCTCAGATTTGTCCCTGCTATGACTTCCAAAAGGGTTCATGCTAATATACACCCTGGGCTTTTTTCAGATAAAACAATCAAACAAACAAAAACCAAAAAAAAAACCCCATACCAAACCCAATTCCAAGCATCACTGGGGAGTGAGTTTAGGTTTTTACCTTTTTTTCTACTCTACAACCCAGAACATCTCTATGAATTTTACCTCCTTATATGCATCATAACTTAATACCAGACTAGCAAATCCTCTGAACTGCCAGAACAGATCCACATAACAAGGTTTCTGACTTCTATTCACATAGGCAAAATTTGATACCATGACTACCATGTGAATACATAGAGACATGCTTCAAATCTGGGCACAAGTGAACTCTAACACCATTTATAAGTTCATAAACAAGCTTATAAGCATCTCCTCTAACTAGAAAAAAAATATACTAAGCAAGTACCGACCTAATATAAAAATCTCATTCCTTGCTTTCTTATATAGCTCAAATTAGAGATAGGAAAGTATGTCAGCCACATATCTAGCTTTAGTCTTTTATAGCCTCTTTTGTGCCATTCTAAGACAAGCAGAGAAAGGCTGCCTCCTCTGGAGGTGCTGTAAGTCAAACATTGTACCAGCTTTTATCCCCTTCAGAACACGAAGGGTGTTCTGAACAAAGGGTGTTGACAATTAGTCAATTCACTGGGCTATGTTATGTGCCTAGAAAGAGAAAACATTAGTTGTAATCAGAAGACAGGGTATGATGGATGAGAGTGCCACAACAGACATATGGCAAAGTAGGGACAATGATAGGATAAACATAGCTACTACCTTTAACCAACACCCTGTAAGTAAACAAGATTTTCCCCCCTTTGCTGATGCCTTTTCTCCTTTGAAACAAAAGGGAGAAAACAGCTATATAAGATCCTCATTAAACACTCTCAAATTACAGGTTTTGCAGGGATACACCCAGCTCTGCTAGAAAAAAAACAAAAAAACTCCCAAAAAACAACAGTAACAGATTTACTTCAGCACTAGCAGAAGTCCAATTTATTTTATCTCCTCTCTTCAAAAAGACTTAAAAAATGCCGTTTAGACAGCTTATCATAAAACTGACAATTTCCCCTGCCATAATGAAATTATAGATTGGTTTACAAAAACATTAAGCATAGAACTGTAAAAGTTTACCAATTTGCATTAAATGAAATGCTGCAGCTCCATTCTTAGAAAGATTTATGCATATACCCAACGTGATCCAGGTGAGGCATTCCACCACTGTGAAGTCTGTTATGCAGAGGCACTAACAGCTGGTATCAGCCAACATTAATTGTAACAACTATGTGCTTAAAATAATTACAGGAGGATTTATTTGGTGTTTAACATCACTTCTAGGCATGAAACATCCTTATGAACACAACTCCTACATTAAGTTAGATGTGCTGCCAAATGACAGGAACAGCACCTTTTTTTGTTCATCTTTCATGATTTTTGTCACTGGTCTGCTTGATTAGTATATTGCAACTATGAAGAGGAGTCAAATGTTCCTTAGCCCAGACTTTTAAATATTAAATTCTAAATCAACACTCAATCCATACTCAATGTAATGTACAACAGAAAAGTAAGAAGCAAAGACCATCAGGGAAAAAAAAAATAAATAAAAGAGGGACACAAAACCCCCCAAAACTTCTGCTACAATTTTTTCCATGTTTAAGTCTGGTAGTAGCATAGTCTGCCTTCTATATTATAGATTTCTGTAACACACTGTGCTCAAAGCAAGGGAATAAAAAGTCTTCAAAACGTTCTTATTGTTCATATTTTACTCTTCAACAGCCATTTGAGAAGTCATACCTCCAGAAGCTTTATATTCTGCCCTTAAGTTACAGTACGAAGTCAGCTATTTTCCCTACTTACTTTTATTTTTTAAAAGGACAGTTTTCTTCCAAACTTTTCAGTTGCCAAGACCTCTTTAGTAGATTTTTATGCTTTAGAATTCCTGTCACTAAATATTTCGAGTCACTAGACAGAGCTACAATGAATTTGAGGATTAATAAAATAAATCCCCTTATTATATGCAATTTTGAAGGGAAATATACTGATAATATACTGGCACACGTTAAAAACAAGATTAAATGGAGAAAAGAAAGTTTCAGAGGTAGCATTAATCCATACTTTCTTTTGATGCTTCCTCTCTTGGTACTTGGTATCGGTTTTCCCAAGCTGAATCACTCAGATCAACTACAGTACAAGGTTAAGGACTACTAACACTACAAAGTTGAATCCTCTGCTGAAATGTTTGACTTTTTTTTCTGTTCAGTATTGTACAAATATAATTAGACAAACATGGGAGCATACCTTTAGCTGGCACTATGTTTTGCTCTGTTTTTTTTTTTTTCAACATGTTGAAATTTCTGAATGGTCTGACTAGGGAGTTTGTATATATATATGTATATGTACAGCCACTTCTCATTGTGGTTCTATGACTCAAGCAGCCAAACACTGTGCTAAAAAAAAAAAAAAAAAAAAGGAAAAAAGCAGTCTGACAAATACAGGAAGCTTTTTTCTGCAGTTAATTTTACATTTGTGTAACTGACCAATCCAGTGTACTCCCTTCAAAAGCCTTGAGTAACAGCAAGACTAAACATTTCCTAGCCAATCCACTTCAGATTGAACTCATTTTCTGCACAACGCAAAGGGATGGGAAGTTGAAGAAAACTGGAAAAAGTAACTTATGAAATACATTGACAAACCTCAACTTTTAACACCCGCCGTATTACAGCTGTGTCTATTCCTAGTCTGCCAGTAATTCTGTGCAATGAAAGACTCATGTATTGCAGGTACATGTACTTGATCAAAGTTTTTTCCTGATTAGCTTGTAGTATTATTCAGAATATATTGCACACAGAGGCCACAGTGCCATCCTGGAAATCAGATACAAGTGAAGAGACACATTTTAAGCTGTTAGTGTCAGCACTAAGCAGGCCACTAACTTCAAAGCAGTTTTTGGTTTGGCTTGGGAAAAAAAATAAAGAAAAATCCAGGAAAACTACTGCAGTTAGTGAACTACAAATATATGTTCTTCCCCACCCATGGCAGGGGGTTGGAACTAGGTATGGTAAGTAGACAAGGTATAGGAAAGTAGAGACAAAGAAGAGAAAGTATCAAAAGCTTGACTGGCCATCTTATTGCCAAAAAAGAGCAAATCTGATCTATTAACCTGGCTTTTTAAAATTTAAAGGATTGGAAATTGTAAATATCACCTAAAATTAGGTCAGAATGTAAAATTACATGATTTTCACATTTAAAACTAGCCCTCATTTTTGCACTTACTGCAATGCTCAAAGAAAAGATGATGTTGTGCTACAAATATACGTTACATAAGTGCAATAGTGGCAATGTACCTATGCCATCACAATGAGAAATTTATGACATTTTAAAAAATCTTTGTCTTAAAATGTATTTTATTTAATAAACTGTAAACAAGCAGTTTTCAAATCAGGCATTTTGGTTCATGAGGTGCTGATAATTAAAGAGAATGAGAATTGAAACCCAGTCTTATTCAGGAAACAAAACTGCATTTAACTAGGATTCATTAGATTGAAACTAGAATTTGAAATAAAGGTTATTCTGTTATATTCTAACACTTTTATTTTAAAAATCATAACATTTCAAAGTATTTTACAAGTATTGTGCCAATTTTGCAAAACCTGAGGCTATATATAAAGTAACTTAAATAATTTGCCAAAGGATACACAGAAAACCAACAGCAAGAAAATGAAGAAACTGAAGGTTTCTTAACACAAAGACATCTTCATTTTTACTACCAGATCTGCATACGCAGGTGTAAGAGTATGGGAAACAGGGCTATAAAATAAAATAAAGCACTGTCTTCTAAATTTCTTTCTTGCCTATCAAGGCAGCAGAACTAGAAAGTTTCTCCCAGAACTAAGTTTCTATTAATAAGTTTCTTCAGGTGAAGTTTTATCTTTCATTAATGAAAGTGAAAAGATGGAAGTGGAAACAATTCTTAATAATTTTTAAAACTGGACGTGATGGTTATACAACTTAAATAAAAGGAGCCAACATAAACTATGACCAAATTACTTTTTTTTCTATTTATATGTTACGCATGTTAAAACTACATCATGTGAAATTAGAATGCTTTAAGAACTCAGGGCAAACAAGAACAGTATTTTTAATTTATTCGTTGACATTAACTTGTAACTATGTACAAACTTGCACATAGGCACACACTGCATGAGGATCATTTAATGTTCATCTAGTTTAAAGTTTATTTTAGATAAAGCCCATCTTAAATGCAGTTCTGTTCAGTTGTCAATACTAAAAAACTTCAAGTACCTAGATCAAGTTAAAACTCATCTGGTCACTTCAACTGCATTCTGTGCATAGACAAAGCTTATTATAACTTGATAGTAAGCCAAATATTATTTTCAAAAAATTAGTTTGGAAGCACAGCCTAATGGTTAAAGCACAAGACTGCAAATCCAATTTTAAATAGAAACTGATTTCATCACAGATCACTGAATGAGTCTGGGCAAGTTAATTAACCTCAATGCAATCTGTGAAATTGGGATAATACCTACCTTGCAGTGAGGCTTAATTCATTGATGCTTATGAAATGCTGTGAGATCCTAGATGGATATACTATAGAAATACCAACAAGCTCAGTATTTCAAACAGCACTTTGGGACATAATTCAACATACTTGAAAATACACCTCTCTCTGTGTGTACTCATGATGCATTGGCAACAATTCAACAGAACTCAGGTATAAAGTAAGGACAGCTGTGTTACCCTAAAATCAATTGATCAGTATCATACTTCTTATTCATAATTCTTAAATGATCCTACAAATCTAATTTTCCTTAAAATAGAGTTATGTATATATAAACATAATAGCTTTTTCATTTTCACTGTGCTCTACAATTTTCTTGTACTTTAGACCAACATGTAAACTTATCACTATAAAAAGATTTAAAGCTGCAAAACCTGTTACCACTAGTAACTGATGTTTAGCTATGAAAAAAAAAAATTACTCTGCTGAAATTACCTTGCTGAAGTAAGTAAAAACATAACAAAAAGTAGATTTTGACATTTCATATTTTGTTGAATACCATTATTGCACAAGCAATCACTGTCTCTTACATATAAATTAACAGCCTACCATCTGTCAAGTGTTCAGATAATCACAGGGTTTAATGCACAATATCGTTATTAGAATGTGACCTGACAAAAGGAAAAAGAACACAACCTAATTTGGACTCCGAAATCTATGATCTCACTTGCAAATGACACTTTGACAAGCTATTATTCTGCATTTTTACTTCAACAGTGAAAGCAATTTTACGCATATGTAATTCTATTAGTCATACAGCCAACTGCCTGTGGCAGATTACTTCAAACCATACAATTTGCTTGGTCATTCAGGATTTTGAACTTACACAAATATTTGCACCATGAACAGGAAATTAATGATCCATGTGCACACACCGAGGAATAAAACACGTGTGTCAGTATGTAAAATAATCCTCTGTGATGCTACCATTAACTACAAACTTGCCATGCAGATTTTCAAAGCATGTAAAAATCATTAAATACATTAATTACCTATATACCAAATGACATCAGCTGTTTCAAAAGTATTTGGGACAACTGTATAGGTAATACTTCACATGCAACTGTGTGATCTACTGAAGAGCACCATTAATAATTACCTTCTATTTGGAGTACTACTTACATGCTACCTTTATAGCTTACCCTCCTTGCAATACCTTGCTTTGCCAAAATAAACTTTATTGGCAATTGCCTCTATTCAAGACCACTTAAAAAAAAAAAAAGCTTATTACTCTTTACTAACAGAAAACTATACCTCTCACAATTTTGATCACTCAACTTCATTGTTAATGCTCCAATATAATATCATTCCAAAGGATATGCTCTAATGGTCAGTTCAGAATGTAAAATATACATTTAGGAAAGGCGAAATTATGTCTTCAGGAAACAAAAGAACAAAACATTTTAAGAATGTGACAAGAAACCCAAACCACAACCAAAACTAAAACCAGAGCTCAACAGTTTTATTATCTGCAGCTCTTCAGCAGGATAGTAACTACATAGTAACTATGTAGTAAGCAAAACAAACAAGTGAGGTAAATTATATTTCTTTATTTTTGCCTCCACTCAGCATCTATAGTTTTGTCTTTCATGTTCTTTATTTATATTTTTTTTCCTGTCCTGTTACCCCAGTTGAGTCATTGCACCGATGCCTCTGCAGCAGGGAATCATGGGATCCAGTTGGCACTATCAGACCCACAGAAGTGAAATTTAAGAATGTGACAGATTTGTCAAGCTTCAGTTCTATCACACAACCTGCTGCATTAATAAAGGATCATGAACTTCCCTTTTTGCCAGAAGGGAAGAGAGATCTGATCACGGTTTACACCAGGCCTGTTTCAAAGCATAACAATACTTCCTGCTGTACAAAGCAGCTCTTGCCAGAGGTCAGCTACTCAGATTGCCACTTTCTACCAAAAAGGAAATGAGAAAAAAAAAAACAAACAAGAACAGAAAATAAGGAAAGAGCATTCAGACTACTGTGTTCAGGTTCCATTTTATATGTAGGAAAAGATTTTGCCTCACAAATGCCAGAAAATATCCGTGTTTTCACAGGAAGTTGATCAAGCTTTTTGTTTTATGGTTATTTTTCAAATTCTTTGGCCATTTATATTACTAAGATTCACCCATCTCACCCGTCTTCTGTATTCTGTCAGGGGATCATGAAATTGTATAAATTATTACCAAAATAATTAAATAAACAGAAAGACAATTTAGTTTTTTTCACTGAAATATTTAAAGTAATTTCTTACTAGGCTACAGTCAGGGGAAGATTAATGTTTTATTACCCCAAACTAAACAAAACACAGGAGTAGCTGCTTAAAGGAGTACTTTAACAAGTACCAAAAACAGTGGCAATATGAACACCTTTGTACACTGTACAAGGAAGCTAATGTGAGAGGAAGAGAAAAATGTTTTAATATTAGTATCTCTGGTTATCAAAGGAGCTTCACACTTCTCTTCTTCCCAGAATATTCAGCAAATTACGTTTGCTTCTCTATAATAATTTCAAACCTGACGAGATAAGAGGAAATTATTTATTCCACCCCCAGTTTTCCTACATGTGTACATCATTCTATGGGATACTGAGTTTCTGAATTGCTTTTGGCCATCTGCTATTATAGTACTACATCCTTCTGGAGAAAGAGCCAAAAAAGGCAAAAAACCCCAAACCAACTAATTACATTAATGCCGGAAATCAAAGTTTATTGACTTCCCCTTGAGCTATAGTACCAAAAAGCTGGTTGCAGAAATTGTCAACTTATTTAATGATACCACCAACTCATCTTCAAACTCATCAAAACATCTTCTAAAATCCTTCTCAAAAACAAGTTTTTGATGTAAAGTAAGACAATATTAACTGTAGTTCATCTTAGTACTGAAGACTTATCTGCCTCAGCTCCTTCTATTGCTTGTGTCTACCAAAAGCCCAGGAACCACTGCCGCTGTTAAGACAAAAGCCTTCAAGAGTGCTCTGAATTATCACCATCCCAAGTAAATCAGTATCTCATTCTCACATCCTAAGAACACCCTACTTATTCTACACACCTAGAAAAAAAAAACTTTTATTAGAATATAGTTCTAGTAAATATAAACTCCTCATACCCACATGATAGATGGCTCTGAGACCTGAAATTCATAACACTGTATCAATGCCCTGGGAGTTTCCATAGATCATTATCCTTTTTCTCAGTTTTCACTCACACTGATCACTAAGCAAAGATGGCTGCCTATATATGTATTTATTCCAAAAGTTCTCTTGGAAATTGCCCAGATGTTTTCCTTTAGAGAGCAGATTTCCTCTCCCAACACATTTTCTCCTAGACCAATAGTAATAAAAGTATATTTTTCCTTCCCTCCCTTTTTAAAAATTACTTTAAGGTATAATGTGTATTTGTGGGAAGAGTGAAATAGTTACCTAGATATCTGACAATGAGAAAAATGGCCAGAGCTACTTTTTCCATAAAGGTCAGCAGTGTATTATAAGATAATCTCTATAAAAAGTTCTGTCCTTGTATCATTTAGAGTACAGCTTATTTAAAACATACTGAAAAAGTAAAATAAACAGATTCACAAGACATTGTTGTGAAGTTCTCTGAATGCTAACACACAAAACCAAGAAGTATGGATTGCAAGAAGCTATAAGCTAATTACTCTCTACCTGTGAGCATGCTATGGAGTGTTTACAGCAAACCACTCCCTCCCAAAAAGGCTGCAGCTAAGAATTCACTATATTTAAATCTAAACAACATAAGCTCTCCTGATCCATATGCAATAAGAAAATCCATAAAATACATTGCATATAATATAATCTTCACAGTTTAGATAAAGGAAAGACAGAACTTCTACAGAACCAGATCAGTGCAGTGAAATCCTTCAGCAGTATCTCCATTAATAAATCTGTTTCGTAAACTCATTTATATGAAATCAGGTTGGTTTGTTCTGCTATCTGCTGGGTGAGAACAAAGGAATTTATGCCAGAACACCCCTGCCAATATTTGATAACTGCACATCTGTAATTTAATCTAACAAGTTTTAGCAGCAATAGATCTTTTGATGTTAGAGTGAACAAGGCCTTTGATACTCACCCCCAGTCAATCACTGCTGAAGATCACTCCGCAACGTAAACCTGCTTTGAAAGTTTGGCTTAAACATAGAATTATTCAAGAAAACTGCTCAACCAAGATATCATGACATGACAGATCAGAAGAAACAGTTGCAGTAAAAGCAGATGGGGCATGCTTCTTGCCTTTTGCAGTGGGATTCATTCAGTAACATTAGAAGGAACAACGGAAAGAGCTAGGAACACGATCAGCTGCACAGGTGTCCATGCCCCTTACTACAGGGAGAATTTCTTCCACTTAAGCATCTGGCAGTCCTACAAGAGGAGGTTGAGATACACCCAGGGAATAATACACATAGTAAATAGGACCAAACTTCTGTGTACTTCTAAATGATGCATTTCAGTGTGTTGGGGTTTAAATTTATTTTTTTTTTTTTTATTTTTGGTTTGGGTTTTTTGTTTGTTTGGGGGTTTAAGTATAGTTAGAGGAAATAAGAACCTCCTAAAAAAAGTTTATTTTCTCATAGTTAATGATAAATTATGGCCCTGAGTCTTTTCAGTAGCTTTGGGTCTGCTTCTGCTTAAAAGTCAGCTGAACAGTTTCAAAAATTAGTAGTGAAAGTATCTGAAAACAAGAGGCTTCAATGTTTGCAATTTTCCAGCTCAGTATTCAAAGCTAAATCTTCCTGGTCACTTCAATTCTAAGTCGAGTACTTCTACATAAGTGATTTCCTAAAACCATCTTTCAGTCTTGTGTACAGCAGCTTCCCCTGGATAAAGCCCTGATAATGTACGTTCCATTTGTAGACAATTTTTAGGTATAGATAAAACCCAACCCTTCCAACCTACTATATCATTTCCTCAACTATATCAATAAATACAAACCATTCCTATACAAAATATTCAATATTTGAGTGCAGAGAACATTCTGGTTTGCAGCGTGAAGGAACACATAGGTAACTCAGACCAGGTTTTTAGGTTATTGATCATCTAGTGTTAAAAAAGTCAGGCCAAAAGCTTTAATTGAATGATCAAATTTTAGTCTCTTACCAACTATGATTAAGTGAAAACCCTTTAACTGTAATCTGAAATCTTGTCAAATTTCTGCCCAGAAGCTATGGCTTCAAGACAGAGCATAGAGAGAACCACTGTTGTGCATTAAACTCTTACTAAGAAAATGAAGCATAACATCAAGCATAATACATTTTTCATGTTTAGCCCAGTAAGGTCTTTTCCGGAAGACTAACTTAGCCTGTAGGAAAAGCAACCTAGAGCAAAAAGATTATGAGAAATGTATCAGTATCACCAACAGGCTTTAAAGCAATCTCATTAGGTAGACACAGGCTATGTTTTTTGAGAAAACTAGTAACCTAATAACTAGATTGTCATCAGAAAGAAAATTAAATAGCCATGCTAGCAGTGAAATAATAGATTTTCCTCTCCACTGCCATCTGCATCCTGTAAAATCCTGTCAATTGCATTGGCCTGACAAGCTGTCTACTAAAATGTTTTGGGCTTCGTTTTTTTTCAGGGATCTATAATATCTGGAAAACTACTTGAACTTAAGAATTACCTGCCCTTTTCAGGCTTGGAACTGCAACAGAAACCATTCAAGTTTAAGCATCACCTTCCAAAAGAGAAGTATTCAACAGCTGTTAGATGCAGAATTTCAACTACACAATTAGTTCATTTTGGAATACAGTTATGATGAAATAAAGTAAGGCACATGGATAGGACACAAGATATTTGTTACCCTTAAATATTGAGAAATATATTATTTCTTATATTTTGTTTACAGATTAACAAACTTGACTACAGGTAGTAGTTTACAACACCACTAAACCATGTTCAGGAAAGTGAACCTAACACATTCCCCACAATCAGAGCTTATGAAGGTTAATTGCTTTACTTCACTTAGAAAAACACGGCCATAAGGAATTTCAATAAGTATTTCCATCTTAGCCAAGAAATATTGTTGTAACAACAGAAAACTGAACCTAAGATAGCTGGGTTTTTAATAAAATCTCAACCTCCAAAATCTAGAATAAGTGTTATACAACTTGAATTTTGTATAATTCACATTTCAGGTTCTCTGGAGCCACTGTATTTTAGTTCTGCCATAATATACAGGATTTTAAGACCATATAATGCAGTCGGCTGGAAAACAGATTGCCACTGCTGCTCTCATTCTCCATCCATACTTAAATTCTAACAAATTTGGCAACTAGTATGTTGAAAACCTGTAAGTTAAGAGAGCAATGTGGTATACAGTCTGAAAGATTTAATCCCAAATATCAGTGTGTACAACACATTAATCTTCAGAATTTAGGGATAATGCCAGATAAAGTAATGCAGTAAATACACTGGCTAAGATGATTAGTTCAGAAAGCATAAAATCCTTCCAAACACCATCTCTGTCCCAACATTCAGAAATAAGTAGTAACTCATCCATGGAAGAGGATAAAACCCACTGGTTCTAGTGGAGTGACTTTTTTCCCACACTACAAATTTAAAATTCCTACAGTATATACAAACTATAACAGAAATGGTTGCTAAAACACTATATACAGATATATTCCATTCTTGGTGAAAATCCATCTCCTCTTTGTTGCAGGAAAAATATGCATAGCATTACTATTTGTGCTTGACAAAAGAATGGCACACCTTGACTGATGCATAAAAAATAATTATCTTTACTATCTCAAACTGAAGCAGCAACTCAGAACTCACCCATCCTCACCTGTGAGCAAGGAATTAAAGATTACCATATGACTGCAATGTCTCCCTGGCTATACATGAAGTATTTCAGAAAACATGATACAAGAACACAGTTATAGATCTTACATACAGTGTGAAAAATTACTCCATTCAGCTACTCAACTTACATATACAAAAAGATAGACTATTGACTCATGCATTGAACTTAACCAACTGCTACAACACTTTTACTTTGTAGACAAGTTTTTAAAATTATGTAATCATTCAATTTACTGTACTGTGGAGTTCCGAAGAGGCTGTTGCAAATGTAGTTTGTTTTGAGGCAAAAAGCTATGATAAAAACTTGAAAATAGATACAAGACAAATTCCTACCCCCATTATTCTTTTTCCTTTAGCAGCCTTTTAAAGGTACCTTTTTACAATGGGAAAATCTACTTCTCCCTCAAGCACTATTTTAGGAGTGTTTTCCTTCTGTTCAAGTTATTTTAAATGACCTACTCGTTACCTATTCATAACAAAGCTCCCATTGATGCCATTTGTGACATTCCTACAGACTTGTTACCATATAATCACATACCTGAAAGCAGCACTGCTTTGTTGCATATACTAAATGGTGCACTACCATTTGAATACTTTACTCCTAAACCAAGAGCTTCAGGAAAATACTCTTTTAATAGCTATTACATAAAGAAGTATAGATAATGAAAAATAAAGCACATAATACTACTCTAATTCAATAAAGAAAAAAGTTCCTCTCTGTCTTATTTCACAGAGAATATACCAGAGAGACAACAGTAAATACTGGGTTTCTACCCAATGAAAACATAAAAGACAATTCTTGGTTAAATGCATAACACCCAGTCCTCATTTTATTTCCCAACTCTCAGTAAAAAGAGTAAAATTATTTTGCTTCCTTTCACAGGAAAAAGATTAGGTAGGCATGGCATTTTTCCACTTCACTGTCGTATGCGTTTATAAGCTTTCCTTTTGTAGCATTTATGAATTCAAACAGTGCTAGGGTTAAGCTGGAGCAAAGCAATTTGGCATGCTTGCATCTGCTTTTATCAGGGAAAGCAAAAAGCAATCCATGAGGTCTGGACTGACCTTAAAGCACAAGTATTTATTTGGAGATTCCAAGAGCTTACCAATTGTGTTTGGTAAGAGGGAACCTAAATTTGATCACACTTGCACAAAATGTCATCTTAACTCAAGCCATCACCTTTCAGTTCTTCTACTGCAATATAATTGGTATTCTATAACTATAAATATTCCCTGTTCTCTCTTTAAAAAGGATCTATCAACCATAGATTCCAGTTGTACCATGCTGCTTTCTACAGGACAGTCAAGTTTCAAAGGTCTGCAACTTACAAATTCAGATAATTCATGAAATAAATCAATTCTGTTCAATAAAATTATATTTTCAAAGTGTATATATATATATCCCAGTGATGCCTTCCACAAACAATTGTCCCCGAAAAGTATTTAAGTCACTAATCTTACAAGCAAACAACTACTACAGAAAATAGTTTTAGAAATCTCAGATGTATAAAGCAAATGGCTTGGGAAACAGGTCTTTGCCACTGTAACTCACCCAGTTATTTCTAAATTAATTTTTAGAGAACACATTTCATCCTTTAGGAACTACAGACCACTTCTTAGTTTCAAGCTAGGATTGTTCAGATTTATTTATGGGATTTGAGCAATTACTAGTGCTTCCAACTCAAGTGTACAATAAATTAAAAGAAACACAATAGGAACTATTACTGGGAAACTTGTACTGCTTCTCAATGACAAAGATACTTCATCAGATTTACACCTGTGACACTGCAAGCAGTAAAACAAGGAATATGCAGCCCACTGCTTTGCAAATGGACTGCTTTTCCCAAACATTCCCCTCTTTACACCTAATAAGCATTACCATTCTTTCCAGCTAGTGATGTGCCAGTGATTAAGATGGTATTCCTTTGTTTCTAATTTACTTCCTCTTCCTCCACCCTTTTTTGATCTTGCATGGTAATTTCCTTGAACTACAGGGAAATACGAATATTTTAAAACACAGAATTCATTTTCTAAGACATGATAGCAAGCTTGTCCTGGTTTGAGCCAAGATAGAACCAATTTTCTTTTAGTAATTCTACTTTTCAGGTAATCCTTTTCTAAGTGGCTGCACTAGCTGAAATGACAGCATGTTTTCCAGTGAGTGTCTGCTTTTAGGACTGATAACACTCAATGTTTGTAGGTATTGCTAGAGAATGGTACGAAGAACCATGCTTGGTTCTGCTAAAGATTTTATGCTCCAGAAACAAAAAGGAACAAAGGGGTCCCACCTGCAACCCTCCTGTGGGGAGGAGCGGACCAGACAGGTGACCAAAATTGACCAAACAGTATTGATCCCATAGCAGTCATACTTGGTATAAATCCGACATATCATGAGGCTCATGCTCTGTTCATCCATGGTAGGCATCCTGAGAGGACTCCATGCAGTCGTGTGCTTTTTATCCTGATCTCTGAATTCTTGCATCCAGCTCCCATCTGCTTCTGACTCCAGAACAGACCAGTCCATGACTTTCACAGATCTGCCCTGCAACTTGGTGGCGATGTGAGCATGACATTGGTATATTGTATATTCATACATATTTCCTTAGTTTCCTTTTCTTGTCTACTGTTTCATTAAAGCTGTGTAGTTAGTTTCTAACCAAGTCTCTCTCCTTTATTCTCTTTCCTTTCTCTTTCAGAGGATAGGGGTTAACAGAGAGCACCTCATTTAATTGCTGGTACAACATTAAACCATGACAAACTCCCACCTTCCACACATTCTAAGTATGTCAACATCCCATATTCAAATAATATTTGTGTCCTGTAGCTCTGACTGCTGTTGTCTCTTGTGCTTTTCCCTGTTACAGTACTGATAAGTCAGTATTGAGGATTACTTGGTTTCAAATAACCATTATCTTAAACACCCAACACCATTCTGATATCAGTGTTCTCCCTCTCCTATGATTCCCTCATGTCTTTGCAGCTAGGTCACAACTATTTTAGCATTCCCAGCTAAAAGGCAGATTTTTATGCCCCTCCTCCTAGTGGAGCGGAGAGGGGGTCAATATTTCACAAAATCAAGTCCCTCACCTCACCTCACATACCACTCTAGTCAAGAGTTTCATCTGAAGAATTTCTCATTCTTTGAATGGTCTGAGAAACCTTCAATATCTCTAAGAAACTAAGAGCTGTCTAATTTTCATAGCAGCAGACCAGCACCTGTTATATACCAGTACATTATTACTTGGCTGGTATTTCAGTAGTCTGTTCAAACTTGTGTTATTTTTAGGTTTAAAAGGTTGGGCTAAGTAGCTATTTGTTCTTACATTTTCAATCTCCATAGCATAGATGTTTAGGCGCCAAGACACAGACACCAACTCATTCCCTCAGAGTAAAAGGTTCTACAACTGAAATTCCCCATTGCTGTTTTCTGCTCCCCCAACCTGTTCGCTCAACATCCTGCTTACATACTGAATGCATTGCTACACTGCCTTTTCAATCCAAAGAAAAGCTTCATGATTCTCTTAATAACATCAAACTCAAATAAATCATTTATGCTACCAGGCAAACCACAGTAGCTTGAGGTCAGCACAGTGCTGAAGGGGTGAGACTGCAGCTTCAAGGATGGAGCAGGCTCATACTCACAATGCAGGCATAAGGAGCTTCTAATTTGCACCAACTATAACATATAGGAAATATGCTCACACTAGGGCAGAATTAATCACCTCCTCAGAGAAGGTGATTTTTTTTTTCTCCCTTGCCTGTATCCCTTTAAGGAAAAGCAAGTCTGCCAGTTAATGCAGGTAATAGCATTTGACAGCAGCTAGGCAGATGTGCCACCTAAAGGGTGCAGACACTGAAAGGAATCAAACATTGATTTTCATGCTGTGCCAAAATAAAGAGCAGGAAAAAAAAAAAAAGCTGTGTTTATGTAAGAAATGTAAGAGAAAACTAAGCAAATTAAATATTAGTATAATAAGGATATTTTGTTTACAGTTCATCTATGATATGCAAAACTGCGGGTACCATATAGTTAAATATATGAAGTACAAGCAGTTGTAAGCTCACAAGTTGTTCATCCACATATGTACATACACTTCTGTTCTTTTAAAAGTTTTCCTTGAAAATACTTATATTTGCTGGAATAAATATTTGCAATCTCTTTTTTTATTCCAATAAGCAGTTTAATTGTGCAAATACATATTAAAAATTTACCATGTTATAAAATACAGAAAAAAAAGTCACACCACACCATATATTCTTCTGTATTATACAAATCAGTTGTTGAACAAGTATTTAAACAGTTGATCATAGTGATTTACATTTTGATGCCACAGATTCCTATCAAGTTAAATTTCACTGCATATTGTGACTGTTATTTCTAAGTCTTCCTTTATGTTGCAGGCTGCTTTAATTACCTCAGTTCCACTTTCCTGAAGCTGACAAAAGAAAATCTCAAAATGAAAAGAAGCTCTTGAAAACAAATATGGGTTTACGGATGTTTGAATCTGACCATAAAAACTTCTTGATGAAAATTAGTACCTGTCAGGGTTCCTGATTTGTTTTCCAATCTCTTCTCAGCAGAAACTATTTCTACTTTACCTGTTAATCAAAGAAGAATTAAATGATACATTTATGAGTAAATACAGAACAGGCTGAAATACCTTCAAAGACTGAAGTTACTGTGATACTTTATACACAGACAATTGCTACCTAAATTTTAAGATATATATCCACTGAATACACAGTAAAAAAAAAAAACGAGTTATGCAGCATTATATATCTTACTTTGCTGCTTTCTTTAGAGATGTTGGATGCATACTACTACACAAGCAAGCCCCATTCAAATTCAGACAAATGGTGAGAAAAGCCACTTTTATTTTTTTCCCCACGTGGCATTATTTGGCTGGGGACCAGATGTAGTACCACCGCATTTATTTTTAAATATATGAGCATTAATCTTTGCAAATATAACTACACCAGCATAAGCTAACTACTGTGAGCAAAGCAGAAGTCAGCAATCTTTCTCTAAGATTTGGCCACCATCAGCACATCAACTTTCTTTACATTTTGCCTCTGTCACTCAGCAGTTTTGTATGATGGGGAAGCCAGGTGGCTAAAGAAACTGTCCTGTCAGCTTCATCTTCAATATACATAGATCTGTGAATATAATAAAGGGTGCAAGGCCATGTTTGTCAACACCATGTAATAAATACATTTATCTTCACTTTATCTTCTCCTTTCTGTACGCCAAGGCTACTAAGGGATAATAAATAATTATGTTTACTTTGTTCAGCCACTTACTTCATGAAACAAATCTGTACTGATTATATGTTGCTTCTTTCTACTGCTTTAAAAAAAATGCAGTTGAGTCATTAAGCCAAAAATCACCCAGCAAAAATCTAGAGACCAGAGCCTAGGTCAAAAGAATTTTGAACAGTACTCATCTCCTGAAGTTACAGGGAAACTGGCCTGCGTGTTTGTCAGCACAACTCAACGCTTTACACTTTTACCAGCATTTACATTTAAGGCTGACACAAGTTATTTGTCCACACAAAGGCAAATGAGAGAAATTTACATTCCTGACACAGATCAAACTGAAAGATTCAACCACCTTTTTTGATCTTTACTACTATAAATCCATACATCGCCCTAGTAACACTACATAGAGTTTTAATCTTATTTAAGCATGGTAAAAAACAGAGATTTGTCCAAAACCAAATTTTTAGTCTTTCCTTCCATTTTGACAGTAGAAAAAAAAATTATGTGAGGGACAGCTACTCATTGTCTTCACCTCATTACTGCTCCAGTGAGAGAACGCATTTCTACACTCCACCCTCTTAATTGCACCTAAATGACAATAATTCTTCAAATTGTTTAGACTAGAAAGATCGGGCTATTAAGGAGCAAGATACCCACTCCAAAAAAAATAAAAAATGGACTAGTCAAGCTGCACATATGTAGTAACTAGAAACACAGCACTTAGGAACATAGATTTCAAGTGTTTACATATTAACTATTGCTGAAGATTGAGAGCTTAAGTATATATGTATATATTGTATATACATGTTTTTATTTGCATGCATCTGGGTTAACCTCTTATCCACACAAAAAACTCATTCAGGTTTCACAGCCTTCTACTAAAAACAATACAAAATACATTTTAGCCTTCATATCTCTTGAAGAGTTCGTAAGACATGAAGCATCCTTCTGCTGACTTCTTAAAATGGTCCTGTTCACTGACATTTCCTTTCCAATATTATTTTGGATATTCTTTTTATATCCATGACACTGTCCATGATTCATTTGGGTCAGAAGTCTTATGTTTTATTTCTTTTGCACAAACTAGTGGGCTTTCTGAATGAATCACACCATTTTATTATTTTTTTTAAAGGATAACTAATGGTTTTACCAGCAAACTACACTTTGGCATTCATTACCCTCTCGGTGTTCAAGACCACTGCAAGTCATTTCAGTTTTTGTTATCCTCTCAACAATGAGACTGAGTGTAGGTGCCCTCTATAATGACCTGGTGAACAGAACTGAGCTGAACATTTTTATGTAATTTTTCAAATCTGGAACATTACGTCTCATTTCATTTTTATGAGACTTATTTAAAACAATGTCCATGCAGGTCTTGGGTACAAAGATTTTTCTTATTAGCTTTTTTTCATGGCTCTTTAAGCCACTGCACAGAACACATAAGCTGAATTGTCATTAGCCATTGTTGAGTTTTACAACAGTTATATTGATTGGTATCTCCCAAAGGCATATTGTAATCATTTTACCACTGGAAGGGTTACAGGCAGACACATACTCTGACATTCCTTAGATATGATAAATGCAGCCATTTTCTCTATCACCACAGAATGACCCTTTCTATTCCTCTGAACCTGTAAAGCCCAAAAAATAAGATCACCCTAATTTATACATTTGCCATACTTTCCAAAGTCCTATTTTTGACTAGCTTGTGGTGATTCACGTAATTTCCTCAATTAAAGTATTCAAAAGGAATACTTAGTGTATTCCTTTTGAATAATTTTGTACTGCAGCACTTTGAATAAAACATTATTAACAGGATTTTCCTCCAGTGTCATCACATTCATAAATACCAGAAGGTATTTCTGACATGTGCCACATATGGATCACTTTGTCTACTGCCACAATCACTATTATTATAATAGAAACTAGTATGTGGTTGTTAATAGCTAAAGCAAAGATTTGATCTGTCTCCCTTTCAACTGCATGTTCTTCACTGGTGCCTCACTATCATCCTCAAATGATCATAATGTCTAGCATTTGTTTAGTTTCTAAATACCACTGTAAATCCAAAGTAGCATGTTAGTGCTACATTTTATCCACATATAGATGTTTTAAGGCATACATAATGCCAACATGATTAAGGTACTATGTGTTCATGAAAGCAATAAAAAATATAATTGGCATTAATCTTTTAAATAAAAGGCTGTAAGACAATTGGACAGGTTCTGTAACTAAACACATATTATATCCTGTGTCTATGAACATTACATCCAGTAGCCACAGACTTTATACAGTTTACAGTGACAGATGATTCAAAGAAAACTAATTCTCTGTAAACAGCAGAAGAAAAAAATCCATGCTAATATAGCAAGATTACTCTTCCATATTAAAACTAAAGTTGTACTCAGTTTTGTAGTTGAATTATTTTAAAATATTTGCAACCTCGCCTCGTTGAGAGGTGTCCCTCCCCATGGCAGGGAGGTCAGAGTAGACAATCTCTAAGGTCCCTTCCAACCTAATCCACTCTATGATTCTATAAAATATTAGTCAAGTGCATATCTAAATGGATGCAAGTTGATTACAGAATTGGTAATTCACAGAAGCATTTTAAAAATTATAGCAACCATAAAGATACAACTTCTCTTTAACAAGTTACAATCTTGCCAACTACTGTACACGTTCTTCTTGCATTTGCCAATATTGGGGGTACTGAGGAACTACATTTTGTATGCATTAGGAAGAGTGGTTCTATGATTGATGCCTTAATTCAGAAGATTTGACAGCAGAGAGTCTTAATATTAAAAAAGCAAAAATTTTGTTGACTATATGTGACTCACCTCATTACTTTAAGACTTGTAATGATTTAAAAAAAAAAAACCATTGTATAAGTCTTAGCTATTGCACTTCAGGTTAATCTATTTTAAAATTCAAGTCATTACAATTTTTCCCAAAGATGTCACCTGATCAATTGTTACTACTACTATTTTTTATACTCTAGATCTGTAAAACTGATCTAAAATATACAAATTCATTAATAATACTTTACCTTCAGTGTTCATAAAGGAAAAAAGGACAGAAAGGTAGAAAATACCAATCAGTACTTAAAAGTCTTCTAATTCGAGACCAAACATTTTTGAGAATTTCCACAAAAGTTTGAACACCTTAAGTACTACAATGAAATTACTGTCACTGCCCTACTGAACTACAAAACTGTTAACACTCAAACACACAACTAAAATCTTTTCATCTATTTTTTCAGATACATTAATCACAAGCTTTGAGAATTAACTTTCTCTGCAAATCTTTCTCTCCATCTATTTCCTAGGAATTATTTCTTTTCTTTTTAACCACAGAACTTTTAGCTATTAAATGTAACATTTCTGGGCTTTTTTTTTTTTTTTTTTTTTTAACGCCCTATTCTTTCTAGCATTTCATTTCACTGTTACCAGGGGTGTGAGCAGGTTGCTGACTATGCTGGTAGGTGGGGCAGGGAGAAGCACCCTCTCCACATTTCACTCAGATAATAGAAATCTGCAGGCTGCTCAGTGTGACAGCTGAGCTACGGGAGCTAAAGCAACTTGTTCCGCTTGTCAGCCTCCGAGAGGCTTCTGCAGCAAGATACAATTGTGATGACACCACCATCACAGAACTGGGTCAAACATACGGTCACTTTAAAACAGGATGTCAACCATTCTTTCTACTTGAGGAATTTGATTCAGTGACACTAAAAGCTGTTAGATACCATTAGCTTTATATCCAGGTTCAAAATGAAACCGTTACTTTGGTAGTATTTGAAAAATCCTCTTGCAAGCCCTACATTGCCATTAAAGTTTGCAGGAATCGCCAACTGTCAAAAAATGTCACTATTGCCCAAGGGGATTGTGTGCTTTATGTCCAGAACACTTCACTGTGTTGCACCAGGGATCTGTGCCTCTGGAGAAATATTTCTATTATGACCCTCGTGGCTTAAATGTATTAAAATCCTCACAGAATTTTTTAAAAGATTATACAGATACATATATATTTTAATTGCATAAATAATATACCTTAACTCATGCCTGGATATATTCATTTGTTCAAATCATCACCATACATGGAAATTTTTTGGTTTTTTGTTTTTTTTTACTGGAATAGAATTATTATTTGAATTGTAGCTATTTAAAGAGAACTAAAAAGTAGTAATGACTAATATATTCTACTTATCTCCCTAATTTTTGGAAGATTTACTTGCCTTATATTTTATATATATTGTATACTATACAGCAAACACAGTTCAAAGTTTAAGTAGTTGTAGTACACAGCTCATGCTGCATGGTAGATCTAAATATTTGGAAAAACAGATATTGAGATGAAGACAGTTATGACTCTGACTTTGGATCATCAGAATCTTTATGTAAATGACATACTAAAACTATCTGCTTTAACATCATTACATTATGTATGTGTTTCAGCACATGTAACCTGAACCAAAAAGCAGTAGAAATGTAGAAGGAAAGAAAAGCAGTCTAAGGCACTCAAAAGTAATTTCCCTCTCCATATTTCACCAATTTGTTCTGGCAGTCTGAATCAACCTCAAATCACAGATCCACAATTCAATTTAGAGGTATTTCAATACACCTTATTAAAAATTTCATATATATCAGAGGTTTATGTATCTATTTTTATTTACACAACATAATTGGCTTTCCAGTTCAACATAATTTTTAGGAAAAATATTTTCAAGAAAAACTTCTCATGGAACTGTTTAGATAAGGTTATTCCCATTCTTTGTGCAGTTAAAACTTCTATAATTCTTAAAAAATAATTATTATTTACTTGCTTTGATTTCTAAATGCCTTTGATCTAATTAATGAATATTAATTAGTCTTCTGATGTTGGACTAATGAGAATTTCATGTGTTCATGAGAAAATATTTAAAACAATGCTAGACTTTGATTTATGGGGGTTTTTTTCATCAGCATTAACAATACTTTATTCTTTGTATTCTCCAACTTTTTCTTCAAGCTTCCTGAAGACCCAGTCTACATATTCCAGTACAAACTGGAACCCAAAAAGTGTGTAATAATTCAGTCAATTATGAGCACATAATCCTAAATGGATAACAGTGTAAGCACTAATACAGACAGCATGAGTAATGGTCATACTCAAGATCATTTACTTCCACGTTTTACATACATTATTTATGTTTATGATGGAGCATGTCTGAAACAAAAGAATAAATTATACAGCCACACCACTTCAGCTTCAAGAATTTACAGGCACAAAACCAGCACTGTTGTTGCTACAATACCACACACATATTTCACAGGTGGCTACATGCACAAATAGCTAGCCACTAACATAGGAAAACACGTGGGTTTTTTTCTTCGTTTCCACTGCTTGCAATACACACCCACAAGGAGCTCACTAAGAGTGTCTCAGCATATGCTGCACAACATACCTCCAGTACATACACTGCCTAAGTTATAAGAGGCCAGTGGAACCTTTCTGAACTTACAGGCTGAGACAATCTGTCAGAATATGCCAACAGTTTCAGATTAAACAGCCACTGTTTAGATTTTAGCTGTTTCAAATTCATTCAAAATGCCAATTTACACTTTAAGTAACTTAAGCAAAGCAGTCCTCTGCTACTACATCTACTGTGTATACAAAGATAACTGGAATAGGCAATAACTTAAAAAAGAGGATCATTTCTTCAGAAGTAAGCACCTATGAAGTCAGCTCCAGTAACTTACTGCTCCCAGCAACTGCAAAGGTCTTTTGCTGAAATATCTTTTTGGGTCAAGAAATGGCATAAACCTCAGTGCTAATGAAGTCAATAGCACACATTTGCTTAACTAGCATTCTAGACCAGTTGACTACTGTGCTATTATAGTTCTTACATTCTGGGCCTGCTACTTCCAAATTAAGATCAAATTCAGTATCTATTTTTAAAAATAAAGCCACAATAAAGCCACACCAATTTGAAATCATCCATTAGAACATTCTATCTACTAATTAACTCCTTACATCACAATACTCATTATAAGCTTCCTCATGACAACACCCTAAACGTGCAAAAGCAGGGCACTACCTCATTGCACAGTGACCACTGCAGCATACAGAGACTAGAACACTTCAATGCATACCCATATAGCACATTTCCATATGCATGGAATGCCTTCACACAAGTCTCAGTATTGAGTAACGACAGAAAAGTTCAGGTAACTAAATTATCACACACTCTAAAAGTGCCAAGTGTCCCACAGGACACTCAGTACCTAACAGCATTTGAATCCAAACCCAAATATTTCAAGAGAACTATTTTAACATATACCAAAGTTTAAAATACCTTCACTGATACCAATGTTTAATTTTTGTACTGATGTCTGATTGACTGTAAAGCTATGCATATCAATATGAATGCAATTCTACATTACAGTACAATTCTGGAAAAAGTAAGGAAGTAATTTTAGAAGATTTATGTAGTATACAAAGTATTTATAAAAGCCAGATGCTGTGGATAATCATCCATTTCTAATTCTGATTATGTGCAACATCAGGCCTTATATATTACTCACAATAGAAGTATTCATCTTCTTCCAAAGAACAATGTTTTTTTTTCTCACTTTATCCTTCGCCTGAACTAACATAAGTCTACATTTAGATCTTGATACTCAGTCTTCCATTCTGATATTAAAACTCACTGCTTGGACATGTGCCATTATAGCATACATCAGATTGGGTAAAGTAAATCAAATACATACAATAGTTCTATATGGTTTATGTTCTAAAACACTTACATTCAAAGTTGTACTTCAAAAATACACATTTCCAAATTAACATTTTTAGTTTTATAAAATCATATTATCTATGTCTAATAACTACTGCTTCTGTTGCAGCACTGGGAAGGACACATCTTGCAAGAGGTATAAAACCATTTAATGGACTAGGATTCAAACAGCAAAACTGAGGAAAAGCTGACAAAAATCTCTCATTGAAAACACTTAGGTAAAAAGCAAAGATAATTCCTGCTACTAACAGTAACTGATCAGTGCAGGGAAGCTTACAAATTACACAAGTGAGAAAGAAGCAGGCAAAAAAATATGTGCCTCAAAGCAGAAGCAACACCTTGGCAAAACTCCCACAAGCAAACAAACACACTTCGAGTCTAGGCTTCACCATCCTTCTGCATCTTTAAAAGTACACGTACCCAGCAGACAACTGTCTGCCATATGAAATTAGAGTCAACCAACCTGGCCAAATACCCAATTTACTAAAGCAATTTCTTTCACTAAAAACAAATCTGTGTGACCAATCTGTTGCTAGTAAAATTGAAGCTTGGTTATATCCACATGAACTAAAGAAACTTCAGATTAAATAGATACTAAATTAATCTTTGGTAAGGAAGATTAGTGCTCTACTTAGAAAGACATATATTACTTATTACTGAAAGAGATGCAAATTCCTGGATGAGATTTATATTCTTTTAACCATAAAAAAAGATACCAAGAATAATTTTCTAACCTTTCATATAACTGTGAAATACGTACACTCTTTCAGGACTTTCTCAATGAATGTGCAACTCTGAAAAGGTACTCAATGTTTAAGTGAAAAGTCATCACTATTATTGTTTTTAAAAATCTCCCAGTTACTTTAAAAGTCAAAGATATTTCTACCAGTTTAACTACAATATTCAGGAACGAATAACAGCCTTTTTAGAACAAAAAATAAACACCTTACAGATGCACTTTCCTTCGTATTTAATAGACATCCACTTCCTTGCTAATTGCCATTGGGTCTGAGACTAAGAACTGCAATTAGTTATGCTTCACTGACACACACATGAACACTATTGATGTTACATTACTCAACCTGAACATTAATAAACAAGACTCTTAAAAATTTTAAGTTGCACCACTTCTACTTGATTAATCTATTTGTACCAAGAGACAAATACACTCTACCCTCTACATATATCATTCTAGATAGAAAAATGTTAGTCTGTCACATGAACACAATGCCAAGAGACTAAGACCACTGTTTAGTTTGTGCAAGCAGTACTTAATTAAGATCATAAAATATGAAAAAATAGAATGCATTACTAATACTGTTTTATTTTCAAATAGCCCTCAGTTACAAATGAGTTTCACTAAAGAAATGAAATTGACAGCATAAAACCCAGAGGAAAACAATTTTAATTAGTTCAAACAAAACTAACAAAGGCTACCAGCAGTAAAAACCTAACTTCTTTAAATTCCAAAATGAATCTCCTCTCCTGACCTTTATAGAGCTCAAGATGCATACGTACACAGAATAAACAAAATAATTTGAAAGCAAATTCACCGAGTGCACCTGACCTTTGAAAAGGCACAGATAATTTTAATCAGATTTGCACAATGTTAGTCTAAGTTTCCATGTAGCAACACAATGATGACAAAACTACTTAAGTAAGTTAAAGAAAAACTTAAGAAACAAAATACATTTTTCCAAAGTAAAAGCATTGCTAAATAGTCTGAAGTAGCCAAAGGCTCTAAAAGTTTCAGATTCAGGAAAGATTCCTACAGAATTCTACTCCCTCAGTACCCAAGTAAAGCTGTACAACACACTCATACAGAGAAAAAGCCTTTCCTGCCAGTTATGAAAGTTTCTGTGTTAAACTGAAGAGGTGGCACCTAAAAAAAAAAAAAGTTACACAAACATTTTAAAAATTAGTTTTCATATGAGTGGCCAGAGGTTACCTCCTGGATCATCTAGCATGCTGTAGTTTACTTCAAGCCTCTTGTTTATGTTGATTTCACTTACTTTCTTAAACTCTTAAAATCTACAGTAATCAAGTTTTGCAACAAATAGTCTGACAAGGACTACTGCCTAGTAGAAATCTCTAGTTATAAGGAACAGTTCTCAGAACTACACATGAATTAGGCTTAGTTGACACAAGGTGACAATTCCATCCTCTCTGGAAGGACAAGCAGTTACAGCAAGTCATAAGCCACTTATTAGCCACCAAAGCTGACTGTTGCTTGCAATGCTCAGAAAAAACAAAGAAAGGACTCTTATATGCTGTGCAAGTTCCAAAACAGCTTACTGCAACTATAGCTGTTACTTCTGCCTGAAGTGGGAAGAACATGTAGAGCTGAAAGCCCTATTTAGATTCAGGATGTGCAATCTCTATCAGATTAGACCTTCCACACTGACAGTGACAACAGGATTCTGCCCAAGCTGGAAATGATAGCATGCAGCTATCATGATAGCATACAGCTAGCTAAGAGAAAAATTTTAAATGCTTAAGTTTGGCTGTGGTACTTTTTAGAAAAGAACAACACAGAGCAGAACATAGATCCTCATTAATCTGATATTTATCCAAGACTAAATTCTGTTCAATGAATGCAATAGAAAAAAGTAGCTTTGTCAAATGACATGCTTTAATCTAACAGCACTAGTTCACATTACTTCCAGCCCACCTGGTTTTTTTTAAAGCTTATTTCTTAGCTTTTACAGGAAAATGTTCATCTTAACAAGCCACATAGATATTAGAACAGCTGGAAAGAAAGTATGAAGTAAATACTCTTAAACTATATGGATTCTTAACTACACATGGCCCACAAATGAATTTTACACATCGACTGTTTCCTTGTAAAAACTCCACTACTCCTGTAATATCTATGAGCAGCAAGGTGAGGCTAATGTGCTTCTGAAGACAGAACTTGGTCACCTTATCCACACTCAGACCATTAAGTGCAAATATCATAACATTTGACACAGCCTCTGAAACAATAAGCAACAGAGCAGAGTTTATAAATCATCTGACAAGGAGCATTGCCAAGAGCTAACACGTTAAGGTAGGATCATAACAAGACTTTTCCATAACAGCAATCCTCCATTTCTGTGTCACTGATTCATTATGCAAGTTTGATGTAGGTCAGGCAAACTTTTCATTGAAGCAACAATCACATTTCTCTCCTGCCATACTATTTTGGTCTTTTTCTCACTCCTTTGGCTCACACTGTATTTTATCCTAGAGCTTATCTTTCATCACAGCTATCTGATATCCTGATCTGTTTCTAATAAGGAGCTTAACTTATTCAGCTTATCAGGAAGGTTGAGAATGGAGCTGATCACTGTGAGCAGCCACATATGAAGGCTTACAACATGCAGCACCCTGACTTTGCATACAGAGTATACAGGATCTACCACTTCAAAAAGAACATTAGAGAAACTGAAACTTGAATAAGACCCAATTACCAGACACTGAAATTTGAAATGAGCTTTAAAAACTGAAAATAAATATTGAAGTGACTTATGACTATGTTATTGCATTTCAATTTATGAATGTGAAATCAAAGTTATCACTGTTTTGGGTCAGTAAATTCCAGTGTTTAGTTCAGGGTCGTGAGAAGGCAGGCTACATGTATGCCAGTTTCCACTTGGGAAATCTCCAGTCTGTGGAATTCTGAAGAATGAAGAGACTTTACTGTATGCATCCATTCTCATGTAGCTTCAGAGTAAGTTCTGAACTGTCAGGCAAAATTTCAAGTAGGAAGTTTCTCACAGGAACATCAAATATTTATTGTCACATTTGTTTCAAGCAATAGGTTTTAAGACGCATTTATTTCTACAATTTTAAAAACTGTTACTTTAATATATATAATATGCTTGCTGTACATGGACAAAATTATTCAGAAAGCAAAGACAAGAAAAACCATTGATCCAATTACAGTGTAGGCAAATGACCCATCTCTGCTTTATTTAACTAGTTAAATTTACAATGCTGAACTTGTACGTCCTGTCTGTAATACACACTAACAAAATAAGGGTTTATGACAATGCCAAATTTTTAATGTTTTTATGCTGATAGTCCTATATACAGTAATGCAACTCAGCTGCTGATCCATTAGAACACAGCCACATCCGAATTTGATGCCAATATTGAATAAATCCAGTTTTGATGCAGTGCCTATGTGGCTGGAAGCCTGTAAACAGTATCAGCAAAGAAATTAGAGCATTCATCTTATCTCTAAAATTGACTGTAAGCATCCCACTACTGTTAGAAGCCAAGAAACTGCAGCTACCTTTCAACAGAGAAATCAAACAAGAAATGAATTATAACCTATTCCACGCTAGAACACAATAAAACCAGTTTGAATGAACCTGTGAACACAGATTTGGCTAGCACAAAGAGGCTGTTCAGAAATTGTTCCTTTTCACTCTGTCAGGACAATGCACAAGTACAGCAGCACTTCCTCTCTACTACTGCACTGTAAATCTGCTTCAGAGGATGAGGGCACCTTATTACCTCGTGTTTTCTGGGTGGTAATACTAGCATCTCTCTAAAGCAACTCCAGATCTTTATTCCTGTGTAAGCAACTGTCTGTAGGCTGTACAACAAATGGGAACAATTAGCATTTCAAGCTCAGCAAGGCTGAAAACAATCTTTCTGTATAGCAAAAGATGCCAAGAAGAAAAGGACATAGTATCACCTGATTACCATCAGCCCCAAAGTGTCCCAGTTTTTACCATTACTTTTCATAAAGTGGTATAGTACAAATATATTTGTGAACTAACAGCTCTACTGTAGGTAGTTTCTTGCAACACTGGTAAATATTGGTAGTTCCATCAGTCTTAATACAATAAACTGAAAACTACACAAGATACTAAATATTCAAGTAAATGTAGAGCAATTTTGGCTTTTTAATGCTTTCATCATTTTCATATTTTCAATGTACAGACAAGAAAGGATCACAAACCTGCTAAGTTTACCACAAAAAAACCCAACACTGCACTAGAAAAAAATTAAAAAGAATCTCAAACACAGAATAAAACCTCCTCTTACTTGGATATCCTATTTTCAAATTTTGAAGGACTTGTCTACATCTTTAGCCATACAAATCCTTTAAACATACTTGTTTTCCTAAGTAAATCACTACTACTACTGACAGGTACTACTCCCAGAAAAATACCTGTACTAAACAGCACTGCTGTGTCTATTCAGAGTACCTCAAATTCTAGATAGAATTCAAAATAAAAACACAGCAGAATTCTTCACACTCTCTTGCATAACATACATCCACCTCTAAAATCTTCCATAGTTTAAATCCTGCATCTAGGATGGTCTTATAGAAAACTGCAGAGACTGATCTTTTGTTTGTTTGTTTCCCCTTAAGTTACAAGTAGCTGCTTACCATTCCATACTGAACAGCTTAATTATTGCTGTCCAGATGCCAGGAACACCCTTCTCTTTATTTCAGTACTTACTAGGACAAATAACTATAAAGTCATTTATAGTAATTAACCA
Organism: Calypte anna; assembly: GCF_003957555.1. NCBI lineage: Eukaryota > Metazoa > Chordata > Aves > Apodiformes > Trochilidae > Calypte > Calypte anna. Next base: position 13,527,651 of record NC_044258.1, read on the forward strand.
CAAATATTTAGCAATACTTACAAAAAATCAGAGATTAAATGAAAAGACTACTCATCCACAAGTCTGTAATGATAACTGAACCAAAACTACTAGTTGATAACCTGCATGCAGACACACACAAACTGGCACAAGTTTGACAATTACTGTTTAATAAAACTAACATTATTGTAGTTTCATGATAAATTAAATACAACTTCTGTGAAAGCATGCATGTGAAATGGTGGTTAAATCCAGGATAATAATTTTTATATATATACATATTTTTTTTTTTTATGAAATAGCATAGACTATTAGCTCTTCATTCAAGATGTGTTGGTATTGTTTTCTTCCCTAAATAAACTAACGCAATCATATTTTAAACAAGACTACACATTCTCCTCAAGAAAACATCTGATGACCAAAGACATTTATAAACCTTAGATTTAGGCAAGGTCATATCTGTCCTTCCCTCATCTCCTTGCAAAATTGAATGTTTTAGAGCCAAATTTAACCTGAAAACTTCTCTGCAATGAATAAAATTGCTAATCTGAAATATTTTTCTTCATAACCATATATTTCTTTAATATTTAATAACACAACATGCACTAAAAAAGAGACTGAAATCCTGAAATCATTAGGAGATGTCCCAGCTCGAGAAATAAAAAGATGACATACATTTCTCTGCAAGTGTAATTTCAAAGTCCTTTCACACGGGGATCTAAAGACTGTCAGCTCGATTGCTCTGCTACTGTATATTAAATAAGCTTGTAATGAAACTACTAGTTTTGAGTCATTGAGATGCCAAAGATCCTATATGAAGTATATATTTTTTTTTCTTTTTTGAAGCTGGAATAACAAGAAGGTGGTAAGAATCAGGTACAGCATCAAAAAAGGACAAAAAATTAACAGAAAACAAGAAAATCCAGCACCACTTCATTTTAGTGACCATTTAGAAAAACAGAAACATGAATGTGATTTAAAAGCTAATTCCAAATCCAAAAAGGCAATGATGTACTTTACTTCCTATCATTTCAGGGAATCATCACACTGCTTTTATTAACAGAACAACTGCCAGTCTTAATACAACCTAAGTGTGAATTTGAGCCTTACGTGTCACCTGGCACATTCTAACATGCTTTCACTATTCCAGTTCTCAGTTAAGACTTATATACAAATCTAGCAAAACAGTTCAAGGGACTCAATTTTCAATATTTGCCATTGAAAGGGACAAATACTATGCATACTTAGTGCCAAATGTCATCACCATGCCAATTCCAAGTCTTACTCTATAATATCAGAAAATTTTGAGAAATTAAATGTGTGAACGATTCAAACATGTGCAATGACTCAATGACTTCTAAACAATGGAATACCTTTCAAGGCCAATACCTACAAAAAAGAAAAAAAAAGCTGAAAGAAATACAACTAAAAGTTTCATTATAAGTGGCAGAATTGGAAACTGAGATAAATTTAGCTTTTACCAGTGCTCTACACCAAACATTCATAGGAAAAACAACACTATGTCCCTGCAGGATTTCTTTTCAGAACACAGAATATAACTTTTAAAGATAGGAATGATACCCTACAGTTGTTCAAAGATTTAAAACTAGTCAGAATACTTAAAAATGCATTTGAGGGTAAATAGGAAAGTGAGTTATGAAATCAATGGACCTATTGGAGATAAGAAACACCTTTCCCTATAGAAGAAGGCCAAAGATTTCATGTTATTTTCCCCTTAGTCATTTCAATGATTTAATTTAAAATTAAGTAGCCAAGAAGTTAGCACATGTTCTGGAACGTCTTATTTTAAACACCAACATCAAACATTTGAAAATTTATTAGTCAGAAAAATGCTTATAGATGACACATTGTGCAAAAACAATTCTGTGAACTTAAAAATTATTGTGTGAATTTAATTTTTTTTTTAAGATTTTGAATTACCTTAAACCCCTCAAAAATATTTCACGCCTAGGAAGCCCATCTCAAGGGCAAATTTGACCTGAACATCTCTGTGCTCAGATTTTCAGTTCAAGCCTAAATTCAAGATGAGTAATTTATTACTTTTCCATCTTAATTCTTAACTAAATTATTAAGAATCTACAAAATTGATCTGTTCCTTGTACACACTCTATCCTTAGGGAAAAAAAACCTGCCTTCCCCACGTGCATCGTGCTGTTCCCGAGGTTCAGCCAAAATACTTTATGAACCAGCTGTAGAGCACCAGATCAAACCCTCGGACAAAGCACATAAAGCACCAAAAATAGTTTTAAGTTTCACCACCTTATACATAAATTTAAACGCAAGGCATCACCCAGTGTCTCTGTGATCCTAAGAGAGGCAGGTTGCTACAAAGACTGCTTTGGCTTTTCTGGTGAGGATTAATTAGCTTTAACCCACTGCATTTCTCTCCAGAAAGGGGTCCCCCCCACCTCTCGCTGATCGCGTAAGGGCAGGAGGGAAGAACACCAGCAGGCACCGCGTGTGCGCAGACCGCACGCCGCCAAACCCAAAAGCCAAACGAGTGGAGATGGCCAAGCAGTCCCGGCAAATAATACACTTAAGCTAGTGCGAAATGCTTCCATCAGGGTTTTTCAGAACCCATCCGGGAGGCAAAGGAAGAAGAAGGAGCCAGTACGCCGGACGGAGCACCCACAAGAGGGGCAGCGGGCGGTGAGGGAAGAGTGAGCAGCGCCTGAGGCAACCCCTGAAGTGAGGCCGGCGGGGGCAGGCACAGCGCTTCCCTCAGCAGCGGGGAGAAGGAAAGGGAGGGAAGAACGGGAAAAAACCCACATAAAATGGAGACTTACACTCCTTTTCCTAACACGCATGCGTTGCACCAGCGAAAAGAGGCGTGCCACAGCACCCACTCACGGCCCCGCAACAGCTACGGGGCAGGCAGGGAGGAGGGTTCGCCGCTGAGGTAATGGCGGCCAGGGCGGGACATACGCGTGCGCGCGCTGCTCGCGGGGAGAGCGAGGGCTGCGGCTTGTGCGTAGGCTCCCGCAGCTGCCCCGCGGCTCTTAATGAGGGCGGTGCGGGAGGGATTGGGTGGGTCTGGGGTACTCGCAGCTGCCCCGGGTTACAGCACCAGCGACTGAGTTACGGGGAACACCTGGGGCTCTGCTACAGGGGGAGTAAAAGCTGTGACCAAAGTTAGGGGAAAATTCTCACAGGTTGTGTGAATCTTCTCGACTCAGCACTCTGAGTGCCTCACGCCGCTCGCAGTACGGGACGGAGTGTCATGGGGGCTGTCCTACCCTTACACTGCTCCCCAGGTATCTGCTTTTGGCCCGCACTGGAGTCGGAGTTGCAACACTGCCATCAATTTAGCTCTGATTTTTATTTTCTATGTTGTGACACAGATTTCATCCCTCTCTGCCGTATGCGGGCCATGGTAGTGTCCCTCTTGGATTCCCTGACCCAGAGGTGGATGCTCGTGCTCCCCAGTTCAGTATCAGCCATGCAATGTCCTCTGCAGCAGTGGGCACTTCTAGGGCTATACATCTACAGTGACAGATTTTTTTTTCTGCCACTGTTTCTCCTACCACCCCTTTCCTGAACATTACTGTTATTCGTGCTTTGAGCAACCAAGGTTTTGCTAGGCTTAAACCTGGAACTTTATTTTGTATTTTAAAGGCAATGAGTATAACAAATGGAAGATTTTCATGTATTTGCTGGAGCCAGTACCATTGAGAATTAGTGCAAGGCCCTCTTCTTAGTGTTCTATTAGTTAACACTGCAAATAATGACCAATACTACAAGAACTGTAGTCATCCTGTAGGCTCATATTGAGACATTGTTGTCACCAAGCCCTGAATGTGGTGTCCAGTGTGTTATAACAATGTCAGCAAAGACTCAAGATTGCTTTTTGTTGCCACTGCAGTGGATACCTGTACTACCATACCACAAAGTCACTCATTTTGTTTACAATGTTTTGTTACAAATGAGTTTACTGAACACTCATTTTGTTAACAAAACTGGATACAGTGTATACAATTCCCTCATTGAGTACAAGTGAAGTTGGGTGCTCACAGGGTCACTTGGTCTATTTCTTCAGGGCTATCTTCTGCAGTTATACCCTGGAAGACAGAATTTTCCTTCAAATTACCAGGTCATTGCAAATGCTACTTTCTGTGTAGTAAATTTTGATTGCCTAAACGCTGCTTTGTACTTTCATGAAGCCCAAGCATCAAGTCCTAGTGTTTTTAATTACATTACAGATGTACATTGATTTCATTACCTTGTGCTGATTTGGTAGTTTTTGTCACATCTTATTGGTGTCTCTGAACTGAGTTAATATATAATAGCATAGCAACCAAATAGCAGCAACTTTTACTCCCCAGACTGACTCGATTTGTCATTAAGGAACATGTAGACATTGATGTCTTTCTCTTCACTTCAACAGCCCAATGTGCATTCCCTTGCTGCCTTTAAGTTATTTGACTTCTCTGGTCATCCCACCCTACAGGGATCTTATTTTTCCCTTCATAACATTCCTTGCTGCCATTAACTGTTAAGGAGATTATATAGACTTCTATATAGACAGTCTCACTGCTGATTGCAGGTGGGCCTCAATTCAAATCAAGAGGTACTGTTTGAGGATGTGTTCATTACACCCTGGTGAAAATATGCTCATTTATCCTTCTATATGTGCTGTCCCTTGTTTATTATTTCAAAATAGTATTAAAAAATATTCTCTCTTTTGCGGTCTGCAAAGTAAGATAAAAGTTTAAGACTTTTGTTGTCCTAGGCACACACTTGTGATACTGTGAAAACACTATACTGAAGTATATGCTGAAAAGAACTGAGGTTTTAATAATGCAGCTTGTTAAAAAATCTGCTTAAATATATCAAAAAGTTTTAAAACCAACAAAAGGAAAAAAACCCCTCCAACTGCTAGTCAACAGTGTTGAAAACAAACTGCAAATCCTGATCTCTTTGAATACTCTAGTCATAATTCTCCATTTCTATCACTGCAGCCTCTGTCTGTAACCAAAGATTATGTGTTACATAAATACTTGCAACTGCTAAAATATGTAAAAAACACATGAAGAGGTGGTTACTGCTACAGCAAAATCTTTTGCTTACAAAAATTAGATTAAATATTCTGCTATTAACAGAGAAAAACAAATGCATAAGCAAAAGTAAAATGTGTTTGTAGATAATCTTCTAACATTCAACTGGGTGTGAAATCTCTTCCCGAAGAAAAGCTGTGTAGAAAACTCAGGAAAAGATTTGTTTAGCTTACTACTAATTTGTTCAATGGGACAGTTCACTTTGTTCCTTTATACTGAGCAGCTCTTACTTATGAAGAAACCTAATCGTTTCTCCCTCTAATCCTTGGCAGAAACGAGCCTTTAATATCTTGTCTTTGCCAGTCTCACAATCTCAGTAAGTCAAGTCCTTATAAAAGCTGTTTTACCTGAAGAGTGATACATGAGAATCACTCTGGCTTTGTGATGCATGGGTGTGGTGAAATGAGGCAATGAGGCAACCAGGTGCCACTAATTACCAGGTAGTGGGCACAAGCTTGTGTTAAGCCCACCTGTGCCTGATTAGGGGGGGCCCCAACTGCACATGAGCAGGATTAGGGGGCCAATAAAAGGTGAGGCTTGAAGCACAGGCTCAGCTCAGTCCTGAGCAAGTCAGTGGAGAGGTTGGTTGAATCTGGAGCAGTAGCACTGAGCCAGGCTGACCGATCCTGAGGGTAACAGACTCAGAGCACTCTTTGTGCACTTCTCCTGTGACACCTGTTGGATCTCAGAGCACTGTGCCCTAAGAGAGGTTTGTCTTGCAACATCTGGTGGAGAATGCTGGCACAGACCTTGGTCTAGCCCCTGCTCAGACAAATCAGAAGAAAGGGAGCCAGTTCAGTGCAAACTAACATCAGTAGAAAACCAAAGGAGTTGGGTAAGAAGATCTACCTCCTTCCTTCTCTATCACTGACTCTCCAAGAAGAAGAAAACATGGGACCGTCATAAAGTACCTCTGCTAATAAGAAGCTGATGACATGGGCGAAGAAGCAAGAACTCTCCTCCTCCCTGTCTGCTGTGGCCATGTGGGAGCTTTGGCAGGAGGTCAGTGACCTGTTGGGAAGCTTCCATACCTGAGAAATGAACAAGAACATAACTGCATCAGAAGGTACACGGGGGGGGGGTGATCAATACCCTAAAAGAAATAAAAGCTGAGGTGGAAGCTGCTGCTGCCATTGCAGTACTTCTGCCAAAAGCTAACTTTAATACTGCACATGGGAATTGAAGTTTTTTTTTTCAGTGAATTCTGTGGTTTCCACAATTAAAATACTTTTATCTTAAATCCTAGAACTGTGATGTAACATAGTATGTATTTTAAAACAAGCTTTGGCTTACTATTTGTTTTGTATCCAACCAGTAGGAACAAAGTAGTTCTGAAGTAACAATGGTGTGGGTGAATCAAAATCTTGCAGTTTTGTCACCCTTCACATAAGAAGGTGACTCTTCGTATGGTCTGTTTCTGATGTGTTCTGAGATTTAGAGTGTGTATCTATTTCTTCTTTCCTATGTGAAATGTCATTGTGCACAATCCTCAAATGTCTGTGAGAAAAGACATTAGTATGTAGCTACCAGAAAAACAACAAAGTGTCATAGGAGGCTTCTAAGAAGTTTCAATTTTTGAGTTCTTTTTTGTTCTGTTTCCTTTTTTTCTGTTGTTTTGTGTTGGTTCAATATGCAATCCTAAAGTTTCTTTTCTTGGTTTTATTTAGGTGTAGTCCCAAGTGTGAGAGTCTGATTTCACTGATTGGAAACTGTCTCAAATGAACAATTTTGAAGTGAATACCCCTGGCTAGGGTGGAGTGCCTGGCCAGAGATGAGTGGGGGAGTGACATCTGAAAAGAGATAAGAACTTAGAACATACATCTGGGTGGAGACTGCTCCCCTTTTCTGAGGGCCAGCCTGCAGTGTTGGAATGTCCTCCATCCCTCTAGGCATGCTTACCGTGGCCAGGGTGGAGGAAGCCACCTTGGTTGTACTTGTGAATGTGCCTGGCTAAGGGGGCTGGAACAGAGTGGGGAGTGGCACCTGGGAAGAGATCAGACCTGTGTGCTGGAAGCCCCCCCTCCAGGTGAGCCTGTTTCCAATGGCTCTGATGCTAATGGACCTGGCCTAGCTGAAGCAGAACAGGGGTGACCCCTGGAAGGAGATAAGAACTGATGAGTGGGTGGAGGACTGCACCCTTCTGCGGAACCTCCCCCCCTCCAGGCAGCTTGTCTGCAATGGCTCTGATGCCAACAAACCTGGCTTCTGTGGCAGCTGACTGACAGCTGCCCCTTTGGAACAAAAGGAATTCAGGGGTATATATGGCTGTTCATGCTGTTGGTGTTTTGTCATCTCTTGACCCACCACCATCTTGCATTGGATCCTGTCCAGGGTCAGTGCCATCTTGAACAAACTCACTGGACAGCTGGACCCTGGTGGTGAATCTCTCTCTCTCATTCTTCCCACTTTCATACCCTTTTTCTCTCTCGTATCTTCTTTTTCTCCCTCCCTCTTTTGCTTGGCTTAATAGTTTTGCTTGTGTCAATTGTCAAATAAAAGTCTGCTTGCACCGGACCCTTCTACGGTTGGACTTTGTTTTGCAGATTGAAAACAAAAATAAATTTTCATGTTACCTTGGACCATAACACCAAGAATATACTGTGCTGAATTACCACTATTGAAAGGAGTCTGGGTTCTGTGCATTAACACAGTTTTACTTTCATGGCTGCTTCTTGATTAGTGTGATGCAGGTTTGCTCTCACTAAGTATTTCCTTCAAGCTCCACTGTATTATCCCCTGGTCCACTCAACAACTACTCCTTTAAGACCAGTTGACTATTTCTTCTAACTCACTTTTAGTCATTTCTCTTTTCCTCCAAACCAGGAACAGTATTCATGTTCTTGGCAGAATAACAATGATACTGCACCTCACCAAAACAGCCCTGTCTGTGAAGACAGTCATTAATTCCTCTCTAGTAGCTTGTCAGCACCAGATGGCTGCTGAGTTTACACCCTGGGCATTTCCCATGACTGCACCCACAGGGCAGCCACAAATGACTCTATTTTCAATAAGAGCACCACATCCTTTTATGAACTTTCCTCTTCACTACCTCATCAGCTGCAGCTGCTGACCATGGCACTGCAGCTTCTCTTTGTCACATGTTGTACCTCTCTCTTGACTGAAAGTGTCTACAATTGGTGTAATAGTATAATGTAACTTTTACTTTAAGGGTAATGTAAGAGTAAATCAAGTAAGATTTCAGGAAGGGGGTTTGCACAGAAAGTAATGAGAAGTATCCTAATCTGATACAGAAAAACAGTTCCATGTTTCTATCGACAGGAAGAGTACAAAATGTTTTTCTTTCTTATAAGAATTGGCAATGAAATCTAACCCTGCCTATAGTAAAGTAAATCTGAAGAACTCGCAGTTACAGCTACACATGAAGTGTAGGTGCATTTCCCTCCAGAAATCTGCAGTCACTGAACATGATCACCAGCAGCAGATGCGATTAGCCATGGCCTATTTATATTTTGAGCACAAGGTACAAGCTCTCACAGCATGCTTAATACAGTGGACACAACAAACTGGGGTTTTTTTGTGAACACTGCACAGTTCAATGGGAAACTTTACAAAATATATGTGCAAGGTATAATTACAACATGGCGCAAATAAGATTTCAAAAGGATAATTGAAACAACACATCTTGGAAAAGAAAGTGGTTTATTGATGTTGGGTCATAGACATATGTTGTAGTGTACAATACAATAAATAAAATATAAACAGCAGTTTTCAAATCTACATAGCCTGATAACTTGAATTCAAATTTCAAGGGGAAAAAAAAAAAACAAACCCCAAACTAAAAAACAAAACAACAAAACCCAAACCAACAAAAACCCAGCCAACCACAAAGTCAGCCCTAAATACAAACCTTCACCTAACTGGTAAAGATGACGGAAAAACTGGGGGAACTCTTACTATTTTTCCAACTCATTTGTGGTCTTTCTTTCATCTGTTCTTTTCCTACTGTCTGTGGCCATTGAGGCTGGGAGGAAACTGGCCAATTCAGTCAGAAAGCTTCGCAGCATAGCAGGGAGTCTTGTTTGTCAACACATGTAATAGCAGCTGTCTCCATCAAGAATGAAGTTAATCAGTGCAGACTAAATAAATTAGGCAGTTATTTAGATGGCTAACAATGTACTTTGACTACTCAAAGACTATTTTTTGTCTCCTGATGGTGGTGAACATCTCTTTCAAATATGCTGAATTTGTAGCTTGAAATTAAAGAGCAGTGGATTTACTTAATGCATTTTTTTACACAAATATTTCCTCAGTTTACAGGAGGGATACATAATTTCTGTAAATGCCATGTCCAGACTCAGTTTTTCTTCAGCTTGTTTTGTTATATGCTTAATTATTTCAAATTCTTGCTTAAATGTCTTAGCCAGGTCAAATTTGAGAGTTACAAGAAACAAGAAGTAAAAAACTCTGGGAGCATGTTTCTTCACATTAAAAACTGAGATATACTGTGCTGGCTTAATATGTTGAAGATGCAGAAAAAAAACCTATAAAGATACTGAACTCCACACAAATTTGCACCCTCCCTTTGTTCTCCATTAAGAAGCTTGGATTCAGAAGGATAGAACTTTCTCCCTAAAAATTAATTTGATATGTACTTATGAACAGGTAGGATCTTTTTAACCTTTGAATTCTACCTCTGTATAAGGTGAACTCTAGAAGAGGAAGCTTTACACCTGGTATCAGTATTGTGATTTGGACATTCAGAAATGGGTTTGGTGTCATTTCTTAACAATTATAAATCATAGATATGACTCACTTCATAATCTCTATTTGACATCCATAACCAAAAGTCAGTTCTCTCAAATCATGTTCAGAATGTATAGAAATTATTACTTTTATCATTAATTAACTGGATAATTGAACTACAGCCCAACAGTCATTTGTTGACTTGTTTTTTTGACATCAATCCACTTTTCATTTGTTTGCTGAGATTATAGTTACTTTTAATCATACTAATAATAGTTTTGGCAGGATGTCTTCTTGTTTGTACTTCAGAGTTTTAATAAGGGACTTAAGACCCTGTTTGACACACTTTCCATAAGAAGCCAGTGGAGTTTTGAATGGGTCTTCCCTGACATAAGACCATGACCAGTTTTTGCTGCTGGCATATGGTTTTCACATCTGTCATCAATCTGGGAATGTTGTCTGCAAACAGGAAGGCAGCAGTAGAAACAGCATGGCCCTGTGCAATGACTGAGAGGAATTTGCAGCACTCAGAGCCACAGTCTTAGCACAATCTTGTCCCATTATTCCCACTTAAACCACTGCTCTGGGGAAAGGAGATGATTTTAAACTGAGATGTTAGCAAAAGTTGTCTCTACTGCTGTTTGGACAGAGGGACAATCTAAAGGTATGTGGCTTAATTGATGAACTCCAGTGATTAACCACAAGTAGTAGAGTGGTAACTCTGCTTTCCCATTCATCAGTTCTCTGTGGCTGTGTCTCTGCTCCCTAGCAATTGTCCACAAGTTAACTGAACCAGCTGAGACTAAGCTAGTAAAAATACAAACCACATAAATTGGTGAACTGCTGTATTGCTAAATTCAAGAAGACCAAGATATTTCAGGTTTAGATGCAGTCCTTTATAAAACTCCAGACTGAATCCATTAGGAAGTCACTCATTGTATAAAATATAGTAATTCTGTAGAGAAATTCACAGGTCTTTAAATTGTCATTTTGCTTTCATACTTTTTGTGCAAAAAGAGTGGAGTGAAAAGCCAAATCCCATTACTATCAGAAGAAGCCTCTAAGCAAAGCAAAATTAACAGGAGAAGCAAGTAGAGAATTACAGACAAAAATAATGTTCTTGAAGAAACAGATAGTACTATTAAAATTGCTAAGTTGGCAAGACAGCAAATCTAGACTGATTTCCAGCAGAATGGCAACAAAAATGTTCAGATAAACTCCCATCTCATAAGCATTAGGCCACATGGGAAGCTTTAAATGCAGTGTAGCATGCTTGCTTAAAGGAGTGGTGGAAAAAAAACGTTTCTTTTATTTTTGTAGAGAATATTATATTTGGTAGAAGAGAATGGCTAAAAGCTATATGCAGAATTTTAACCTAGATTGGTATTCTACTCAGGCAGTAGGCAAAAAGGCTTGTCCCAGCTGATATGTTTTATGATTCCTGTAAGATGGGGAAGGATTCTTCAGTCTTCACTCATTCCTCAGTCAGTCTCTAAAATGCACACGTAGCTACTCTTCTTGAAAGAGAAGCAGCATTGAGTTTGATCTGGTAACACCATGACATAATATACTGGGTAGCATGGGAATAGGATATACATAATAAGATATGTAGAAAGTCAGTAAAAGACTATTCCATCTTGAAGTTACAATGTTCAAATGAGTGCAGCCCTATCCTTGGGCACTGAGGAGAAACCATAACGAACTTATTGTGCTGAAGAAGAAAGTCTCAGTGTTTTTTCCTAATAACTACTTTCTTGCTTCTACCCTTTGCTATGATCTGTGTCCATCGGGAGTACAATCTAGCCCTGGCAGCTCTAAAATTTTTATGTGATATTTAATAAATGGCTCTTGGTTTCATGCTCTTTTCCATAAGATGTCATTTGAATTTTAATGTATTTAGCTTAAAATATAAGGCCTATCCCTCTGCAGGTATTTTCCCCGTTACAAAAGCTGCAGATATGCCACTCAAAAGCTGTGAAGGATTATACCTGAAGACTACTAAGATACTTAAATATATGTTTTAAAACTAGATTGTTTTAAAATTAAATTGGAATGATCATTGCTGATTTTCACATTAGTATTCTTTACTTAAATTTCTTACATAACTGCTATCTGTCTACCAGCTTGCCAGGTGTACATACAAAAGCAATATTAGAATGATAAGTTAGAAAATGCTTCCTGTTCTGGGTTTTTGCTTTTGCAGTGTGAATCCTTAGGCATTAGCTGAGATGGTTGTTTTATATACAGTATTAAATGTTCAGTACCAATCAAAAATATCTTATTTGTTTTTAGTATGACCTTTGACTGAGGACTGACCTGGGCTCAGGTTTAAATAAATTGTAAAAATTAATCTACAGAAAATATTAAAAAAACTAGTTATTGGCAAGTTAACTACCTCAAGAAGCTTTAAATAGGCAAATACCAGTTATGTTTCAATCCTGTCTCCTTTCCAAATAATATGCTTATCACAGACATTTTTACCAGAATAGTATCATAAGCATGAAAAGTGCCACTGATTGTGTGTTACTAAACTCAGAGCAGCTGTCATTGGCAGATTAACTGGGGCTAATATTCAAAGGTTGTAGACAATATGAAATACAGGGAAAAGGACATAAAAAAATCACAGTTGAGACATCAAATTAAGCAGTGCAGGAGAAACTTTACCAATCTGATGAAAAAATTAAAAATTTAGAGTATGTTGAAATATTTGTACCTCATCTTTAGAAAAATAACCCAATAAAAAAGATATGTGACTGGAGTCTTAGTGTTAAACTTAACCTGAATTGTCAGGTTAAATTAATGTTTACATTTTTAAGGTGTTTTGTACTTAGGGTTACATGTAGACACCTTTTAAAGTATATATTGCAACTCACTTCAGAAAATTCCCTTTCTCTGAAGGACCTCCTGTGGTCACCCATGACTTAGAAAAAACTGAAGAATTCAATATGAAAAGGAGATTTTCAACATCTTGACCAACAGCAAGCATGTTGCATGCAGTATCTCTTCTAACCACGTGGACATAGCAACTCAAATGCAATGGGGTTTTGATTCTTGTCAATACTCTGTTTCTGTAATAAAACATGAACAGTAGTGCATGAAAGAACTGTTATCATGGTGAAGTAGTCCATTTATAAACAACCATACAACAAATAGGGTGAATGGTGCATTTTTGCTTCACAACATAGAGTTTATCTGCTTTTCATTTTAATATTCAGTAGGATGCAATATGGGTCTGCCAGACTCTTTTAAGGATTCACTTGCATCAGGGTTTCCCCTCTTTGCATGCATTTCAGAACACAGTTTGCTCAGAGGTTATGCTCTAACAAAAAAACTGGGATAGGGACAAAGTAGCACCCAGTAATTAAAGGCATCATGCTGTTCCCACTCCCTCCTCTTCTAGGAGCTGATAACCTTTGGGAGCTGGCAGGTTTCAAGTTCAACTCACTCCCCCTGGCATAGGTTACTGGTCACTCCGTGGAGTTTCACTAGCATAAAACCAGAGAAAAAAACCTGTGGAACAAGCCTCTCATGATACAGTACTGGGTGAAATATATTACTTTTATCTGGAGCATTCATGTGCTTGGTGATGTTTCATGACTGCCATTTAAATGTTGGGTTAAAAGAAACAACTCTGAGCCCTCACAGTATTTACATGTGGAAGGTCCAGTAATGCATTTGTACCCTAGAGACATTGGTGGAGTTAGAGCTGCACAGGAGTGGAGAAGTAGTGGGGATTCTGTTCATTTTTCATATGTGTTTATCTGTAAATGGTGGCACCCATGTTTGTTGAATTACTTAAACATCACTGGTATTTTGCAACAAACCTTTAGTCAATATTTAGGAATATTAATCTTAGATTTATTTGTTCCCCAGTAATTTGTCTGTTTATTATTTCTTTTTCTTGGTAGAAAAAGGACTATAGGACTTTTATGTATTTAAGAAAGAAGATAAGCAAATTGGAAAGTATCCTGCTGGCACACCAACACTTGGTAAAGGATTCTGACAGTACATCCTTAGACATCTATATTTATTTCAATGCTACAAACTGGCTAAGATATTTTACTCTATGCAAACACTGGCAGGAGATCAATATAAACAAAATTATCCCAGAGGAGCAGCTCCGTCTTATTGTTATGGCCATTTCTCATGCAGCTGCCTGTTTTAGCTATTGAACAATTGCTGGTAAGCCTGACTTGAAAGTATCAGTTGCTTTTCTAGGAAGAATCTCACAAGTGATGAGTTGGTGACAGTGGAAAATTGTATACTATGATGATATAAACTATATAAAAAATAATGGGTTTGAAGGTAAATCTTTTATTCGTAACCATCATTTTCATACTACTGCATCTGTATTTATCAGCCTTCATAGCATTTCAGTTCTCACATTCATTCTTTTGGCACTACAGCTCCTAGCAATTTAGCCTATGAGACAGATCAAGATCTCTATCCAAATATGCATTTTCTAGAACATAAGATAAAACCAGATGGAAAATTAATTACAAGAGTAGACTAATTGCAATCCATATTAATAACCTGTGAAAGTGGACTCACTCTTTGAAATGTAGTCTACATGTAGCCCTTTTATGTAGTACCTGAAGGTTCATTTTATTTATCATTACTGATTCTGAATTAAATAAATAAGAAGACAGTATTTACAATAAAAAAGCCACAGCTGGACCTGTGATATTTACACACTGTGGCTTCAGCATAGTTAATATGGTGTCTTTTTTTTTCTATGTTAACCTTAATTTTGAAAAAATTCAAAATTTCATTATCTGTTGAATTGGCAATAAGGAACAACACAAAGAACTTGAAAGAGAGTAAGTCTTTTTTTTTTTTTTTGTATCTCTAGAGAGACTTAAAATTATACAATGTAAGAAAATAAGAAAACCTGTTCCATAAAAACACAGGATGCAATTCAAAGAACTACTCCCAACCTATAAATTAAAGTCTGAAAAGAAAAAAGATTCTATGTTCTTGGATGCCTTAACTGGCAAGTCTGCAGAAAGATAATGTGACATATTCCCACCTAATCACTCAGCTACAATTGCAGATACCAGCATCAATTGCATGACCTGCAGAATGCATTAAAATTAACAAGCCTCACTGGACCCTCCATTGAGATGACACTCCAACTATCTACACCATGCAGGTTTTTTTCCTCTGGAATAATTCTTTGAAACCTTATATACATATCTACTTATATTGTAATAGTAGTCATAGTATAGGAGCAGTATTTTAGATGGTTTTTTTAGACATCACCCCAAAATTCCAAGCATAGCAACCTATATGAAGGAAGATCAACAATAGAAACTTAAGCCCCCCTGCTTTGGCATTAAGATTACTTAATGTCACAAGTTAAGTATATTTTTCTTTGGTATTACGTAATGGTAATTAATAAAATACTGTTTTAATTGTTCTGCTTCATTCTGTTAGGAACCTTGTGGATGGAACACTGTAAAAGTGATTCACTCTCCCCAGTGACTAGAGATAGGTCAAGAGATAATGGGTTCAAGCTGCACCAGGGGAGGTTCAGATTAGATACTAGGAAAAATTTCTTCACTGAAAGAGTGATGAAGCATTGGGACTGGTTCCTCAGGGAGACAGGGAAGTGGTGGTGGAGTCACCATCCCTGGAGGTATTCAAAGAACAGATAGATGTGGTGCTTTGGGAGATGATTTAGTGGTTAAGGTGGTGCAGGACTGATGGTTGGACTCCTTGATCTTGAAGGTCCTTTCCAACCATGATGATTCTGTTATTCTACAATTCTATGAAAAAAGCATTTATACAAATAAGAACGTGGTTGCAGCAGTTATGTTTAAAAACTGTGTTGTCCATAAGTATTTTTATATTGCTTTTTGAGCAGGTGCACATGAAAGATTCATTCAGATTGTTCATTAACTCTAAAACAGGAACATCTTAATCTTACATGTAATTCATTTACTGTATGAATTCATTTCTTATCTGGATTATAGTGCTCCAGTTCAGCAAAATCTTAGGCAGAGGAATAACATTACTGCATTGAAACTTCTACTCAGTCTGTGATTAAACTGAAATATCACAGAATCACAGAATAGTAGGGCATTGGAAGGGATCTCTGAGGATCCTCTAGTCCAACCCCCCTGCTAGAGCAAGATCCTCTAGAGCCAGCTTGAGAGGAACACATAAATGTATAACTATATTTATTTATTTACTTATAAGTATATGTATAAATACAGCTAAATAAATATATTAATAAATATATGTATAACTGCAGAATCAGAATAAAATCCCAACCCAGATGAAGCCAGTGGCAAAATTCCCACAGGCTGCAAGGATGCCAGCATTTAATCACCCAATGTTCATATTCAAACACATGCATTTAACAGCCTTTCTTAAATTACTGTTTCAAATTCCATTCTTTTAAATTAGTGAAACTAACATTATTCTTAAATAGCTGTACATATGAAAAATATACAAAGTACATACTTTAATGTTTTTATGAGGTGGTCACATTTTTATTTACATGTTCTACATAAAAACATCCCTTAGTTCTATGTATGGCAACCCAGTCCATTTACAAAGTGAAAGGAGTAAAAGAACACATACTAGACAAGTGCTAAAGATACAAGTAACTATACCTGTAATACAGAAAAACAGAAATAGTAAGGGAGAGGGCAAAGTAGGATTCAGGTTAAGGGTGTGACGTGGGAGAAGATATGAAGGAAGGAAATACATTCTGGATAAAAGAAAAAAAAGATCATCTTAAATCAAAAGAAAGGTCAATTGATACTGGCCACAGAGAAAAAAAATTACTCACCATCTACATTTTTATATTTTTGATATAGAATAAGAGGGAAGAACGGAGCTCAGTGTGATAAATATTAATGAAGCTTTGGGAATATCTAGCAGCAGAATTAATAAAGAGCAGGTAAAAGAATATTTATATAATTTAAATATTTATGATTCAGGAGGTCCAAATTGTATGCAACCAAAGCATCTTAAAGAATTGGCTGAGAAGGATTTGAAAGACATCTTTGAGACCTCATGGAAAAAAAAAGGTTAGGTACCAAAGGATTGGAGAGGGATGAATCTTAAGAAGCAGAAAAAGGTAAAAACAGGGAGAATTTCAAGCAAGTTCCCACTATTCCCTACCACAAAAAATAACACAGCAAATAAATAACTAGTAGTGTATCATTTAATGCACAGCAACATCAGGATACTCTTCGGAGGCTTTAAGCTTTGCATCTGCCTGCCACTCTGTTTGGTTCATGTCATTCAGTCTTAATCATCCCTGAATAAAGTAAAAGCTAATGAATTTTAAAAACTCAACCCAGAGAATTTGGAAATAGATAACACAATGAAAAAAAAATACTTAGCTATAAATCTATATAGAAAATGGAAAATTGTAGAAAAAATATTATAAAAGGAAATGAGAGCTACAAATAAAATTAGTTAGAATTACATATTTGTTTTAAAGTACAAAAGTTCTTGAATGCTTAATTTCAGTCTCAGCATAAATGGAAATCACAGAATGCTTCTTGTGGACAGCAATAGAAGATATTATGTGAGTCTGAGTTAGTAACTGTCCATTTGAATTGCATAATCATGTGCCAAGATCACATTTTTCACTCAGAGCTTAGTTAGTAAGGTTACTATTCAAGATAGATTATTGCACAGGATAATATTCCGGCATGCAAAGATTATTCCTACCCTGGGGGCTTGCCACCACTACCTCCTGTTCATCCCATTCACAAACCATTCACATCCTATATTGGAAACCATGAGGTGTCTGATTCATTGCTATTGGAAGTCATTCCATCGATGACCAGAATCAGGCTTCCAACCAACTAAAAGTATGCATTGCCAATGTGAAACTGACCATTATCAGCAATACTTTTATTTAAATAGCTTCACTATATGTCTGGTGTTTACCTTTTCAGTGTTTGCAGACATTAATCAGGATCTTTATCAGCCTTTGGTTTGCTGGCTAAAAAAGTCATTCTTTGAATTTATTCTAATTATGTAAGTAATCCTGTTCTTTCACATCACTGTCTAAATGTAGTACTATTTCCCATGCCTTTCTGATACTGTCTAAGATGATTTTTCCTTTCTCACTGCCATTTTGCATCAGCTGCTTTATCTGAGAAAAAATAGCAGTTCTCACCAGTGGATATATTTTACTTTTTCTTCTGCATTTTGATGAAACTTACAGTACTATGTTCTCAATTTTAGACACAACTATATGCTGCATTTACCCATTGTCTGTTTGTTGTTAAAATTTTCATGAGGAATTTTAGCATGCAGAAGCAATACTTATGCTCTTTGGCTACATTAACACAATGGCTCTTTTGGAGCCATTACAGTTGATCGTGCCAATGATCCAGGCATTATATACTTCTATAAGGTCTGATGCACTTGCAAACAAAAGGGTTTTTTTTCTTTTTATTTCTGTTTCTCAAGAGACATTCTTGCTCCCCTTGACCCACTCAGGATCATTTAGACCTCTTTAGTCTCATTTTTAATCATGCCTGAGAAAAGCACGGTTTTAAGTATTTTTCTCTATTTCATATAACATGTTGCCACTCCTCTCTGATTTTCACCATTCCTAAATAAATCTGAATTCTGAATAAAGTCCATGTTAACGTTCACCTATGCTCCTGACCTGTCCTGGTACCTACCAGACCTACATGGTCTCTGGAACAGAGAAACCCCTGGAGACTTTGCATATGTTTAAAAATGCAAATTATTTAAGGTTTTGTTTGGGAATTTGTTTGTCCTGTCTAATGGTAATTTTCAGGCCATTCTCTAAGATTGGGAAAAGCCAAGAAGGGGGTGGAATACAAGAGGAATGGTGCCATCATACAGATTGCCATGCTTGGCCACTACTAACCTTTTCTGCAAGCTACAAGATGTGTCTGTAGATCTCAGAGAAAAGGCCGTGGTAGAATCAGTGAAAAGGAATCCCTGTAATGAGTGGAAAGATTCAGTTAGTTGGAATATTAGCTCCACAATGCCATCTGGGGCAAGTTTTATTCCACATGATATGGAGCTTCAGTGGTAACTCAGGCAGCTTCACACTCTCACTTTATCCTGGATTTAGTGCAGATGCAGCCAGTCTGATTCAGAAGCCATTAACTCTGGTCACTATGTGCACAAGCTGGTTACTTGGCTCAGGTACATGTTGCACACACACTAAAGACAGTGTTAATGTAACCAAGGACATTGGCCAGCAAAAGGGGGACAGTGAAGTTTAATAAAAACAAGACAAAGGATATAGAGGAATTCAGGTAGGCTTTCATCATATACATAACCTAAAAAAAAACCCCAACAATAAAAAAACCCAAAAAACCAAAACAAAACCCCACACACACACGCACTAAAAAAAAAAAAAAAAACCACCAAAACCAAAAAACAAGAAACAAAACCACAAAAAAAAAAAAAACCAAACCAAACCAACCAACCCCCCAGCCCCAAAAAAAAATCCAAACAAAATGATACCAAACTAAATGCTGGATCTATGAATATACAGGTAGTTAATCTTCAATGAAATATCTGAAGATGATTAGTTAGAATGTCATAGAAGAGACCCATAAAAATCCCTGCTGTAAGCTGCTTGAAAGAGAAAATGTGAAATAACAAAAGAGCTTTAACATCCTTGCAACTCACAGTTCATAGACTCCTCACCAAAGAGGGAAGGCTTTGTTTGGAACATGCCTGTGCCAAAGACCTCCTGTGTGACCACAGGAGTGTATCTTACTTTCCCTGTACCTTTGTTACTTACCTATAAAATGTGTAATATATTCTTCCTTTCTCCATCCTTTATCTCATCTGTTTAGATGTTAGTTTCTTTAAAGAAAAAAATTGCTTCTCACAGCAAGGGAGAAAGAGTGCAGGCTCAGTAATAATAACACTGAGACCTAGACATTGTCTGACAAAGGAAGATGATTTCCTCTTTGTCTCCTTGCTCATAAACCAGGGCTATCAGGATGTGCAGTTCTTATGAGTCAATGGGCATATAATGGGATGCTACATAGCTGGGTAACCACAGGGGCATTCCGTAGCCTTTACCAGGGGATATAAACTGTATTTGAATTATTAGCAACTGACATTCAGGGTCTTCAACAATACAGGTAATTTGGGCTTGTGTAAGGAAGTAGGAAGTACTTATTAAATAGAAAAGTTGTGCAGAGTACTGACCAGAAAAGAATATATAAGGGCTATTGTCAATAAGTACTTGAAGTCATCATCCCAGTGAATTGAAAAAAAAAAAAAAGCCTCACACTTGCTGAAATGCATCAATAGAATGAGGAAAAGGCATAGATAGAGAATACTAATGAAAAGATGTAATATATAAAATCAAGTTCCATCTACAGTATTGCAGTCAGCTCTGATTACCTTATCAAATATGGGATGCTATCAGTCCTACAGGTCTGCTGTACAGGAAGTCAGGGTGGTTCCAGCACATGAGAGTCTTTGATACAAAGCAATTATGAGGAGCTAGGCTTGTTTTCTCTGAGAGATTTCAAGGACACTCTAAAATAATAGAACTCAAGGTGAAAGAAAAGTGTTGAAGTTACCTTTGTACTTAACTAGAGAGAACTAGACACCTCTGAGAAGTACATAGATAAAGATCACAGTCTAAGAGAAGGACTGAAGGGGGAAAAACTTACTCAGGAGAGCAACTTAGTAATTTCCACAGGTCTCTCTCTCTTTTGGGGATCCAGATTATTGTTTGGTTATGTAGCTCCATTTGCCACTCAATTGATAAAGGGAACTCTTAAGGCATATTACAGTTACTCAAAGTAATTACCATTGTAGGAACAGAACACTGTTAGGATATAAGTTTCATAGTTCTATATAATCTTTTTTATTGTGATTACTGTATAGAAGCAAGGCTGGTGGATAGAAATGTCACAGAGGTGCATAAAAAGCTTATCTGAGGAAATAATAATTATTCTTTTCCTCTGTTCAGCAAATAAATTCTTCCTGTGCCCAAGTGGGTTCTAAGTCAGTCTCCTAGTTTGACTGATACAACATCCCTCAACCCAACAGATTCTTTTCTGCAATAATTTCTCATGCTAACTAATTTCATGTGTTCAATGACTGTCATCAGGTGGTGAGAAAATATGTGTTGCATCCTTATAGAATTTTAGAGAAATGGAAAAGAACTTATGCTGTTAAGACTGGTTTCTCTGGCAGTCCAGAAAACCCTGAATATTCTGGAAAGCTCAAATTCAGGACTTACTGTGTTCACCATTACTGTACTGGCAAACCAACAGAATTAGTAATTTAAACTTCTTGGAAGGAGGAATAGATTTCAGTGCTCCTTTTTAAAATGACTGTGAAGGAATCCCAGTTGCACAAATGATTTCATGTGCACAGCTATAAAAGAAAGTATTACT
This sequence comes from Calypte anna, assembly GCF_003957555.1. NCBI lineage: Eukaryota > Metazoa > Chordata > Aves > Apodiformes > Trochilidae > Calypte > Calypte anna. Next base: position 13,548,793 of record NC_044258.1, read on the forward strand.
TTGTATAGTTAGTTGGAACAGAGTCCAGACTTTCACTGTTCATTAAGCTGATTGTACTTTTTTAGTCATTGGCCTAATCATAAAGTATTTAAAAGGTAAATAATTTATAATTCCCATTCTATAAAATTGAAATGAAGATGCCCCTCTTTTGCCAACCAATACAACTGAAACTGAAGTTATTCATAGAAGAGAAAATGAGAAGCACAGAATTGCACCTTTTACAGCCCTTGTTAGGAACTATGCACTGAGAATGAGATCTTCTAAAGCACTTAGACTGGACTTGCATATATAACTGTGTCTTTGAAACTCATATCCCATTTAATCCTCTGATTCACACTTCAGTCACCACCTTAAGTTACTAAATATAAAACATGTCCACCAGTAACTGGTAATCAAGATCATAAACAGCCAAACAGTAATTGATCAAGATCAGAAATGCCCTTTGCCACAGCTGTGCAGTCTGTCTCAAATTTGTTGAAATATCTGAATGGACAGATTGAAGACATGACAGATCCATGTTGAGTTTTCTTTTTTCCTGAGTAGGACCTGACTCTGCAAATTCTTTCATGTTGTGCTCAAAACTCAGTTCTGATTTTGAGAGAGAATCTCTTGAACTTGTGGCATATTGCATGGAAAAATTCAATATTAATTGAAATTTCAATATATTTGAAGAGAGAGAGATAAAAATAATGAGTGCAACAAAAATCCATCTCTCTACTTGGGAAGTGAGTGAGTCCTAGGTTGTTTCTCCAATGACTGTTTAGATTATTGAATTACGTATTATATTTCAGATAGGTCATGTCAAATGGAATAGATTACAATCAAAACTGAAAGCATCTCTCAAAATCCACCAGGCTGTTGGGAAATACATTTTTCTGGAAGGATGAAAATGTATCTTAAAATCTGGTGAATTTAAAACCGGATCTGAGTCTGTATTTTTCATCCCTTTCATGCCCTAACCCTTGATCACCTGGACAAAACGTAGTGGCAGCACCACCACTTCTTGCTGTACTTTGCTAAAAGAGATCTGGGGTAGGGACCCAGACTGTAAAGTTCTGGAGGGGGAAATGCCAGAAAAGAGTGGAGATTAGGAAATAACTTTTTCTCTCCTTGACACCTACTGTCAGTTACATTAGGCAGCATCTTACTCAACAACAGAGCTTTAAAAGATCCCTAGTTCTTCCCTGGCACTGGCACTGGCACAGGGAGACCAGTTATTTACTCTGGTAGGGAACAAGAAACTCCAGGGGTAAGCCAAAAAATAGGTATTCCATGCTGAGCCTAGGTCACCTTTGTGGAAGAGTTATTAATTATTTAGGGATTCTGAGGTATTCTGCCAGCTTCAGTTGTTCTGATGAATTTTTAATAAATCACTATTAACATAAATGGGAAGCATAAATTGCTTGCATTATGCTATATGCAGTAGTAGCAATGACAGACTTCTGCACCAAGGTCCAAGATGTGCTGCTTATCTAACAGAAACTGACAGCTGAATGGTCCACTTCTCTTGGGAATGGCCTGGAAAAACAAACAAACAACAAAATCTTTTCACCATAAAGGAGTTCTATTTTACACTTGCCTAAAAGCACCTGAAGCAGTTGTCTCTAGAACTGACAAGAGTAAACACTATTTTAGTAATCTGCTCCAACCTACCTGGAGATGGTAGTGTGTGGTAGAATGTGCTAAGAGAAAATTCAATTGAGCCAAAGGGACTTTGTTTCCTAAAACATCTGACAAAAATAAACTTCTATTAGGAGAGTGTGAGTCTCCCTGAAGCACAGTATTTACTGAAGATGTTTTTCTAAATATAATCTCTTGTTCTTGAGAAAAGGTTTGAAGACCAAAAAAAATAATCGAAGGATTCATCATAAGTAGAGGAATTCCAGTGCTTTGTTTTCCCAAGAAGTTAGAGAACGTTCAGTGGATTTTTGCATTAAATTAGGTTGCTTTAACACTTTTTATGTTTTTCGTGTTGAGAGGCCAGTGAGTCATCCACAGCACTGTGCTTGATGTGCCTGGACCTTCACCCCCGAGCAGACAGAATGGTGTTAAATTCAGAAAAGCCAGCATTTACTCAAAGAAAACCTAGAAATGAAACTCTTAAATGAAATACTACTTGAAACATCTGAGGAGCACAGAACTGCATTACAGTGTTTTGTACACAGCTATCCCATGTTCTCTTTGTCCTTGCAGGCAGCTGATTGCTTCCAGCCAGCTCAATGACTTCCTAAGTCACTGAGCAAATTCTGCTTTCCTTTTGTCCCTGGGAGGAAATTTCTCTGACTGCATCCTCCATATCCCTACAGTGTCTTTGCATCATCTTCATTCTATTTATCTTTTTCCTGTCCCATTAAGCCTGGACTTATTTCTGTCTCAACATACTCAATGGCTTCCTGGAAGGAAGGAGTTTGCACACTCTCTCTGTGGAACTCCCCCCAGACAGACTTCTTAAAAGAACATAAACACAGTTGTGAAGACATAAGTAAAGCAAATACCATCTGTCATCCTAGCATTGCCTTATATGTGTAACCACCTTTTTCTTAGTCCTTTCAACTGATTTTCTACCATACCTAAACGTGTCTTTGGCTTATTAAAGTATTTTAGCTCCTTATGGATGCCATTCCCAAGTGCAATCCATGCAAGTACCCAAATAATTTTTGATTTTTCTTGTCCATCTACAGCCATTTCTACTTTCTAATCAGCTGTAGATGAGCTGTACAGTTTAGCTTCTTTTATCTGAATTATCTCTGGTTGTTTTAGTCCTTTCTGACTGTCTTTTTCAGAGCCCGCACATAAAGAGAAAAGCAAATGGGTCAAATTTATTTGGAATCATTTTCCTAAAATCAGCCTACATGACTGTACTGAAATATTTTTACTTTCTTGCTGCCAAATACATTTTTTAAACTAATATTACTCCTGAACCTTATGTCTCCTTTTATCTTTGTGGAAGCCTCATTAAAAATGAGGCATATTTTATTTACTATTAAGTATCATTGACTCCTGTTGAGTGGTGACAATGTCACAAAAGTGACACATTTGCATCAGAAGGCTGCAAAGCCAGAGAGATTACTTGACTGAGATTCTCAGGGAGTAAACTGGTGAACCACCACTGTGCTACAGCCCAAAGGGACAAAATTGTGAGGGAGATGAACTAGAAAATGAAGCTGCCAAGCATTTCCCAAGTATGGAAAGTATTGTAAAAGCCATCAGATTTCCTCACAGTTTAATTTTTCTTTTGCAAACTAGCTTTATCACTGGTCCAAAAGAGACATAATCACTAAGCAAGGTAAACATGTTCTACTTACTGAGATTAAATTATGCATCATGTTAGTAATGGCATTTCACATATATCATGCAGAAAATTTCATTTCATGTAATTTATTAGTATATGTGATATGGGCTGCCTCAGAGTCATGCTGTTGCTTTCGGACCAAAGGCTAGAAACCAAGTGCAATAAGTGTCCAGTTGTCCCATGGTGGAGGGAGAAAAATTCTGACCATGGGTGCCAGTTTGAACTTCAAATTACCCACGCTCACATAAAGGTATGCATCTAAACTGACAAAAATTGTCAACGAAAAATCAAACTGACAAATTCACCATGAAAGTGTTCTTTCTTCAATTAAAGCTGCATTTTGTAAAAAAAATAAAAATAGTGGGGAAATATAGAACATAGTATGTATGAAAGCAAGCTATGCTGTCAATCTGTATCGGTCATGTCGTGATAACATTCTTCTTATTGTCATTAATATTCTCATGGTAGAAGACTGCAAATGAAAAGGATAATGTGGATTTTGGCCCTATGGGACCATACTTGACAATGGATATCTTGAAGGTGATTGACAGGTGTAACTGCAAGCTGAACAGCAATATCATATTAAGACTCCTGCCCTAGCAGGCCAATGAGCTTCCTGGCCACAGGCAGATGAAAGTTGGAGACCGTGAATAAGAAAGATCAACTGGATGATATGTAGTCAGAGGAGGTTTAATTTTCCCCTCTTCTACCAGTGTCACTTGGCTGTAATTCCAGGGTTGCAGTATCAGTGTTAAACCATCCAAGTGATGGAAAAATGTTCAGACTCAGTTGCCACAAGCAGGCAATGGTCAGCAGAAGTACTCACCTCAGCCCTGATTACCGTTTAGCAGACATGAAATACTTCCCTTTATGCCATCACTCACCTGTTTTTCCTATCTTACACTGATGTGTTGTATGATAGGCACTTAATTTTCTCATTTATTATTGCAATATCCAAGCACATTACAGTGTCAGATCATAACGGGGGAAAATGTTTATGTGTCTCTACAAGCACAGTTGTACTGGTTACTTGGTACTCTGTAGGCAAGAAAAGGAATGACAGTAAATAAGTAAGGAAAATAAAAACAGATTTAAAGCATGTAATGTTTTGGTAAAGAATTTTTTTTTTTTATAGCCATCGCTTTGGGGAAAATTACTTTTATGGCCAGATTTTAAATGGGCCTGCAAAAATGTGCCTGTACTGTTTGCAGGTGCAACCATTTGTATGCAACACATGACCATCTACAGAAAAAGCTTTCAGCAGACTGAAAGAGTTTCTTTTTTCTTCCTACTTGCTTTTAAAACACAGTTCTTCGAGGTAAGAAATAACAACCTCCAGCTGAGCTCCTTAAGCTATGTGGTTGGAAGAGTGAGAAAGGCTCAGCATCCTGGGTGTTAAACTTCCCTGAGAAATCCAGTACTGAATTCTGGATGCAACTGAATGCAAAAGCCTGAAAAATCTGGCCTTGACATCTAGATGACTCCATCTAGGTAAGCTTTGTTTTTCTTTTCCCTTGCTCTATTCCTGCTCCCCACTCCCTCTATTTATGAGCAGAAGTACACACACACATGAACACCAGCACAGCCACACATGGTTGTATGTACACATCTGTGAGTTTCTATGGGTGCATGTATATGCAGAGACACAACTACAGGGAAACACAGGATGTGTATTCCAAAAAATGCAAATCTTTCCTATTCAGCCATAATCTGCCTGCTAACAGTGTGTTTAATCATGCTAGAAAAGATACATGTTGATTTGTAGGAATGAAGGAATTGAAGAGAACTTTGAGTTAGAAATCCTGAAGGCTGATTGCTAGGGTTGAGAGCATATATTTATCAGCAATTAATTGCATGCTTGGGGTTTTTTTCTCCCGGACTTTTTTTGCCAGTGATAAAGCACTCCCTGTATGGTATCTACCAGCTGTATTATCAAATAGAAAGAAATAGATGAAAGAAAAAGCCAGAAAATCCTGGAATATACTTGTGTTCTGCCCACACACAGCTATTCTCTCCTCCTTTTCTCAGTGGGCTGTAATTTTGCCTTGCTCTTTGAAAGAAAGCAGAATTATGGAGAAAATTGTAAACATGTTTAAGAATTGGTCACAAAACGCTAATATATTACAGTCCTGTTGTGTCACAGCCTGTGTGCGGTGCATACGTGCACATATGCAGTAGCACTAATTATCAGAGACATTGAAAGTGGAGGTAAGCAGAAGAAAATACTATTTTCACTTAAAATTGGGCATGTGTGCCTTTAAGAGAGGACAGATAAGGACAAATTTATGGAGGTTTTAAACTGCATTCAAATTCAATCCATAGTTATTTTGTTTTTTTTCTTTCACACTGGAAGCTATAAAGGGTCTCTCCAACAATTACTTGAAAAATATTTAGATATAGAACAGTTTTCATAGGAAGGTACCTTAGTTTTTGTCCAAAAATGTCTTTGGTTCAGAAATTTCTGGGGAAAAGTTGAGTGGGAGGAAGAAGGGAAGGGATTGACCCCAGAAATTCTTGAAGATAAGGTGATTGCAGAAGTGTTGGAGACAGACCCAAGGCTTCATTTGAAGGAACATTTAATTCAAGATTCTTCCACCATGAGAGAGCCTCCTCATTACAGTCTGGTGTAGCCCTGTCTTCTAAGTTAAGAATATTGACTTCCACATCTTCCTCCTTGAGGAATGAAGGAATAATGTAACTAAATATTGTATTAATTAAAAGTAAAAGACTTCAATGACTTAGGAAAGAAAAATTACTTAGGAAAAACCTCAATAGATACTGTAGTCCATATCACTGCACTGAGCACACAGCAAGTGGCCTGGATTATAGCAGTTAGGAGAAGAGACCAGTTTGTGTGGGAGCTCTCTCCTTTCCCTTGTCAGAAACTGCAGCATTTACTTGGAAGAACAGTGTAACTTGGAGTAGAGAAAAAAAAAGAAGACAGGCAGACCTTTGTCCAGGTAAACTCTCCAGAATTTACAGTCATTAAATTAAACCCATGGATCTTTTCCCTTAATCATCTCTACTTCTCTTCAGGACAACTGACAAAAGTTAATTATTTTACCTATGATGCTGAGTGTGTCAAGAAGTGTGCATGAAATAATGGCAGAATTATTGGTGTTTCCCAGCCAAAAGCCTCCGTCAAAGCCAGAGTTCTTTAGTCTTTCAATATGTAGACTACAAGCTTACTGTATCAGTGAAGTCCCCAGCTCAGCATGGAGAAAAGACATTAAACTAAAACATTCCAACCTAGCTGATTGATTTAATTTTTTAGTAATGTTTTGTGGTTTGGATTTGAGAGTTGCTAGCCACCACACTCTCACGCTTTCTGCTTTAGCTGTGCAAACACAAGGAAACCATCCAGATGCAGGGCATTCAGCTGAATTTTTGTCCTGCTTAGTGGAACAGGAGTCATGGAAGTTCTTTCTCAACATTCACATTGAATGATGGAAGTCCAAAGGCTTTAGGAAGTCCAAAGATGCAAAAATTTCATGTCACCTCTTCTTGCCATGAAGCTCTTCCTAAAATTCCTAAAACCCATTTCTCCAGGAATTCTTAACCTGTAGCAAAGTGCTGGTTACTCTATAGATGTGTGTTGCTGTACTGTCATCTAGTGGCAAGGATGAATTAGACGTCATTCAATGTCATTCAGTGACAGTGGCTGACAAGGTTTCCCTTTGTTGGAAAGAAAACTGTGAAGTTTGAAAGCTCTCATCTTTGCTACGTTCAGCACTGCCACACAGGTCACTTCCTCTGCCTGTGTTCAGCAGAAAATCACTGCTGGGAAGAGCCCAGGGAATGGGCTGGGCAATGGAAACTCTTGCTGCAAAGAACAGGCACTACAGAACCCTGGCACTTCCTGCCACATGGGCTTCCTCTCCATCTTCTGTCATCCATCTTGTCTGTTAACTATTTGCAGGCAAATACTTGAAGATGGATTTTAAACAGTGGCTGATATTTTCTTAACGACTGCCATTCAGAGCAGTCAACAATTGGTCATTACTCATTCCTAAGGAAAAGATCAATTAGGTCTATAATCATCCAAGATCAAAAAGATACTTTTCCCTCAACAGAAAGTTCCTCGTCTTGCATTCATTTTTAATTGACTCTTTGGGAAAACTTAAAAGTACCACAGTTCATTTTTCCAGGAGAAAACAGACAAGACCATCCAGAATAACCCACATTTGTTTTGGTATTTAGCAAGCTGACTGATGTCAGTGGGCAGAATCACTGCCATTGATTTCTAAGGGTTTTCACTCAGATTTGTAATATCATAGACCAAGTAAAATTTGCTTGCTTGTCCTTAGTTTGCAATGGTGATGATATTATTAACAAATGTAAACATTTACAGTGCTGAGTTTATTTTCAAAGTGCAAGTGCAGTGCTTGAATTAATGTCTTGCATTACTTCTTGTAAACTGCTTATGAAATTACAAAAAAAGTAATAGAACCTGAACAATTAAACAGTCTTTAACATCTGTAACAACTTTTTGGCATCAGCTACTGAATTCTAATCATGGATTAGATAAACCAGTTGCAGTATATCCATTGCACCTTGAAACGCTGACCTCGTTACCACTTTGGTAACCTGGCAGCTGTTTTTCAAAACTTGGTCTTTTTTATAGTTTCTCATACAAATGGAGTTACTGGAGAACAATCCCTCAGAAAAAAAGTGGAGAAATTATAGTTACCAGACTCTGAAAATGAAACATCAGTGAAAATCCTCACTATAAAGCACTACTATCAAAGAAGCATTTTGCAAATAGATATAAATGGTCTGGTTTTCACTCCTGCAAAATGGAGTCAACAAATAATGCTAAGAATTCTTTTTACGAGGAAGCTGGAATTTGTGTTTATTATTTCCCTTTCTTCCTGCAGTACAAATTATGCTCTGTCTCTGAATTTACAAAGATTCTTCAGTTAAACCAAACACAGTAAAAAGATACTTTAATCTTCAAGCAAACAGAACAATATGCTGATGTGCTTTACTGACAGGGGACATTTAAGCATTCTTAAGTACCTTGCCTCTCTGAGGTCTTCAGTAGATTCTCAAAAGAGAAAAAGAATGGCTCTACATTTATGACCTTTCTTGTTTTAGCCAAGTCACAGACCCCTCTCCTTATAGTGATGGAAAATTTTAACAAGAGTAAGAAACATTCTGTTCTCAAAAATAATTATAAATAGTCAGAGGCAGTAAATCAATTTCACATTGAAATATGATAAGAGATTTCTATATAAATAAGATCCAGTAGAGGTTTATTTTATTTTCAGTTCAGAATTTCATCTTCCTTAGGTGCTTTACAGAAACATCTTTTTAATTAAGAAATTGAAAGATGAGCTATAAAAAGTTCAGTCAGGTTGAAATAGCAGTATCCCCATTGTAATGTAAAAGCTTCTTCCATTAACTTACAATATCTTCATATAGTAAATGGTTATATATAAATACAGTGTTAAAAATAGGAAAGTTTAGGTCAAATACAATGAGTAAAAGCATATGTGCTTGAATAAGAAAGAGGGAGAGACATTCGTGCCAAAATAGAAAAAATACAAGCTCTTTTTTAGCAAGATTTAAGATTGGTTTTAACACACGTGCATTAAAAAAGAGGTGGAAAAGATCTGCAAAGCATTCCAGTGTCACCTTGAAACGTTTGATCAAGATTTTGTGGGCAATGACACTTGAAACTAAGGTTGGGTTAAAAGCAGTATGAGAAGAAAACTGAGAGCTGCAATGTTCACTGCCACAGTAACAATGCTATGATAATTATTAAATGTTGCTTTTCATGAATGACCGTTTGTACACATATTTTATGGATTTTGCAGTCACTCTTTATATGTTCTCATATCTTCAAGTTGAGGCACTTTGCATCTGTTCACAAATCCAGACCCTGCTCACAGCCTTTGTTCCAGATGTTTACCAACAGCAGCAAGCACAGTTTAGCACTTCTGACACTAAATAGAGGAGTAGCTTGTGAATGATTAATTTTTATCACTTGTAAATTTGTAATTTCACCATCTGAGAAACAGACAAAGGGAAAAGAAGCAAGGATGTCTGGAGCTGATTGTTTCTTCATTTGATTACACGTAGAAATAAAAGCATAATTATTCCATTTAATGTTCTAATCTTCTCTCAGCCTCTTATTTCTCTTTGTCTAAGCATGGAAGGGGGCCCATAAAATTATATTCTTGCTGATGATTCTTTGATAATCTGTGTTTTGACTTGGTTATTTCTGAAGATGTTCTTAAAATGTAGATCACAGATAATGTTAGTTACCATATGAGGCAGCTTTACAATTTTCTTTCTGTTTTATTTCTTTCTCAGCATACAGGATTTTTCCTCCAATTCTTTTCAGCTCCAGAGCTGACATTATTTTTTTTTAATGTTTCATAAACATATTCTGCTTTGGCATTACATACATTTGACCTTTGTCACCCAAGGACATTAGCACAGAGTTTTTAATGTAACATATGCGTTTTGCTACTCTTTAATACATAAAATAGATCTCTAAAGATAAATTAAATAACGATTAGTTATTTTGTGTAATTGGAAGAAATATATATATATATATGAGAAAATAGTGTCTGCTTCAGAGATGAATTTGGATAAATTCCAAGAAAATTTAATTGTTATCTATAGTTTCCTTTGTCAGATGAGTGTGCAATGCCTACACACACAGAGAATCTGTATATATTCATCTTAATTTCATTGAGTGTGCAAACAATACCAAAAAACAGACAAAGTTAGCATATTCTATATAAAACACATTTGCATGTGCTATGCACAGCTTCCTAGGCTCTTCATCTTTAATTTAGCATCGGCTGGATGATGAAGTCATTGAGTCCTAGGAATGTGCTCAGGTCAGAGTCTAAAGCTTTATACTTCATCCAAATACCATTTTGGTTTGGCCCTTTTAACTGAGATGCAATCCATCCTGGTGCAGAAGATTTAAGTGAGCACCATCAATAAATCAAGCAGAAATGAATGTTCTACTAGGATTTACATTGCAGCCAGCTGCAAATGCTACATGAACAGGTTTGGGGTTTTTTTTTTCCCTAAGTTTGAGGCCACATCATGAGATTAAGGACTGAGCTAAGGTTTGTAGAAGGGAATCCAAAAAAGAACTTGGGTGCATTAATATGTATGATGAGAACTGAATCTACACAAATACTTTGTTTCATTGCCTTTGACAATAGCTATAGGAAAGGCTCTTCTGACTCAGCCTATGATTTGTGCATACTTAATGCAAGTCTGTCTTTGTAAGGAACAAGGCTTTCTCCTTTGGTGATCAATCTGTGCTGTTTTCCTGGCCATATTTAATTCTGTTGTATGCCACCATGAAGGCTATGTTGTAGGTGACAAAGTTTCCATTGCATGTGAAGGCTGATGAAAATACCAACCAAAATTTTGTACTCAGAGTAATTAAGTGTAGCAGTATTGACTTTGTGAAAGTTATTCTGAGCTGCTGCAGCCAAGGAAATGACCCCAGCTTTTCATCAAATTGTTGCTGTTTGTTTTTCAGTTGCCTCCCTGACTTTCAGCAGTCTCAGTCACTGGAAGAAGGTGAAAATATCCAACCTGTCTCATGGAAACACTTAAGGTTAGACATTCAGAAATGTCTCCCTGTGTATCAAAGGACCCAGTTAGATACAATGAGTTTAAACGGTTTGTCCTGGAGAGTTCTGGAAAAGGGACACAGCTTCTAGGTGGAAACCTTTCAAATGCTAATTCCTCACAGAATACAGGAATTTCTCCATCTCTTTTCACTTTCAGGAAACTGAGAGTAGGAATTTCTCTCACTGCAGCAAGAAAAAGGTAAAAAGAGATTCCAGTCTCTGCATCAAGTGCCCAGTATACTTAGTGCGTTCACTACCAAATTCGCATAGCTCTGTACTGTCAGCTGGAAGTAGCAAACCATTAATGTAGGGAACCTTCAGCATGCCAAAAGTTATACTGGACTGTAAATAGGACAATAAGTTGTTCCACTGTTAAGTTTTCAACACAAAATCACAAGTCAGGAAGCCACTTAAACTTACAACTTAGAGGTGTGTGCTGAAGATAAAGAAGGTATAGTATTAGAAACAGGAATCATTCTAACATTTTCTCTTTGGACATTTTTCTGGTGATCAGGTTTGTTTGGTTGTTTTCTTTTTTCAAATCACTTATTGAAATACAGGTCAGTGCATTAGGTACCCAGGTTGTAAACCCAGAAATTGAGTAAGGAGAAGATAAACCCACAAACCACTGAGAATTAGATCAGCTAGAATATTATTGTTTGCCTATTAAAACAAAGTAGTGCATTTTAACATCAGTCAAAATTTGCATTTTTCTGCACTGTAACAGACAACCATTTAGTAGGCATTTGCTATGAAGTGTGACTTGCTAATGCAAGATTCCTGTATTAATTTAATGGGAATGTAATTGTGTTGTAAAATACATAATCTCCAGTAACCTACTCTGACATTTACATTTGATTACCATATCAATGGCTGTTCCTTTGCATTACAGATACCTTTGGTGGTGTTCTTTGAAAAGTGCAGAGACATAATGCAGTACACAGTATTTCAAGGAAAAAAGTCTCCATTAGGAAGGAGTTAGGATGGTAAATGGCTCTCCGGTGCTTCGGCACCTTAATTGGAATGTTTCACTTTTTCTTTTTTTCTTAAATGAAGAATACAAATAATGCTTCACAAAAATTGTACTTTTGTTCTGCTGCTGATGTCACAAACATGAGAGAGAAGTGCTGGAGAAAGAAGTCAAACTGATCTATCCTAACACTGTTCCACCAGGTTGTAACTGCATTATCACCCTGTAACATGTATTTTTAAAATATTCTTATGGCTTATGTCATGAGATATGTAGTAAGAAAAAAACTGCAGCAGGCAATGTGCAGCTGCATTGGGAATGCTTTTCATTAACTTAGAACACTAGTAATAAAGCTAAATTAGACTTAAATATTTCCTGAAGCACCTTGTAATCGTTATTTGGGGGAACAATTACATTAAGAGACAGATGTTTCTTATCAAATACATCCAGCCAATCATCACAAAAGGTATCATGTGCCATGTTCCCTTTAAACTATACATTTTATCCTTCACCTATGGCTTCCAGACATCTTCAAATTATCTAATTCACTTTAATTGAATCGGTTATTTTTCCTCAGTAGAACAAATATAGTGATATTTCCTGTTAGCCTTTTCCAAATGAATATTTTCTTGCATGCAGAAGTTCAGTGTGCAACCCTGAGATGTGACTTGTGCAAGTTCTCCATAAATATGCATGTATTTGCCCTACATAGACATTTCAATAATGTTGTAACTCTCTGGCTTTTATTGTATTGTCTGGGTCCAGAATACTTGGAGTATCCAAACTGCTACATGTACAAAACAAACATTCTTTATTATTATATCTCTGTCAATAGCAATAACAGAGTGTGAATGTAAAAGTCTCTGTTCCCCTGGATGCTGTGCCCAGTTTTCTCTGGCTGAGGGTTTCAGTGGGCTTTTTGGATTACTTGCTGAAATAAGAGCAATTGCCCTTTTTCATTTCAAGCTTCTGGAGAGCTAAAATACAGCAGAAAGGTTGGGACTGGCCTGATTTGTTGTTGAAGGAATTCTAAGTGAACTAGTTACTGATGTAAAACTTTTTTTTTGTGGAGGATTTCTTCCTATCCAGGCAGACTCACATGAATCCATACAAAATAAGTGAAAATATAATGCTTTGAATGATATGAACCTGTAAGACTGGCTCAAATTCTGACATTTCTAATATGTCACCTTCTGTAGAGCAGTCTCCTACTCTGATACACAGATGACACTGTTAAATGCATGCATCTCATTGGCAGAAAAGTTCCCAACTTGATCTTTTTCTGCTTTCCAAACACTTCCTGTAGGCATACAGCCAACACATGCTTTTTACTTGCCTCACAATTGCTTTGATGATCTCAGCTATTTAAGAATTTAACCTAATTGAACTGAACTATGGGTCCACCACAGTGTAACCACAGAGCATCTTATAAATATCTTGTGTCTCCAAGTTTTGTCTCAAACTGCCAGGCAGCTTCATTAACTCTGCCTTCTTTTGTTTCTTTTTTTTTTTTTTTGTTCACTCAAAGCACATGTTATTCACTATCATCAATAGCTCCACATCTACCCACTGTTATCTCTGAATTTTTCAGTTCTCAAGGAACTGGACTCTTGGCTTACACTAGGAATTTCTTCACAGGAACTTGTAATTACATAGTGGTCTCATGGAGAATTTTTTAAATCTGAAATTTAAATGAATTGGTGCCACATATTTAGTGTCTGTATTGTATGGTTTTCACCTGAAATTTTTATGAAGTGGATAGACTAGGAACTCAGAAATGCAAAATATTTTAAGTTCTTTTTCTAAATACATGATCTTGACATTTTAAAATCACTTCATGTAATGGAGATTTTTTTGTCACAGTTACCTGAAATTAGTTCCTAATGATTTTTTTTTTTTTTTTTTTTTTTAGCTGTTCAACATCTAACTTCTGGAGTTTTGACTTGCATCTTCTCCTGTACCCAAATGGTCATGAAGACATAAGGTCAGTGGCACAGATTTTGTTGCAAATGCCTATCAACAGAGAAGGAGGATATTAGTTTTGCAAAGACCAGCTGTAGGGCTGTCATTAGAAGCAGTGAACTACATGGTTAATTATTACTTCAGTGCTGAAACACTTTGACCAGCTATAATTAGCCAATTCTAAAAATGGAGCAATTAACTCTCTTTAGATTTCTTGCTGCAGAAGCGTGGTATGTGTATGATTGCAGCTCTGTGGTTTGGAAGGACAGTTCTGTGTGGTACTTCTAGCTCTGGGTGACAAGCACTGTCCCCACCATGGCTGGCCTTGCCCACCAGCATGTTCCTGTCTTGTTCAGCTCCAGGAACACGTTTTGCCCAGCATAAGATCCCTAGCCTGGGATGTCCCTTCAGCTCATGCTGCCTCTAGAGAGGTTTATATGCAGGACCCCCTTTCCCTCTCCATAGTGCTTCATTATATTAAGCCTTGCCATGAATGCAGAACATTACCATATACCTATAGTAACTTTCATACAAGCATATAAAAGTGCTTATAAGTATTAAAGTATTAAACCTAATAACACCCCTAGGAGGTAGATGAGAATTCCAGCATACACTTTACTGGTGCATAAACACATGAAGAACTTCAGAGAGTGGTAAAAGTGCAGAGTGCCTTCAGGAGTGAGTCTGGATCAGAGAGGTTCTGTGGCTTGCCTGTTACCTACACTAATCCACTGGCTGGAGCTAGAAGCAAAATCCAAGAGAACAAGTTTCTACTGCTCATTATTACTATTTCAGGTTTTTTGTAATTATAAATGTACCCAGACACTCCAATTAAAATTCAGAGCCCCATAGTTTCAGGTACTGCATTGGTGCAGGGTAGAGCCCTTCCTCTGAAGAACTTAAAGCCTGAGTAGATGAGATATAGAAGGCTTAAAAAAGAAAACCAAGTAGGAAGAAATTCACACAGTGGAGAGAGGAAGGCATTCCCTGAGTCCCAGTCCAGAGACCTTGCCTCTGGACATAATTCCTTTCCTTTGTATTAGTCAGCTGATAACTTCCCCCCCCCATTACCCTTCAAATTAAACACTTCCATTACCCAGGCAGACAGCTCTCCTGATATCTTGTAACATTAAGAAAAGGTTACTTTTAATGTTTTCTGAACTTGAACATGACAAGGAGCAATTCAAAAGAATAAAAGGCAAAGTTGAAAGCAATAGTTGAAAGGTGAATATTACATGAAATCACATAAAATTAATTCAAAAAATTCACAAGTGTCTTTTGCTTATGAAACACTTTCTGGAAATGATCATCTCTGAGACTGAAAGCTAAGGATTTGCTAAACCCAGAGAATACAGCTATGACACATTAGAAATAACTTATGTCATCAACAGGTGTATGAACATGGTGAGGACCATTACAAATAAACATGTGTGTGATCTGCAGCAAGACAGCAGCTGATCATAACTTTCATGCTCAGTGGCAGAAAACTGCTTAGACAGGGTGAAAAGGCCAGAATTTTAATATCACTTCAGCACTTACTAACTTTTGCACAGAGAAATGTGAGCAAATCTGCTGCATCCCTATGCCACAGCATGGGTGAAATCAGTTTGTACCTCCCTGTGCTGGGAATAATTGGGTACACTACAGTCAGAAACCTGAGTGCTTCTCAAGCATTAGGATGCCTGAACAACAATATTTCTCTGTTTGCATCCAACAATTTGTATACCCATAGGGAGAGGCAAACACCCTCTCCCTATTGCACCAGGGCACACCCCAGCAGAGGAGGAGGAAGGGCTGCAAGCCCAGCTCCTGCTTAGCCCAATTCAACAGGAGATACTCACTCTTGAATCAGGATATCTATAACAGCTGCCTGGGAACTAGAGGAAGAAGGCCCCACCCCTGGTGTGGTTTGAGGATTGGATACAAACCTGTAGGAAACCTTCTGTTACCCTCTATTCTTTTGGTTGTTGTCTTTTTTTGTTGCAAATAGTACCATGAAGGAGAAGCTGAGGCTGACTGAACCTGTCATCTGAATGCTGCTGAGTGAGTTCCCAGCTTCAATCTATGTGCAGATGTACAGTGGTAATGAGACAGCACTCTAGAGCCTAATGGGCTTGTTTCTTTGAGAATAAGAACAATTAATAATAATTGAGAAGTCCTGTACTAAGGGAGTTTAGAACCAATTAATAAAAATGTAGCTGTTACAGTTAAGCACAATAAAAATTACTCTATGCACTAAAGGAAGGACACATGCACTTACATAATCATGTTCATGTCAGCAGTCTTTAATGTATGAACAGTTTTGTGTATATGGAGCTTCATTTACTGATAAAGAAGTAATTATTAATCAGAGTTTGTACAATATTACACAAAGTATATGATGCAGTAACCTGTTGTCAAAAAATGGGCTTTTACAATATTCAAAATGAAGCTATAGGAAAGCTGTTGAGTTGTCCCCATGTCTCTGTGATCTCTGTGCCCTTGCCTGCCCAGCTCACTCTGCTCTGCAAGTCTAAACTCATCCATCAGCTCTGTGATGAGAAATGAACCTAAACTAAACTACAAATAATGAGATGTAGTACCCTGGTAAAAATTAAAGACTTTAGACTGATATAATTGCTAAAGGATATGCTGTGAATTCAGTGTACATTATTTTATTGTTTTGGGGCTGAAACAATGAAAGTCCTTGAATCTAAAATATATGGACTAACACAAATCACTTGGGAGCAACTCTAACAGCACTTTATTGGAAACTACAGAAAGATCTATTTACTTCCATTTTTATCCACACGACTCTATTAATCTTTTTCACCTGCATCTTTATTTATTAGGAAATAGAGGCCATTTTCTCATCTTATTTAAGGCCTGACCATCTTCTTAACATATTAGCATCTTTGCCGATTTAGTATGATTTCCACTTGGGGTTATCTATTTTTTTCCACTAGTCAGAAAAGCAGGATTTTTTTCCTTGCTCACAGTAACATTTCAGGAAAAAGTACATGGCACTACAAACTGCAGGTTACTAACCACTGGGCCCAGCTCCACAAACTAAAAGGTCCTTTCTGATTTGTGTGGTGTTAGGTAACACATGCAACACTTGCAGAAGATGATTTCCTGGCAGAGAAGTAATAGATTGAACAGTGAGAAGGCTATGGTCAGCTTTTCATTTAAATTAAGATGGAAAAAAATTAGAATATCAGTACAGCATAAGAAGATCTTGTTGCATTTAAGATTATGGTAAAATAATCCGTGGAAGTGATGCTTAGAGTACAAAAAATGTGAATTTCAACTTTGGGTAAATATAGAACATTATGATAGCAATTTTTGAGGAACCACTTCATCTTGCAGTTATTTTCTCAGTGTAAGAAAAGGAAATCTCAAAAGTAGGAAACTAATATTTTAATCTGATTCCTGTCAGAGAGGACATGATTCAAATTGTGACAAACCCTAAGCAATAGGAACAGAGGGGAGGAAATATTAAGAAAAGTGCACAGCAGACAATGCTTTGGTCTAGAGGAATCAGAAAAAAAGGTTCTGGTTTCTCAGAAGTGTAGGCAAATGTGTTTCTGGCTCTCCTAAACAAAATAACTGGTGCTGTTGGGCAGGGAGAGATTTGTGGACAGTCAGGCAGCACCTTCTGCTCTTGTGAGAGGGGTGGGGAGGTGATGCTGCTCCTTTGCCCCACTTCTTGCCTGCTCTTGCCTGCTCCTGTAGCATCAGCAAGAGCTCTCAGCATATCTCTGAGATAAGCAAAGCAGAGTCATGTCCCACAGCCAAACCCTGGCAATTTCAATACAAATGGCTGTCTGCCACCCTATTTACCTACTTTTTTTCCTCCCAGCCTCAAACTGGATGGCACTGTGAGCTCCACTGAATACCAGAATAAAACAGAGGGAACTGAAAAGCTAGAGCTCTGGGCTCTAGCCAAAGATCAGGTGGCCAAAGATCAAAGAGACAAGAGCAAAAGCAGATCTTTGAGAGGGGAAGGAATAGTTCCCACACAGAAACTTAGCAAGTCAGACACATTTGGAAAGCCTTAGAAGAGAAGTAAGTACAAAAACATACACCAGAACAAATCCAATGTGAGATAATTCTGCATCAGATCAAGGTGTAAGAACATAGACAAATACAGAATAATGTATTCAGTGGAAGCATTTGGGGGAGAATTATAGAAATCATCAAGGGATGCTGAGAGTAGTCTAAAGAAAAATATTAAAATGATAAAGCAAGCTGCATTCATGTATCTGCAGTTCCAGCACTGACTTTCAGTAGGCACACTTTGATCAGTCATGTAAAAATCACATAAGAATTAAAAATTGTAATTTAAAAAAAGAAAAGTTTCAGGGTTGCCAGTCTGTCAAAGTATCAGAGGAAAGACAGGAGTAGGATTGCCCTCTCATTGGGCACTTCTCATTGATACCAAGGGGAGTTGCTTGTACACATCTGAAAGCAAAATATGCCCAGGAATCATCCTCTGAGGCTCTCAGCTAAGCACCTTTCAAAAGCATTAAATACACATGGTAAGGTGTATATATAGCTGCTTGAAGCCACTTAGCAGCAGCCAAGTGAAAAACCTTGGGAATGCTTTGCAAGATCAAATATAGGCTAGTATGCCTACATTTTTTCCCATTTGGTGATGAATCCAACAGTGAAAATGATTTCCAGAATACTTATATAGGGAGAGTTGAATTCCCATATTCATAACAAATAGTTCCCTGAGCAGCCCAGACCAGCATTGCCTCAGATCACCTCACTTTAGTTCCCAATATCTAATAAGGCTTGAGATGTGGCTGAAGATTTTTCCTCTTAGCAGAAGCATTAGGAGCTCCTCTTTCCTCTCCCTGCCTACTACTGTATAGGAAAGCGGTAGGAATTAGACACCATCATCTCTGTGAATCATCATCTCCCCACGATCCCAAGAAATCTATCTGAAACAATGCTTGACCATGTTATCAAGTATTCTAGTCCTGTCTGCTGGCCAATGGCTTTCTGGTAGACTTTTTGCAGTATTTCTGTGTAAAGCCACCACATGTCCAGAGCTGCTGCTATTTTAAGACCTAAAGCACTAAATGTTTAAAAATTAAATTTTCAGTGTGATGACCTAAGAATCGTTCCGGGATACCAAGAAAAAGGTACTAATTCAGAGAAATATACCATCTCTCTACAGAATCTACAGGGCTAATTCTTCTTTTTGCTTTTTGATACATCCATCTCTTCCTCTCTGTTTTATTTTTTAAGTGTTTTCATTGATTTTTTTTCATTTTATGCACCAACTGAACACAGTTAATCAGTAGATACAAAATGCATCCTGCAACATTGCCAGTAACCTAACACAAGGGGATTCAATTGCTGAATTGTCGTAAGATTAGGCCTAAGCCACAGTATAAGCTTCATTGATCCAAGCACAGCAAGTTATCCATTCAATAATATGTGTTTTAGCAAAGTTTTCCACTTGTAAAGACTTCCTGCAAATTAGGGTTCATCCAATGTGCTATAAACACAGTGGATCAAATCTTGCATCGGTTTGAAAAAACCATCTCACTCCTTAGGAAAGAAGTGGTGTAACTGGGTGGTTTTTGTAAGCCAGGAGACATGTGTGTAATGAAGTTAGTTATCAAGAGAGCCATACCTGCCAGGCTTCGTGTTTAATAGACACTGAGCTTCCCAACAAGCTGTCCCTAAAAAGCCAAAGGATGAAAGAACAGATGATGTGATGGTGTTCATAAAACCATAGGTTGAGGAAGGTTGTTCTTATAGTTCTTAGATGTAAACACTTGCAGTGGAAAGATCACAGAAAGGTTCCTGGCTCTGGTCACTGTGCAGTCCCATCTTTGTAGTATCTGAAGGTGTCACAGCACAGTCTGTCCCCTCACACTGCTCCACTCTGCAGGGGACAGCTCTGGTAGGCAGGAGCCCAAGGAGAGTTCCAGACCTCTCAGCCTTCTCTCTGACCCTCTCTGACTCTTCTCTCAGCCTTGGTCACCACCTATTGGGAAGAATATGAGATTTCAGTGGGAAACGGTGCGAGACCACAAGAGATAAATAAATGGGATTCCAAATTGTGCTGAGAGAAAAACAGGGCTCTGGGACACCGAGCAGTGCTGCCAGTCAATATCACTGACATCTGTCTGTGATTTCTAAGGGCCCACATCAACTCCGGGATGGAGACTGGCTAATTAGCTGTGGTCTAGAGCAGAGATGGGTGCCAATACATCATTAGTTTGGAACAGACCTCTGGTGGCATTTTAAGTTAGGAAGTGCTGGGTTTCTCCACACAGGGATCTCTCTGTCAGCAAGGTAGGCAAGAACCCAAATGGCTGAGGTTATCTAAATGCATCCCAGGGTCTGTGTGGCTGCTTACAGTGTTCATCACCCAACACAAGTTATTCAATGGCGTGGTTGTGGTTAAACCTCAGATTCAAGCCATGACAAATGAAATGAGGGAAAGGTGCATGCTGACATCAAAGGATGAAGTTGAATGGTATATAAAGTTTCCAAATGATATCCTGCTACCAGGAAGATAATAGTTTTATAGGACCTTAGGATGCTTTTTTCTTTAAAATGTTTTCTTCCTTCAGATTTTGCTCAAAACAACACTCCCGTTTGGTTCTAAATACAGAATTTTTTTTTTTCAGTCCTGCATCCTAAAATCTTAAATGCACAGCATGCTAACTTTGACATCAGAAAGGACTGACAGAATAACTATTTTACAGATATGTAAGGCTTAAAACTACCACCAGAATGGTCTTATTTGCTTGATGCCGCTCTTGAGAATAAACTTGGGTACTGGTAAACATATTTCCAAATAAAGTCTCAGCTGGTACAAATAACTTATCATCTTTCCATGCTGATTAAGGAAGCCCTTTATTATATAAATGTCCCATTTTTTCCAGTTGGGAACCAATAGCTTATATGTGCTTAATTGTTGGTAGTTCTTGAGGAATGAGTCATCCTTATTTCCACTGAGAATTTCCTCGAACTACTTTAGTTCCATGTAGGGAGCTGTATTATTTTGCTTAATTATATAAAGATCTCAGATCAGTAAGATTTTATGTTATATTTGCAAACGTCAAATGATTTAAGCAAGTTCCTAGACTACCTAAGTAGAAAAATCAAAACAAGTGCCTTAGAGGAACTGCTTCTTAAGTTTTGAAAGCGTGGGCAAATGAAAATTAGTTACTCAAGTACTTTGCTCACAGGAAAACTAATAAACAGAAAGGCCTGGATATCTTCCTTTGAAGGTGAAACCTCCTTTGGCTAATGTTTCACCCTCTTTTATTTAGCCTAAAACTCCACCCTGCAAAAACCGTAAACAGATCTTTAAGTTTATGAGCTCGAGAAGTCTACCCACGTGAGTTTTTTGCAGGATCAAGACCTGAGAGAATGATTTCTGTTCATAAAGCACTTTTAAAGTTTTATGTGCCAAATTTTGAGAACAATCTATTTTCACCCACCCACTCTGACCTTATTTGCTCAGCAGGCACTATTTCTAGAACTGCCAGAAACTTCACCATGGCCATGCATTTTGCTGTCGACTCTCGAGGAGATAAGTCTGGTGTTTTCAAATGCTTTATGCACTTAGTAAGCTGGTTGAATAGTTCCTCACAGACATGCTGGGTATGGGATTTTTCAGTGAATGCAGATTCAGAGAGGCCCTGCATAGGTCTTTATGCCATGATTACAGTCTTGGGACAAATTTCCTTTGAATGAAAAGTGTGACCTGCACAAAGTCCAAATGGGGAAAAAAAAATGACCTTAGATAATCTTTATGAGAGCAGAAACAGATGAAGACCTCAGCTAAGAGGGCATCTGGTTCCTCCTCTCTGTAGTTTCTTCAGGAGAACCAGGTGGCTTTTGTCATGGCAAAAATCAATCATACTGTTTCCTGCTCCCTTCTAGTCACTGTGTGTGAAATAAACCCTATTTCTAGGCTTTAAGTGGGATGCCAGGGTAAATGGTAGTTTTCTTCAGCCTATGGGTGGTACACAAAGCAATAATCTAGTGCAAGATATAGATTTAAGGAAAAGATCCTTATTATGTATTTGCCCAAAGCTTCTTCTTTTTCTAGGAGTTTCAAGTATGTAAGACAAGACACTGGCTTCATGTATTCATAAGCTCTACTGGAAGAATTGAACAGTTGCTTTTTACTATTCAGAATATCAGAGTTTCATACCATAAATGTTTCTTAAATGTTACCTTGCACTTCATGATTAAAAAAACAACTCCAGAAAAGGTAATGAAGTTTGCAGCAATGTACCCTCCTCTACTATTGTTTTTTTCTTGTCTTCCTCTTCTTCCACTCACTGCACAAGCTGGTAGATGAAAGCACAGTTTTGTTGAATAAAATTGACAGTATCTGCTTTGTAATTCAGCCTAGTAGCTAGTTATTAAAGTTAATAGCTTGTTTGAGCTTCTTCAGAAAAGAAAAACTTCCTAAAAATCAACTCTGATAAGCATTATAGTTTCCCTCACCTTTTATACCCACGGCTTCTAAGTTGTCTTCTATACTGATTACACTTTCCACAGGATTACTTATCCTTTCGAAAATTCTCAGAGATTTCAGCTGTTGCCTTGGTTATTTCCTTATGAACAGCTTGCAGAATCATTTAAATCCATCCAAAATCTTCCATGGACACTACCCAAGCCCGTGGTAAGTGTAACAGCACACTAATAAGTAATAATTCAGCTCCTGAAGTTCCCTTTAAATGTGTCTCTCATGCCAAATAAAGACTTGAGTTTGAGCCTGCAGTCTGTGGGATTATCCTTACAAGAAGTCACTGCAGGACTCAGCACGTTTCTGGGACACACTGACAGTTGCCACAACATTTCTGTGATAGATGATATTTTGGAAACATCTTCTGTAGGCCCTGATGAGGAGGGATATCTGCTGCAAATTCATTGGATCCTTTTGTTGCTGAAGAAGAGTTTGGGGAGCACAAAGCAGGATTACAGGGTATCTCACAACAGGTCCCCATTTTATAGAGGAATCCCAGTGGTAATGGTGAAATTTTAAAAGGCTCAAGCAGATCCTCTGTGGTGCCCAACCATCCAAATATGCACTTTGTCAGCCTGGATATTCAGAGGGAACCTGGTCAGCCTAGTTGCAGTCAGCTGCAATAACTTCAAGAAAGTACAAAACATTGATAACTGAATCAAGCCATTCATATAGTAAAAGTAAAATTGTCTTTCATGGGTTTACCCTACTGAAAGTGAGAGAGTTTGAGCTACAGTTAAAAGCTGAAAAAAAGCAGCACAGAGGATTGGACAATTTCAATTTCAGATTCCTGGCTACCTAATTCACCAGTCCCAATTAATTTAAATATTTTAAAACCTGGTTTTAAAGTAACATAAAATATTTATCAACTTCAATTACCAATGACAGAGAAAAGCAGAGCTGCTTAGTTCAAATGAAAGTATCAACAGACTGAACTGGGGAGCAAACACCTCCTCTGGGGTTGCAGAGCCTGCTAAAATATTTATATTGAAAACCCAAGAGCCTTCCCTTGTAACTCCAGGGAACAGACTTTTTCCCAGGTGTAACCTCCTATAGGGATTGGGCATTACTTTAATGTGTAAGAAGCTCACCAGAAGGTGCTGTGCTAGAAAACTAAATATGGTTACAGTCTGCAAGGCATGACAAAAAAAGAGGCTCTAGGAGGACTTGGAGCTCTCACCTCCTGCCAGTCCAACCAGTGAGACAGGTTGGGGTTCTCACGTGCATCCTTAGCCATCAGCACTAAGAAATTGTCACAGGGCTGACAGCAGAGGGGAAATGGGAAGCAATTGCTGGCCTGAGGTCAGGGTGTGCTTCTCTGAGCCTCAGTGTGGATAGGGCTGGGAAGGATCTTTCTTAGTTAATGTCAAGATAGATGAGAGAAGAAAAGGTGGCCAATATTCTTTCTCCCTCTCCTCCTCCCTCAGCTATGGAATATATATTTTTAAATAGATGTAATGTACAGGAATCACTGCTTACAGTTTGTTTAAAGATAACCTCCATCTCTCGTGGTGTAATTTTGAGCATATGGTTTAGGCTCTATCTTTGGTGTCTTGCTGGATGGGACTCACAAAACTATGATGGCTTAGAAGTTAATATCAACACCATGAGTTTTCAAAATGAAAAAGCATCATTCAGAAAATCAGAGATGAAACTCCAAACATCACCAGATATCTCTGATAACTCACTTATGAAATGGAGATCTGCTGCTGCTGCACGCTGGTGGGACAACCATTCCAAATTTAACCAAAGACTGGTACCATAAAGGTGGGAACAGTGGACAGACTCTCATCAGCAACAACAAGTGGCTGTCCAAATATTGCATGTCAGGCACCATTATAAGAACATGGAAAAGGGGAATGTCTTTTGTGAAGATATAAATAATTCAGGCAGGCAGAAACACACACAGGCTGTGTGAGTTAAGATGGACTGCCTTTCAGGTCAAAATAGAAGTTATTTGCAAAAGGGCAGAGGAGTACGGATGATAAACTAAGTGTTGAGAAGCTGAAACTCCATAGATATAGTGTGAGTCATTTATTTGCAATAGGATTCAAAGACCAAAGAGAATTTCACATTCTCAGATGAATGTGTTCCTGAAATTCTGCAACTCAACTGTGGCTTCCCTCAGTGTGCAAATGGAAAGCAGAGGCTTGATTTATTTATCAATAAATCCACAGCATAATTGAACACACAGAAAAAAATAGTGCCTGAGGATAGTTGAAGCAATATTTAGCTACCCCCCAATGTTTGCTGAATCTGCCACTTTTGTCCCTGCAAATTTCACGTGTTAGGACACTACTGTGTGGGGAATGGCTTCTCCCAGTGTGTGAGAGGATAAGACTTGCTTTCCTCTGTTTCTACCTTTACATACCTTCTGAGCTCCTTTCTGGGAATCCTGTCTCAAACTCTGGACTGTTCAATGCTGGAGAACATGGAAATGCTGAACACAATGTTCAGAGACATCCCTTAGTGTGCTCTTTTCAGCCTCTACCAAGTTCTTGCTCATGCATTTCATAGGGTCCCTTCCTGAAGAGACAAGAAAAAAGAAAAAAAAAAAAGAACAAGACCTTCCTAGCTTTTCTAGGACATAAAAATACAGAAAAAACTTGTAGTAGCAGAATACTGGTTGCTTGTTCTCCAATTCTACCTTCTCCAGGTTCAGCATCTCTACTCCTTCTTCATCTAACTTCTATACCTCTGTTAAAACACAGCTGAATCTGGAATATTCAGAGTCAGCAAAATTATACTAACTTGTTTTGCTTACCTCTGATCTTTGAAATTATAGGAACTGTATTTTTGAGTTTCTTCTTTGTTGTTGTTTGTTTGTTTTGTTGGGGTTTAACTAAAATTAGGGTGTATATGCAACTACAAAACTGTGAAACTACAGCATTTCAGGAGCTGAGGAAGGTAGGGCTGGCACGGAGCTTAAAGAATGTTTGGTTTACATCCACCTCTGCTGAGATATCTGGATCAAGTATACCCAACACAGCTGACAGCTGTTTTATCTAACCTGTTCTTTAAAACCCCAAGTAATGGATATTCTGCAAACACTCTAGCAGCCTGTTCCAGTTTTTGCCTAGGTTTGTGGTTGGAAAGATAACCTAAATCTCCTTTGTTGGGAATTAAAGCCATTTTTCCTGCCCTAACCTCAGTGGGTAATGGATTACTATCTGCTTTTAGTATCTTCTTACATATGAGCAGTCTGTTATCATACTCCCCTTATTTCTATAAATGAAACAACCTGGTTTCTCCAAACTTTTCTCATAGCTTATGTGGTTATAGGCTTCTATTTATTCCTGTTTCTGCCCAGTGGGACTTTTATTTAAATTCAGGGTAAACTAGTAAACCTCCAATAGTTCTGAGCATAGCAGACTCATGATGTTTGGTGTGTTACAAGCAGTGCTACTGTTAGTACATTTTACAAGATCTGCTTTCCTACAAGAACATCTCACTTATCATTTATTGTGGATGTTATCACCTTCAGATCTTCCAGGCTTCTGCTGCCTTTCTGATATGTGGAGATTTGGTATATCCTGTCTGTACATAATTCTTTTTATTTTGCTTAAGTTAATGTAACTTCACTGATTTGGGATAATTTCCATTGTTTACCAAGAGCACTAGTTCTAATTCTGGTGCTATAGTATTTTCAGTCTCTTCCAAAATGGTGTCATTCATAAATGAAGTAATCTTTAATTTATTCTTTCCAGCCACAGCTTGTTTAAAGTTAAGTTGAAAAATCTGGGGTGTCTTGAGAGTTCCTTTTTCCATTTTCTTGCAAGCAAGTACTATATTTTACCTCTTCCAGTTTTCTGGGACTTGACCTGTCCTCCATAGTTCTGAGAGATGATAAGTAATAATTATGAAATAGCACTGGTTAATTCCTTAACTGCTGTAGGGGAACAGGTCTTGCTGTTTAGAATATATGTAACTTAGCTAAATCTTCACTAATTCTTTCTCCATTCTAGTTCACACTCCATCACCTTGATAGAACAAATTGTGGTAAGGATCAAGTTACAATTAACCTTTTTTGAGATAAATCCCTGAGATTGCATTTCAAAAGTGAGCAAAATTGTACTGCATCTTCTTGGCTCCCTTCCCCCTCCAAAGAAAATCCCACAAAGCTTGTAAGAGGAAGCATTAGCAGTAAGTAGAGTAATAGAGCAGCAAAAACTGTTACAGCAACTTGACCTCTTCCTTATTTATCTCTTTGTGTTGTCTGCTAGGCTTCCCTCTTTGTTCTAATTAATTGGCAAACTACTACTAAAGTCATTCATTTCTCAGAACTTATTTTGCCTCACGACATTTATTTGCACAGCACTGCTGTTGTGTACAAAGATTGCTCTTTAAAGGAGTTGAGAACACCCTTTCACAGCATGCATTTCTGTTCAGTCTAAAGAACAAAATACACCATATATATGAGTCTCTAACTTAAACTAATCTTATTTGGTTTTACCCTGCTTGATTACTCTTACCGTGCTTTCTTAAAGTTTTGCAATTTTTACTCATTATTTTGACTACTTTAATTACTTGTTTTCACAGTATATTCCACAATCCTTTTCAAACCAGTTTGTATTACCTGAAATGGATTAATTTTTACAAGAACAAATTTAAAAGAACACAGTCATTTAGATCTCAAGTCTGTATTTAAGTAAAAGTGAGTCAAAAACAGTAACTCCACACTGAACTCTTTAAAATTTGGGACACTGGAAAAAACTGTTGGAGCAGTGTTAGCACGTCAGGATGTGAACGTGCCCCATGTGAAAGTCTTTTTTATAGAGAATGTTGGCTGCAGCCATGCAAAGCACAGCGGGAAGACACATCTGCACAAGACACATCTGTATCTTTGTGGAGATGAAATAAAACTGTGTATTGGCACTGAGGATCCAAACCTCCACTCAGGTTTGATCTTCAGTGTTAGATTACAGACACAACAGGAAAAAAAACTCTGTGTGTGAAAGAAAGGGCTTTAAGATGAGTACAGATCACCTGCACTAAGGCTGAAATCTCTAACCTTGGCAGAGGGACATCAATACTGAACCACTCAGACCTGGTGTTGTCAGTCTTGGGAACTCCTGGAGGCAGCACCCGGACCAAATGGTCTCATTCAGGGCATAAAAGCAGTGAAGATGGCCCCTTGCTGGCTTAAGCAGACTGTAGAGCCTCCAGCAGATCCTGGCATTCATTCAAGCAGTCAGTGGTAGCCACTATGCTGTCAATATTCAAAGTAGCTGGAATAAGCTTTGGCAACACAGGGCAGGCCCTTTCCAAGACAGGTCTGTTCTGCAGCCCAGGCAGCACGTACTGTAAGCACAGCTCGGCAAAACTGCAAGGATGCAAAGCTCAGCATGGGCTGCAGGCACTGCTTGAGAAGCTGTCCCAGCCCTTCAGCTGTTGCTTTGACCTCCAGCTGTGCTGATAACTGCACCAACACCAAGGAGTCTGAGGGGAGTGCTGGGAATGCTCTGCAGACCCTCAGCAGCCAAGGGGAAGGCACCTTCTATACTCTGAGTGTGCTGGTTGGTCCCTGAGGAGAGGGGAACAGGCCAGGGCAGAGGGATGCCTGCAGAGATCAGTCACAAGGGGGAAGAAAGATGAAACTGTGTTTTCTATCTTATCGTTGTTATTTAAGTAACCAGTTAAGCCAAAGTCTGTAAGTGATAGATAGGACTAACACCTACCTGATCTGAAAACAGGAACCTCAGTGACTTTCATATATACTGTAGATAAGCAGTATCTTGTTTGGTCACAGATGCACGTATTAACACTGCTATTACTGCCAGTGTCTAAGAGGGCAGCTGCCCCCATTGCCACATCCAACAGATGCACAGATGCTACTGGTACCTCTGCTTGCAAGATAAAGCCAGCCAGTAATATCAGCAGACTCCAAGCTAGCTTTATCTAACTAGCAAAAAAACTGGTGACATGTGAGGGGCATGCAGGTCTCAGGAGCTGCTCTCAAAGATACTGGCAGCAACGCTGTCAAATACTCAGTTAAGGGTGGAGATGGCTGCTGCAAAACATTAGAAATGCAGAAAGAAAGCCAAGTTATTTATCTCATTTTATTTACAGTAATAGGGGACTCTTAAACAACATGTAAGTGCACTACAATAAAATTAATAGAGAATACTAAAAGCAGAAATAAAGATCAGCCAACCTGAGGAAGCTACTAACTTGCACTAAAGGATCCAACAGGAGGGCAGAATGAACAGCTCAGGAAAACAAACACACCAAAACAGAAGGGGACAATTCCCAGGTTTGATTTAGCTAAATTCCGAGCCTTAATGTGAAACAAACTGCCCTTGACATGATGGTTTCTCTCAAGTCTTTGAAAGGAATTTTGCTCAATGGTTACTGAGATGGGACTTCAGGAATTAGGTCCCCAAAATACAGAAAGGGCATTATGTATTGAAGTGTGCCAAAGCACAAAGTTCCAAAAGGATGAAGAAAAAATCTAGTGAAATGAACTGTAAGGAATACCCTGAAAGAGTGAGCTTTGCATTTGCAACAGTTTCATAGTCAAGGACTTGAAAATGCATAATCTCTGCTTTGTCTGACCTCAGATGAACATAATTCCAAGAGCTGATTCACCTACACTGTTACTGCAGGACTGAAAGCCAAAGAAAGCATCTGATAAGTCATCAGGTCACTCTGTCCCTTCTGAAGTCAACAAGAGTTGTGCCATTGACAAAATTGTGGCAGAAATTCTGCCCCCATGTAGAGGGATGTTGGATTTCTGAGTGCAAACTAATGCTCTCCTTTCATATATAAGCACAGATGGCTACTACTGTAAGTCATCATGAATGAAAGATTTATGTATGGTAAAGATACTCAGATTCTGAGACAAAGTTTAATGGGCAAAGCTCAAGTCTGACTGGAAAAGCTGTCATCTGGATAACTGACCTAAGCTCGTTCTGTTTGTGAAAAATTTATATGATAATGTACCACAAAATCTGTTTTAAAAAGCAAAAAATGTGTTTCCTGTTGGATTGATTTCTCTCTAGTTAAACTGGCCTGTAAATGAGCTATCAAATATACCTACCCATTAGTGAAGGTTACATCAAAAGCCACTGCTACGCTTTGCTGAATATGATCTCAGAAATCTCCTGATCTCCTCAGGTTGTTTCTAAGGGCTGCACTGTAAGGCCTGCATCTTACTGCAGGATTTCGGAGAGCTGGCATTGCCTCAGTGGGTTATAGATGTAACCTGGCTTATTTCTAACCAAAGCTTGTATAAAATCTGGAGGACAAAAAAAGGATGGGAACTTGCAAGCAGATTTAAATCTCTAGCCTGAAATTTAAATTATGCTTGATCAAAACCAATTATCTTTGTGAAAAAAAAAAAAAAAACCAAAAAAACCCAAAACAACCAGAAAAACCCAACCACATTTCTGAGTTTTTATCAGAAATTTTGAATGATCAGTGTTCAGTGGTGGTTGGTTTTTAACTGTCCTTTTCTTCATTCTTTTTGGCCACTGTATGTCTGAAAATAAATGATCTGAGGGTTTCAT
This sequence comes from Calypte anna, assembly GCF_003957555.1. NCBI lineage: Eukaryota > Metazoa > Chordata > Aves > Apodiformes > Trochilidae > Calypte > Calypte anna. The sequence continues at coordinate 13,578,629 of NC_044258.1, forward strand.
TCTTTACTTTTCAAACTTTTGTTTTCTCTATTTGTCTTTTTTTCTTGTTCTGCCTTTTATGTCTCTGAAGTTCTGAACTTTTATGTCTCTAAAGTTAAAGAACAGAAAGAAATTTTTAAAAGAACTCAGTTGGTCTCTTGGCTGGTAACAATAGGGTCCCCAAAACTTCTCAGCTGCATTTTTGAGTTCCACAGAGCCCAAATAATAGTCCAGGTAACTGAATGGGAAGTGGTTCACATTCCTATGAATAACTGCTGTCCAAAGATACAGTGAGTAACAAACAAGAACTGTGTTCATTGCTCATACTGAGGGTGGCTTGTGTGTAGAGAAAGAGGGGTAGGAGGGGAAAAAGCCCAGTGGGGAAAAATTAAAAGACAACTTCAAAGAGTTTCTCTTAAGCCTGTAAAATAATATTTACATAAAAGGGAGAAAGTTTTAAAATACGAACACAGAAGCACACATCTATTTAAAGGAGATGCTTATCACAGTTCAGCTAAAAATTCTATGCCACAAAAAGCAGTAATTATTCCAGCTTTACATATTGTAAACCTGGTCACTGTCATTCTTCCTTTGCCTCCACATGCCTCAATGCCACATTTTCTACAATCGTGGGGAGATTGCCTTGGCTCTCATTCAGCTGGCTCAGATAATGCAATTCACAGGGCTTCAAATGTAAGCTTGTAAACTATTTAGTTCTTTTTCTCTATAACAGCTTGTCTATTAACAGCTCATTCAATGGAGGAGGGAGAAGAAGCTAGTGAGACCTCTTTTGGTATTGTTCAGCAGTGACCCTGGCTGTCTCAGATTTGTAGCCAATACTCACTAACCAGTGTTTGTCAGTACATGTTGTTTTGCTGGATAATAGTACATTGTGCTAGTAGCAGCCTGAATTAGTAGCAGGTAACAATGAGTTGGCCAAGTAAGCCTCTTGTGTTGCATGGTAAAATTGTAAGAATGATGTATAAAAATTCAAGAGAAATCTCGTTAGGATGGTCTGATGCAGTGCTACAGAAGCTGCTATGTTGAGAGATCTTTGTCAGGACTGCCCTTTGTGCATTGTTCAGGAGCCACATCACAGCTGTATCCTCAAGATTGAGATAGATTTGGGAAATGAGGATGGGTCACCCTTCAAGATACATCATATGATTTTTGGGCTGTATGTCCACTGCTCATGGCTTGTACTTGACCAGTACTTGATGAAAGGCTTGTACTTGATGAAAGATGAGTTTTGGCAAGATACCCAGGCTCATTAAATCCCAGGACAGGTGCACTCAGAGACTGCTCACATTGTGGACTGTGCCCATGATTCCTGCAACTATAATGTAGAGGGCTATGCTACACATGGCACATGAGAACTGTGATATTGTGAGGGCTGAATCCCCCTCCTGCATCATTGTCCCATTTTCCCTGTACTGAGCTAACTTTGCCATTCCATGCAGTGAACCTGCTACACTCTCTGCTTTCCTAAGTGATAACATAGAATCTCCAGTATTTTGTTATCTGATGGCTGATATTTCTCAAACTTTTCTTAGTGTTCTATATGGAAATACCAAGTAAGTTGGTGGTTTAAACAGTGCTTAATAAAGGGAATCGTGCTTGCCACAGATTTGCCCACCAGCAAAATCCAGTCCACATTTCTTATAAAAAATTAATTTATAGAAACATCATAGTTAGGCTTTGGTTATTTTGGCCCTGACAAGTGTTGCAGATATTATTTTGTCTCTTGGACAAACTGACAAAACTGCAATACAGAGAAATCAGGTTTCAAAGCGAGTGATTTATGAAACAGGAACATTTCCAGGCATGCAGAGAGACTCCCCCGTGTGGTGCGACTGCTACGGCTGATGCCACTGAGAAGCAGGGACGCTGGAGCTGGGCAGGCTGACATGTCAGCAGTTAACATAATTAAATGTGGCCCAGTAAAGACTCCCATGTTCAGAAGTGGCCATCAGTTTGCAATTAATGCTGACCGCTGGAGAATGATGCTGCTCTGTTGTGTTTCTGCTGTAGAAAAAAAAGTGTCATATTTTACTAGCTGTGATGCTTTGGGAAGAATTATGAGGTCTCAAATTTCTTTACCAAGAATTAGTCTTAAAGCTTTATTCTCAGTTTTCTTTTTCCCCAACAATGTATCTTAAGATGATTTGCACATGTTAAGTTATTTTAAGACCTGGAATTCAAAGTTCATGTTGATTAACAGAATGGTTCAGGGCTCTAAACACATTTTAATTGTACTCCTATTTACGACATTAATGATAAACATTCTCCTTTTTGGGTCCATTGTGAAAGTCTTGTTTTCAGTCCAGAATGGCATCCTTATACCCAACACTCCCATAATAAAAAATAGCAATTAAAGCTTCTTCTACAATCTATTGTATATTTTATACATATATTCTTGGGCATGGGCCAGAGGAAACAATTGTGTTCTTCTAAATTAAAGGGCTTGACTCTGCCCTATACTAAACTGGCTCAGATCTACCTGTCAGCTGGATGAAGAGACTAATTAGATTTACACCAGTGTAGACAAAGGGAGAATTTGGCCCAAAGTGTTTATTGTTCTCTGGAACTTGGCATCCTCTTCTCCCATTCTCCTCCTGAAATCAGCAAAGAACAGATGCTGAAATTCTAAAATGTTTTAAACCCTCCTGTACAGTAGCTGTGAGCATAGTGCATTGTAACCACCAGACCTTGATGGCACAAAGATATGCATCATAAACATGTAATCTGGGTAGAAAAGATAAAGGCACAGCCTTGCAGTGCTTCCAAAGTAGCAAAACACTGCAGAAAGTAGCAACTGCATTTTTGTGGCATTTGGTCACATCCCTCCTTGCACTGGCAAAACTTTGACTTGGATCCAAGTAGGTGTAGTTCCAAGAAAGTGAATGCCCAGTCATTTACGTCAATGGAGTTCTGCCCAGTTACAGTGCATCTATATTTGACAATTGAAAGATGAATGAAAATAATTTCAGTTGCATTAGGGATGTGAGCTGGCAGGGGGTTGGTTTACTGCTTATTCAACTTTTTGGACAACATCTTTACACTTCCAAGAAACCCTTTTCAGGCTGGGCATCAAGAGCAGACAGAATGAGCTCCAGCAGATGGGTAGCTCCTGCTCATGACACTGATCTCTGGCTGGAGAGTAAGGGAATGGAAAGCAAAACTAGGGAAAACAAAGGATACTCTCTGTGTGTGAGGTACTGCCAGATCTCAGTGGCACAGATATGTTGGGTTTGTTTCACTATTTTCGACAGTGCTTATGGCTATGCATTGATCTGACTATCACTCATGTCTGTGGGGTCACTGTGAGTATCTGATTTTATGCCTTTCTTTGGAAGGTTTATTAATATGCTCCTTCATTTAATTGGGGCACTGGCTATGGAATCCTTTTTTAATGGAATCATATTAGCTAATGTACTGCCTGTCTACACTCAAATCCAGAGTGCTTCACACAAGCCCATACTTGAGGATCTGATAATGTTATAAGAAAAAAAAAACAAACCTCAAAAACACAGATCTGTGAAACCAGAGGTGAATGGCAAAGACAAAACTATGCTGCAATCTGCAATGGGAATTTCTCTGTTGCAACACATGGGACCCAAAATAAAGTAACAGTTACTTGTTCTTGTAATACAAATTATTTCTTTCCTTATCCTGTCAAGGCTTCCCCCTCATCCTCCACACCCACCATGGGCTGCACTCGTTTCTGGAATGCAAGTATTCCATCTGTACAGACTGTTGTAAGATATTACCATCTAAAAAAGGTAGCCAGAATATACAAGTTTGCACATCATCTTACACCTGCACTCAAAAAAGAGTGCATCTCTGAAAGAATATGGGCTTGGCAAGTGTTCCTCTTCAACTTCCTCTTCTTTTCTTAGGCACATTTGAGACTGGTTCTACCATTTATAGAACAGATTTTTTTTTTTTTTCTTAAAGTGCTCTTGGGATTAGTTAGGAAAGTGTTTTTTGCAGTCTGCATGATTGATCCTCATTGTGGATCAATTTCTGAGGCCTGGCTTTGGACACCATTTGCAATGGTGTGTTATTATAAGGGCATGTCTTGTTACAGAGCCATTATTGCCTCTCTCCCTTGGGACCATTGCACATCTATGACTTTATCCCTCACAAGCAGGTCCTGACACATCCTTTTGACATCCATGCAGGAAGGCAGGAGCGTGTTGCACTAATTCCTGTGATAGCAGCAGTGAAATGGAAGAGGAAGAAAGGAAGAGCAGAAATTCCACCTTCAATAAATGTATTCATTTACACCAATTTCCTTACAGAGGAAAAGATGAAGTGTGATGTTCTGGTTGTAATGCATGAGGCCTTTGAAAGAGTAGAAATCCCAACGTGATACTGGCTTTCTGGACTTCTCTGAAAGACAACGGGTCTGGAATTTGAGGTTATTAGAGACAAGAAGACTGTTCATATTAATTGTGTCTGTAGTATGGCTACAGGTCCAGAGCATTGCACACATACTGCTCCTTATAGCAGCTTATATTCAGCCTGAGTTCATGCTGCCTGCAAACACTGCTTATCCTTGAGTGAACTTTACTGTGTAGAAAAAACCTGACAGTTGTAGTTATCTCACTGGCCGACTGCATGATAGTGCTAAAAACACTGAGGCTGGGTAGAGCCTTCCCAGACAGAAGGATTTTTGCTTTTCTGCAACTGTTCCCAAGGCTTGCACTGAACTCAAATTTTATTGATTCTTATAAACAAGTTTTTTTCACCAACAAAGTTCATAAGTCTGTTGTCTCATTAGTTTCCACCTTAAATTCTGCAAAGACCATGTATTCCTGGTGAGCTACTTATGTGGTAACAGACAAGCTGGACACTAAGCTAGGTTTTCAATGCTCATCCCTCAGCTCCAGTCATTAACATTGCTTGCTCTGCTCACTGCTACACTGATAATAGATTTTTCTTCTTTTCTTTTAACAAGAGAGGATTTGTGAATTAAACACACACAACCCTAGCAAGGTCGTACCACAGGACGCTGAACTAGAATTGCTTTTGAAAGATAGAAGCTCATTGCTGACCCTCCAGTGAGCTGGTTACAAACACACACTTTCACAGAACACAGTCATTTTGAGGCTATTTCAGGAGACAAAAGAGCTGTATGACTGCAAGATTAAGATGAAGCTTTCAAGTAGGTATTTTAGTATGTGATCAAGTGTCTGTTCTGAATGATTTAGCCTAAGGTGGAGGTTTCTTTTATAGACCAAAAGAAAATAAATGTATTGGTCTTCCAAAAGAGCCTTTTGCAAAATCCTGTGGGACACTGCCCAGCCAGGACATCTTGGAGTAGCACTCAAATGCTGCCTTTCATATGATGTTGGTAGTGCTATAGATGTGCATCCTAATAACACTTGCAGTAATCTCTGACCAACAGTGCATCTCTTTGCATCAACCATCAACATTTTTCATACATTTTGCTTTACCCGCCTCTATGGTTAATCTATTTTTATGTCTTCTTAAAAAAAAACAGAGAGCTCATTGCTATGAATATATTGAAAAAAAACCCTCTTTTTAGTTTTTTTTTTTTTAAAATATTTTTTTTATTATTTCCTCATTACTTTGCCTGCACTCCACCTCTGTCTCTCAGCAGGTTCTCAAATGCCTTGTTTCAGAGTTTCACAGCATACTCTAACAAGAATGCATCTGTCCTGGGGCTACAAGAAAGTAACTCTACAATAATATAATTTATGAAACTTCAGGTTCAGCATCCTTTTTTTTTTCCTTTCTGTGCAAAGATAGGCAGAAACCAGGGCTGCTGAATTAACCTGGAAGTTTATAACTCACATTACTTACAATCTGATCTGTAGCTGCTTAGCAGGTACTTTATATTGATTTATCCTTTCAGGGCTAGATCCTCACCTGGTATTTTCCCCACAGGTTAACCATTCCATTGAGGCCAGCTGGATGTAAATCAGTGAAAACTCATCCCTTTCTTTCTAAACATAAAAAGTCTAAATTTCTATATCTGATTTTTGTATTTGGTTTTTATTTCCCCAATCCTTTATATAGTCATTATAGATGTTAAGAAGCCTGTTTTGGAAATGATTAATGCTATTAATATTTTCCTAATTCAATAAAACCTTTCATCTTTGAACTCCTTGCAATATTTTTCTCCTTTCTTCAGCTTTCCACTAATTCAAACGTGTGACAAATGCGAGTATTCGTTTCGGTTTTCTATTATTTCTCATGTCTGATCAAATAAATTAACAGACTTTCATTTCTTTCCCAGGAGTGATGCCCATATGTTGATGAAGGCGGCATAAAAATATTACCTGTTCAAACAGGAGGAAAAAAAGATAACTTTTATCTTTTATTCCCTGTTGCAAGCCAACCAGAAATGCTAATCCTATTCCTTTCACCTTGACAGTGCCCACCATGTTTAACGGTAAATATTGAGAGATTTGCAGAACACTCATCAATCTGGTTTAACTGCACTCTATTATAATGTCCCTTTACAATCTCTTCATACAGTAGCAGTTATTTTAATCACACCACAGTACTTCAGTCACTGGGAAAGAATCAACTGTCTTATCTAATGTACATGCTCCCCAGTCACATGGCACCAGGCTGGCAGAGCAGCATGCTGCTAATGCAGTTTTCTCTGTTTGGCTAGTTAAAGCTACATCTCCAGGCCAATTTGTACCTGTGTATTGTTGATAGACACTGTGCCTTAGGCAAAGAGATACTGCAGGAAATGGATTCTCATTTAACCGTGTTTAATTTTGTTCTCTGGATCTCCATCATATATCTCCCCATTTCTCTGCCCACCCAAATTGCTAATGTGAAACAAAGCTACTTCCACCACTGCAGCTCCCAAACGAGTGTGTGACGATGCAATGATTGATTTGCCACTCCAGGAAAAGTGGGTCATTGTACACGTTGTACCACAGCATGCTGAACCAAGCTGTCCGTGCTGACATTGGGGTTTTACAGATTTGGTTTTAGAAGTTCAGACCTGAGGGGACTGCTGTGAATATCCAGCCTGAACATTTCTGTTTTTTGGTGGGAGCACTGTTGTTCCAAAATCTTCCTAAGCAGCTTGTATGAGTCTGAAGTCATCTGTGCTCCTTAGGAGACAGTATTCTGCTTATGCATTTTATATCTCACTTGCATGTGTCCTCTAAGGAATGGAAAATGTAGAATTCCTCCAATTCCAAAATATGGAGCAGTTTCAAATTGGTCATTTTCTAGGATAGGAAACTGTAAGCTATTGTAAAATATATAGAAAAAATAAAATGATGTGATTAACAACGTTTGCAAAGGATTTAGAATCAGTGAGTGCATACTGATGCAAACCACTCTTTGAAAAAGATCTATTACTTTTATTTCTCTTTGGTGAGGCTGCAATAGTGTTTAATAACTTTTCTCATGAAAGAAGACCTGTTGAAACTCACTTTAAGATTGCCTCTTACCATACCAGGCAGCCATCATTTGAAGAAGTAGGGTCTCAGTACTGGAGGAGATCCTGCCTCCTTATCTGTCACATTAGGTCAGTAAAGTAGGAGTCAGTTGCTGAAAGGGGAATGTTTTGCAGGTTTCTCTGGACTAGCCCAATAAGTAACTGAGCACAGATGTGACTGCAGAATCTGAAAGGTCAAGGCAGGTAGGGATTTGGCTTTTGTTTTTCAATGGGAAAAAAAAAAAAAAAAAAAAGTGTGGGAAATTCAGCTCATACAATTTTATCTTTGTTTTTATGGGAGCTGAAAACAACCTCCAAACCCCACCTGTTTTGGGAAATGATTTAATTAACAATAAGCTGGATAAGAACTTTCTGCAAGGCCTATAAATTTTTTGCTTTGTTTTAGATAAATTCTTATGTAGGCGTCCTCTCCACCCTGTGCAGCCCAAAGGGTGGTGCTTGCAAGAGCCAAGAACATCTAAAGAGGTCCTTAAAGCCTTACGTGGGTAAAATCCCTATTGAGAGAAAGAGTTTTGCCTAGTAAGGACTGTACTTTTAACTTCCAGGTGTAGTTTTTGGCAGGCACAACCTGGGCTGTGGAAAGAAAGTCAAAGGAAAGGCTATGGAAATGTAATACCTTCTAAATAGGGGTGCTGTGGCTGGAGCAGAATCCACTGATGTGGCATTGTGTGCTGCATGGGGTAAACCTGGATGGACACAAAGCCATGTGTCCATGTCCTCTTCCAGAAAAGTCAGAATGCAGCATGGTAAGCACCCAGGCCCTGAGAGTTCTGCTCCAGTGATCCCTAAATTGAGGAAGAGAAAATGACTGCCATTCTGATGAATAAATATTATTTCTACTGAATTTTCCTACCCTGTTCCTCCTCCTGCTACCACAGGTAGCACCACAGATGTGGATGGTTTGCAGGTAAGGAAAGAGGTGATGGTCACAGCAAATGACAGAGCCAGACCTGAGCACAGCAACCACTGATAAACCCCTGCCAAACCCTTTCCCTTCTGAAACAGTATTCCTGTAATGGAAATAATTACCAAATATACAGACAAAACCTACTCCTGAATGAAATTTAAGCTTCAGCAGACCAGAGCACCATCAGGAAACGCCAAGTACAAGGGACTATCCCTTCATCCTGAATTCACACCATCTTCTGTTTCTGTTTCCTGTGCAAAGTTATCAATCACTCTCTCAGAAACTGCTGCCGGTGGGGGGGCTGTGCATCGAGAGTCGGATGCTCAGTGCCTTGGGACAGGCTTCACCTGACTCTGCAAAAATACCAGACAACTACCTTGTTTTGAGGGACCTCTCTGGATACACGGAGTATAATGCACAATATTGAGGACAAAACCCAGGAATTTTGTGGGGGACCTCAGGCAACAGCCAGAGTGATGCATATTACTGGTGGAGGAAAAAAAAAACGTTAATTTGGGAGGGAGCAGAGTGCAATACCCAGTATAATACTGGGGGGAGAAGCTGTGTGATTTTGTGGGAGACCTCTGGCAATACTCAAGGTGATGCATAATACTGAGGGAGAAAAAAAGCTCTGCGATTTTGGTGAGAATTGTTGGCAGTATTCAGCACAGCATTAAGACAAAAGAGAGAAAAGGTATGATTTTGTGGGGACCCTCTGGCAATGCACGGAACGATGCACAGTGCTAAAGGGGACGGAGAACCATATGATTTGGGGAGGGGGGGACGGACACCTCTGGCGATACACAGAATGATGCACACAAGACGGGAGGAGAGACGAGGGGGGACAGACACTGACACCCAACACGAAGCCCCGGCCCCCTGCAGCATGCACCGAGGGCGGCGTAATGACACAAGCAACTTAAAACTGATGCCGCTTGGATGAGCATGCAGAATCCGGAATTGCAAACGCCGAATTTCCTGGGCTCCATTACACACTTCTCTCCCTCAAAACTCCCCCCACACACACCCCCCCCTCCCTCCATCCAACTCCGCAGGCGAAGGGGCGGGCGCCGCCTCCCCTCTCCGCGGAGGTTGCGCGGTGGGGCGCAGGGCAGCGGGTTGCGGGTGCGTGAGCAACAGCGGGGACCCCGAGGAGCGCGCGCGCGCGCCCCCGCCCCACCGCCGCGACCGCTTTAAGGGCGGCGGGGGCGCGCCGCTGGGGCGCCCGGCGCGTCGCCGCCTCTCCTCGCCTCACCGCCGCGTTCCCTCTCCCTCCTCTCTCTCTCTCCCTCTCCCTCCCTCGCCCCGCTTTAAAGTCTCCGGCAGGATCCGGGCTCGCCCGCCACTTCCTGTACAGCAGGATGGAGCGCGCCGGGGCCCCGGCTGACCGCCGCCCGCCCGCCCGTGCGCGGAGGCGGCTCTGAGCGCCCCGTCCGCGGCATGCCGCGCTCTGCCCCACCGCCGCTGCCCGCCTGAGCCGCGCCGCCCCGCGCCCCGCCGCGCTGTGCTGTGCCGCGGGGGGTCCCCGCGCCCCGCCGCGGCGCCGTCTCTGTCCTCCCCCTGCCCCACCGTGGTGGGTTTTTTTTTTCCCCCGCTGAGGAGGCGACCAGGAGCTCCCCGCGTTCTCCCGCAGGAAGAGGGGTGCGGGGAGAAACTTATTTTCAACAAGTTTTTTTTTTTTTAATCTTTTTTTTGTGTGTGTGTGTGTGTGTCTTTTTTTTTTTTCCCTCTTCCTCCTGTGTATTAATTATTTTAGCCCCTTTCCCCTTTCGATGTGCGGCTTTGGACATGCGGAGGCTACTGCAACCGTGTTGGTGGATCTTTTTCTTGAAAATCACCAGCTCCGTGCTCCATGATGTGGTGTGCTTCCCCGGTGAGTGAGCGCGGCGATTGGGTTGGGGGGGGAACCGAGTGCCACACGTGTCCGCGACCCCCGTAGGGTGCCGGCGGGGCACCCCGCGAGTGCGGAGGATGCGCCAGGCAGCGCGGGGGCTCCCTGGCATGGGTGGCCCCCAGCGCTGGATTTCTACCAGTTCCGCGGCACCCTCCCGGCTACGGGCAACGGTGCCCACGAGTGGAGCCGTGTGCGGTGCATGGGCTCGGCTCCGCGCTTTCAGCGCGATGTCTTCTCTCTTCAGTGCACTGCAGCCCACGACGGCGTGGGGCGGGCGGAGGGGGTCCTTGTGCGCTGCCCTTCTTTTGCGGGTCTGCCTGGAGGGTTCCCTTTGTGCTGAGGGACTGCTGCCTGCCTTCCCGAAGGGAGCGTGACTCCGCGCTCCGATCTCTTGTTGCTGCAGTCCCCCTGCTTCCCCGCCAAAAACTTAGTTGTGCGCGGGTCTCTGCCCTCCCCACCCCACTCGTGTCCGCGGTGGATGTCTCGCCCTGCCGGCGCGCTGACCTTGGCAGGGCAGGGAAGCGCGGGGCTGCGCGCTTGCTCCGCACTCGGGTCTGGCTCTGTACAGCCGCTACCCCACACTCCGCGGAGAGTGACTGTGCGGACGGGGTGGGGGGACGACGACACCCAGCACCCACCCTGCTTTCCACACCCCCTCCTCGTACCCCATAATGCTTGTGCCTGTACATCGCTCCTCGTCCCCCACTGAAACGCAGCGACCGTGTATAATGAGTCCGTGTGGACCCTCTCCTCTCTCTCCGCACCCCGCGGTGAGACCCGCGTTTGTCCCCCGCCCCTGGCCCGTGTGGGGGGAACTCGCAGCACCCGCACGGGGCTCGGGCTCCCGCCGCCTCTGCAGTGCCCCGGGCCGCCGCTAGGGGCGCTCTCGCGCTGCCGGCGCCCCCGCGGGGCCGCGCGCCTTCCCTCCCCTCCCCTCCTCCTCCCGCCCCCCATTTCCCTTCCCTCCTGCTCCCCCCTTGTGCAGCGCCCCAGGCCGGGGGCTCTGTCGAGCCCGACCCCCCCCTGCTATGTGAGTGAATGCGGCTTGCCCCTCCCCCCCCCTTACCCGCCCCTTGCCTCCAAGTTCTCTATTTATTTACATTTTTTTCCCGGTCTTCTCCTCCCCCCCCCCCCCCCCCCCATCCCTCCTGGCAGAGGTTGTGACTGGGGGTTCAGGGGGTGCTGCGGTGGGGGTTGGTGTGCTGTGAGGGGCCTCGGGCAGGGCCAGCCCCCCCGCCACTGCCCCTTCTGGGGATTCCTAATGCAGCCCCAGGGCTCGTCTGAGTCCAGGTGGGCAAGTGTGAAAAAGAAGAATTAAGATCTGGAAGCTTTATAGAAACTTCCACTGAAGTTTATTTTTAATCTTTTCTTAAAATTAACTTTTTTTTTAACCCCAAACACGGAGAAAAGTGGTAGACTCGTCGTATCCCAGTCCTTCCAGCAGCTTCTCGCATGGTAAAATGATTTGAAGCAAAAAGAAAATAAGTTGGAGTGAGGTTTAATACCTCTGCAGCTCTGGAAAACACATTTATCTTCTTTGTATTGATTTTTTTTCTCAATTTCAGCCCTCAGAGTGAAGCCTTTCTCTCTGGTTCTGATATATATTGTACAGTAATTACATCTAGAAAGGAGGCTCTAGGAATGCTTCAGGAAAACAGGCTATGATGTAGGTTTAATATGACAGTATTGTACGACTTGCCGATTTAGATCAGTCGTCTATGAACCAGATAATACTTGCATTATGGTTTGAATATAAAGATGAATGCAAACAAAGAGTCGTAGGTCTATGGACGTTTGCCGTGTGTAGGTCAACTCTTCAACACTGAAGCCGTAAAACAGCTGTGTAATACTTGGGAATGTTTCAGGGTTGTTCACTGCTGAAGGTTTTCTTGGGAAGCATCTGTTTTCCTGAAGGACTTTTATGCATTTAGTTTTTGTGCAGAGCTACCATGTTAGACCTCAGCAACTTGCATACACTTTTGTGCCTTCTTCTGAAAAGGGGTAATATCTGGTGTGGCTGTGTGTGGCTGTCTGGTTTTTTGTGTGTTTGTGTGCAAGGGGTTGGTAAGTGCAGCATCGTGACAGCCAGGGACGCTCCAGACTCTGATCCGGTACATCAGAAATGCCCGAGGCAGGAAAGCTGCGGGGAGGATCTCAGTGGACTGTAACAGGACATTGGTGCTGACAACATCCAATGGCAAATCATCGGAATTTGTGTTGGTGGGGAATCCCGGCCAGATATTAACCGTTTAGTACCTTCTACAAGTGTTTTCGTACCTTTTTTGTAGCTTTTTCTAGGGAGGACTAGAGAACTGAGATATGTGTGTTATTTTCCAAGCGACTTCCTTCCTTCCATTTCATATCTAGCCCTCTTTAAATGAGAGACCACTATTTTCTCCCCTGCAAATCACTTCACTTTGTGAAGAAAAAGAAAGCCTCTTTTTTCTTTGTTCAGCAACTGCACCTGAACCACAAAGGAAATAAGTCCTTGCAGTATTTTTTTGTAGGAGCAATGTAATAGCTTTTCACTGTTTAAGTAGATATTTTTTGTTGCTGTTCCTTTGGTTGCAATAAGAAGAAGTAATTTCTTGCAAAAAAAAAGTGAGGATAAGGTTTTGCTCTTTCTGAAGTGCTTAGGGTATTTCTCACTGGCCTTGTCACTGGTAATTGGATTATTTAGTAAGTCAAACTAAGGCAAAGTAAGAGAGGCTGTTTCCATGGGGTCTGTTTACTCATTAATCTGAACTCACAGTACCAAAAAATCAGTAAGATGTAAATATTAACATTACTATAATACCTCTGCTACACAGTTTCTCAGTGCTTTGCCAAGAAATGATAAATATTTTTTGTGAAGGAAAAAGGACACATTTGTGCAGTTCTTAGCTGTTGCTGTGACAGTCCTGTCATCTAAGAAGTGACAATTGTTACCATTCTCTGAGGCTAGATACATAAAGGAAAGCAATTTTCTTAAATCTAGATTAGCTCTTTGGTAATAGATGAAATTATTGCTGATCTGGTACTGCATGTAAATGGATTTTGTAGTCTTTGTAGTTCTGAGTTGAGAGTTAATTTTGCATGTAACTGTCTTCTGCTTGAAGGAAAAAATATACTGGGACATTTCCCTATGAACTAATCAAATGCTACTTCGGGTATTTTTAAAGGTACAGGGAAGACTGAATTTTGTTTATGAAAAATATTACAGAGGAAGGTGTGTTGTGCACGTAGAGAAATACGGAGCGTACAGGAGAGGGCCCTCCAAGACTTTATTTGATCCCGTGGCTTTTATGAAGATGACACTTACATTTTAATTATCCCTTGTTTTCAGTGCCTTTTCAGTGCCTTAACATTATGGGAAGTTGTCCTTGCAGATAAAGAATGTCAAGTAAGCCTTCCCAGACTGGAAGAGCTGAGCTTGTTGGTATGCTTTTTGGGGGAACACTCCTGGGAGAGTTTTGCTCTCTGTTGTTAGGTTTACAGGACCTGATTTGTGGTTAACAGAGCCAGGACTCAGCTTTCAAAAGTCTTCAAGTAGTCATAGGACCTGTCTGCACTAGTAGCCAGAGTAAGAGGTTTCTGAAGTTGAGGAGGGAGGAATAAGCAACACAGAATGAAGAGATTTCAGTATATTAAAAAAACAAGCAAACAAAAACCAAAAAAACCCTCCACAATCTTAACTCCCTCTGTGATACTGGGGTGTCAGCAATGCCTACAAAGCTTGTGTTCAGGTTTCTACTTGGAAGAGTGAGGATGTTTTATGCCTGTGTATATTAGTTAGCATTTCTATCACTGCTCTTTCATTCCTCATTCCCTTTTTTTCTTCTTGGAAATGTGGACAAAAGGGGGTTTGATCCTATTCAGAAAATGGGTGTCTTGGTTAGAGCAGTGAGGAACTTCTATGGGTCTATCACAGAGATGTCGTGTCATTCACCTGTGCCTCCTGCACCCATGCTGGGAACCTCTGCTGAACAATTAGGTCTCACTTGGTACCATAAAAGTCATCCAGAAAAATGCCTATTGATTTCATAAGGGTGGTGGTTTCACTTCCAGTTTTGGGGTCTTTGCAGGGGCCAATGTTGTCTGAAGTTATGTATGTGCATTCAGCTGAAGCTGTACTGTTATCAAGTCACGGAAGTTTAATAGTTGGGGTTTGTTTCTAATTAGACAAAAGACAGATAACAGTGAGGACTCCATCCATCTTATGATCAGTGCTCAAGGACCAACATACTTCAGCGTTTTCTGAAATAAAATGTTATTAACGTAGACTCTAATTTAGATGTTCAAGTTTCATGGTTAAAGAAATTACTTCAAACTGTTAATCTTAGTCTTTAGAAAAAATGCTAATTTCTTGGTTGCTGCTTTTTTAGCAGCCAAATGAACATGTGGCATGATGTCCTCTGAAGCCTAAGGGTATAATAATAACACTCTACTTTAGCTAATATATAACTTTAATCTGAGAAATTATGAAAAAATGAGACTTTCTGTTTGCCTAAGTTACTGTGCTTCCATTTCTAAAGATGAGTTGCTCCTCTGTGTTGATGAAATCGTAATTATTTATGTTTACATGGCATGCTACTTAAATTTTAATTCCAAACAACAAGTTTTATGTATTTTATGAAATGGAATCTTGTAAGTAGAGACAAATGTTCTTAAAAGATATGGAGTCATTTGAGGATGCATCAAATAGTCACTTTATGGTTTTATATAGTTCCCTCTCTGAGGGCTGCTTGCTGCTTCAGGTGCCTAAGTATCTTCACAAATATTTCCCTTCTCCATGAGCTAAACTCTCGTCATTGTTTCTTCCAAGCAAAAGCTGTGGACCTGCATCTTTTTGCACCATGTTGAGAGGAATGTGACATTATCAATTGCCAGAGTTACTCCCAGAAAGAATTGGCCTGGATCAGTTTTGTAGAGACATGCAGAGGTTGGAAGAGAAGCAGAGAAGGAAAATATAAATTAATCCACTTTCATACTAAGCAGAAGAACTTGGGCATGGCCAGCTGGAGAATAAAAAGTTTTTACGTTTTTATGTCAGTAAACCTTTAGAGAAAAAAAAATATTGAAAATGATCTTTAATTGCTCAATGATCCTGTGGTAGTGCTGGTGGTCATGTTATCTGTGTTGCAGGCTACAGATACCCATCTACATTACTTGCCCCAGGGCAAGTCAAACTGGCTTTTTTTCTTTTAATGCTTCTAACACATGGCATGACTCTACAAAGTGATCTTGCCCCACTTCAGCTGTCGTATTTATAGCCTAAGCAGAGGTTCTTCCCACTCAGAAAGTGAACAGATGAATGAAGGTGTAGATTGCAAGCACAGCAGTGGAGACACTGAGGTACACCATGGGTATTGCTGTTCCTGTGTAGTATTTCCTTTTCTCTGATTGTCAGCAGTATTAATGGGAAGCTGAGTGAAACATTGCTGGGGAATAAATTCTCCAGCTGACTGGAGGAGGGAGGAGGACACAGGGCAGTAAGGAGGCCAAGAAGTATGTGCAGTCACTGTAAGATAGGGGTTTTATTACACTGAATGAGCTCACCTCATGGCAATTTGAATTAGTCTTCAGGTGAACTATGGTTAAAGTAAAATCAGGTAGTACATGGCCTTGGGTTTTTTTTTTCATGTGGTTTTATTATGCATCTCTAAGTTTGCTTGGGAGTTCAAGTACTAGTGCTTTTAAGTATCAAGTCATTTGCATAATGATGAACCATTTTCTAGAACTTAAAACTTGACCACATAGTGCACCTGCCAGCCATACTGACACATAAAATCCCAATTGATGTGGGTGTTGCAGGTTTTTTTATGCATAAATGCTGCACTGATGCCTGAATGTGTTTATCCAGTGCCAGTGCCTGCTTTGAGAGACTTTGCATTCATGGCATGGAGGCCTTCCTGAAGAAAATCTAGGTGTTTTGAGACTTGCATGCTTAGGACAGCTGCTCCAAAAAATCCTTTTCTCTGCTTGCAGATACATAATGAATGAAACGTTGAACTCTGAAGAGCTGCATTGATATCCAGGAGCAAAATGTGGGATGTTATTTGGTCTTGTGGCAGCTGTTTTGTTCCCTTTTTTTTGTAATAAAATGTGCCTGTCTTCCTGACAGAGTACTGTTGAAGTTCTTGTGTTGGGAGTCTGTTTATCCTGCTGACAGTAAAGGAAAGCTTTTTGGTAACTCCTCACAAGCAAAGTGGGCAGTTGTTCAGTTTTCATACCCTTCACTCTTTCCATTTTCTGTCCTTGCAGGAGGCTTGCAAGAGACATACAAAATGCAATAGTACTTTAATCAAAGTATTAAGCCCTTTCCTTACTACTATAAGCATTATAAAAGCATTTGAATTGTTGTTTTTGAAGCAGTCTGGAGTCTTAGACCTGGAATTCCTCGGTCACTTTGTCAGACTTGTAAAGCAGCACTGGTTGACCCAGAGTGGAAGGGGACTTCACTGTAACAAGTGTTAAACACTGAGCAGGATGTGAAGGTAAAATCACTTGTGCCAATGTACTGGGTAAGCCAGTTTTTACTGCAGAGGTAAACAGAAACAATTCTGTCCTGACCCTTGGTGATCCTAAGCAACTTTATTTTCTTTGGGACTCATTCTTCATCTTTAAAGCAAAGGTATCTGTGAAATAAGCCCTGCACCCTGCAGGACCAGTCAGTGCCTGTCTTTGTGTTAATTAAATGCTCTCCTGTTAATTTATATTTACTTTTTACAAGTAAGTCTTGGTGAAGAGGGATTTTTTAGAGCAAGTTTAATGTTACCTGGTTTGTTTGTTTATATTTGTTTTTTTGTTTTGTGTTTGTTTTTTTCTTTTTTTTATGGGTGGATGTTTATATAAGCCTCAGGTTTAGTGGATCTTAGCATGAGACTGTTGTGTCCACTTTTATCTCCCCCACCCACCCTGTGGAAACTCCAAGTTGAGACTATAAAGATATCTAGTACCTTTCCAATAATGAAGTACAGATCCATGTTGCTATCACAAGTGAGTTTAAGGATTAAATTTTCAATAGACTTTCACTGGTATTTTGATTCCTAAGGTGCTCTCAGACTTCTGGAGATTATGGTATAGATTTACTGCAGTCAAAGTAGAAATAAGTGTGCATCATGACTGTCTCCTAAACATTGCCTCCATTTAGTAGGAGGCAGAACCAGTCAATTTTCTTCATGTTGGCCTCCAAGCTATGTCTAACTGGTTCACTTAATATTCTTGTAGTGCAGTAACTTGTGTGTTCTGTATTTAAATACATGCTTAAAATACAACTGAAATTTGCCTGTTGACAGCAGTTGCATCATATTTTAATTGGTGAGACTTGCTAATGGAGTGTTCAAGTTCTTAAATTAGTTGTTTATTTTTCCTTTCTTCTTTGCTCAAGGGTTTTGCATCAGATTATATGACTTCTGTATAACTGTTTGTGTTCCAAAGCAACACCTTTGTGCAGTTTTTAGCTATTTAAGTAAGTGTTAAAAGTATGGGCTCAGTGGCAGCAGCTTCAGAAACTGACTTGTAAGATTTTCTTACTACATTGTTTATGGACTGTAAAGTGCTTCTGTTTTGTTTACTGTGAATTAATTCATCGTTATTCTTGTAAACCTGAGGCATGAAGGGTGCAAGTTTGTAATGCTTTATCTTGGCACAATGGCAGGTCCTCAGCTGCTGCAAATTGTCATCAGAAGGGAAGTTTCTGTTTCTGTGGCAGCTTTCATCAGGTGATGATTGGCACCATAACCCTCACCATGACATTGTTCTCAAAAACTACTGTGCATGTGCTTTTCAATATTTTCATAGGCTGGCTTTAGGGTAAGGGTGCACAGTTTTGGTACTGTCTTGATGCTTCTTGGAGGGTTTTTCTTTTACTGGGTGATGAAATGCAAATCCATCTCTGTATGATTCTGCTTGCTTTGAAGCAGAGGAGTCTAGTCCTTCCATTATAATTGTGACTTTCTAGAAGGATGCTTGTCATGTGTAAGTGTCCTTGGAATTGTTCTGTTGGGTTGTACCTGGGTTTTTTTGACCAAAGCTCTGGCTGTCGCAAAAGTATTTGTGAGGTTTTAGGTCTGTTTTTTTTGTTGTTGTTTGGTTTTGTTTGTTTTAATAAATTGTTTGCCCACTTTGTAAGTGATACCCAACTTGTTTTCCTTGAGCAAATTAGCTACCAGACTAAGTAAACTACAAAAAACGTTCTTGGTTCAATTATCTTCTGCAGCTCTGAAGTTCATACTGCAAATGTTGAGCCACTTTAACAACACCCTTGTATCTGTTTCACTTTTCTTCAGTAGTTTAGAGATAACTCGTATTTTGTTACTGTGAAGGTACTTGCACATTACAATAAAGCCACATCCTAATGTCCTGATTAACTCAGTGACCTGAACTCTATAAGCCCTTTGATACCAGATTCTATCCAGTCCTTGAATAATTTTTGTAGCAATCTTTTTTTTTTCTTCAGTTTTTTCTCAACTAATTTTCAGAAAGGTGCACACCAAAACCAAACACTGGTCTTATTCATATTATACGTTTATGATGCTATTGCCCTTTCTGTTTGTTGAAGGATTTTCAGTGGCCTATTTTTCTACCACAGCAAGGAAGCTGGTGTTGAATGTTTACCTGGTATGACTGCTGGATTGTTCAGCACTGACTCCAGTAACAAAATAGTTCAGTGAATGTGGCCTGGATCACAAATTTTTAGGGTTTTTAACTGTATTACAATAGTTTTCAAATGTTGGTTTTTTTTGTTTGCTTTAACATGAATTGAGTACAGCTATCATGGTAATTTTTGCAATAGAAAGAAAGGCAAGCCTCTTGGTCCTCTGCATCCTTAGTGTCTTAGAAGCATCTTTTGTTCTGATTTTGTTTGTTTTTGTAGCCCAACTGTGTTTAAAGGAGCAGCAGTCAGTGCATTTTATAATAGTCCAGGTGCTTGTTGTGGAGTTATTTAAATGGATATCTTAGAGTTTGGCTTCTCTAAAGCATTGTAAACTGAAAGCTCCAGAACAGGACTGTGCCCTGGTCCTGGTTATCACCCTTGTGGGGTAATAGTGGTGTGGCTAACAGCTGGGCTTCACTGGAAGCTTGGAGGGGGGAGGAGAGGGTTATAAATTGGATATAACCCCAAGGAGGCAATAGAATTCTTAGAAATGTGTTGGGTTTTTTCCTCATCCATTACCCCACTCCATATGAGTTACTCCTGCTGTTGTTTTTGGGAAAAAGTGTTTCTTGTAGCATCCTCATTTTCTTCTGCTGCTGGATATGGGTGATGGGGCCTGCGTATTGAGCTAGTTGCAAGAATTTAGAACTTCTGCTCTGTTGCTGTGGCCCTCTTTCTACCAAGGTGGCCTCCCTTGGATGCTTTTAGCTTTCCAGCCTAAATGTGTTTATTTTCATCAAACTTGCACCATGTACCAAATAATGAAAAAACAATCCCTTCTGCCCCTGATATTATCTGATCTGGGAAGAGGCATCTGTGAGGGTTGGTAAGGAGCCTTTGTCTAAAGTAGAAGGGCAGTCCAGTCTGCCAAATGTGAGAGCCTTCAACAAAAAAACCACAGAGAAAACTTTATCCATACCTACCAACTAATATTGGATCAGGTTCTGGCATGTTGAAAGCATCATAAACTTAATCATGCTTGATCGATACCGATACTTCTGGTGTGCTGCAGGAGGACAGAGAGCAGAATGAAGCAGGCAGGCCTGGCAGCAAGTGCTGCCTGGAGAGCTGGCAGGAGTGACCAGGCAGCCTGCCAGGAAGGTTTTAACTAGCACTTAAAGTGATGGACGAGATGGCCATCACCAGAAGTCCCTTCCAGCATTGCTCTGTGCATCCTCTCACTGTGCACCCTACGCACGGGGTTGCCCCTGCTCTGTGCCCATCTGTGCCCTGGAGACTAGAGGAGTCAAGAGAATCTGCAGCTGCTGCTACTGCCCAGGAGGGATTCGTGGTCAAGGAGCCTCCTCTGATCCCCGGGAGGGGAGGGTCATGCCCAGTGTTGTTACTTGTTAGAGGGAGAAGCCTGGAAGTCATGGTAATACAAATGTATTTCAATTTGTAACCTGGCCTCCTCTATGAAGATGGGACTGCTTCTGGTCTCTTGCACACGTGCATCACTGGGGGAAACATGCTGATAGTACTTAACATTTAATTGCTTCTCTTGATTTTATTTGTAAATTAGAATCTAGAGGGCCTGTAAGAAAAAAACCAGAAACAAAAACCAACAAAAACCACAATAAAACAGTAGAGTGTAATTAGACAGAATTTTAGAGTAACTAAAAAAAGGAAAAGGTTCAAAGCTTTCCAGTTTTGGAGATGAGACAAATGCAGTCTTACTTATTGATCTGTGCATATGAAATCATATTTTAAATACTGTCTAAACTGAAGGTCGTCTCTATACTAGACTGCTTAAGAATCTATCTTATCACATCTTGTACTCATTTATAGTTCTTTCCATTTCTGGCTTTGTTGGAGAGACAGCTAGTGTTTCACCCTAAATTAAAATCAATAAGAAGCAATTTTGCTTGTTTTTTAACTACTAGAGCAGGCTTTTTTATTGTTTTTATTTTTCTGTTTTTTTAAAAGCCTCTGTATATTCAACTATGTCACTTGGTTCTTTCCATCAAGCTAATTGCCAGACCTCATTAATTCCTAATTTTTGCATATGTAGGAATCAATTTATTTTCCAGTGTACCTAACAAAATGTCAAATATGATTTAAAAATAAATGTTTATTTTAAGCCATCACTGACAAATGCAGCGAAGAATACTTGGCAGTTAAAAGTAGTTTAAAGCCATCTTGAGGGAGGGGAAGCGTATGCTTGGGGTCTGTGGTGAATGCTGTTGACCCAGGAGTCCTGCACTGGCAGGGGTAGCACATAATTCCCTGGAACATTTGGACAACATTCTGTAGGGATGAGTTCCAGTGTTAAAAAACATCATTTGGGTCTCTATGCCTTCAGTCCCTGGCTTGGATGTATCTGCATCACACCAATTCGTGTAGGAAGCTGTTGTCATGTTGTCAGCTGGCTTTTACCACATAGCCAGCGTATTGCCAGAAATAATAATTAACCTGGGTCAAATTCAACATGGAATTCAGACTGAAGCGGTGTTGGTATTTCCTAGATAAGGCAGTGGTGAACCCTAGCATAATTTAGAATAAATATCTGAAGGTTATGCTCTGATAAAGGGTCCAAAATGGGATGAGTTGCTGCTCTGGTTGGCTGATCTTAGGCTGTAGGAAATCTCTGTAGTTTGCAACAGAAGCTGCCCAAATGGACAGAGATGGCAACATGACTGTGTAATGGTTGTCCTCTGTGTTTACAACGTTTATGAAGGTTCATTTTTCACTGGCATTGCTGTCATTAATGTAGGTATCAGGTTGGAAGAAACAATTTTTGTTTTAATAAACAACGTTTTCGGAAAGAACAGACCAGATGCTGTGGTGGGGAGTCTGACTCCTGTGTGGAAGCTGTTGTTGAAGTGTTTGCTCTACCTCTTCTGGGTGAAGTTTGGCATCTAGCAAGGTTGGGGTAGTGTCTGTATGGGCATTCTGTCTTCTGCATCTTGTTTTAAGTTGTGCAAATTCAAGCTTTAATCCCTGGAAAAGTCAATGTCAGTATTTTTCTCAGGTGGTTCTTTAGGTTGCTGTGGTCATGCCCAATGCTTTGCATAAATTTCTGAAATGTGTAAGAATTCCTGGAATTCTTAATTCTGAATACAAGAACCTCTTGTATGATCTAAGTCTCATTTCCCATTTTTCTGCCTTTGAAGATCCTGTGTGTTAGGAGCTACCTGTTACTGTAATCTCTTGGGTTCAGTTTTCTCTTGCCTTTTGTTTTGCTTCCATTTGCTTTGATTCGGATATATCAATGAATCAAGGAAGAAGAGGGTAAACCAAAGGCAAAAAGAAGCAGATCTGGCTACCCTGGTAATCAAAGCAGAATTCTGTTCCCATAAATAAACTGCTATAAGTGTTTTGTTGGAACAAAATGTAATTAATAACAAGATGACACTGATGAAGAGCACATTTCCTTCATCTGTGAAAGTGACTTGAGATGTCTGTGAACTGCTTGAATTTCATATCAAAAGAGCAAGCCATCTATTTTTCCCTAATTATTTAAAATCACACAGGAATTTATGTCTATATGTCAAGAAGCCAGCTGTGTTTAAAAATGTATGAGCAGACCTGGTACACAGTGTTCCAGGAGTGGAAGGTAAAAATGACTTGTCCATAGGCTGGTGACACTAAGTGGATCCCAAGCCACAGTTCAATGCAAGGGGTAATATATTGCAGCCTAAACAGATTCCCTGTCAAAAAGGTAATTAATACCTCATGTCAAACACTATCTGCATACAGTGCTTTCTCTATGCCATATTATTAAGCAGTGTGACCATTTCTCTTTCAACAATTAGCTTTCAAGGTGAAAAACCAACTTAGGAAGAAAATTAACTTTTTTTTTCTTTTTTTTTTTCATTGGATCTGAGGAGTCCAATAGTTTTGCAGTAATCTGATTATGGCTTCATGCTTTACAGTTTTGAGTGCTATCTTGATCAATGACTCTTCATTTCTGTAGTTAGAGATTGCATTCCTGTATTTGCTTCTGTACCTGGGAGACATCATCAGGCAGTTTGGGTTCAGACTGTGTCTGCAGAGCCAGCAGAGGCTTCTAAGGTGCACACTGTCACTGGATAGCAACTCTAGCTTGTCTCGTTTGCACTCAATTAGTAAAAAGTTCACTTGCTAAATAATTCTGTTCTGATCTTCAGTTTTTAATTTACCTGCCAGTTGTGCTTCTGTTGAACTGAGCCTATGAGCACCTGCTGTAATAAAGCAGTGCTCTTTTTCTTAGCCAAACCAGATGTTTCTAAACTGCATATGCTGAGTATGAGAGACAAGGCTTAGAGTTTGATTTCCCTTTTGGTTTCTATTTGTTAAATAGAGGCTATCCTGGAGTTTGCTACATTTGGTTGGAAATCATGCTGAAGCACATGGGCCTTACTAAGAGTACTCTTTCTTGATGATCTGGAAATAAAACCCATCATTTTGGTGAGCACTGTTTATCACTGACTGTCTGGACCATGCAATACTGAGGTTAAAGGCAGCTGGAACAATCTTCCAGACATCAGGACCTACTTCTCAGCCATTTTGCATCTTGCCCTTGTAAGGAAGATGTTCTGGTGCTCTAGGATCAGTCTTCTACTCTGCCTGGTCTGTTGAGCACTTCTGCTCAACAATTTTGCCTTCAAGGTGCTATGTGTTGATAAATAAATTTATTTATATGTGTATACTACTGCTTTTAAAACCTGGCATAATAATAGTTAAGCTTAGGACTTACATACCTGAGTAGATTTCTTCCATTAGTGAAGCAGTTAGTAGGTGGATTAGAACAAATATTCAGGAGATGTTGTTGCAGTAGAGTAGAACCGACTTAACTTTGGGGCTTTATGGTGTGTGTCTGACTCTGTGCTTACAGACAAAACTGTGAAATGAGATTTTGTGGGAGAATAATCTTGTTCAGAGAACAGATGAGGCTACTTTGTAGGGCAGGAAGTCAGATAGCCTTTGTAATTCCTTTGGCTGAAGTGTGTTTAGCAAATACTTTTTTGTAATCTTTGAAGGCAGAGGTCTGTGTATGCATAAAAAACCCTGATAGCATCTGCTAATTTTGCATTAGAGTTGAAGTAGTATGGAGAAAGGCTGTATTACTTAGTAACTGGTAATTAGGTATTGAGGGCTAATGGTTTTGGTCTGGAAAAAACCCCTTCCTGTTCAGTCTGGTTGAGATTTCCACCTTGAATGTGATGGCACAACATCAGATGAAATCTGACTGGTGAGTGATTTCTTGCAATGTTGACAAGAAAAAAACTATCTACTACCGGATACATTGATAGAGGACAATAATACTTTGTTGCAGTTTCTTCCCTCATAAGCTACAGTGGCATTGATGTTTTATTTACATGTTGCTTCATCAGTTGGGGCACTTTGTGTGGTGGAGGGGAAACGTGTAGAGATTGCTTGTTTTCAAACACTAATGCCTATAGACTCTTCTCTTTTCTTCTCTTTTCTTCTCCTCTTTTCTTCTCCTCTTTTCTTCTCCTCTTTTCTTCTCCTCTTTTCTTCTCCTCTTTTCTTCTCCTCTTTTCTTCTCCTCTTTTTCTCCTCTTTCTTCTCCTCTTTTCTTCTCCTCTTTTCTTCTCCTCTTTCTTCTCCTCTTTTCTTCTCCTCTTTTCTTCTCTCTTTTCTTCTCTCTTTTCTTCTCCTCTTTTCTTCCTCTTCTTCTCCTCTTTTCTTCTCCTCTTTTCTTCTCCTCTTTCTTCTCCCTTTCTCTCTCTTTCTTCTCCTCTTTTCTTCTCCTCTTTTCTTCTCCTCTTTTCTTCTCCTCTTTTCTTCTCCTCTTTTCTCTCCTCTTTTCTTCTCCTCTTTTCTTCTCCTCTTTTCTTCTCTCTTTTCTTTCTCCTCTTTTCTCTCCTCTTTTCTTCTCCTCTTTTCTTCTCCTCTTTCTTCTCCTCTTTTCTTCTCCTCTTTTCTTCTCCTCTTTTCTTCTCCTCTTTTCTTCTCCTCTTTCTTCTCCTCTTTTCTTCTCCTCTTTTCTTCTCCTCTTTTCTTCTCCTCTTTTCTTCTCCTCTTTCTTCTCCTCTTTTCTTTTTCTGTTCTTCTTCATCTTTCTTTTCTTTTCTTTTCTTTTCTTTCTTTTCTTTTCTTTTCTTTTCTTTTCTTTTCTTTTCTTTTCTTTTCTTTTCTTTTGTTTTGTTGAAGAAAACGAGTGAGCTATTTGTACAATTATGTTTGCAGTCAGATTGCTCCTTTCTCCTGTGCTCTATTTTGCCAACTATGTATTTTCTTTAGTTTTTTGAGAGACTGAAAAAGCAATAAGAACAGTGACGACAGAATCTGTTGAAAATACATATTGGTGTTCTAACATTGGCTTAATTTTAGCATTTATTTTAACATTAAACTTTAGCTATGCTTTTTATTTGCCACTTCTTCCCCAGTTCAGCTGTTCTCTGTGCTATGTCTGGAGTGTTAGTGAAGCCCAGAATTCTCACCTTGCAACACGTGAGAATTCTGCAAGTGACAATTACAAGGAAATGCCACGATGTGATTTACCAGATCATTGGTGATTTGCCCAAGGCATAGAATAATTGAAAATAATTTTGAGAAAACGAAATCCCACCCTAATTCTGCTGGGCTGTATATTATAGAATCTTAAACTTGGTAGTTTCTAGTGACCTGGCTTGAACCTGGCTTTGAAGAAATGTAGACTTTTAAGAGCTATAGGTTGTATTGCCCCTAAAGACCTCGATGTCTCTTGATGTTCCAGTATCCCTGAGATGGGCACCAGTGGACTGGGCTGTAGCTATTTTTGAAATGACAAAGCTGGACAGACATGCTAAAAATACCTTCTGAGGTTGGCTTGTGTGCAACCAGCACTCTCAGATGACAGCCTGCATTTTCATCACTTCCAGGATGCTGAGCCAGGTTGAATTGCTTCTAGCTTTTGTTACTGGAGTTGGATCTGATAGGTCCAGAAAAGTGGAGTCTGATCTCCTGCCTTCCTCGTGCTGCAGGCAGCATGAACACATTGCACCTGTGCCTGGCAAACTGAATTCCTGCGATCTCCTTAGACCAAAGTCACTCCTGATTGAGAAGCACTTAAATGTGATTGACTTGAAGAGTTTGGACGATGTTCATCAGCATGTACCCATACACACAGTCTGTCCTGGCTCCTTATGTTCCTGTGTTCTTGTGTGATGCTTTAAAAATTACAGTGAAAGGACACACGAGGAAAGGCATTCAGTTGTTTCCTCATGGTGACATGGACTATTTTGGTCGGAGAAACTTTGAGATTCCTCATTGCTCATTCCCAGCTGACTGTGTGTGAGTGGCTTGAGGGTTCTGGTTTGGTTTGTGTGAATAACTGATCGTGTGTGTTTGGATGAGCAGCTCTGGGAGCGTGGCTGTGATTTCTCCTTCCTAGGCTCTGGCTCAGCAGGGTGCTGGCAAAGTTACTGATGGTGCTTTCAGCACTTGCTGCACAAGAGCAAGCAGTTGCATGCCTAGGCATATACAGTCCAGGCTGACTGAACCAGCTTGCTGGAGCCAGGATGGCTTCTCTCACTGTTGTGGCAAAGGAGAAAGTGAACTCATGTGCTGCAGTTTGTTCATCTCAGCTGAATTTAGGTATCAAATGGCAAGGCTTCCTCCTGCTTTAATTGCTGTGGAGATAGAGAGCAAGAAAGCAGCCCAGCTGAGCACTTTTCTGATGGAGAGTTCAGGATGTTGGTGCATTGCCATGCTGTCAGTTGGGTCAGGCTGCCAGAAAACCTTCTTGGCCTCAGAGTTCCACATGCAGGTATCAGCCTAGCTGATTACTCTCCTTGGGAATGAAGACAAGGAGAAGTGTATGTTGCACAGCAAAAAAATTACCTGTTTGAGTGGATCCAAGATGCTTGTGAGGATTCTGTGGTATCTGTGTGGGCACTGTTCATCAGGCAGGGAGACATCCTTAAGAGTCCTAATGTCTGAAAATGCTGCGTATGAGTACCTTGACAGTGAGGAAGAGCTGGTGTATATTCTCCAGAGAAATTACCTTTTCCTTTAATGGCTTGGTTTTCTTTTGGATTCACCTGTCCATCCTACACTACCCTGCACTTCAGAAAGGAAGAAGTCTTTCCTCAGTGTGATCTAAATTTCTCTGACCTAGAGGATGTAACAGCTACACCTTTATCCTTTATGCTTCTGCAAGGCCAGATTCAGGATTAATCTGGCTTGCTCTTGAGCTTTGTAATTATGATCAGTCAGTGTTGGTACTAAGCTGGTGGGATCTTTCAAAGAGGGCAAATAGGTCTTTCAGTTTCTCTTTAATCAGATTGCTCTCTTCTGAGAGAGGCTTGGAGTTGGTAAACTGATGTGCAGTGGCTGAGGCAGATGAAAAATTATACATCCACTAATTAGTCAACAGTTTCTGAAAAAGCAATTCTTTTTGGCATGTAAAATAAATTGTCTCTGGGTGATGATATTGGTTTGTTGTTGATTATGCAACACTGTCTTTGCAAACCTTAGTTTTCATTTTAAAAGACATTATAGTCTTGAATATTTGGGCATTCATAATCCCCCTGGGTTCAGCAACTGATTGGAATGAATTATCTCACAGTGCTGTCACAATTAAGAGCAGCATGGTCAGGTGGAAGGGTTTGTCTGTTCCATAGATTGAAGAGATATGCTCAGTGAAACATCCTCCCAAGGTTAAACTATCTAATTAAATCTCCTCCAATTACAATGTTGGATAGTAAGGTGGGGGGTTTTTTTGGTGGGGTTTTTTTTTGGTTGGTTGGTTTGTGTTTTTTTCTTTTTTAAATGTGGATAAGAGTTAGCAGATGACAAGTGACATAATTGGAGAGGGAGAGAGAGACTTCATACATGCTTGCTCCTAAAAGAGTGAGAGGGATATGGAGATGATGATGATGCCAGGGATCTGCCTTTGGACATTTTACTGCTTTCTCTTTGCTTTAATCTCAAGCAGCCTTTGCAGGTTGGGAGAGAAAGAAAGAAAGAAAGAGTATGAAAGAAAGAAAGAGAAAGAAAGAAACAAACAAGGGATGGTATTTGTGTAGAAGCTTCCTGTGACTTCTCTCAGGTGTGCTATGTGGGGCTTGATGCTATTCAGCCTTTTTGTAAGGAAAGGTAAAAAATCCAACCCTTGGGATGTAGAAATAATCTATTTTTTGCTCTTAGAGAAGAACATATTAGCTGGTGAGTTGAATTGACATATTCCTTTGTTATAGTAAAAACGTTATAGCAGCTTAAATGAAAATTACACTCATAGCAATAGAATGCACACTGTTTAAATTAGATAAGGAGATCATGACAGAAGATCACTGCATAAAGGGGGTTTTAAGCTAGCCAGTGAAATAAATGTGTTACTTCAAACTGTCTTGCCAGAATTTATTAATAAAACACAATGAGGTTTTCAAAATACAATGAAGACCTCTTTCTTTGACTGTTACAGTGTAATTTTGTAATTGTGTTTATATAATTTGACTTCAAGATGCATCCTTTAATTTGGTAAACTGCAGATCTTGCTCCAACTTAGTGCATTTGTCTTGTCTCGTATCAATGCATCTAATCATATCATAAATATATACTCAGTTTAAAGCCATTGCACTGCCCTCTGGACCTTGAGAAATTAATCTTCCAGTCTGTAATGATCATCTCTGGATGGATCTTATCAGTGAAGCAGTTGGCCACCTTTGCTTGCTTTCCTTGCTAAGTATACAGAGCTGATTGCTGTTCTGAATAACAGCATTTTGCTATCACACAGCTGAAGAAAACTTACTGTATGATGCCTTAATTTTCCCAGCTGCAGGATGCCCTCTTTTGGCAGGGAAGCCAGAACACAGCACACACAGGCATCCTCTTGTCAGGAACTGGGGATCCTCACTGAGAAAATCTCCCAGCATTGTGCAAGTGCAGAACTGTTTCAGCTGGTCCTTCACTGCCAGGGAGTTTCCTGCTGGAACGGGACAGAAGGGTGGCTGTGGGCAAGGAAGAGATTAGTGTTGGTAGGATGTATATGTAATTATGAATACATTATGTTAATGTATTCATTACACTTTCTCATTAAATGGATTTTAAACTCATTAAGTTTTCTCAGTACAAAAGAGGTGCTGAAACCTCTAAACAGACTTGGAAAAAAGCTACTATTTTAGTGTTACTTTGTTGCAGGACTCCTTTGAAAAAACCAAAATGTGGGCAAAGAATTTATATTTTAAGGCATTAATACTGAGTATTGAGTCTGTTCACCTAGAGAATTTGATGAGATTGCTCTTGGCTGATGAAGCAGGGAGAAAATCTGGAATGAAAGCTCAAAACCCTTCAGAGGGGGTAACAACTAAGTCCTCAAGAGATGCCTGTGGGAGGGTTAGAGGGCAGAGTCATGTTGAAGAGTCAAGTCACTGGAACTCTAGGCATAAATAAAGGTGATTTAAAGATGGGTTTTCATTGTGCTGCAGTAGTTTCTCCATTGTTTTTATCCAGTAGGGCCTGAAGAAATGGCTGTTCATTGGAAATGTAGTGTCTTTAAATCTTAAAATTGCACAGAATTGACAAAACATACTTAAGAAGAATACCTCTTCACCTGTGTGATGATTTTTAAATAGATGGTATGAGCCTTGAAAAGAAGTTGCATCATTTACAACTTATTTCTGTGTCCTTGGATTGAAGTATTATGTATAGAGTTGAGAGCAGAAGATGTTGAGTGAAGTTATACAAGCTTAATAAAAATAAACCTACACATGACTTTGCATAAAGGAGGGGGGGGAGAAATCAAAGGACTAACAAGTCTGCATAGATAACATTTGAATTGTTAATTCATATTGCACTTCATTGCAAGGATGTAATTTTTAATTAAGAATAAAATGTGGTAGATATTTTAAATGGGAAATGATTATAATTGCAGATGGAAATTGAGGTAATGAGAACTGGTTTAATTAATTGTTAAAATGTAACATTTTTTCTTTTATTTTTTGATTATAAGCTTGTGGTCCGTGGACATGACATTTATTCTGTAGAAGTGTGTAGTTAAACCTACAGTAATTAAGGCATGAAATGTTGGCAGCAAACACAGTTTTAGTCTGAGTTGTACCAGTTACTTGAAGGGGTCTGCATGGATGGACTTCTGAGCATCTTTGGTAGACAGACTTTGCAGGACTGGGGTGAAATTGTGGTGTAAAAACTATATTCTAAAAATGTCCTTTTGGAAGCATGATTCTTCCACTGCCAGTTTCACAGATGTTGGGGATACTTCACTGCAGAGAAATGAGGTGGTGTTTTTACCAAATGACCATTACATCAATGAATATGAAAATATTGAATTGAGCTGAATTTAGCTTTGCAAGATTTTGTTGATCTGTTGTGCTCTGTGGTTTACCAGTGTGGTCTGTCAGGAAGCTGTGGGCAGCTCTTCATCGTGCTGAGCAGATCTGTGCCTGCAGAGGAGGGAAGGAGAAACCAGGGAGTGCAGCTTCTATCATCAAATAAGTTGGAGGTGTGGGGCTCCTATAGAACCAGGGCAATATGTCCAGCAAAAGTCTGCTAGGGAAGGAGATAGTGATACTGGAGGAAAGAAACTCCAGGTCTGTGCCAAAGTGGCCCTGCTGTTTTTCTGTGCCCCAAGGGTATTTTGGATACAGCCTGTTCTGACATCTGTTTGATGCTGCCACTGTTGGAGAAGGTCCTTTGGACCTGTGTACAGCACTGGAGTAAAGGCCACAGTTGGGCTCTCTGTGGGGTTTGAGACTTAGCTGTGAGGTGCCACTTAAATTCTCAGTATGCACTGCATAATTTTTTTCTGTTAAACTTTGCCAAGTTCTCCTAAGATTGACAACCTTGTGTTTAGGGAAACGCAACATGAAAACCTACAAAGCATTTCCTGTTCTGATAGCTGTGACACCTGAGGTAAACAGAAATATTTGTGTAGAATTCTCAGACTAGAGGGTACTTCTGCCATTTGAAAGCTTGGTAAACTTATTTACCAAGCTTAAAGCTCTGCATCCAGAAAGGATTTTGAAGTGAACAGAATTAGTGTTGCCACTTAAATTAAGAACCATGTATGAAGTCTCTGTCATCTCTAGCTGCAGAGGGACTTGGAGAGAACTTCAATTAGCACTAATTGGAGTTGCATCTGAATCTTCCGTCTGTTGGTGGAAGAATGGACTCTCAAAGTGATTGGCAGGAGCTACCTGCCTGCTCCCCTTTCCTAAAGAGCTGCTCTGTTGCATTGCAGCTCATCACAAATGGAATGAGTGTTTACCAGAAGCAACCAACCTGAGTTATCCGTGCAGCACAGATGCTTAAGTTTAATGCAAGTTACACAGTATGCTGGCTACTTGTATCTGTAATAAAGATGCACCGCATTTTTTTTTTCAGGAAAGTCCAGAGTTTTGATTCCTGCAGATTTTATTGCTCTGTGATGGTCCACAGAATGGTTGGAAAAGGTTTGGCATACCAATGAGTTGTCTAACCTTTTCAGTATGTGTGAGGTTTTTTTTCAGTTTGGATTTTTGCCTTGCCATTTGGAAAGCAGCTCATCACCTGAAATCTAGCTTAAGTTACCCATGTCGATCATGGGTAAAAAACTTACCAAAGTAGATAAAAACTGTACATGCAGAAAGATGCATGTTTACTTGGATTTCTTTGCCCCTTGGTAAATAAAATAGAAACCTAGGAAGTAAACCAATATTCAGTAAAATGATAAAAGAATTGACAACACAGCGGGTTTTTCTTCCTCTGAAGTATGCAAGCAGAGATATGAAGTATAGTAATGTCACTAGGGTAATATACAGCTGATAGCAGTGTGTTCATTTGCATTTCTTCCCCTTACCCTGTGTTTCTTTTTTTCCCTGAAGCACATGTGTTGGGAATTGAAAATGCAGTTTGCCTGTTATACACTGGCAGTAATCTTTCAATTTTTTAAATGTAAAAAATGAGGACACAAACATGAGCAGCCACTGATGTATGGGGCTATTGATGGGAATTGAATTTGCAAAAGGAAAATGGGATTTTGTTGTAGTCTGAAATGATAATGATGTAGCCCAAATGGATTTGTAATGGTCACTCATTCATATTTTTTTTTTGTCTGCTATTTTGTGGTTTGACAAAACGTATTTATGCAGGTGCCTATGAAAGCAGCATAAGTTCACTCCGAGGGAGAGTTAATAGCTAATGGAAATATTAAGCATGCAAAGCCTAAGCTTGAGCCTGTTCCTGCAGACTTCATTAGGTGAAGGAAAGGGTGCTGTGATTTATTTTCCAAAGAGGGAAGAAATAGTTGGGGAAGGATTTCTTTGAGATGTGGGAAATAATAATAAGAAAATGTTCCTTGACATGAATTCTTAAAAAGTCTGTGGATTTGTAGGATCAAGCTAGAGAATACTTTCTGGAGCACAGCAAACATGTGAGACACTTGGCACAATAGATAAACAATGACTTTGCCTCAAAGAACTTCCAGTTGAAATAATGTGCATTACACTGAGATGCTGTGTTGTATGTCCCTTCCAACCCCAAACATTCTGTGATTCTGTGATGTTCTGTGGGCTGTAGCTGTGCCAGTGTGACAAATCACCCCCACAGACCTAATCAGCAGTCTGAATTTGTAAATTGGGCTGCCAGGGGACAGCAGAATTTTTTGTTCATCCTGGGTACAGTTTTCTCTGCCTTATGGTAGATCTCCTGTTGGTCTGGTTTCAGTGGAGCTCTGTCTTCCCTCCTGTGAAAGTGAGGGGAGAGTGGCATGCCAATGTTCATATGGTCAGAACCAACTGTTGCTGACAGGAAAATGATAATTTAATGGTGTGGATAGATTTTTGGCTTTGTTTTCCTCATTTCTTCTCCCTCCTCCCCCCCCTTCTCTTTTTTGGACTAGTGAATGTCACAATTGTAAACTGCCTTCCATTTTAACTGGAGTTTAGTCCTTGTTTATCACCATATAATTTAAAAGTATGAATAGAAGTAATTATGGAGTATAGGCAATGTGCTTCTGGTTTTATAAATACATGTTCCTTATTATAATTTTTTTCCATTTAAAATCCATACAGCCAGTAGTACAGATGCACACAGACCGAAACACATGGCTGTGTCAAGGAATCTGCTCTCCGGCTGTAGCAGACAAAAAGGGGAGTGCATGAAGACGACGTGCTGATTTACCCGCAATTACTATTGCCCTTATTTCTCCTGCTGCTGATTAAAGCCTGAGCTTTCTGAAGAAGAGCTTGGCTCAGTGCGGTGAAGCCAAGCTGTGATGCAATCCTTCTGGGGCCTTTCTGGGGGGAGCGGGCGGGCAGAGGGTTTTGCTGCTGCGCCGCAGGAAACCGCCTATTGTGAGCTGAATCGCTTAAGTATTTCCTGCAATGTAACTGCAGCTATTTTGGCTAACAAGCCTTACTGCTTTGTAGTTAATATTCTTTTTTTTCTTTAATTTTTTAAGGTGTGGGTTTTTTGGTGTTTTGTTTTTCTTTGTTTTGTTTTGTTTTTTTTTAAGCATTCCATGAATGGTCCTGGTGCAGAAAGGCTGTGAGCATCATAAGTCTGTTTATTTTAATTGGCTTTGCGCTCCTGATAAGCTCAAGGCAGGAAGAGCCCGGCGGCTCAGAGGGCTGTGGGTGGGGTTTCGTTTGTTTAAATATCAGCATTTGGAAGCTGCTGGTTTGTTTTGTAACCGAGTGAGACTAACGTGGGCCGGGTTAGTCTGACATCGCGTTTGTGTGAACTGGTTGGGGCAGAGACTGTTTCCCTGCCTGTACAGTGCTCAACAGACTTCAAACCTCTTCAGAACTTTGGAGTGCTGAGGCAGTATAAATAGCATCACGGGACTGTACTTTTCTCTGTCTCCTTCCTTTGTGAAGGATGGCAGTTTCCTCTCCTGGTCCATTGTTTTGGTCCATTTTGCACAGGGATAAAGAAAACCAAGGAGAGCCTGTCACTCTTGAATAGTCACCTCTGAGCCCAGGAAACCTGTGCTGGGTCTGCATTTATAACAGTGCATAAAGGATAAGTGCTGGAAGAGTCATACAGTTTTGTTTAGACTACAAAATAGCTAAATACTTCCCACCAAATTTTCAAATAATAGAGCAAAACCAGATTTGCTGAGTGTTACTTTAAAATTCTGTTGTACCTTTTTAATACCTTGCATTGATTCTTATGAAGTGTATTTTCTGTGTGAGGGGTCTAGGTTGGGCTGCTAAACAAGCCATGTCCTTATTATATAGTAATTCACATTTGCTGAGATCTAGAAATAGTTTGACTGTGATGTAATTTGCTCTTTTAACAAACATCATCTTACTACAAAGCAGACCCCTAAAATGTATTTTTGAGGTTTCACTCCAGTGCAGTGAGTATTGGGAAAGGTCAGATGCCAGCAGTTACAAAGCTTATCTGACACAGGATTTGTGAATCTCTTTGGGGGCAGCAAAGTTGCAGGCATGGATAGAAGGCACGGGAGCTCACAGACAACACAACCCTACAAATAGCCTATGTGACATTGGGACTTTGTGCTCAAGGCACAGCTGCTTAAAGGTGGATGGAACCATTATGTTGTTGACTGCTGGAACAGCTCTTAGCTCACGTAGGTGAGAGTCATAATTTTAAGTCTGATACTCTGTGTGTCCAGCTAGGTGTGATGTGTTGCAGCCATCAGTACCCTTGGTTAAATGCTGTGTTCCTTGTACATTGGATCAAGGGCCCATTTTCACGCCTTGGCTTTAGCTCAGGAACATACTTGAATTTAATTCTTGAATTCTTTAAGTGTTTTATTGGATTGGAGCCAAAATGGTGAAAATCAGAAGTTTCTTACTGGGAAAGTAGATTTGTTGCTGTTGTTGTTGTTTGTTTTTTTCCAAAAATCACAAGTAAATTCTTTATGAAGCCATGTAAGTGATGCTGCTGCTTTGTGTTTGCCTTATATTTTGATAACATGCATACTTTTTGGTCTAATAAGTTAATGCATATTCATCATGTCTTTTCACACACTGCAAAGGGAAGAAAATCAAAGTGCATTGAGACAAAATTTGCTCCAGTAGAACTCTTGTCAAGTCTGAGGTGGTTGTTTTCTGTCTTCTGTGTCCAGCAGCTCAGTAGAGGTGTGCACTGCCACAGCTTGGTTTTGTAAGTGTCAAGGTGCAGTTCTCAACCCAGGGATGTTCTGGTTGATCAGTGAAACTGGTTTTTATGGTGTACTTATCTATGTGCAGACATTTTTTCTGGGTACTTTTATTCAATGGCTTATGGTTCAGTTGTTTTACTGGAAGTAGCAAGTATTTTTTGTCTCTTCCATACTTAGCACCCGCATAAAACATAACGCTCATGAAACATTTACGGCAGCAATCCATTAACAGGAAGACAAAGGTTTTCATCTAAAGGGGATCGCCAGTGTCTTGCTGAAATGAAACCTCTCCTCCAGCTGTTTTGTATGCGTTATTGCTGCCTCTCACTGAAAATTTAAAAGGTCTCTGTGATGTAATGCAATGATACTTTTGTGTGCAAAGCTGCTTGGAAGCAATCTGAGTCAACAGGAAAGCAATATCTTCTTAAAGCTTGGAACTTATATTAGTTTTGTGATCTCAGGTATGAAGGAGATAAAAAGGGCAAGGGTTTACTGTAGATTCTCTTGAAGGCATGTAGAGTTCTGGAAGTAGTCATAAATGACAGATTAAAATTGATCTCAGTGAGACTTCCAGTGTTAACCAGTGTTATGGAAGTAAATGACTTCAGCTTTTTGGCCGCTTCATCAAAGGCATCGTGTTGTATCGTGCTGTCAAGGAACTGCTTTACCTGAAAATCTCAGCCACAGAAAGAGGCTTTCCTGAGTATCTCTGGAATAGTCAGCTTAAAACTGTAATGAATGATTGAATGGCTGTTTGTCTGTGTATATACACACATCATTTTGATGGCAGAGATAATGTTCTTGAAGACAAGATTAAGGATTCAGAAGAGCATTAAAAGCAGAAATATTATTTCTAAGTGAAGAGGAGATGAAAATTTATTAATAAAATTTTAAAATAATAATTAATAGTGCTAGAAAATTGTAGAAGAAAAACTCTCTGGTTCAGCTGGTATAGATGAACAGTTTTAAAAACACAATATGCCATGAATCAATTCCTCAGTGTCAGGACTGCTTGGTGTTAGTTACTTGTCATGGTTCTGTTGGCTTGGGTGTTTTTCAGTTGGAGAAAGGAAAAAGTGTCTCTGTTCTTTTCCAGTGGAGAGCAACTGACTCTGCAGCTGCTAGATGAACAGGGTGATAGACCTCAAATAAATATCTGTTTGAATGCAGAACCTTCAGACAGAGCCTTGATCAAGTTTACCATCATCCAAAATAAGAGCATTTCTGCTTAAGTTGGAGTTGTGCCTATTTTCACCACTCAAGAAACTGGCAGATGGTTTAGTTTTGGTGTTCAGATATGAACTATAGTGTCTGGTGCTGTGTGGAGAGGATGAGGGGACACTCTTGGTCTTCTCTAAAATACCATCCTATCGTACCATGGATTTCCATGAACCCATACATACTAAAGTTATGTGAAGAAGGGAAGTTTTTAAGAAGTAAACATGTTGATGCTTTCTAAATATTTTCTTTAGCTTTCTTTGTTTTATTTTCTTATGGATGTATTATGTACCATAGGAGAGATGGCTATAGATCATGACTGGCATTATTATTACCCCAAAATATGTTTCCATCACATCTGTTCTTCACAGGAATGCTCACAGGTTTAATCTTGTCCTGAGAATTGCTCTAGAGAGCCCTGAATGAAAGGGTTTCCTATAATAAGAAGTATGATGTACAAAGTAGGTTATGTGTTTCGCTAGGCTTTATAGTTTCCAGAGGAAAGAATCACGTTTTTGTAAGTTCCCAAGCAATTGAAATGTCCAAAATCTGATAGAGAAGTGATTGGTTTCCCAGTGAAGGCTAGAACTTTGTATGTTATCTTCCATAGATGAATAAAGCTGTTCTCTTTTTGTTCTGCCACACTAGTGTTAAATTAATGAAATGTAAGTCTGAAGTGTATGTACTGTGCATATTTGCCTTAACCCTGGAAAGTAATAGAAGTTTATTACTAAGAACAGAACAATTTTTTAAGGTGTCAGTTTACTTTCCTTTTGCTTACTAATAGACTATGGAAATTGCTTACTAACAAGGTGTAGAAATGGAGATTCTGCCATATCCCAAGTATGAAAGTATTCTTTACACAGCAAGTAAAATGACTTGCAGAGAATATGGCTGTTCAGCATATTGCTTTTATATCCTAGTAGGCCAAAATTTCACCTTTGCTATTGCTATCTGCAGTTTTCAAGTTTGTTTGTCATCAATGCATAAATCAGCAGCACTGTAGTAAGCAGGTCCTTACCTATAGAAATAATATGCCAAGAGATACTGAGGCAGAACCAAACTTGAGTGATGAAGTTTGCTTGGAAATGTTGCATTTCTAAACATTGAATACTTATTCAATGTATAATCATCTTTTTGTGCTGTATGAACTTCCAGAAGTTCTAGCTGAGGTATTCCTATGCCTAGTTTATTTTTTTTTAGGGATTGAGCACAAAAACTAGGGAAACAGGATCTGTGAAATCTGTAGGAGATTAAATGCAGATTTTCCAGCCATTTGCAAATCTGCTGAAGATTCAGAAGACTTTATAGAAGAAATTAGGTACGAGCACTTTGAGTTTTGTAGATGAATTTCACATCTCATCAGCTTGAAGCTGGTAAGTTTATGTGCAAATAAAATGTTAATGCAAGTCAGAGATGGTTGAGTGTGTGTTTGTGTACACACATGCAGATAGTAACGTGCAAAAGCTTTAGAAAGGTTGTTATTTCTGTACTTAAAAAGACCCATGAATACATTACAGATTGGGAAGAAAATAAACATGAACAGAAAGAGTTGGAAACCATTTAAAATGCTTTTTATACACCCTTCAAATGAAAGGTTCTTTTCAGAAAACAGTAACATGTTTTCCAAAGAAAAATCTTCCTTAGAGGGACTAGAAAATATAAATAGTAAAAACTTACAGGAAAAAATACATAAACAAGGCAGTAGCAGTAGAAGCATCTGGTAAAGGAAGGTGCATGTCAATGAAGAATTACTGGCCAATTGATGTATGTTTAATGAGAATAAATATTTTGAATGAAGCAAGACAAAGCAAATACAAAATGTTATGAATGAGAATGGTAAATTTGCCAATATCCTTTCATCTATATCATACTAAATTAATGTCTGTTTGTAATAAGAGGGGAACCACGTGCTGTGTTCTCATATTGCAAGAATAACTTTTCTCCAGTAAATAAAGAGGTTCTTAAACAACCACTATTAAGGATAAACATTTTTAGATAGAAGTTTACATCTCAAAAATCTTAGACTTCTGGTACATTTTAGGACACTGAAAAGCATGAGTGGACTAGAGAACAACCATTATTTTCAGGTGGCTACAATATGGATAAACCAGGGACAGTGTGTTGGTCTGAGATCTATTCCAGGCAAAAGAAGCAGTGGCTGAGGGAAGCAGCAAATAGTGTGTATAGGGCAGTAATGTGATTGATGCTGAGCATCCCTGCTTACTAGGAAACTGCCAGGCTTTCTGCAATGGTATTTTCAAGTTTAACTGACATACAGTCATAAGATATACTTTGATTTCTGTAAGGCATTGGGTTTAGCTCCTTCTGACAGCTTAACTTGAAAGAGAGGGTGGAGTACAAGGGGGGCAGCAACTAAAATGGGGCAAATATAGTCTTGAAATAAAACCACTTAGTCTGCCTGTCCCCACTGGGTTGTACCTGGGTCTTACATTCTTTCTGTAGAAGTGGCAGTTTTTCTCCCCTCACATGATGTGAAGGTGCTGGTGCAACAGGAAGCTGTGTCTGACACCAGCACCGTTGGTTTGTTTGTTTTGCCAGTGTAATAATGTCAGAGCTTTATTGAATGAGCTGACTTCAAGCTGTTGATATAGTTTAGACCTTGGCAGCTCTCTAATCTTGAAGCTTTAGTGTTTGATTGCATTC
The DNA here is from genome assembly GCF_003957555.1 of Calypte anna. Taxonomy (NCBI): domain Eukaryota; kingdom Metazoa; phylum Chordata; class Aves; order Apodiformes; family Trochilidae; genus Calypte; species Calypte anna. The sequence goes on from NC_044258.1 coordinate 13,617,391, forward strand.
GTTTGCCCTGCAAATAGTCAACTGTGTAAGTTATCTCAAAGTGAGAATATATCTAAAGCCTGTATTTATAATGGACAAGGTTCACAGGAATGCAGAGACCTTGTAAAACACACATGGTCTCTTCTTTGAATATTCAGTGAAATACTGAGTTCTGCTTCCTGAAACCTGTCAAACCATGTGATTACAAGAATCCTTTAATTATTTAATGGTATATGAAATCACTGCCTATTTTTGTCAGGTCACTGCTTAGTTTTGTGTTGATACTACACGGTGGTACCCTACCTGCTGCATTTGTGTAAACCAACACTTTTTGCCATTATGGATGGAGGCAGTGGTGAGATACATTAGGTAATTATTTTTTTTTATTTTTAAACTAGGTGCTTGAATTTTGTTGTTGTTTTCATGTTGTTATCAGTTTCCTCACAAGCATTCCTTTGCAGGTTTTGGTAGGGTAATGAGAGAAACAAATGCACACACGCAGTCTGTTCCTCATTGATAAACTGTTTGGTTTCAAATACATCAGCCCAGGTACAATGCAACTACTGCAGTTGAAGCTCTCTATATAGTTTAATTCTAAATGCCCCCTCCTAGGGCTTTATATCTTCATTTGGGGATCAGTTTGACAAATCTGTGCATAGTGCAGAAAACATTGCTGAGAATTAGAGTGAAAACTTATGGCTGCTTTTTGAGACTATAGAAAAAGAGAGTATATGTTTTAGGAAATGTGGTTTCGCTTTTTTTTTTTTCCATGGATACCTGAGCTTCTTACAGTTTCTTTTGTGGGATTTGGTTTTATTCACTGTTGTCATTCTGGACGTAGTGAATGAATTCTGCATGCTTAAAGGCTTTCTGTTCTAGAAGCACTGACATGTAACATCAGTCTGAGAGGAAAATCAAGTGACCCTTAAGTCCTCAGCTTATGCTTTCTCAGGCATCTTAAAAAACAAGAAAACAATTAAAAATAAACAAAACCCACAACAGGTTGACTGTTCAGGGGTCTTGAAGCTCGAGCTACCTTGTAGCTGTTCAACACAGACTCCAGCTGTTACTGTTGCAGATTAATAGGTTTATATCTTGAGGAAGAGGAGTGGATGCATGGTCTTCCTTCAATGTCTGTCAGCCTGTATTTTTGAGCAATTCTTGCTGGAGGCTTTGTTGCTCTGACTAATTAGTTCTTTGTGGAGTCTTCCACGCTGTCTTAGCACAGGCATTCTCCATGGCAGAACAGTGATCAGATATTGGGAGAAAACACCAAAATGTCTGGAAATGCTTCCTTTTCCAGGTGGATCTTTTTTTTTATCTGGTGTATTACACAGCTGTTCAAACTGCTGTGCTAAAACAGTGGGAGAATTAGCTACTGGAAAGGTGTGGGAGGATGTCTGCTTCCAAAAGTCTAAATGCAGTGTGCTGTTAAATTTCTGTGGTTGTTTCTCATTCAACTGTAGTAGGTGGTAAAAGCAGATGATCAATAGTACAAGCAGGAGATTAGCAGTTGGAGTTCTGAACACTTCTTTTAATTGGGTTGATTCAGTATGCTGAAAATTGAAGGATGCACTAAGAGATGAGTGATGGAGTGAATGAGGGGAAGAAAGCAGAATTTGGGGTTTCTGGTGTGAGCTGAAGTTAACACTGAGTGGTCATAAGTTGGCAAACTAGAGCTTGATGCATATTTAGGAACCAAGAAGATCAGTTGGTTACTCAGGATCATCAGATCTTGCCAAGGTCACTCAGTGTGCCATTTGAGGGAAATCCTAAGCTTTTGAAGAGAGCAGTTCACTGCGTTGGGTTGTACAGTGGAGGCTTTATCCCATTGATAATGTCTTCATTGAACACTCAGGATTTAAGGTTCTCCTTCATGCTCCTGATAGCGCCTTTGGAAACTTCTTTTCAAGCAATATATGAGTATGTCAACATTCAACTGATAAAGCCATAAAACTAATTGAAAGGAAGCACAAACGTCATGTCTGTCAAGGATGAGCTTTCTAAATACAGCATAACTTGAAAAAGCATCAGAGTGCCCTGCTAGAGTTTTTTTTCTGCAGGTATAAGAGTCATAGGCAGTTTAGGGTGTGGTGACATTCTTCACTGCTCCTATTCCATTTATGCATTGGTTGTGGCATGAATCTTTAGAAGAATTACCAAATCATACAATTTCAAAAGGCTATAGTATGTAAATATAGCAAGCTAAAAAGTCCCTTTTGTCCAAGTCACTTTAATGTTGCCATTTGAACATTTTGATCTATAGCCCCAAAATAGCTTTCAAGTGTGGCTTTCTGAATTGAGTATATAAATAAATTCACTCTTCCTTTCCCAGAGAGGCAGGAAGGGTGTGTATGAGTTTAACTATTTCATAATTCCTTCTCGGATGAATTACTAACACAAAACAATACCTCACCCCCACACCCTTGCCCCATACCAGGTGTGGAAGAAACATTTTTGGTGGGACGTGGTTTTACCCTGAGATTATTAAAGACTTATTTCAATGTTCAGGTTTTTCCCCTAAGCAAGTAGAAGTTCAAATTAATGCTAAATGTTTGAAAAGGCAAGTATAGAAATGCAGAAAGCCCTCAGGAGAGATGTTACAAATATAATCTAGTTCAGAATTGCAGTCCCATCCTTACTTTTAAGACAACCCTCAGCCAGCAGGTTGTGAGGAATGCATGCAGACCCTGCTACTGCTTAACTGCTTTTATTTCATTGCCTTTTCAGTCCCTAAGACTGCTGAAGTAAATTGGTTTTGGAACATGTGAATTTCTACTGCTTAAAAATAAACTGTGCAAACATGAAACCTTTGAGTTTTGTAACCCAATTTATCTGATAACTTTTTCTTTTCTTTCTTTCTCCTTTTCTCAGTGCTCAAGGTTTGCTTTTGCTGACAATTTATATTATTTTCCCTCCTAATAATCTCTTGCTTGCACATACAAGGCAGAAGCCACGTATATGGTTTTCCTGGATTACTAAGTTGACAGAACACCAGAACAAACAGCAATGTGTTGCGAGCAGAATTAGCTAATGTTTAACCTCCTTTTTAATTTATTCAGGCTCTAACTCTGCTTGGCTCTAGTAAAAGCATCTCAATTACTTCAGATCATTCTGTGGCTTGCAAGCTGATTACACTAACCTGTCAAGATGAATGCTGGGTCTAACTGGAAGAGCCTAGAGTCAGGATATTTGCAGAGGGTTTTTTCCAGCAGACATCCAGGTAGAACCTGCTCGATAATCTGTAAATGTGGAATCCTTTTAATTCATCACTGTTGCTAGAACACGTTAGTGTCTAATGTTAACTGAAATACTCCAGTTGGTGAAGTATTCTGTTAAACAAAAATAAAAGTGGAAATGTAATGTGGTGATGGTGGGGAAAAAAAACTTTGAAATCTTCTGGAGATTAATCCAAATGAGCTTCATTAGGTGTTCTCCATTGGCATCCAAATGCTGGTGCCATTGTATTTGCATGTGCCTAGGTTGAAACTAATTGAAATTGAACCTAATGATGACTGCATGAGACAGTCCCATCTGCAGTTAGGTTCAAACCAGAGGCAATCTGCTGCCATCTAAGTTGCCATCCTGTATTGGATTTTCTTGTCAATCTGTTATTCTGTATTTGCTGTCTATCCTGATATAGTGGAAATCTGACTAGTTTCTGGAGGTGCTTTGTCTCTAAAGGCTTCAATTAAAAGAATGCTCATTTCCAGTGGTGTTCAAGGAAACTTGTAGACTTTGAGCTGCTTTGTAACTTTTGAACTCTATTCTTTCAGCTCTCTGTGGTTTTTTTTTAGAAGGGGGAAAAACCCAGCTCTTAGTCTCCAAGCATTTCCTTCCTCTGTAATTTTAAAACCGTTTCCTTCCCTTTTCTCCACAGACAATCCAATGTGCAGGTTTTAATTTTTTTTTTTCCTAGTTGGAGGAGGAAAAAGCCTGTGATAAACATCAGTGCAGGACTGTTGCAGCCAGAGGCCATTTCTGCCTGCACAATCACTTTTCCATACTTCTGTTACATTAATTTATTTCTTGTGCCTTCATTGATTTTCCTGATAGCGCCCAACTTGTATCTGGGCTGGATTATGGACAGGTTTCCCAACCTTTATGTAGGTTAAGGATAACTGTCCCCACCATGACATCCTCTCAGCTTGTAGCATCTCCCCTGTCAGTCAGCCCATTCACTTACAGACAGGTTACATTGGCACAGGTTCTATGAAATCAGCAGGAATAATTACAAATTGAAGCTTGCATGGATTTAAGCAGCACATTGGATTGAGCCTGTTTATGCTACATCCCCCAGCTCTGGCCAGAAACTAAATCTGCAGCTTGCTCCAACTTCATTATGCAGATACTGAAACATCCCAACATTTTCTCTTAAATTTAGCAGTGCCTTGACATTAAATATTTCAAGAGGGTTTTGTTGAACAGAGTGTAGATTTTTTTTTTTTTTTTTCGTTCTTAAAGGTTACTTCTTGTTGGAATTAAATGGGAGGTTGGGAGTTCTTAGCAGATGTTATGATTAAATCTGACTGGTTGTAGGCTCCTTCCTCCCCCAGCTCCCAAATGTAACATTTGGGATGATGAAGAGCAGAATTTACAAGTTATGTTGGTACCTCTAATTGTTCAGGGTTTGGATTTTTGGAGATTTCTTTGGAGGTTTTTTTTTTGTGTATGTGTGAACGAATTTTTTAGTGAGCAAAAGCTGGGCTGCAAAACTGATATTTTTTTATCTGCATGTAACTATGTCAGTATGTGTGTCGGTAAGTCCCCTTCCTATAGAATCATCCTGGTAAGTGTGAATGGGTGGTTTGATATGTGACTTCAGCAGCCTCAGCTGAAGACAAATAAAGGAACTGATGTGTGTTAAGTCTTTTGTATGTGTCTGCTGGATAAATTTTATGTGCTTACACTTCTCAGATGGATTTTGTTCTTTTTGAGTGCAGGAACTAGATATTAGTAAATCTTACCTCCAGAACAGTTCTCCTTATTTCTTTTTCTTACAGTGAAATTGCCTGCTCTCAGGCTAGTGTTGACCCAATCATCTAATATGTGCCTTTTTTGCCTCAGGCTCTTCAGCCTTCGATTTGTAAAAGCATTGTTAAATCCAGCTCACGCTGTTCCTCCAGTTTCTCTCCTTGTGCAGTTTGTCAGTTCTGTGCTGGCTGCCCTTGTGCAAGGACCTTTCTCAGTGGACCCCAAAGGAGGCTGGATGTTTTCCACAGATGCCTTTTGGGAATCACATTGGGATTGCCTAGCAGTGAAAGGCTGGGCAGAGGGTTTTTTCTCAATCAGTGCAGCAGAACTGGGAGTGCTGCTGGGGAGTGCAAAGCCCTTGTTCTTCAAGGAGGCTTCTTACCCAGCAGCTCTTCTGCCAGCAGCACAGGGATGCATCTTTGCCATCAGAGCTACCAGAGAAACTGCTCTTCCAGGGTGAGCCTTCTGTATGACCTGGGTGAAATAAACCATGCAAGGGCTTCGGAACAGTTTGTGTTGGCTACTAGAATTACTTAACGTGTTTTAAAAAGGCAGTGAATTCTAGCAGTTGCTCTATTTCCATAGCAAAGAGAGCTACCTGGGAACTGAGAAAAAACCCTGTCCCTTTATTTTTTTTTCATTCACCACAGTACCTGTATCATGCCAGCACCAGGACAAAGGCAGTGGAAGGGGATTGTTGTGATAGTGCTGGTATGGAGGAGACTGTTTAACACCCTCTGGATATTGAAGTAGGACTTAGCTACTGGAAACGTGACCACTGGAGATGTACTGAAAAAGAGTAACTAAGAACAGCCCAGGAGCCCAGCTGTTCCTCTGCTTGCTGATGACCATATTTCAGGATTCTGCTCGACAATTAACAGTTAAGAAATGGGTATTTGAGGAGCTAACCTACTGTTTCCTTGTACCTTATTTCGCAGATGTTTCAGGAAAGCCTGAGTAGTCCACCAACTGTTAATAAATAGGATCATCTTTCGTGTATATTAATGTGTCTAAAGTCTGCAGGATATTCTGGAAAAATCTGTCTTTTTCTTCTCTGCTCTAATATTTAGGCTTTGGTGGCAGGGCTGTGTAATGAAAAAGAAATCAATATCCCTGTGTCTGAGCCCTAGAAATAAACATTTTTAATAGACTTAAAAACAAGACTTCATGCACTTATGTACATGTGTATAAAAACTTAGAGATCCATACCAGGTGAAAACAGGGCTGCTTTTCCAAGGAAAGCCCAGAACTTTCTTTCTAATACAAATTATGAAAATTAAGTTATACTCTGCCCTGGGCACTCGAAACATCTAAACCTGTATTTTAGCCTTCCTTAGTTCTTAGACTTTTAAGATTTATTTTCAGTGATAGCTGCACTTCTTTTTTCATGTGATAAGAGTATATCAGTAGTGCCCATCTGAGTGTAGTGTTCTGATACAAAATGATCACATAAGATGGTGAGGAAAGTGTTTCTTCCTTCATGAGGTCCCTGACCTCTTCCTGCCACACACATCAGGGAGATGAGCAGGGTGACAAGTATAAATATTGTACCTCATCACATTTTTTTATTGGTTTTGTTTTATGTAGAATGAGCTAAGCTGTTTGCAGATGGAACAATGAGTTTTCAGTGCCAGGAGAGATTTCTTGGGTGATCTTTTTGGAGCAGAAGCCCTTAGTTGGGTTATATATACAGTACTGTACCCTTGCAGTAAAAGGAATGATTAGGAGCAGAAGTCTATTCTTTCTGGACTGGCTTCATTTAAAGTTACTGGTTCACCTTTGAACTGCTGTTCATTGTCTTGTGGCTTTACAAAGGAGCAGCTAAGGCGTATTGAAACTTAAAAATCAATTAAAAAAAAAAATCATCCATCTCTATATATCTATTTGTGACCTCGAGGTGGAGAAGGCACACAGATCCGTTTTCATTTTGAGCAGCTATTGATACCGAATATGTCTTACAAAGACCTGCTGAAATTCCTAATAATAGTATTTACCTGCAAGAGTAGTTGAAGTTGACCTAGTTGAAGATTAAGTGTATTAAAATGTTATTAACATAGGAAAAAACCAAACCAAAGCTGGCTGTGTGTTCCACTGTCCTCTGCTTGTCTGGAAGAGCGTTGGGAAGGCTGTTAATGCAGCTTAAATACTGCTGCTGATGCAGCTGTGGGCCTGCCAGTGGGAACTGAGCAGGATGTTTTCAGTTGTCAGAATGACAGTAGACTCAACATTTAATTGTCTTTGTTTATACAGTCTATACTTAGTAATCTTGAATCCTGGTTATCAAGCAATACTGTGTAAAAGGGTGGAGGGGAAAGAAAAAAAAATTAAAAAGAAAAAGTGTATGATCGACAATTTGGATAGTTTGATAGGCCATAGTTTCCCAGTGCCTTACTGAACTCCAGGATGAGGCAGGGGCAGCTGGGGCAGACCTGGTAGTTTTTCAGGTAGAGATTAAACAGCAAGCAGAAGACTTTGAATTACACAGCAGGATTCCCATCTAGGACTATTACTTTACTCATTTCTCAAGTATTTGTCTAGCTACTGATTTCAATAACACTAAGAAAGTAACATACTACCTTTAGTTGTAGTGCTTGTTAGATGGAAAATATAACGGGGAGTTTTTGCACTTGTCTAGCAGAATTTCTTTTAGTGTTTTGTTAAAAAGCTGTGAAGAAAATAGAATAGTCTCTACCAATAGACATGAAAGTCCCTTTCTCTGCTGCACATACAGCCTCAAAGAAAGCTGCCATTTTAGTAAGACAAAACCATAAGATTCTTGGTGAAAGCATGGCTTTTTTTTTTTATTATTTTTCCTTTTTTTTTGCTTTTTCCTTTTCTTTTTTTTTTTCTTTTTCCTTTTCTTTTTTTTTTTTTTTTCTCCTAGCATTTTTATATTTATGCTCCAGTGGGTACTGCATAAAGTGGTTCTGTTCTTTAGGATGCAAAGGACACGTACATGTGCTTCTGGGAACATCTGGCTGGCTGCTTAGAAGATGCCAGTGATCTAAGAGTTTGAATGAGATGTCCTTTTAGGTAAATCTGTACTCATTATTTCTTTAATATTAATTGAATGAGACAATGCATGAAATCCTGGCTCCAGCAAACTAGATGGCAGAACTCCCACTGATTTCAATATGCCTGAGCTTTTTCTTTCCGTGTCTTGGTTGCTGTGATTTTTTTTATTTTTTTTTTTCCACCTATCATTGTTGCAATGAACTGTTCAAGGAAAAGAGAAGAGCAAGCAAACTCCATGTAATTTAAACTGTCACTCAGCAATCGTCCTGCAAAGCAGCTGAAGGAATGTGACACTCTGGTGGTCATGTGCCTTGACGGTGAACTCAGACCCATAGAGACCTCTCCAAGAGTTGGCTTAATCAGTGTTCCTTCAGAGAGTTCTGTCATTCTCAAATGTATTTGCTTATGCTGCTGTAAATTAGAAGTTAAACTGCAAAAGTTGAAGCATGAAGTGAGGAGTTAGTCATGTGCCTCTTGATTTTAAACAAATAAAAATAACAAACTATTTTTCAAAGAACTTGGTTAAACAACAGGTCTAGTAATTTTCAGAGAACAGACATTTTGCATGTTAAACTAAACGACAGGCTTCACTTCACCTCTCTCAGACTATGAAGTGTCAAAACTGAAGGTCAAAGAACAGTGGTATTGACTGCTATGGGGTTTTCTGGGGACTCATTTGTTGCTTTGGGGTTGGTTGGTTTGGTTTGCACTTCCTGGCGAACCAGTTCGAAAAAATCTGGGTCCAGTCAGGATAGGATTGTCTTCAGGAAGAGCTTTGCACATCTAAGGTTTGAATCTTTGCTATAATCTATATTAAAATACCAGTATAGATGTTTTAATCTTTTTCACATAAGAACAGTGATTCAGGAGTATAAAGTTTTTGTTCTTTTTTTTGTGTGTGCAAGGAACACGGGGGCAGTCACTCAATGGTAGCACTTACTCTAATGATGCAGATAAATTGTTCTTGCTCTTCTCGCTGTATATAGGTTTACATTTCTTCCCTGCTGTGCACAATTTTAGTGCCTGATTTATCAACCTCAGTTACAGGGGCAGAGCTTGATCTCTTTTCCTACATCACTTCTATATGCAGCCAGATGGGTGCATTGGCTGCCATGTTTTTTAAAAACCAAAAACACTCAGCAGCCCATCTGGAATCTCGGTTGGTGTTGGCTGGAGCCAGCATTGAGCAGAGATTCCAGATAAGTGCCAGCAGCAACACATTTCTCACTTTAAAAAAAAAAAAAGTCATTTTCTTTCAGTTCTTGAGTTGAAACTTAAGATGGAATAAAAAACTGTGTTAGTTCCAAAAATACAAAAGCACTGCAATGTGAGTGCAAATACTTTGTGAAATATTCAGGGACTGTTCTGAAAATGTGCTGGGAATTCAGCAGCTACTTAAAGAAGCTGTGGTTATGCTGCATTTGAAATCTGGATTGTAGTATGTGCAAGCATTTATATTGTAGCTCTGAGGTACGCAGCACACTCACCACTATGGTTGAACTTTTGGTGGCATGGGCTTCCACTTGGAGTACATTAGTCCTGCAGGGAATCTGATTACAGCTTTGGGTTAGCTTTCCCAGAGTAAACCCAATTATTTTTAAGTAAGGTGGAGTGTGTTTTGAAAAATCTGACCTCATTTAACTAGGGAAGTAGTTGTTCAGTGGGGACCTAGATAGCCCTGTCTGCTCCCTATGTTACTGATAGCACAAATTTTTGAAGTTGCTCTAATAAGCAGTGTATGCATGGGAAGTAACAATGTAGGGGAAGAGCAAGAAAATCTCTCTGGTATGTTGCATTTAGAGTGGATATTGTATGTTTATTTTAGATCCTGCCTCTATGACTGTAAAGAAAAAAGCATGCCTAGATTTTGAATACTCTTAAAAAGGAGTACTGTTTTATTATAGTTAATTGCTGCGAAGAGACGTTGGCAAGAGTGGGAAACACTCCAGGATCTAGTTCTGATTTTTTTTTTTTTGCAAGTTTACTCTTATTTTTAATGTAAGTGTTTACTCTTATTTTTAATGTGAAGTAAATTAGAAAGCTTTATTTGCTTCATGGAGCAAAACCCATTTGAGAAGGAACTCTGCTGAGCAATAGAGGGAACGCAAGGAAATTCTGTCCCCTATAAAGTGCAATTACTCCTGTAATTGCTATTGTTATTCTGATTCTGCTTTTGGACCTCAACAGACCACCTCCATGTGAGTCTTCAGTGAAGTTCTACCTCTCAAAACCAGATGTTCTTCTGAACTTATCAGTGTCCAAAAGCAAAGGTTACTTCTTTTTTAAAAAGAAAACAAAACTCAACCCAAAACCAAACAAGAATGATGATTTTCTTTCCACCTTAAAACTCAGTGCTTGCTTCTAAATTGTTCCAGCTTTAAATACATTTTTTCAACAGGGAGTTTAAATCTATGTATATGTACTCTTTGAGTATGTTGCCAAGCCTTATTATCATGTGCATAGGATTTTTAAGTTGTTTCCATTTTCATCCATGATGAAGTATTCAGGGAGTGTATTCTACCACAAGAGCCATAATAAAGTTAGCTTTATTTACATGCAAGTTACAGGCTATAAAATCCAACTTAATTCATACTGTTTTGCTGCATTAACTTCTCTCCATTCTCTTTAGGATGCAAGAGTATTTTTGCTTCTTTAGGCTGGAAATTTACTTCTGTCTTTCAGATGGTAGAGAATAGATAGAGCAGGAGATAAGCACTTAGAATCTGCTTCATTTGTGCATATGGAACAATGGTGAACCAGTCCTATACTATTATTATATTATGCTATATATTATGTTAACAATGTTGCATTCTTTGAGCAATGGCTTCCAGTGAATCACCTCCGAATTCTCCCCAGGCTGTCCTTTTACATACAGCGCATCAGAAATGCATGCATCTAGGTGAAATGCTATAGCCAAAAGGGTGTAGCCTTGTTCTGTAGACTAGACTGCTGTATGGAGTGGAGTAGCTCGTGGAGCTGAACAGAGGAAGCCTTCCTTATTGTAGGATGAATTGGGCTCATACTGGAAAGCAGTGGGTGGCCTTCTTGGTAGAGCAAGGAATGACTTCCATGGGTGCTTTTTAGCCAACTTTCTCATGTGCACAGGTGCACATGAGGTTGCACAGCACTTTGACTACTTAAAAGAAGGCACTGGTAAAGGGTAAAAAAAAAAAAAAAATTTTATCATTGGCAAGGGTGACTTGAAACATGGGAAGTTTAAATGATGTGGGAATACTTGGGTCTTCTGTCACTGACTGCTTTTGGAAGTGCTGTGAGATGAGATACTGAAAAATTCTGGGGTCCTGTGATCTTTGAAATAGGCTGGGCTGCTGGGACAATTTGTAGTGCAAGTGGTTGTTGCCTACTTATTGCAAACAAAGTAAAACTTTGAGGATCACAAGCTGAGGTTGAGAAGGTTGTCATGTGAAGGGTGCCACTGATACCAAGTGTTTCCTTAGACACAAAAAGACATTGCTATTTTCAATAATATAGTTATTACTATAAAATTTTTAAACTATTACTGTTTAAAACAGCACTACGAAATGCAAGAGTCAATACCTATTTACAGTTTAGGTATTTTGCTTCATTTAATGTTCTTTGTAGAAGGTCCATTTAGAGTGGTATTTGTGCCTTGGACAACAGTGGAGAAAGGCATTAGAAATTAGGGTGACATAACTATGGAACATGAGAATTGGCTGGGGCTGTGGGAACACAGATACAACTGGAACCTTCCAACTTGTGTTTTTGATTTTTCCAGGTTGTGTTTCTTTAAAACTGGAATGACTTTGAGCGGCCACAAAATGCTAAAGCTTTCGCATAATGATGTGTGGGTGTGGTGTCAGGAACTGTTATTTCCCTTGAGAATATTTGTCATTCCTTGAATAAGATCAGAAATAGATTTGAGTGCTCACTCCTGTGAATTTTTCTTCTTGGTATTTATTTTATTCTCTTTATTAGATGCTGTTCACGTTCTTGTTTCCTCATCCTCCCAGTACCTCTTACGCCTTCTGCATGTTTAATCTCCATCTTGTCCTGTCTGCCTCCTGGGCTATGACCTGTCTTGGCCAGGAACCAGGGAATTCCTGGAAGGGAAGCAGCGTTGTTGTTCCTCCTGCACCTTGCCCACCAGGACCCTGTGCTTGCAAGTGCTTTCCGAGGCATTGCTCTACTGCAGCAGTAAATATTCTTGCCTACTTTTCTGATGTATTCCTCATCTTCTGAAGGTGATTCTAGCTTAAAAGAAAACCAAACAGAGGAAAGCTTCTACCCAGAAAGAGCACCATGCACTGAAAGTAGGAAATAAACCACTTCTCCTACCCCCCATCCTTGCTGAACACTGATTGAGCCAGTTCAGCTGAGAAATGTCCTGAGCTGGGCTACTTTAGTTAACACTGGCTTCAGCATCCAAAGGTATGAAGGGTGCAGTTCCATCTGGGAGTATGTGTTATAACCTCTAAAACCTTCTTAAAATCTGGGCTTTCTTAGATGCTGTTACCAGAGTGGGAATTTGACTCAGCTGGTTTTTTTGGGGGGGAGGAAGGATAAAGGAGAAGGGCTGCTCTAAAGTTTATTTGAATCTGCTCAAGAAACCTGGTCTTAACATGTGTACTGTTTAATCAGTAGTCTGGGTACAATTCTGCTGCATAAGCATAAATATATGTATGGTGCTTTTTGAAATGTAGGATATTCAAGACAAGGCTGTTGTGAAATAAGGCAACCAGGTGCCACTAATTGCCAGGGAGTGGTCATGAGCTTGTGTTAAGCCCACCTGTGCCTGATTAGGGTGGGCCCCAACTGCGCATGAGCAGGATTAGGGGGCCAATAAAAGGTGAGGCTTGAAGCACAGGCTCAGCTCAGTCCTGAGCAAGCCAGCAGAGAGGTCAGTCACTCTTGGAGCAATAGCACTGATCCAGGTTAGTCAACCCTGAGGGCTATAGGCTCAGAGCACTATTTGTGAGTCTCTGCTGGAACACCTGGTTGGACCTGGAAGCACTGTGCCCTAAAAGAGCTTCATCTTGCTACACAAGGCCTCTCAAGGTCAGCAAATCTGACACAGGACCTATGGATACTCAGGTGGTTCTGAAGCAGCCTCTAGAGCCCTGGTGAGTTGTCTTAGAGCACCTCTGCTCATTGTGTGTTAATGAGAAACCACATGCATCTTCTGCCCGTGTTACACATGCAGTTTCTTGAGTGTATGCTGGTGGAGACAGGAAATATTTTCCTCTGTATATGAGAATGAACCTGGCACAGCTTAGGTACCACATAAGCAAAATTGGATCTCGTCGTCCATAGCTCATTTTTATTAACTTTGCTGCCGATCTCAGTATTTCATAAATAAGTACAACATCTCAAATCAAACCAGCTTTCCCTTCTGCTGTCAGTTGATGGCATCTGGGTGGCAACAGGCCACTAACTCGAGGCATAATTTCGGTTTATACTTCATCTTTCTTTTCCCTATTCAGGAAGCACTGTCAATATATACATGTCTTAACTGGCCTTGTCTGTTTACATGGGCACTTGTTTCTTGCCCATGGCAGGTTGCTCTAAGAATTTGCTCATGTATTTACACTTTCAGTGTCTCAACTTTTTTTATGACAGGGAAAGAATATTCTTTGTGCTTTATTTCTGGCAGGTTTGTTAAAATGGGGTTCTGAGCATCTATGGAATTGCAACTTTGTAACTTCCCGTTTTTTTGTGCATGTAGACTGACAACCTTCTTGTTGGCATTGTGAGAGGTGTGTTTGTATGTTGGAATTTGGTAGCACCAATTTATAAGACCCATAAAATGTGTATTTGCATATCTGGAGTTGTAATGATTCCTTGCATTAGAATCACTCTTTGCCTGTAGAAAACCTGGAGCGATGGTGACAAGTGCTGTCCTGTGTGGACAGGATAAGGAGCCTGTGTTTAGAATTGTTCCTTGTTGTCTGCTCAGTAATCAGTAGATGGAAGAAGAGTTCTAAACCATGTTTATTTAAATATAAAAGGTTGGAGCAATTGATAAGTCAGATTTGCACTACACAGCAGATGTAGCCATCTCCCAAGGTACATCAAGATGCCTCATAAACAAGTGCAAATCCCAGAGAAAAATCCTGTTGTGTTGAAGGGATATGTGTTATCTCCTTTTATCATCCTCTGAGCTGGTGTTGTGCTCTCTACATGGGATTAGTAATAGTGGGATTAATAATAACATACTATAATTAGGCAGAAGAAAGGGAGATGCTATGTTATAAAGCTGCCTAGTGCCTCCAGGAAGAAAGGGTTTTTTAAGTGTTTAGAGGTCAGCTGTGTGTGCTGTGTTTGGTGTGGGGATCTTTGAGGGCAGTGAGGACAGTGGTAGTTGTGTGTTCTATTGCTGCTAACAGTACTAAACATCTCATATTGCTGATTAAATGTGCTGTAATAGAAGTCATAATAATCTTGTTTTGAATGGCCAAGTGTTTGGTCCTCAACACTTTTCTTCTATAAGATGCTGCTCTTTTCAGTTGCCACTTTCCCCAATGATTTTGAGAGAGAAGAGGTTGTTACTCAAGGCTTTGTTCTTCACCCCTTTGCCTCTTCACCTTGATCTTCATGTAATTTCTTTAATGAATAGCTGAATCAATGATAGCTGAGGCTACCATATCTCTGTGCAGATGATTTGTTGAAGTGTCTCTCCGTCCTTTGCTAAGCTTCTGCTGTTCAATCTTGTGCATTGTCTCGTTCCTGTAAAATGCCTTTTGAATGTCAACTCAGAGTAAATAGTATTACAGATGTCTCTATCTCCTTTGGCTCAATACTACACCAGGCAGGTTATTCTGAATTTCTTCCATCTCTGCAGAGTATTTTCTTGTCCAGGCACTTCTTTGCTAACCTGTTCTGACTGATACATACGAAGTAAATTGGTTTTCTCAGTCATACTCCTGTTGGTCCAGCCAAAACACTTTTACTAACCCACTTGTCCATGAGATGCTTTTCCTAGAAATCTTCTGTGAACCCATCATCCAGTTATTGCATCTGATGGATACTTTTTGTCAGTCTTGAAAGCCATACATAACTGTGGCCCTCTCCATTTAGCTTCACTTGCTAGTCTTTCCAAAGTCTCTTGTCACTTCTGCTCTGCTACTTGCTTGTCAGATGTTTCATGATCCATCTTTGTTCCACCTTCTCTGTGGCTCCCTATATATTTGTGACCTCCCTGCATTCATCTGCAGAGGTCTCTATCCTATCTGCTTTATAAGCCCCTCTTGAAGACCTGTGTGTACCCTGCTGCTCAGTGAACTGAGCTGACAAATTGCTGACTGCTCCCTGAATCAAGATTCAGAAAAATGTTTGGAAAATGCCTTGCATCTGTATTTGCTGGCAGCACCCACAAAGCAATAATACTTGAAGTGGAAATCAGTCTGACTTCTTGGTACAACTTCTCCACTTGTAGCTCCTGGCATGGAGGGCTGAATCATCTCCGTTTAAATAGACAGTACTGTGAACAGATGGTAAATAATTTATGAAAAGTGAAGCTGTGAGTAGGCCTAAGACTGAACTTGGTGTCATATCTTTCTTACTGTCAGAGATGCAGACTTGCAGCTCTGAATTGCAGCGGACTATATTCCATTTGTAAGATGAATTTTAAATCATTTTAGAGTAAATGAGACAAAGCTGAATTTCTTGAATTAGGCTAATAACAGGCAATGATCCCCCAAAATAAAAGGCTGTGAAGGGACTGAAAGGCATTGCCAGAAATTCATCTTCTGCCTCTCCCCAGAAGGCCTACTCCAATGTAATGCTGACGCCACTTGTCATTTTCACTTCAGCTGTTCTACTGACACGCTCAAACCCAGCACTAGATGCTGTGTCAGAAAGTTTCTTGGTGTTTGAAGAAACAGCATTAACTGTGAATTATACTGCAGGAGGAATAAATTCAATATTTTTGAACTAAAGGTCTATGCTGGTAAATGTGTGTGTAACCAAGAGTTACAGTATGTTTTCTCCTTTCTTTTTGATCAGTTAAGTCTGTGCAGGTGTTTTACATCTCCCATAGCAGTTAAAGTTTTGGCTGGGAATAGCTTCCCAGTTTTTCTCTGCAGCAGCTGTCAGAGGGTCTGTTGGCTGTGGAGTGCCTGATCTCTTTCTCCAGTCTAGAAGAGACCATTATTGACCTTTGGAGGATTTTTACTGATGCTTTTCTCCTGAGGTAGGCACTTTTTCCAACTAAGATCTCATTTTTGGTAAGGCTTATCAATCATTTGACAAGACTTAGTGGAACCACAGCTCGATCCAGTGACTTGTAGCTCAGCCTGCACACACCAGTCATGCTTTGCACTGATAGCTACAGTTGCCCTAAGTAACTGCAGTTTTTCTGACCTTCGGGTGTATGTACCACAGGGACCGTGTAATCCCTTGAACAAATGCTTTCTTATTTACAGAGCCATCAACACTCCAGAGAAAAAGTAGTTGGTTATGATTGCTAGAAGCAAACCTAATGCAAATGCTATCTGACATCATACAGTCAGCATTTAGCTCTAAGATATAATACAGAAGGGAGTTTCACAGTGATTGATATGTAGAAAGTCTTAGATTCAGTTGTGGATTATACTTTTTTTTTTTTTTTTTTTGTAAGATCCTTTCATAAGTATTCTTTGAACTTGTACCCTTTAATCAAAGAAGTCAGTGGTAAGGCTGTTCAGCAATAGACAGTAACAACAGTGCTCCTCATTAGTCATAAAGACGGACTTAGATTTCAGTCAAACTGATAAGTAGAAATTTTGTTTGGAATATCAAAGTACTGATAATGTAGAAGTTTTATCACAGAAATGGGTGATTTATTTTTTTCCCTCTCTTCAGTCAGCCTTGTGGCTAATGGTACAACTTGGATGACAGTTCCTGCACAAAGAAAAAAAGGGTGTAATTCTGCCAAATGAGAAGTTACATGATTCATTACAAGGACCTTTAATTTGCCTTATTAATTTTTTAAGAGTAATTTGTGAAATCTATTAAGCACGGTAGTCTTGCTGAAAACCTAGTGTGATCTCAATCGCAAAAATTCTCAGAATTATTTTTGAGATGAGTGCTATCCTGGGCTAAAAATATGTTGCACTGCTGCAATCATTTCGTAGCTGGATTCACTCCATCTCACAAGCTCTTTATCTGAAATTGCTATAAGCCATAACATAAAGCCTTTTACTTGCACACATCTAATTGAAGGAATATTTATTTGGTGCATATTAAATTCAAACTGGCCTACTTCTGAAGGAATATTTATTACTTTAAATCTGAGTACTTTGAAGAGAGAAGTTTTAGAAAAACTCTTATTCATATGACAGAGTTAATTAGAAATTTGTATTTTTGTTCCTCTTATATTTGAAAGGTGGTAGCGTAGTGTTTGACAGATAGATACAGGAAATAATGATTTGTTGTAAAAATTAAAGTGGAAATTAAAATTTAATTTTTATTGGGTGCATTTTGAAACAATTTACTGGATAGACATAGAACTTCACAGACAAGTCTGGTATGTTACAGCTTAAAACTTAGAATGCAGTAACATCTATTCTGGATTTTACAGCTTGATCATGCATTATGGATGCACTGTCAAAAGGGGACATGTTCCCTGCTCTTGGGTTTTGGAAGCAGTGTGGCAAACAATCTCAACATCTCTTTATAAATCTTTTGAGTTTTTATGCATGCAGAGCAATGTTAAGAACAAAACTGTCAAGAACCACCACTATGTCTCAAAAACTTCGTAAATACAAACCAACCTGTTAGCTCTCACTGTGGCCATAAAGCTGGGGCTGTGCTTTTGGAGCAGATGCTGTAGCACCATTCCTACTCCTTCCACTGGGGTCTTACCAGCTTCCAGCAATCACAGCCACTTGTCTCCTCCACACACCCCTCTGTACCATGTGTGTATTTGGAGAGGGAGCCATCTTCCAGTAAACTGTGCTCTCATGCAGGTCTGGTGGGCTGAGGCAGTGGGCACGTTTAAAAATAGGTGAGAGAAGTAATTCCTTGATTGTTACATAACACTGCAAAAACTTCCTTGCATGTCTTAGGTTTCTGTGTAGTGTTGTAGTGAGCTATTTGTGCCCTAGACATGGTTATGCTTAGGACTTGGACCTATTTTCTCTCTGGTTGCATCTTCCTTTTATGCACCTAAGAGCATTCAGCCTGAAGTGCTACATCCCAAAGTGTACTTGGGGTGTTACCCGATCATGGCAGGATGGGCTGAGATGAAGATTGGGTGCAGCTCATTTGAGGAGCTGTGTTTTGCATAGATCATTTGTTATTATTTTCCCTAATTTCTTTCTTTATTTTGCTTGTGATTGGCTGAAGTCTAAAATTGGCTAAAAGTCTAAAATACATTCTTTGCTTATCCTGTAATTCCTAGAGAAAATATTGTTTTACTGCTCTGGACAGAGCTCAGGCTTTGGTGTGAACGCTAGAAGGATTCTACTTTATGTAGTAATGTACAGGCTCTTACCTATACCTGTGTGCATTTTTTCAAGAAGGTTTGTTTGCACTCTCCATTTCTGTGATGTGTCCATAATGTCAGGGGTGTTGTGTAGCAGTCCCAACAAGCTGTAGATAAAAAGTATTAGCAAATAACTTGAAACTGGATGTTATGTCTTTAGGTCTGCCCAGGTGCAGCTGAGGAAACAGCAATGCTCCTTTTGTACAAAGTTGAATGAAAACTATTTAATATTTAAAAGTACAAAATCAAAGATAAATCTTAACCCATTTCTGAACTGACACAGGCCAGATGTTAGATGCTGATTGTATCTTATTTTCACTTTGAAATGTAACCAGCTTTTTGTATGACTAGGTCCTAAGAGTTAACTGTGAAGACAAAGGTTTCATTTAAAAAATAATGATAGTGGAAACAATATCTTGATTCCAAATCTGTCAGTGCTAGAGGCAGTATGGACTTACAAATGTGGATGTGTTTCTGGAGCACTAGCACTATGAAAGGCAATGGGATTGGGGATCTGAAGTCATTTGTGTGAGAACTGGTGAATAGATTGCCATCAGAGCCTTGTTGGATTGTGGATTTTTTTAGTTTGTCTTTTTAAGCATAGTGTCATTTGCACAGAAGTTTCTTTTTTACCAAGCTACTGAAGGTATTTGAGGTGACAACACATGATGATATAAAGGTTGCTTTTTCTGGATTTTCTTTCAGTTTGCTCACTAGCAGATCTCAGGGCATGGTTCAGTATCCCCTGTGAAAACTGAGATATCAAAAACACCTCAGTACAATGACTTCCTTGCTTCTCCTGGAGCAGCTCTGCTTCTCAAATGACTTCAGGCAAGGACTGAGAGTGTGTTTGCAGGCAGATGTGAACTCATGCTCTGCTTCAAACAGATGTGGCTACGTGCTGAGCTCTAACAGGTAGCAGTGGTCATGCAGTCAACACAGTTGATTACTGGCCAAAGGAAGGAAGTCCAGTTTGATGAACATGGCTTCACAGCCTCTGGTCCAGGCTTGCATCTGCTGCCTGAGGACTGTATGAAAAACCTGTGGGGAAGAGCAAACTTCCTTGATGCTTCTTTATCTCCCTTTCTGAGAACCACTGCCTGTTACAGAGCCTTGCATGACTTAGTGGGGTTTGCATGGCAAGGTGTTGGAGGTGGGGTGTCTACACAGGTGGCTTCTCTGAGAAGCTGCCAGAAGCTTCCCCTGTGCCCAGTAGAATCAATGCTGTCTGGCTTTAAAAGGGACCCACTGCTGGCCAAGGAAGAGCCTATCAGTGATGGTTGTAGTGCCTCTCTCATAACATCTTTGAAAAGAGGGGAAAGAAAGCAAACCTGTGCAGCTACAGCCAAAGAAAGGAGTTAGAATGAGAAATAACTATTCAGACATCAAGGTCAGTGAAGAAGGAGGAGGAGGTGCTCCAGGCACTGGAGCAGATTCCCCTGCAGCCCAGGAAGGGGTGGGAGGAAGGTGTTTTTAGGACTTGATGTTATTTCTCATTATCATACACTGACTTGATTGGTAATTTTTTTTTTTTCCTGCAAATCAAGCCTGTTTTACCTGTGACAGTAATTGCTGAATTATCTCCTTCCCCATTGTTATCTCTACACATGAGCCCTTCTTTCTATTTTCTCTTCCCCATCTACTTGAGAAGGAAAATAGTAGAAGAGCTTTGGTGGGTACCTGCTGTCCAGCCAGGATCAACATGCCACAATGACAAAATCTAGCAGCCTCACAGCAGATCCTCCTGGACCTGCACATCTATAAGAATAAAACCAAAAAGAGCTCAGAAGGCTATGCACCAGTACCTCTGAAGATTCAGAGGTAATCTGCACCAGTAACAGGAAGATTGTGAGATCTCGACCCTCTTAGGGGTATAGAGTACTCCAAAAATCTTGCTGCAATCAGTGGGATTATTTGTGATGTAAGGTAGTATGTAACACGTGGAAGGGACATAGCAATCTGTCTCTCTAAATTAGCTGTTACAAAGATCAAATTAAAATTAAGGTCAGATTTCCATTCTCCCATGCATGTATTTGGCTGACATGCAAGTCAACAAGTGTTCTGTGTGCAACTCAAGATGCAATTTGGCCCTAAATTAATTTCATTAGCTAAACTGAAACTCAAACATGGTGTGAATGAGACATCTGTTACTCTGCTGATTCATGTCTAAAGAGAAATGTCATAAGGATTTTTAGAATGCGATGCTGCATAGGAGGCAGCTGCACTGACGTTGTGGATCAGTCTGTTTCAAAAGAAGCCTGAAACAATCAGGCCTTCTGTGGTTCTTTTTGTTGTGAATGTACATCTCTGAAAATGCAGAAAAATGAAAGTGTAACAGCAAAAATTGAGATAGAAATGCAATGAAAGAAGCATGGAAGCTTCCCATAATTGCTGACCCATCAAACTTAAGTAAATTGTCACTGTCCCCATCGCTTTCCTTCAGTCCTCTTGGACTTTCCCTCTCCCTTTGAACCCATGCAGAGAAGCACCTTACTTAGGTGTGGCAGCACACAGTAGTGAGGAAATAATGTACATGGGAAATACTGCCTTTAAATGAGTCTCTTACCCTCCTGTCTGAGCTGGCATTTCATCTGCTTTTTCCATTTAATTTCATTGGATGTGTTTTGTGCTGGTGCTTTTTTCTTGTTGGAAATGCATTTTCTCCTATTGAATACTCACATAATCACAAACCTTCACTAATGGTGACAAAATGTTATTTATTTATGTTTATTTGTTTTTTATTGGGTTTTATAGCATCTGTTTCCTTTGGCATGTGATCTTCTCTGCTACTAAAACTGGGATTTCAGGAACACGAGCTGAAACTGCTGTGAGACTGCACTTTAAACTCTCTCTTTTTTTTTTTTTTTTGGTAGGAGCCTGGGTGTGCAGGGATGGCAGGGTAGGTAGCATGCTTCCAGTGAGAATAAACACTAGGAACACAAGAATGTCAGAGCAATAACAATCCTGTTTTCATGCATATTTCCCAGGAGTAAGAGAGGCATATTGCAGATGACACATTAACAGGCTTGTCTTTAAATAGAATGTTTTTTCAAAGTCTTCCTGGGGGCATCAATGGCTCTTCAATGCAGCATTAATGAATGCATTCTTCTGATAGAATAACAAGAATTTGGAGACTGAAAGAGATACTAAATTTACCTCCTGCCAGATTTTGCATGTCTTTATCCTCTAAATATGTACCTGGAGTGAGGGCTTGCTATCTCATAGCAGAAAAAAAGAGCAAGGAAATCTACCCTTGTGTGCCAGTGCCCTGCTTTAGAATAAAGCCTTCTGCTATTAGGCTTGAGAGATTTTGAGTAAGCAGAGCAGCAAGCAAGTTCAGCTGCTCCCAATGACTGGAATTCAGGAGGTCTGTGCTTCAGAAGCTGAAGTGCTGTGTGGATTTGGTGTGTCTTCTGAACATGGCTCTGGTGGTGGAAAGGATGGATACTGATGCAGTTCCCAGTGCCCAGAAGTATTGTCCATTGGATCAGTTTTGCTGCATCATGAGGAAGCCTTCCAGGTGTCACTGCAGCACATGTGTGGTCTCTGGTCTGAATGTGGAAAGGCTCCATCCAAAGCATTGCAGTGTCAGCAGATGGCTCTGGCTGTGGTGATTTGGCACAATTTCCATCTGGGTTAGGTGTGATTTCCAGGTCATTTTATTTTTTTGGGTTATATCGGAAGGACAAAGAACGTTTTGTGTTTTGATAGGTGTCTGTTGTTTGGCTTTTTGTTGTTGTGTTTTGTTTTTTTTTTTTAATTTTTATTTTCTTATTGGGATGAAGTCATCAACTTGATTGGATGAAGGTGACATAAGTTAGCACATCCATAAGAAGCCAAGTTTGCTACAGTAATGTATTTCAAGCCCACCAAACACGTGTTCTGCTCTTCCAGGTTAGGTCTTTTGTTAGTTACTTCCCATTGAAGCTCTTCTACTCTGCTTAATTTAAATATTCAGCAGAACCTGGAACTTGAGTTCTTCCCTCTTCCCCTTTTCCTGCCCCTGGCATTGTCTTAGTAGGAGGCAATTGGGCCTTTTTTTTTTTTTAGATCCAATGAATATTTAAATATTTGATATAAATATTTGCTAGATATTAATTGAGAACAAGTGAGCAAACAAGTCTAACTCCATATGCTAATGCTTACTATAGTTTACTGGTAGTTGGGAAACAGGATGATGCTTGAGCTGTGGCACACGCTCTTGCAAGTACTTGCTAGGCAGAGTGAGGAGCTTTGATGCTTGATCTGCCCCAAGAGTATTCTCTAGTTCAGAGTGTAAGGGCAGAGAAGGAGATCCAGGTCTGCCAGAAAGGAGGTTTAAACCTGCTGGCCTCCAGGGGAATTTCCTAATTGCTTTATTTAGTTTTCAGATAGGTTCGTGCACAATTCTAGTTCCTTGAAACCACATTTTTGTCTTTTTAATTTTTGGAGGGAGGAGGAGGAGGAGTGACTTTAGCACTGAAAAGGACTGTTTTTTACCTTGTCACCTTACACTACAGGAGACACCTGTACTTCCAAGGCCTTCCTTACTTCTACATAAGCCTAGAAGAGCAGGAAAATGCTAATACAAAACCCCATAAGATTGAAAGGCTTCAATATGCTCAATATGCTCAAAAGACTTATTGGAGAAACTTAAATTCAGGCAGTAGAACTTCTTCATTTCAATAAAGATAATGAAAAAATGTTCCTTTTTAGAATTATTAGATTAACAAAAGTCTGAAGAATTTTTAGGTCAATGGCTTTAGAAAAACTTGTTTGGCACAGAGTAAGTGTTAAGAGCAGCTCACTGAGACTGCTTTTGAATGTCTTTAGCACTCTTATACAATAGATGAGAGTATTACAGAAGCAGTTTTAGATTAATATGCAGCAATATATGATGTAATCTTGCAAATCAATTGATGAAATGGCTCTGCAAGTAAGAAAGCTTAACTTTTTCATCTCTGGTAAAAGCCTTGAAGCCTTTGGCTCAAAACTGTGTCAGTGTAGGGATGGCTATGAAAGGTCTAGTGATACAGTGCAAGGATGGAGTATTTCAAATTGCAGTTCAGTTTTGTCTCAGTTCTGTATTAACATTTGATATCCTGGTGCATCAGAAGCAGCACTCTAGAGCTAGCAGTATGTTCTGATCCTCCTAGGTTTGCTTCATTGCATTTTTAAATTTATGACTTACTATTTTGAGAGATCTGTCAGAAAGAAAGCATAGGGCTTTGTGCATTGTTTTGATGCTTTGGGGTTTAAGTGTACTTAAATTACTGGGAAAGACAGTTGCTGAGATGCTCAGGTCACATGGAAGGTGAGGATTCAGGTTTGCTTAGGATCTTGCCTGGTGCACAGACTTGGCACTTCAGACTGAAGGCTTTGCATGTCCTGTGACACAGCCAGCTCAGGGTGCAGGGCTGCATCAGGGTGCCAGTTCCTCCCTGAGCCAGGAGCTCTGGTGGGTTTGTTACTGGTTGGTAGTGCTCTGTGCTGCTCATTAGAATTAGCCCAGAAAACCATGACACTAAGGGGACTATTTGAAGAGAATTAAACAATAAACTTGAGTTTGACCAAGCCAAGCATTTGCTGAAGCAATGGTACGGCATATACTCAGCAGATCATCTCTGGATGGTCCTTTGGCCAAACAGGGGGTAGAGAAGAGCAGTGCTTTCATGCAGCAGGGGAGCATCATTTATTACCTAGTAGGTGGAATTTAAAAAGATCTGAGGGAGAGATGACAGATGTGAGGAGAACTTATGTCCATGTAGGATCAGTTATATTTAAATGCCCTGGTATATTTGTGTTTTGAAATGGCTTTTTGAGAAATGGCAATCTTAAAAGAAAGACCAAAGAATGTGCTGTTTGATTTCACATCAAACCTTTAAGACAGGATAATATTCACTCCAGGGAAAAAGAATGGCTGAATAAAAGTAGAAATTTCAATGTACTGAAGTTTTGAGTAATCAGTGTGCAGTGTCCGTGATGTCTACTGAAATTTTATGAAACAGCTCTGCAAATTTAGCCAGAATGGAATTTAACTTACACTGTAATTATGGAGCTGGGTTTTTTGCAGATGCAGTTGCTTCTGACAGGCTTGTTGTACCCATGTTTGTTGAGGCTGGTTTGTGTTATTTTTGGTGACCTGTGACTGTCCTTTCTAATTCATCAGCTGGTGAATCTTAACCTCCAGCAAAGATTGCCAAATGTTTTCAGCAAGTTCCTAAAGTCCTTACCTTCTCCCCCACTTCAATGACCTAAAATGAGCACTTGTGTAACTGCACAATATGGTGTTCTGTCCCTGTCCCCCTCCGGCATCCTCACCCATTACCCTTCCTTCTGAAGTAGAGCAATAGCTCCTTGGGAGGGCACAGGAATAGCTCTGCAGCCATGCAAAACTGAGCCTGGTGGATTTCTGGTCAGAGGTAGGGCCTGTAAGCTTTGATTTTTAAGAATGTTTTTTTATACACTAATGAAATAACTAGTGGGGAAAAAAGCTGACAGAACAAAAGCAAGTACTTTTGCTTTTGTACAAGGCAAGGATTTAGAAAATACTACTGGGAGAGAAAACAGATGATCCTTCTCTGTTTTTTCCTTGCTGATTTAATATTTCAATATGGACAGTTTTGGGTTTTTTCCACCCTGACAGTGAATTCTTGGCAGTTGTATAATGAAGTCATAATTTTTAACGTTTTTGTTTTTTGTTATTTTTGTTAGTTCCCTTTTTGCTACAGTATCCCTATTTGTTGC
Organism: Calypte anna; assembly: GCF_003957555.1. Lineage (NCBI taxonomy): Eukaryota > Metazoa > Chordata > Aves > Apodiformes > Trochilidae > Calypte > Calypte anna. Next base: position 13,642,529 of record NC_044258.1, read on the forward strand.
CTTATTATATCTCTACTATAGATAGTACATACTCTATATAGTATATACTCTAGATAATATCCCTATTTGCTGCCTTAGGTCTGTGGCTTAGTAAAAGCCATTCCTATTGGTTTTGATTCTCTCCTTTTGTCTGTCTGATTAGTACTCCCACAACTGCTTCTCTGTTACTTGAGGAAAGCCTGGTGTGCCAGCAGCCAGTTTTGGGCAGCACTACATGAAGTGTTAGGTCTTTTCTAGTATAAGCTACCAGTAGGGATTTGACACATTTCTATTCTCCCTGCACCCCCTGCGTCCAATAAATTTTCTTCTGGTTCCATGTTCAGTGTTATTTACCACATGTTGCTGCTGCTGCACCTTTTTAAGTCATGGAGACAGGTTTGGGCCACCCTTGGTGCCAAAATTGCTGTATGTTCTTGTGGGAAGTTCCTGGTGTGGTATTTATGATGCTACACAGCACTTTTTTTCCCTGTGGTGAGTACAGAACCATTCATTGTAGGTGAGCAGGACAGAGGGATATGCAGGAAGCTATTCCAGGGTTTAATGACCTGCTGTGCTTCCACTCCTTTGTATTGTTTGTGCCAATTCTTGTGATATTTAATCAGAAGCCTACAGTACTGCCTCTCTGAAAGCTCTGGTTCCTGGAGACGTGGGATTATATGAAAGCCTGTAAGGATTTTTTTTGTATTTGTGCGTGCGTTGTTTGTTTTCTAATAGAAGTAGATCCCTTGCTCCTTAGAACTTTAGAGAACAGCTTAAAAAAATGTCACCTAGTAAGGTTCAAAGCCTTAAGGGTAAATTAAAAAGTAATGTACTATTTCTGTCCAAAAACACAACAAGAAAAAAAATCCTCTTGTGTCTGTTCTAAGCTGTGTTTGTGAAAGGTCGAGGCTGTAGTGGATGCTGGGATGTAAGCATAGAGCAGACCCTGCAGATTTGTATTGCTTTACCCCTTCTCAAAAAGAAAAAGGAGAGGGGGGAAATAACAAAGATACCTTTGAGGTAAAGTATTGTCAAGGGGGGTACTGTGCACATCTTGAAAAAAAACATTGCTCTGCAAACAGCTGCTGCTCCTCTTCTTAATTTTAAGTAGCTTTAAAATCATAAGCTAGAAAGTGAGGAGGGTGGAATCTCTGGCTGCTTCTAGCTCAGGAATGAGTATTTAGTCATGTAGAAACAGTTTATGAAAGCAGATTCTGCTTTCAAAGATGATTGTCACAGTAGCTTAAATTGTCTGCCAAGCATCATAATAGAGTTTTACTACTGTAGGAAAACAAAAGCAAAAGATAAGCTTAACTCATTGAAACAAAAGGAGAACAAAGGGGGAAAAGCATCAGAACAGGAAAGAGTCTCATTGATGACAAGGGAGCACAATGATTTCCATGCAAGTAACAACTTTAAAAGGGCTCCTAAAATAAGGTTAATAAACTGAGCAGATTCAGAGATGTTTCTATTCAGCTGCACAGGGCTCAGATGCTGCCATAACAAACATGGGGGAATCAATTTGTGTGCTCTGGAGAAAAGCCACCTTCAGAGCCCTCCAAGGGGGTGCTTTGAAGGCAGCATCTGGGGCAGGTGCCTATCCAAAAGTCTTGTTGGATAGAGAAGGAAAAGAGATTTTTAAGTGGGAGGAATCACAGAGTGATGCAGACATGGCCCAAACCACTTTTTGACATCTTAATTTCTTGCCAGTATTGTTCCTCTGCTGGAAACTGGCTCAGCTGTCTAATTTTGCTCTTTCCCACTTTTCAGTTGGTACTAAAGGCACAGCTTATGCCAAAAGATGGCACAAGAAAGTGTCAAGGTAAAGCAATGGTTTTAGAAACTATTTCGCTTTCAAGGAGAAAGGAAATGTTTGCCTTTGAGATAAACAGTTACCAGGCACTAGAACTGTCAAGAAGCCAGAGCTGGTCTTAAAATGCCACACATAGTGTCTGTCAAGCCTTTGCAATCTCTTAAGGCTTTGCATTGTTTTCATTTCTTAAATTGTTTATAAATATTAATCATAGGATATAAAATGAATGAGTGAATGTCAACCAGGTGGATAGTTCCTAGAACTGTAAAACCATGCTGTCTGTTCAGACATAGCAAGCTATCTCCATTTCCAGAAACTCACCTGATTCTGCATATACTTGGGAGTTCAAATCCAGGTTGGATGGGACTTGGAGCAACTAGGTCTCTAGTGGAAGATGTCCACACCCATGTCAGGGGGGTTGGAACTACATGATCTTTAAGGTCCCTTACAACCCAAACTATTCTATCGTTCTATGATTTAGTGAATTAAGGTGTCTAGGCTTAAACATAGGATATAAATCTGCATGCTAACAGTAATATTTTGAAGTATGGAAAGACTTGCCAGGGTCTCACTGCATTACTCCATGAACCACCCCGTGAGTTCCACTTTACCTGTAAAAATAAGAGTATATTGTAGAGAGCCTTAAAAGTAGCTTGACTGCACAACTTTTCCTCTTTAAATGTTGTGTTTGTGGTGGGTTGTTTTGTTTTGTTTTTTTTCTTTAAGCTTGCAAACCATATACAGAAAGAAATTATAAGGAGAAAGGCAAATTTGTGACTGAGGCTGGCACCAAGCTATTCTTCCTGCACTGCCCCTTCAACTCAGTGGCGATGCTGAAGGTGGGAGGATTGGACGGGTTAAACCTCATGTTTAGACTCATATGATTAATATCTTTTTTCCAGAAAGGATCTGTTTTTTCCAGAACAGTGTTTGTAAGCCAGCTGATTCTGCCCTTTTCCAGAGGCTGCAAAAAGGACTTGATAAAGGGGTTGCTGTGCTGGCACCCTCAGACAGTGAGGCAGCAGGGTGAGCTGGAGTGCCCCAGGCCACTTGTGGGAGACTTCTGTGAGCTGCCCTACTTTGGCCATTTATCTTTCACCTGAATTTTCAGTGTGACTTCATAACCAACCTACATCTGTGCTGTAGTCATTGTGGCTTGCTAGTACAGATGTATGTCAAGCAAATCTAATTTTTCTCCAGCAGGTTAATATCCTTTGCAGATAAAGGAGAAGAGGCTGTTGCACATCTTGACTTTTAAAGTCTTGCTGTGGAGCTACCAGTGGGTGTTGGATGCAAACCTGGTTGGATAATGGTGATGAGAGTTTACTTACTGGTGGTTTATTTTCAGAAATGTATGGAAACCTTACTGAGCACAGCTTGGAAAATGTCAGTCCTGGCACCAGTTCTATTCAGTATTTTTGTTTTCATAGTGATTCAGATGATGCAGAAGGGAGTGCACTACTTCAGCTTGCAGATGACGTGAAGCTGGGATGGGCTATAAATACATCTCATAAATAATCTTAAAAAAAAAAATTTGGATGTGATTCATTGAAGGCAAATGTAGGAGCAATCACTTGGATTTGTGCGGAAGGCTTGCAAGAAAGGTCTGGATTTGTAGTATGTCACAAGCTGAACGTGAGTCAGCAATGCCACTCCTGTGAGAACATTTTCACAGAAATTAAAACTTCTTGTGAGAAACGTGGTGCTGCCTGCATGTGGGTCCCTTGGTGTCACTCTCCTACTTTGTTGTCCCTGAGACCTGTGTTAAGTTACTGTGGCTGGTTTGGTGTACTGAGCTTCAAGGAAAAAGAAGGGGGGGGACTGAGTGAACATGAATTTGAGGCTGTTTTCCCTGAAGAAGATTGCTGGGAGGTGCAATAATAGGCTTCAAGAGAGAAATCTGTTCTCTGTATTCTGGTGAAAAAAGCTTAAGTTTAATCAATTGTAAGGTACAAGGAAAAGGCAAATGGGAAGGCTGGGAAGATTAGGGCTACGTAGGTTGAGATCTCTTTGACAGCCTTTACCAGCAGGCATATGTGGTCTGATAGGTTTTATGGTAAGCTTGCTGCCCTTCCAGTGGTTCCTGTGAGTTGTAGTTGATGTTCCAGCCCTGCTGAATCACTCATTGCCTTTCTGTCAATGAAAGCTACTGATAAGCAGTGCTTGGTGTGTCCTATCCCTCCTAGAGAGCCACTAACTATGCCTTCTCCCTTGGGAGCTCAAGGAGTGATGCTGAAGATTGGGCAAACTGAGATAAGGGGGTACCTGTTCTATTTACCTAAATCCAAGCTTTTGTCCAATTCCAATGCAAACACTTCTCTTGAAAGGCTTCATAAAATCCATGTGTCTGTTTGCTCCCACTGCTTCACATATCCAAGCACATCATGGTGAGTCTGTACTTGCAAGCTGGAGCACTGAGAAGGCACACTTGTGTCCATATGGTTTCTGTGATGTCAAGCTCTTGTCTTGGGAACTGGGGTTGGTGCTAGGAAGGTGTAGGAGGAATCTCTTGTCTGCTCCAAGAAGACATTCCAAGAGGGAAAGCAGGAGTCCTATTACCTACTTGCTCAGCACTTGGTTTGCTGCCTCTCTTATGTGGTGTCAGTCTAAAACTACTGCTTTGTCCTCTTCTAGTTGTGTTGGCACCACTTTGGGCACCATGTGATGTTCATAGGCTTACATTATGACGTGAATCAATGAAGTGAGCTAAACTAGAAGTAACCATTAAAGAAAACTGTTATTTTGCTAAAGGTTGTTTTTTGGTTGTTTTTTTGTTTTGTTTTGTGGGTTGTTTTTTTTTTTTGCTTATGTTTGGTTCCCCTCTTGAACCCACACACAGCTGTACCAGCTCAAGTGGGTTTTCTGAGCAGGGAGAGAAATGAATGGAATGGGAGGGCTTTGAAGAGTGCCTGAATTTTTAGTTGTGCCAGCCAGAAATAGCATTCCTTGCTGCAGCCCAAAGGCTCCCACACCCAGAGCAAATGGCTCAAATACAACAGCTTTGGAAGCTGCTGACTTCAGGTGTGCCACAGAGGCAGTGTGCAGGTATATTGTCTGTCAAGCAGCAAACATGTAATTTGTATTCTGTTGCCTATGTAAGAATTAAGTTGCATGCTGTTCTAGTCTTGAAGGAAGGTATTTAAAACCATCTGAACTTTAATGGAAACAAGATTTCAATTATTCTTGTAATGATAAGGATGAAAGTTTTCTAGTTTATCTAGAAAAAGCCTTGTTCTTTAATGAACCTCAATAATTACAAATTCACTAGTCTATAACTGAATTTCTAATGAATAATCTATTGATTTAGTAGCTTTTGGCTTCTTTCCTCTTGTCCTTTACAGAAAGTTTCCAATCAGCTACATATTTCCCACTGTGCACTCATAGAGCATGCTACTGTCTTGCCATATGTTTGCCTTCCTCTAGCAATTAATAGGATTGTATGTAAAGGCTCCTGAATCTTTGGGGACTATATATTTGCTTGTGGTCTTGTCAGAACATGCTGCACTTTGATAGGCAATTTCTCACGTTTATGTCCACTGAATAACAAGTTGCCCAAAAGACAGCTTGGTAACATAATTGTGGAGAACCTAAATGGAGCAATTTGGTTTATACAAGTTAAAATAAAAGACAAACCAACCAAAAACAAACAAAAAAAACCCACCAACAGAAAGATCCCCAATGAAACAACACAACCCTCTGCCCCTAAAGAATAAAAAAATTAGAGTGCATATATCTTTTCAATCTTCTTGAGCCATTTTCTAGAGCTAGTTTTTATGGCTGAATGCATGTTTCATGGATGCATGTAATCGGTTTCTTGGCAAGTGTATTTACAAGGACACTATTTACAGTCATTTTTCTCCTGTGTTATTTAAAAATTAATATGATCCCAAGTAGGAAAATTTGAAGCAATCAACTCACATTGATAGAGATGTTGTAGGGGGAGAAGATTATGGAAACGATAGTCTAAGGTCTCTATTTTAAAAAGGCAAAAAGTGATTAAATAGCAGTGTATTGGTGTTGCTAAGCAGTGCACACTTATTCCATTTACACGACCACTGAAGCATTTGAAGAGCATTTTAGGTAATTTCCACACAGGTTTTTCTTCAGAGATGAAAACTATAGGCATCTTTTTAGAACAAATTTTGTCTGAATTATCTCTTTTGTGCTGCTGGAGCCTACTTGTATGACATTTGAAAACTGCTATGCATGATTTCCCCTTCCTCATTTCTCTCGTTCTGTGCCACAGCAGAGACAGCTCTGCACTGAGGGACCCTCAGCAGGAAGGGGTTTGAGCTTTGTCAGAGCATCACCTCTGCAGTGTCTTTGCCTCTGCAATACCCATTTCACTGAGCTTTGCCTTTTTGTAGGGATGTCCAAGAAGTGAGTTACAGGTGAATCTGACCCAGGCTCAAGGAAAGAAATGTTCTGCTCTTCTACCTATGGCACATGGGGTGCTCATAAGTTTCAAAGAGTGAGGTTTCAAGGGTGAAAATATGGTTAAATTGTTTTAATTGAAATTGAACAGTCTGTGCCCGTTCCTGGGTTTTGGGCAATTCTGAGCAATCCTCAGTATAACTATTTAGACTGTAAGCTTATGGAAGGTGGAGCATGGTCCCTTCTCTATATTCTACAGAGTCTATATACTACATACTTCTCTATATACTACAGTGAAAAAAGGACCATTTTTTACATATCTTTGAGATAATATTGAGGATGTTTTTTGAGTGAAGATAAGTCCTGCAAAAAAAAAATGGGGTGCAGGAAAGATATATTGAATCTTCTGCACAGAGATCTTAACAGCATTGAGAACATAGTGAGTTAATGAAGCTCACACTGAAGAACTCAGTAGATATTTTAGTAGACTAATATTATGATGACTTGAGGACTTGCTTACCTGCCAAGGAATTCAGGAGGTTGTTCAACTATTTTCTCTCAGTGTATTGGGAAGTGGTGGCAGAGAGAGTATGGGGGCAACTAAGCCTCTTGTGATGCTGGAGATGATGATTTTACTAAAACTGTTAAGTTTCTGTGGGTCTGCCTGGGAACTGGCTCAGGGCAAGGGATTACAGAGCTTGTGGCAATGATCAGATGCACAGTTGCTATGGATTGTCACTGGGTCCTTGCCTTAGCTTTCCGTTAATGTCATGTCAGCCCACGTCTGCTTTATGTGCACAGCTTCATTCCAGAATACCTCCAAAGCACCTTTAGGAAAAATTCTCCCCACATCCAACACCTCCAGCTTAACTCTGAAAGGTCAGGTATCTGTGTTTTTCTCTTCTCTTTCATATATCCCCATGCCTTCCCACCCACCCCATCTCACCCTGGAATGGAAATATGAGTATTTTATGTCAATGTGTCACACTCAGCTATGCCCCATGAACATCAGATAGTTTTCAGCAGATATGAAAGATTCGAGGTTCACATCTGCCTACAAACCTGTTCAATCTACATCAGCAAACTTGGTTAGGGGTTTTTAATATAGAAAATGCAGCTGTCATTCTGTGGTTGCTGTTGAAGATGCTTATATGATCTGACAGTGTTAATGAGTGGGTAACATCAGCTAAGTCTAAAATGCTGTTGCATAGGAAGAATCCCTGAAATTTCAAGGCTGTGGACACATTTTGTCTTTTTAGCTACCCAGACGAGGAAATATTCTTATTTATTGCAAGTAACCCAAACAGTTTAGGAACAGTTGATCAACTTGTCTCTTTCCCGTTGGGTTAAGTGTCTATGTAAAATGAACAGACTGAGTGCCTGTACCTGGACTTGAAGTAATTGAAATGCTGTGATGTCCAAGAAAGGTTGATATGTTTATCTGTGTCTGGTACAGGAAATCAAACAGCAAATGAGTGAAGGGGAGCTTTGTTAATAAATTTGGGGCTTTCTGTTTGGCATGTGAGTAGGTGGAGATGTGTTGTCCTCCCTTCTATAGTGGTTAATTACATTTCCCACATGACATTTCTCTCTCCTTGACATATCCCATCATTCGCATCAGTGCTGATTGTCACCAGTCCCTCCGGCATCTCCTGTGCTTCTTTGAAAGTTGAAGCCATTTGTTTAGGGAAAAAAAATCCCAGCATTCTTTTTTTTTTTTTTTTTCCTGCTGTCCTAATTTTCTTACCAACTTAGTTGAGATACTCTGTGAGGTTTTTATTCTCATAAAAAAGCTTATTCTCCAGATAGGCTTTTCCCAGATGTCCCAGCCATGTTGGATACCTTGTTTTCTATATCTTTCTTACTTGCCAGAGGAGTGTGTTTGACATGGTATTTTCCTAACTAGAAAAACATATTTATATTCCAGACTTACTAGAATACAGCTGTTCTGTGTATCGAGTTTGAACTGATCAAGCTTTTTTTTCAAGTTTGCATTCTCTACATATCTAAGGGTCCAAACAGAAATATTCTGCATACATAATATGTTAAAAAAAGACACCAGCTTCATGTCTTCTGGAGGACATGTCATCTGGGGGATGATGGAGGGGAATTGGAAAACATTGCCACTTTAAGAAACTCGTAACAGATCCCATCTCTTGGACAGGTAATCTGATACTAGGTGAGCTCCCAACATATCACAGAAGAACATGCTACTGAAAGCCAGGCAGCCTTCTCTTGTACTGAAGTATAAAATACACGAGATGGTGCATATCTGTCTGCTGCTTTTTTAGCTAAATGGAAATGTTCCAAGAGTGCTTTAGTCAGTCTGACCTTGGGCTTAGCTTCCCAAAGGATATATGCAGCTAGTCAAAACCATGTTGGACCTACATGGTAGTAAGTGGCTGATGCTGTATCAGGATTAGACCTTTGAACATGGTCTAAAAATTGGTTACAGTTAACCTGGAACTTTGCAAGCAGGCACCAGGGTAGCAGTGATGCCCCTGGCCTCAGGGGCTTAAGATCTAGTTAATGAAGAACTCTGGCACTGCCCTCCCCATTTCGTCAACTGACACTGAATGCAAAATCCTCCAAGATTTTTGAAGACGACTGTGAAGTCTGGTAAATGCAAAGGCAGAGGGGCCAAAGGGATGAGAGGAACACCCAGCTACTCTTGCAATCTGTAACAGTTTGCATAATAAGACAGCAAAGCAGTGAAATACCATTCTGCTGTAATGCAATAAACTCTGAGGTATAAAAATTGGTTCAGGAATTCTAGACTTATTTGTATAAATCTATACATTCAGTGAGGTTATTCAGAGACAAAATTGTGCAGTTTAGAAAAACTATGGTCCTCTGTTTCTCAAAGCTCAGCTTATCAGAGCACTTAAGGTGAAATGCCATCTTTTTGAAGTCAGTGGCAAAGCTCCTGCATATTTTGATGGTGTCAGATTTCATCCATTGCAAATTGCCGACCATTATAGAATTCAGTCAGATGTAATCAAAATATAAATGCAAATTGGTGTCATGTTATAATGTAGCAAATACAGGGGGAGTATCTTGCTGCTGGTGCTGTGAAAGACACATCTGTGCATATTTTTAATGCACCTATGCTGTGATGAACAGATTTAGATACTATGTCATTATGATCACAGGGGAGATACATTTGCACTGTCATTGATTGATTGCTTCTGCCTATTCCTTGTTCTTTCATAGTAAGAAATATAGGGATTATGATGGACAAGGGAAAAAAAAATGGCTATTTGAGCCCTAGCTTCAGATCCTATTGACCTCTCCACTGCTTGGTTGTCAGATGCACTATGGAATGGTGAGGAGCAGTTGAGATTCTTTGAGAAACTGAAGGAGTGGAGAAAAAATACCTATGCATTTATAGGAGTTACTGTGATGGTAAAATTACTGAGTGCTGATTAAGTACTGTCTGCTTCAGAGCCCTCCCTGTGTAGATCTTCTCAAATCAGTGTTATATTGTGTAGTGTTTTCAGGTAATTTCTTACAATGCAGGAGATACTTCCCAGAAGCTTTTGAAAAATTCAATCTGATTTTCACAAACCTTTCCAGAGGGGAACTTCTCAGGATGGTGAGAGTGCTGCTGATGGGATTGGGATGATTTACTTGATACAACCAATTCACTGATTAAACTGTTCTTGAACCTTTAAGATAATCATAAGTTAAAAAACAGAACTGTTATTTTAAAACTCAGCTTTTAAAAACATTGAGGGGGAAGACTACCTCTTCCAAGTTATCTGAGTCAGTCATGTTATCCAACATGATTCATTTGGGGGATTGTAGCTCGTGAATCAGAACAGGGCTAGTGTGTTGAAGAGGGAAAAGGGTATCCTAATTTATCTTCCAAGCAACAATCTTAACTTGAAAGCAAGTTGTTTTCCTCTCCTTCCCTGCTAATAAAATGGGACAAAGCAGTGGATGAAAAGTAGGAATAAGCAAGTTGGCAGTCAGAGACAAGTTGGACAGTGATGAGATAGTTTTGGACATGGTTTTGTGGAGTTGCATAACTGTCAAGTATTTTAAGAAAATAGGATCAGCATGTTTCTTCAGTGTGAACCAGTAGGTCTGTAGGGGTTACAAGGAAGAGCACAGGTGGGATTTGCAGGGAGTTCTGGATAAAATGAGATGTATTTGTGGCCTGTTGTTTAGGAAGTTTTGATTAGCAGCTCTCCATGAGGTTTCAGATTCAGCATTTCTGTCACCAAGTATTGTGGGAATGAGGAGAATGTCCCTGCTGTTAAGGCAGCCATAAAAGCATATTTAGAGTAAGTATTTCTGGTAGCATGGTGAGTCTCCTTCCCTAGGGATTTGAATTAAGATTTCTTCATGAATGTGTACTGCGGTCAAAGGAGAAAAGTCTGTAGTACTTCCTCGAAAGAGCTAATACATCATGCTGATGCCTGTTACAGTATGACATGAGATTCCTTTTATGCTGTATCACCGTGACTAGAGGTGTTCCTTTCCTTTGTAGTGGTGGTTAGAAGCTAACCAGGAGATATCTCATTTCTGTAATGTAAATCCTGTGTGCTGCTGTGGGGCTTTTAGTAGGTAACTGCTTCGATGTCAACACATTAAGCTGCAGGGTGTGCCCTAGGTGTTGTAAATTATCCTAATGATAAGTTTTAAAATATTTCATATGAGTGTACCTACATCTGCAGGATGCAGAGTGGTGAGGAGGAGGAAAAGGAAGGCAGCAGGTTTTTGCCTAGGCTTCTAATGAAACTTTTATATTTGAATATATTAACAGAGAGCAGCCTTTAATGAGAGTAGATGAGGAGAATTACAATTGAGGCTATGTACTTTGAGCTTAAAACCAGCAACGAGGGCAGTAAACATACCTGGTGTTAGGTAGCCAGATAACAGAAAGTTTAAGACTTAATAAAAATGAGCAATGTTCTTTCTTCAGGAACACAAAAAAGAACAGTCTTGAATCCTCTAACATTGTATCATGTCCTTTCTTTGTCCTTAATCAGCTGCAGCAGAGGCTTGCAGCTCAATACATATTGACTTAGAGCATATGCTGAAGTCTGAACTACTTGGGTTTCAAAACTTCAGTTGTCAGGAGCAGCATACAAATCTGGGTTAAGCTAGCTCTTCTTTTAAAGTTACTTCTGCAGTGCACTCACACTTTTAATGCTAACATTAAACTGAGGTGCTTAAAAATCCATGCATCCCTACCACTGAGCAGGTTGTTGGAATAGCAAGTGCATAACTTATTACGGAGCTCTGATTGCCTTTAGAAAGGCATTGCCTATGTCCATTAATCTCAGTAACATTATACACACATAATATATTGATAAAATGTTAATGACCTAACTTAATGCCAATAAAAGAAGGAAATTAAGGTGTAGGAGTTCGAAGCGTAGAGCTCTCTAGCCTTCAGTCTTTCTGGTTGGTTTATTTGTTTGCTTTCTGATCTATTTATTTTTTTTTTAAATCTCCCCCCGCATTGCACCAGACTGTATGCAAAAGCACATGTTGTGCCCAGATTCTAAACCAGCTATTCACACATCAGAGGATGAGAAATGTCCGTGGATTGGCCAGTGCACAAATGTTTTGCTACTCTGATCTCCTTTGCCAATTAGTGCAGTTCTTTGGGCACCTTCTGTGCGTGTTGCTCATTGTACCAGTGCTTCAGCCAACACTCAGTGCCTGCCCTGCCCCTACTGGCAAGCAGTGATTGAGTTGTCTCATAGCATGCCAGTCACTTACTCCTTTATTTAAAAGGCAGCTGGTAGCTTAACAGGTTTTCCACTGGGAGTCGGAGCCCACCGAGTTGAATGGTCTTACTTGGATCCTCTCAGAAGATCTGTACTTATGATCAGTTAAAAAAAAAAAAAAACAACCCAGCAAATACTTTTAAATTGCTGCTGAATGAAATGGTGTGGTTGCTGCTAGTACTTAGGCCTGTGAAGCCTGATGGATTGCTGGAACTGGAACTCAGGAGAAGAATGCAGTGTGGTGTAGGGTATAAAGGCTTCCAAGTATTTAAATTAAAACTTAAAGCTGAACTCTGCAACACACCAAATGGACTGAGGAGAAACAGAAAAACAAAAATCAATATATAGTTCGTGCTAATGGCATTTAACAGTCTTGCCCTGTGGTATGTTCCCATTCGAGAAGGAGACAAGTGTATTGGTTATTGAAATCTTACATAGAGTGAAATGAAGGATGTGTGCTGGAGGGCATCAATATGAGTCTCAATATATTTTAAATTTTTCCCCTGCTAATTAGACCAAATGAAACTTATGGTGGTCTTCGTGGGAGTTTCCTTGAGAAGAGGGGAGAAATGAACTGAATCTAGGTTCTGTATATTGAAGGTTAATTCTAACAAATCAGAAAGCCAAGATCTTGTAATGGGTATTTTCTGCATTCACCCAATTAAATGTTAGAAGCTGGATAATGGAGTAATTGTAGTTAGTCAATTGCTACAAAGTCATAATAGCTGGAGTATAAATAAGACTTCAAGGCAGTAAAATAATAAAAGTATTAATTCAATAATAATCTCAGGTTAATTAGAATAAGGCAGTGCAGTGTATTTTTCATATTAGACAAAAACAATTAGCATTGTACTTGGTAACAACAAAAGCCTTATTATCTGAAAGACAAAATAGGATTAATGCAGTAGTAAAGCATTGAAACTCTATGTCAACAAAAGAACACAGAGGAAAAATAACTTTTTTCCATAGCCCAGGCCCCAGTACAAGTGATGGAAACTTTCACCTCCAAGGAAAGGAAAACTTGGTTGTAGCAGATGTGCAGTTGAGTGTCTTAATATGAATGTGGTCTTTTCCCCTGTGCCAAATGTTTGTGTGGATTCATTCTTCACAGAATGTCTTGAGTTTGTTCTGATTATTCCTCCCTCCTTTTTTTCTTGGCAAGATTGAGACATGATATATCCTCACATGCCTGCCTGAGTACAAAATAACAAAGTTAAATCTAGAGGGATATTTAAATTATGGTCTGACCATAGCACGGACCAGAGAATTCTGCCCTCTTACTCCTGTGTTCTTGGGCTGACATTTGAAGCAGATCTGTGTTGTGGATTCCTGGAGTTTCAGGACACTGCTTCACAGTGTGCAGGAGTCAGCTTTCTGACCCCATCAGTTCTTAATGATAGGGTGAAAAACTGCACTGTATTTTGTTGGAGTTGCCCTGATAGAAATCTGGAATGCTGAGAACACGTTTAGCATTCGAACCAAGCCTCATCCTACGGCTGCAGCAAGTTTTCCACGGGGACATGTGAACACAGCCTTTTTACTGGCAGAGAACAGTCAAGAACAAAATGCTGATTTTTGTTCTAAAAAGCTTCATAGTTGCTTTCAAGATGATCCAGTGAATCTTACACTTTTTCCCCTTTGTTTTTGTCTCCTCTGGGCTCCTGAATAGTTGTAAGGTTTTCAAGGTTTGAGCTTGAGCAAATAATCTCTGCTCACCCTTACCTGCACTGTGACTTGTGAGGAAAATGAGGTAATGTTTCTCTGTAAGGAAAAATATAGATGAGCAGTAGTTTTTGTATTAGTTCAGTCCTCTAAGCTCCACAGTCTGACTTCCTCTGTCTTTAGTTTCAGGCTCATCTCAAATCAAGAGGCTGGTTGGTTTGTCTCCATACCATCCTTTTGAGATTTTAGGAAGGATCCAAATTATGTGGATTAATGATGTCCAGGTCCTATCCTTGCTGCAACCATGAAAGTGCTGTTGGCACAAAGGGGCAGAAGGTGGCTTGGCTTCCCTGCGTAGCCACCCAGGGAATGCTGATCAGCAGTGTTCATCAGCACACGTTGTAATGCAGCCATCTGATGGGGAAAGCTGTCAGCTGGGTGGATCTGGGCTGAGTCAGGAATGGTGACCTCAGCGGGAACCGCCTTGAAGAGCTGTGATGTGGAGAGGGGTTGGGGAGGAAAGGGCATAGTGAAACTGAGAACACTGAGATCATGTAACTTGAAAGCTGCTGCTCATCATGGTATAAATCAGGAGTGCTAGATGTCTGTAAGCTAGAGCTATAGTTCTTTGGAAAATCAGTTCTCCCTTTAAAAATTAGGTCTTTTTGCTTTTTGCATGTTTTACAGGGAGTTGTATGTGATTGTATTCTGGCAGGTTTGCTCATTAATATTGATTAATGAAAGGCAGTGGTTTTGGAGAAAACCTGGCTGTTAAGAGAAACACCAAGCATTCCTGCATAGTTACCAATATCTGGATTATAATATCTGCCACGTTGTGATAATGTTTTGCAATTTAAGCTCCAAGACATAAATTCAGGAACTGCAGCATAGTCAATAAACTAAAAAATTGCTTGGCATGGGTAATTATGGCACTGATCTTGCATTACATTTTAACCTACATGAGACCCTGCTGACTTGACAGTATTAGGTATTTCCTTTTCTTGTAATGCATGTTGCACTGCTTTGGTCTAGCACACTGTCCAGAACAGAATAGCCATGGATCTTTTCCACTGTGCCTATTCCTATTTTACAGTACCCCTCTTTGATAACCACTAACTAGACTGTATCCTAAAAAATCATAACTTCAGTTTATTACAATGAGATATTAGCATTTTATTCCTTTTTATTACCATTTATGATTTTGCTGTGAGTTGTGCATTCCTCTTGGGCTCTATCACTGGGAATAATGCCTGACATTTGGTTAGAAAACTTCTCCATTCTCTGTCATGACAGTTTCCTATTTAATCTAGATAAAGTAAGAATCCTAATGAGATGTGTCCTATGATTAATTTGAAGCATTTTGCCTCCTGTTAATTATAACCTAATGTCTGGGGAATCTGTAAGAGAGGGCAAAGTCTTGCATTTGAAAGAATCAAAATATATAAGCCAATTCCCACAAACCTATCTTGAAGAGAGAGGCATCTCCCAGAGGCTCTTTATATGATGGGAAAGCTCTTATTTTCAGCAGCATCCTAATGTCTGTGTGTTGCTTGAGATTTTCATGATGCTGTCAGCCACTCCAGACATATGGCTCCAATTGATTTGTCCTGACAATAACAGTTACCAGCACTCATTTCTCCACACTTGGAATGAGACACATCTGTTATAAATTTGTTGACCGTCAAGGACCAGTAAAGACCTATCTGAAAAACATCCTTTTTTGTCTAATACTTCTCCTACCCTCCCTGTTCCCTCTAAAGTGTGGTTGTGGTCTGCTGTCCGAGACCATGGGTCTTTAAAGGTCATTTCCATGGTATAGTGTATATCATGGGCATTGATTTTTATCAAGGATGCATTCCTGTGACTGAATAACTGCTGAGCCTATTTGCTTATTTTGTTCTGGGAATTCTGAGTTGTTTGGGAAGGAGTGGTTTTGCACCTGGTTTGGTTTCTAGTTGATTCTGCCCTTAAGTCACATTTCAGGCTATAGTTGATTAATTTAGTGTGTACTTTTGCCTTTGAATGCCTAAGGCTTATTTTATTTTGAATCTGGGATAGAAGATTCCTGCAAACTCGAGTGAGACCTTATAGAAGAACTGGGGAAAAAAATAAAAATGCCAGAACCTTCATGGCAAATATACAAAGAAATGCTGCTCCTGGTTGTAGGCAAGTGTTACACAAGCAAATGAAGCATGAGATTACCCCTCTGCCACCCAATCTCTCTTTGTTTCATGTACATCTTTTATCAGTGTCTTCTGTGGCTGAATACTTGGCTGTGCTTTCTGATCTAATGCAGTCTTTAAACTTTTGTCATCACCATGTGTTTAACTTTTGAAGGACAAATCTGTGCAACTACCAGTGGAATATTCCACTGGCATTCAGGTCTGATCCTGCATTTTAATCCTGATTTGGCTGATAGCCATCAGATGATACTGACTTCTTTGCACTTTTGTTTTACCAATGGTGACCACGTTTGCAAAATGCTATGGTATGGACTAGGTAAGAGCAGTTTTATTTACCAGTGATAGAAAAACTCCCTGACTTGGTGGGAGCAAGGGAATGAGACTTTGCACTTGGTGGGAGATGGGAGCTGTGTGGAATCTGGCAATGTTTAACCCCTCTACAAGTGTGGGCCAGGCTTTGGAATGCTGTGTGGTACTGCTCTTTGGGGTGAGCAAAGCAAACTTCTCTAATTTCCAGTGTGTTCCCATTGCTCTCATCCACCCAGGTCAGCAAATGTGAGTATCCAACAGGTATGGGAAGTTTCCCTCTGTTGGCACTGCAGGCAGACTGTGCCTTCCTCAGGGCTTCAGGCTCTGGGACCCTGGCCTTGGACACCCCCATCTGCTGCCACATCCTGCTGGGGACTTTTCTGGTTGGGAAGTTGTTACCAACTGAGGAGCATGGGCTCCTTCTTTATGTATTTCTGTATACTTACAGTTCATCATCTTCATTAGTGCTTCATTAAACCTACCCTGTTTTTTTCTTCCAACCTTGAAGTCTGTCTCCCTTATTCCCCTTCTTTTCTCTTCCCCTGAGAGGCAGTGAGGGAATAACAGAGCATCTGTCACCTCCTTACTGGCTAAACCTGACAGACTTCTGCTCTGCACCTCACCTGGCACTAGAATGGCAAAAAACACAGAGCAGTGGGCTCTCCCTCTTATCCCCTATGTCAGCAGCAGGAACATGCTGCTTCTTGGCTTAGGACCTTTGCCCCTCAACTATACAGAGGTGTAGAGTTTGGCTTTCTAGTACCTGTGTGGCATAATGGAGTTGAGTTTTATATTTTCTTTGAGTAAAAATGGTGCAGTTTCCAGTTTCTCATTCAGTAGCTGAAGCTGGGATTTGTAGCAATGCAAGGGAAATATTAATTGAAAAAAAAAATCCTTTTCCTCAACTTTAAATTAAATTTAAAATTAAGGAAGACACCTCTATTCTTCCCATGATAATCTTTCTTCTGTTTTTAATACAATGTGTTATAACATCATAAATAGAAATGTAATCTAGAAATGTAATGTAAATGACATGTAGCAAGTGTTACTTTATTAGAAACTTTCTTAAAAGAATAATTTACCAATTTGAAATATTAATGTAGCTGCCTGGGATTGCAGATTTTTACTAGCACACAGTCATTTTTTAAAAAAGAAAACGGTAGATATATTTTCTAATGGCTTCTAGCTTTTACTGGGATATTTGGAACCACTACATATTTCAATTATTTTTTTAAAAAAGCTTTTAAAACTAATATTCAAATTAAGATAAGTAAATAACAAAACCAAAGTAAAATTGTCTGCTTTTTCTGCTCCCTTTCCCTTGCATAATTGTAATCTGCATAGGTTGTGTCAGCTCAGAACAAAATTATCTTAAAGTTTTAATTTGACTGTCACTTGACCTTACATAGTACAAATAAACATGGCATGAATTTCCTATAGTAAAAATAAAGAAATGACATAGTGTATGTGCAACACCTTCTCACTTACCTAATTCTAAGGGACATGAACAGAGAATGCTGAATACCTCAGCTGCACTAGACCTCAGTGACAATTAAGAACTTTCAGCTCTTTCAAGAATTTCTTGACAAATTTCTTACTGCAACCTGAGAAGCACCTTTTTCCTTACCCATACAGAAAATAACGAATAGTCATTGATTACATGTTGCTTAATGGGCTCTAATACATTTGCACTTAGAATAAAATTTTCAAAGTAAGTGTTTGATTAATTGGGGCTCGGTTCATTTGCAGTTACCACTGCTCTGCTGCAGTGGAGTGGTTAAAAATTGCAAAAACAGTCTCCTGCTCCATGTCTTTTTTTGTTACTATAATATTTAGACTTAGATGAGCAGGTTACTGACAGGAAGGTAATCGGTGTCATCACAAATGCATGAAGGGGACTCAGCAGTACCTTTGGCAGGCCCTGACCTCAGTGGAACACCACACTACGTGATGTTTCTGTTTGATTTGTGCTGTGTTTGGGCTCTCTCATCTCTGCCTTGTCTCCAGGCTGCTATGGCCATGCTTCTCTCTGGTCTTCATGTTGCTCCAGCTACCTGGGACCAGAAGAGGCTATTGTGTTCCTGTCCCAAAATACTTTATTTTTCTCAACTACTGTGAGCTGTGCTCTGGTCCTCCTGACCTGCCAGACCTACTGCCTGAACATGTTCTTCAAGCCATACCTTTCTCAGTGTAGCTGGGCTGTGTCTCAGCATTTCAGGTTCTTTCTGCATGGCATCTCTAAAAAAATAGTCCTCTGTCCACCCAGCTACATTCATCCCTAGGGTTATGTCCCTGAGCAGTTTGAATCATCTTTGCTGGTCTTGTGTCTGTTTACAAAGCTGCTGGGAAGACTGGTTTTTGAACCTGCCTCTTGGAGTCTGGGACTTTTTTATCTTTTGCATCTTTCATCTTATTCCCCACAGCTCTGTCTTGTCCCTCGTGTCCTGGTTCCAGCTGAGGCCAGCTCTGGCCTGTTGGTGCTCTTCTGTACCCCTCTTCTGCACATTCTCTGGGTTTTGGGAGGGCAAATGAAGACTGTTTGCCTGGTGTTGTTGTGGGTGTTGTCAGGTTGTGTTTTGGACTTCCAAAATCCTCTCAGGTACTAGTACCCATTTTAAGAGGGTACTGGCTGGAGACAGCTTTGCCAGAAGTGAAGATTCTTCCAGTTTCTTGGTATTTCAGTAGATCTGCTTAAACTAACTTCTTATCTCCTGTTTTTATCTTTTAGTTCATTTCAAAGCAATGCAGTAACAGGAGGGATATACTCCATGGGGACAAAGGTAGTCTATGCCTGCTGTGTTAACATGGATAATATCAGTAGCTAAATGTGCTCTACATCAGTCTTTCTTTTCCTGTGGCTTTGAATCGAATCACATACAGTAGATGATATTTTACTAAGAGTTTAACTTTTTACTAGCAATTTAGGTCCTGTGTTCAAATCAGATTTGGTTGTCAGTTGGCAAGTAGCTTGAGTACATAGATGCTTCTTTGTAATACATCAGTTTGTTCATCAGAGAAAACTACAATTCTGAGGAAAAGTTTGATGCGGTTTTTTGAAGAAGTCATGAAAGGATTTAAGTGCAGAGCTGAAAAGCCTGACTGGAACTGATTGCTTTGAGCTTCTTGTTTACAAAATACAAATCGGATTAACAAAGAAAGACAACAATATGAGCTTTTTTTGTGAATAGTCTTACTTTTGATTTAGCAAAGACGTGTATATGGAGAATATAAAAACGACTAACAGAAAAAGGGTATATAATGGTGAACAAATTTTTAAAGGAAAAGATAGACTGCTCAGTATTCATAGATGTTCTTTGGAGCTTCAAGATGCAGTTTAGGACACCCCTGTTGTGGTTGGGACAAATGCTGTTACAGAACAATCACTGATATGTTGTCAACATTTCATGCATTTCTTATTTAATAAGTCATCTTATTATAATGTGTTTTAAACTTTTTTAGATTAACAGAGAGTATCTGTTATGATATTAACTCAATTTTTTTTGGATAAACTGAACATATGCTATTGCTATGAAAAAAGTTTTCAAGTATAAGCATTAAAGGATGAATCTGTTTTTTAACACTGACACTATACAGGAGATGGAATATTTTTACAGTTCTCAGTGAAAGCATAAAAGAAGAAGCATAAAATATAGAAGTAGCAACTGTGGAACACATACACACACTTTGGAATTAACTTGCCTGGTGGGAGTTATTTTCTTCAGTAATTAAACATTCTGTGGACTATTCTGGGACTTAGAGTCAAGTGGGGACTAAGTACAAAGCTGTGTTGTAATTAAATAGCCAAGCCAATGTGCTGGGAAGTGAGAAACCTGCAGCAGTCAACATCCTTGCTTTCTACAGGTGAGGTGAAGTCTTGGTGATGATTCTTACCATCCTTAACCAAACACATTTATCAGGCTGTTGGCTGTACACTAGATCCATCTTCCAAGGCCGAGCGCTTTTGTTGTGTTTTTAGTAATTAAAATGCTTGTAATAGCTGTAGGATTAGTAACACTGGAAACTGGGGAATGTTGCAGCGTGGTTGAGACTGGAATCGGGAGTTGAGCTTTTGTGCCAGATCCTTCCCGAGCAGAAGTCCTCTGGGGGACTTGACAGCTTGAGCACTGAGCGTGCATCTCTCCAGCTTTCTTCTTCTCCAGCCAGAGCTGACTTCTCTCTTGTTGGCCTGGCAGTGTGTGACCTGTTCAGAGTGGTTGGCAAGGCTGTTTGCCTCTCTGCTGCTGATCACTGAACCTCTGGGCTCTGTTCTCAGCCTGAGCTGATCTGCAGCAGCTCTCGAGCAAAGTGTGTGTTGGTCCCAGCACTTGTGTGCACTGAGCATCTCCTCTCAGACCTGCCCCTTGCTTAAAAGATGGTGTGTGCATTTGAGCTCCCAACATGCCCACCACAAGGTGAAAGCATCCCTTTGTTCTTTACAGAGCTCTTCATCTTCTCCTCTTTCGCTCCTGTGCTATGAGAGCCCTTCTTGTCTGAAGATCAACACTTGAGTGCTCTAAAATCTGTTTATGAGGCTTGTTATGAAAATTGATGTATGAAACAAGGAGGTAGAGAGTGGAGTGGAGCGTTTGAGACTTGAGAGCGTGTAAGTTAAGCACACCCAGTCATGGCCAGGCAGGGCTGAGCAGCCTGTGGCTGAGCAGTCCAGGCCAGTGCAGAGTAGGGCACAAGGTTAGTGTTAAAGATGCTTTGATTCATCCTGTATGCTGTGTGTCATCCCCCATCTTACCTCCCTCCCCTGCCCCAGGTCTTAGATTTTTTTGTTAAAAATTAATTTTTTTTCTCTTTTTGAGTAATGCTCCTCAAACAGCATGTGGCACTGCAGTGACACTCTTGCCAAAAACTGTCTAAGACTGAGTTATTGCTTCCAGAATTCTTGTGCATGTGCCCCAGGATAGCAATTGCCTTTTTCTGCAGTGGTATTGCAGCATGAACTTTCATCTAATTCATTATCCACCCTAATGCTCAAGTCTTTCTGCATTACTGCTTTCTAAACAGCAGTCTCTCACTTCATTCCTACACTGATTATTATTTCTCCCCAACTGCATTGCCTTATATCTGTCTTCAGTGGAATGTCTCACATCAGCCCATTTCGTTGAGCTTGCCAGACAAGTGAATGTTTTTGAGGCATTCTTGGTTCCATCTCCTCCTTTGGTTTAGCATCATTTACATGTCCTGAGTGTGGTGTTAGCTGTGTCCTCCAGATGGTTAAATTGGTTGTATAGGAAAGAACAGTGACCCTGTTGCTTTTTCAGACTGTGCCATCACTGTATGACTACAAAGTGTGCACCATTGATGGCAATTTTTGTCTATTTACTCCATCTGAGTCCTGTTGCTGCTTTTTTGTTCTTGCAGCCAAAGGCCTTAGTGCTCTTGCTCTTAATAGCATGAGGTTTTGTGTCAAGATCTTTATTGCACTCTCTGAAGAGAAATGACAAAGGAACCAAGTACTAGTTGTTGATCCTGCAAAGCACCAGACCCTCCTGCTGGTAAAGTTTAAAAAAACCCAGTGGTGAACTGCAAAGCAAAAGTCAAATTTTGGATTGTTTTACAGATCAGCTCCTTAGTATTTATGGTGCTCTTTTCCCTTAAACCAACCCAACTTACTTGCAAGGAAATGAGAGACTTCTCAAAATGGTAGATCATGTTCCTGCTGCATGTATCCCTATCTAACAACTTGTTCAGTCAGCACAAAAAAAAAAATCTCTATTTATCTCACTTTCCACTTTAGATTTATATTTTGGGAAATAAATGTGGATTAAACCCTTTGCTACAAAATCTGTATGTAATGCAAGCTGTCATCATAAAAAAGATGAAATAAAGCCCCATGTTTTGTAGATCAGAAGCCAAATTAAATGCATTTTTATACAAATAAAAGTGAATGCTTGTTTGCTTGGTTCTACTCAGCTTTTGAGTTGATCCTAAAATAATTTTTGTGGACCTGACTGGAATTGCTGTCACATGCTGGAGGCACTAAATCTGGTTACCTGGGCTCTGCTGATCTGCTTCAGTGCAGAGTGATACAAATCTCAAGTTATTTCTGCTTGATCCAGGGGAGCATGCTGGTTTGTGCCCTTCCATCTTTCCTCCAGGAGATTATGCAGCTGTGGATGGCAAGACATGACTGCAAAGTGAGGGGAACATACCTCACACTGGGACTAGAGCATTTCTCCTTTCTTTTCTTAAATAGTTCTTTATTGAGCTTTCCACCTTCTGCATTAATTTGAGAGCCTGAACCAAATAACCAGGAAGAGATTGATGTGGCCTCACATTATTTCCCACAGTCAATAAATTGTTAAATGGGCCAAAGGACATGGGTTAAGAAAATAATTTTGTATAAAGAATGAGGGATTTTTATTAGCTGACAGAGCCCCTGTTGCTGAAGACATTATAATGGGGCAAGTTTGATCTCTTGCCATGCAGTGGGAGCAGCTCCTTTGGCTTCACAAAGTGCCTTGCTGTTCTCTGTGTGACTGAAATCAGCCCCTGTGCCCTGCGTTTTCTGCTGAATGAATGCTGGGTTTGCTGCTCCTTTGGTGGCAGAGGCAGCTGAGTTTGAAGGGGTGCCATGGAGTGAGGTGGTGGTGGTGGTGAACTCACCCCCAGGAGAGCTCTGGCAGGCTCAGCACACAAGAACCAGTTGCCTTCTGGGGACTCTGCATTAGTTTGTCAGAAAAGGCCCCGATATGTAGATATATGCTCATCTTTATTGATGTAACACAAAGGTGATTTAATGGAATATTGATGTGTAAATGAAATTGCAGGCTAGGGATGGGGAAATGTGAAAGTGTCTGGCAGGATCGCAGCCTGGAAGGACAGACACATGTGGAGCAGGTGTGCATCATGAAGTCCTCGCTATGATTGTTTTGATGAATCTAGTAAATATTTTTTTATTAAGATAGTTCTTGATAGGTGATTTGGCCGAATCTGTTTTGAAAATGTAGTGAGGCTGTCCTGGGACAAGTGCTGGCACTGGATACAAGCAAATTATTTTCAGAGCAGAGGTGAAACTGGTGATATTTGCATGAGTTTGTTTTTGTGGGTATTTCTAGCTTTAGTGAAATGACAATAGTATGATTCTGCATTAGAAAAAGGAACTGGAGGTACAAAATACTCCATTAAGGTCACATTTATTTGCTCTTCAGAATGTGGTCTTCTAACACCGTGCATGCTGCAGCACCTCATTATGTGAGAACGAGAGTGTGTGGTTTTTAGCCACAATGTTTTCTGTTTTAAAACCCTTGAGGGTTAGATACTTGAAATAAGGTGACAAGTGAAATAAAGCCCCCTTTTGCCGTTGTTAATTCACTGTAGAAACAAGTATCTATTATATGTGCGTGCTTTATTTTTTTTCCTGGATAAACCATGTCATGAATGAGGAGATCAAGGTGGCATCTTCTCAGTGTGCCTGTACTGAAGAGATCAAGACCTTTTTGCCCAAACACACTGTGCTGCCTCTGGATTCCAGCTTGTTCCAAGCTTGACTTCAAACTTCCCCTTGTGGAAATCATGCAGTGACATTGGAGCTGGTGAGCAGCCTTTTTGCCCTGATACCTGGGTTTTTCACTGCCTTCATTCTCTCTGACCAGCTTACCTTAGATGGTGGAGAACTGGGCTTGTGTTCTCTCTAATACTGCTGTGATTCAGTCAGTGCTGGCTGAGAGGGCTTCAGCTTCCTGTGGAGGTCAGCCTTGCTTATGAACCTCTGCTCTGAAGTTTTATTCTGTGTTTGCATCATATATTGTATGAATAAAATTCAGAGGTGACATGACCC
The DNA here is from genome assembly GCF_003957555.1 of Calypte anna. Classification (NCBI taxonomy): domain Eukaryota; kingdom Metazoa; phylum Chordata; class Aves; order Apodiformes; family Trochilidae; genus Calypte; species Calypte anna. The sequence continues at coordinate 13,666,385 of NC_044258.1, forward strand.
TTCTGAAGTGCAGCATGGAGCACCGGTGAACAAGCATAAGGATTTCTGCTTTTAAGAAATGCAGATAATGATGCTTAACAGAAGTCTGAGGTAATGTGAAGGATGCACAGACCAAGAGCTCTCAAGGTTAGAGTTCTCTGACGCTTCCAATTATTTTTCTGTCTGACTACTCATACCAGAAGTGCCTAAAAGAAGTGTGATTTTTAGGATGTAATGCACATTAGTCTTATTTCAGATATCTTGATTTAGGTGACTAAAATACCAGTCTGTTTGAAAACATTGTCTTAGAAGTAAATTAAGTGTAAATTTTGCATGCAGGGAAGTGTCCGGGAGCAGTTCAGTGGTATAAAAATTTCACTGTGGGTTTGGATCAAACAGGGCTGGTTTTGATGTGTTTGCAGTTCTCAGTGATGGAGGGTGAGTGTTTCTGAAGCTGGGGTCCTCAAGGTTTTTTTCTGTGGCTATCACTGTCACACACTGTTTGCAGTGTGACACTAACAACAGCCCCTCAATCCTGGAGGAAGAATACACTTGTCTGGGCTGTTTTTTCTGCTCAGCACTTCTCAGGGGAAGATGTAACAGGCTGAGGTTTGGGGTTTTTTTGTTTGTTTTTGTTTTTTAATGATATGGTGCTCATACAATGGTTGATTTGAGCTCGTATACTGCAGTCTGGGAACCCTTAGTCTAGGGATATTCCCCAACTTCTCTGGCAGATGCTTTGCTGCAGAGCACCATCCTCCTGGTAAGGATGATGTTGCAGTTGGTTTAATTTCTGTGTTTTTATCTCGAGATGGAGATTCCTGGCACTGTTGTTTATCTGGCTGACTTTGCTTATTCCTAGCAGAAGTCCTGCAAGTGATGCCAGTTGACATCAGTGGTCCAAATTCACTAGATGTGTCATATCTTGCACAGCTGATGCCAGCAGAGTGTGAGCCATGAAAATGCAAAACCAAGCCCCTTCTAATCATCAGGCAGCATCTGTCTCTTCCTGGCCTCCCAAGCTTCTTTTTCTTAGTCCCTTTAATGGGACATCATTAATGCAACTTGAAGTTGCCTTGCTGCCTTGCTAATGAGCTTTTGCTCATCTTGTTTATAAAGCTAACCAGGCTGAGAGAATGATTTGTCAGAGCTGGTTGTGGCTGGGGAGGCTTTGGCTGGCTTTTCCTTGGGAAGGGATCCATTCTGCTGGAAAGCAACTAGGAGCACAGGGCATTGACATGTGTGTCCCTGTCCTACTCTGGCATAAGGCTTGCTCTGAAACATGTGGCTTTCCTGTCACACTGAAACACCATCTCTTGTAACTGTAAGGAGAAGACTGCACTGAATAATCTGTTTTCTGTTGCTTGTCTGCATCAGCTCTAGTGCTCTGGGACTTGCCTTGTGTTGATACACTCAAGTAATACAAAATTACATTACACTTAACTACCTGGCTTTCAACTCAACAGGTCATGAAGGGTTAATGCACCTAGTGACTGGTGTATTCATGTTTGGGATAAGGGCTTTTAATTCTGCCAGTTAATTTAATCCCCACAGTTTGACAGCATGTTCCCTGGACTATTTTTCATCTTCAAATTGCAGTCTGCTGGTTAGTTCCTGTAAAGCCCTGCTGTGCTCTGCATTTATGTTCTTGTTTTTAGGATTTGTGCTGTTACCACATCATCCATCAGACACGTGAACAAGTGAGAATGAATTGTGTGAAAAGCCCCCTTGTCATTTTTAGGAGTAGACCTGTGGATTGTGTTTATACACGAATTAAGGGGCTGCTTGCCTGACTGTCAGCTGGGAAAGGGATCTACAGCTCTTGGCAGGTGCAGCATCCGGGTTTCTGTTATTTCACTTATTCACAAGAAACTTGTGATTTGTAGCCCCCATACTGTATTAATGTAAAGCTGTCATAGTTGTCTATGGATTTGTAGGAAAATAGATTTTGTCTTTTGTCTGATAATCAAAAGAAATCTCTGCAGCATAATCAAAGGAATAAGTCTTAATCAGAATATAATTTGGTGATGCTGTCTGACCACCATGTGTTTTTTTAACTTTCATCCTTCTTGGAGAGATATTAAATAATCTTTAAAATATGGGAATCTGTGGCTGAAGAGTCTATTTAAAAATAATGAACTATCAAAATGGATTAGCTGTTTCTGATGTATTTCTACATCTATTTGCTGTCAAAGTGTGGTAAAATATTTAAGGCAAATAGCCTAGTTTTGTTTAGGAAGTTGTCTGTGAAATAGCTTGGAGAGACGAATTCAAGCATTATTTATCTTAGTTGTAAAAACTATTTTAGTTTTTTAATATTATAAATTTATTTCCTGTCAGTTTTTTTTTTCCTCCTCCCTTTTTGCCTCCAGCCCATTTGACACCATTTATTCTAAGTAATTGCCTGGAAGCCTAAATAATTTTCAGAAGATTGTGTGTTACAGTGCATACCATTGTAGCATCTCCATCTTACCTGCTTCTCTAGCACAGTCCAATTAAAAATACAGTAACCCAGAGGAAGATGCTGCTTGTTGCTTTTTTTTTTTTTTTTTTTTTTTTTTTAAATGGTGCTGGCTTTAAAGCTTTAGTCTTGCAGATAGCTAAATGTCTTGGCTCAATGATCTCTTAACCACCATTTAACAGATGATGCAGAAGCCCTTAGAGTAATGTTTCTGTGCCCCCTCCCCCTTTTAAAATGTGGTGTGCAGTCTTCAAGAAAATGATGGGTTTCTTGTTTATGGAGAGTTTACTTTCTCCTGACATTGATTTGATGGAGAACTAATAGTTAGCATTTGTTATGATTTATTGCAATTTTGCTATGCACTAACAAGATTTTACTTTTACCCCCCCTGCTTTAAGGGTTTACATAGCATGACACGACTTCAGATTCCAATAGTGAAGTCTCTCGTTTCCAAGGTCTGGCTTTTTCTCCAGCAGTAGCACCAGGCTGAACTACATCAGTTAAGAAGTGTGTCTAGGGCTAAAACTGAGTCAGCTGCTAGTGTAGTCCAGAGTGGCAAGTCACAGAATGATTGAGCTGAGCAGTATCTGTACCTTTGAGTATGTACTGTTTTTTAAGAACAGCTGAAAATATATTAGTTTGAAACCCTTGTCTCATAAGGCTTAAAAGAATCTGAGTTTGGCACACAACCTAGTTAATCTACCATCATAACTAATGATTTCACCATTCAGACATAAAGTATCGACCTTAAAGGATTTTTCTTCCACGGCTGATGGCTTGATACCTTTTAAACACCGATGCCGAGGGTATAATCTCTCTGAGTAGTGTAATAGCTTTATATTTAAGGTAGATTGGGGATAAAATTTTGTGTTTGCATGTGAGCTATGAATACCAGTAAGGTATTCAGGCAGGAATTACCTTATCGTACCTTTGAGGGCACTTATCAAATAATTTTTATTGGAAAGTTAATACATTGAGACAGAATGAATGGGAAGCTGATCAGAATGCTAAGGCAAATCACAGCCTTGCATTGCTTTTGCTGTCTGTAGGTATGCAGCATGAGTTGATTCATTTAGCACATCATCTAAAATCATGTAGCATTCAGTACCGATTAAAATTATATGAAATACTGGGTAAGAGATTTCTCCATGTTGGCTTCGAAGGCTTCTCCACTCCCTGCAGAAGTACTTCTGATGGGCAGAGCAGAACTCCACTGACTGCAGATGTTCTGCTTCAGAGGCACCAGGACTGTACCAGCAGCCAGTGGAGTTGCTTGGGATTTAATTTCACGCTTGTGTATCTGAGTGTAAGATCAGTATCCCTCTCCTTTAATCACATAGCTGCAAGTCCCATGTATTACATATTCATCAGTATCAAATGAAACCTTGCAGGGCAAGGGCTTCTGCAGTCTCATCTCTTGCTCTTTGCCTCCTGCTATGTGTGTGCCTGTATTCCACCCCACTTCTCTGTTCGGCTGCTCCATTTTGGGTCTTCCTGGAGGATATTTGTTCATACCTCTCTTATTGTCCTGATTTCTACTTCCCCAGCTTCTCCAGGGTTCCCAGAAGAGAGAGGCCTTTTCCTTGTGTTTGCTCTGTGCCAGATCAACCAGTCTAATTGCTGGCTTCTCTCCAGCACCCAGTTCTGCAGGAGTGGAGCAGGAAACCACTTGGCTGCTCTCTGTTCTTCATCTGTTCACTGTCTGCCCAGTGAAAATGCCTTGTAGAAACCTGTAGCAATTGGTGATAATAGAACTTTCTTAAATATTTTCTCCAAAGCTTGTTCAGATGGTAGGAATAATGGAAGTTGTCAGCTGAGTTTGAGCCACTTACTTGCATATATGTATATATATATCTTCTGAAACTGTGCAATTGGTACATTTCACAAAAATTAATAAATATACTCTAATGGCTGGAGCTGAACAAAATTCAAAACTGTGTATATTTTCAGTCAAAGAAGCAGATTCAGCATCACTGGTGTGCCTGTTAAATTTTCACTGGTGGTGTAAAGTTGTTTTGTACATTGCCTCTCTAAAAATCTGGAAAAAGTAACTATACTGCCTGAAACTTAAGGTGGTTTTGTTATATGAAGCACTTTCTTTTTTGAAATGACTTGAGTGTTTTGGCTCTTCCAAGCTTGTATCTAAAAAGTCACTGTATTATCTGTTCTGTACCTTGCACCTCTTCAGTTTGAGGGTGTCCATTGACCCCAGTTGACAGCACAGAGTAGAAGCACCATTGGATTGAGTCTGTTTTCCTGATGACTTTCCCAGGATAAGATATTGCCAACAATAGCTCTCTGTTCCCATGGTGCTTTCTTGGAGTGTTTATATGGCTCCATGAAAAAGTTCATGGCTGTATTGTGAGTATTGGGGAAGAAGGAGGTATCATGACTTTTAAAAGAAACTCTTATCTTTTCATTTCACAGCAGGGCCAGAGATCTTGACCTATCATCCCAGAGTTTCTGCAGCAATCCAGTAAACATGTATCTTCTCCAAATGGCTAGCAACTACTGTATTATTGCTTGTTTATAAGGTGACTATTAACAGTAATGTTGGGCTGCCTAGCAGTGGTGCAGGATTTTATTTAGAACAGCATGTTCCAATTTGTTTCTTTTTCAGTCCTACAGAAGGTGCTTAGTGGCATAACCATCAAGTTTCTTCCCCCAGTTCTCTTGAAAAATACTTGAGCTCCTCCCTTGGTTTGAACATCCTTTTTGATGGAAATATATTTCCGTTCAGCATGGCTCTTCACTATTTTTAAGTATAGATAGACTTACAAATCCATTAAGTGTCTATGCAGAAAACCAAAACTGCATTATTTTCACAAGGATGTCAGGTTTTTAATTGCATAAATAAGATGCTGACTGAAGCAAATGCTCAATTTCACATTAAAGTTAGGCATTCATAAAGACTTGGATTTGCATAATTTAATTTTCTGCACAGAGGATACTAAAAATCAATGGTATGATTCATAGCCATACCATGGTTGCCATGTGGCTTTTTGACGGTTCAAATTAGGAGTACAAAGGGTTTTAGAACTTCAGATGTTTCACGCTGACTTGAAGCCTTTTTAGCTTCAACAAATATCGATTATTTAGCTACCATTTCTTTCTTGTGATGGTAAGGTACACAGAAGGGCTCACTGAGCTGATACTTTCTCCTTGTTCCTTGGAGAAGGCAAGGTGAAATCTTTCTTCTGCTTGTGGGAGTCATTTTTTCTTAATGGCAAAAGTTCTGCCACTATGTGCTTCCTCTGTGCATCCTTGGGAGGAAGGTGCTGTTGCCTTTAGTGAGACTTGCCCAGTGCTTTGTGGTTTCAGGTCTGCAGGCTTTACATGGAGGAGATGAATTTGAATCTGAGTGAAATTATTCTATGTAGGATTTTCAGATGTGGGTTAAAACAGATGCAGTTATGACAACTGTACTGGCACATTCCACACACTTGCATCTATATGCTTATAAGGATCTTCCACTTTTTGTGTTGGGTTCAGTAGTTTGGTAGTCACTAGCAAAGTCAGCTATCTTTTGGGTCTAGACAGAGAAAGTTTGGTCATATGTCATGACTCATAGTTATTTGCTTGTGTATTCCAGAATTTTCTTATGGAAATTCCTGGGGTTACTCAAGTGTGTGCCCATTCAGCAATCATTCCATCCTGACTTCTGTAAATTACCTTTTGGATGATGGGTACATGCTATGGGATGTGAGGAAGATGCCTGTTAATATATTTTGCTTTTAAGCAATGACAAGTTTGTAGTCTCTGCTCTGCAGAGGTTTAAGCCTCACCTTGTATATACTCCAGAGAGTAAATAACACTTTCCTAATGATTCCTGCTTCTTCTCTTTCCAGCTCTGACTGAAGGTTATGTTGGCTCTCTGCATGAAAACAGACATGGGAGTTCTGTGCAGATACGGAGGCGAAAGGCTTCGGGGGATCCTTACTGGGCATACTCGGGTGAGTTGATTTCTTCAGAAGACTGAGAGATGAAATATCTCAAAAATAAAATTATTTTTGTTAGTACTGTGCCCAGGAAGCTTAATTTTACAGTATATTTTCTTCTGCTGACTTCTTTGCAAACTCCATGTACACGTATCCTCTCCTTTCCTGCATTCCTTACAAGTTATCTAGGAAGACTATATGCCTCCATATATACATCCAGATTAAAAAAACCAAAACAACAAACAAAAACTGAAACAAACCAGAACAAAACTAGGAAATGTACAATAATTTCTTTGTGCATGAGACCTGTCAGTACAGCAGCCCACCAGGATGTGTGATGCTGTGAAGACAGGATATTGGAAGGGTATTTTATTGTTTTCCCTACTGTTCTTATATTTTTCTTATGGAAAAACTGATGTGCCTGCCAGAAATCAAAATGTTCCTCAAAATGATGTCTTTGGTGTATGGTTTGATTGCTTCAGATCTGGAAAATTCCAGGTCTGTATTGAAGTTGTTAAAAAAAAACACAACAAAACAAAAACAAAACCAAAATCAACTTGAAATCTTGTTAATAGCCATGGAATCAAGTTGACTTTCCAGAAGAATGTCTAATGTCTACTAGATCTCAGAATACTCATTTGTAACCGAGGTCACAAAAGTAAAATAAATCTGTGTATTTTAGCAATGTGTCAGACAAATGACCACTTTTGTTAAACTTTGGTTATTATCAGATGGACAAATAGGGCCGCAAGGTAGACTGACATATTGCACCTTAAAATAACATTTCTAGATTTTAAGCTACCAAATTCATAATGAGTAGAAATAAGGCAATAGAGGAAATATCTGTTGGAATGAGTTGGAATCTGTTGGAATGGCCTTTTCCTATTTGCTGGCTTCTGTAAAATATTACCAGTCAGGTTCCACTTTGTAGGTTTGGGGTTTTTTTGTTACTAAAAATGTATCTGAAATATTTATTGTAAGTAGTTAAATGAAAACATTTTTTAAAAGGTAAAATGCCAGTGGAATTATTCTGTTGTATGTGACTCAAACTCTTAAACTCAAACTCAAAAATTTAATAAAAAACCATGGGGGGAAAGGTTAAGGAAAAAACCACCCCAAATCAAACAAAAAACCCCACCCAAACCAAACAAACAGAGCAAAAAAAGCCCAAACCCTACAAACTCAATTTATGCCTAGAGAGTTTTCCTAATTCTGCTTTTGTGATGTTTTTGTCGTGCTCTTCCTTTATGAGTAATATTGTGTGTTCACCCTCCAAAAAACTTTTACCACCCACAAATTCTTTTAGATTTATGTCAAAATACAATGTATAGTCCTGACGTGTAATATTATACCTTATCTTTTGGGAGTTTGCATCCTTTTGTCTATTGATAGATCTCCTGCTTCTATGAGAGAAATAGCCACTCTGCTTTGTAGACAACTGATAGTGATTTCTCAGCTGTCCATCACATGCCATTCTACCTGATTAGAGCTATCTAATTAGAGCCTTTTTGTTACTACTGCTGATAAAAGGAGTAAATTAGGAGATGGAAAAGGGGGAGGTGATTATATTTACCAGCACTTGTCAAGAAACCAGAAGAGGATTTAATATAATTTCCTCAGGATGCTTTGTCAGGCTCCTGTTTGAACAGAATGACTTGAAATGCCATGCTAGGGAAATGTGGTTTGAGACCAAGAACGAGGCCAAAGGTTTCATGACATGAAATAGAGGTGGGAGCAACCGGGATAGGTTCTGTGTGTCCTGTGTGGATTGTGCATATACTGCATCTGAGCAAGCCCATCCTGGTCTTGGATGTAGGTCTGGTGTTTCCTGAGCCATGTTATGGTCTTTGCATGTAGGCAGGAGCAGTTCTGCCCGGTCAGGCTCCACAGAGAGTGCCTGGGAGCAGGAGGGTCAGGGCCAAGTGTGATTGCTGCTGAGATGCAGGTAGGGATTTGGGTTGTCTGAGAGGGAAAAGGCCTAGGAAAGGGGAGATTTGGGAAAGACGTGTTTATTTCTAAAGGAGTTTGCCAGGGTTGATGCTGTGTTCTGCAAGAATCTCACTACTGACAGCACCTCCCTAAGAAAGGGAAGTAATTGCAATGAGGGGTTAGGTGGGGGACCTGGATGTTTCTACAGGGTGCTGCTTCATCATATCTTTTGATATGTGGCAGCTGCTTTCTCTTCTCTCCCCTTCCAGCTCTGTCTGGGATTTCCAGCCAGCTCAGTCTCTCTTAGCTGATATCTTCTGTCCATATTTGCTCACTGAGGGGGCCAGAAGTAAGGAAAGTGCCTTGCTTCTGCATTTAGGTTGAAGATGGGAATAAATGGTGGGTGGCAGAGCCCAGATGCCAGACAGATGTTTGTTTCTAGCTGAGCACAGTGAGGGGAATGATCATGCTATCTGTTTCTTTCTCCTTGCTTTTCCATTCCCCAGAATATTTCCCAGGAACCCTGAGCAGGGCTTGGCTAAGCAGTTTATGTACTAACAATGTTTGTCCTGCGGGAAGGGTTTTGGACATGAAGAGGAAGTTTGCATCAAATGAGCCTACAGGGAGTGGAAACTTTGCAGTAAGCAATTACTCTGTGTCAGTGCTTTCCAAGCTCTTTTACAGCTGTTATCTGGTAGGCTGCTTCCCTTCCCTATCCTTAAATGTGTAGGCCAGCTCCCCTCTGGTTAGTTGTAGAGCATCTGCTGGCCCCAGCTCTTGCTCTGCTGTCCGAATGTAAATGGAAAGATTTTTATGCCTTATAAAATAAGCCTGTTGTCTGCAGACATAATTCTGACCATAACATTTATTCCAGTTCAGAAATAAAACTTGCAAAAATATAGAGTGGATAATTAAATGGAGAAGCCCATTTTAAATGGGTTCTGTCAAAAAGACAGCAGGAAACACAATCAGTGCTTCAGAAGAAACTGTGATAAGTCTACACTATCAGCTCTTTAAACCTAATTCGGAGGTAATAACTGAAAACAAAAGACAAACTTGTCTTTAAATAGGAACTGCAAGACTGAACAGAGACTGAGATCTCCTAGATGTTCTTCTTAGGATTTTTCAGGAGGCTCAAACTACATTCCTAGTAGGGATTTCTCTGCACATGTGTATTTGTCTAAGTTTTTTCAAAATATTTATTCCCTGATGATGTCTTACGGTGTGCCAGTCTCTAAATCATGACTGCACAACTTACTTGCAGTGTACCAGCAATATGGAATTAGACCAGCACAGTCAAAACAAGAAGTAGATGTAGATCCTGCATGTGCTTTAGTGTGCAGGCTTTTCTATTAGAATAACTGCTAAAAGGACAAGTTTGAAATTATTTTTAGCACATCCTTCTAATTGCAGTGGAACTCAGTATGTTTATAATTCCCACAGTAGTGGCAGATAGCAGTTCAGGAGCCTTGTGTCAGTGTGGAAACATTTTTGTTGATATGTATGCTTTAAAAACAAAAACAAGCAAACAAATGCAAAAAACCAACCAAACAAAAAAGCCAACCAAAACAAAACAAAGCAAAACTTGAAAAGAAATCCCACAAAAATATGCAATTGTATTGCCCACCAGGTCTAGGGCTTTCTGCCTGCCCTCCCTTGTGTAATGTATGCTACTTCACAGAGCATAATATTCCAGACATTTATAGATGCCTCTCAGTGACATGTGTTGCATCTGTCAATGCTGAGAACACTTTTCTGGTGACCTAAGCAGAGACCCTATTTAGCCTTTCAGTAGCCCAAAAAATGGGAAGCGAGAGGGTCAGGACTTTAGGAGGAGACCATGGTATGAGATGCTGATGCAGATGCTTGTCTTAAGTGACAGTAGCTCTGAAGGGCCTGTGCCTTCTCCGGTCTATTTTTATGAAAACAATTATCTAAAATTAATGTGAAAATCATTGCATGAGATTGTGGAAAACCAAAAGTGGCTATGGGGAAGTAATCCTCCTTTACTCAAATTGGGAAAGTCCTTTTGGAGACTTCAGCTGTAAGGTGTGATGTCTAATTATTTCCATTATTAATGTGTGATCAACAGATGTGCAATAGGAGGCTGTCATGGGGCAGGATGTTATAGGCAATTTTGCTTCTGTTGTTGGAGTTTCCCAGCAGAGCTGTGGTGCTGGTACTTGCAGGACTGGTGTGCCCTGCTGTCTCCATGGCTGTTCTGCTGATCCGCTTCAGTGTTGCAGGCCAACGTATTTAAGGAATACTGGCTTTTAAGTAATCAAAACCATCTGGGCTCCTCAGAAGACAAAAAAGTAGACAGTGACTGAAGATGTATATAGATGTTGTTGTTTTTAATTGTTAATTTTTTTATTTAACTATGGCTTTGTAAGGAGAACCCAATGTAGAAAATGCATACAGTTTTGTGGTTGTTTTTTTTTTTTTCCTCTTTAATCTTATGGTGTGTCCAAGGCATCTTTCCTCTTTTTACCTTAATTTCATTTTCTATATGAAATGAAATTACTTCTGAATTACTTGTGAAGCTTCTGTTCTTTATGCGTGTCCTTACTGATGTTTTCTCTGTGTAAAATTCTAGATCCTTTCTCTCCAAGGTTCTGTGCAACCAAGCAGGAACATCAATAGAAGTTAATACAAGAAAAATAGGCTTCACAAGAGTAGGGCTGACCCAGGGAGTAGTGAAAAGTATCCATTAAGAATAAGAACTGTGACCATGCTGTCATGGTAGTGGACACTATCAGTGTGTGAATACTTTTTCCTGCAACACTTAGGCAGTTACTGCTGTCCTTTAAGCTGCTATTATTTAAAGTATTAGCAGTGGTGAATGTAAGAATTGAGTGTTCTTCTCAAAAGCTTTTGCTGGCATTAAAACAGGAAAGATCAGTAAAGGTTATTTCCTGAAAGAATAGCAAATGGTGTTAACTGTGATGAAATGTAACTTGGTGATGTCCTTTGTAAAAATGGGAATTTCTCTCTCTTTGCTTAGATTGTTCTCATTAAATAAGCTGCTAATGTGAATTGGACAGGAAATAAGCAGCACATAGTAAGGAAAGCATCAAGATGTATTGAGCTGTGAGATAACTAATGGCCTATTTTCCATGGTCAGTATTTCACTCTTTCTATCTCTCAGAATAATAAATCTTGATATTGACCAAAACTCTGGCATACTGTGTGCATGGTTATCATTCTTCTGGAAGAGTACTTATCTCCGGTAAATGCAGGATGGTCCAAATGAGCAGACTCTGGCTGTCTCTCTTCCTCACCCTTTTCAGATTACTTTCTGGGAGAAATGAAAAAAAAATATTCCCATTAATGTCTGATCTGATCAGTAAACTGAGCTTTGAATATTTTATCTCTGTTCATCAGGGATGAATGGCAGTCTTCACTGAACCCTGCTGAAGCCAGCTGTGAAGCATTCGTTTCCATGTGCCATCTTATTAGAGTAACAGTTGTTCTGGAATTCAATGCTACACTCGTTCATAAAAGAAACATGAAAAACCATAGCTGGAGAATTTACTGTTACTGTCTAAGCATGAACCCTGATTTTTAATGTGAACAACTAAATCAAGTGATACGCTGCTGTGTTTTCTCAAATAAATAGCGAATGCCATCTTTTTATTTTGACTGTTTGTATTCTGACGGTACTGGGTCACTGAGTCTTCACATCCAGGAGGCAGGCACTGTTCCAATGCACACTGGACATGAACTTGTCTGCAGAATCTGTATTGCTTACTAGAGGGATGTCAAGGAGAATGCAATCTTTCTTTAGCTATTCTGCATTATGAAGTAACAAATACAAAATACTGTCCTAGTATAGTGATGAGGATAAAGAAATAAGTTTTCATGTTCCTATCCCTGAGAACAGGATAGATCTGACTAACCATAAGCTAGTGTGAAAAAGGAATTCACAACTCCATGTTTGAGTATTTAACATTAACAGTCCTCTAAGGAGAGCCAGCCTTGCCAGAAGCAGTCCAAGTAGTCTGCATCATTTTTATTAAGCCATATTGCTGGAGAACACAGCTCTGCTTGAGACTCTTGCCATTTACTTTCTTTGTCTATTGGCAAGTTTCTAAATAATCTGCCAAGAAAACCTCAGATAGTAATTTAATTTCTACTTAGAAACAGACATGATTTCCTTACTGAACACCATTAGTGCTTTTATCTGTATTCTTGCCTCCCTTTCTGCTGTGCCACACTTACAGTTTATTCCATGGACTGTCATAGTCAGTCCTGGTATCCAGTCTATAATGAAATGGTTGACTGAAATTTTAAGTGTTGGACATGGTCATGGTGAAATTGCCTTTTATCTTTTCTTTTGGCAAGGTTATTTCTGGAAGTTGATTGTGTTTCTTGTCTTAAATACAAAGCGAATCTCTTATATTTGAATACACTGATTTTTTTCTTTACTGTTTTTGAGTAGATAGACCATTGGCAGATGAATAGCTTTGAGACAATTTAAATGTGATGTACAAAGAACTAGACATTCCCTCAACTTTCTTTCATGAAGTTGTTCCCTATCGCAGCACAAAAGTATAAAATAGCTACAACAGATGCCAGATGAAATGTTCAGAGCTTCAGATACAGTGGTTCCAGTCCTACATCAAAGTATTTTTAGTTTGCACTGCAGCAATCACAGCTCTGGCTATCTATGCTAAAATGAGGAAGCACAAAGAGCTGCTTTTGCTGGAAAGGGGGGACCCCTTGTTTCTTTAAATATGTACTCTTTTTTGTTGCATTTTCTTTCAAAATGAACACTGGGACATCTGTAGAAAACTGGAATGACAGTAACCTGTGTGCTGTTTCATGGAACTGAAAGTGTGCGGAAGTGCAGCAAAAAGTTGTCAATTTAGCTGAATTTTATGCATTGAAATGGGAAACTGTAAAATATTTCAAGCTATTCAGACATAAAAAACATACAAACCCTGTATTTTAAACATACAAGAGCAAGATGGAGTATTTGGGTGGCAGTTGTGATACAGCCTCAGCCAATAGACTGGAGAATACAGAGAAGGTTCCAGTTTGCTGCTGCCTTGAGGTTCTTGAGTGATGGCAGTAATATGTTAAACATCTAATCTTGATTCCATATGTAACTGAACATGTATAGGAGAATAACAATGGGGAAAAACGTATGTGAACAGCAAGGATACTGCAGTGAGAAACAAAGCAAGCAAGGAAGCTCTGAATAGCTTTGTAGTGTGTGGAATAATAATAATAAAAAAAAGTAGTTTGGCACAAACATTATTGCAATAGTTCAAGCATGAAATAATCAAGGAGTGAATCAGAACTGTAGTTGCAGGATGTAAGTGAAGCCTTTATATGAAAGGGATGAGAAAGGCAAGTAGTGCAGTAAGTACAGAATTATTTGGGGTTTTTTGTTGCTTTGTTTCATTCCAGTTGCTGTTCGGAAGATAACCATATTTTCAGTATCTCTGGCCCAGGAACTGCCCCATCTCTTGCTTTCCCTTGAAAGTGTTTCCATCTTGCAGAATGTGACATCAAAGACTTACAATTTTTAATGATTTTTGAGAGAGCAGCTCTTGCCTACCAGAGAAGTGCATCTGCCCCAAGAGGGGAAGAAGGAGCAGCTGTGGTGCTGTGAGGGGCTGCTGGCAGGGTGTTCCTACTCATCACTTTGCTAGCTGCTGGTGGGGCAATGTCTGCCATAGGTGGGTAGAGGTGCCCTATGTTTCTTCTGTGTTGAATGTCACATATTTACTGGAGAAAGTGTCCCCTGTGTGTATCCTGAGTTGTTCTGTTGTGTTGCAGTATGAGGGAGTTCTAATTCCTGTACAGTCTCTGAGGTAGATGTGTTTACATGGTGAGAACTGAAGGACAGGGCAGTTTAAGTAACTTCAATATATTCTGGTGCATAGCAGAGCTGGAAATTCAGCCCAAGTCCCAGTGCTGTGCAGTGTTTCTTGGGCCTCACATCCTCTCTTAACAACTAACTGAACAGGTCTTGGTTGCTTTGGAGTCTGCTTTTTCTCAGGGGACACCATGTCAGTAGCACAGGTGCTGGGAAGCCCTTGAGTTAAGAGGAGGCCTTCCTGGAACTGATCCAGCTATGGAGCTGACTTCTGCCTTCAGCAGCAAACTGAACTTCTCCATGTGCTGGATGCTCTGTTGAAGCTCTCTGCCTGTTTGGTGCTCTCAGTTTTTTCCAGTAGGCTTGGAACAATGTTTGGCTTGAGTAAGAAAACATTCTTTTCCTATTCAAAACACTGAACATTTGGCTCTAAATTACAAAGTTTTTTGTTATGGATTGCGTGTACCCGAAGAGTTGGATGGGCACACTTTTAACCATCAAATTAAATAAATATGAAATCCTGCAATGGAGTGCAGAGCTGTGCATATAAATTATATCTTTAAACAGCACTTGAATGATTTTCTGGAAATGTTTTTAACTCTGAACTCTAAAGGGTCATCTCTTTAGCCTTGCTTTCTGAGGGAGGCTATTGGCACTGGAATGATTTATTGAAGAGGTATGTTGTTCTGCAGTATAAAAGTGATGTCAAGTCTTAGAGAACTTGAGTATTAAGCTTCTGTATTTGTAGATCTGGAAAAGCAAGTGAGTTTAATTCAGTTGAACCCGGAATGAGTGTTTCCTAATTATGTGTTCCCGTTCACTCTTAACACTGCCCAGTTGTGAGATGAAGGGGACTGTGGACTGGTAATGTTTTCAGGACAGGTAGTGAGATGACTGATTTCATTCATAAAGAATCAGGAGCCCTGTATCCCTGTTGCAGCTGACATAGTAAGGATAGGTGGGCATCACTGACTCAGAGTCCTTGTGTTTGAAGCCTCAGGAGGGTGGGATACCTTTGAGTCTTATAGCTACTTTAAAAATTCCTAAGAGGATTGACTTGGCCGGGAAGCAACTCTTCCACCAAAGGAGCCTCTGCTACCATGAGTATCAGGCCTTTTGTTTTTATCCATCTCAAAGAAAATACTGCCTATTGTCTTCTGAGAAGTACTGCCAAGTTTCACCTAGACCAATGTCTTCTTCCCATAAGGAAGGAAACCTCAATGCAGGCTTCTTACTTCATGCAGGTTTGCTCTACTCTGTATTACAATTATAGCCTCGCAGGCATCTGTGCAGATACACATCTATCCAAGCTGGTAAGGTCATGTTTTGATCATGGTTGTAAAGACCAGGAGGGCTCAGAGAGGCTGGGTGCTCTGTCTCAGATTACCCAAGTGTGGCTGAATATGTGGTCTGTGAATCTGGCTCAGTGTAATTAGAGCATTCAGTTGTTGTCCAGCTGCCAGAAACCTCAGGAGGAGCTGTTTCATGTGGGGTTCTTTATATCTGAGTCACCTCCGAAATTTTTTCAACTGTCTGAGTGTATAAATTTCCCTGGAAAATGAACAAAAGAGGAAATATCCCTGCCATTGAATGCCTGATGGTGATCAGTATTGGCAAGTTTCTGTTGCTTTTCCTAGGTGGAATAGCAAAACAAATGTCTCCTGTCTGCTTCACAAGTCACCTGTAATACATTCACATCTAGAGCTGAGGTGTTGAAAGTCTCTTACATGTTGATCACATGCTTTTGCACTGTGCTGGATCAGCACCTTACAGGACTCCTTTGCTGTATTTCACATCATCTGGTCCTTGACCACAGTTCCATGTGCTGAGCTCCTCTAGTAACAAACTAGTAAATGGGTTCAATCACGATGAAGAATTAAATGTTATGTGACTTGCTATGCATTTGTGTGAATGTATTTCTGAAGCACAGAAATAAGATTTACCCCGAGCTAAGAATGGCAGTGAAGTCATGGAGAGTTTAGATAACTTCACATTTGGTTTTACATGCTGTCTTTTGCTCCTGAGGTGTGGTGTGTGGCTCAGGCTGATGCTGAAGGCTTCTGGCCCCTTGGGCTATGGAAAGGCATTTTACATGCCAGATGTTAGCCTGCTCCTCACCAGAGGTGCTGTGAGCTTTTCAGATAGATTCCAAATTGGAAGCTTCTGTGGCACTTCAGATGGTGTTTTTAATTTATATTTCTGTTGCTGGAGACTTGAAATTGAGACACTTATCTATATGATACAGTATTATCATATGCTGATCTCTGAGGAAGGGGATTTGCTATGTGAAGGTAAGTTTGCAGAGAGAATTGGATGTGACTTCTGTAAAGAAGGGTTCAGAGTATGTAGTTCAGTTACTGTTTATATTACACAAGGGCTTCCCAGATGTCTGCTGGACTTAATTTTCTGTGTTTGCACTAAGAGCAATTTGCCTCTGCCTTAAATTTGTACAAGCCATCTGAGAGATGGTTTGGTGTTAAATGCATGAATGGCTGGAGCAGGGTGTAATGAGGTGAGGACTATAAGCTGGAGAAGGTACTAAGAACCTTCCCTTTCTCTGCTTTTAAAAAACTCACAACTCTGTAGCTGTGAGAGCAGCTAGCTGATTCGTATTCCAGTGAAAACTCTCTAATGCCAAGGAAGTTGGAGCTTCTTTCATTGCCTTCAGTTATGCTAACCACTGTTCTCCATATTGATGCTTGCACTTCACTAAACTGGTGGCAATTCTATACCTGCAAGATCACCCACTTCTCTCTGGTCAGTTAGGGTCAAAAGTGATGGGAGAGGAAAGGGGAGTTGGTGGACCAGGTGCACTAGAAAGCTCAAATGTGTAAGCCTCTTTCCTTAGGAAACTGGGCTGATCCACTATGGGCCCCTGTTCAAAACTGCAAGTTCTTGAGTAGATTGCCAGAATACATGCCAGTTCAGTTCTGCTTCTGTAAGAAAGTCCTTGCAATTTCAGCAGATGGATTCTTAAGAATGGAGAGTGTCTGGGTAGTTCAAGTGATCAAAATATTAGTAACAGTTCCATCTTCTTGTGCTAAGTGAGGTGTAACGGGTCAGAGGAAGGAGTCCAAATCCCTGACCTTTCTGTTTGAGGCCATCCATGGTCTTAATAATATGTGCCAATGAAGATCTACACGGAAATCCTTGGAAGAGTGCATGGTAGACAACCATCTGTTTGACATTAACAGGAGACCTTAAATCAAGGAAGGTGGTTGTGGTGTGATGCCTGGACATGTGATTCAGCTTTGGATCTCTTGATTTCTGTATGAACTGGCAGGCAGAGCATGGTAAACATTTTCAGTTTTTTCCCCCAAAGTACTGTTGGAAACTGTAATAAAAAAGTAACTGCTGGGAAAGTAGTTTTGCTGAGTTATGCTGTTTTTGAAAATGCATAATACTCCACAGGCTTTTAAGTGATACTGGGCATATTTAACATTCTTTGATGTTAATTTCCTGGCATACAGACATCTTGACTTATTAAAATAAATAAGTACTTTCAAATTTAATGAAATGATGGAGGAAATGGCCTTTTTCACATTCATGTCCGCTTCGCTGGATAATTTAATGTTTTAAAATGTAAGTTCATATTAAAGTTTAAAATTCAAGTATTGGTTTTTGAAATTCTGTAATAAAAAGATTTTGCTGTAGGAGAGATGTATGAGTTAGTGCGCATGATAACACAATTAACAAAGTTGAGCTGGTGATTCCTTCTGTACAAAATGCTGGCTGTAAATCCTCATGCTAGGACCTACAGCAATGGTCTTGGTGGCAGGAACTTCTGGCACTAGAACTGTTCCTTTCCTAGGGCATCATGCTATAGCCTCTCAGAACTACCACTTCCCTGTGTTCCAGAAAAAAGGTACATCTGTGGAAAAGGTCTCCTACATCATTCCCCTTTTCCCTTTTTTCCCCCCATTTTGCTCTCTCTTGGAGTTACTCTCCCTGGAGCAGAGCTGGTAATGTGTTTATATTGGCTTATTGTCTTCCACACTAGATTTTGTTGCATCCAAGGTCTTTGCATCCAGTGGGAAGTATGTCTTTATAGTTGTAGGAATTACTATGGTGTTAGTAAGTATAGGAAATGCACTTTGGTTCTCTCTTCTGTGCTGAGGGAGAGCGAGAATTCCTTGGAGGATAAGTAACGCTTAATTTAATTGTCTGGATATAAATATTTGAGTCCTAAATATTTAATGGAAATCATTGTTTGACTGTAGGGAAGCGCAGATGATGGAAGTTTGCTCTGTGACTTGCATTTCTTGAGAGACTGCTTATGTGCTGTGTTGAAGCCAGGGATAGCTTTATTTCATTTCAAGGCAGAGTGGAAACTGAAGAACTTATTTTCAAGGAGAAAAATGGCAAGGGACCTGAATGAAAAACCCACTCAGCTGAAGCAGAGGTGACAAAGTTCACTGTGATTATATTGATTTTAAATTACTGTGTAGAGCTGGGACTAGCCTATGTCTAGTCCTGCTCATGATGAGAAGAAGAAAGGAAGAAGGCATGAATACTCCTCTCTTTTCTGCTTCCAAATGTTTAGTTACCAGTGTGGTAACTGAGAGCAGTCTTATCCTCCTGACATTCCCAACATGCAGAGGCAAGGGTGTTCTGGCATCCTCAGTGGAACTGAAGGGGGATAAGAGGCAAGTGAAGCAGAAATGTGTTGGTTTTTTTTATCCTCTCAGCCTGCCCCTCTGCACTGGCTGCCTGAACAGGAGGAGCCCGTGGTGCTGGGTTC
This sequence comes from Calypte anna, assembly GCF_003957555.1. Classification (NCBI taxonomy): domain Eukaryota; kingdom Metazoa; phylum Chordata; class Aves; order Apodiformes; family Trochilidae; genus Calypte; species Calypte anna. The sequence continues at coordinate 13,685,260 of NC_044258.1, forward strand.
ACTGTGTAACAGATGCCTCCGGTCTGTGTGTTTCCCCAGCTCTACAAGAGGTGACATTAATAGGAAACAGAGCATGGCTGAGTTTGCTGCATTTTTGGTGAAAAGTACAGGAGTTGCCTATACCACAAATTGTAACTAAGCTAGAATTAGTAGCAGTTAACAAGCACCAATATTAATCTGCTAGAAGTTCTACAGAAAATTTGTTATTGTTTAACTTTATGTAGTTTGCATTCATTTCACTGTCAATGAAGAAATTATTCAGTCGATAAGAGTCAATGTTTTATTTTAGACCAGCCTTATCTATTTTCGTATCTAGTTTGCCTTTTGGGAACAAGAACTAAGAGCAAATAAAGCTAATTGCAATAGAAAATTGGTACTGTAATGAAACTCTTAGTTGCTGTGTAACTGAAAGAGCACAGAAAAATGTCTTGCACCTGCACTAAATAGAAGAAAGTTGTGATGGGGGAGATGTTGTGTCTCCTTGTTGGGTGTGATGGAGAGAATGCCTGAAGCACTTTAGTAGAAAAGATGACTATTTCTCTTTCTTCCCCATGTTTTTTCAGCAATCTGACATAGTATGCGTGCCTGGGCCTGTGCCAAGCAGAGATGCAGCCTCCAAGTGAGACTTTATTACTATAGTCCTAGATGATTAATTTTGTACCAAATTGTGTATGGGCCTGATTAGCCCAAATCACAGCAATAATGCTGTTTTAAATATCTTTAGTGCATCCATTACTTCTGTTTCCTGTGTGCTGCTTCACAAAGAAATTACTTGTTTCGTGCTATCAAATCTCTAGATAGACTCTGGGCCATAAAAATCACAATGAGCTCCCAGGGGCTTGTGTGTTTGTTATGTTTAACTTTGACTTAATTGGGGGAACGTCTGAGATACCCTTGCCTTGTAGCACTCTTGTAAGGCAAGAGATTATTCCTTCCCCTCATCACTGTAAGGGGCAAAAGAAAGCTATTATCTATCTTGAGCCTTCCAGAAGACAAAAAAAGTTGAGACTAGAGTCAAAATCAGGGTTTACAGATGTGCTTCATCCCTTTCAAGGCACAGGCCTCTTCTGTATGTGGTAGCACACTTGTCTGAGCCACCCAGGGCAACGAGTTCTTTGTGTGTTTTCTCATCAGTGAGGCTTCAGCTTGCTGGAGCAGGAGCTGTTACTCTCACATTGCAGCATTTATTGAAGCTGCAGAGCAGGAAGGAGGATGGTACCTGCTGGCTACTGCTGGATCTGGGGAAGTGGGAAGAGTTGGGATGCTTCTGCAGGCAGGGCAGCACTGCTTTGTTAAGAGTTGTGAATACAACTCTTAGCTGCTGCTTTTTTTTTTTTTTTTAAATAAGATGTTGCAATAGCTTTGCAGTATGGTTGCTGAGTTCCTTCAGTTTTAATTTTAAGGTCTAAAACACTTTGCAGCTTTTCAGTGCAGGTTAGAATAATCTATCCATCTTTTGCAAATCACTGAATTTTAATACCTTTATCTAAAAGCACATATTTTATTTTTTTTTCTTTCCTTGGCTTTTAGAAACCCTTTGTTCATTAAATCTCTCTTGAGGTTTTGTAGAGTTCAAGTCTTTAAAAAAATAGATATAAACCCCCCCAATCCTCCTATTGTCCCTGGAAAAGCCTTGTGCCCTTATCAACATCCTCTGGCTTGTCTGGGGAAAACAAATACACCTCCTCATACCAATGACCTTATTCAGTCTCATATTATTTCTGTAGGATCATGACTTCAATGACCCCTTGCAATCAGTGGAGGGTTTGCATGAATAAATAATAATAATAATGTGCTGTGTGCTGAATTTACCCATACTGGAAGAGCAGTGATGGTGTGATGTGGAGAGCACATGTTTAGACACTTGTGCAAAGAAGTATATTGCCAAGTCTGGAAAAAGAAAAAACTGTGTATGTGAATCCTTTTTCTGTACAACATGTGCAGTCCAAGTATCACCTGTATAGCACCATCAGAAGGACCCTGTCCTAATTAGAGGTTTCATATCCATCAGAGAAACAGGTCAGACTTTATACGGGCCTCCTGGGCCTTAGTGATGGCTTTCGAGTTGAGGGCACTCAGCAGCATCAGCTGAGGTGGTCTCTTGTTCCCCTAAAACTTGGCAGTTCTTTCTGCTTCTTTTCAGCTTAGGTTGGACTTGAGCTGGAAGTGATAGACGTGGGTCTCATTATCATCAGTCCTCAATTTTCATGCTTTCACACATCTTTCTTCCTTGAATATCCATAACAAGGCAGAGATCTCCAGCCAGCTACGCTGTTCAGACTCTCCTGCAAACACTATTTTGAATAATTGTGCCCTTTGTCCCCAGGACTCACTTACACAAAAGGATAAATTGCTGACTTTTTAGATTCTAGATCCCATTATCTTGATACAAAGACATTGTCTCCCTAAATGTAGGGCAAATTATTTTTAATCAATAGAATGCCATTCCTGTAAGGTTTTTAAACCCAAGTGCTGGAAACAATCAGAGTCCTGCCAGCCAGGGCCTCTGAGAGGTGTTTCTCCAGTGAACTTCATTCCTGGAGGCTGACAAGGAAAGCTTACTTCTTAAACAAAATCACTTTCAAAAAGTCAAGGTTTTAGCTCCCTGGAAGCCTGTATTTTTTGCTGCCACCTGTCCTGACTGCTTTCTGGTGTGATTTAAACCCTGTGCAGTCTGCCAGTGTATACTTATAGAGTTTGTTTTATGGTAGGCTGGGCTGTGGGACTGGGTCAAGATGTCCTCTTCAGAGTATTTCTCTCCACTACATGGAGGTGGCCAAAACCCCAAAATCCTGAGTTGAAACTCCACATGGTTCATATGAAACTGTTAGACTGTAGACTTGAACAGCACACAGATTGAACTGTCAGAAACTGGGTCCATCTTCACTTAGAAAAAGGACAGGAAAAGGAAGAAGCATCTCCTGCAGGCTACTTCTGTAAGTGGAATTTTATTACATGCAGACCTCCAGGACAATCAGACAAGGATTTTGATTTATGAGATAACAGTTACCTCTAAAATACTGAAGAGAGGATTCAGGAAAAGGTAACCTTTAAATTAATTAGTGTTGATAGAACTGACACGGGTATAATATAACATTGCTGTGGCAGCTGGAAGTCACCAGATAGACAGCCAGTGCTTGTTTAGTTTTGTGCTCACCTTATCTTATTTCTTGTTGTACAGATGACTCATGCACAAACCTGTAGGAATGTGAAACGAGTGTTTCTTTGAGTAATGCTCTGATAAAGAACTAAATATTGAAGTGTTTATCTAGAAAGTGCACTATAAATTAGTTTAAGTTTCTCTTTTTTTTAGTCAGTTTCTCTCCTAATATTCAGTTATCGCTGTTTGTTTTGTTTACTGAATATGGATATTAAAGCAAAGCCAGTAGATGGAAAAGAGAGGTATGTATTCCACAGCACTAAAATAAGTTGAGAATTCTGTCTTCAGTGGCTTAAGAAGAGGCTTTCAAGACCTTACATATAAATAAATTCTGAAGACTTAAAGCTTTTTTGTTTGTTTAATCTAAAATGATACCAGTAGAATCAGTTTTTTCCCTCAGAAACTGATAATACAGAGCAAGTGTAAGACTTCATCTTCTGGGAGATGAATTCAGATGAATAAATGCTAATGGAAGGGAGATTTTAGGAGAAATCTTAATAGGACTCTCCAATTAGTTGAATGGCTGGTTATCTGTGACAAGATATATTATTTACTAGATACTGGAAGCTGTAGGAGTATTTACAAAGAAGAAGGTAAAATAAGATTAAAGTTAGTGTATATGGTGAGTTCTAAAACATGGACAACCGTTGGAAGGCTTTATGTCTCAGATACGTTTTTGAGAAAATAATGTTAGAAAGGTATTATTGGAGTGTAATATTATGGAAATGACAGCGTTTGGATACCTAGTTAAAATCTTTGTCCAACAGCTGTGGACAAAGACACTTGTCTCTAATTTGATGAGCAAGGCTGACAGAATTGGGATTTTCTGTTTTTGTTAGAAAAGGGAGCTCTATGAAGATAAAGAAAAATCTATCCCTTTCAGTGTATAAGCAAAAGGAAGCTGAAATAAACTGAAAGCTATGTGGTAAATGGATGTGTGACCACTGAACTCCTTTCATCAGATATTTCAAGTTTACAAAAAAGTAATAATGAAATTCTACACAAAGTAATTTTATGAAAATTACATGTTCTCTTCTGAGTCCCAGAGATGGTTTGAATCTTGTGTAGATTAGACATAGGTGTGAGGATCAGAAGTGGCATTAGTTCTTTTGTAATTGCACAGGGAATTTTAAGATATAAAATGTCTATGTGTAGTTGAAAATGTAACAGGAAAAAACCCAAGAAATGTCTTAGAACCTGAGTGCTACGTGTGAAATATGGCACTTAATCCATCACTGATAGTTTTCCAAGTAATCTGCAAAACATGTCAGCCCTCGAGCAGTGACATTTCTTCCTGTTCATATTGTAGTGCAAGGTTAATTTGGGGTTTCATCACCTCTTCTGAAGCAAGTTAGTACCAGATAGAAGCACACACCTGTGAATCATGTACCCCCTACTTTTGCATCTTGGTTTTGGTTTGGTTTTTTTTTTCAATAGGAGTTGCAGATCTGTTGATTTATGTTCTACAATCTTGATAATAATGTTTTTACCTGAAGAAAATAGAGGGCATCCAGGCTTTTGTAGTACCCTGGCATGGCTCAGAGCTGCAGCAGCAAAGGAGTGTTTATTGCAAGTAAACAAAATGCTTTAAGGCTGGAGGCATGAGCCAAAGGGCTGCTGGAACAAAACTGAGGGATGGAAGTAAACCAGCCCTGCATCATCTTTTGCTGTATTTGACTTATTTCATGGCAGGATTGTCAGTGTGCCTACTTCACATAGGAGTTGGGAATTGTCCTGGGAGATGGTTCTGCAAAGGCCTCAAGGACATGCTTTCTACACCATTCCATCTGCTGTACAAACAGAGAGGGAGGGTGTCATAGTTTAAGTACTAAAGGAGGGTTTTCAGACTCTTAGAGGGACAGAAAACACAGGGGTCAATATACCCTCCCATTTTCTGCCCATATTCTATATAATAAAGTGATGCAGAGCAACAGCCCCTCTCTCTCTCGCCCAGTCCTCAGGTACCCATCCCTGCCATCACTGAGATCAGGTTGTGTATGTTTATTTGAATGGATTTGTGTACTTGTTCCTTATCCCATGTTCCTGCCTTTCCTCTGTTCTAGTAAACCTGTTTTAATTTCCAACTTCAAGTCTCTTGTCCTTATTCCCCTTTTATTTTCCCTTGGGAGGGGTGAGGGGATAATAGAGAACAGTTCTGTCCTCTGGTTTTCGGTCTGCCCAAACCTCTAAGCTGTGACAGAGGGGGAAGAGGTATTTTAATTATATTTTTCCACTCCTTTTCTGGAAGAGTCAGAGAAGAAAATATGTGGCCATTGACTTTGTGGCCAGTGGCTAATGCTCACCTGTTGTTCCCACAAGAGCTGAACAGGGGATTAGCTTTTTCTGCTCCCCCTGTTATTTCTGCCCTCAATCTGAATTTTTTTCAAGCCCTGTTTGTGATAAAAATGCAACAGTCTGGCATGAATGAACATTGATATAAGTCTGTCTAAGCTCCTTTCTCACTTTGAACTCAGTGATAGTAAAGACAGGATTATAAAGAAGCAAGAAAATTTAGCTCAGAATACTTGAAATCAAAGCAGTTCCATTAAAACTAAGGTGTTCTCAAACCTTTGTGCCAATTAACACTGGGCTGTGACAGCAGAGTCTCTTTTACCTCATAAAAAGTTTTAACTTCTCATTCAGGTGGGTGGATTTAAGTACAAGGAACCTATAAGCGTTCCTTTTGATTAGCTTTCCTCAGGCATTGCACCAGATCAAGCAATGCTTGACAGTTGGATTTCTATCACTTCAAAGAAGAAAGTATTTAGCATGATTCAGAGATTAGATGCCCATGCTGATGCTGTTAGCTGTGCTGAGGACACCTTTTTCCTCAGCCAAATACACATCTCAGGGGAGATGTTTCTTGCTCCAAGACAGAAAATTTTAGTTCAGATTTTAGTTCAAATCCTGCTCAAATAGAATGAATTTGTGAGGTCAAATTTTCCAGTTACTTGAGCAATCATGAAATCTAATTCATATCAATAATTCTCTAAAACTATTCATGTGAATCACATTGCATATATACTCTTCATAATGTCAGGGCACTGGCATCCAACTGTGTATGTACCATCATTTCCAATAGAGTAGGTGTTTTTTACAGTGCATCTTCTCCATTTAAAAATGCAATTAAACATGGCATGGATTAATTAATTTTTCTATTGTATTCCTTCCAGAGACAGAAAAATCACCTGCTCTTATAAAATGGTAGTTACTTTAAAGAATAAAATAAATCCTAGTGACAATATTTTACAGCTATCTAGGATTATTTGTGAGTAATGGTGCTATAATATACAGAGTTCATTCCATTAAGCTAAAATCTGGTCAGACAACTTGAGTGAAATGAAACAGCTGTTTAACAGTGCTTTAGAACAGCACAAAACAGATCAGTATGTGAAGTGAAGAGTAATAAACTTAACAAAAAGTTTTAGGTGGACAGAATATCATAACTAAAATTGATATTGTCAGGCTTTTAAGATTCATATCCTGTACTTTAGAAATTGCTGTAACATCAATGACCACAAGTAGTCACGACCTTGGTTCTATTTGGAGAGCTTTTAAAGGTCTCCTACTGACCTTACAATCCCAATCTCCAACATTTTAAATAAACCCATTATTACAAAGATAGGAATAAAGACAGATCCATACTGGAGCAAGGAATAGGGTGCCTTAGTTCAGTGTTACATCTCTTACTGTGGTCAGTGGTTTGTGCCTGTGATTTTCTTTTAAATAGACATGATGCTTCCTGACTAGGGGCTTTGAATTGCCTTTATGTGCTGCTACTTTGTGCAGTGCTAAGGCTGCTGGTGGAGTCAGAGTTTGCACAGAGACAGAGCTGTTGCCATGGGAATTTTGAAAGCTGTCATTTCACCCTTTGCTAGCAATTGTGGAGAATTATGACTGACTGGAGTAAGTTCTTCCCAAGGTGTAACTTCGTTTGGCCAAGCCAAGATCCCTGGCAGATGCAGAGACTGAGCTGAAGAGAGGGAGGCTTGCTATTCCCCTGCCCAAAGAACTCGTGAAGTTTGCAAGTAACTGGGATGATCTGGGAATTTGTGACTAGTAGGATTATTTGCCCCGTTTACCCCTTTCCCAGAAGTCTCACAGAGAAGGTTTTCAAAAAAGTTCTCTATTGCTATAGAAAATGGTTGTGAAAATAAAAAACTCTTTTGTAAAGGTCAGCCTGAGTGGGGGTGCTGAATGGACATTTATGCCTTTCAGAAGTCCCTCTTAGTTGTTGCTTGCTTATGCATGATGGAGAAACTGATTTACAGGGCATTAATAATTTTGTTTTATTGTTTTGTTTACTTATCTCTCTTTTGATTATTGCACCTCTTCGATACCTCCCTGGGCAATGCTGTTAGTCAGCTGCTTCTGCAGTTCAAACCCAGATTTTCCTGGCAAAATTCTCCTTAAGTCTGACAAATCACAAGCTTTTCCCATGCCAGAGATGAATGAATGCTCTTGGAAAGTCTCCTAAGATTCTTTAGCTTGCTATTTTCTGTGCTGTCTAAGAATTTAATCCAATAACCCTATCTAGTGGCTGTGTCAGGCTTTTGGATCAGACCCAAAGCAGAAAAAAGAAAAAAACCCACAAACAAACAAAAAGTTGGGATGTTTATGAGAAACATCCTTGGTGGCAGAGTATTGCAGATAATTTTGTGTCTACTCTCCTCATTTCTTGTGTGCCCATGTCCTCACAAGAGGCAAGGAGAGAATAATACTTCTTCCTTGTCTGTCAGCTCCAAGTCTCCTAAGAAAGTGATGGTTTTACTTCATATCAATGTTTCCACTGTCCTCCCACCTCTCACTCATTTCCTTTCCCAGTTCATTTACCAGCACTCAGTGTATAATGTAGTGATGCTTGGAAGTTATTCCTTACTTGTTTTTATTTAAACCCTGAAAGCTGCTTGCAGATCTTTATGAGCCTATGTCAACAGACTGCAAATGAATGTTGTCCCAAGGCTGTTAGCTAGATAGATGTCTGATACCTGGCTGTTGTCCCATTTTCTGTGACTTTGTGGCTGGATGGAAGTTCTGGGCTTGCTGTCAAAACATCCTACATCTGAATACAGAAACCAAAAGAAATCTGACTCCATGTTTCCTCATTCTGCTGCCTCTTTCTTGATCTACAGAGTATTTGTGGGCAATGAAATAAAGCAGGTGAAGAGCTTTATCTTGCATTAATCTGTGAGAAAAGGTAGAGCTCTGCTTGCAAAAACATACACTGGGATATCCACCTTTAGACCACACACGTGTTGGTGAAGAAATCAGTGCCCAATCTGATGATTTTTTTAAAATACTTATTACTTGCCCATCTACTTTCCCCCAAATGAAGGGGGACTTCTTAATTTAGGACTGTTTTTCCTCAGTTATCAGAGCACAAAATAAAGCAGCTGTTTATACCAATTGCTTTCATACCGTAAGGATCATTTAATATGCAGGAGACCAAAAACTTCACAGACACCACAAGAAATCATCTGAGCCTAATGATGCCATTTAACAGACAGTGTTTTTCTTGGCATAAATTGAGACCCCTTAGAAAAAGGTTATAAGAATTGGAAGAAGCTGTGTTGTCTGAGGAAGATGAAAAAAAAAACAGAAAAAACACTCTTCTGAAAAACAGAAGAGTGGGTTGAGAAAGAATTCTGTAGTTTAGAGAGCTGATAAATCTTCAGCTGAGCAAGAAGTGTGTTGCCATACACTGAAGTTCAAGAATCATGCTGTTTTTTGAGTTGAGGTGCTATTCCTGTCCTTATGGAAACATTAAATTGAAGAGTTTATGTTTTAGCCTAGATTCCTATAATTCTACGTCATTCCCTTTTTTGTTCTTGACAGAACACATTGCAGAGGAGACAATGTCTCAATTAAAAGGGCTTTTTAGAAAGCGATTAGGAAGAATTCATATTTTTAATATAGACATGCAAAATACATGCTAAACAGGTTAATTAAAATGGCCACCCACCTATACCTGACAACGAGAGCTATGTCGTGCTTAGAGCTTGAGTTCTTAAAGGGAAATTCCTTTCTTGAATTTTTATTCTCTTTTTTAATAATTAAAATAGACTGACTTTTCCATTGGTTTGTGGTTCCCTTTTTCACTGGGCTGTAAAGGTTTTCATAGAGTTTCCTTCTGCTGTCATATGTAGTACTTACCTTGCAAGGCAGTCCTGAAAATCCCTTTTCTTCTGCTGTTATTCAGAACAAGGTTAGACTGATTGACTGATGTGTTTTAATAGTAAATCCCAGCATTCCATTGCCTTTCTTCCATCAATTAGTACTCTGTTAACCAGAGGGTGCTAATACTTTCAGTATGTCTTCAGAACATGTAAAAAGATAATTGTTAACTTGGATGCCAATAGGACTTTAGTGAAGACTTGTTTAAAGCTCAAAGGTTTCAGCAGGAATTGATTTGATAAAATAATGGCTTCTGCTCCCATGAGGATATATTTCTCTCTTTTCAGGCCCTGTTTGTTGAATTGGAGGGAAATGCTCATCAGATCTATGGCCTTTAGTAGAAAATAGTTGTGGCTTGTTCCCTGTAACTTGCATCATTGAATACTTTTAATTCTGGAAGTGAAACAGAAGGAAAAATTTTGTGTTATTTTGTCAGTGCTGTTCTGATGCTTGTCAGAGCATTTTATGTCACGTATTCCTATCTGTGTCATTGCATTTCGCATATTTTTTTTTTTTTTAAACTACAGTTTCACTGTTTACAATTTGGATGGTTGCAGGTGCTATCTATTTAAAGCATGTTTAATAACCTGGCAAAGAAACCCCTCTCTAATCGGCACCTAAATGTCCATGCAAATCTCCTGCATAGCCTTTTAGGGCTCTCTGCTCACTGTCACGGCAGCTGCTGCTGCTGTTAAACAATCAGCTTCAGTGGTCTGCAGGGGTAGGAGGGCTTGAGAAGCCAGGGGGCTGTGTAACTGAATTTAAGTGCTGTATTGACAGATTCCCTTGTATTTAAGTGGTGATGCTGCTGCTCCTTTCCTCTTTAACTCTTAGGTTACTGACAACTGAGTTAAAGGCTTCCTGCTTCTTGTTTGCAAACAGCTGGTATTCTTCTGAAGGAGGTGTTATTTTGGCTTGGCTTTTTCACTTCAAATTCATGCATTGTGGTTAAGAAAGATAAAATAGCCCCTTCTAGCTAAATGCCAGAACAGTATATCAGTTGCTGCAAGAAATAACTTCACTGCTTTTTTTTTTAATTTTTCCTAGAAGAAACGTGTGTATGTTTAGACAAATCACCAGGTTGGGAACCTTGGAAACTTGAGAGCAGCAAGATGAGGAAGAAAGTTCTTCTCAGCTCCCTTACCCTCCCTATGTTTGCCAGTAACATGTTTGGGAAAAGTTCCACTTTTACTTTTCCTTTTGCCCTCCTCTTAGTCTGGTTTGTTCTTCCCTATGGGACTTGCTTCTGAGAAAAGGACATACCCACATGTTAGAGATTTCTCAGTCAACTGGGAATGGAAATGGTGCCCAGATTTCTCTCTGTGGCAGAACAGCTGAGCTTTGTGATCCTCAGTCAGAGGAGGTACCCAAGAACAGGAACTGATCCCACACCCAACACCTCTCTGCCTGACTACTCAGGGCTACAAAGTCCTTCTGGAGTTTTATTAGCACAAACATTTTTACAAATTCTACTAAGACATCAGAGTTTGGTTTGACTGGAACATTTTCAGGAAGCCACTATCATAGTGTCTATTTCTGTGATGGGATAGAGAAGTTTGATTCTTTGAAAATGAATGAATTTAAAATTGGATAGATGAAGGTCAGAACCCTGTAGTGAGAACTCAGCTGATGTAATATTCACAGCTTGGTCTGAAGTAGTGCTGTATAGCAATAAGTTGTCTCTATCTGCCATGATTATATAGGGTAGAAAGACATTTGTGCACTGATAAATATCTAAGGGAGGAAGAGACAGGGTATTATACAGACTGTGTACAGGAAAATTCAGGTGTGAGGCACCTGGAACAATTTACAGGTCATGAACCATTATTCTTTTCTGACTAAAGCAAACTGTATTGTTTAAGCATTAACCACTGTCAATACTTGCCACAGTAGAATTGCCTGGACCATCCTTCAGCTGCTTTTTTGCACCAGGTTAATGCCTCATTTTAAAAAAGAAAAAACCCTACCTGAACTGGGAAGAGGGAAAATACCTTATTTGCTTCTAGTGGGCTTAGTTCTCAAATCAAAAATATGTCCTCAGAACTGAAAATTATGAAAATATGGATGGACCAAATCAAACACAATGCATAAGATATGGGTACCCTAGCAGCAAGTTCTACCTTAATGTGGGTCAGCATTAATGCAAAAAATTCATGTATGGGTGTTTTACAGGGCAGAGGTCTGGTTTCTTCTGGCAAGAAATACTTGGATGCTGGTTCATTTGTTGTTATCTTTCCCTGTCTTCCCTGAGCAGTATTGCCTGGCTAGGGAAATTTTAATGTTACAGTGCTCAACATCTAGATGATCCTTTGCCATCCTAAAATAAAAAAAATATTGTAAGTTCAGTCATGATCTTGGTTTAAAAAAAGGAGCATGCTGTGCCCTAAAGAGGCATGAGGCTACAATGCAGGGGCAGTTGGGATCCTATGATTAATAGATAAAGAATGAGGAGAGACTGTGGTTATATTTGCATACATTAACCTGGGGAAAAACATAACAAAATCAGCATTTATCTACAAACCCCAATGAATTGCTTACCAAATAGATTTAGCACCTGGATTAATGATAAATACTAAACCTGTAGCTGACTAGATGAACCTTCAGTATGCATTTACACCTTCCTGCTCCAAAAAGAGCACTTTGTCCTTTCTGTATATCACAGACCAAGGACTGATCTGTAGAGCTGAAATCTCTTGAGAGGAGGTTGTAGCTGTTAGCTGAGCTGGATGTGGTGGCATCAGGATTTGGTATCCTCATCTTGATATGTTCCTAAATATTCAGGGCAAAAGGTGAACATCTTGAGGTGTGATTATCAGGGTTTTGTTGTGGGTGGGGGTTTTGGGTGTTGGTTGTTTTGAGTTGATTCTTTTTTAAGTCCTAGGGTATTTGGCACTGAATTTGGGAGCCCTTGAGGCTATTTAAAAATCCCATTCCTCTATGTACCATTCCTATAGATATGTTGCAATCCACATGAATGGTGTTACTCACATACATGACATGATAAAACATGACACCTCTCTGCTGTCTTGACAAAAAATGGTAGCCTGTAAGAGCTGATCCACTGCCCAAGTAGGAGATTATTTTTTTTTCTGTTTTTCAAAAGAGCACCTTTTACAGAAACATATGGCTAAGAATCTTCTTCAAAGGAGAAATACTTAAATGCAAAATGAAAGCTGAAGAAAAGAAAATCTTCCAACTTGTTAGACACAACAATTTATAAGTACAAGTGTTCTTCCTATGTTCCTCTTACTAGATTTCTCAAGAGTCAAGAAAATTAATCAAAAGTAAGATTCCTTAAGAGGATATCTAAATAGATATTGATTTTTTTTTCTTAAATGCGCCTTGTATTTTGCACAGTTTTGTAGCTTATAAGCCCTTTTAACTCATGAAATGGGAGAAAACCTATTGTGATATTTGACAGTTGCTTGCAATAATGATCAAATGCCTGTCAATTGTAATTGTGTAGCTGTGAGGGGAAGAAGGAAGTTTGTTGCTTTCATACCGTTACTGAGACTAGTATGGAATTGCATTATTTGTATGAATTTGAAAAAGTTATTTGAATGTCCTGTAGTTTGTGCACAACTAGATGAAATCTTATTTTCATTTTTAAAGGGATGGAGTCAGCTACTTTAAAAACAACGTTTGAAATTTTTATAATCTCTGTGGGCTTATCTTCTGGATGTGTATAAATAGACTTATCTCTCTTAAAAAGCTATTTTCTTACACAGCAAAGACAGAATTCAAATAAAACCAAGAACAACAGATTTGTTAAAATGTCATTTTTAGATTCTGGTTGTCAGTAGAGAAGGAAGAAACAAAAAACCTTGCCCCAGCTGTGGTTTGCCAGCTTGGCCTGTCCGTGGCTTACACACTTTTGCTCCAAGCCACAGGAAAGCTGTGTACATGGTTTTGGATTCAGTGTTTTGGGTGACTTGGGGGAGGCTCAGACATAAGGCTTTGCCATGTTCCAGTTTGTTTGTTTGGTCTTAAATGGTCTTAAATGGTTAACAGATGTCCATCCTGTGCTTAGGCAAGTTATATAAATAACTAAACATGTGAGGTTCATTATAGCCGTGGCATAAGGATGGATCTCAGTATGTGACAGATGTATGCCCTGTGACAACAGGACAAGCTGATTCCAGTCCAACAGCAAGAACTTCACTGAATGTATGAAATTCTTAGAATAAGTTCCTCTCCCTGTTACTCTGAGGAATGAGAGTCTGAGGTCCAGCCTCCAGTCAGATCTTCCTTTTGCCAGTTTTGGATGGAGATAAAGTGTCCTGTGTTTGGCTTCTCCATTCTCACTTCATCTGTAAACAAGTTTATTTGTAGTGTGCAGTGAGGAGCTGGGACTTCAATGTGAGCATCCTGGTGGGGCTCTCCCAGAATGCTTCTCTGACAGTCCAGGAAGGATCCCCACAGTGGTCAAAACTTCTTGTTTCAGTGGTAAAGGATCAAATCCCACCCATCACACCACTCTTCCCATCCCAGACACCATTCCCATCCCTGCTCTCATCACTGGAGGCTGAGTGTGGAGCTCTGAACTCCTGCAGACTGGCGTTGCCAATGAGACAGATGAGTGTGGTTGATGCTTTTTGTCTCTTATCAACACAGGGAAAGATAAATAATTAAACAGCTCAGAACCCAATCTTTTGTATTTCTTGTTGGCAGTTTCAATAGGGAGAGTGTAGCAAATACGCAGATAATAATTTTAAGTTCCTAATGGATTTTTTAAATAGGGCAGGGGTTTTGTTGTTTGTTTTTGTTTTTATTTTTGTTTGTGTTTTTTGTTGTTTGTGTTTTGTTGCTGTTGTTTGGTTGTTTTTCTTAAATGCAAGCCAGAAGGTCACTGCTTTAAATCTACTTGAGAGCCATGGAAGATAACAGATAATTTTCTTTCACATAAAGCTTTAGTGTTTTCTTTTTTCTTTCAGTAAATAACACCTTGTTGAGCCATATTTAAGTGTGCAAGACTGTGTGTAAGACTCTGAAGGTGTTAATTACAGTGGGAAAACATTATTAATGGCATTTTTACATACTTGTCAGCTCCTGGTGGCTACAGGAGCCTTCATTTGTAATGTTCCTTTCTTCTAGCACAAAAAAGATAGCAAGAACAGGGAGGATTTAAAATTTTTACATAAGTGTTCAGGGGACTGGCATTCATGCATGGATGGTTGGTTGATAGAAGTTCTGAAGAGTTGCCTTTACTGCCTTTCACTTAAGTCATCCATGAACTAAAGTGTCCCCAAGCAGGATATGACACAACAACCTGAGACTTGCTCATTAAAAGCTCATATTAAGGCCTGTCTGGAAACTCTCTAATGCCAGATCCCCGAGACCATGGACTGGAACAGCACCTTTAGAACTCCTGTCATCCTTACTGGTAATGCCTCAATATCTGGCTCATGGGCAGAATATATACAGCACTGCTGTCCTGTGGGACTGTTAAAGACCATCCTCAGAGAACCCTTAAGGTGAAGATGATGGATACAATGGGGTTAAAGTGGTTACTCTTCTTCATCCTAGTAATCTTCATCAGGTGGCAGCTGAGCCATGAGTCGATAGACATTACTGTTGCATTGTAATGCTATATGCAGAATTTTTATCTCATGACTGAAGTATGGCCAGCCTAGGAGGTATCTGAAAGACTGATCTGTATGTTTGTTGGCTTTATACTGCTGCTACATAAAGACTTGGTGTGCCCCTGTCTTGGGTGCTCTCTGCAGTTCTGGTATTTGCACCTCAAGAACTGGGTAACACTAATGGAAAGGACAGACCTGTGAACAAGAGCTTATGAGAATGGTCAGAGACACACTTGTCAGTGGTCCTGATCCAATGCTTTTGTGCACTTCCTAAATATCTCCTTCAGTTGGTACTGCTGCAGACATAACAGTGGCTGGTTGGGCATCACCCTGTCCATACAGCACATTGAAGAGTGTCATACTGGAACCCACGTGCAGTAAAATTTGACCAAAGCCAAATGAGAAGAAACAACAGGGAGTAACTTACGTTTGAACATTGGGCTGCTTTGATCATCTATTTCATCTCAGTATTTTTGAAGCTATAGTTGTATGGTCAGCAAATGCATCTGGCGATGTCATTTTATGCTGACAGAGCAAAGAATACAGACTGATTTTACTGACAGGCTTTTTTTATGTGAAGAGATGCAACAGAACTTGGGTACAAGTTCAGGATCAATGTTAGCTGTTTGCTTCTCCACATCCTTTTTTTTTTTGTTCCCAAGTTCTTTAGAGTTTTCTGATTTGTTTCTCAGAGTATTGTATTTTCTTTCCACTTTGAGCTTTTTCTGGTTTGGGTCTGCCTGTATGGCTGAGGCATGTGTATTGCTTCTTCCTGTACTGCTGTTAATGCATGGTCATTGGTTTTGATCCCTCTTATTTTCTTAAAGATAGTTATTGTTTCAATAGTTATTCTTGGGTTTGGTTAGTTAGAGGTTGTTTAGCTCTGGCTCTTCCTGAGAAACTGGGGGTCAAACCTTTAGCTGGGTGAAATCAATGTAATCAATAGAGCACTGCTGATACACATCAGCAGAGATGAGCCCTTGTGTAACATCAGCTCAGCAGAATCTTACTTGAATCTTTGCTTTATTTCCCAGTTCAGCTTTTGGAAGGTATTTATGGTCACAAAGCACTTGTTTTCTTTCTGCAACCCATGTGTTTTTTAAAGGATGGAACAAACAGAACTCAAGAATGATAGCTTCCTATTAGGCATGTCAGAAATGTACACTTTTTTTGCCTGTACAAATAGATTGAAGCTTGGAATATTTTAGAGGAAGAATTGTGATCTTTTCCCTGGTGACTAAATATATTAGTTCACAAGTCCCATGTTCAAGGCACTAGCCATTTGCCATTTCATGACACTCTTTCAGACAACAATAGTAGCTGTTTACGTGGAGTATAATTAGGAAATATCTGATGCCTTTTTGCCTTTGACTTGGCAATAAATCTCATATATATATATAAATATATATATATGTGTGTGTGGGAACAAGGAGAGCCAGCAATACTTGGCCAGCCAATTTCTGAGAACATCAACCAGCAAATCTTTGTTCTGCAGTTGGTGTTCCACTGACCACAATTTAAAACCACTGGTTTAAATACTTGACCCAGCTGCCATTCAAGAGGCAGCAAGAAAGCTGCTGGTGGAGTCCAGCAGTGATGCCTTTCAGTCTCCTTCTCTAACCTTTATATATGCTGCCTCTGTGTGTCAATACACAGTAATACATCTTCCTGAGACAGATGGGTGCAGGATGTGCTGGTAAATTGGTAGACTGACAACATGAGCACAATCTTAAAGACATTTGGTAACAAGCAGTGCTGCACACCCTAGCCCTGAGCATGGGCACTTAGGAGTCTGGCAATTTTCAGTGAATTTGAGAGATGTCTTCTTTTTTAGATGTCCATTGTCTGCAAGGGAAGCTGTTAGGGTGGAAAGGGAGGATCTTTCAAAATATGACAGTAATTACAGTTTGTTCTTGATTAAAAGCCTCTTCACTGATGGGTGGGTACCCTGCATGGTTCCTATGAGTAGCACACCCACTGCCTGTCCCCGTTTCAAATAGGAAAGGCTTAAAACAAAGAAGGGAAGAGCACTGATTACCAGGAAATTGCAACACAAAATGAAGGAACAGCAGAAGACAGTTGTATTACAAACAGATTTCTTTTTTTTGACCTCAGCTGTGATGTCTTATGGATCACAACACAAAATCCAGTCCTTCATCTGTAGATGCTGCTGGGGCAGACTGGAGGAGAGTTGAGCAGATTTCTTCTGGTGGAGGTCATACGCCAGATTAGGTGAATTTGATGTGAAAGAACCAAAAGGGCTATGTTGGAGGGTTGTGAAAGATAGCAACAACATAATTTTAAAGATTTGGTTTGCCTCAGTGAACTGAGTTTTTCTCTCTTGTAATATCCTCCAAAGTCCCTGCAAGAAGCAAAGCCAATATTTTCCTACAAACTTTTTGAGCAACTCTTGATACACTTTTCACATACAGGTGGAAATCTGGACAGGAAAGTTGCAGCTCTTTACATGACCTCTCAAACTGGCCTGTTTTCAAATTTCCACAACATTTTTTTTTTTTAATACTGCATTATCTCATGGTTTTTCATGGCCAGTAGTCATGAAACTACATTGTCACCAGTGAAGGAGCATGATCATACAGCTTGATAGCTTAAGAAATTTGGGTATGTTTATGAGTTGTAAAAAGCAGCCCACTCTAATGCATAGTTATACAAAACTCAGTGCAACATTTTCCTGGGTATTTATATAAGTGTGTATTCCTCAGAGACTGCTGGTAGTCCTTAACCAGCTGGTCCCCAGAAATCTAAATCATACAATCATAGAATATCGGGTGAGAAGGAACCTCAAGAATCATCTGGCCCAACCCTTCTAATATACTGTGTATATCCTTTGTGTATTTCAGCAACTAATGTGTAAATATGAATTAGGTGTTTATGTACATTCATGGATATAAGCCTGGTGTTTTTCCTTTTTCGGAATGTTTTTCCTTTCCTTGGTTCATCTCTTAACTTTGGTTTTAGTTGGTTCTACACATTAAAGAAATTTTTTTGCTTCCTAGAAACCATGTTCTTCCATAGGAAAACCAGGATCCTAGCTTATGTCTCAGACTAATCTTTGAAGGTACCCTTGATTTAATTCACTGGTACCTTTACAGAAATAGAAAGGAGACCGTTCTCAGTAAGTTTAAGAAAAAAACCACAAACCATTTCCCAGTCATATACCTACAGGAAAATTTGAGAACATTTAAGATGATTAATGATACAATGTATAATACTTAGGAATTAGTCTAGAGGCCTGACTTTAGGGAGTTTTATGACAGAAAATTTAGGAAAAAAAACCCGAACAAAACCAAACTTAAAGAAGCAAATTTGTTTACATATTTCAAAATACTCTTTAGAGGTTTTTTTTTTTATTGTCTGAGTGTGGACTGCAGAACTGCCAAGGTTCTTCCTGCAGTTACACATTCACTTGTTAATGACTTTTTCTTAATCAATACTTTCTCAAATGGATGCACTCAGATATTCCAAGAGTCACCTTAAAAGACCTCTGGCAGATAAATAATTAAATGACCCACTGGCTGCCTTCCTATGCACAAAGAATTTCTGGTAGAAACCTAATTGTTTCAAAAAATCAAAGCCTGCCAGCCCCTTGAAAAAAGGCATTTTTAGCTGTTTGAAGACTGCCATTACTTATAACAGGTCATTGTAGCCATGGGCTGTTGAGTGATAGGAGAGATACTTTTATTCTCACCTGTACTCTAGGTGGCCCTGCTCTGGCAGGGGGGGTTGGACTAGATGATCTTTCGAGGTCCCTTCCAACCCCTAGGATTCTATGATTCTATGATTCTTTAAATATTGCAGCTCACTCCAGAGAAGTAGAATGGACAGGGGAAATGTTGAAAAGTAGTAAATAAAACCTCATCTTGTCATGTTGCTAACTAGGAGCTTGAGCCTGGAATTTCTCGATGTGAGAATGTATGCAGACATGTTTGAAAAATGAGACACATGAAATCTGAATCCCTCTGTTGCCCTGGCAGCTTCAGTGGGAACAGGGGAGTTGAAGTGTTTGGGTTCTCTCCTCTGTGTGCCCCTCTGCCAGGTGGATCCCCTGTTCTAAGTACTTTGAACTTGCCAGAAGTAGCTGGGACATGGTGATCGGATGTGTGTTAAGCTTCACAAATGTGCATGTTAATTTGCTAATGAAACAAGTTAGCATTTTTCATTGTTGCTTATTAGATTACTGTTGTTACTTGTCTAGACAGAAGTCTGCATCTTTTGGAGGCAGCACTCAAGAATGACACCTGCCAGCACAGAGCAGGGATGGAAACTGGGATCTCAGACTCTTTATCTTCAGGAAAAAATGTTTGCCAGAACGAGTCTGTTAGTAGCTTTTCCACATTTGGTATGTTCAGTAGTTCGTAAATCATTGCAGGCTTCAGTAGATGAGTTCAGTCACCCCAGAGAATAGACTGGGAATTTAATTATGTTATGCATATTGGATTGAATATTAAGATGGACTGTCAGATCATTTAGAAAATGTAGTAGCTGATTCCTCGAGGAAACAAGGTTTGCAAGTCCAGATTATTGTATTTTAGGCAACATCTGACACAACAGTTGACTTGATAATTATAGGAATACAGTTTCCTGCTGCTTTGAGACTGTTCCGAATGCCAAAGGGCTCTGCTGTCACAGTCTGGATTTCAGGTACCTGTGTAAACTGCTGGGATCTCTTCACGCTGTGTGAAGCCACCTGGGTGATGGTCAGATCATCAGCACCATGCTGGAAGCCTCTTTCCTGTGAAAGGTACTTGTAGGAAGTCAGATAATCAGCCTTGCAAGGATGAAAGTAAGATATGTTTGGGATTCACTGGGGAATGGTAGCAGAAGTGTTGTGTTGGTGTGGGGCTCAGGGGGCACAGGACAGATGGTCTGAGCACAGAATGGGATTGATGAATGGGAGTGGTTCAGTTAGAATATTAGTAAGTATGGCTTAGAGAGCAGAACTGAAGATCTTCACCCCCTTTGTGTGGGTTGGTTTTTAATTTTGGTTACCTAGTTTTTCATTCATGTGTATTTTTAGCAGATATACAGCAGTACAAAAACTGCCTTTTCATTACATTGGAGATGAAAACCAAAAAGACTCTCAGATTTTTCAAGGAATCAAAATAATAATTTAGCATGATATCTGGAAAGAAAAGAATCTGACAATTGGTTAAGGGGGAAAGGGAGAATGGACTACACACCAATACCTCAGAATAAATAAAGGACTAAATCACTGAGTTTTGAGACTAAATGTGTAGTTAAAGATAAAATTCTTCTAAAGTTTATCAGGATCCTAAGACTAGAAAAAATTCAATTCTTGTACTTCTCATATTTCTTGAATCATGGTTGATATATTATCAAACAGTGTGTGGTCCTCCTCCCTCTGATCTATCCCCTTTCCTATCCACCTCAAAACGGGGTGTGAGGTTACTTTCTCTCTTCAGCTGCCAAGTGCCAAGTCTATCAGATAAACTGTGATTTTATTTAACTAGTCTAGACCTTGATGTATTTCGTTCCCTGCAGTTGTCAGATGAGCATTTAGCTTATAGCAGCTGAACATGTAATTCAATATTTGTAAATATAAGGAGGTTGAAGAAACTTGAAGTCCAGCCATGCTCAATATCTTCTGCAAAATGCTCTGTTCACATATTTCTGCCATTTCTAAGAAAGTTGTTGCATCAGACCTTTCTTTCTCCTACAGTCAAGAAGATTCTACTTTAGATAGAGCTGAAACTTGAAAAGGGAGAAATGCTTTCCAAGTCTGTTGTCTACTTGTCTGCAGCGTTGTTCTGTGAAAAACTCCCAGATCCTGCAGTCATGGCCTGCAGTAGCAAAGTTCATGACAGAGATAGATAAATGTTACTTTATTCTATTGCTTTTAACAAAGAGGAATGGCACTTAATGTTTAAAGTGCAAAGCTTCAATTGGTATGAACTCAATTTTGAATTTTTACACAGAAATGCAGTTGCTGTTCATTGGGAAGAGTTTTGTTGTTACAAGTTGCATTCAGTGCAGCCTCTGAAGCTTCCCAGAACAGTACCTTTGTTCAAAATCCATCAAATAATTCTCAGAAGATCCCCCAGAACATGCCTTAGGGAACTTCATACTTAAAGCTGATGTCAGGTTTGTTTCACACCCTTTAAAATTGACATTTGATCTTCATGAACATATTTGTCACTTGGCAACTGCTTGTCATTGCTTTCAGGAGCAAATGTTCTCTGCCAGGACATAGCTGAAGCATCAGACTTTGTTTTATTCCCCTATCTCATGGGCCTGCAGATGAGTATTTTCCCCTAGACCTGCAATTCTGGCTTCAAAAGATGTGCACTTTGAAACTGATGTGTATTCTGGTGCAATTAATCCTGGATGCTTTCTCTGCTTCCTAAATGATCTTCACTGCTGCTTTAGAATGAGATTTCTTGTATTCTCTTCTGACATGATTTTGGTAGCACAGGGTTCTTTTGCCTTGTCCTTAGCTTAATTCCCTTGGGTACTCATGGAAGTAGAGGCATCTTTGCAGACTTGATAATCCCATAATAAAGGGGAAAGATACCTGAAGACTTTCCTTCCTCCTTCTTGCCCATCTCTGCATTGAAGCTGAAAGTATTCACATTCTGGCAGTTCTCTCAGTTTAATCCCAGAAAAGCCCATTCTATCAGGAGACTGGTGTTAAAAATCACAGTATTGAGAGGAAGAAAGAAAAAAAAAAAAGTTTTTTTGTTGTTGTTGAGTTTTTCTTGCTTTTTTTTTTTCTTTTTGGTCATATTTCTTTAGTTTTTCTGTGAAACTTGAAAGGATTGTTATCCCCCTCACCCCATTTTGTGTCTGGAAGTTCATAAGACCTTCCCTTAACCACATATATGCCAACTGCATTTCCAAAATGTGATACGAAGTGCCTTCTGTAAAAATCATCTGCCTAGGACTTTATCATAAAAAGAGAGAAACCTAATCTGTAGGGTGGAAGGAGAGTTTAGGTCTAGCAGGCTCTGGTTATGTGGTTCTCTGCTGGTTCTTCCCCTTACAGTACATTCAGGGCATTTTGCCTCTTCTTAAGCAGATTTTCCTTTCTTTGGAAGCCTTCCAGGAAAAAATGCAAATAGAGCAGTGTGATGGAGTGCATGGTAACACTGATTAGTTTTATTCTGGAAATGCCATGACAATCTCAGGTAATCATTATATATATGCATATATATTTATTATGTTTGTATACATATATATATATATATATATATAAAAATTGTACTGTCTGTAAGGAGAAGGTGTTCTTCCTCTAGAAAATTAATTTTTAATGCCTTATTCTTACTGTAAAATGTGGTGTACAGTCACAGGTTTAATTAAAGATATAGCAGGCTTTGTCAATCAAGGGAGGCAGAATTATACTTTGGCTACCTTCCAAAATGGCAGAGGCCTAAAATCAAAGCCAAAAAGCCTTCCTCAAAGTGTGTTGAAACAGTTTTACCATTATTAAAGTTCATATTTGTTTGTTAGCTTGTTTTTCTTGTGCGCACAAGAGAATATGATGCTGAAAATAAGATCTAACAGTTTTTAGTCATCCCTGACTTGGATTTTTATATCTTTCTCTACTGGTCAGTGTAGCTTTAATTAAGCATTAGGTCAGTCTTGTAGGGGAGAAAGCCTTTAGTATACATAAGGAATGATATGACAATATTTCTTTCATTTCAGTAGAGATTTTATTTGTTGTCAGAGCAAGAGATGCATAAGAATAAGGGCAAGCCTGCAAGGAAGTGTGTGTCTTTTTGTTAGCATAATGGAGCTTTGTTTACCTGGCCTTCCAATTAGTGAAATGTGGATTCTTGTTTGTTTTCTGATTACCTGATTGCTGTGGGTTTCGCTGGTTCAGGTACAGATGCAGTTTAAAAAAAAGAAATCTTCTCAAAGCTGATTTCCTACACATACACCCCCCGCAGTCTGTAAAAGCAAATAAGATTTCAGCGTGATATTAATGAAGAGTAACAGAGTCAGAATAATTGGTACCTCCCTGGCTGTGATTAGGATTCAGAGGACTTACTTAACAACCACTGTTTCTTAAATATGAATTCTGATTAAAAAGAGACCTTTTTCTCTCATCTACTGTGTCTGTTACCAACACATTTACAGTTGTGGTATTTTGCAATTACCTATTTCTTTTTGTGCACTGTCATGTCTTGAATTGTAAAAATCTCAGTGTGATATTTTGATATGTGTCACACTTGATTATTTTTTTTATTTTATTTTCATGTATTTATTTGCTTTAGTCTTTATGGTTGTGGTACTGCTTGAATCTGTTGCCTCTTGTGGTAAGAGATACTGAGATAAAGGTTCTTGGTTACCTCTGGCAATAAATATGTTCTGGAGAATGGCTGTTATGTAAACACATGGATGCTATATTTTTCATTGTACCCAGTGATTCCTTATACATAAACAGTTAATGTCACCAAAGGAACTTAGGAAATAAACTTTATTCTGGGGGTTGGGGTTTTTTTTGTTTGTTTTAGTTTTATAGACATCATATAGCTCAGGAAAAGTGTTGGAATTTTGACAGGAGTCCTGGCCATGTGCAGTGCATTAATCCCAAGCTAGCTGCCATGTTCCTTGCTGTTACAGTTTGGTGCCTGTCAGTCTTCATTAACTGACTATTTTAGGAATCTCGAGCCATTCCCAGCCTGCAGCTAATTAAGAGTATTCTAGTGGTAGGAGTGCAGGGAGGTCAGATGGTATTTTATGAAGTGCAGTTATGTGGCCAGCAATGCTCCAGCTGCTGCTCAAATGTGTTGTGCTGTTCTGGAAATCCGCGTGAAGTGAGGGGAATGAAAAACTCTGTCAGTGCATTTCATCTTCTGGTTTATTCCTGGGACACCACAGGGTGTTGGACAGAGCAAGGATTGCTGTCAGATTTGTCTGTTCATCAGATTTGTTGGTGGTCTGCAGGGCCAGAACTGTTTCTGCATCTTGGGGTTTTAGAATGAGGTTTGAGAGTGTTTGAGAAAAAGCACAGCATGGAAAATGGATGTTTCTGGGGTTTACACCAGTAGAGTAAAATTTGCTGTAAAAAGAGCGAAGCAGCAGATTTTTCATACCTTTTGAACTTGCTAACAGGTTTTCATGTAAATTTAAAAATTCCCCCACTGATGTCAGCAACAGATACTTCAGAACCTTACTAGGTCAGTTACAAGCAAGAAGTACTTACTTAATAATCAAGTATTAATATTTATGAGAATCACATGTTTATTCAGGGATCTCAAATCGTATTACGGATTAAATGAATTACTGAATGCAACACGGGCTGATGTACAGAGAAGTTAAATAAAATGCAAGTCATCCAGGCTTGGAGCGGGTGAGGTTCTTTGGGGAGTGCAGTAATTTAATCCACATCCTGAACATTTGCAAGCACTTTGTGGAATCAAGTTTAGTGAGTCCCTGGCAAGGGAGAGAACTGAGCATTGCAGGTCGGTTTCCCAGGCCGATGCTTTAACCAGCAGACCATAATTCTGCACCTTACTTCAGCTTCTTTCACTGCTAATTTGAACTTCGAGTTACCTCAATCAGAAAGTCAATTCGCCATTGTCAGACCTCCCTATTCTACATCTCGAGTTGATCAAACAGCCAATTCCACTCCAGATGTAACCATGTTATGTTAGGTGGTTTTTATGTCTCAAAAGGACTGGAAATTAAAGACTCTACTCATGCAGAGATGAATTAGATAGGAGGTTTTTTTAATCCTCAGGCTTTTTTTTTTTTTTTTTTTTTTTTTTGGCTTTTTTTTTTTAATAAATTAAAAACTGTGGACAAACTCCAAAAGGAGTATCGAGACACTTGGACTGAAAGGAAAAATGTGTGAGAGGTTCAGGCTACCATTAAAAACTGGTGATATGCCAGCTTCTGGTCAGGCACTGTTTTTCACAGTGTAATTTATTTTACTCCTGAAACAAACAACCCTCACTAATAGAAAACAAAAAAGCTTCTTTCTTCCAGATTTTAGTTGTTGAATGAAAGGGGGTTTGGAAATAAGCAAACCTAACCTACTTAAATTTCATGGGATGCACCTTCTTTGGAGAAAATAGTTTCCCTTTTTAGGATGGCTCAAGACTTTTTGGTGTCTATTAACTTTTCCACTATACACTTGTGTTGCTGTAAATGTCATAAAGATCAGAATAATAACCTAGAACCTCATTCCAGTGTATTATCTGCACCTTACCTGGGCATTCTGGCCCTGACTTTCGGAGTGGGTAAATTGACTTTCAGCCATGTGAATAAACAGATATTTGTGGTGATCATAAATCCCATTGAACTACAGTGGCTGCTCATACACTTACAGTTGAAGCACATATATAGAAAGATTTGTCTGAATTGCAGGCAAAATCAATTGCTCCTGCCAGCTTTGTTCATGTTGCAAACTAAAAACTGAGTAAACAGAATAAAATAATTAGCATTCACATTAAACTGTTTACTTTAAAGCTGAGAATGGCAAAGGCATTTAAGTGCTTGAAAATACTGATTTGTAAAACCAAGAGCAAAAGCTTGGAAACTTTGCAAGATTTGGAATATGTAGAACTTGGGTATAAAATTATTATTTTGGATCCTAAAATCATAAAGCATGCCTCTGGCTGTGTTGCCCAGCAATATTGTGAAATGCAATTGAACTGCAGTTTTCTAGAAGGGTATTGTTATGCTTCAGAGAGCCATCAAAAACTTTGTACAGATGTTTCAACTCTCATCTTTTAGCACAAATTTGAAAATCAAGTGATTAGAGTTGTTAAATAAGGGTTTGTGTGGAAGTATGCCTGCAGTTCCTTTGGGGGAAAAAAAAATAAATAAAAAAGACCTGTTGTGAGGAATTTTAAGCAAGGCACAGATTAGAGTAATTTCAAATTCTGAATGAGAAGTGTGTAATTTTGTATGCATAGTGTTGGCATTGTTTTAATCCTTTGTACATATGTAGCTTACTCCATCACAGAAGCCATTTATGCTGCTCTTTGCCCTTTGTGAGTGTTTAAAATGATCTTACTGTAAATGAGAGCCTTACCCCAAGGTCTGCACTTTACCAGTCTGCTCCCTACATGTTACTGCCTGAGGCTTATTGAAATCAGTGTGGTTGCAAAGTGTGTGTCAGGGCTGCAGCTCTGACCCCTCAAATTGTACCTCTAAAAGTGTGGAGTTTTATTTTTAAAAAAAAAAAAAAAAACACCTTCTCAGAACATCATGTCAGTATTTCTTCAAATAAATTTGTAGCCTCCAAGGAATCTTTCCATGTACCAACCAGACAAGAAATATAAATTAGGCTTTTATGAGAACGGACGAGAGATCCTGAAAGGATGTTTAGAGCTAGAACTAGAACCTTTAGAACTAGTGGTCCAGGGATTCATTTCTCTTAAATGTGTAAAAGTATTTGATTGTTTTCCAAACCTTGGAAGTTTTTTTGTTTGATTTTGTTTAATACTTGTCTTTACCTATCAGAGATTTTTTTTTTTTTTTGTCTTCAAGTCCATTGACAGGTAAAACATTTTCTAGCTGACCTGCCACATGAAAAATAATTTACCCCCTGTGCTTGTTGCCCTGATATTTTTACAACATAGTTTGAAGAAAAGGAGGAAGAGGCGCTTGTAAGCAAGGAAGAATTTGTGTTTTTACTGCAGTAGTACCTGTGTCCAACAAAATGGAATGTTTTGCCTTTACTTACCAGTGGATGGGGTGCTGGATTTCTCAGCTGAGGATCTGAACTAAAGTGAGCAGCATCCTGCACCAGGTTGCTGGATCTTGTCTGGAAAATTTTTTATATATATTTATATTTTAATATTTTTTTTGGTGCCTACAGGGTCAGGATGTTGGTTTTGGGTTGAATCTAATGAGATTCAGTGATCTCTCCCACTGAATGTCAAATAGGTACAAGCACCCTTGACTTCTACTCCTTTGCTGGTGCCATTTAGTTTCCAAAAGGGATGGCTGTGTTGGCATCAGCTGTTGTAGCTGGATCCAGCTTTTTTCCTTCTGAATTTCAGTTTATGTGACTGGGTGCTCTAGGGTAAGTTATGTTAAATGTACCTATCAGAAAGTTTTGTAATTGAACGTTGTTTTTCAAGTTTTTGTACCATTTCCACAGAGAACTAGAAAAATATATACCTAAAAGAAAGTAAGGAGTTGGATTTTTTATTTTTTTATTAGTGAGCTTGCTTTGCCTTTAGCTGTAAAGTCTAAAATTTAAAGTGCTGCAGGCTTCCTTGATTTCCATGGTTGAAATAAATGCACTGTATCATTTTGCTATTCATGTCATTACTCCCAGTAATCACTGCACTCCTCCCAGCACACTGTGCAGTATGCTCAGCTGAATATCTCTGACTTTCAGGAGGCTTCATTGCTGGCTGTTGTTTGTTTCTGGAGCTGCACAATGACATCCTCTATTGGGCTAATTTGATAGTTTGCACTCCAGTTGCTCTGAGTTATGACCTGTGTTTTCTCTTTGCCATGTAAATGAAGAATTGAAATATGCAGGGAATCATTTGCTTCTCTGGCCTCTTCTTTGAGTTTACAGATTGTGATTAATAGTACAAGTTTGGTGAAAGTTCAGAACTTTCACCCTCTTCTCCTCCCTCCCCACCTCTGTAAAAGTTAATTGCTACTGCTGCATACTCAGCAGAGACCTGGGATGGAAACGCAGGAGAGTTAATTTCCTGCTGAATATTGGAGCACGTTGCTGCTTGGGCTCTCTTCCTGTGATCAGATTCATGCACTCAAGCGTTCATGTCCTTGCATTCACATGGTGACCATTTAATTTCCCTTGCACACTCGTAGCTGGAGCTGCTCCTTATGAGCAGAGTGAATCGTCCTTGACTGAAAAAAACAGTGGTGCAGGGCTGGAAGCCAGTAGAGATTGCAAGATTATACTTAGTGCTACTTTAAGAACATGTGGTATTTTGAGGCTGAACACACGTTTGCTCCTAAACACAATTTGCTCCTAAACATTTCTAAAAATCCTTACAAATATGAATATGGCTTGAGAAAACGGAGTTGTCCACCTACCCTGCAGTCCTCCATTGCCTCAAAAGGGTCAAATTGTGGTGCAGGTAGCAGAAGCCCAGCAAGGTGGGGTGTTCAGGAAGCCAATACAGCTGGCAGATCTGTAAATTAAGTTGATAAAATTAAAGGGGAATTTCTCAATGCCTCCGCAAGGGAGGACAGGCAGCAGGTACTGCAGACTCTTCTGCTTGCTTCATACTGAGCAAAGGAAGATAAGTAGGAAATGTATTTTAGTATATTAACTTCCTGTGGTAGTGGTTTATGTCACAAAAAGGTCTCAATCCCTCTGTTTTACTCGGAATACTTGGGAAGCAGAGTGTTTCTCGGTGTGATAGCTGTGGCTTTTTGCAGTTGCCTGTATTGTGGTAGTTAGGACAATCCATCCCTTCTCAGTGTCAGAACAACTCTCTTGCCCCTGCTGTGCTTACCAGATTTGAACTAATGTTAAATCCTATCATATTTAGTAAGAAATTAGGTTTTATTTAGAAGATTGACCAGCAAGTGAACACTTTGCTGGTATAACCTGCCCTTCTAGTCATGGTGACAGGGAGAGAAAACCTTGTGTAGAGATTGTTTGCTTGCTTGATATGGTTTTTAAAGAAACCACTGAGAGCTGACATCTTAAGAATTGTCTGACCAGGGGCTTGTTTACTAATTATTTTCTAGTAGGATCCTGAGATCCATAGGGAAGTGAAAATAAAGGCAAATATGTTACTTGTATTCTGTTTATTTTGTAGTAGATGAGACAAATGACTTTGTGCCCTGCTTCCCATAAACAAACAAATGGTTTTAAGAATATGCCTACGTATAGATACATCTACATACACAAACACACATATGTATTCCTTAGGATTATGAGTTTAATCTATACCAGTATGGGGAAATTTATTAAGGAAGCTGATTTGAAATAATTATATTTAAAGAGTAATGCAGGGGAAGTCATGCACAGCTATGGAGCAGAAAACCTCAGTGTTTTGTAGCTCTGTAATAGCTATTATTTATCACAAATGTGCCGTCTGTTTGTTCACACTGAGTAATGAATGACCTTTCTGTTTCCATAACTAGACCTGTGCAGACTTCAGCTGATGGGGGTGTAATGCAGTAGCTATTTATCATGCTTCACTTATCCTGATCACTGCTTTAAGCTGCACCACCAGGGAAATAGCTTGGACTTACGTTATGGTTCAAAAAAGGGGCTTTTATGGGGTTAACAGCAAAGAAAAGCAGCTATTTTCTATCCCTGGCTGCTATAATTCAAAATTGGCTTTGCTGGAATCTGACTCAAATTACTGCCTATATTGTCATAAGCAAATTTATCAGCCAAGGGCTTCTTTACTGTGTCTTAGCAATGCAAGACCTGTTTTGTTGTCTTTTTTGGTGATTCTTTTGTAAGGCTTCATTTTCTTACATTGATAAATGAGACAGAATATATGAATAAGAACAAGGTAGCTCAGAAGAGGTAATACAAATACGTTTTAGCACAGAAAAGGTGCATGAAGTTACAGTTTTACCTCCTCATGCTGTTCAGAAATGAGTAATGTAAAGAACAAAAAGGATTGTATTTGGGAGAACAGGAGAGAGGTGAGAATGGGGTGGGAGAGTGGAGCAATGGAGCCGAGAACAATCAAAGTATCTTATTTTGTTCTTGCACATTTCATTAATTAGTTATGTTTTACTGATGCAATCCCTGGATGTCAGAAGTTGAGCTTTTCCCATATGGCATATTAAAAAGCAAAACGCAGTATTCATACATGAGGTGGGACCTCAGGAACTGTGGTATAAAGTGTTAAATGACATTAATTTAGACAATAATACTATCATCACACTGTTTTACAAGCCCATAACCCAGCTCTCGTTCCCCCTAGTAGTTTATCTAAAGGAGGGAAGTGGATTATTGCCTTATAAAATAGACACAATGGTGTTGGTGTCATTATGGTGCTATTATTACAAATGTTTCAGAAACATTAACAGGAGAGGTAGTTGAGCAGAAGTAGAGAGAGATGGAAGACTGCAATAGAGCAGCATTCACCCTCTGTCATGTAAGTGAGTTAAAAACTAGAGAACACATTTCACCTGTGTGAAGACATGGATGGGAATGTCTTCACTGTAAGAACATGACCCAGAAGGTGCTCACATTTTTTTCACCTCCAACCACTGGATTGGAAAGATTACTGAGAGAAAAATGGTCTTGAGGCCATGCATGCAGTTACTGCATTTGATCCAGGCTGAATTTGTGCAGAATTGTACGAGATACTAAGGAAATACTTTTACTACCTGCCTGCTGGCAAAGGTGTATCACCCAGCTTGTTCTTGGAAAGCTTTTGGTACTCTGAATAAGATTAACAGCCTTGCACCAGCAAATTCAAGATCTTGCAGGGTGTTTCTGGAGGACACAGTGAGGCTGAGACCAGCAAACTGAGGTGATGGAGGGAGTCTTGGTTTTGGAGAGGAGAAGCAGAGCTGGTAGGCTCTTGCCCTTGAACCTTGCTCTGGGACTCAGGGAGCTGAGTCCATTCAGTTGCAGCTCCTGTGGCTGAAGGGATCAGGTGCATGGTAAATTCTTCAGAGGGAGGAATTCACTTTCCAAGGTACAAACCACTTCTCTTGTTTTCTGGCAGATGAGCCATATGGGGTTTGGCACAGAATACTTTGTAGGAGTGCTTTTCACATGTGAAATTAATGGTCTCTGTGCTCATTTGATCTTGAACTCCTTTTCAGTAAAAGCTTTTCAATAAAAACCTTTACAGTATTCAGTAAGATAAGTGGTAAGACAGCAGCATTCGATTATCTAACCTTCCCTGTTATTTGGAACACGGTCATGTCTCCTGACATTAGTTAATTACTCTGAAAATTACCTCAGTTATCCAAAATCTCAACTCTCCACACACATCCTGTGTCTCTGTGACATTCAGATACCCAAGGTTGTTCTATATTAGCATAAATATCTGACCAGCTCCCACAAACTAGACAGACAAATTTTGGCTCCTACTTCAACTACATGTATTTCTGCCAACCTCAACAAGGCTGCTGTTCTATATTCATTGGTTTAAACTGGTGATTTCCCTATTATACTTAAAGCCTTTCTGTGCTACATATTGCAGAAAACCATAGTATTATACTGTCTTCACCTCAATCTGTGTAACATCTATTACCGAGCCTTTTTTTACCTTTATTTGTCAAAAAACCCCAGTATTTTTCTTAGACCACATTAAAGTTAAATTACATTGCTGCTACTGCTGTAAAAGTGCCCAGCAGTTCTGGTTCAGGAAAGACAAATTTGAAAATATTTGGTATTCTAAGTGTATCTTTTACTCAAGAAAAAGTGAAACATTAACTGGTTTTTAATCCTGTTTTTTTGCTTTCTTTTTCAGTAAATGTGTTGGTTGATGTGATTAGTCTCTATTTGCAACATTTTGTGTTTGTATATTCAGAAACACTGCAAAAAAGGTTAAATGACATAAGTTGATGTCTAGGGAGTGTTTCTCTTACTACACTATTCCTGCTACTTGTAAGTCAGAAGGAATGGGGAATTTAAAAGGAACAAGGACATTTTTTTGTTGATAGGTTTGTACTGAAAGTCGTGCATGTTGCAGTTTACCAACATGTTACTCAGGGTGTATGAGGTAGTTTGCATGAAGAAAAACACTCTGGTTTTTAGGCTTCATGATAAATTACTCAAGAGAAAGCAACATGCAAGATTTGTGGGAGAACACAAAGCATTATATTGTTGTGTCTGAAGTTTCCAGGGAAGGGAGAGATGATCTGGAGTGGTATAAGTTAAATATGGATTTTGGGACCCCAGTATGGGCTGAATTAATGCTTTATTTCTTTCCTCAAAAGTGATTGTAAGGGGAAGAATACTTGCTGGGAGGCAGTAATGCTTCTGGTGGTTTGGTTTATTAGGATGTTTTGGTTTTATTTATTCTGTTCCCTCCTCACACCCAAACCACCTGGAGTTAAAGGTGCCTGTTATTGTGAAGGTCACACCCTATGTGTGCAATTATGCTTTGAATAAATGTATCTTGATTGTTAAATGCATCTTGATTGCTATTTTTCTCCTACTGGAATAAATAATGTACTGGTAATCTATAAATCTGTCGACTTAACAGCAGTTAATAAGTGTTTTATGTGGATGAACTGCGTTGTTGTACAAGTGATGCTTAAATATGTAACTCTGGAAGCAGTTTTGTTTGAAATGAATGAAAGAAAGTGGGGCTGCCATGTCCCTGCTCGCTTTGATTCTTTGTAATGTCTCAGTGAAAGAGCTGAATTCTCCAGAACGACGTATGTGTTGAAACCAGGGCAAGGATCTAATTAGGTTCAGAAATGCACTTTGACATTCTTGATCATAGTTATTTTAAAAATTGTTTGAAATCAAGGGAGCTTGTAAATAAGGGAATGTACTGATACTTATATTCTAATTTGGAAAGCAGGGTGGTATTATCATCCTTGTCAGAACACAGAGAATATATATACCACTGGATTTTATCTCCAGAAAATTGTTACTTGCCAATGTGCTGCTCACTACCAGATGTCCCTGTCTCCTTTCTCACAGCTGAGTTTGCAGAGGGTGGTAATCACAGTCATTGCTGCTCAGGCTGTGGGCTGCACAATATCCTCCCGATGTGCAGAAATGGAGCCAAAGGCATGGTCGTCCTTCCTCCTCTCTTGGTGACCATCAGTGCTATTCCAGAGCTCTTAGAAGGCAGCAGGACTGTTCCTTGGCACATGAACTTTGACTGGCAGCAATAATGCATATTTGTTTTAACAAGCCAAGCCACAAACCGGAGTACTAAAGCCTGGGCTCCTCTCCCATCTTGCCATTTCCTCCCGCATCCAGCTGAGGGACAGTGCAATAACATCTTAAGCCCTGCAGAAGGACAGCAGACAGAGCACAGCTCTTGATTTTTGCTTTGTGGTGATTGATAGCAAGGATGGTCTCTGCTGCAGAACAAAGAACCTCCTAGCTCATCCCAGAGCTGGGCTTATAGGTTTGGTTATTAATTGTGGAGCAGTAGGACAGCAGACATTAAACATACTGTGTTTTCTGATGTTCTGACCTGGTTTGGACAGTGAAAAGTGAGAAGGTGGTAGGGATTGGAAGTTGTTTCACAGAGCTGTCAGAGCAGAGGAGGAACAAAGTGAATTCCTGCTGTAGTTCTCTGTGGGAAATCCCAGTTATGAGCAGCTTAGTCTTGGTCATAAACATCGCGGAGTGGGATCTTTTACCATACTAAAACCAGAAAGGATTCCCTCATCAAAAGCAGAGCAGTACCTTTCTTGTATCAGAAAGTAATGCAAAGAAGCTGCCATGTGAGAATTCAAATAACAAAATATGGTAGTTTCTACTACCTAGGAAAAACACTGTGGAAAAAGTTACTCTCCTAAGATGAGTAATGTATTATGTTTTGGCTTGATGTTTTTTCCCCAAAAGCAACTGCAATTTTTTTTAAGCTCATTATCTTTTGGGGTGGATGGTATCTATTAATCTTTTAATTAGGATGAGTTTTTAACTCCTATCAGCAGTATTGTTGGTAACTAAAACTTTTTACCATCTAATAAGTTGGTAACTTATTAATTAATAAGTCACACTTAGTCATGTGACTGAATAAGTAAGGTCCAGGAAGATGAGTTATATTCCCTCATCCTCCATGTTTTTCTTTACATTGACTTCAGGACACCCACATGCAAGCTTGAAGATGAGAAGCCATTAGATGGGCTAATGGGGCATTGAGATAACCTGAGGCAATGTATGTAGGGAACTGCTTCTCTCTGAACATCTTATTAGAACTCTCTCAAGTATAACAGGAGGCTAGAGGTAATTAAGCTAAAAATGCAAATAAACGTGGTGTGATCATTTTTATGCCAAGTGACCAGCTAAAAATAAGTATCTGCTTGACATGTGTTGTTTCCATGGGGAAGGGTAAATAGAAGCTTGCTGTTTGTGGCAGGGTTGTGGTCTCCTGCTGTGGCCCAGATTGAAAGGTGAAGATTCACAATATTTATCTTTTCAGCAAGTGTCCTGGGGTCCTGTTACAGGAAAGAGAAAAAGGTGGGGCGATTTGGTAGGCTGTTCAAGAAGTCTTCCCACACTGGGCAACTTGCATACCTGGAGCAGAAGGGGGACAGCCGTTATCACTGACTCTGTGGGGACAGTAAAAATGAATTGATGGCTCTACTCCAGCTCCTAATAGAGCAAATTGCTCTAATTGTGCCTTTTTTTGTACACTCTATAGAGAGGAAATGTTTGGCAGGACATAGAGGATTAACTACTCTTCTACGACTGGAAGTGACTGACTCTGAGGAGAGCATGAGTTTGAGGCAAAACTGCCACACAACAGCTTATATTTCAAGCTCAGCATCAGTTGAGAGGGAAATCAATCCATTGCTTCTCACAAGCAATATAACACTTTAAAGACTTTTTTCAGGCACCTGGTACTCTGTACACCAGGGAAACCTTTGCCACTGACATCCATGAATCTAGAATTGAAAATCTTTGATTTTAGCCATCAAACAGCTATTGATGGAGCTGAAGACGATGCTCACCTTTTGAGCTCCTTTTGGCAGTGACTTAATATCATGCATACATTGGTGAGACCTGTGGCTTCTCATTGGGTCTCTAAGGGTTACAGTGCAAAGGCAATAGTGTGCTAACTTCTTACTGCATTAGTTTTGAAGAGAAGCTGTCTGCCTGGGAGCTCAGATGTTTTCTGTTGAAATATTGGTGCAGTTTTTCCTGAATACAAGCATTGTCTCAAGCATGCCAGCTTGTGATTAGGAAAAAGTTCTGTCTACATTAGTTTTACTTCTCTCAGGTTTTTCATTCAGTAACTGACTAGTGCAAGTTCACAGCAGAAATATTCTTGATGCTGGGTGCCCTTTACTCATGTTGGCTTTAAAACGTCTTATGGGCACCAAGCTTCTTGCAGTATCATGCACCATCATTTATTTTACACAACAGTCTGTTTTACATAATAAGATTTATGACATCAAAGACATCTTTTTTTAAGAAATAGTGTGAACCCTTTACACGCTTAGGAAAAACATTCATATCCTGTATGGATTCTTCACATAGTGGAAAG
The DNA here is from genome assembly GCF_003957555.1 of Calypte anna. Lineage (NCBI taxonomy): Eukaryota > Metazoa > Chordata > Aves > Apodiformes > Trochilidae > Calypte > Calypte anna. The sequence continues at coordinate 13,720,269 of NC_044258.1, forward strand.
CCTGCTATTTAACAGCATTTAGGGATTTAAATGAAAGCTGACAACAGAAATATCCCAGATGTACTTCTTTTGAAAATACCTTTGACTTTTTTTAGCTGCCTGTCTTCTGGCTTTGTTTGTCACAATAGAAGTCAAAATGTTAGAACTACTTTGCTTACAGGATTTCCAGAGTACTACAAATCATTTCTGTGTGTGTTGGAAACCCAATAAAGATGTACGAGAGCACTGTAAAAAATGCACTGGCATCGTGTTTTTTCCCCTTTCAGTGAAGCAGTTGCATTCCTCTTGACTCAGATCCAGGCAGGATGGGCCCTTTCCTTTACAGCTTTTGCCTAAGGAAAGAAGTGTTTTATTAATCTCCTGGGTTCTGCTGAAAGGGCAGGGGCACCCCAGAGAACTTTTAGAGAGCAAGGTGGAGGCATCTGCATAGCCCTAGTCCAACCCATATGCTAGATAATGTTTCCTTACATAGCAGTGCAGGGGAGATTGAAAGAGTGCAAAAAAGATGAGTAAGCTGCTCACAGGCGAAGTGATTAAATACAAATAACATTAGATCTTTGTGTTATTTCCAGAAAAAAAAAAGACAGTAACAAAGGGTGGAAGAGGTGAACTTGTAACTTCTGTGGATCAGGACATCAGATGGGACACTACCCACTGCAGAATATTTACTAGGAGTACTGGGTTGAAGTTAAGTGCAGAAGTCTTTGCTTTCTAAAACTTTTAGACTCCCCAGTCACTTAAGTCCTTTGAAGTTCTTTGCAGTTTCAGTGTCCTCTATCATGTTTCTTATAACCATGTGAACTGGTCTGGCCTTGCAGCCTGAACAGACTTTCTAGCAACTCCAGTATCCCAGAATTACGCATTTTGGGATTTCATGGCAAAAAGCGATCCTGGCAAGTGTCAAGCGATATCTTTATTGTCCCCCTCTGCCTCCCTTAATGTTCACACCATTTCTGTGTAAGAAAACAATTCTTGCAATGTTGCACATAGTGGTAGGGTTAACTCATTTTGTTAAGATCTGGAACATGCTTTTAAATATACTCTGGAGAAAAATGTTGCCATAGCAGGAAATGAAGATGATGAACTAATTGGTTGTCTTTGTCACTGGTTTTATGATTCATTTTTATGGTACTGTGTCTTTATGAAATCATATGAAACGTATGAAATTGTCCTTGTTTGCAAGACTCTTAAAATGTTTTGGAATTCTTATTTGTGAGCCATGTTGCAGCTATAAATACATTGGCAGATTAGAATTTCATTGCTGCAGGTTTTTATAAATGCTTCAAGCACAATCTTCATGCAAATGAATGGAGTAATCCCTTTGCTTTGCAGTCTCTAGGTCAAAACTGGAAGGGTGTTTGCAGGGACCTGACTGCCTTTTTTAGCTGGCTCCTATAGACAGACAGACAGACAGTCATTGGAACAGCTCATGACATATGTTTGGCAGCAAAAGCACCCCTGATTCCAAGTTCCAGATTATACTTCTCAGCTATGACTGGCCCTCTCCCTGGGTGCTCATTAGCTTTTCTTTTAGTCATTTTGCACCCTACAGAGGTAGAATCCTTCTGCTGAGATTTTCCTGTTATTATTTTTATTTCAGAAGACCCCATCTTTCCTATGTAATGGTTTAATTGTGATGGGGTTTTCTTTGGGTGAAAGGTTGCCTGGCAAAAAATATGCATACATTTTTTCTTGATGGAGGACATGTAGACTGGGGAGGAGAGTTCGTGAGGAGTATGAAGTGTATCATGAAATGCATCGTGAGTCTTACCTTGCACCATATAGCCCTCATATATTCATGCTTCTGTGAAAGGCAGAACTGTTTCATCAATCAGGATGTTTAAGATTCTTTTGTGCTTGAGCAGCAGGTTTCTCTAGGACCATATGGGTGCTGGTGACTCCTCAGGTTTGGAGTCATCTTCCATTCCTGCCTGCAGCATCCTGTGTTTCATCAGAATGATGAAAACCACCTACCTACACCATTTTTTAAGAAGAAAAGGTATAGTGATAAGAAAACACAGAATTCAAAGAGATGACTGGCTTGGGTAATTTGAAATAAAAAATGGTTCTTGTTGAACAGCTCCTTTATAAAACTTAGTTGCTTTCCAGAATATCTCAGGAAACCATTTTGTAGTCTGCTAGTGTAAACCTAGATATCAGTTTTATCTTTAAAGATTAGGAGTTATTAGGGAAAGTTTAATTTCATTATTGTATTTAAGAGGGAACATTCCTTCTGCTTTGTCATCTAACTGTGCTGTATCCTAAACTAATTACTTTACTTAAGCTAAGTTAAACAAATATTAGTCAGGTTGCATATTTTAGTCTACTCATGGCATCAAGATAAAAATTCAGTCATCTCATGTTCTAAGCACTTCCCTTCTCTCTCCTCGACTCCCCCAAAGAAGGTTGAAGTTGTTTGGTTGTTTCTATTCTTTTAGGAGTGTGAAGGTTTTGCACTTCAGATAAGCTTGTTTCCTTTTTTAATGGGAAAAGCTCCAAACATTTATTTTCAAACAGAAGTAGATAGATTATTTTTGCAGACTTCTATTAAGCAGTTTTGGCCAACGCCCTATAACAGGAAACCATGGCTTCTCCTAAATTTCTTCAAGATGGAAATAGATAATGTTCCTGTTTTAAAGTACTAGCCACAATTAATAAATTAAGATTATGATAGTAATAAGTTGTTATACCTTTTAACCCTTTTCATATAGATGAGTTTAGTCCATGATCCAACTTGAAGTTTGTTGTTGAACATACAATATTGAACTTGAAAGGTGTTTTGTTACAGAGACCAGATAGGGCAACTCCTTAGGTACAAACACTTGTAAGAAATGGGTTTCAAAGTAGATGCAGTGTATCTAGGCAGTGTGATAGGTGTAAGCATAGGTTAGAAGGTAAGAAAGATCTTCACTTAGAGATGATAGTATGCTCCCCTAAGGAAAGAATTGATGGATTTAGAGGAACAAATATTCTCAGCTGTATTGCACAAAAATATTTTGAACTTTCTCCTGAATCTTTTCATTTAGTATCTGCTGATGAGTGTAGGTTAGGAAAATATGTCAGGAATGCAATCTAGACATAACCACAACTTAACAAACTAAATATAAGCACAACTTTACAAAAACATCAAAGCATTTTTATACATGGAATCATGCAGTGTGGTCTAAGAAAGGATGTAAATGCTTATCTAATGTCTGAAAAATCTAGCTTGCATCTGAGGAGAGTAAGAAGTACTGAGTACACGTAATGCATCCTAATACACTTGGACACCCAAGTGGTATTGCATGGACAGAGGGCATTGTATTGAGTGACTAGACAGTGACCAAGACTGAAACTTCCATCTTTGCTCAATAGGATGACAATCTTGTGATGCCTTTTTTTCTTAGCCTATGCAGTAGAATTACATGATTCAGGACACAACCCAAATTCCTAGTGCCTGCCAAGTTTGGACTAGGAATTTTAGTCAAAATGGATGCCCTTGATGATGAAGTGTGAAGTCAGGATTGCAGGACATGCATTGAATGATTTGGTGATAAAAGTGCTTTTACTGAAAATCTTCAGAATTGCAGAGTTTGGAGAAATTGCACTGTTTTATTAAAAAGAGACTGCTGCTGTATCTGACAAGCCCAAGACAGCCAGAAACTTCTTAGTAAGAAGTTCTGGGGGAAGTGGAATGTAAACTTTTGAACTTTGCTTCCAGTATGTTCCAGCTGTGTTCCATGGAAGACTCACCCAGAAGAGTCCCCACTAAAATATCCTACATGATGTTTAGATAAGCTTGTTCTTAAAAACGTTGTATCTTTTTCTTCTTCTTCTTCTTTTGTTTATTTGAACAGTAGTACAAAGCAGAAAATAGCTTTCTGGCAGTAAACACTCATTGCCATTGGAAAGTATGTGGTGGTTAGACTAAGAATGAAAAATATGGGGTTGAAATATGTGGTTTTGAGCTTCTGTGCTGGCTGAGCTCCTTCCTGGATGGCCAGACATGTCTTGCTGCCACGGCCACGGATTTATACTATGGCATTTCTGCAGAAGGGGGAAGAAAAGACTGTTTCTAAAAGGGGAAGGGAAGGGCTTTGAAACAGAGAAGCTGTTTTTCCTTTGGTTTTTAGATGCTTTCTGAAGTCATGATTTGTTTTTTGCCTTCTAAAGGACAACCCCAATGAATAAAGGACTAGTACCTTACAGATTATCTCGCACTTGTGCTTCTTCCTGAAGAGTTCATTGCTATACCAGAATCTTCCTCTTGAATGTTTGTTGAGTATCTGGCCCATAGAAACCCAGTGCCAATGGAGGCATATTGGTGACAGTCTAATGAATAACATTAGTGCCATGCTGCCACATCTGTTATGTTTTCTGTTTAATGGAATTACCATCTTAGCCAGATAAGTGACTTACGTGCCTTATTTCCTCTTTCCATTCTCTGCAAAAGTGAGACTCATTTCACTGCTCAGTAGCTCAGGAAGAGGGCTTCGAACATGAATTTCTTTTGCAATTACCACAGTGGGATGGTGTTCACAGAGTAGTGTAATTTGCATTGCTGTCTGTGGACACTTCTGTGGCTTAAGCACTTCAGGAGCCACCAAAGCAATTTATGCACTGGGCAGCCAAATGCATTCTTTCCTGTACCAGCTCTCTCTGCATTACCTGGTCCCCTGGGTATTACCCCACCTACCTCCCACAATCTCCTCCCCAGCCACACTTGTTTAAGAAACCAGCTTTCAAGCCAGAGATGTCTGCAGAAGTGACCTTTGTTGCTGAAGGATGAAGGAATCTCCTTCTCCTGCTGCTCCTCTCCGTTGAGGTTGGCAGGCTCAGAGCAGCACCTGCAGCAGTGGGATGTAAAGCTGGCAGGGAAAGCCATTCTGCTCCCTCTCTGTTGTGATTAATTTAGTGTGTGTTGGGAGCTATAAAATGGTGATGATTTTGCAGTCCTGCACGGGCTACTTGACCCGTAGTACGTCTGATGGAGGAAATTCATATTTAAAATTACAGGTTTCAACTTAGGAAAACACTTTTGTTTATTCGTTACTGAATACATAGTTTAATTGCTATTACAAACTGGTTATGTGTTCTATTAGTAAAGTGCAGCTTATTTTTAAATTGAAGCCAACTTTTTTGAACAATATCCTTCTTCCAGCCTCTTTGCAGTGCTGTGGCTGAGCAGTTGGAGGAGAAAAGAATGTGCTACTTCCCATAAATAACTGCTGTGCCAACTGGAGCACTGCTAAGAACAGAGATACAGTGGGGCCAATGATAGTAATTGCTTATACAGTGATTTTTTTCTTTGATAAAAGGAAACATGACATTAGAAAATATAGCAAGAGGAAACTAAATAAAAAGGTAGCAATTGGTCTACATGGAAATAGTTGCTTCTTATCACGTGGTTACTTGGTATTTTATATTACTAGATGCCAAGCGAGTGCTTAAAGCATGTATAGCATGATTTATATTCAAGGGCCTGGTGACTAGTACTGTTTCAAGAAGAAAAGGCATATGGTTTTAATATATTAAAATTTGTCTTCATCAGCAGAATGATTTTTAAACACTATTACCTTTCCCTCTCTGTATACTTCTCTCATTTCTCATTTCCCAAATTCCACAGGATCCAGCTGTCTGGCTTCCTCATTATCTGGCCCAGTGTATGCTGTTAGTCCATCTTTCTCTAAAGAAAGAAAACCAAAGAAATTGCATATCTAAGTTTGTGTAGTTACTCATTCCCCATTTGGAGTCACATTTCAGCTTAATTTGGATTTCTCTGTGTTTCTTCAGCCCCTTCAGTGCAGGGAAGGGGAGAGCAATGGTGATATAAACCCTTTGGAGTGGAAGGTGTTGGTTGTCTGAAGGTGGTCAGGAGCAGGTGGGATGGGTCCTGGACTGAGCCCCTCTGGGTGCACTGGGAGGAGTGATATGGTGCAGATCCACATAGTAAGGGCTTATAAAGAAATCCAGGAGTTTCCTCTGCTTTATTCCACTTAAATGTCTTGAAAATCAAGGTATTATTTAGGGGTTGCTTGGAAGGACTTGAGTGGATTGAGTTGGGTGAGAGCATGATGAAGGGCCGGAGTCATTTTGATCTCCATTGCATCTGAACTGTAAAGGGCTCTGGCCTCGAGGAGGTACAGCAGTCCAGGACTAGGAAAAGTTAGCAAAATCCATTGACATTAATCCAAATTAACCTTTGAACTGATGTTTTCTGACTGCAGTTTTTTTAAAATGGCAGCAGGCAGCGGTAAATGATCTTGTTCAGTATCTCTGGGCTTCAGTGAATGTGAAACATTAGTATGAAATCTCCTTATTGTTATAATAAGTATCTGGCTTAGCCTGATAAGAGGTGAGATGGTTCATAAAATGCTGGATGAGTAAGCCTAAAGAATCTGTTTAATTGAATCTTCTTTCATATACCATCAGAGTAGTCAGAAATAGAGGTCTGGGGAATTGTGGTAAAATGCTGCTTTGGCATTTTCTCATTGGCAGTCTGGGCTGGTGATGATCCTGCTTTGGGTCCCCATGAAACCAATTGTAGGCAAGGCACTCTTGGCAGCAAATGAGGCATTTTCATATAAGCCTTGACTATATGACAATGTGCATATGTGTGGGTAGGGAAGCACGTAGCTTAATTCCATAGGTCAAATAAGAAAGCAAAGCTGAACTTAACCACAGTGTCTGCAGTAGCAGGGAACATGTTTCTTAATGTCACCAGTTTTCCTTTTCTTTTAGAAGCTGTGTATAGGGAACACTTAACAGTTGTGTCTCTGGGTCCCTGTTGTTTACTGATGTGACCTTTTATTTAACTCTCAAATGCAGAGGCTTTTTTTCCCCCCATGTAAAACAAAGCTTAAATTTAAATTTCCTGTACTGCTTACATTGGCATGTCTTGGTCTTACACAAGCTGAGTGAGTATCCCTGCCTGGAGTGAGTAATGTGCTGGAGCTGGTTCTGTGAGAAGAGATTCTAAGAAAGGTTAGTATATGCTACATTAAAATATCCATATAGCATATACGAGACATTTAGTTTAGACATCAAAACAAGAAGATAGAAGCACATTAAAAAAAAACTAGCTATCATGTCATGTATAAAACTTAGGCACTTCAAAGCATGTTAACAAGTAATTAAGGGGATCATAAGCCCTATGCCTAGGTAGTAAATAACCACATTATACTTGCCAAATACAAAGCAATGCTTATTTTTTGTCATATATGTCTGAGCTCTGACGTATAGATTTTTGGAAATCAGAAGTTAGTTCTCATTTTATGTCATGATCTTACTATTTCCAGCCCTGTTGCAGCCTTCTTATCCTCTGGGAAGAATCATGTCAAGTTGTCAAACAGACTAATTGGTTTAATATTTTGCAATTCTTTCACTTGAAAACTGATTCTTAGCCAGTGATAAAATCACTTTTGTTTTAAACGTTAGTGTCTTTGGCAGATAGAAGTATTAGATACTTTGATAGGATTTTCAGAATTGCCAATGGGTTTTGGACATTTAATTCCCATTAATTTCTGAGAGGTTCTTTCCTTCCCTCAGGACACTTTAAAAATCTCAGCCTTTGTAAACCTCCTGGTAATGGCTGGTTTTAAAATCTTTTTGGTTTCAACTTAATGGCAAATCTGTTTCTCACAGTTTCTACAACTATATAAGGAACATAGAACTTTTCTTGGAGTTCTGGGCAAGAGAGGCAGCTGAAATAAGCACAAATAGGATCACAGCAATAACCTTATTGGGATTCTGATACCTCGTGGGGAGGGAGCTCTCTTTGCTTTTGCAGGGCTGCAGGCAGAGGACACGCACATGGTCTGCTCCAAATGAGCTGAGGGGCAGGAGAGGGCTTGCAGGCACAGAAGTAGCCCAGTGCCAATGAACCAGCAAGGGCTGCTGTGGCTCCCCAAGGTGTGCTTCACCTTTACTTCTCCCTATGCAGGGAGCCATGTGGAAATTCCTGGCAGTGTTGCTAAAATGTGGTGGTTTAAGAACCGGGGTAGATCCTGTCTCCTTTGACTTGTGTTTCATATCTTGAAGCGTGAGCCTGTAATAGAAGGATGCTCAGCTGGAAGGCTGCAGCTCTGAAGAGATTAGAGAAAGGCTGGTATTAGCTGCAAAACCTTTCTTGATGTTTTGTTCAGAAACATACAGCTTGAGGAGCTTAGTAAATTCTGGGTTAAAACTAATAAGTGAATTCAGAGGCAGACAATATGGGCTGTGAAATCTGGGCTGGTGACTGTGAGGAAAGAGAATGTGTAAAACAATGGGGCTGGAAGCGGGGAGCAGAGCTGCAAAGCCTTAGGCTAGCCTGGGAGTTGTGATGCACGTGATGAAAGCAGCCTGGTCCAGCAGGGAAATTCTGCCTGAAAACTTCACTTCTGCCCTGAAATCATCAGCCTTCATCTCTGTGTTGCTGACATTTCTTGGCTCAACAATTTGACTTGTCAGTAGCAAAAGACAACGTGAGAAAAAACACTTTGCAATTCGTGTTGTTCCTTTGCGTTTGTTCAAAATGGCTGCTGGGCAAGGGAAAGAAAGTCTTTTTTCCAAAGTTTAAGAAAGGAAAACGCATCAGAGTGGCCTTGGGTCGTGCTGTGTAGTCTGGCTGTGTCAAGCAGTCGGCAGTAATCCTCTAGGAGTTACTCTGGAATGCGTGGAGCTCCTCAATGGTTTCCTAAACGGGCCCTTTCTTCCTCACAAGGAAGGGTGGGGAGACAAAAGTGACCTTTGAAGTGGTCTTGTCAAACTAGGGGTTGCAAAAAATGTCGCTGTTGATCAGAGAAACCACTGTAAAAATAAAGGGCATCCAGTATGCCAGCTTAATTTTTCTGACTTGCGTTTGTCTGCTGTTAGTGAAGTCTTGTCCTTTGTCTTCAAAAGCGCTGGAGAGATGTGCAGCATAAAAGGAATGATCATGAGGCCACCAAAGAGTCCCCGTCTTTGTTGTTGTTTATACCAAAGTATTATGTTATGCTATTGGCAAAGTAATTTTCAGCTCCAAGTGAGACAAGATCAGTCACAGTGGTTTTCACAAGATTGATGTGAAGAGCTAGAGTGGTGCTAATTAATCAGAGATGGGGAGAGCGTGTGCCTGCATACTCAATTAGTGTAACATTTCCTAAATTGGAAAGGAGCTCTGCCATACAGTAATACTATAGAGGGGCCTGAAGGGTGCAGAGATGCAATTCCTAATGAACTACCTTAACTCATTACTTGAAGACTTGCACCCCAAGACACTATTGAATCATGAGCTCAGAGTGTTTTTCTGCTGTAGGTACTGCAGTGCTGGGAATTGCCAAAAAATGCTTGAAAGGCAGCACTTCTTTTTATTTGGAGGATGTTATATAACTGGGCTCATTAATTATGTTTTTACTTAAACAGAAAGAGGAATGGGTGTTTGTTACAGTGAATCATCTTTGACATAAACAGTACTTGGTTACAGCTGCTTTTCACTGTTCTTTTAAATCCAGTCTCTGAAGAAAAGCTGCAGGTTGTGCTAGTTGCTAAATTATAAATAATAATAAAATGGTATTTCCAGCTTTGTTCTAATACTGCACATGCAAGCTTAAAAATGAAAACTCTTCTCTGACCTAAAAAAAGGCATAGATGGTAAGATACAATACTTTCTGTGCTTGGTGTCAAAATCAATTTTACTCTAAACTTCTAATATTTATTCTTGTTTATTATGTTACAGCAAAGATACTTCTTCTTGCCTATAGGTAGAATAACCTGTAAGCCATTGTGATCCAAAGTAGCAGAAGATATTTAAGTCTTTGAAAATAAAGTGATTTAGTGGTATAGCAGCTTTAATTTTATCCAGATTTGTAGTTTACATCAGGCACAGCTGGTGAGTAAACCTGCAGAATGAATTAGAAATGGATTAATGAAGCCCTAAGACAAATACATTAGAATATTTTAAACAGCTCTCAAGGAAACAGTTTTATTTAATTTTAGACATGTAATGGCTTTATACTCTCGGCAAAATAAATTAAAACAATAGTCTCAAATTCTAAATTGACAGCTAACATATAATTTTTTCCACAGGCATTTGAAGCATGCAAACCCATATAATTATTTTCTGACTAGTGAAATTGGTTCCTATGGTTTATGAGGGAAAGAAGCTCTCCCTAACAAATATGGTCTGTGGCAGCTGTCCTGATACCTGCTATGCCACTGCAATGGCCATAAAACCAGAGATAACGGCCCAATTTCATTTGTAGTTATGCTGCTATAAATCTGGAGTAACTTCATTCGTCTGATTCCAGCATTAGAAACCTAAGTTACTTTTCCTCTCCCAATCTCTGTCATTTCAGGCCTCTGCAATATAGTGTGGATGAAACGTGTCTCGTATCTTTGATATCTTAAGTCAGAAATAGGTCACTGATGTTTGATTCTCTAGGGGAAAAATACTCAGCTCAGCAGCCAGACAAGGGGAAAGGAGAGATGATAGCTTCTGATGGACTTACTCAACTTCTGAAATCCTCGACCTGATTATATGTCTTTTTCAAGTTTCTGCCTTGTTTCTGCTGAAACAGTCCTTGAAAACACAAACTTCTGGTGCTCCTGGTTTTTCTGGTGGAACCTGCAAACTATGTACTAAATATTTGGGTTCTTGTCATCCCTTGAGCATGAAAATTTACTCCAGTAGCATGGCTAACACAGCAGGACCTGTCTAGCAGATATAAGAAAGTGCCAGCAGGTTTACTTGTCTTAATCATACTGCTGTAGTTTAACTGCTGCAAATCTCTCATAATTCAGAATATCTTCCTTTTTGCAGTTTGGCTGAAGTGTTACTACCTGAGAATTTAATTTGGCAGGAGGAAGACAGTACCTGTATGGCAGGAGTGGTGGACTCCTGCTGACAGACACACACTCTTGCTGAGATGCTCTGTAGCTGTTTGTATGAAGTATGACTGAAGCTGGCTAGAGGGGGATTCAATCCCTGGCTAGAGCAGGGATTAAGAATGCCTAACAAAAATGCAGGTACTTGGGAATTGGGAAGGAAAAATGTTTGTAAGAAGTTATTATCCTTGCCTCACACTCAAGACACACAAGTTAATGCTCTTCACCTAACTAAACATTGGTCAAACTGAGCCTAGCTTGCTCTTAAGAGGTATATGCATGTAGTCAAATTCTAGTCCAATGGAACAAATCCTATGGTTGCCTTCCTTGGGTAGTTAGCTGTTATTCCAAAAATGTTACAGAACTTAGTATATAAAGAAGTTTGTCTTGGTTCACTCTTTCTCTGTGTTGCTCAGAATATCCTATCCTTCTTTGGCCATTGAACATGGGTGATCTACCTCAGAGCTACCTGCTCTACACCCTACAGAATCACTTGGAGCGGTATATATATGATGGGGGTTTTGGTTTGGTTTGGTTTTTTTTCCCATTGCAGTGACTTGGCTGTGCTTTAAGTCTGCATAAGTAAAAAAAAAATAATTCTCATCAATAAAAGATAATAAACAGCATCCCTATTAAAGGTACAAAATGATACTGCTGTGCCTCAGTCACACAGTTGTACAGCAGAAAATACTTCTTAGACAAAAACGTGATCTTTCTGAATCCAAAATATCTTTTTTCCACTTTTGTGTGACTTCATGGTCTAGTTTGAAAAAGCTCCAGTTTTTTCTCCTGGGCCGTAATTTGTCTGTCTTTGTTCCTACTTTGTTGAGTGCTGTAATCAATCCCAATTATCTCCACGGCTCTGCATCTGATTTCAAAGGATGGTATCATGCCATACTCAAAACCACTGGGGTTACCAATTAAATAAAATATTGCAGAGTGGGTTAACATATTAGCAACCTTTGTTCAGAATATTTTTTCAAAAATAATCTGAATTATTAACTAGCTGAACAGGGACACAAGTTTTGTCATTAAATGCAGCTGACTGAAAATTGAGTTAAGTCTTCTAATTATATGGACAAACAGCCCTGGAAGCTTTTTCTGTTCAAGCCATTGTTCTTGATCAATAAGGGGTTGTGATAGAGCTGTCGTTTTTATGAGATGGGAACTGTGAGTTGTATGATATGTGCTACTTTAACATCATGTGTTATATATTGATAAGATGTTTTTAAACTCAGAATGGAACAGGAGCCTTTGGCAGGCTATGATAGATGTGGAGTTTTTTTGCTTTGTATGGAAATCACGTATTTGTTGTCTTTTTGTCACGGGTTTAATTTGGGCCTTGATGTTAGCTGTGGAGTTCTGACATTTTCAGTGACTTGTGTTAATTGGCATGGTGTTTTAGCCCCCTTTCCAAAGGAGCAGACAATAACCTGCCATGAACACAGCTCTCCAGGGAGGAAGCACTAGATGCCTTTTTGATTTGTGATAGGAGGAATGAAAACTAATGCTCAGAAACTCAAGTCTCACAAATAAAAAGGATGCACGGTCATGGACCGTTGGGCTGAGCATTTATCATGCTCCTGAGTTCTTATGTCAGCTCTCCATGAGCAGCTGTGGTGGGGTTCTGGATGCACCTTTTGCTGATGGATGCACTGAACACTGACTTTGTGCCGCCAGTACCATGTGTCTGGCATGGAAGAACTAGGGAACAGTTTGCAAAGTTACTTCAGCTAACTCAGTACAGAGTAGAGCTTGGTACCTGTTCCCAACTTTTTCAGTCTCACTGAGCAAGTTCCTGTTTAGGAGCATTTAAGACCTTGAACTAATAAACCTCCTTATTTACCTGAAACTCTGGGTTATCTAATCCTGACACATGAGCTGGCTGCCTGGTGGGACTCTTAGGTCTTGAACCAATGGGAGTGTCTGGGATTTTGTCTATTTGCCATCTGGTGAGAAGCTTGACTGAAAGGCACAAATTAAAATCTAAAGAGAGCCTTAGTGGAAGGGCCAAACAGATGGAGACTGGTAAACAGGATAGTAAGACATAAGACACAACTTGTACTGTTGCCCTCTGGCTGCATCTGTTACTGGAAATAAAACTTGGGATTGTCATTGGTTTAGATTACCCAATATATATGAGCTGATAAAAATCAATTCTTGTGTCTCTAATAATTTTCATGATAATGCATCTTGTGTTTTCTGCATTAGAATGCAACTCCGTTGCTGAAACTTCACTTTTAATGCAGACACTGAGCACATGAAGGAATTGCATGTATTCACACCCAAATCCAACATGGGGCATTTGCTGTTAATCACTGATTCATTCTATGCCAGGCCAGCTGCACAGTTTAATTTCTGCCCTCTGTCTGTTTGCAAATAACATGGCTATGCATATTGAGTCATATTCCAGATACTTTATTGACAGTAACATTTTATAACCTTATATCCATAGCTATGTTTAAGTGGTTTATCATTGACTATCTATCTGTGAAATAAATTAAACAGTTATTTATAACAAAATGACTCTTAAGTAGAACTGTGAAGTAGCTATGGTATTTTTAATAAGCAAGAGATTTGGGAAACCACTATAGTTTCCATTTTTGCAAGTGAATTAGTATAATTATGTGTTTTAGTGACTAAAATAAAACAAATTGCAAAGCATGTTTTTATTCTATTAATAAACTTGGCTAAAATGCTGATTCTTCAAATGCATTATACTAGGTAGGAAAGGATTAGGTTAGTAATTAGAAGCCTTTTGTCACCTCTGTACTTTGAAAACTTTTTTTATTTTAACTTTCTTGATTAATTTCCTTTTCATGGTTTGTTTTCTCTGGGTTTTTAGATTTTATTTTTTTAGCATTTGGAAAAGAAAAGTGAAGATTATGTTGAGAATGTACCATGTAGATATAACCATGCAAGTATAATCCTGTTTTGAACTAAGTAAAAATACCTAAACTGAATGCTTTAAGTTACAGGTTAATTCCTTTTAGTACAAAGCACAAAGGTCCTATATAATATTTTAAGCATTCAACTTTGGCTGCCGTGGTTGAAAATATTTTGTTCATCAGTTTAAATGAGTATTTTTGCTTATGCTTTTTAATTTGGAAAAGTATGATAAAAGGAGTGTTTCACGTGAGTCAAGTGCATGAAAGGTGATGCTTTAGTGCTCTGTATAATGGTGTGTTTCAATGGATGAGCATTTTTTAGCATGTATAAAATCCTTTCCTGAACTGGGACCTTGACCTTGAGTTTCTTCTCTGCTCCCTGACCTAGCTCTCATGTTGGTAAAATGGATTCTCACTTATCTCTGTGGAGTCATCTGAGCTTGTCAGGGGAAAGCAGTGGATATTTTATGAGTGAAGTATGTAAGGATAAGATGTGGGAAGTGGTACAGTGTCTGCTGAAATTGATGGATGTCTTTCCTCTTAGACAGAGGTTGAACTGGAAGCTGAGACACACAGCAGTCCTTGGGTAGGAGTTGTGCATGCTGCACTCTGTGTGCATGGATACTGACAATCTAATTGTGAATGTTTTTTTTTAAAATTGGCTTTTTGTATGATCTGTAGTTTGCAAAATTATTCTAATGATTTGATCTTTATTACATAAACTCCTGTCTGCTTTTGATTAGTGCTTGGGTTTAAAGACTTGATTGTATATGTCTTTTTATAATTTTATATAGGAACAGTCAAAACCTAAAGGGATTAAGTCAGTCCTTATGGTCTAAAACTCATTAGTAATTAAAAACAAAGTTAACTTGGTACTGAGATGTAAGGATGGTGGTAATTCAATATTACCCTCTCTAGAACAGTAAAGTTTTGGAGGTTTGGTTTACATGAGCATTTCACAGTAATTTTAAGAAGCTGAATCTTATATCCATGGGGTTTTTTCCAATGTGTTTGGTTTGTTTTTGTTTTTTTCTTTGGATAAAGTTATTTTGACTTAAGCTTGCAGGTGGCAAGATCTACGGAGGTCTGGCTATGCACTTACTGTGCACCATGCAATAAACTGTAACTTTTTTAACATTTCTTTTTTTTTTTTTTTTTTTTGGGGGGGGGGGGGTATGGCATCCTGAAGTAGGTACTTTGAAGTGTCTGTGTAGTTGTAAAATCTACAGAACTGTGTTGTTGCTGGAGGGGCTGAGTGCCAACATCTTCTTATTCATATAAATTCTAGGGATACTGGAAGTATTGTTTAGCACAGGCATAAGAACCTATCAAGCACTTTCAGAGCCAGGAAGTCCTTGATAATGTTTGTCCTTTGCATAAGCACAGTTTTTCTCTGGAGACTGACTTGACAAGAGCTTCTAGAATTCCCCTTGCTGCTAGGTTAGGCTGATTTCTGTCCCTGCCACTCTGGGGTAGGTTCAAACTGGCTGCCTTCCAGGAGCTCCCAGTGCCCACTGGTCAGCTATTGCTCAAGGAGCCTGTAGGGCTGGCAAATTAATTTCTGCCCTATTGAAATTAAAAACAAATGAATAATTGCTACAGGGTGATAGTGTATCATAATATAAGTAATAAATTCATGGTAAATTATATTTATACTGAAACAGGGAGGCACCATGTATCTTTGGTGATTTATACACACAAGCTGCCAAGTTACTGAGCTAATATTAATTTGTGGAAGGTATCAACCTTGCTCTGCAAGATAATTTAGATTATTCCTTGTACGATTCCAGTGCATTCAAATGAAGCTGTGGGAACAATAAAAATATTAATCAAGGACTTCAGAATGGGAATGCTTATGGAAAAGGAAAATCCCCATACATCCCTAAATATGTATCTTGTTCCTCGATTCACTTCTTAATTTTCATTCTATTCTGTTTTCTATAGTTTTCTAGCCTGTCTTCATCACCATGCTATTTGAATGCTTTCTGGTAGTCCATTAAGTAGCATGTTCATCAGATCATTATGCCCTGTCACTGAGGAGAGGATTAAATAGTGATATTGTATCTATTAATCTAGGAAACTGTGCTTCAATTACAGCAGAATGGAGAATGGATGAAGATATGAGTTTTACTGACTTATGGCTTTGATGGAGGATAGGTGTTCTACCTAATTGTATTTTTTTTTCTAATGTATTTGTCCTTATGAAAAAATAAAATTATTTGAAAATCCTCATACTGATAGAGAAGGATTACATATCTTTTAATGGGTAATTATCAATTTCATGTAACAGCTATATAAAGAAACACAGTTTAGAACCTGCCTGTCTGTCTAAGGAGAAAAAACCCCCACATTATTATTAAAAATACCATGCAAGTAAGCAGTCAGTCTCCAAGGAAGGGGTGAGGAACAGAAAAATTACTGAAATATATTTAGATAAGAATACATCCACAGTACAGGAAAATGAACCAGAAATTTCCTTTTTCTGGTAGTTAAAAAAAGAAAAATTTGCATCTGCCAACACCTGAGTTCGGAGGGGACACAAACGAACATCAACCAAACTTATGATAAAATATTAAAGAAGTATTTTAAGCTATTCCCATGTAACATTCCACTTCACTGCAAGTGTGTGCACAGGGACTTAGAAGACACTGTAGTTAGATTATATTAGCTTACTGGAGCTAGATGGAAAAATTTACAAGTTATGTAAAAGTTTTCAAATACAGATATTGCATCCTGGCAGGGGAAACAGAATGGTGAGATGTAACAGTTCTATAAATTTTTAATTAACCAGATTCATTCTGTTTTTGAAATCTTTTGGCTACATAATGGAAAGTTTTCCAGAGTTCCTATGAAACTAACCTGTTAAGAGACTTGTCTTTATCAAGTTATGAGTTTTGCATGTCTGTTGTTTTGTGGTTTTTTTGTTGTTTTGGTTTTTTTTAGCAATCATTTAAAATCTAGAAGAGCAGAAACAACCAAAGCTTGTATGTTCACCTTGGACAGCTTTGTGGACAGAGTTTTCTAGGTGGCAATAATGAGGTCATGACCATAAGGGCCTGAGATTGCATTCTGAGTGGCTCTGAGCAGAGTGAGAAGGGGCACTGGCAGTGGCTCAGCACTGGAGCTCTTTTAGAATTAGAAAGGTAAAAGTTTAAAATCAGAGATGGTCCCATGGTATATTAAGCTTATTGCTGCTTCTGTAATTACTGATTCCCTTTGAAGGGAATTCCCTTTGAGTCCCAGCCTGAAATGGGAAGCAGTATGATATGAGGTTGTGCTGCCTGAGTTCGCTTGTCCCTGCTCTGTTCCCAGCACCTCATGGCATCATAAATACAGGAACTGGGGGCTTAGCAGGAGGTGACATGAAGGAAAGCAAAAGTAAATGTGAAATGGCCTTTGGGTTAAAACACCACCGTAGGGAAAATGCAGATTGCTTCCTGATTGCTTCGGAGTGTGAATATTTCTGGTAAGTGGAATGAGATTTAGTAAGTGCATTATATGTCCCTGCTTTGCAATAGAAACAAAACCATATAAAGAAGGGAGCAAGGTGCAGGCTTAGAAAATGCATTCATTCAGTGTATCACAGTCCTGTCTATTTCTTGACACTTGCAATTTGTTTATCTTCTGTTTTTACTAAAACAATTCAGCTTACTTCTTGTATTCTCTAAAAGGCTTGGTGATGAGCAATCAGTTCTGAAGTCACTTTATCACAATTTTTTAAATGTAGTTTCTTGATTGATCAGTGACAACATCCTAATAATTACTTGCTACTCTTTCTGATTTATCTTGTTTTACAGTAAGCTACACTTAGTAATAGCAACCTTCCTTTGCCTCCAGCCCTCTAGAGACTTGCTTAAGTAATAATTACTCTTAGATGGAGCTCATCTGTGCCCTGATTCACACCCACTCAGCCCCAGTGAGGTCAGACCTCTCACATTTGTTTTCTGTCTTCAAGCAAAACAGCATGTAGGTAGAGAACAGAATATGAAACTGTCTGCAGGATTTGTGTACGAATGCTGCCCATGGGAGCAAGGGCTTTGCCTCACAATTTTTGAAAAGGCTTCCTCAAGGTATCACTTCTGGTTCAAGGTAATAGGGACTGCCTTCCTTCTCCTAGGTGGTTGGTTTTGGCTGGAAACTTGAAAAAAGTTACTTTTGACCAATATTGCAAGCTGAAGTGCTGATCAGGTGGCTTAATTTCTCAGACTGATGCTTCTGTCCACCTATCTGACCTCCCAGGAATCATAGCATCTGCTTTCAAGGTTCCTGATGGGACAGCAAAACGGGGCTTCTGAGAGCTGAATACATTGCAGTTCGACAAGTTTCGTGGAAATGGTGGCCAGGGTAGAGAAACACAGCTCTCTTAATGCCTCTCCCTGAAAGGAATGGTGCTGCAGGGACTGTGCTGTCGTTAGACATGAGTGAATCCCCTGGGGAAACAGCTCTTGTGCATCCCACAACTTCATAATGGAAGTACCTTAAATCAGATTACACACACCATTAGACACCGGAGAAGCTAACAACAAGATGCAAAATCCATTGCAAATCCAAATTCCATTACTTTTGCCACCCAGCTTCCTATCATGTGTGCAAGGGTCTGTCCCTATTGAACACCTTTATCTGAAGAAGAGTCAGATAATTTCCCCTTACTTGCTTTCAGCTTTTTCCTTCTCCTACAGAGATTTAAAGGGGTTTATGTTGCATAATTGAACTACTTCTGAAAAGGTATTAGTGGAGAGGACATAGGAAATCATCCTGTGACAGGCTGTGGTCATGAAATTTCAAAAGTGCCTTTGCCTATGTACGCCAAGTAAGGAAAGCTCCATATATCTCTGTGCATTGTCTTTGGGTAGGAATGAAAAAGATAACTGACCACTTGGTTTTCTGGGAAAGAATGGGGTATTATCAGGGAATATACTGGAAAAGTTAATTAGAATACTAAGTGAGCAAATACTTTACTGTTATTACTTAAGCTTTCCTAGGAAGAGATAATTTAACATTAATTGCCTATCAGAGAAACGATGGAGGATTATGACTAATTAGTGTTGGGGGTACAGGATGAACATTCAGATACAGGAGAAATAGGGCAAAACAAATAATATTAATAATAATAATAATTTGTGAGTGTGTATGTGTCTGAAGAAGTTGAAAAATGTTTTAAAAATTTAATTAATCTTGTATGTGTGTGCATGTGCATGCAATTTTTTTATTGGATTAGCAGGAACATCTTTCAGAATTATGAAATACAAGCTGTATTCTCCAATACTGAGAGCTCTTATAATTGCCAGAAGTACAGTAAATGTCCCTATCATTCTCTGGGTTTAATCTCAGTACAATTAGCTCCTTGCACAATAGAGTGTTTAATTTGAATGGCTGCCAAGGCTCATTAAGTTAGAGAAGTAGTTCCTGAGATCTCTGTTGTTAAAATTGGGACTCTTATATGAGAGATTTTTCACTGGAGGTGTCACAGGGTTCTTTTTGATATTTCAGGATTAATTTTAGGCAGGAAGCTAAATATTTAGAGAGATACTGATGCATCTCTATACCAGATGCTGTATTCTCGACTTCATACCTTGCTCAGAAATGTATTTGAAATCTAGCAGATCTTTCAGAGCAAACTGGGACAAAACCAGTCAGTTTACAGCCCTGAGCAGTGAATGCTTTTTCTGAAGAGGAGGAATGTTGCTGGCAATAGCTGCAAAATAATTTTCTTAATTTGGAGACTAGGAAACCTTAGAGTGAATATTATTGTGATTTATTTGTAATAATGAAATCCTTTCGTGAAATATTTTCACTCATATTAAACACCAGTTTAATATGAATTCTTGACTCTGATTATCTCTGTTCTGCTTCTCTGAGTTGTTTTCCCACTGCACTATTTCCGATGCATGTAGCTGTCAGTGGGACTACAGTGCTGACTGAAGGGAATTGTGTTCCTCATGTTACCTGGCAATTACCTGTGACTCATTCATATTGTCACCTAAATTAAAGCAATGCCAGACTGCATCATCTCGATGGATCTCAGATTTCTCATTTTTTCAGATGGGGATACCAACAGTGCTCTTTCCTGTCACTTCCAGACTGTTTGAAACTAAATGTCAAAGGCTGTATGAAAAATATTTGAAAAATATCAAAAGCCATCCAGTGTGTTTGAGAGCCTGAGGCTGATTCTGTGTCGAATCACAAGCTGCTTTACACCATCAAGGCCTTGTCTGTGTTACGTGTCGTTAAAGGTGTAAGGCAGCTACGTAAATGCAGGATGATCTGAAAGAAAAAAAAAAGTCAAAAAACCAGTCACTTCTATTTTTTTTCCTCTAAGTGTAGATATTTTGTTCTTTCTGAAGTGGGGTTGTTTTTCATTTGTAGAGCAGGTGGTGTCTGTTCCTTTATCATGTGTTTTGTGATGGTCTCAGGACCACCAGTAGAAATTATATGATAAAAAAACAGGCTGATTCTTGACTGCTTAAGAAAAGAAACCTAGTGTTCACTGCTGAGAGTGCTAAGGTCTGAAATTTGAGAAAGCTATACCAGATGTCTTTGTATATACATCTTGTACTTCTTTGTACTAACTTCTGTTTCCTATCGCTTGAGATTTCACAGTGCTCAAGACATGTCTGTGCTAGCCATGTCTCAAGACTAATGGACATGGTTTAATTTAAATTGCCTGAAACATATAGGAGGGTTACTGTAAGGGTCTGTCATGGTTTATCCCTAAGTGAAACTAGAAAATAAAAGGTTCTGTGGATTACATTTCTTCATATGTGGCACATTGTCTGCATGAGATTCTCAAATGCTTCTCCATGGTAATTAGGATGCCTGTGTGGAAATATCACATCCTGTCTGTTTTTGAGTCTGAGAGCAGTGTATAGACATCAGCTTTAAAAGCCTCCTGACACTCCTGTTTGGAGAAGGAAGAGCTGCCACATCTCTGTTTCTATTCTCCCTGTTATTCTTCAACTTTATTTTTAAAAATTGCTGTCTCTGTCTCTTCCTGTGTTTGCTCAGGACACAATGGGACCCTGGGCTCAGCTGGGCCTCTCACTTCTACCAGAATATCAACATAATTAGCACTAGCTTCAGACTGCAGAAGGATGTGGAGAGTGAATTATTTGTTTGTGTAAGAAAAGCCTAAAGAGCTGAGATAGCAGAATATGAATGAATTATACAGTGCCTCAAAGTAGCTCTTTACGTTTTCTGCTTATTCCAGTGCAGGTGATGGAGCTGTGGGTATCAGTAGTGTTAAGCTTGTGATCCAACTGCACCATTAAATGTCTCAGCTTCATCTTTAGAAAAATACTAAACCGGCCACCGAGGGCAAACTGGAGGCCTGCTTAGAGATGTATTTTGTGTCCTTTGCTAACTCAATAAGATGAGTTATCCCTGATTAGGACAGAGCACAAGGCGGCGGCGCTGGGTCTGAGGGCTGCCCCTGCAGATGGTCACTGGCCAAGGGCCTTCTTCAGCCAGAGCTGCTTTCTGCATAATTGTTTTTAATAGTCACTGATTGGATTTTCTCCCAAGCGTTTGTCTCACTGACTTTTTGCACCATTTTAATATTTTTGGCCTCTGCAGTGTCCTTCTTCCTTTTCCCTAATGGAAGAACCGCTTGTTTTTGTAATCCTACTGCCTCCTGATTCCACTTGGTGTTCTGGAACTCTAGCACTGGCACAGGGTGTGAACAGTAGCTCTGTGTTTGTTGTCTGCATCCAACTTCTGATTTTTTAAGGACTGATAGTGCATTCCACTCTCTCCACTGTGGATGATCTCTTTTCCAGGCCCAGAAGCTTTTATTTTTATGGGTGTTTTTTTCTTTTTTTTCTTTTTTCCATCAGACACCATTGCACACCTGGCTTGTTCATCATGCCTTTCCTGACATTTCTTTTCCATTCTTTTTGAGAAAAGTGAGCAGATCTTCTCCTAGCATCTGGGGCATGGGGGGTTTGTAAGATGGTTGCAGTGGTATTTCACTCTTTTAGTCTTTCATATTAATTCCTCAGGTTCTGTTTGCCATCAGATTACTGTGAAGCATGGGGGTGACACATAGAGAACTGCCAGCCTAAGTGATTACTCTGAAGTCTTCCCTGAATATTAACAGCTAATTTCAAGTCCATCATTGTATATATAATTAGGGTTGATTCGGCATTGATTGTCATTGAATTTCATCTGCTATTTATTGCACAGTGTTGTGAGATTCTTCTACAACTTTTCGCAGTCATTTTTGGTGCAAGACACCTGGCAAGTTTTGCTGATCACCAGACTTATTTTTTTTAATCATCCAGAGATAAATTTCAAGATTTTTTCCCAGCTGCACTAAGATTTGAGTGTCTGTCTTAAGTAGGAATCTCTGTAGTGTCAACTTCCTTCCATGCAAAAACATGTCCATTTATTGACACTATTTCTAACAGAAGGTGCCATGAGGACATCTATTTATTTTGATAACATTAGTGCTGCCCCACCTCGGGTATGCTTATTTTAGGAGAAAGTAGACTATACTGTTGCAAATTAAGTTAAGTGGAAACAAGTTTAAATTCATTCACTCTCAGATTCCCTGCCGGGTTTTGTACCACTTTAGTGCAAATAGCTTAGAGTTTAATTTAAGTTGATATCATAGTACGTGAGAAACCTTCAGAGAGATGAACATATGTGGAGCTGACAGTAAAATTTAATTCCAAAATGTGGGGGGGGTGAAAAAAATCAATAAAATTTATTTTTAAATAAATTGAAGCCTTAAGGCAGCTGTTTAATATATAAAGTAACAGCTCTGAATTTAAATTCCCTAGACTTGTCTGAGTCACTGAATTGAGCTAAAATTTTCAAGATTGAATAAAACTTCATCATATATTAATTTTTAAGGATCTCAGAAGCTGTCATTTAGAGATCTCTCTCTTGATCAGATAATTACGAGCAATGAACTACAGCAGCCAATTTTAAAGTCAAGTTAATGCTACTCAATCTATATTGTTATTTTAAAAACAAAAAATAACCAACGAAGTATGGATGCTTAAAATCTTAAGCTGTCCCTGCTCACAGACTTTGATAAAGCCAGTGAAAGCTGACTGGATCTATAAAAGGCTGGGAAGGCAAATGGAAGGTCCTCAGAGACATCACAGAAGAAAATTGTGGAGTTAAAAGTCTCTGTTAGTTGAGGACTTGTGAAGAACTTAAGAGCTTTCATCCTAAGTGGGTATTTAAAACCAAGTCTCATCTTGCAGTTTGTAGAAGTGTAAAGTGAGTTTCCTTACCTTGATCCTGCTCAGTACATGTAGTCCATGTAACAGTCCTTACAAGAAGTGATGTCCACCTCCATCCCTGGAAAGGTAATGGAACAACTTGTTCTTGTCACTATCTCCAGGCATATCAAGGACATGGGAGTCATCAAGAGCAGTCAGCATGGTTTTATCAAGGGTAAATCATGTTTGACTAACCTCATAGCCTTCTATGTGGAAATTACTAGGTGGATAGATGATGGAAGAGCAGTAGATGTGGTTTATCTTGATTTCAGTAAAGCATTTGACACCGTCTCTCACAGCATCCTTGTAGATAAGTTGATCAATTATGGGTTTGGTGATCAGGTAGTGAGGTGGATCAGGAACTGGTTGAAAGGAAGGAGTCAGAGAGTTGTAGTCAATGGGGCAGAATCTGGTTGGAGGTGTGTGACTAGTGGAGTCCCTCAGGGGTTGGTGCTGGGACCGGTGTTGTTTAATATCTTCATCAATGACTTGGATGAGGGTATAGAATGTACCCTCAGCAAGTTTGCTGGTGACACTAAGCTGGGAGGAGTGGCTGACACACCAGAAGGCTGTGCTGCCATTCAGAGAGACTTAGACAGGCTGGAGAGTTGGGCAGGGAGAAACATGATGAAATTCAACAAGGGGAAGTGTAGAGTCTTGCATTTGGGGAAGAAGAACAAGATGTTCCAGTATAGGTTGGGGGCTGACCTGCTGGGGAGCAGTGTAGGTGAAAGAGACCTGGGGGTCCTGGTTGACAAGAAGATGACCATGAGCCAGCAATGTGCCCTTGTGGCCAAGAAGGCCAATGGCATCCTGGGGTGCATTAGAAAGGGTGTGGTTAGTAGGTCAAGAGAGGTTCTCCTCCCCCTCTATTCTGCATTGGTGAGGCCGCACCTGGAGTATTGTGTCCAGTTCTGGCCCCCTCAGTTCAAGAAGGACAGGGAAGTGCTCGAAAGAGTCCAGCGGAGAGCTACTAAGATGATTAAGGGAGTGGAACATCTCCCTTATGAGGAAAGGCTGAGGGAGCTGGGTCTCTTTAGTTTGGAGAAAAGGAGACTGAGGGGTGACCTCATCAATGTTTTCAAATATGTAAGGGGTGAGTGTCAAGGAGATGGAGTTAGGCTTTTCTCAGTAGTGACCAGTGATAGGACAAGGGGTAATGGGTGTAAATTGGAGCACAGGAGGTTCAAGTTGAATATTCGAAAAAATTTTTTTACTGTAAGGGTGACAGAGCCCTGGAACAGGCTGCCCAGGGAGGTTGTGGAGTCTCCTTCACTGGAGACATTCAAAACCCGTCTGGACACGTTCCTATGTGATGTACTCTAGGTGGCCCTGCTCTGGCAGGGGGGGTTGGACTAGATGATCTTTCGAGGTCCCTTCCAACCCCTAGGATTCTGTGATTCTGTGAAGGTAAAGAGCACACAAATGAAGAAAGTGATTGTCCCATGGGACTTTCCACCTCTCCAACCTTGATGTCCTAGCAAGGAAGGTAAGTTTAAGTGGGGAAAGAAATACCTTTGTAGTAGATTGCAGTTAAAAATACTTTTAATGACCACCTGAAAGTTGTCAGGAAACATGAAAAAGTAAATGTAGTTCCAGGAGGAAATCAATGAAGGTGGGTTTGCAGGCCTTTTGCTCCACATGTCAAGTGTGGAAATGGCTCTGGAAATGGCTCCTTGTGGGGAACATGTGGGGCTGAGTGCCTGCAGGCAAGTAAAAAATTGCAGGATCATGTGATAAATTGTACTTGTGGCACAAATGTCATTATATTATATTGCAATGGGGCTTATTTTGGATTATGGTATTTTATGTTTGAGGTTTTTCATGTTTAGGTGCCAGAAGCTGTCTGTAGCATTACAGAGGTCTGAAAGCCCCAAGGTGTAGGCAGAACATTTCTTAGAATCACAATTACTATTTGTGTGCTCTTTTTGGATTTTTGTAGAGACAAGCCAGAGTTTTGTGTGACCAGGGCATTCTAGCAGAAAACCATAAGTGAGACAAGGTTTGCAACTACTGATAGTCTACAGGGAGAATCTTGTCTTTGCCTTTTGCTAGAACTGTCTTCAAACCAGTGCTGCAGCTGTTCTTCCATTAGCCCAGTGAGACAACTGCAAAATACAATATTGATTAGACATAAAAGGGAGACCATGGCCCAAAGTCCTGCAGTTCTGGGTAGACAAGTCCTGCCATTCCTAGTGCTAATGGCTAAATTATGACCTCAGCCCTGTCAGCCTGAATCTGGTCCTGCTGGAATCAATAATGCAGTTGGAGCTGAGCTATATTTTGCCTTTCATCTCCATTAGGTCTGGGGGTTGACAGTAGAGTAGGAATTGGCGGTTTGCCTCGGACTACAGACATGGCCAAAAGTATGAAAATACAATCTTGTTCACTCAAACAAATGTCTGCCACAGGCTACCGAGTCTTATCACACTTGTTTTGCTTGTGAAGTATTTTTTGAACTGCAGTGATTACTCAGCCACTCTTTTATTTCCATTCATATTTTATCTATATTCATCCCAAAGGACTAGGGGAGTTATTTTATGCTTAATTAAGTATAAGTAAGCGAATACGTGTTTCTTTTTGAGTTTTCTGGTCTTTTATTTGTTTATTTGCATGCCAGCTTTTGGTTTATGCTAGAAAACTGATGTGTGGAGGGACCAGCCTCTTTTAAAAAAGTGAAATTTTGATCAAAGCACCAATCAATACATGCACAAAGTTCTTGGGTGCTAAGTAAACTAGTGAAGTGCTCTGCATTCCCTGCCAATAGAAGGTGAAATATGGTTCCTATTTTCCTAATATCACTCTTGGAGCTTTGCAGCTGGAACTAAACTACCACTTTTATTGCAAATTGAGCTGTAAAGCACTTGTGCCAAAATGACAAGGAGTTGCTTGAGAAGCTGGATGAATGCAAACCTTCCTATGGCCAAATTACTGGGAGCCCAAGTTTAACTGTAAGGGAGAAGAATATTTCTGTTGTGTTCAGTGGAGGATGTGGACTGTTTTGGCCGTGAGCCACTGATCTCCAAAAGGGATTATGTAGGGTCAAGATTTATACAGGAGTTGGAGTCTGCAGAGAGCTTGACAGAGAAGGTACAGCAGAAATTGGAGACCTCTTCACTGCTCTTTTCTGGCAAAGAGTTTGTGAGTTCTTAAGGTCACAGTCTTAGAGGAACATGGAGAGCTGCCACAAACTGCTTGAATATAGGTATGTCCTGTAAGAACCAAGATGGTATTAAATACAAGGCATTTTTATCTTCCTTCTGGTTATTCCAGACAGTATTAAAATGGGTTAAAAAAAGAATTACAAGTTTCTTTAACTTTTTATAATCTGGCTAGTAATTCCCAAAATCTCCACAGTAATTTTGTTGTTTTTCTGTTCTGTATCTGTAAGCCCAGCAGATGACCCCCTTTTGCCCCTATCTAGATTTAGTGGATAAGCTTGTTCATCCCTTTCACTTGAAGTAGTTCAAGTTCACTTACATGAAGATTTTGATCCTTGTTTTTTGCAGCCTCCCACTTCTGTGTAAAGTCACTGTACAGGAATGTTAGCTTTCATTTTTAATATAAAAGAAGTAGTTTCCTGGCCTTCCACATGGAAATATAACTGCCGTGCACTTTTAAGTTATGTCATTTGATAATCTCCTGGTAATATTGCCTCTTATTTTAGCTCTGATAAAAAGTCTCTGTAATTCTGTGGGCATTAGACTATTGCTGTAGTTGGTGGTGGAAATTTAAAGCTGTTCATTTCTGCTGTTAAGAGTTTTTGAAAAAGTGAAGGCTAACAAAAAAGTCTTTCATATTTTTTGGCATTACTAGTAAAAGCTGATAGGTATAGATTCAAGATATTATATCATACTTGTAATGCAGCAGCTCTTCTTGCTGCACAGCTTACAGCAGATGCTTTGAGTTGTTGTGGGCTCTGTTCCCTGTGGCCCAGAGATCCTTTCTTCTGCTTTTGTGGAAGATGATTCCTTTGTGCATTCCCTGGCTGGCACATGGTAATGGTGGAATGTGGCTGGTTTTGCTGAGCAAATCACTTGGGGATTAGGTGCTTGGAGTAAGTTTTGGAAATTGCAGTGTACAGCAATTGTATTGCAGTAACAAGGAGCTATCAGTAGATAGAATTGCTGTGCATGGAGAGGTTAGTAACAATGTTATCACCGTTTTTTTTTTAAAAAGGTGAAATACCCAACTACAGTGAAACTGGAGCTGATTGCATTTTGGTTGAGTGTTACCATATTAGCAGTAAAGTGTGGAAAAACTTTTTTTCTTAAGGTAACGCTTACCTAAAGATGCTCTTGTCTAGTTTCCTGTTTTTCTTTACTGGCTTGGGGATTAAGCCCAGATGAGTGATGCAGATGTTTCTCTTAGGTGAGGCTGGACTCCAGTTTGCCACCAGTGAGACAAGGCTGAGTCAATATGATTGTGTTTGGCACTGCCTGGGCCATGGTGGCAGCCTCAGTGCCTGCATAGTTTTGGTCTCTCCCTGTGAGCAGTTCCCCAATCAACAGCATGGAGTAACTGCTGCCTAATTACCACTGCACTAACCTGAGTAGTTATCTATTTGTTTCAAAAGGACTGTGGCACATTTGATGGAAAAATGTTGTCCTCTGTCCTTCTGAGACCAGCACACGTGTTCCAGGTAACAGTAAGCTCAAGTCGTGAGTCCTTGGTTAAGAATCACATTGTTTGGAAAAATCTCAGTAATAACATGAGAATAAGATTTAAGAGTGGTAGAAGAGAGACCCTGGGAAATGGTGCTGTCCTGGCAAGCATATGATGCAAATAGCATTGCTGATCTTTTTTCTCATATTACTACAAGACATCCTATTGTTGAAATACACATTTGTGTTTATACAGTTATTTTTTAAGGCATTGAATTTTCCTAAACCTCCTTGTGAAACAGAATTCTGTACAAGCAAGTGTTGGAAAGAGAAGTGTTTTGAGTAGTTATCTATCTGTTAGCACTATAATTATGGTGAGGAACTCAGCTCAATTACAAAGAAAGGAAATAACATGGGCCATGATTATAATGTACATCACTTCTTAATTTGTGTACTTAGTTGTTTAGTTTCCTGGTTGCTGAATGTTTCTAAAAGGTGTCTTTATTAGTAAAGAAAACTATATGAGTTCTGTGCTATTTAGATTACTGGGATGTGATACTACTTAAACTGTGCCAATTAAAATGTAGTACAATATTTGTGTCCAATAGTTTTTGTTTTACCTAACGTAGCACAATTTACTTTTGTCTAACCCAGAAAACAGAAGTCATAATTTTATTTGAAAACTATGAAATAGGTAACATCAATTTTATCATAAAATTTCTCTGTTATGTTCATATGGAAAGAATTGGCTTTACAGTTATTAGTGTATTCAATGGCCTTAAGCATTAATGCCAGTTTATAACTAAACAGAAGGTGTAAGAGCATAATTAAAAGTCAAATTTCAGATGTGTTCAAAAACTATGCTACCAGTTTCCTAACAAAGGAATGTAACAGGTGTTTTAGCATTCTGGCTTTTATCTTGGTAGGTTACACATCATTATCAACAACTGTTGATTAAGAACATTTTATACCCTAGAAACATGATGTTGCAGAGGTGAAGAAGAATTCATTGCAACATGCTTACATCTGTTTGTGTTTAAAATTTAAAAGCTGTTATCTGAATTATTAGGGCTCTTTTTTCTCTTTAGTTTTTTCTTTTTTCTTCTCTCTCTCTCTCTCTTCCCCCTCCCCCCCTCCCCCCAACAGAAAAAGCATATGCATTCATTTGCATGAAAAAACAGCACTGGAGGATGTTAAAGCCAGCTGATCTTGGCAAGTTTGGTAAAATTAAATGTCCCACTTAACTTCCCACACTATCTCCAAGTCTTTTATGTTTGCAAGTTATCATGAACTTGGAAAATAATCAAAATCTTGTTGTATATTTTGTTCCTTTTTGTATACGTTAAATATAAGTTATTTTCTGTGGCTTTCTCTTGGTTTCAGATGCAAGGATGTGAGTCATCACATTTTCTCAATTTTGATGTGGTGCAAATAAATAATGATCAGTAACTAATTTTGTAAATTGAGCTACAGTGCATGACCTTGCATTTGCTCAATGAAAGCCCTTAGCCTAGAAAATGTGGAATGTATTTCAAGAGCTGACTTCACTTTGGTACAGAGCTAGCATGTTGCCTTGTCGACAGAAAATCATGTACAGCAATTTGTTGCAATTTAAGTTCTGGACACTGGCACTTTCAGTTCTTTCTAGTGGAAGGTCTTCAATGGGTGTTGGTAAGTACAGCAAGATAGGGGGGCTTAGGGAATTCATTAGGTTGGTTTTGATAATCTTCAGTTATTGAAAAAAGAAGTATTTTGAAAGCTTATTTTAAAAAAGGACACTTTATAAAATTACTGCTTTTTGTGAAGCTTTGGTTTGCTATTATGCTGAACTCTTCATGTCTCTGTTATGCATTTTTGCTTATACAAAGCATTTAAGAAAGCAATATATGACTTGGTTGTTGTCTATAAATTCAAATAAATCCTCAACTGAACTATTTAGGGGCAATAGACATAGACTTTTGGGGGAAGTGGGACTTCATTACATTCCTGAATGCATTTAGATACATTCAAACAATGTTAAAAGTTTTTTTTAAACTGACAAATGTTGGAATATCTCTGGCTCAAAGCAGCAATTAGGGAAAATAGACTGCACAGATAGAGATGTGAATCCCTGCAGATACAGATAAAATCTAGTTTAATGACCCCATATATTGGTATACAACTTTCTGACCTCATGCAGATAGAAAATGATGCTGGAAGATGAGTTCTGCTGCTCTGGTTCCCACACCCACTGGATATGGGACGTGGGAATCTTCAAATATATCCTGTGAAAAGCCAGGCAAGCACCAAGCTCTGCTTGGGGATGTGTGTGAGATGCTGTGAGACTCAGTCTTAGCCCTGATGTGCTGCTGGTTGCTGGCTGCAAAGGGACTTCCTCAGGCAGGGACCATTCCTGTGCTGGATTCAGTGGGTGGGAATGTTTTTATGTGCTGAATCCAAGTTCTGTAGCTGGGTGACTTTGGTGGGATAAGTAATGGAAGACAACTCTGCCATGGTGAGGGAGGAAAATGGAAGGAATTGCTCAAACTATCTGTAGCATTTCTCTTTCTGGTGCTGAAATATGGGGTGCCTCACATGCTTATCTACCTAAGAAATCAGAGGGGGAAAAAATCTCAGTAATAACAGTATTGAATTATTTGAGAATGTGATTTGAGAAGCTGACAAGAAATACTTTTCTTGAAGGGCAAAAGCAGATAAGCAGAGGACAGAAACATTTCTTTTTCACTTCCCTAACACCTATAGCTTCTAACCCTTCATAAGCACCAAAGCTGCCTTTCACAACCCATAGAAGCATTATGCTGGTGCAATACCATTCTAGTCAGATGGCAGATTTTCAAGTAAAAGACTAAAATCCATGTTTCAGTTTTTAAGGGCAATGTGTACATGTGGATGTGTTGCACAGTCCTGCAGCTGGGTGAGTCTGTAGCACAGGAATGGGGTTTATCTGCCTCTCACCTGTGAGAGTTATTCAGTGTCTAAACCAAAGTGAGCACCCTCAGCCCTACAGCACTGATGCTCTATAGAGCTGTGACTGCAGCAAGAGATACTGTGGATAGCTGATTCTCATTCATAAAGGGCCAGCATGCAATGATTTAAGAGTGATTTCACAGCAGATGTTAAATTAATATTTTTCTTCTTCTGTTGTCTGGGCACACCGGCCCTGATCATCACGTCTTGCTACATTAATGCTAACTTCCCAAAATAGAAAAGTGAATCCTGCCCAGGCTTTTCACAGTGACAGGAGCTGTTGCTAATTCCCTGCCTCCTGAAGTGGTACTGAAGGTTTGCTGAGGGGCCATGCAGACATCCCCATGGTTGGACTGGCTGCCTCTGGACCCTGCTCAGGCTCCTGCCTTGAGGAGCTGTGGGCCAGCTGTATTTACTTATTTTTGCCTCAGTTGCAAGTGTTACTCTGTTGAGGCCAACTGGGTGATTGGCAGGTCAGATTCACCCAGAAAAAAACCCTGATCTTTCATCTTGACCTAAAGGGCTGCTGGAGTCCCTAATCAAAGGAAATTGCTTCTGCCTTAGTGGAGAGGAAAGTAAAAGCTTTTGGGTCTAGAATCACCTCACAGCAAGGATTCCTCAGAAATCCTGCTTCAGCATCCTTTAATTGTGCCTTTAGACTTTCCTCCTGAAGTGCTTACTTGGAAGAGTTAAATTAATCACCAGGTCCTGGAGCCTTGGCTGTTTCCCTGTTATTTTTCTTGTGCTGAGAGTTGATTAGCTGACTGGACATGCTTGGCATCTTGAAGTCTGAAACTGTTCTTGGCATTTTTTTATTGCTTTGAAATCCTGGTTAACATTTAGTATATAGCATTAAGTATTTCTGTACCCTGGGTGTTCTAAAAATTGATCAACCTATTAAGAGAAATGCAGGGCAGATGAGCTTTCAAATAATGGTTTCTCAGAAAAATTTGTTTTATATGTGCTCTGAGACTGTTTTTTCACATGGTAAAACTGACAGATACACCTGTTTAAGTGCAAGCCTTTGTTAGCAATACATCTTATGTAAGTTGAAGTTTAAAATTATTTCTGATTTTAATTAAGTGGGTTTTAACTGACCTGAATGGCAAGCCTCCAGTCCAAATGTTTGTACAATAAATATACATCCTCCTCTTCTTACATAACTGAGAAATTATGGAAAAGAACAGCTGAAAATATAGTTCTGAAATTTTCTTTTTATGTATCGATTTGTTCATTTTGTTCTTGTCTGTCAAACTCTGTGCAACAAGCAGTAAATTGGTTGGCTCTGCTCAATATTATTTCTTTCATAGTTACAAATAAATATTAAGGACTTGTCTGTGAATTATTTACAACTATTTAGAGTCTAAGAGAAACATCTTTGGATTTTTCATAAAAAGTTATTTTTCATTTCAAACTTGATTTTTAATTGAGGTAGTTTTTTGTTAGTTTTAGTTGGTTTGTTTTTTTTTTAAAGAAGTGAGATGAGTATCCAATTCACTTCAGTGCTGTGGAGTTAATATATTGTTTCATAGGAGAGAAATACTTTTGGAAGGTTCCAGTAGATTGCATTAATATACATTACAATTATCTTACTTACCAAGAGTTACAAAAGTGTTGATGAAGTGCTGAAGGTGTGCTGGCTTGTGTTTTTTCAAGAAAAACCTGTAAGTTTTACACATGATTTCATATCTTTTTTACGACAGATGAAAGTCAGACTGTGATCCCAGTAATGGAGTAAATTAAATTTGGAGCTTTTCGGTTACTAAGATCACAGCAGTCTGTAGCAAGGGCCATGGCACAATAAGATCTCCCTTTC
The DNA here is from genome assembly GCF_003957555.1 of Calypte anna. Classification (NCBI taxonomy): domain Eukaryota; kingdom Metazoa; phylum Chordata; class Aves; order Apodiformes; family Trochilidae; genus Calypte; species Calypte anna. The sequence continues at coordinate 13,752,598 of NC_044258.1, forward strand.
CCATCTTGCTCTTTGTGATATATCCTGAAGACTGAAAACAACACCTTTTAGACCAATCTTCCCAAGCACTGGGGAAAATGTGAGCTGGAGAAGGAAGATCTTTAAGCCAAATGTTGTACTAATATTCCTGTTATTTAAGTAACATGGGAAGTCCAGTTCTAGTGTTCATACCTTGAAGATACAAGCTGGTAAATACTAAAGATTTATTTAAAGTTTTTGTGATTTTTTGAGTTAATAAAGCATTATCATGAAATCTTGTGCTCTCCATAAGCGCAGTCAATCCCAGATAGATGGGGTATCAGCCATGCTATTTGTCTCTACAAAGAGATGGCCCTTTTCTGCCTTGTCTTTTTTATTAACACAGTTCAGCAATGAGCCCTAAGCATTGATCAGATAGAGCAAATAGGAATCAATTATGTTTTATGAGGTTAAATGGACCATAATGAAAAGTCTGTTGATATAGCACATATTTATTATAATTAATGTACCTAAAAATGAATTATACTGATATAAAAATAATCTTAGCAATATCAGTATGACCTGAATACTAAATTCCTTTTGAGGTCATACCATTGTATCTGCTCATCTCAGGCAGGGCAGGCAGGGATAGAAGAGTTGTGTGGTGTATTCACAAGGTCTGATTTAGGATTGTGTGTATTTCTGTGGTTATCTATTAGAAAACTAAGAAGGAACTGCCCAAAGTTTCTGTAGCAAGAGTTCTGTGAATTCTTCACCATTTCTATCCACAAGATAATATGCAGAGAAAGCTTATCACAAAACACGCCAGAGAATTTTTTTGCTCTGATAAGTAAGAGATGCTTTTTCTATAATGGTTCTGATGCTTTGAACCTGTTTAATTTTTCATCAGACAGCTCCAAGGAACTTTACAGTTCCAAGTTTCTTCCGTAGCAGTAGCTTAAGTTTAAAATATGTTGAGCTATTCTTCCTTTCACTCTTTTCAATTAGATTTGTAGGTGATAGGAGCCTCTGGAAATAAGACACATTTGCCAAATTCCAGGTTCTTCTTGACCTGTAAGTCACACCAGTGGCCACAAGGAGCTGTGCACTTAGCAGAAGAACAAACTAATTTGATTTTATATGCTGTAAAAAAATGCAAACCAAGCACAGCTATAACAGTAATAATGCAAAGTGTAACAGTAATATTGTATTACACTAACCCTGTGACCTAGTGGCATTTAAATCTTAAATATTTATGTATTATTGTTCTTTGAGAGGTTCCCTTCAATGTTGGAAAGCATTGTGTTCAGGGGAGGAATCTGAGTATGCTTTTGTCTTAAGTCAGGAGAAATGTTCACTGCAGAATTTCATGCTGCTCTAGCTGCCTAGTGATTATATTTTAAGTGTTGATGCTGTTGCACTACTGAGAAAGTAAATGTTTAATTTGGGGTTTTTTTTGTTTCGTTGTTTTGGGTTTTTTCTTAATTTGACTGTAAAGCAAACTGGTGCTGTATAAATTTTTTTTCTTGCTTCCCTTCTATGCTTAAAATTGAATTACAGATTCACATCCAGAGTTTGTCATCTTTTAACATTAGGTTTTCCTTATTAAACTGTAACCACAAATATCACATAAGGACAAACAAACTGCCCTTTAATTTCAGATTACAGATTTTCATCATTATGATAGCCTCAAATGTGCTAAGAACTAGTGAGATTTGAAGATACATTGATGTTTGTTTTTTGTCTTAGAATGGAGCATAAAACCATAAAGACAATTTTCATTCTTTTGTTCATATCTTCAACATTAAATCAAAGCTAGAAGCTTTAAAGACAAATAAACATTTGTAATAACTTTTTTTTTCTGTTCAACATATCACCATAGATCTGTAAAATTCTGAATCATTACAAAAGTTGGCTGAGTATCCAGTCTGAATGATTTCTGCAATGCAGAACATAATGGAAATTCTTAAACAAAATGCATAAATATGTGGGAGACCCATATTGATCTGTCTTTTCTTAGAATTATGTTTAGCTAAGTTTTTAGTCACTTTATCATTTATTCAATAAATACTATTTATTTTGCAGAGTTCTTTTAGCTAATCTACCTCTGTATACTGTTAGGGTTAATTTTGGTTAGATTTTTCTTTAAAAAAGTTTACCTTGGTTAGGTGAAGTCATTTTGCTCTGTGGTTTTATTATGCTCACAGTCCTTACTGTAACCATGGGGGGTGTTTAGGAAGCAATGAAAGAGGGTCTGTTTGCTTGGCAATTGGCCTCTGAATCGGTTCTAAGCACTGACAGCTTGTGTTTTCAAAGTGAACACCTCCTTTTGTTAGGGTTTTGTGTGTCCCTGCCTGAGATGTAGTTTGGGTGGACTCCTGTCTGCCTCTCTGCTTTCCCTTTTATGTTCCCTGAAGCATGGCTTTGGTTGTGCACAGCAAATTGGGGCAGACACTGCAATCACCCGCTTGAAGCACCTTCTGCTTTGCTGGATGCTCTGCTGATACCCAGTCAAGACGTTGTATTTTGGAGACCTAATGGGTGGATAAAGAAATGAAAAGCCCTTGTAGTACCTAAGTGTAGTGAAATGAGGCAACCAGGTGCCACTAATTGCCAGGGAGTGAACATGAGCTTGTGTCAAGCCCACCTGTGCCCCTTTTATTGGCCCCCTGGTCCTGCTCATGTGCAGTGGGGGCCCACCCTAATTAGGCACAGGTGGGCTTGACACAAGCTCATGCTCACTCCCTGGCAATTAGTGGCACCTGGTTGCCTCATTTCACTACACCTAGGGAAGAGGACTCTGTGGAAGGGCACCATGAAGCTTCTAACCAACAGCTTTATGTTATTACCTGCTGAATGTATTGTTGGAATTCAATGTTGTCTGCAAAAAATTGACACTCCTCTAATAGTCTGATAATAAGCAGAATCTGAAGAGGTAGCTTGTTCATACAGTACAATCTTGTTAGTTTGACTTTTACCTAGCTTCATAATTACTGAATTTGGTCATTTCCTCTTCTTCCTCTTCCATGCCTGGTCTGTAACAGCATTGCTTGTGCTTATGCAAGAGCTTGCAGATACTGAATAGCTGTAGCCCCATTCTGCACAATTCAGAGTTGCACAAGTCTGTAGGGTGAGCTCAGGACTCCAGTCCTGAAATGAGCTGTGCCCTGACATCTTGAAATGACATGGATGATGCATAATTAATTTTTTTTTTTTTTTTTTTTTTTTTTTTTTTTTTTTTTTTTTTTTTTTTTTGCACTATTCGAGTGCTAGTCCTCCTGAGTGAGTTCATTGTGGAGCATTGCTGCTGTCCTGTGATCCTGTGCACACAGAGCAGCTCTGGTGCTCCTCCAGAGGAAAGGTTCCACCTGAGGCAAGGCAGGGAGGTTTTAAGTGCCTTTCCTTCTTCCCCAGTTGCAGCCACTTACAACACCCAATCTTTTACTTTTTTCTTTTTTTTTTTTTTTTTTTTTCTTTAAGTTTATGTAAAAAGCAGCAATGAGATTTTACTGAAAGCATTAGTTTTCTCTGCATTGCTGCAGTAGAAAATAGCTACCAAGATTGGGCTGAGTAGCCAGGCCATGCTTTCCAATTGCAATGCATGGCTTTTCATCTTCATTTTAGAAAGCTAGACTGATGCATTAAAATGTGTATTTTAATTTCATGAAGAGTGCAAGTCACAGTTTACGAGTCACTAGTAAAATGCTTGGAAGGGTGGGGGCTGACACTCAAGGATGTCAAGATTACTGCAGTAAAACTGTGGACATGTAAAAAGTCAAAATAAAAGAAAACTTTCTCTTGGTGGACCTCTTTCAAGCAGGGATGTTTGATTCCTCCCTGGGATGCTCATTATCTCTTGAGTGTGCTCATCTATACATGGGTTTCTTTTTGACTTTGGGGATGTACCTTGGGCTTTTTGCAGCTGCTTTTTGGTGCTTAGCCAGCTTGTGAAGGGTTGGATGTACCCTGTCCTGTACACAATTTTGGCAGCCTCCTTTCCTCCTCCTGCTAATCTGATAGGAACCTGTGGCTGTGACAGACTCAGAAGGTGGTGAAGAGTGAGCTCCCAGCTGAGACCTATAATAACTGTTTCTGGAAGCAATCCAGCAGAAAGATAGATGGATTTTGTTTGGTTGTGTGTTTATTTCTGTGGGGAGGGGCAAGCAGTGAAAGCCTTTTTTAAAAATCTCATTATTTCCTCCTTTTATTTTCCCCCAGCATTTAGAACAAGCACACAGAAATGAGTAAAAGATGGCTGGCTGCCCTCAGGGATGTTGTGGTAATGTCCCTCTTTAGGCTGCTGCAGCTACAGAGGAGCTTTGTTGGGGGGGGATGATTGGTATTTTCAGTTGTGGTAACATCTACAGCAGTGAAGACCTATAGTATCTGTTCAGTCCCTCTGCTTTCCCACTCAGCTTGCTCCTTGGAGAAGAGGCTTTTATATGATAAACAGCAATAATATCAATATGCAAATATTCTTCCCTTCTTTCCCCCCCCCAAAAAAAAAAACACAACAAAAACAAGGAAAAAAAAATAACCACAACTAAAAAAAACCAGCAGTAGCAATATGCAGTCTGTATTTCTTTTAAAAGACAAGACAATGATCTTGAACATACACAGCAAAAAAGAAGAGGGTTTTGTTGCCCTCAATGTTTCCAAAGAGCGAGAGGATTTCTTGATTGGTTTGAGAACCTGGAGAATTGTGCTGAAATCCTGATTATCACACAAGTTTTTCAAGGCTCTCCAGTGCTTTCAGCATGAATGGAATTGGCATTTGCAAGAGAAAGAATCATTGTTTAAATAGCAATGTGAAATATCTTTCTTATCATTTTCACTGCCTTCATGATTAAGGTGAATACATGAAGCTTGCACTCCATTTCACAGTGCACTCTGAGCTTTATATGAAAAATGAACAGCTGAGGCATTCTTTCCTTTTCAGTTTTTGGTGATAGAAGAAGTGGTCTTAATTTTGTAATTCTGTGATTGTTTTTAGGTAAAAGAAAATTAATTTTACAGCAAGAAAACCAAACCTAATGGGAACCCATTAGAAAGTGCATAGGATGGCATTGTCACTATTTTGATTTAGTATTATATACCCTAACATCTGCATCTAAGGGAACAATAGAGCAAATCTTATGCAATGACATTGAACTGCAGCCAATTCTGTTTGCATTTACTGCCTCTAGCTGAATAGCAAAAAATAATTGCAGCCAATTCCTGAATTAATGTTCCTGTGCTTCTGTGGATCAGAAAATATGTGGGAAAATAAAATACAGTAAACTGTTCATCTACCACAGTTAATTCTAATAAATCTAGGAGCCAAGAAGCAAAGTCAAGTTAGGGCAGAAATTTTAATAAATATTTCTGTTCAGTAAATCAGATGATATATTCATATTAGATGTTGGTGATTAACTATATACCATCATGCATGACAAGTAGTCATGATATTGGACAGAAGGTATTAAAATCCATTATTTTTATGTCTGTGGGGACAGATAACTTGTATCCCAGAGTTCTTGCAGAGCTGAGGAGTTGATTTCCACTAAGAATGAGTGCTGCTAAATTGTTCTGAATGAGATGCATACCCAGCTGAGAGGCAAGATGTGAGACTCCTCTCTCCTATTCAGAGGCTCTTGTCTCTCCAGCTCTGTGTGGTTGGAAGTCCAGTGCTTGAGGTTCAGGATTTGGTGAACAGAAATCAGGTGGGAAAGTCCATACCTTGTAACTGCAACAGCATAGGAATTGTGTTTGAGTCTGGACTTTAATTGCAACTAACCAGATAGCCGAGAAGGCCAATGGCATCCTGGCCTGTATCAGGAATAGCATGGCCAGCAGGTCCAGGGAAGGGATTCTGCCCCTGTACTCAGCGCTGGTGAGGTCACACCTCAAGTCTTGTGTCCAGTTCTGGGCCCCTTAGTTTAGGAAGGATATCGAGGTCCTGGAGCGGGTCCAAAAGAGGGCAACCAGGCTGGTGAGAGGACTCGAGCACAGATTCTATGAAGAGAGGCTGAGGGAGCTGGGGGTGTTCAGCCTGGAGAAGAGGAGGCTCAGGGGAGACCTCATCACTCTCTACAACTCCCTGAAAGGAAGTTGGAGCCAAGGGGGGGTTGGTCTCTTTTCCCAGGCAACTCTCAGCAAGACAAGAGGGCAGGGTCTCAAGTTGTGCCAGGGGAGGTTTGGGTTGGATATTAGAAAGAATTTCTTTACGGAGAGGGTGATCAAGCATTGGAATGGGCTGCCCAGGGAAGTAGTGGATTCTCCGTCTCTGGAGATATTTAAAAAGAGACTGGATGTGGAACTCTGTGCCACGGTCTAGTAACTGCAGCAGTAGTGGATCAAGGGTTGGACTTGATGATCTCTGAAGTCCCTTCCAACCCAGCCAATTCTATGATTCTGTGATTCTGTGATTCATTCTCAGGGGATCTCTGGATCACCTCCTGTGGTGGTTGTGCTGGAGAATGATGCTGTTGTATTGTAAACTGGGAATATACTCAGCATTACTTATTTTTTTCTTTTCTTGCCAGGTGGTGAGTTGTTGGTATAACCTGAGTTTTTAAATCAGGAGAGCCCTATACTTCACTTTCTCTTCCTTGCTAGCACAGCAGAATTTTAATACATTTTATAGTGAAACTGTGTGTTGAAAACCACTTTACACATGATTACTATAAGTAATTGTCTTTTGAACTGTGTGCTATGTGCATGACTACAGTAAGACAGGAGTCCTTCATTTGCATTTGTAATTCATGCTGCTGTAATCGCAGCAGAATAAAATCTAAAGCTTTAACTGTCTGTCTCTTCCTGTCCCTTAAATCTTTGTGAACAAACATGACATTCTTACAGCATCAGTTGGTTAAATATTTTAAAGCTTGTGGTTAGATCAATATTTCACAGCCCCGTGTAGTGTACATAGGATGTCTCAGGTACTTAGTCTCTTTGAAAGCCAGCAATTAGAGTGATATGGACTTTAAAGGTGTGCTCAGAAAAATCATCTTCTAATCAGGTGTGCTGGCTGACAGTAGCTGCGTTCTAGGTCAAAGCATTACTTAATGCTTAGTGGGCACACTGCAGCTGTTGAAACAATATGAATTTGGTTGGTGGAGACATGCCAAGTGAGACTTGCATCTCCTTATTATGCTTTAGGAACCTTAGCTTTCAACAAGCCTCCTGCCCTGCAGTGGCTCAGATCATTGCATTGCTATGTCATGCTGAATAATTTGCAGCATTTAGCACTTAAATTGGCTCATTGCAGACAATCCAATTAGAATAAAGTCTATTATCATTTTGGAAGCTTGGGATAAAATAGGGTGTTAGTGATGAGCGTGCTGCCTGTGCTTCCTCCTGCTTCCCCCTGGTCCTGCAGGTCTCATGTGCTGTGCTGCACTGGGGCCTGATGCTTCCAGAGGGAAGCTCCTGCTCAGCCCTTGGTGACAAGCTGTGTTTTCATCTGAAGATGTATGGAAAAAAACACGGTCTCGAGAGAGACCTGAGGTGCTTCATCTTTTTGTCTACTTGTACGTAAAAGTTTCTAAGCATTTTTCTTTTTGTCATAGCAGGCACATTAAAATAGCTGGTGCTCTGCTGTGAGCACTGTGGCTGGTGAAATTTGGCGTGGCTCTGCTGGCTTGGGCTGTGCTGGGCTCTTTCCCATTCCATGCTCAGGAAGCCACATGTTCTGTTGTGAATTTTGTTGTTGACCTTTTGCTCAGACTTTGAAAGTCAACAGGGTCCAGGTTTGAAAAAGATGCAGTAAGGCTTATAGGGGAATTCACAACTGCTAGAAACAGCACCTGAGCTACAGATGTACATGTCAAGTTTCAACTAGATGTATGTCTCTGCTGGGCCTTCAGCTTCTCACTGCTTTAGTACATGTTTTTTGGTTGTAGTTATTGGTGACAAACTGGGTATGAGCGGTTTTTACTCCTCCCCCAGCTTCTATCCAGCCACGCGCATTCCTCTTTTGGCAGTTTTTGAGCTAGGCAATGAACTGATTTAGGAGCTGTCCCAGGTTAAAAATAACTTTTCTTCACCAAACTTCAGCAGATGTCATAGCTGACGCATTCAGATACTTTTCTTGTATTCGGTAGGAAAAGTGTAATAAGGAAGATTGAAAAACTGCATAGGAGTAAGCACCTGCATTGAAGTGTTGTGTATAAGCTAACACCATGAACATTACGTTATATTGTTAATATTGATTCCTAACACTTAGATACCTCTTTTGGCGCTCGGTATACTTCAGCAAGAAAAGATAAGTGCCAAATCCATTTAGTTCTGTTGAGATTTGGATCTGCTTACATTTGGATTTCATGAAGTCAGGTGCTTGCATCCTGACCAGCTGCTGTCCTGGGTTCAGTGCTGGGACATGAAGAGTTTGTAACAAATGGAGAAGGGAACACGTCAGTGTGAGCAGCTTTCAAGCCAGGAGATCAGATTTTTGTTCTGTGTATTGTTCATCTTCTTGAAAGGCTTTTCTTTACACACCTTGGATCTGTGTATCTAAACATACATGCATATAATAACATTTTCTCAGCTCTGAAAAATGTAGGCCAGGAGAGATTTTTGTCGTGTATTTAGGTATTTGCCTTATTCCTTGGTGACATTAAAGAAATCCTCCACAGAATAATGATAAGCACATTAATCTTCCTATCCAAGAAGGTATTTTATATACAGGGTTTGGCATGCAATAGCTGCATATTATTAAAACCACTTTGAGAACAAAATAGTTTTTCTCTTTAGAAAGAAGAAATCCCAAGTCTAAGTATGTACCGTAAGACATTTATACACTGTGACATACTGAAAAGTAGTAGTGTTTTAATATACTAATTGAAAAGATGTCATCTACATATCAGGATACCTTTGAATCTTGTAGTTTAGGCAGTCAAGATTTGTGGATAGAGGTGGCTGTTTAATATAGACCAACTAATCTTGCTCCAGTTCTCATGCCCAGTTTCATGGTATGTGTGGTACCTTAGATGAAATGCTTTAACTTTCAAGGTTTAAACAGTTGGTGTAGCTGAACATGCTGGTTCCTCAGTTGCAAGGAAACACTCTGTTACATGCAAAAGCTTTTTTTGTTCACTGGAAAAAACTTAAAATACAATTACATCAGAGTCACAGTTTTTCTGTGCACTTGAGCCAATTCAAGCTTGTGCCACCCCTGGAAAGAGCAGTCCTGTGCCCCAGCCACTGCTGCTGCCTCTCCCTGGGCTCCAGTTGCTCATCTAGCCCCCTTGTAGTCTCTTTAGGAAGAAGTCACCTTAGGGAAAAAAGAAAAGAATAGTTTTGGGCCCCTGTGGGATCAGGTCTGGCTGCTTGCAGAGCAATGGAGAGGGTGGCAGGTACATAGGAGAATAAAGTACAGGGCTTTTAGCAGCAGCCCATGGGTAGGCTGGCTCAGCCATATGGTTGGGTATCATCCCTAGGTTACTGCTACTTGTGGTGTCTTGGTATTTTGTCACTGCTTTAGGAACCCTGTGGCATAGAAAGAAAGTAGATTTTTTTATGGTATAAATACCTGCTTTGTGTTTGGGTCTGAAAAACGATTTAAGAGGAGTAGGTAGTAGGCATATGAGTCTTCTGCTGAGGTGGTCTTTAGTGGTTGCTTTTATTATAACTATTGGTGAGAACTGGGAGCACCAAATGTCTTCTGGGTATACATTACTGTAAAATACAGGAGTGAAATTTTTGTTGATTAAAAAGCCTCTTTGTTTATTCAGTGGTGATTACCTTCAGAGCAGTGGTTGCATTTTGCTTTTAATTTGAACATTCTGTTCTCATAGAATAGCCAATTAAAGAAAATATACATAACGAACACTTACTTTTAACTGTCTTAAAAACAGAGGTTTAAAATTGGAAGTGTTATCTCATCTTTAACTACACAGCAGCATAAGCTATAATAATGTGGTAATAGCTGGAGTTGACACAGCAGGTAATGAATCTTCAGTTGGATATGAACTTTATTATTCAATATATGGTTTCAGCTTGAGTCTGTCTCTTGTTGTCACAAGAGTAGCATTTGCATAATTAAATAAATGATCCCAAAACTGTCTGTTCCTGTGTGCCTGTGAAATACAACACTTCTTTCCTTCAGTGCTCAAGTTCATACTCATGGATTATTGGAAAATACATCACAGAAAATTAACATCAAACTTTTGGTCTTTTCAAAATATACAGTAAGCAGAGAACTTACTGAACCAACAGCCTGGGTTTTGTTTCTCATCTCACTTAATTGATTTTTACCAAGGATTTTTTTATTGAAGAGAAAAATTGAAAAGGGTATTTTGAGGGCCTTTCATTCTGGCTACAATAAAAAAAAGCCATGCATTGGTAAGGGAGAATGAAAGAATTTGGTATTCTTGAAAGCTGGAGGGAGATAAGCTTGTGTTCCTGGTTTTTATTTACTTCCAGTATTTTGTGAAGCAGATTACAGTAAGACTCATTGCAGTGTATTAACATCAAAAGGCATTTCAAGGGTGTAGCCTCCACTCTCTTCTTCTGTGTGTGTGGTTTTTATTTATGTATTTTTATCCCATGTCTGTTGTTGCTAGGGGCTGCATTTTCTGTTTTTAATCGACATTGCAGCCCATGCACTGGTGTTGATCCCTTTGCCATGCCTGGCAGAACACTGGCTTGCCAGAGCTGTGCTCAAGAAGCGTTAACTCTTCAGCTTAGGATATACACCTATGATCATTTCAGTTCTGGAAATCACCTGTGCAGTTCTTTAGGACTTTGTATTGGTGAAAGCAGTGTTAGAAGCAAAAAAGAAAGATCATGTAATTTATTTTTCCAGTTTCTTTTCTTGTTGTAAGGGTGACTGTGTGCAGCACCAACACAATCTCAGGATCTTCACCTTTAGCACATCCACCTCACACACTTGGGAGGTCCTTGGGTGGGTCTCATGTAGCTGGTGGGGAAAGAGCTGTGCCTGGTACCTTTAATTGCTAATGAAGCTGGCAAAGCACAGGGCATGGTGACTAACAGAGAGGGTACATGACCCAGAACATCTTTAGAATATAATAGAAGACTTCACCACTTTGAGATGCTTTTAAGGCTGGGAAGGAGACCAGGATTAAATTTTGTACCTCACTTGGAGGTACAAAATTAATTAAATGAATTCATGCTGAATTTTATGAATGTATTTTCTTAATGTCTATGCACAGCCACTCAGGGCATTGAAGACAGGAAAATAAATGGCCAGTGAAGCAAAGTCAGTGGTATTGATAGTCTCCTTCTGTCATCCTCCAACATCCCCTAAAGCCCATGAAAGAAGTCTAGCAGGATATGTACTGGGGGCTTATGTCACTGGTGAACTGTTACACAGGTATTGGCAGTTCTCAGGAAGAAAGAAAAGAAAAGAAAAAAAGAAGAAAAAAAAAAAAAAGAAAAAAAAAAAAAAAAAAAAAAAAAAAAAAAAAAAAAAAGAGAGAGAGAATGTGAGAAAGAAGCACTGCTAAAATGCCATATATGTTTCTAAGCTATGTGTTTCTGCAAAGGTGTCAACCGTACCATGATATTTTCCAGACATAATAGAATGTCATAGTTCTACCAGAAATCTATGATTGATTGCCACTATAATGAAAGCCAGTGTACATTGATGTACACATTTTAAACTATTTTTGCCTTTATGCTTTTCTTGCTTAACCTGACATTTCTGATTACTGTATCTAGGTGCCTAAATATGTCAAATGTTTATAGTGCGTAAAGAGCTTCTTTTTTTAAAATAGCACCAATCCTGTTTGAACCTGAAAGTTCTTGAAGGTTTTTCTGCGTTGTTGGACATGATGTTCTGTTAAAAGTAAATAAATAAGAAAGTACTGCTGTGTGGCTTGTGAAAGGAGGACAAATGATTTATAGCAGTTGTTCAATCCTCTGTTTTAATCCATTGACTTAATTCAGCTTGTTCCTCCTAAATTTATTTCCCAAGACATAAAGCAAAAATTTAGTTGAGAAGTGAATAGCTTATTCTATTTCCATATGTTTTTAATTGTCCAGTTCCTCTGAGAAAAGACCATTAACTGAAGCAAATTACAGTTTGGATGTGAATTTTTCAATGTGGATCTCTGCCCAAAAGGTGATAAATTAGATGCTAAACTGTCTTTGATAGTGACTTGAGAGATTAACAGAAAACTATTTTGAAAACAGAAGGAAAGATTTGTTAACCAGTCAGTGGCTGTCAGGTTTGGGCATCATAAATTCCTTCAGTACTTGCCTTGTTTGAAGCAAATGACGATAAATAGGAAAAATTCAAGCAAAATTAACTCTTTGCCATCCCCATAAATTTGGAATTAAACTTGAGCAGCAGCAGTGTTGAAACCAGAAACCTTTGTATAGTACACTTCTGTTCACTGTCTGCATTTTAGGTACCTTTTATTGATGCAGGAGTACGTGGAGGGCTGGTGGGAATCTCTAAATTTAGAGTCCGAGAGCTGTAATGCTGGCAGGGCCTCAGGTTACAAATAAGGCAATAACAAAATACAACTGAACAATTAAATCTCAAGTCCTCTGTGCATTCAGTTCTCTCGTGTTTTGATTTTATGCATCAACACAAGTAATAGAGCAGTATGGTTTTCCTCCACCACTTTGAACAGCCCTCAAGTTAAATGAGAAGCATTAACAGTGTTTTGTGCAGCTGCTTTTGATACATTAAATGCACAGACATGCTGGCTGTGCTGACCTGAAAAAGGAGAAGATATGCATTCCTGTAATTTTAGCTGCTTTGTGGTCATTAGGAAAATGTCACTGTTTTTATGCTTACATCTGCTGTTTCGTGGTGACCTTTGGTGAATGCTTCTAGTAACTCTCAGCCTGTTAATCTGTGCTGCAATATAAAGCAGTGCTGTACAACAGTGTGACCCAGGAGCCGTCTATCATCTTCTTGTTGGTGGAGAGTCTTGATGTAATCAATGTGGAACTCCTAATTTCTACTTCTCGTAACCATGATTTACGAGAATCTTGCTTTAAAGATAGCTGTAGCAAGATCTTTCTTCCAGGATGAAACTAGGAAGAAATCCATTTTTGAAGGACATTTGTTCTCCTCTGTTAAACATTTTCCCCTTTAGAGAAAGTGTCTTCTCCTTCAAGGGGTTTGGAGAGAGCTTGGGCACAACATGAGAGTAGATAATCTTTGCAGCTGCCTTTTTCAGCAAACCTCTGGGGAGAGGGAGCTTGAAGCAAGCATCTGGGAAGCCAGAAGACAGGATATTTCTTCAGACAAGTTAAGAAATAATCAGGGGCTATGGGAGGCTTCTCAGGATGAGGATGAAAAGGAACAGATGGATTCTGAAGATTACCCAGCGGGATTTAGTGACCACGTCAACATGTAGGGTGTGTGGGGGGATATCCAGTTTTAAGAAGTGCTCAGATTGCTTTTATTTAAGGCAGCCCTAAAACTTGTGACAAGGCTGGTGCTGGATGAGACTTGGGTGCTGCTGATAGTTGTTTTTTACTATATCAGTCTCAAATGTGGAAGTAGTGAAGAGAGGGCAGCTGCTGGCAAGGAAATACTACCTCTTTTAAGAAAAACACTGGACATGAAGTTACCATCGGGAGCCGGGCACACGTATGCATTGAATTACAGAACTGTCTTGATTCCTTGGGACATCTTTGAGATTTAAGGCTTGCAGCTTTCTTCCAAGTCCCCTTTTTCTGGACTTATGTTGTTAAAATCCCTCCCTGTATTACAGTGTTTCGGTCAGGTATGAGAGCTGCAGGTCTGGGGCCTCTTTCAACAGACAGGTTAATTCAAGTCCAATGTCACCTTACCTTCTAAAATGAATGAAAGAGATCACAGTTTTCCAATACCTGAACGGGGCAAAATTTCAATACTTTTCTGTGTGAGGCAATTTTAGTAATGACATGATTTTGCTCTCTTTTAATTTTAAAAGAAACAGTTGAATTTGCTTCTGCAGCACAAGGATGATAAAAAGTACCAGCAAGCCAGATGATTTCTCATCTCTGAAGAAGAGTTGAAATTGCTGAATTTTAAGATGGATTTATATGGTTTTTAAATAAATGTAGGTTATAATATTGAGCCATACCTGTCAAGCATTGAACAGCAATAGTTTTGGATGTTAGCAAAGACATGAAAGACATGAGATGTATTTATCCCCTGCTCTCTTTCTGATGACCCTATTCAATATAGTTGTGGGATTCTAACATTTTTTTCCTACCTATTTTTAAACATGGTTATTCTTTTGTTTCTTGTTGCCTGGCAAAGCCACTTGAATGAAGAAAATCTCTGCAGAAAAATGATTATAATTACATGGAGGCAAGTGCCTACAGGTTGATGCTAAGAAATTACTTGAATTGCCTGCAAAGTAGTTTGAACTGATTGGCTGGATTGGTAAGTTACTCTAAAAGCATAATGAAGAGCAAATGTAAATAAAATAGGAAACACTGTTTTTTCAAAAGGCAGGTAGCACCAATGTCCATTCAGCTCAACAGACTGTAAAAGGCTTGTACCTCTTTGTATAAATCATGCTCCCTTTAGCCTTTTGAAAGCTTTCAGTGAAGCTTTTGAATCTTTAACAGGCAAAGCAGTCATATCAGATGTAGGCCTTTTTTTTTTTTTTTCCTCCTCCATAGGGCACGTAGCAGTAACCAGCTGTAGCAGCAGAGGCTGAGCAGACAGCTCTAATCCTTACTGCCTGTGTCACCACTGTTGATCCCTTTTATTATGTGCCTCATTTTTGTACTTTTCACAGTTCTAACGACCCATCTCCTATGTCACTGAATGTCATTTTTAATCTGCAAGAGCCTCCGTTTGCATTTTCTTGCATGCATTTCCACTTCTGGCTTTGATGACAAAGTCACATAAGAGATACAACTCATGAACCACGAGTTACAGCTTCTCTTGAGACTGGCTGGTTTTAGTGCTGAATATGTTTATCAGGTTGGCTTTTATAGTGGCATCGGCCAAAATTTTGTGCAACTGCAAGGTAGGAACAGCAAAATGCTCAGAGTTGAGACTGAAATCTCAATTTGAAGCTAAATACTCTTGCCTTGCAGGTCTCCCTTTGTAGCCAGAGTTTTAAAATATTTCAACAAATACCACTTTCTGCATAGTAATCAATCTGTGTTGAATCTGTTTGGTCGTATGGCTGACAATTACATACAGAATTTACTTTTGTGGCACCAGTGGCTTTGAATGAGTTAGTGTTCCTGTTCCAGACTTCCTTACGTATTTATTAGCAGTTCCTAAACCCATTGCAATTACCAATTCAATGCAATCTTTCATCTTTACAAACTGCTGGTGCTACTGAGAAGCTTTCAGGCGATTCAATGAAAGAAAAAGGAATCCTTGATCTTAATTTTGAGGAAGAACAGAATCTTTGCAGCAAGTACTTAATGACAACCTGGAGGACACTAGCATTTCATCCTACTTGCTATCCCCTATTGGTTTCCTGTTTAAATTAAGATTAATTTTGACAGGTTGTCTATTAGAGTCTTCTGTTTCCTTCTCTGGATGGTTAAGTGTATATGAACTGCTTATCCATGTCCTTACAGTTACTGCTAGGTTCTTACATTGTAGATTGACTCGACTTTTATGGCAGATTTGGAAAGAACTGAATTTTACTGGAAATGTCACTATAGTTCTTATTTTCAATATTGAGAAGACATGAGCATCACTCCAGTGCACAGACTGTGAAAACTTGGATCTGCAATATTTGGGACAAACTAAAACTCTTGGCTTCAATTTTGTATTATGTTTTACTCATGTTTTTGTAATCAACATATAATTTTGACCTGAAACATCAATATACCTTGACTTGAAATTTTAAAATCAAATGATTCTACTTCTGGGGAAAGGAGTAGCTTTATTCCACTCCAACCTTCCCTTGACTATTTCTGCTACTCAAGACATCTGCTGCATTCATGTCAAGTTGTAACCACTTATCTGAGATGGTCTCCGTAGTTTGGGGTCTGGCTGGCGAGACTGCATGTGAGACCAAGAGCTGTCAGGATGGAGGAGATCAACAAGAGAGGCTGCTTTGTTATATCTGGAGAAGGGTCCATATGCTGAAGCAGCCTTATCTTGGAATTACCTCTCTCTGTTGGCTTGTCAATTGGTATCTGCTGGCATTTGGGAGGCTGTGGCAGGCCCATCTATCACCTGTGCTTTTGCTCACTGGATTGATTGCAGAAACTGATAAACTTAATCTTGGATGGGAAGTCTGTTTTCCCTGATGTTAGTCAATAAACCATATACATACTTGTACACAGGCCCACAGACCACATGGGATGAGG
This sequence comes from Calypte anna, assembly GCF_003957555.1. NCBI lineage: Eukaryota > Metazoa > Chordata > Aves > Apodiformes > Trochilidae > Calypte > Calypte anna. The sequence continues at coordinate 13,768,798 of NC_044258.1, forward strand.
CATTACCAAAACCCTAAATAGTTGTCTTGCCTTAATCTTAAGGAGCACTTTTTATGTACATGGGGAACGTGGCCACAGAACTCTTTCAAAGTAGTCAGCTTCTGTGCTTTTTTTCTGTGAAGCCCCTATCACATCTCACAGCTGTTCTGGGATGGTACAGCCAGAGGTACATAGCCCAAAAATACATTTGCTATTTCCCCCTTTGCTCCCCCATTTGTATGGAAGATTTGTTGACCTCTCCCATGGGTGGGTGTCGACTTCCATCAGATTTCTTGCTGCAGCCCAGGAGCCAGGGTGCTCCTGGTTGAGGTGAAGAAGAGATTCACCTGTGGTCACATCTACCTGTCTGGCATCCAGCCCATGCAGCAAGGCTGCAGAGGTTTCCTACTTCTTGTCTTGTTGGAGAAACCTTGGTTCTATTGAATTCCTGCCTCTCAGAAACTATGGCAGTGGAGAAGGAGTTGATTTTTTTTTTATATATATATTTTTTTTTTTTTTTTTTTTTTTTTGGGGGGGGGGAGAGACAGAATAGGTGTACCTGACAGGGAGCAGGTGCAAGTTACCATAATATCTTTGGATATTAAGGAATTATCTTAATGTTTTAATGCATAATGTCTACGTTGTCTTAATGTATAAGCTGTATACCATGTTGCATGACTTTTCACAAGCATCTCCTTTTTGCTAGCTGCTTTGTAAATGCATAAAACAGGGATGTTTGCAAACCAAGTGCTTGCAGTTTGCGTGGATCCATATCACACATTAAGCATTCGCCAGGACCACTGACACATGGCTCTCCAAGCAGCCAGCTGGCCACTGCCATATATAAAGGTTTTGGCAAAATTTTTGAAACAGATTTCACTCGGGAGGAAAAGATGGGCTGGCTTGAATGTATTTGATGAAAAAGGTGGAGTCACAGAAACAAAACTCAGCATTAATGTCCCCATCTCTCCCACCTCTTGAGCACTTTCTAGACGGCGATACAGTCATTTCAGTAACTCCTGTAAGCATAAAAATATATCCATGCTCAAGCTTGGGGTGTATTTCTTTGTAGCATTAAGGCTATGAGGTTTTTCAAAGGTCTGAACCTTAATACCACATGATTCTCTATGCATGAATTCTTTTTTTCTTATAAGAGCATGAAAGTGAGTTGAAAATCACGTTCATTGAGGGAAAAAAAAAACAAACCAAAAAACCAAAACCACCCAAACAAAAAAAAATAGCTCTAAATGTGCCTGCTAGTGTGAGGTTTTGTGGATGTTTTGAACCCCTGATGTGTGAAGTGCTACCCCGATATATTGGACCATGTGCCTTTCTTCTGCTATGAAGCTGCTTGTGGTGGAGGCAGCCATCACTGCTACCAGTGCATAGCAGTGTTGGTGGCATCAGCAGCTGTCACCTGGGGAATAGTAAGCTAAAAATAGATACTGCTTGTGTCTGGATGGGGATTACTTTCCTCTTTCCTGCCAACATGTGCAAACACAAGCTGCATTGTTATCAGGTAACCTTTTTTCTTTAGCCCATGGAGAGAGAATTCATCTCAGAAGCTTCTCAAGGAGAATCCCACGTGGCATTTATGTTGTGAAAAAGGGCCTTATCTCCCATCTTCAAAGCCCAGTTTGACAGTATTGTGCCACTTACATGAGAATGAAAAATGTAAGCACTCATATTGAGTGAGATGATCATTGCTGGAGAATAAGCAGGAAGATAAAACTGGAAAACTCAGATGGTAATGCAGCTCCCAAATGAACAGCAAACACTGAATGTCACCTCCTTGGCTCCTCTCTGGGCAGATGTGCTTTGAGGTAAAGTGGGAAGGTAGAAGCAGGACTGTGTGTGTTTTACTTCACCTTGTGTAACTCAAAGGGCAAAGAAGAATCCCCTTAGGGTCACAGGTTTGTTTCTCCCAGGCACCTCCATTCTTGGTGGGACATCTTCCCCACCAAAACAAACCTCATCCCATCAGACCTCTGGAATTATCCATCATCTTCTGTGTGCTAGTGTCACATTTCCAAGTGGTCTTTACCAAATATAAAAGGGATTTTTTTATTGCCACAGTCTTCTAGATGTCTTCCTAGTTGTTTACCAGCAGTGGAAGCTGTAATTGCTCTTCCTGTGCTTGAGATTTTTTTCAGTTTTTTGCCTTTAGAGAGGAGGTCAACATGACTGTACTAGGAGCAGCGCTGCTCTTGCAGCCTCTCACTGTGTTTGGAATCTAAAATAGGAGCCTTCAGCCAGGCTGGAGACCTTGGCTGAGAGCTGGTGAGAAGCTTAGCTGTGCTCTGCTGAGCTGGCTGTGATGGCAAACTGCCATGTGAAGTACCTGGGCCTAAAATGTCAAGGAAATTCATTTGGTTTCAATTAATCTGCAGAAATACCTCAGGAGCTTACATGATATCTGAATCTGTTGTTGTTAAAGGTTTCCAAATGATGAGACTCTTGATGCAATATAATGTCAGAAACCTTCCCCATTACTGGGGAATTTAGATGCCTCTCTGAAACTGGAAGGGCAGGAGACATGTACCAGGTTTCTGTCATTAGAGAGACAAATGTCCAGAAACTGGGAGGAAGGAGAAATGGAGCCATCTTCTTTAACAATACCCAGATGTCAGATCTGCTGCTAGGTCCTCTGAATATTTTTCAGAATTCAGAATCCTGATGTGGGTGTAATAGGGCTTAGGATTGCTTAAGGACAGGAAGCTTTGCTGGGTGTGGGATCAGTTTTGTCTTGCTTCCCCAAAAGTTTTAATATTTTTCTCTAGTGATTATTTCCAAGGAAATGAGATTAAACTATTGGTAATGTTGCTGAGGAACAGAAAGACTGTGTGTGCCAGTATAACTTCTTTAGGTTGTTTTTCACTGGAAACCATGATTTAAGCTTCACCAGGAAACCAACATGCAGGGAATTTTACAGCTAGTGTTGATTTTGCATTTGTTAATTGCTGTAGATCTGGTATATCTGTTTGCTCCTTGGTAACCTCATCTGCTATTGAGTTGTCGTAATATAAACTTGTACATTTTTGGTGCTGGGATGGATGTCTTGGGATGAGGAGAAAAGGCTCTGGCTCTCACATAACTGGTAGGAAATGGCTGGGATCTGACTGATGGAAAGGAGGAGTGCAGAAGAGGAAACGACCACATCAGCTCTAGCCTCAGTATGCAAAAAATGTGTGGTTTCCTACTCTGTTTCCCTCCATAATCCCTGACTTTAATGAATGTTTTCCCTAAGATTTTTTTTTCTTTTTTTTTTTTTTTTTAAACAGTAAGGCTGTTTAAAATAAATCCATTGTAATACATGTAGCAAGTCTGTGCAAATTCTTCATGATGCCTGTGGGTTGTTTTTTGAATGACAGTCCCTAATCTTTTATCTGTCTGTGTCTTTGGACTAAATTTTTACAACTGGGATTATCCCTTCTCCGTGTAGTTGTGTCAATAGTTCATTTCTTGAGACAGTGGCCAAGTAGAAAAATAAGGCAGAGGAGCCTGGAGAAATGGAATGTATTGGATTGATCCCAAAAGAATACCACTGTTTATTCATGCTGAAATGTAAAACAGACAAAAAAATTTTCAGCTGAACAAAATACTCCTTTGAAGGGTGTTCTAGACTACTTTGAATCACTTCAAACTGGCCTAAGTAAATTAACTCTGTATTTGAGCAAACCCCACAGTCTAAATTGGATGCATCCATGGTAAATCCTGCTACCTTTGTCTTCTGCTGAGAATAAGCATTGAAAATGGAAGAAGGAAGTTCCAAGTGATATGGGATACAGTGTGAGATGGATTCAGCAATCCTGTGTTTCTAACTTCAGGTCATGTGGAGGTGATTTTGGTAGCAGTGTGGAAATATTCTAGTTAAAGGGAACCATCTGTTCCCCTATTAGAAGGAGGGTTGCAAGAAATGCCTGAAATAAGGCATCAGTCACTGTCTGCCAGTGGCTTAACAGAGGCAGTGGAGGGTGATGAGAGCCAGGCATGGCCAACAAGCCCTGCAGAATTTGTTGGCATTTCTTCCACCTCTGAATGTCTGCTCACACTGAGGTCAGGGAATAACAGCACCGTGTTTAGGAAAGGCTCATGTATGGGAGGAAATTGTTCTATTAATTGCCATTCAGGTTTTAAAAAACTTGTATCACCTTGATCCAGGAAACTGAGGGGTATTCAATAATCTTACACTATGCCCTGGAGAGATGTCTCCAAGAACAGAAGCCAGGAATAATTAAATTTATGGATGAGGTGTTTTTTTTTTTTTCTTTCTTGGTTATGCTACAAGCACAGTAAAAGTTTTATAGGCTTCATAAACCTGACTGGCACACACCTTTCTTCAAATCTGAAGGATCACTATATATTACAGTGCTGGGCAGTGATCAATAGCACAATAACACCAGTTATGAAAGGTTTGAGACCGAGAAGATGCACTAATTAGAAAGAACATTTCCCATCTTAAGTGTGAATTATGCTTCTGCAGCCTGAGTGCTCATGAGAGGGAACTTTTTTCTGTTCAGATCATGCTCTTGGATCATGTCAGACACTAGAATTGAAGACTGAGGTTAAGACCTCACTGAAAGATGGTTAAAAACCTGGTTTTGAGGATGTTTTGAGCATTGTAGGATTGCACAGTGAGCCAGTGGATTGGGGTCAGGCCACGGTGAGTTCCCAGTTTAAATGTTTGGCAAAGCACTTAAAAGGTGACCTTCCGAGAAATTCTGTCACTAGAAATACTTGAAGGTATGAACCTTCATCTTTGATCTTTCAACAGAGCTGTCCAGGTGGCTAGATCCAAGCTCTTAGTATGTACAAATAGAGAAAATCCTTTTGCCTTGCACCTCTTGTGACCAATAGATATGTGGAATGACATTAGTTGAATTTCAGGTAATTTCTTCTAAAATGTCAAGTTATGTGCCAGGAATAATCCAGCCTCTGGGAGTGGCACGCTGACGAGTGTAGTAGTCGAGTTGTCAATACTGTCTTGTGCTGAAATGTTTATTTGCAACTCTCATAGAGGTTTCTTACCAGAACCATATTATTTAAGAATAAAATGCTATGAAAATATTGTTTTCATAATTTTCAAGATGAGAATTTGCTTTGTTGGTAGCAAACTATTTTGTAAAACATTTAAAAAACAAGATTTGGAAAACAGTAGCTAGTAAGTTGTTTCACCTTATTCCATACCAAGAGGGACAGTTTCATAGACATCTTGTGGATGTTATTTTGTTTTGATTTGTTGTAGTTGAAATGCTACATTCTGGCTCTTTTTTTTTCCTTGTTGAAAAATATTAAACTGAATGATAAGAATAACACACAAGCTGCTCATTTCACAAAACTCTGTGGCTCAGAAATATTTTTTAAAGTGAACTCATTTCTATGAATAGATAATACCAATTTTCCTTTGTTATTCGAAAATGGCAAGGAAACTTAGATTTACTTTCAGCGTATTATTTGTTGTTTTCTGGGCACCAAACTGTTACTAGCATCATATTTTTTCATCTTTAGATCTTGTGGTCTTATGTGTATTGCAAGTCCTTAAAGAACAAAATGAGGTGGTAGAAAGTTAGGTAGTACCTTACTATCTGCACTGATTTTCACTTTTCTTCTTTCTTTTTTTTTTTTTTTTTTTTTAATACGTGGGTTTTAAATTTTCATCTGTGTGTGGGAGAGAATTCCATGTATATGCTCTCCCCAATTTTGTTCCTTATGGGTTTCCCTGTTGAACTGTTCATCATCTTCTTTGCTGGTGAACTATTACTTGCAAAGCTATTCACTTAAATTAACAGTCCAACCCATTCTGTTGTTCATGGGAGATATTTTGCCAATTTTATGGCAGTTGAAGATAGTTTGTCTGCTAAAAGGGTAGATACAGTATAAGTGGCTTTCAGTGTAGCTCCACTTTTTATCTGTTCCTAGCAGCACTGTTAATATGGGAAGCATGCAAGAAATTTATATGTGAATACTAACAGGCCGGGTGTATATCTAAGGTTTAAACAATATTTGAAACATGTGCTAGAAAACAAAGTGAAAACAGCAGATTTGCTTGCATCCTTCACAGAGCTGTTAAGAAGATGCTTTGTCTTAAACTGAGAATTAAATGGGTTTGCTATCTTCTTAGCCCCATTTGCCTTATGTGATATACAGATGGGCATAGAAATAAAATAGGCCTGTATAATGCATGCATACATGCACAGTAGATACACATGCACATAAAAATTTACAATGTGCATTAAACTTCTGATTGATTTAGGCTTCAGAGAGAAGCTCAAGATATGGATTTTTCCGTGGTTCTCACAGTATTATTTCTCCTTTTGTGTGGAAGCAAACAGCCACTGTAAAAGCAGACTCCACTGGAATAATTAAAAGCAATTAGGTCAGTATGTTTATAAGTAGTCTAACAAAGTGTCTACTGAAAAATAATCAGGGAAATCACAGTACTCCTGCAGGGGAACCTGTAAAGAGAATGAATACACAGGGGAGCACCAGTCAGCAAGATGTGCAGTGCTCCAGTACTTAAAAATCAGCTGACAAAGGGAGCTTTGAAAAGAAAATCAATTTAGGTGAAAAGAAGGCATTTATCAGAGTTTGATTAAACGATGCAAATATATCAAAAGGAAAACAAAGGTTTTCAAAGAGCTGTTTTTAATTTGTGGTCATCATAAAGACAGCTGTGTGTGCTGGTGTCTGTGTTGTGGATGTTCTGCAGGACTGGACGGGCACAGGTCTGTACCTGCTGTAATCTGTTCCAGGTTTGGGTTTCTGGACCCCTGAGGACCCAGGGTTTTGTTTTTTCTTTTAATAAGGGTTCTATGAATGGTACCTAAGAAAAGAAATCTGATTATCACTGGTCTTAAATCCACAGTTACTGGGATCTGCAGCCCCTTGGGAGTTGTTTTGCAATGTACAAATCAAAAAGGTTGAAAACCCTGGGTCTTATGGTATTTGCAGTGGTAGGAAAATAAGTAGCTGCAGGGTTAGGCACATAGCCCATGTAAGAGCTCCTGTGTATATTTACATCCTTTTCAGTACCTCATTAGTCTTCAAAAGTGAGGTTTTTTTTAAACCTTGTTCTCATGAGTTTTGTGACCCCAGGAGTTTGTTATTGTAGCGCGGAAATTATGCTCTTTTTTGTTTTATGAGAAGTAAATGTTAAATAAATTGAATTTTAATGTTTACTATGGTCCCAAAGGCAGATAAAACCATTAGCTAATGACCATAATGATGAACAGATTTTATTTAAATTTGGAATATTATTTGATCTACTATGCTATTAATGGTGATTCTGTAAAAAATCTCTATGAATATAAAGGAACAAGTGTGATTTATGCAAGCAATATGAAGTTGAAAGCAGTATAAGGTATTTAGACTGAATTTTTTTATATGGAAGTTTGGATGCCCAATATAGCCAGAGAAGATTCCTACTTTGTAAAAACATAATAGCAAATTACTCTGCAGTTACTGATTTCTTTGGAGTATTCTTCCCTTTAGTTTACCTGAGCAATAGAAAGGAATTAGTAATTATCACAGAATGATCTTCCAGAAATTCTTAGTTCTGCACATCAGAGCTTTTATTTTATTTTTTTTATTGGAGGTATTGCAAAATCTACATTAAAACTATTTTCATAGTATTTAACATATATAATATGAATTTCTTTATATCATGACAGAGGAAATCTCCAGTATTGCATTTGTCTTGAATATTTTTTCGAATGTTTAAAAGAAACAAAGTACCTGTGTTGTGTCAGTAACCAGAAGCTGCTCAGTTATTGTTCAGTTGAGTTCCTGACTTCCAAAAAACCTCTATATATTTCCATGAAGGGCAAAGCCTTGGCCACATCTTTGAGGTTATTCTATTTATGCTTGCTGAAGAAAGACAGGAGTGCTGTAGGTCTGGGTTTGGTGCTCTGCCATTTAGAAGCCCCTGCCCTGGTCCCTCAGATTTAGAACACCAAGGATGCTGCTGATCTCCTCTGCTCCTACCAAATGAGGATTTGCAAAGGATGTTCTGTTGCAGCTAAAATCTCATGTAAATCTTTGGTCTGGTGCTTGGGGCTTTATGCAGTCTTTGTCACTGTTGTAGGTTTCCCCTGCACTGTTGAGGGAGTGAAAACAAGGAACCTGGGTTGTAGGAGCCTTTCAGGGTCCTGGTTAACATCTGGAGTTGCACATGGAAGGAAATTGCAAGCCCACAGAGGCTCTGGAGAACAGATGGAACATGTTTCCCATATTTAAAGGGGTATCATTATTTTGAAATGCAGTCAAATTAAATAAAAACTGGTCTAAAAGTCTTTTTTTGTTTCTGAACTTGGATGTCTTGCCAGTCTTTGTTTTATAACTGTAATTTATGAGAGAATGAGGTGATACTTATATCACCAAATTTGGTTGCACTTCATCTTGGTGCTGCTTATCCCAGGCAGATACTGATGAAAGAAATTTTCCTTTTATTTTCTCTCTTCTTTTTTTTTTTTTTTTTTTTTTTTTTTTACGTTAGTGAAGTTAGGAGCTGTTCTAGACAGGGATGGGATGGAGTCATGCTTTTTAAGCCTTATGTCTGTGAAGGGACCTTGCAGCTTCTGATGACGAGTCCAGCACACCTGAAAGGGATTGAGCCCATAGTGCTCACCCAAACCTCTGCAAGTCTGCAAGGGAAGGCAAACCTGTGCCTGCCCTGTTGAGTGGAGCCCTGTAGAGTGTTACAATGGAATTAAAATATTGTCATACAGATTAGAATGGAGAAACACACAGCCAGATCTCTAATGCCTTCTATTTATTGTGCACATTGAATAGTAATTATTTTATGGAGATGGTGCATGGTAAATATTAATTAACAAAACAGACAAACAGTGAGACCACAGTGGATGATTAACTATAGATGTATCAAAGTCTTTTTTCAGAATAAACTACAATTATATTCCTTGCAGTAATCAATACTTCATTTTTCCTTTCACATAAGTTATACAGTTGTCATGTTCAGGATCTGGCTAAATTTTGGTTTAATATCTAAGTGGTATATTTGTTCTATGCACAACAAACAAATAATCTCTAAATATATATCTTTTTTGGTATAGTAATTACTGCTTCTCCACCAATTATAAGAGCAATTAAACAGCAACTAATGAGCAGATTTCTACATTATAGTTATTTTCCTTTATCTTAATAGTACTTATCTCATTAAATAGCTTTCTTCCATTGGAAAATAAATGTCTACATTCATTATACATTTTATAGTTACTGGTCAGAAGAGCTTATCCTTTTATCTTTTAAGGAACTTTTAGTTTCTTTCTTTTCTCAGGTGCATCTGGTTCTGTTTATATTTTTTTACTCAGCTGGTTTCTCCAGCCAGCTGAGAATATCAACCTGATTCACCTGCAGGCCCAGGGCTTTCATCTAAAACGATGGCACTTGACTCTGTGTGTGAGAGAGATTCTGCTCTGGGAGCAGATGTTTGTAAACTGTGAATTTTATTCTTTGCCTTTTTATCTAAAAAATTTAGAAATCAGAGAGGTGGCTTTTTAGAAAAAGTAGTGCTTTTGGCAGCCTTTTTTTTTTCTTTTTTTCTTTTTTTTTTTTTCCCCCAGCACGCCACTTTCTAATAATTTAAATCACTGTATTTTCAAACATCTGAAGCAGCAGCTGACAAGCTAGCAAGGAGCCCTGTATTGTGTGGTTCAGTGGGGAGCCTCTTGGAATGGAAATGGCCCAAAGGGGTAGAGCAGCACTGCCAGGTCTGGTAGTTTTATTGTTAGTCTCACAGTATTTGGTGTTTTTCTTAAAGCTGCAGCTGCAGGAGTCTTCTAATGAGAGGAAAATTCATCAGCTTCCATGTAAAAATGCAGCAGTGGTTATGGGAGAGGAACTTGAAAGCCTGGCCCAAGGATTTCTTTTTGACTGAGGGGAAAAAAAAATGCACCATATGAAAATACACCCAGAACGCTCTGGTCATATTTTTGTAATCAAATATCATAATTATTTAGAGACTGAAGTACTTGGTGGGACTGGGGAATACTGTAAACTGAGAGGCAAGCTCTCCGAAGAGGCCCCTTCCTCTTCCTGAGGCAGCACTGTCTGCAGCCCCTGTGCAAGAGCACAGTGGCTCTGCTTGCCTTGTGGGTTTTGGGTAAAAAGCCTGTGGACAGGGAGTTTGAACACAGGATACTTTCTCTTTTTCCTTTTTTTTTTTTTTTTCTTTTTTTTTCTCTTTATAAAAATTTTTTGTTGTTGTCTAAAGAGCAAACACATCTACTAAAATAGGTGGGTAAAAGTAATCATAAAGCTATATGGAACCATATTGCCACAGTTATCATCAATGTTAAATCAAGGTATAGATATGAAAGAAATTGCAGTAAATCATGTGGTTATTTAATTTGCCTTTGTAAAATGCTTGAGAGTTAAGAACTGAATTTGGAGAAATTTTATTAAACAAACTCTGACTCTGGTATGTTTGCTTTAGAACCTTGTTTAGCAAAGCACTTAAGTAAATGCATAATGTGAAGCCCATGAATAATATTTTATCTGTGCAATAAATAGAGTGCATAAGTGAGTGCTCAGTGTCCAAGATATGAGGAGCCCTTGAACTGGAACTATTCACACAATTAAAGTTAAACATTTGCTGAAAAGACATTGGATTTTTCAGCTATTTAAAGTAAAGCATGTGAAGCATGTGCTTAAGTATTTTGCTGAATCAGAGCCTATAAAAAGAAATGTTCACAAAAACATGTGTATGCTGAAAATGGAAACTAATCTCCAGCTAACTGATAGTGTGTCACAAACACAAGAAAACTAAAGCTGGGTACAAGATGGTTATTGGCCAAGTTAGTGCTGTGCATCTCACAGCAAAGCTCTAGACTGTGAGTTTGGCTCTGGAGTGTTTGTGCTGGCTGCCCTGGGTGAGTGGGACTGGAGTCTCTTTTAGAGTGATAAATTCACTGCTTAGTTTGCAAGTCATCATACCAGGAGCATTATACTACATAATGTGCATACTTTAAAATTCAAGGCTTCTCTAAACCACTTAATCAAGGCATAAACTGGGGCCATGGGGTAAACTCTAGAGGCTGAGTACGAGTAAAGAAGATCAATAAGATGTGTCTGAGTAACTATAAATTAATAAATTTCTATTACTGATTTACTAGCTTCTCTGTAGTAGTGGAGTTACAAGTGGTTATATCCAGAATTTACTTCAGAGTAAGCCCTACTTGCTTTTTTGCTGCTGTGAACAGCTGACAAGATCAGTGAGACAAGAATGTTTATGTGGGTGAAAGTCACCCAGCATCAGTCATTGACAAAATTGGTGCAGCCACTGTCACAAAATCTTACTCTTTGCATGAGCTTCTGGTTTTCCAGGCACAACCAAAGGAGAAATAGATGTGCTACATGTGCTTCTAAGATACTAATTTTAAAAATGCCTATGAAAGATCCAAATAAATCCAGTTTTACCACAAATCTCCACCTCTTTTCTCACTAGATGGTATGAAACATATAGGTGTCATCCTGAAGCTAATAGCAGTCTGTGATTTGGGCACCTCTGGGGAGCATGTGTATTAGCCCAGCTCTTAGTATGGATGATTCTGGTTTCTTTTGTTATTTCCTCTGGCATTTGATTCTCTTTGGTATTTGTCAATAAACTCCAGTGTGCTGGAATACTGCCAGGATCAGTTGCTCAAAAGTAATGGGGCCGACCAAAACAAATCAAGGAAGATTGAAAAAGTAGAGTAATTTTAAGGTTCTTGTTTGCCTTCTGGCTCCTGGACCTTTCTTGTTTTGTTTTCAAATTTACCTCTGAAGCCACAGGGCACTGAAACTTTCTAGTTTAAAATCTGGACATAATTCATTCTTATGAGGCCAAGACTGCAGTCTTTAAAGTTCTCCAACTACAGCTTTAAATTACCAAAGATATGCTCTATAATCAGGAAGGTTGTGCTTAGTTACTTATTTTGGTCCGTGTTCCCCAAAAACTGTTGCTGCAATTACCCTATAATATTCATAATATTCTAACTCATTCCTATAGATTTGTATTGGCAAGAAATTCCAATCATGGATTGAAAAATATTTTATATTTTAATCTGAACAAACAGAATGTCAAGAACAGAATGTCAGTCAGCTCCTCAAAAAGCCTTTGGCTTCAGAATAAGGCAATAGATAATGCAGGAATACAGACAAGTACAAGGGTGCAGAGGGGCAGAACTGCTTACCATATAGACAGTGATCTCACCTCCATGGTGACCTTAACTGACATCCAGATTTTTTTTTAGATGAAATTATTAAGGCTTGACCTAAAAAAAAAAAGAATTTCTGTGAATATTAGCAAGTGATACTTGGTCTGTATCTGTTTATCTGTTTTCTCCCTCCATAGCCTTTTGGCTGCTTCAAGTCCATTAGCAAGTTCCATGAGAGCCAAAAGAAATTAGACTTCAGGAGGATGTGTGTAATTTAGGAAGGGCAGGATTCTTTTACTCGTCTTTCATCCAAGGAACATCAGCTAAGATAGTGGAGGGTTCTGCTTAGGTCTGTTTAAGTATTATCACTGAATTTCTGACCTGGATGACTTCCTCAATGGATGATCTGGGCACTGTTTAGCCTTCCCCCTGAAGGAAATTTGTCCAGCCCTAACTGCATTTGCTAATCAGGACTTTCCAAGTGTCTGTGTAAGTCCCTCAAAGAACATGCATCTCTGTGAAGAGAAAATGCCATCTCTTGAGGACCTCTTTCTTACAATCTGCTACTGGGAGGCAAAGCCAGAAGGGGCTGCAGTCCTGATGAGCTGGCACTGGGAGGAAGTTGCAGGTTGGAACTCAGAGAGCAATTCAGTGCAGAAACAATCTTTGAAAAACAAACAAAAACCCAAACAGTGCCTTCTCAAATCTTTATTTCTTCAATGCTGAATACCTTTTTGAATGAAGTGAAAACTGTTTTTAAGGCTCTGTAGAGAGGTAACTTTATGAAGTGTAATGAGTCATGCTCGTGATGTGGGTATGTGTTATCCAACTGTTTCTTCTGGCATGAAAATCTGTTACATTTTACTGATACCTTAAGCGTGGAAAACCAAACAAAACCCTCCTTTGGAACACAGCAGGTGTCAACAGCCTTTTGGAGATTTAACAAGGTTTTCCTTGATGTAGTGAGCTGTGTACAAACCTGAGTAACTCATGGATGCTGGTGGCTGTTAAGTGAGATAGTTCATTTTTGGTGAAAACTAGAAATAACAAAACTGATTTCTATTCCAAGCATTAATATGTCCATCAAGCAAATGGAAATATTTTTAAAGGAAGATCTAGTTTGCAAATGTAGATTACAGGTCTGAAGTAGAATTAGAGAATCTGTATAAACTATGCAGCCAAGGCAGAGCTCTGTTGGAGGTGGAATATTGGGTTCTGCATAACAGGTGAACTGCAAATGATGGGTATGACAGGAGCTATATTTAAATAAGCCAAGCTGAAAGCAGTGCAAGAACACAGGAAAATGATATACACAAATCACAGTGAATGTATCTCTTTTACATCACAGATGTATTTCTTTTGTCACTAGCAAAAAATTACTGTGATAGAACATGAGGAACTGACTTCTGTGACTGAATAAGCTGAAACAACAGTTCGAGGTAGGGAAAAGTACATACCTTGTAGCACAAGAAGGGGAATGGAACAAGTATCTTATGGGCAAAACCAAGCAAAAGCAAAGATTTGTTTTCCAAGACTTCAGAGGATTTTTCCTTTTGTGTAAGGAAACAAAGATCACAATTTCATCAGCAGATTCGCAGATGACACCAAGCTGGGAGGAAGTGTGGACCAACTCGAAGGCAGGAGGGCTCTGCAGAGGGACCTGGACAGACTAGAGAGCTGGGCCGATTCCAACGGGATGAGGTTCAACAAGGCCAAGTGCCGGGTCCTGCACTTTGGCCACAACAACCCCATGCAGCGCTACAGGCTGGGGACAGAGTGGCTGGAGAGCAGCCAGGCAGAAAGGGACCTGGGAGTCTGCATTGACAAGAAACTGAACATGAGCCAGCAGTGTGCCCAGGTGGCCAAGAAGGCCAATGGCATCCTGGCCTGTATCAAAAACAGCGTCACCAGCAGGTCCAGGGAGGTGATTCTTCCCCTGTACTCAGCACTGGTTAGGCCACACCTCGAGTACTGTGTCCAGTTCTGGGCCCCTCAGTTTAAGAAGGATGTAGAGGTCCTGGAACAGGTCCAAAGGAGGGCAACCAGGCTGGTGAAGGGACTCGAGCACAGGCCCTATGAGGAGAGGCTGAGAGAGCTGGGGCTGTTCAGCCTGAAGAAGAGGAGGCTCAGGGGAGACCTCATTGCTGTCTACAACTCCCTGAAAGGAGGCTGTAGCGAGGTGGGAACTGGACTCTTTTCACAGACGACCTTCAACAAGACAAGAGGACACAGTCTTAAGTTGTGCCAGGGGAGGTTTAGGTTAGATATTAGAAAGAATTTCTTCACGGAGAGGGTGATCAGGCTATGGAATGGACTGCCCGGTGAGGTGGTAGATTCTCCGTCCCTGGAAACATTTAAAAAAAGACTGGATGTGGCACTCAGCACCATAGTCTAGCAACTGCTCCGGTGGGTCAAGGGTTGGACTAGATGATCTCTGAGGTCCCTTCCAACCCGGCTAATTCTATGATTCTATGATTTCCACTGCTTTAGGTCAGCGCAGTCATGGAACTTCTGAGCAAAAATTTGTCACAAAAGGTCAAAGTTGGCATTAATAATACTGTGAATGGGTCTTTATCCTAGCCAAGTTCCTGCTTTTTTCAAGTATTTTTATGTACATTTTGGAGTTTCAGATACTTTTGTTTTAAGGGAAGAACTGGGACTGTGTAGAGTGAGTGACTTTTTATGGGACTCTAGGTAGACTACACGAGCATGGCATGAAGAACATACGCATCTTGGTCTCTGGTAGCTGGCAAATTATTAAGGTAATTAAAGTGGTAGTATAGAGAGTGTTTAGATCAGAGGAGCCCTTTTCAAAGCCTCTGGTGTCTTTGTATTTCCATGGGAAAGTCCTCATGTTATCAAAGTCAGTGCCAAGGCCAGTCACTTCAGGGAAAGACCACCTTTCATGTTTCATCTCACCAGTCTGCACTGGTGTCAGCCCAGTAGCTCTGCACTCTCTCAGCACAGAGTAATTCACCATCCATTTGTACCACAACATTTCACCCCACAGATAGATAAGTACAGAAATAACTTCACTGCAGTTTTACCTCTTGATGTTACTGAGATGACTTGTGTATTTCAAGTCATGTTCATGGGTGGAGTCTGTTGGGTGGGGTGTGTAATAAATTGCATGGTTTTATTTTGGGAGTTTTCACTGTCATTGAACTCAGGGCCTTTTATGCTTTAAACTAGCAAAAAAAAATATTTTTTTTTTTTTTATAACAGCAGAAATACACTGTCCTGTACTTGCAGACACCAGTAATCTGAGTAATGCTGTACTGAAGTGAATCTCCTCTTTGCTTTGTTTTTTTCCCCCTTTTTTCTTCTATACCATATGGATCTTCTGTCTGTCCTTGTTATGTCAGACTTTCACAAGGGCCACTCAGGTTGATCTCTGTGCTCATCCTTTCAGTGATCGTCTTTACTGCTTGCCACTTTTTCCTGCTAAAGGAACTTCTGCATATTGAGCAGAAGAGATAAAAATTATGCTGTTAGGTTTTTTTCTTGCCACTCAAGCAGCTCCTGCAGGTATGGGCAGTATGGTGTGTGTTGTTAGCATTGTATCAGAAAGACCCACGTTTCTCTTAAGCAGTGCTTTGTTATGAAGTTCATTTGACTGAAAATATTTTGCATGCCTAACTACCTGGTGGTGAATTTTTCTATGCCAAGTAAGGTGTCAGGAGCTAGCGGAGCATAGTAAGTTAATTACTTGTGTGCACACAGTGAAGGAAAAGCAAACAGCAAGGCACCAGTGATACGAAGAATGAGACTTAATTTCAGTCACCAGAGATTGTGTTGTTAATGAATCCTCTCAATCAGCAGGGAATTGGTAAAGCAGATAAGACCAGGTATGGCTGTGTACCGATATGAAGATTAGTCTCTCAAACACAACATTGTTTTTAGTGAGGGTTTGCTAATATTAAATAGTTTTTCAAAAGCACCTGTGAAACAGAATAACAGCCTGAATAATTATGGCTGTCTCAAAAAGACATGGTGATGATGATCTCCTAATGTGCTCTGCAGACACCATATAAATCCAATATCTTACAGATTTCACAGTTAAGTGATACACTCCAGATTCCATTTTATGGTATATGTCACTGTGGGCTGCCCAGCACTGCTGTGACTAAACAGCACAGGGAAGCTGTTCAAATCTGCTGCCTTCCTTGCATCAGACTGAGAGGGATGAGGAGAGTTATGTAAAAGCACCTGCCCTGCTCCCAAACATCCTTGGTGGCAGTCCCTGAAGATGCTCCCATCAGAGGAAGTGGGCAGCTGCATTGTGAGCTGAAGGGACAAATGATCCTCCTATTCCAGTGACAAGTTGTGGCCCAAAGCTTTTCAAGCTATTGGTCTGGGGTGATGGTGCCGAAAGCGATGGTTCCTGAACGAAATGCTCATGGAATGCTGGAGAAAAGCACATTTATTCCAGCTTTTTTTGTGTGTGTGTGTGTGTGTGTAACTTCGTGTTTGAATGTGTGGGAGTCAATCTCCTGCAACACTTGCCCTGACTCTAATCTATCACAGCAGTCTCTTTGCTGCCAGCTCCCTGCAGCAGCTGCTTTTCCCCCACAGCAGCTGCTCAGCCCTTTGTGAGCAGGTTTGCCCACCCCAGGGCAGTGCCAGCAAGAGCAAAGAGCCTCTGCCTCTCCAGACTGACAGAATTTGTGGGGACAGACTACAGCAGAGAAGGGGAGGGCTGGTACTGCTGCTTTCCCCCAGTCCTAAAGTGCTCCTTCCTCAGACTCGGACAGGAAGGGTGCAATGAAGTAAGATCCACCTTAGGAGTATCTGGTCCTTTTCGTGACTGCTCTGTTGGGTTTGGTGGTAGTGGTGTTACTTGGGTTAGGGGTGTTTTTTTGGTGTATTTTTGTTTGTCTGTTTTTTTAAAAACTTTTGTAATTGGAAAACTTAAAGCTGTTTTTTTAATAGTTTAAGCCATTTAGTGCAAAATACTGGAAATGGCAGATACAGAATGAAAATGAAAAAATGGCTGTACATGTTCTGTCTCAGCTACAGAAGCAGTGCTGTTTGCTAGAGTACCTCAGGATGGATGCTATGGCTGCTTATTGCCTTCCTGTTTATTCCTACTCCTGATGCTTCCAAATTAATGGTAGAAACATAGACTGAATGTTAATGGAAGTTGAGGCCAGAGTTCATGATGTGTCGTTAAGTAAAAGCTGGCTATCTCCCAGAAACTCTCCCAGGAGCTGTTTTACTGGTGCATATTAGTGAAAGGGGCAGCTGGGTTGAGAAGACTGCTGTAACAGGGATTCCATTAAGAACTTAGTTGGGCAAAAGTTGAATTTTACCTAAAAAGGAAATATCACAGGAAAGCCAGCATTTGTCAAAGTATAAGAAGTGATTTGGGGAACCACTGTGTTATCAGTGGTATAATTAAACAATAAGGTATTGGTGGTGATCTTTTGGTCAGGTTAGGATCAACAAGGGGTACTAGAAAGCTGAAGGTGATGTGTTTCAGCATCAGGTAACTTTATCTTCTTTATCTTCTTGATTTTTTTTTTTTTTTAACTCAGAACATGCTGCTCAGAATATTCTGCTCTGAACACTTCAGCTTTCTATAAATGTTAAAGCTGAGCCAAAGCAACAAGTGGAAATCTTTTTTGTAGCAGGTTTCTTTTGAAATCATGACTACTTTCACTCCACCGATGCCTTTGTACAGGCTTTATTGATACCAGCCCTCCCTCCCTTTATTCTCTTTCTGTATTACTCTGTGCTCTCTGTGGGTGTTTTATTAACCTGCATCCTGCAAAAATTCAATAAAAATATACAATTTTTGCTTCCTTTCCTCCTCCTTTTTTTTTTTTTTTTCATACTGGATTTCAGAGAAAGTACTCTGGGGAAGGCTCCTTTGGTTAGTTACAAGGAACAGATGGGAATCAAGAAAAGGTACTTTGTGTTCCCGTACCCACCTAAATTGGAGGTAATTAAGTTACAGTGAGGCATCATTTACGTTAGCAGTTTCTTTGGTGAGATCAAGGCTACTAAGGGTACCTGTGAGAAGTAGCAGGATTGAAGTCTGTGGTTCTTTGAGAAATAGCTGTGTTTTTTGAGAATACAGTTTTGAGAAAATACTGTGGTTTTCCTAAATGTATTTGCAGGCAGTCTGGCACTGAGGTCCATAGTGGGACAGTTGAGTCTTGCACGGTTACTCTGCTTTTCATCCCTGTCACTCTCTTCAAGTTTTGAGCTGTCCTTGCAGACTCTTCTCCCCTTATAAAGGAAGGGAGTGAAATGGAGCGTGTTGCTCCTGATGGTAGGAAGGAGACAGAGAAGCAAGATGGGAATTTGAGATTTCCTGACTTAAATGTCATGGCTTATTACTGTCTCTGTCTCTGAGCTGCTGGGCAGGTTCAGCATCTCACAAGCTTTGATGCTTCAGCAGGGTCTCCGTCAAGACAAGATCTCTGATTTAAAGACAAAAACGCCCCTATAAAAGGGCTCCTTAGCCCACCGTGCCTGTTCTGGCAGAGTTTCCACTTGCTTCACTCCTCCTGCAGCCTGAGCTCTCTCTGCTACAGTTCCAGCTGAGCAGCCTCTCCCAGGAATGGGTTCTGCAGGGACTGTCACCTGGGGACTGGTGATCAGGTCACAGGCACAGAGCAGCAAAGTCCCTGCTTGGCCCCCTCGCTTCTGCCAGCTCTGGGTGTTGACAAGAGATACTATAATTTAACATCAAGCCAAAATCAGATCTTCTTCCTTCCTCTTCTTTCAACAAAGTCTTATTGAAGCCCTCAGGCCTCCTTCTGTGTCTAACAACACTTGGGTGGGATAGGTTTCTGCCCAGTTTCTTTTCTCTTCTTTCCTCTTTCATTTTCTCAGAGTTTTGTCTATGCTATGTTCTCTCCTTGGAGCAGCCCAGATGGAACCATAGGTGACATCAGTGTTGTATAGGCATGTTCTCCTCCTTCATCTGTTTAATTCCATAAAACAGCAGGCTCATTTCTTTTTATTTTGGCTCTTTGGAAGAACTGGCATTTCTTTCCTCTTCTTTCCCACGGGAAGGTTGATCATTTTCCTGGTGTGCTAATTGGATTATCCAGCTAGGGGAGATGGCTTTGGAGAAGAGAACATGAAGCAAGGTTGTCATAGAACAAGGAAGGTTAGCCTGGGAGGGCTGCATGGTTTGAAATTTGAGGTGCCTCGTGTTGGGTTGTTTGCAGCTCTGTCTCACCTTGGTTGGTTGTAAGTTGTTTGAGGCAGGAGCTGTTTGCTGCTGTGTACATGTATCCCCTCTTCTGCTGTAGTTGAGTTCTACAGCAATATATAAATTTCTGCTGCCAAGGTCCATTGTTTTTCAGCTATTAAGCTGTAAAGGCAAAAAAGGGTAGTGAGAGAGACCCTTGTGCAGAGAAAGTTGCCTCAGACATGACCTGTCCAAGGCACCCGTGCCCTGTGCGAGGCACCCATTACTGAAATGTATGGCTTCCTCCCAGCAATGCAAAGTGCTGTCATTGACCTACTGCATTGATTCATAATACATCTTCATTCAGTAATTTCCATTAGGATTTATACTTTTTAAAATCTTATTTAGGAAAAAATCTATTTTTATGTCTGTCCTTACCCTTCATGAAGCTTTACTCGGCTAGTAAGGAATAGAACAAAGCTAATTTACAGTCTCTTCATATAAATTAATCTCCTGTTTTCTCCTTATATTGTAAGTTATCACCTCGTTTATTATATGCAGCTCAGGGTGAGCAGTTTTAAAAAGGCCTCAGACAGTTATGAAATGAATGGCATGAGATGTCAGATACATTCATTAAAAATGCAGAAAATTATAAAAGAGGATGTAGATGTATATTGTCTCAGTCACTTGCCACCAGCAGACACCTTCTATACCACAACCTATTGTCCCATTAGTAAGTTCTGCATAATAATTTCATTGATATTCTTGTGTTCTGTGCTCAATATAAATATTTTTGAAATATCAGAGTTACAAAACTTAAAAGCTCCTTAATTGTCTATCAAGAGTTTGTTTGAGACACCCCTTAAAAAGCCCCAAGCTATTTTGCCAGCATGACTAAACTTAGTACCACTTAGTACTTTTGTCTGGTGGTAAATTATTCAGTTCACAAATGCTAAAACTTGAAATGTTTATGGAATAAGCTTGTTTTAGTAATTACACTTCCAGCACTTTATTGTGAGCTTCCTGCAATGTTTGTCTTAAGGTCCTGGTGTTTCCTGATGTTGGATATTTATCATGCATTTGTGTGTCTGATAGGTACAGTAGGAGCTTCATACAAGATTCATGGCAGATTCATAATTTTTTGAGAAACAAAATTAGGATCCAGAAAGGATTTATAAGGGTGTGAGATATATATATATATGTTTATAAAACTGTGTTTGTGACTGTGTAATACAGATGTTCACATATATACATACTAAGGAATACAAAGGTATTGAAAACTCTTAAAATACAAATATTGCTAAATATAACTGAAGGTTTAATTAAAGAATCCAGCAGAAACCGTAGCATCTGTGGATGTGAAAATTTACGCAGCTCATGTATCTCACCCCTTCTTCAGGTTGAAAAGCTGCAGAATGATAGGATAGTTTATATTTAGGAGTATGGTTTAGGAGCTTTTCTTTCTTTCTGTGCATCTGCCAGTGAGACAGTATCACTGACAAAATCAGTTTTGAAGATCAGCTTTGCTTTTACAGCCCCATGGCTGGGCATTTCTTTAGGTGTGGTGGCATTAGTGCAGAAGGGCAATCATCAGTGCTTCTGGTGTTGCTGTTAGTAGTTGCTCAAAGGTTATCTAAATCCAAACCCTTTTTGTTTCATCTTCCTGTGTTTGTTTCAACAATTGCCAGTTAAGAAATCCCTTATCAGAGATTGTTCATGGAGAAAAATTCTTTCATCTTATTCCAGTTCTCAAAAAACTGGTTTTGGCTCTTTATGACTCTCACATGTCTTGCCCACTCTGTTCTGCTCTGAGCTTGCAGGTTGGATGATGCTTAGTCTTGTATGGGACTGAGGAAGCTCTTCAGGATCTTCCTTTTGGTATTCAGTCTCATTTCTCAAGCAGTAATTGGAATTTCCTGCAAGTACGAATGTCTCATATTAAACAGAGTGATGAGAGAGAATATTAAAATGAAAAGCCCTTTTCCCTTAGGGCAGGAAATCCTGAAATCTTTGTTCAAAACCACACTATGAACTCTGATTGTGGTATGCCATCACTTTAGAGCGAGACAGTATAATTTCAGAAACTTTCCCCATAATGTAATGATGCAATGACTTGATTGCTTTCTCTGCAATGGGAAGGCCCCTGAAAGATGTCGGAGATTTTTTTTTTATTTTTTTTATTAAGATGTTCAGAGAGTTTTAGACCTTTACCTCTGCGGACTTACGGTAAATCACTCAGCAAGAAATATGTCACTCAGACCGTTCCTTTCAGCCTTGAACCTAAATCCACTCTTCAGGCTTCATCCTATGGTGTTTACATTTCTTCTTCCTAGGAGGGAACAGGAGGTGAAAGAGTGAAGGGAGGCTGATATCTCAACTAGTCTGGATCTGCAATATGTGCCTTGCCTCCCATCATAACTCATGTGACATAAGCATCTTCTCAGGTGCCTTCCTGGACTTTTTGATGTAGTTGCTTTTAATTGGCAAAAAGTGATAGTGACATCTTGGTTTATAGCATCAAATGACAGTCTCACAATTTTTTTTTCTGTCCCAGATAATAGAAACTCCAGATTGAGATTTGTAATGGATTTTAAGAGGTATTCAGTCTCACAGTGAATTTCACTGATTTTTGTTTTAAATTATTTTTCTTTCTGCTTAGAAATGTAGTCTGCTGTTGAAGTTCATTGGTTTATAGATGAGCAAAGACACCAGTGTGAAAAAAGGTACTGGTTTTGTCTACTGCTGGTGACATTTCTCTTCAGTGTTTCTTGAGATTTGGCTTCTGGTGGAACAGTTCAAGTATGACAGCAACTGAGAGGCAGAGATTCACATCTTTGCTCTTGCTCAGCTAAATGCTGAGATGGTTGGGCAGGTCATAACTGCCAGTAAGTGCAAAGGAAAGCTACCCTATTTATCCAGAGCCTGTAAAACTCACAGAGGTTCTTACCTACTGTGGTGCTTTAAGTTAGCAACCAATTTAATGCAGTGCATGAAGAGGTTGGGAGGTTTTTGTGTGAAGAGATGTATTTTCATTCCATCCACTCTTAAAAACTTGCTGGAATGTGCCATAATAGCCTGGAATTTTCCCTTTTATGCCCACTTGCATTGAATGCTACAAGACTGTCAAACATCTAAAATAGCAAGACATTTAGAAATTCTGTATCAGAAGCTGTCCCCATTGACTTTGAGGTGAGGTTCCTGTGAAAATGTTAAAACCAGCAAAATTTAAGATATTGTCTTGATATTTCTACCTTTCCCAACTTGTAAATAAGTAATCAAGATTGCTTCTTAAGTTACTGACATCTGTGAAGCTGTATCTGGATCTTGTGTAAAGGCTTGTGTGTATCACTACTCTGTATCAGAGTAGCTGATCTATTAATTCAAGAATTATTTTAAGTCAAGGAAATACCAGTCATTTAAAAAAAAGATACTTCTTAAAAAAAAAGCCTGTGGAAGAAAAACAAATATGCTTGCTTTTTTTTGAAGTGTACATTTTTATACAAGCTTTAATTAGATTTTGACAGAATACATTATTTTAACAGTTTTTCATTAATGAAGACTCTTCATTGTTCAGGTTGTACAGTAAAAAGAAAAAACCATATTCCTGGATTCCATTTAAAGAGCAGACTGTCTATTTAAACACTGCCAAAGTTGCTGCAGTCATTAACAGCAAGATTTTGCATGAGAAAAATGCAGAAACCACATAGGAAGCATCAAATCATTTCAGCCCAGGATGGGTGCTAACATCTCTGGTGTTGCTGGAGTTCCTCACCCTAGCTTTGCTTTCACATCTTGGAAGCCAGAAGCCCTTTTCCTTCTGATTTTAGGGGAGGTGAGGTCTCATCTCCCTCTGATTTTAGGGGAGGTGAGGTCACATCTCCCTTTTGCTGCAATCCAAGAGGAGCTTGCAGGGCTCCAGCCCCAGGAGATGGATGATATGGGGCAGGGTTCTGAGGAGCTGGAGCTCCTGTGCACCAGCCCTGTCTGGGGGATAGAGCAAATGTCTGAGCAGCTCCATGTAGTGGGTTCTAGGCAAGAAAACATTAATTCCCAAGGCCAAATTCCCTTTCCTCACTGCTCTGCTTGGAGAAAGGGAGTGGTGGGGCTGACTGATGCTTAGGTTGTCCCACAATCTCAGTGGAAATGCTTATTATTTATTAACACAGTTAAGGGCTTTAACTTGTTTGGGTTTTTGAAAACTGAATTATTTGTCAGCCTTTAAAAGGCCAATTCAAATTCATTCCAAATTTTATTTGATTAAAGCCATGGAGCTTACTGTTAGAGAAATCAAATACAAATAGCTGCAAGTTACTCTGTTTCAGATGGGTAAATGTCACACATAGAATGAAGGGGTTTTTTTTTCTTACTGGATTTAAGTGAAACAGAGTCTTTATTTAGTGTCATGTTTTTATTTAAAAGCATTTATTTAAAGTTCTAAAAAACAAAGAATTCAATAAAGCAAGACAGGTGCAACTGCAAATGATTAATGATATAATTCTCAGTACTTTATAAAGTGTCTAACGCTGAAGAGATTTATACAGTGCAGAATGGCAATTGTGCTTTGATGGAAGGAATAGGTAATCAATACCTGCAAGCTTAGAAAAAGTGTTCTATTTCCTCCTCTAATGATATAGAGTTTTTTTGCAAGGCAAGGCTGTCTAGAGCATGAGACACTTGGAAGAAGAATTAATTTGAAATCTGTAGTGGAAGATCAGTTTCAATTAAAACTTCACTTGAATGTCCATGAAAAAAAGCAGGCAGTTAGGCTTAAACCATCTGATGGATACCCGTGAATAAGTCAATCCCACTGTGCTATTCTTGGTTATATATTACAAGTTGTTGAGCTTATTTTTTCTAGTGTGGGGGATATAATTTATTTACTTTGGTCTCAAATTAAAACATTTATTCTTATCCCCTTGCTTCACTTTACCTTTTTACACAAATTATTAAAGCTGGGGTGGCCCCAATCCTGTGCTTCTGGCAATGGAGATGTTGGGGTCATGGCCTCTATTTCTGCCTAGAGTTGCTGCCATAACAGTGTAGGTCACATTGCATGTAATAATTTACATATCAAAAACTTCTGAAAGAAATTAATGGAAAACCTAACCATTTATAAAATCCTGTGCAGATTTTAACTAGCAGGTCTTGAACCTCAAAATTGGAGCTTACCCTTATGACTGTAAATTGGCATTTCAGGACTTGGAGTCACAGCACCAGCACTAAGTTTGAGTATTGAATTGCTGAAAGAGTTTCATTGCATTGGATTTTTCTTAAATAATTCAGCAGCAATAGAGAAGCATTTTATGCATGAAAACTAATGCTGTCACATCAAGAGAGCAGATACTGCTAGGTTGTGGGGGTTTTTTGGTAAATGATAGAATTAGAAACAAGTGAAGTCTCTTTATAGATAGAGTTGTATTGCTTTTACATTAATCTGAATAAGTTAAATTATTTATTTTAAATGACCCAATGATTTTTAAAAATTGTGCAAGGCTTTTAAATGTCTATGAAAAACTTCATTTTAGTAAAAGCCAGTCCAGAATCCTAAGTAACTTGGTGTTTTAATTTAACATGGTGATTTGTTTGTTTATTTAGCCTTATGGCTTATTTTACTCATTTTGGCAAGGCAGTTTGCACTGCAAGTTGGTTGAGAGCTTGCTATACTTTTTTATATTTAAAAAAAAAAGTCTTTGTAACAAGAGGCATGGAAGAAGCCCTACATTCCTCCTTAAAATAAATCCACCTACTCAGAAAAAAAAATCTCCCCATTGACTTGAAGGGTCACCAAAATACTTAAAAAAGAAAAACTTGAGTGCACAGTCCCTTTTGAATGCACAGCTGAAACTGTTGTGATAGCCTCTGTGAGCAGAGTGCTTTTGAAAAGCTCACCCCATGTTTATAACAAAGCCAAAAATATGCGAGCTGGCAGGTTTGATGATTATGTGTAGTACTAAACATTGTAAATTCCAAAATTTCATGAAGTAAATACAAGGTTATATGAAGAATAATTCTGAATTGCCAATTAATTCGCTGCAAACCAAATACAAGAACATCCTGAATCAGGAAAAATGTGTTTGAGCAGAACATATTTGGTTTTCTCCATGTAGGGTTTTAATTATTCTGTTCTCCTTGGCTGTGGAATGTTGTGAAATTAACTGGAATTGGCTTGTGCTGACAATACAAGTTGAGCCATCAGATAAACGAAACTGATTTTTAACCTGGCTAGATGATGTAAATTATTTTTCAGGGATGTTGCAGTTTGGCTTAATTGTAGTTGAAAGTAAACCCTTTCTTGTTGTTTTGGTTTCCATAAGCATTTGTGTGCTATGAGGATAGCATAAAATCTTACTATTGATTAAGTGTCCTGCATTACAGGATGATAGTAAGAATGCATTGTGCAGTGAGGCATAAAACCTAGGGACCAAAAATCCTGACCTTCCCAACTCCTGGCTTTGGATAGAAATAATTGAATTTATCTGTGCTTCTCAGATGTAAGGGAAATAAATGCAAACTGGGGCCTCCTTCACTGCTGTCTGCCTGTTGAACAGTCATAGGAGGTACTACAGAGGTGTGGGGCTTCATCAGGGGCTTCAGGAGAGCAGAGTCAACTCCGGTTCTAACTTAGTTTTGGGAGATGAGCTTTGGCAAATTGCCATCAATTTCCCTGTCTTTACGTGATAATAATGGTGCTGATCTCTGCTGTAAAGCACTTCTAGAACTGTGAGAAAACAACGCTTTACATGAACTCTGTGCTGTTGTTTCAGGAGTGTAAACTCCTGTTTGCACTCAGAGGAAGGTAATCTCTTAGTTCCTGTTAATATAATTTGAGTTGAGGAGGAAAATAGTAAGAAAAAATCTGAAATTCACTGGAGATCCTCAAGTGTGTTCTGACAAGGGTCCCTCATGTTGTATTGCATCTAGAGCTGATATGTGGTGGCCATGACGAGGCCTTTGCCTGAAACATTTTATTTTTATGTATTTTTTTTTCTTGACTGTTTGTGCTGAATGAGCCTCGCAGAATGGGCAGGGTGAGTTAGGGCTGTGGCAGGCAAACCTTGGCAGATTTAATGGTGGTTTGCAATACTAACTCTCACAGCTCCCGTGTCACACCGTGAGACACTGCTGCTTTCTTTCTCCCATCAGCAGTGATGCTGCAATCCTATCCCAAAATTTGGTTGAACAATTTGGTGGTTGAGGACTCGTTGCTACACCAAAAAGTGATCTGGAGCTGGCAAAAGCTTCAGAACAAGAGCAGGATGCACTCCTCCTGTGCCTTGTGTGTTGGGTGAGCAGCTGTGGTAACAGCAGTACCTTAAACTACTGAAAAATACTTGTGAGTGTTGTGGTGAGTCCTCAAGGACCCTGCCATACACCTGACATGCTGGGGACAAAGGCTGCTGGTGTCATTTCTCTTTGTTCTTCACTTCCTGGCTTTGCACAGTGAGACTCACAAATTACAGCAGCTTATACTGCTTTCCAGAACTCTGCCCTGCAATTTTTTTCAAACCGAAACAGAGAGTAAAGAGGAGGGGAGGTGACAGGGTTTGGCTCAGTGTCTGCTTTTGGCTGGCTGTTGTGTAACACAGCTGGCTCTGATGTGCCCAGGTACAGATGCATTTACAAGACTCTGCCCATCAGTCCTTGAACTTTCTCATTTACTGCAAGTATTTGACTCGTCTTGTTTTCAGAGAGTCATGCACATCAGGTGAGAACAGACTGTGCATATAAGGAGAACAGAAAATGTGTAAGAGCAGCAGAAAATTACAGTATTTTCCTGACAGGGCATTGACCATTGATCCAGACTCATTTACGTTTTTCCCTTTCTTGTTTTCTACAAATTTACATTTTTCTTTTCATCTTTTCTGGCCTCAAAGCCTCCAAAAGAAATGAGATCATTAATAAATATCATATTATCTGAGATGAGTATTGCACAAACATGAGTTAATGGGTAGCTGTTACCTTATTTGTCTCCTGTGAAAAGGTAATTTTGGGGGGGAAAGTTCCAGTAACACCATGCTATTTCGTAACAGAAGCATGAGGGGAACTTGGGAATCACAGATAGTTTTCTGGAATAGATATATATGTATATATATATATATATATAAAGGGGCCATTGTTCATTACTGCTAGAGGCAAAGTTGAAGTACTGCTCAAAGCTAATGGATTTCAATCTCCTCATGAGTTTACAAGTCTTAACCTCTTTCAAATGCTGAAAGTGTAACTGTGGTAGAGTTACCTGGGGAGCTTAAGTGCTTCATCCTCTGACTTGAAGAGTTATCCACAACTGCTTAGCCACTGGAATGTTAATGGGTATTGGTATTTCTTAACAGGCACCTATGGTCCCGAGCACTGGGTTACTTCCAGTGAGAAGTGTGGAGGGTCTCACCAGTCTCCCATAGACATCATAGACCACCAGGCA
Organism: Calypte anna; assembly: GCF_003957555.1. Lineage (NCBI taxonomy): Eukaryota > Metazoa > Chordata > Aves > Apodiformes > Trochilidae > Calypte > Calypte anna. Next base: position 13,796,498 of record NC_044258.1, read on the forward strand.
CGTGTTGGAGATGAGTATCAAGAACTGCAGCTTGATGGATTTGACACTGAATCTTCAAACAAGACTTGGATGAAAAACACAGGAAAAACGGGTATGTTCTTTTCTGTTTCTCTCCATAGCCTGCCTGCAGTTAATTAAAAATTAAAGCAGTGTTCCACCTTTCTCCTTTTCTGTTGTTCTGTTATATGGGGTTTGCTGGTTTGGTTTTTTTGTTTTAATAATTTTCCAGCAGTAGCCACCTATCTCTGCCTCTCTATTCTGTGCAAAGCCAGTTCTGTGGATTGATTTTAAGGGTTTTTGAAAGGGATTTTTTTATTTTTTTTTTAGTATAAAATAATTCTCTTGGTAGTCAGTTGTTCCTCAGAATGAAAAGCTGCATTAAGTGTTTCAAAATGTAACCTTGAGTTATCAGCTTTGGGAGCAACATCTAATCTAAAAGAATGCTGAGATGCAAGGCTCAGATTTGTAGGAAAGGGGAAATCTTAGAAATTGGAAGGTATTAGAGAAGAAAGAGCAATGACTGCTCAGAGTAGAGGGGGCTTATTAATGTGTTTTTTATATGATTATAGCACTGTGTTCTTCATTGAACTGAATCCTCTTCTGCTCTGCCTGTTCTGGCTTTCAGAGAAAAGAACAGTCAGAGTACTGCTTATTTTTACCAAAACAGTTCACCAAAAGGTCAAGGTGGATTTATATGCAAAACTGCATGCATTTGATTACTCTTTAATTCTAAAAATGTAAAAAGCAGAAATTAAAAGGCCACCTTCTTCATTTGACGAGGTCAAACATTTTTAGGGAATTAGATTAAACCACTAATTAATTAAATTTTATTTATTCGAAGTGTATTTTTATCTTTATTAACATTCAACATACATCTCCACAGTGCTTTATGTAAGTGGCCCTAGTCAGAGGGTCTGCTAGTGAAACCCCAGGCATGAACCTGCTCCAGGGCTTGGGAGGCAGCTGTGCACACAGCGTGGCCTCAGATACACCCACTGGGGCCAGGGGACTTAGAATCTGAGCCACAGCCTCGAGTCCAGCAAGCACTTCAGATCCAGTTCCAGATATTCAGGATCTGAGCAGGAATTCAGAGGTATTGCCCCCTGCATGAGATGGAGGGACAGGCTGCGATCCTGTTTTTTTTCACTGCAAAGCAAATCCAGATAAAATAAACCACCACCGAGCATAGCTTGGGTTTTTGAGCATTACTGAGGGTTTTGTTCCAGCTTCACCAAGAAATGCTCCTATTTGATTTGAAATCCTGATTTTGTTGCCCTTCATAGCAACATGAGGTTCAGGCAAGGCTGATTGCTATGGAAATTTGGTCCTTAATTAATCTATTCATGTTATGCACCCTGCCCTCGTGGTCACAGAGAGGTGTTTGTAGTAACCAGCAATAAATGTAATTAGAAACACCACAAAAAATGATGGTGCATTTTTTTCTAAGAAAGATGCTAATGAGATATACTGTATGTGTAATAGGAACATATTGCTGCACATAGAATAGGGAACCATGTTGAACTGAAACGTGCCAGCACATTTTCCAGTTTCCAAGCAGTTGGCAAAGAAAGCTGTATCTTCAGTCTCCTCTGCTGGGTGATTTTAGCACTGCTGCTATATTTGATTTCCTCACCCATTGGGGTATGGATTTTTCGTGACAAGTTATTGCTTCACAGGGCAACAGTAGCTGTCACTTTTCTTGGTAACTTACAGCCTTTCACTGGTACGTGAAGACTCCTTTTGCCTTGCTGTCATCCCTGATTTCTTCTGCAGATCTCTAAACTCCTCCCTTATTTCATCATGCCCCATTCCTGCTCTTGGTTTTCTGACCTTTTGAAGAAACTTGCCTGGAATTAATTTTTAAGGTGGTAAGTGGTAGAGCAGCAAACCAAGTAGGGTGTTTTGGCTTGTGGGCAGGTTGTGCCATAAATTGTGATGCGTTTTGGCAGCAGAGTCTCATAGCAGATGGCCACATGAGACCTTCATATTGCAGACTGACAGAGACAGTAAACTAAATATCTGTTTAGCAATAGTGATGGATGTAGAGGACATTTCTCAGCAATTAATGACTGGTTAAAAGAGACAGGGGTCCAAGGGAAAGCCAAAGACCCTTAACCTTGATGCTCATTAATGGGCAGGAAATATGTTGCTTGGGTTATTGTTATTGTTATTAGACCTAGTAATTTTTTTTAGGATGGAACAATTAAGTTATTTTTATGCTCTGAAATGTTAAAAGGTAAAGAGGTTATTGCTGTTTGGATTTGTTGTGCTCTTTCTTGTTTCCCACGCCCTGTATCAGGTAAAGGGCAGACAACATACAGAAAATAGTGTTTCATTCAGAAAATGGAAATGGATTAATTAAGTCTCTGTCTCTACTAGAAATGCTTTTGTGCGTGATTACACTGGCAAAGGCACTAATGTGGGTTTGATTTCATCTAGTTCCCAAGTGGGAAAGATCACTTGGAAACTATAAGCACATTTCATAGTTATATTTGTTTGTAGTTGTTTTCATTTCTGCCACCTTTTAATTAAGTGCTGCCTGGTGTCAGCCGGGCCTGAGGCTGATAAGGCTTCTTCAAGGCTGACCTGGCCCCTGGGAAGAGCACCCACAGGAGCAGTACCTTCCCCAGCATTACACAGACATTGCCACTTTACCCCTTTTTAGGTCACTGAGAACTTCTAAAAACTCCTTCGCTTTAAAGAAACCTACTAAAATTTCTGCCAGAGGTGTGTGGGTTTGTGAAGCACTTTTCCTACATGATGTGCATTGCTCTGGCTGATCCTGACCATCAGAGCTGATCTGCTAAGGCAGAGCAAAAGCTCCTGTGTATCCAGGATTATTTCTGCTCTCAAGCAGGTGACAGGCACACAGTTCCAGCCCTGGTTCTGCAAAGGGCATCATGCAGTCCTGATCCTGACCACGGTGCACCACCTCCTTTTTTTTTTTTTTTTTTTTTTTTTTTCAGTTATATAGTATTTTAAATTAGTGGGCTTTGGGGATTGATTCCTTGCTGTGCACTCTATAGAAAACAACAGACAAAAGCAGTGGCTCCTGAAGCCCAGTTATTGATCTGGTTATTCCAGTCCTGAACACTAGAAATCACATGGAGGGGAAGGAAGCCCTCAAAGCATTGGCAGTAAGGGGATGGTGCTGAGGTAAGAAGGTGATGGGAACACGTGTTGTACAGATCAGCAGTGTAAGAAATACTGTAAAATGAACAATTAGATGAACATTTCAGATTGTACATCCTCCTAATTATCCTTTTAATTATTCATCTAAAACAAGTAAAATGACCCCTGACAGAGCCATAAATGATTTAGGAACTATAAAATATTTATTAGATGCAACTGAATCCCCACAGAGGTTTTCACAGATGCACATGAATCTACTTTCCTCTATTCCTCATCTCCTACAATTTTATCTATGGATTTATAACCGATTGAGTGAGATTTTCAGTATTTAAAATACTACTGAGCTCATTGAGAATTTTTTAGGAGAGGAAGAGAGCAGTGCTGCTTTCAGTCACTTATGTTTCACTTCTTGTGTAATGAGACAGTGGCCACCAGTAGTACCCTGGCTGGCATAGGCAGTACCTGCACTGCCAATATTGTACAAACACCTTGATGCAAAGGGAGTGCTGGAAGAACCAGAAAACATGGAAGAAGATGGCCCTGTGATATCACAGGCACAATTTTCAAACATCTCACTGTCTCATGCAATTCAATATTTAGATGATTTTAACGAAGACATTTGAAAGTTGAGATGTTTTTTAATTGCATGACTGCACCTGAGGCGAGGCTGCTGTAGCCATTGGTCTGTACGGGTGGGAAGGCAGCATTGGTGCAGCAGAAAGCCTGGGCTGCAGCAAAGCCTGCTACTGATTCGCCAACAAGGGACTAACTCTTATTTCACAACAATTTTTTTTCCAGCAATGAATAAAATCCTCCTTCTTGCATAATAAAATTGGTTTTATATTAATGTTCCAATTGTGATGACACAGTTGGCTTGAGAACACAGAGAAATCCTTGTGGGTCATGCTATTCCCATTAAAAGAAAAAATGGAAAAAAAACCCATAACAAATAAAAAACTTTAATTACAGCATTCTGGGCACAAGCAAGCAGTGGTCTGCAATGGCTTTAACAACAACAACAACAACAACAACAAAGCTAATTTTAGTTCTGTTTTTAAACAAAAGTTTTGTAAGGGTGAGAAGAAAGGATTTTGTAAAGAGTAATTTTTAGGAACCACACATATTAAAAATGGGAGATGCAAATGCAGGTGATCTCTTAGTGAGAGCAGCAGACAAGAATTTTTGAAAAGCTGGACCATATACTTCCCCTGTAACATGTGCCAAGTTCCACCATACAGTTTTGCCCTCTGTTTGAACATACGGCTTTTATTGTCACACAGAATACAAAGACTTTTGGAAATGAAAATAAAATACAAACAAGATCCTTCTGACCCTTATTGAATCACATAATGTCAGAGTTACTGTAAGAACAGCCACATTCTTAAGAAGAACTTCTCATGAGTGGGTCTCAAAAAAGTTATTGTCACTCTCCCCATTTTACAGAAAGGAGTAGGGAGTTTAAGGAAAGTACATGCCATGTCTAGAAGCAGAAGTGGGACAGGGCACAAGGATGTCCCCCGACAAAAAACAGAGAAAATCCAGAAAGCATTAGATCCATTCTATTCCTAACTTGTATTCTATAGACCTTCTCTGGTTTGCAAGGCCAAGGAATGTGGTCATCCATTAGTCCCTGGAACCACATTAAACAAGTTTTGATGCAGTTTGCCACTTAAATTTTAATCAAAGTCCATTGAGAAGGGCAAAAAGTCCTTGAGAGCTAGAATTGTGGTTTTCTGTAGTCTGTGTAACTTCATAATTACTTCCATAATTAGCCAGCTCAGTAGACTGAGTTTTTGGTGTGTTTTTTTTTTTTAACCAATCCCTGTAAAGAGTAAAGTGATGATCCAACATTTTACTTGCATTAGAAGTAGTCTTCTTTTATAATGAGGAAAAATAAAAGTGCTTCAGAAAAACTCTGTTGAGAGCATCTTTCTCCTTGTTCTGTGTGTGCAGTTGCTATCCTGCTGAAGGACGATTACTTTGTCAGTGGTGCCGGGTTGCCGGGCAGATTCAAGGCAGAGAAAGTGGAGTTCCACTGGGGTCAAAGCAATGGAACAGCTGGTTCTGAGCACAGCATCAATGGCAAGAGGTTCCCTGTCGAGGTGAGTGGAAAGGCATGCACTTCTGTTCTCCAAAAAATATAAAATCGGAATGTACTGTTGTAGTTTGAGATGACTGTGAAGTAGGGCAATGTTTCCTTCAGTGAACATATCACTTTCAAGGCCTTTCCAACCCTCTGTCATCTCTTTTCCTTCTTTTGCAATGTCACCTCCGAGCCTTGCTCTGTTACCACTGCAGAGCACGTTGCTCTCACATCCCAGGGGTTAAATTGCAAGCAGCCACTTTTCTGGTTTCTCCCATAAGCTTTTCATGTGTGGGAGGATCTTGCAAATATCCGCAAAGTGACCTCGTTGTCCTCCAAATCTTTTCTTTCCCACGACACTTACAAATGAGCAGCAGCAGCTTGGGAGCCGCAGTGCCCAGACTGCTGCCTTCCATCCCTGTTGCTTCCTGGGACATTCACAGCCCCTCTCTCTCTCCATGGACTCAGCTGCAGTCCCTTTGCCTTCTACTGACAGGACCTGTACCCAGATGTGTGCAAGCAGCCGTGCCTTTGCTCTGCCTGTGCAGGAGCCAGCTGGACCAGGGCCAGAACCAGCCTGACAGCTCTGGCAGCAGAGCACTGGGACCAGGCACAGCACTCTGCCAAGGTGTCTGCGTTCAGAGCACAGGGATGGGGGACCACCTGCAGCTGACCCCAGGGATGTGCCTTTAGATGGCAGGAAGAGTCCCAGTGCCATGGGCTACTATGGAGCCTGGTGCTGTTGGGGTCTTGGCTTGTGCCGGATAGTCCTGGGTAGCTCTGTCATCAGTGCAGTGTTTTCTGTGTCAAGAAGGTTGGTACTTTTCACTTAATATTCAAGGTTTTTGCATGGCAAGATATAACAGATGTTACCTGGCATCCCTCTTGCCTGTCAGAAAGCAGATATGCACTTTCAGAGCATGGCATGTAGACGTGAGCAGGCTGTGGGGAGCTTTCCCTGAAAGCTCATGTGTGAGCAGAAATGGTTGTCTTGCGAACTGGGTCTTGTGGGAACTTGACTCATCCCCCAGCTTGACATAATTTTTTACATCTGACTTTAGCCAAATTATTTTCAGGAGGTGGGAAGGGGCTTTCAAAGCACAAGGGGAGGTTGTAATAGCATCTGTTGCATGACCAAACCCTCCCATTTTAACCTCCCCACTCTGACTGCTCCATCACATGAGAATTGGAAGTCATTCATTATCTCTCAATTCTGAATCTGTCTATTGGATGTTCTGTGAGGCAGAAAAGTTTATATTCCTCGTTTTCAACAAGCTTTTCCAGTATCTTCTGACTCAATCTAGCTGTGGTTTTTAACGCAATGTGTTCTCAACACATTGAGCAAAGGCCCAAACATGCTGCCCTGCCTGTCTGACTTGGTGATGCTGATATTTGTAACCTTATTTTTGGTTGGCAGAAGGACTGCTCAGGAAGTTTTCATAGCCAGTCAACTCCTCTTCTGAAATTTCAGGGAGTAGAGATGGTAAAGAAGCCTGGACTGCCTTATTTGTGTCAGAAATAGTCTTTTCACTTCACAAATCCTTTCTTATGATGCCAAGGCTATTTGATGTTTGCTTGATGGATGGAAGCTATTTTACTTTGGGGAAGAAGCAAATTCCTAAGAAATAATCCTTTGGTTTAAATATTAATTTTCTTTTCACTTGGTTGGAAAACTAATTTTTTTTCTACATTCAAATTGGGAAAAAAAAAAAAAGAGATTGCCTTTCAGAATTTAGGTCACTTGTTTATGAATACTGTACAAAGTAAATTGCTGTATCCAATAGATTCAGTGTGAATCATAGTACTGAAAATGTAATTTTCCAAGTGATTTGCATTCACTGCAATGACATGAACCTCTTTTGTATGGCCTTCTTGGGTATGATGGCATTAGCAGAATTCCCACAGCTTTTCCTTTACTGTTTTATAAAGGAAGAGCAGTTCCCAAACTAAGCCAAAAATTCCAAATTTCACTCGTTTGCTGAGAAGAATTTTCATGGGTGGGTTTTTAAGAGTCCAGTAGGTATAAAGTGATTAAACGGAGTCCTTCTTGCTAATACATGCAAAAGACAGGATAGGATGAAATCCCATCAAACAGTAACTGTACATGTGTGCATGGTGGAGCTTTTAATTTGTAATGCTACTTGTAGTTCAGCTTGCAACTATCTGATGCATCCCTAATTGCCTGATGCTGAGAGGTCTGTGCCAGAAATAGTGTGCTTCATTTGAGAAGTGGCATTTCTAGGAAGGATGTAGAAAGGAAAAAACCAAAATCGCGTCTTACAGAAAGCAAAGACCAAATCATTGATTATTCTGAGCCTGTGGACATAGGTGAAGCTTTCAAGGAACATGAAGGTATTTGTGTTCTGGGTCTGCAGCAGTTACAGTAGCCACAGCTGAAGGGAAACATTTTCTGAGTCTAATTGTGTAACCAGATGTGGACTATGCAAAAGCCATTAGTTCCAAAGCACATCCCAAGGGAACAGAGATAGATCAGCTTCATCTATAGACTGTGCACAGTGCACATGAAATTTAGATGTTTTTTTCCTCTGGGAAACAAAGTGCTTGCTGGTAGTCTTTTTTCTTGAAGAGGATGCAGAAACTAATTAGGAATGTCAGATATAATACAGAGCATTATTGTTTGACCATGTTGTTTGGTTTTTATTATTACAACTAATGTGTCAGATGGTAAGGCTGTCTACGTTAATTGGTTTCCTTCATTGAAGCCCATCTGGATCATATTTTTTTGTGATTTATATGTTAAATTAGTTGGTAAGATATATGAGAACATCCTTTTGTTTCCTGCTTTAAAGGCATATTGGATTAAAGATGTGTTATCTTGCAGTACTTTTAATGCATATATAGCATTTTGTGATTCCTTTTCAGACCATGGTATATGTAATGGTATTCTTTGATTAGGTGGTCTTGATTGCTTATTTATTGATCAGATTTTCCTTGGTGATACTTGAGCCTTATGAAGCCATTAAGAGTAAGAAGCCATCAAGAAGTAGTATTTCTAAATGGAGATGTTCACATGCCTCAAACTTCCATCCACAGGTTCCAGTTCATGATACCAGAACTGATCAGCATTGACTTGAAGTTTCTTTTTCCACTTTCTTGCCATTTTAGCACAATCATCTTGGGTAATGCCCAGAACTAGTGCTGTGATGTTCAAGATGAAAGCAATGCCATTAGCGGATTGCTGTGTGAGTGGAGCACGAACCCTAATGAGGATGTGGGCTCTGTGCCAGTTTAGAAAAAGTCTCTCTCCTTTTTTCTTCAAGTTAAGAAAAGTTTTTAACATCACATTCTCTAATTTTTAATGAATTGCTGACTCCTTTGTATTTTGTTATTGTTCTTCTCCACTATAATTACTTGGGTTTTTTCTTCTTTCTGAAGTCAAAGCAGTATAAATGAACATGCAAACACTAGAAACCATTTAAACAGTGAAGTGACAAAGTTAAAATAAAGAAGATGAGCTTCCCTCAGGCCAGGAGAGAACCCAGGTTCCCCTCATTAGAGCCAAGAGGAGTAATTGCAGTGCTTTAATCTTCAGTGTCACCGCACCGTTACCAGCCCTGCCTGCACAGAGCCTGCACGGGCTCCCTGCAAGGAGGGAAACCCAGCACTTCATATTTCATTGCAAGTGAGCAGCTGATGTGGCAGTGCTGTGCTGTACCACTGTCCCAGCATCACTGGGATTTGGGGTTTTTTTGAGCTGCTTTGTACTCATTTTTATGCAAAATGCTGATTATTTCCATGAAGAGCAGAAATCAGAGGAGTGATTTTAATCATGACTGTGTTAATTTGATGTGAGCTCTGGCTGTTTATGAGCTTTCTCTTTAATGGTGCTAATTGTCAGTTATAATATGAACACCATTATACAGTAATATACAGTAATTTATTTAGTAAATGAGAATCTTATTCCAAGGACCATACTGCAATATGCCATAGAGACCTCATCCCTTTAATCTTACATGAACAAACTTGCACTGTCCAGGCCAAACTGGTAACAGGAGCATCAACTTGACTTCTGAAATAGCAATGTGATTTCATACCCACAAGTGCCAACATGCATGTCTTTGGAGATCTCAAGTTCTTCTCCCTTAAAAGAAAAAAAGAATAAAAAAAAATCCCCAACAAAACCCTACAAACTATCTCAGCAGAAAATGAAGAGCTAACACCCTTTCATGTCAATTAGCAAGCTTTTACATTCTGATGATGGATTCATTTTACTAAAATATTGTTACAAAACAATCATTTGCATTAGCAATTCTTGTTCTTCTTTAAGCAGGTTTCATAGAAGACTACAGATTCTAATGGTGTCTTTGTTCTTGCTACTTTGATTTTCTTCCTTTTCCCTTTGACTATACACACAAACTTCAGCATGATCTTCAGCTAGTTAGTTGCTCTGATCTGGATGCTCAGAATTCCTTCCCAAAGTTTATCACTGTGCTATCCTACCTCTCATAAATTCTGATGGTTTATATTATCATTATTACAGGCAGAGGAATATAATGTGCAGTATTCAGTGCACAAAAACCTTTGCTATAAATAAAGTGAGGCAAGTTAACCTTTTTTGTTCGGTTGTTTTGTTTTGTTTTATCCTGAATGATAAGGCTTCCTATCATCTCCAGAATTATCTCCAGCATTTGTCCAGCCTTTTGCCCACTGCCAGGGGATATTTACATTTTAATGTTAGGATTGGAGTATTTTCTGATGTTTATTTTTACTCTTGCATTTGGAAGTCTGTTTAGATTTGTGTGCACCTTTTTTGACATATTAAAAGATGAATGTATCACAGTATATTTTGTTGAGAACTAACACCCTGTGTTGCTGTCTTGCAGCTGGGTTTATTCTTTCTGTCATCCAGCAGATCTGGTAATTGTAATATTGTAAAGATCTCTGATGTTGGCTTCAAGCGCAAGGGAAGATGAATTGTGAAACGGGGATTTATTTGTTTTATTTCCTTATATTTCATTTACTAGTTGCTCTTCAAATTTTCCTGCCTCCATCTGGCAGGCTGTAGGAAAGCGAAAGTCAATAAATGATGGAGGGACCTAGAGAGTGCCACTGGGGATGTATCGCAGTGAGAGACTTCGATTGTCTGCAGTTATTTTACTGTAATCTACTCTCCAAGGACCAAATCCACACTTAGAGTGGGATACTTAGAGCTCCCAGTGACATTGATGGGAGATGAGCTGGTGAAACTCTGAATGAGAATCTGGCTCCATACTCATATTGTCTGTGCTCTACAGCGTCCAGGGAATTTCTCATGCGCTGCTTATTCCATCTACATCTCCTACAGCACCCCAGACTTAATCGTTCAGATGAGGGGATTGCTTGGGGATTTTAACATTTAATTCTTTTTTTCTTTTTTTTTTGTCAAACTGACAATTAGCATATTTTTCTTTTCCAGTCAGTTTCCTTACCCCCCTCTCCCCACAGTCTTTGGAGGTCCAGCCATAACATAAACACACAAGATGTGAAAAAGCAAAAAAAATTGCTCTGTCTTATCTCTAGTAAAGCAAGATTTTGCTTCAGAAGTCTCCAGGCTCCTCTTTGCTCTTCAACCACTTTTGAAACTTGTTTAGGTTTCTCACACTCAGGAAATCAGCATGTCATAATTTTAAAACATAAAATTGATGGACATATTGAGCACATGGCTGAGTTTCCATCATGTTGTACTGCAAAGACTGTGAGCAGTGCAAGTTTAGCATCTTCTTATAACTGTGTGGTTTATAGTTTTATTTTCCTTAGTGTAGCTGATACACTGTGTCCTCACAGTTGTCTTTAGTGCCTCCCATATACTGACAGGAAAATCAGTTGAGACTTTTAATTAATGACTTTATTGCAATCAGGATTCCATTTTAGTGCAGAATGCTTCATCTTGTAGTAGTGAGATATTTAGTCTCCATCTGGCTGATCTTTTCTGTGAATGCCCCGTGATAATTAAGAAGAAACATGAGAGGATGGTCTGAAATGAAAATATGTTTAGTGGAGGGGTTAGTGTATCTTGGGACTGTTCATGTAGAGACCCAGACAAAATTTAGGGACATAACAGCAGTTTGGTTTTATGGCAGTTTCTTCCTGCTGCCTGCCAGGCTCCAATAATTTCTAGAGTGAGTTGCAAATGTTACAGTGCATCCAGAGTTTTATTTTGAAGTAACTATCCAGTAACACAAACCAGATATAACTCTTTTCATATTGGATGGGAATGTCCTGTTTTCCCCAAGGTTTTCCACTGTCTTGTTGAAAAGCTCTGAGGCAGTAGCAATTAAAGTATGTTAATGGTGAGGTAAGACTTGTACATTTTTCTTAACATAAATCCCTGATTTTCTACATGATTAATTCAAATCTGGAAAGACTGACAAGGAAAAGGAGGATCAGATGGGGTGAAAATAAGAGATAAGAGGCTGACAGCCAGCTCTTGTTGTAAAGGAGAGTTATTTTGAATAGGAGAAAAAAAAATCAATACAAAGGTTGGAGAATTTGACAGAGTTATAAGAGCTGCTTTAATGAAAGGTAGTGGACTCAATAGGATTGTTACCTGAAATGTGGGATTGTCTGAGCTAGAAAAATGGAACTGTCTCTCCACAGCTGTAAAGATGAGCTTTATGTGCTGAGATTACTGGATACTTAGGCCACTGGGCTGACTGGCATTAACTCTGGATACTCAGTGTGGCAAGAAAAGGGAAAAAGTATGTATGGGAGCTTGATAAATTCTGTTTATCTGGAATAGGTTCTGGATTGTGGGAGAAGAAGGAAGGGGTGATAGCTATTTCTGATGCTTCACTATGTCAGGTAGCTACCAGGTTTGAGTATTTGCAGGGCCCTGCAGGATGAAGTGTTTCATTATGAGGAGGTGACTTAGTTTGGTCTGAACTCTAAGGAACAGGCTAGGACTTTGATAGACTCAAAGGAACATTTAGCAGGACTGTTCTTGGTATGTCCTTGTCAGCCTCCTTCCCCTAGTGGTGATGGCAAGTGGTAAGCACAAGTAGAGAAGCTGTGCATGGAGTCTTTCCAGCACAGTCAGAGGTGAGGAGTCAGCGGAACCTCAGCATCCCTCTGTGCTAATGCATCTTGGACAGAAGCACCACTTCATGTAGTATGGCTATGGAAAGAAACAGCTACAGTAGAGAGTTATTTTAGTGCACTCAGTGGAAGTGGTCTGCTCAGTTGTTTCAAGTTCAGAAACTTGACTGCCAGAAGGCATCTTTTTCAGAGTGAGATGCCCAGCCATGAGGTGCATGAGAAGCTGCTGGTCACTCACACACAGCTGTGGGCTCTGAGCACGGGTAGGGCTCCACTGAGTACCCAGGTCGAGTGTGTTTGAATGCCATGCTGTGCCAGGTCAGCTGTGCTCCAGTGTCTTGGGACACTGGTTAAAAACATGGGAAGTTTGATAAGTGCTCTTTCCCTTGAGCACTGTCTCTTTCCCTTGGGCAAATCTAACAGTCCTGGGACTTTGGGACATCTTCCTCTGGAGGTGTATGACCCTTCATGATTACTTCAATAGGCCTGCTGAAAATAACAGAGTTAGATAACATTTGACAAAAAATAAAATAAAAAAAAAAATCCTAAAACCCAAAACATTACACAAATGTGTTAAGAAGTGATAATGTTCCCTTGGCACACAAAAATTCAAAACAGAACCTTAATGTGGTTAATGGGCTTGTCGGTATTTCCCGTGGAAGTAACTTCACTTGGTTTCAAATAGTGGGAATAGATCTCACCAATGTTGATCATGATTTAAGGCAGCAAGCAGGAAATTATTTAAATTGTCTATTATACTTGTGCTTTACTGATTGCATTTTTGGGTGGGCTTTTTTTCCTGGAGAATTCTAAACAGTTGCTATAATTTCATGCCAAGAGAATAAATTATGTCAAGCATGTTTTTCACAGTTAGAAAACTTGGTACATTTATTCATGTTTTATGTTGTGGGTTTTTTATTTTCTTTTTTATCACATGTTAAAGAACTGTCTTCTAAGGGATAATGACCAAAAGCTTGTGTAAACCTGAAAGGAAGATGCACCTTTCTGTCTGGTTACACATGTCCAGAAAGGTTTTCATTAAAATTTATTGTATGGTGAAGGTCACCGTAAGGTTTTTTAACTCTTAAGGAGAGGCAGGCTGAGAAATGCATTCCCTGCAGCCTATGCTGATCAGTAATACTTTATTTACGTTCTTGTCCTCCCACCTGAATCCCTCTGCTGTCTTAGACTGAGTTTTTAAGCTCTCTGGGAACAAGTTTCTCTTCACTGGGTTTGAGCAGTGCCTGCCCCAGTGGGATTCCTGCTTTGGGATATGGCAGTGCTGCTGCTGCTGTATCTGCAGGCTTTGCAGGGATGAACTGCATTGTTTTTTCTATGATAAAGCTTCACGTGAGGCAAAAGATCAGGCAGCAATATGAGTGTAGTCCCTGTTATTTCCCCAGTTCACAGGCACTGTATTTCCAGGCAGGATGGGAAGGTTAACTGAAGTTGATAAAGGATCTAAAACACAGGAAGGTTTACTGTCCAGTAGAAATAAAGTAACAATCAAGTGGCAGAAAATGTGAAAAAAAGGTATGTGTTTGCTCATGCATTGTAACACGCAGCACTCCTCTTTCTGTTAAAAAAAAAAAGCATTTTGGGAAAACAGTTGTATCCTTGAATATGTCCATCCTCATGCTCCTTATTTTTCTACTCAATTTAATAAGCAAAATCTGTGTTCCCTAATTAGTTGGGCTCCTCGGCACAAAAGGCCAATAATGTCCTTTTCTAACACCATCCCATCTAGGCTGGCTGTCCTCAAAGGGGGCTTTACTTTATCCTCTGGCTTCAGAGAGGAGGTGAGGCAGGCTCAGATTTCCAGGAAATTGCAGCCCCTTCTGCTTCCTGCCTCCAGCAGGCTCCCTGCCTGGGCAGGAAAGCCTTTGATACTGTATCCCTTAAAGAAGGCAAGAGTATCATGGTCCATTGACTATTCAGGGTTTTTTTTAATAAAACATTAGCTCCTGATCTACACATGTGTAAGAAATAACAAAATTTGGCTTCCCACCTGAATTAGAAACAGCATTACCAGGTGGGAAAGAGCTTTTCCCCCTGCAGTGGGCTAACAGTTTATTAATAGTTTAGTCAAGCACAGAAAATGGCACCTGGTCTGCCAAAAGAGCACTAGAATCTCCAGAGGGGGTTGTTAATTGTCCGGGAAAATAAGATTGAAAGTGCCTCTTGAATAAATTAAGGATGAATCATTCCTCTCTGAGACTGGGCCAAATTCGATTTTTGAACAGACTCTGAGACACCAACTTTGCACAACCTGGGTGGTGAATGCATCTCGAGAATTAAAATTATGTGTTAGTATAAGGTTCAGTTATGGAAGGAAGAGGGATCTTTGGGATTTGATCGTGCCAGGAATGGATTAAATTTTAAAAAATTTTTTTCATTTTCTCTTCATACTGCTTTCACCTGCATTCTGTGAAGCTCGTGCCTAAAACACCATTTGTATTTGCTCTTTACCTTAACCTGACAGCTGCAAGGGTGATTTCAGTTGATTTCAGGTGATTTTTATTCCTACATGGAGCACTTTGATTCCTTCAGGGTGGCAGTGCCTACAGCAAAGATAACAAGTTCAATGCTCAGGGTCTGTGTGCAAGCACTCGAGGGTTCTCCAAGTAGCAGATTTAAGTTTTTTAAATGCAAAACTGCCCATAGCTGAGCAGCCAAAATTACAAAATTCATCTGAAAAGAACAGGAAACCTCTTTTCTTTAGCTTCTTATCACTCTTGTTTGAGAGGGAAATTCTTTTCTCCTTTGTCTGAGGTCTAGCTCTTCTCAGGGCAGGTTAGTGCTCCTGAGGAGAAGGTGCCTTGCTGAGGGTTGAGTGATACATTTAATCCTGTGGTGGCATGTACCAAGCAGAACCATAATATCCCTTAAGAAAAAAGAAATGTCGTTACATCCAGTTCAAAATAGGATATTTTAGCTAACAGGAAGGTTTTTTAAAAGATCCATTTGAAATTCTTTGGTTGAGAGGTCTCATTCGGCTTGGGAGGCAGGAATGTGTGAGCGCTCACTTAATGAGCTGCATTCAAAAGATGAAATTTCAAGAGAGTAAAAGTAAAACCTATTATTTCCTGAACATAAATGGAGTCACGCATCCTCAAATCCATAGTCATTTCTTTCTCCTCAACCTCACCTAATGTTCCCTTTGCTTCCTGTTTAACTTGGAAAAATTCTAGGGGTCTTTGCCTCAAGGAAAACTTGAAGTAGATACCTTCAATAGCATCAGTCCCTGATGTTAAACCACATGCTGTTTACTAAGTAATGCTGAAAGCTACATGCTGTTGTTGTTGGCATACCATTTCTGAAAGGCCTGTTAGCTCTCCCACTGAACCATATGGTGATTTATCAAGTGATTTAGTAGTAGCAAGACCAAGACCCAAATTGGTCAAAACTGAAAATGGATATTCTTTGTGTTGCCTCTGATAACATGTTCCTAATCCTATTCCCTTCAGTAGTACAGGGGATGTGTGTGCTGAGCCTTGTGACCCCTTTTCCATGCCTGGTCGGGAGTTGCTGCATTTTCAGGGTGTACGGTATTACAGTCCTAAGTTAGTCTTTCAAGAAAATGAGAACAGCAATTTTTTGGATGCTTGCAGCTCAAACTGTTGTTGTGTTGGTCCATTTTAAAGTAAAGAAATATGAAATACGTATGACAGCTCAAGTGCAGGGCTCAACTTAGGAGTTTGAAGATGAGACCATGTAAGAGAAAGGCAATGTTTTCTGTAGAAGAAAAGCAAGCTCTCATTTCAAAGAAGGTTTCCTTGCAAACTGTTTTGACTTGGGGTAGCAAAACATCCACATGGGATCTCAGACATAGTATCCCAGTGTTAGCAGTAGAGTTAGTTCAGATATTTTTCCCTCATGATTAAGTTAGGTAGAAGAGGTACGTAATTCATTTTGGTAACACTGCAAGAAATAATTTGGCAGCAGTCAGAAACTGGAGCTGGAAAGGGTAGTATGGGAGAAATAGTTAGCAAGGGTAATTTTTGGCCCTTGAAAACTGGCATGTCTTTCTAGCAGTGAATGAATTCACCTGACACACACAGATAGCCATCTGATAATAGCACTCATAAGATCAATACATTGATACATTATCCTTGAAACAGTATTTAAAGTCTGCTCCTAGGTTCATTTCTTCTGTAGTGTTACAGCAATCTGGGATTTGAGATCATGCGTTCAATTACAGTCTTATCAGCCCTTCTTCATATACTGTATTTTAATGCATCTACCCCATGACTGCTGAAGGAGTGCAGAAACTGAGCTTAATCTGCTTATGCATTAAAAAGAAGTGATGTTCAAACCATTAAAGTGGGACCTCATACAAAACAGGTTTGAGATTCTGGCAGGGTGTTTTGTGCAAGAGGTGTTTTGAATGTAAAGCTTCTGTGATGCTGACCTCATGGCAAGGACAGGAGGGGAAGCTGGTCACAGCTGAGGTTTTGCTTTTGCAGATTGAGATTCTGTCCAGGCTCTCACATGACTAGTAATGCCCGAAAACTAATGTTGCTTCTTTCTGCTAATGTACCTTGTTGGTCCACATCTCTTCACATTGTGGGAAATTATTCTGGGGACTTTGATGCACACCCCAGGACACAGAAATAGTGCATGCAGGCCTGAAATAATGCTCAGGTAGCTAAGTAATGTGTATTGAAGTGTGGGAAGAGATTTGTGTCTATATTTTGTCTGTATAGATTCACCTGTTTCCCCCAGGTGTGTGCATTTTGAAGTAATTTAAATGGGACTAGAAATTTTATTTTTAATGAGTGCTGCTGTGAAGGACAGGAGATGTCCAGCAGGGCAGAACTGTTTCTCTGATTGCACCATGTATATGACTTGTCTCTAGCAAGGGAGAAATTCTTCTTGAAAAAGACTTACTTATCTAACAACATCAACAACAAAAAAATCCTTTTTTTCTGATAAAGATTGGAAAGATTAGTGATTGCCCTCTGAGCACCTGGTACCTCTGTTTCTTGGCATTGACAGGTGCTTCAGCACAGCAGCCCAAGGGGCTGGTGCCATCCCTGCTGTGCCACTGAAAGTTCAGCAGTTACAAAAATGTTAGGTTTTGTTCGTTTATAAGCAGATTATGGCATGAAAGATGGAAGCAGAGATCAGGACTGGCAGGAAGCTGTGTTTTGAATAGGACCTTCAATTTGACATGTTATGTCCTTAAGAGAGGAATCGGTGCCTAGTTTCTGTTGACAGGTGTGGCGACAGCCTTGAGGGATGATGGGCACTTTGGTGCATCACTAAATTGATTTGATAATCAGTAAGTGAATTTGCTAAGAGCAGGTACTATGTGTGTTCTTTGGGGCTTGGTTAACCTAGTGACAGCTTGTTTTAAATGTACTACGAGGTTTTGGTTTATTGTTCCTTCTCTTTTCCTGGTGAGATCTCTACACAGAGTTACTCCAAATGAAAGAGGCAGTTTCTCATCTTTGGCTTTAAAACTGACCCCACCAGATGTCACTGCTGTCCTGGGTTAAATTCTTCGTTTTCCATTGTTATACCCAGATAGTGCTGACCATCAAGTCTGTAATGTTCATGTCCCCTCAAAGGGCTGTAGTATTTTGTCACCGTTGCCCTCTCCAGGAGGAGAGCTTCAGCATTGCAGGCAGCCTTTGACTTGCTCCAGTCTCCAGCTTCTATTTCCTAGCTGGTTCTGTATCCCATGGACTTCACCTTCCCTTGAAAAGCACAAAGAGGAGGTTTTCCCTTTCCCTGGTAGCCTAGATGACCAGTGCTTTAGGATGGAAAAGCTTTTCCCTTTCGCTGGTGGCCTGGGGTGGCACAAGGCTGTGACTTGAGGTGGTGTCTCTCATGTGTGTTTCTCTGTAAGCCTTGGGTCCCTTATGTGGCTCATGGTTGGATTTGCAGTTATCTGCCCTGTAGCCGTGCTTTTTACTGTGGAAACTTGATGCTGGACAAGTCTGTCAAATTAAAAAGCACTGCCTCCAGCATCAGGCATATACATTAGAGTTTATTTCTGTTGGAGCTATTCAGATGGGGGATTTTGCTTCAGGCATTTCCAAAAAGCAATACATACTAAACTTTTACAAATTGTATTTATTTTCTTCTTCCCTAGCAATGTCTGTATTGTTTACTTGGGTTCTGATAAGAAACGTTTGTGTTCTAGGTAGCTCTCACTTGCCCAACTGTTACAAATAGGAGATTTTTTTTTTATTTCTCAGTGCACTCATAATTGTCCCCTGTTCTTAAGACATAAATTGAAATTATGTCCTTGTACCTTGCTCAAACGATTTCCTTTTCAACAAAGAGTACATAATAAAGGTTAAAAATCATTTTTGCAATCCGTGCATTTAAGTATACATTACTATCTGTTTTAAAGATAGATAATCAATGTAAAAAATGATACTTCCGTGTATTCCTAATAGTTTACTGTGTAAATATCCATAATGGAATCGATCCCTTAGGTTATGGCAACCATTAGTACAGAAAAGGGTTTCACAATTAATGTATCAGAGATTTGCCTTTCATACATACATGCAAAATTATTATTTATTGGTTATTTTCAAACCAGGTTAATGATGCTGAAGAGATTTCGTTATATCAATTTAGTGCACCTAAAGTGGGGTTCAAACAGAAATATCAAATCCCTTCCAAGAAATTGTGACTAATATCTGATAAGTGATCTCCCTCTGCATTCTCATCTATGTGTTCATACATATACATTATATGTGAATTAAGGATGTTTGTGCACCTAGAAAGTCTCAGTGATGCATTCATTCAGCATCAGCCTGGGATGGCAAGTTTTACTGTTTCTGTAGGTTTCTATTTCTGTACAGCAATGGGATGTTGCTGTAGCCAAACACCATGGGGTCCACACTTCTCAAAGCACCTGTGGCTCTCATTGGGGTTAATGGGAGCTGTGCCTTTGCCTCAACAGGGAAGAGGATTTTCTTGCTGAGTGCAATTTATTTTTTTTTTAAGCTGCAGATAGTTCCACAAGTTGAGTAATGGCTTCAGCTATTCCCTTTAGAAATAGCCACATAAACATGGGCATTATTATCTCAGGTAACCAGCTGACTGAGTGGGAACAGAGATGTGGCTGCTGAAACAAAGTTGATTCCCCAGGTGTCTGCCAAACACCTCATCTGCTGAACGTGTGGGGCCAAGAAGCAGGAGGGAGAGGAGAGGGAGAGGACCACACCACTGTGCCCACCAGGGATGACAATGCTGTGTATGACAAATCCTGATAATACATAGCCCAAACAGCAACCCCCCTGCAGGTCTTCAGGGTCTCCTGTGACAGAGGGACAGGACACTTGAGCAAGGTTACGTTCTGCTGCAAGGTGGAGGTAGAAAATTTACCTCCAGCCAGGCTGGATGGTGGCACCCTGGGGTGTGGGTATGTGATGATAGCCAGGGTTAAGCCACAGCTGAAAGAGTACTCAGATGTGGAAGTGGAACTGGAAAGAGGAAAAAACTATGGTATTCATCCCAGTTTAGCAGAAGAGGGTTTGCAGGCTGTCAGCTGAACTGGTTTTCTTTAGAAATCAGCTTTTGGGTCATGAAAAATTATTATATGTTTACTGTTACCTACTGTTTTATCTTTAACAAACTAATTACTGCCTAGAGCTGTTAAATACTCTGAGCATGAAAAGCACATATGAAATCAAACTGTATGCCTGAAGACTTGCTTGATTATCGTAGAAAATTTTGCATTTGAAGATCTTCCCAACTGAACATCTAAGAGCTCTTTGGTAATATTAATGAGCAGCGGGAGGGATATTAAAAAAGTGTGTAAGTGACTTAGGATCCCGTGTCCCATTTGCAAAGTTATTTGGCACATGGCTTTAAGTGCTTCCAGTTTGATATATGGGGGGTTTCTCAGTTTCTGAAAGTCAAGCCCACAAGGATCAATGCAACTGTTCATCCAGAAAGAGCCTTATCTCAACTTCTAGCTTCTTGTACCCCTCTGGTATGCATTTGTGTTCATGCCCCAGCTCTTCTGTGCAAAGTAGCCTCTAAAAAGAGAAAGATCTCTCCAAGGCAGCCTGTCCCACTACAGTTCAAAGCTGGGTGAGATGAGATAAGGACAGAGTGTGTATTATTAAAGGTGAAAGACATTCTCTTCCTCTGATATGCAACTCCAAGGGAAGTGACTTCTGGAAAATAACTCCATTTCAGTTCAAAAGGGTGTTAAGCTGACATCTTTCCCTCCACTTGACTGTGTGTGTACAAGCTGGAGGGGGAGTGCTAGGGGGACAGCTTTCTGATGTGGTGACCTTGGCAGTGGAGGAGTGGGCATGGTGCAAATTCCCCAGTCCTTTCAGAGGCAGAGCTGGGATTTGAAGGCTGCTGATGAGTGCTGCTAACACTGCTGCATGTAAGCTCTGAGTCTGTAAGGCTGACATCTGCTTTTGAATAAAACTCTCTGTACTGGAAGCTGACGTCAACCCTCTACGCTACTTTATATTCATATTCTCCCTGGAAAAAAAATAATCTAGAATTTCAGTACAGGTTTGAATTAATTTTTTTGTGTGTATGAGACTCCTAAACATTTTTCTGCTGAAATCTAGGTCCTTTTTCAGTGAGTTTAAGCCTACTGACAGTAGACTGACTTTTCTTAATTATCTTCTCCAGACCCCTTTAAATTAGTCCCCCAGGGGTCCGTGAACCTCGTATTGAAAATGACAGCTTTAATATTTCCTCACTAAATACTTACAAAGAGTTGTCCAGGGATCCTGACTCATGTAAGATCACTAATTTCCATTGAAAAACAGAAGAGTCTGATTTTAAGCAGTAATACATCTGAGGGGGATGGATCACAGTATGGAGGAAAAGGAGAATGGCCATCAGATGTGGCCATGGCTTTGGAGATGCTGAAAAGAGGAGACTGTGGGAGGGAAAAAATCATTTGAAACCATTGAACTCATACATAAATGTATAGCTTTCAAATAGCTAATTTTTTTATGTCATAAAAGAAAACTGGCTAGGGCTGGTTCCTTTTTTATAGCCCTGTCATAAACTCTGAAAAATGAGGTTTATAATTTATGGTCTGAAACCACCTTAACTATTGCAATACAAACAGCATCACTGTACTGCAGTTTATTTCTGAAATGCCTCCGGTGAAAATATTGCAGAGCCATAATTAACTAATACCAAGATCCTGTTTGTGGAGCTTTGTGCAGAAATATGCAGTTACTATAAATCCCCAAGGGTCAGAAGATGGTGGTGCATCAGAATAATCTCACATCACAATGACAGTTAAGACATCACTAATATAGTTTCTGTGGCTCACAGAATCCATCCCATCACTGGTTGGATTTATAAGGAAGGGCTTACACAGATTTATATTTATATATATATGTATGTGTGTGTGTGTGTGTGTGTGTGTGTGTGTGTATAAAAAAAAAAAAAGCCTTCAGAGGGGACCAGCATGCATGTGGGCTCCTAATTAGTTTTCTGATATCTCAGCAACATTGATCTTTCAAAATGATCTCTTGCTGGTGACATCAGTTTTATGTTGGAAAATATTCCTGCAAGTCTGGCAATGATAAACTAATTACAGACTATACATTTTTAATGATTTAATCTCTTGTCATATTCCTAGAGAGAAGTGATCCTGATTCCAAACAAATCTCCCATGCATGGCCAAACACTCATCATGAAATGTATGGTTTTCATTAAACCCTGTTGTTAATACAGGCATAGGATTGTTTTGTTAAAATGGGGAGAGGTTGGGGAGTAAAAGCATGCTGAAAGATTACTGTAATAATGCTGCAGTAAGCGTTTTGAATCACACAGAGCTCCCAGCAACATTTCACTAACATGTGCCTCCTATCACAGAGGGCTCTTGACAAGCCATATGCAATGCCAGAGCCACCTGAGTCAAAGGGGCTTTTGATGGGTGGTGGCAATTAGGAGGGTGCATGCATGGTCCTTGTCCCTTGCTAGAAAATTTGGGCAACTCACCCTATGTTAGTCTTCAGGTTTAGGAATAAATAATTTTGTTAAAAAAAAACAATTTCAAGTGATGTCTTCTTTTTTTCCTTCTTTTTTTTCCTTTTACATGCTGAGATTTCTGTTCTGTGAAATGCTGCTGCACAGTGCAGTTTATACCCTCATTGCCACCTCTGTCTCGTTGCTGCATTCTTGGGTGGGGGGCTGCTTTTTAATCTGGCATGAAGACTAAAGCAACATGCCTTGGTCTCTGACTGGAGTCTGAGGGTAGTGCTGAAATGGGGAAACATCAAGCAAACATCTCCTGTACATTTACTGGGGGGACTGGATCTATAATCCTCATTGGTAGCAGCTCCTGTAATTGTGCACTGGATCTGGAAATGGAAGAGGGACTTGTCTCTCTTGAGAGTGCAGATGTGAGATGTGTTGGAAAGGTGACAGGGAAAACAATTGTTAGAAATTTCCTCTGCTTAGGGGAGAAATTTCAAGTCATTTCAGTGAGCTGTAAAATTCCTGCCACTTTGCTAGCTTTCAGGTGCATTTGCCCATTTCCCAGAGAGCTGGTTGTTTTTTTCAAAATTTTGAATGCCTCCCATCTTCATGAAGGTAAAGACAGCATTTAAAGGAGACATTTAAAGCAAATCTTAGTGTATCTGGACCAACTGTGTGTATGCAGACACCTGTAAGTTGTCTTCTGTTAGAAATCAGATGCATGCATGTTCACATAGCTAATAATAAAAATCAGGACCTGTAATTACCTAGAGAAGTGACTGTGTGGAGGGTGAATTAAGGTTCCAGTGAACTTCTTGTGGTTTTTCTGGCACAGTGAGGATGAAACTATTATTAAGAACTAGAACTCCAACTTTATTAATGTTCTGAAGTATAGAAGGAAGCAACAAATCTGATTTAAGTGAAGACATTTGTCTTGGCAGTGTGATTTACTCCAGGGTTGTAAATTTGACATGATGGAGACTAAAATGTACTAAACCTTAAATTTCTCCTGTATCTCACTCAGAGTCAAATGATTTAAATAGCACGATATGAGAAATGACAAGTATCCTTGGATGCAAATAGATTTTTGGTGCTTAAGATCTTAATTTCATGTCTGAGGACATTTATCAATGAGGACTAAACTTTTAGGAAAACAAGGGTCAAAGTTTCAGGGCATGGTGTAGAGGTGCAGCTATGAGTGCATGATTTCCTGCCTGGTAACCTCCTATTCAGGGTTCAGTAATGATCAAATGGAATCTGCTTTGCTGCCCCAGACCTTGATTAATGTTTCTGCCCTGCAGTGCTCACCAAGTTCCTCTCTGGCACTGTGCATCCTCTATATCCTGCAATCTAAAAATCTGCTCAGGACAAAATATTAAAGCATGTTGAAGGTACAAAAAGTATTAACAACCCAAAATGGAGCTGAGATGTTGGGGATTGAGTTATTGCTGGCAGAAGGCTCCCAAAATGATTTAGCACTGAGCACCCTGCCTGCTTTTGACCTGAGGGAGAATTTCTTGCTGGTTTTTTTTTTCCTTTTAGGACCAGCTCAGGTAGGTGGACCAAAGCAAAGTGCTTAACTTTGAACTCTTCATACTGGTTTTCCTCTTCATTCAGTGATGTTAAAGCTACCTAAAGTGAATTTTCAGGATTTGAATTTTTGGTAATCAGCAGGAGGACTTTTTTTTTTTTTTTCCTGGTGAACATGTATTTAACCCAATGATTACATGGTTGATTTGGCATAGCTTTATTTCTCCTATGCATTTCCTAAGTAGAATCCTAAAAAAATCCCCATATTCTGGAAGTAGAAATTAGAGCTTGAAGGGGGTTTATTATTATTTTTTAAGATAGACCAGTAACTTTTTCTGCCTTGCTCTGTGTTTCTGTGAAATGGGATTAATTTCTTAGCAGCACTGGACCTGTTCTGTCAGTTCAATAAAAGTAATGTGGACAATTTCAGTCTATTACTTTTAAATTAACTCAGCCCATATGACTCTTCCTAATACACTGCCACCTTGTGAAAAACAGGGTTGCGTTTTATTGATTCATGTGATAGATGAGAATATTAAGTGTTCCCTGGCAAACAGCACCCCAAACAACACAAGGCTCTTAGGCATGCCAGGACTGGGAAACTAATTATGCCGAGACAGAAGAGGTTATTTTACTCATATGTTGTAAAATTGAAAAAAATATTAAGGTAACCTTATATCTTAAAAAAACCCCACACCATCTCTACTCCATCCTCCCACACTCTGGATGATGTCTTGCCATATTTTAAGTTCATTTCTGAAAATGCAGGGCTCAAGATAGTCATGGGGGAACAAATAAGAAAGAAACTGGAGCAGGGAAACCTCAAGGCAATGAAAATATAAGGAAGGGAAAAGAGGTCCTTGTAACACAGTACACCTGATGTTTGAGTGCTCGTAGTATTCCTGTTTCCCACAAAGGGAGAAAGTGGGATAAACAGGTATTGGCCCTTCAGAGATCAAAACTTTTTGGAAAAGTTGCTTGCTAAAATTTTATGTGGTGAAAAATGAAGTCTCAAAAAGCTGCCGTGATGATCCTTTGAGGACATTTTAGAATAATTGTAACAATAATGTATTAAAATGTCACTATGGGAAATGATTAATTGGAACTGCCTTCATTTTTCTCCTCCATTTGCTTGCATTCCTGTCCTTAGTTCTTCATATAAAAAATAAAAATAGTAACATCCATTCTTAGCACTATATATGAAGTCTTTTATTACTGCAAAGTGACATGTGAAACCTTGCTACTGACATTCATGGACTTATATGCCTACTACTTCAATTGCTTTATTAATGTTTTGGCTTTCAGCATAAAAGCTTAAACATTGAAAACCTCTGAAAATTTCTGACCATGGCAGTGACATTTATCATACTGTAACAAAAGGGTGATAGGTTGTTTGCTGGCTGTTGCATTGCTCTTTCCAAGACAGGGAACCTAATTTTTAGTTATTTTTCCCTCAACTCTTGTCCTCATTTAGTAAGGATTAAACCAAGCTGGTACACAGTAGAAAACAAAGATCAGCAGTAGAGGTGACTTGTTCTTGAGGCTCTAAAACAGAAGCAAAGCCAGAGTAAATGACAGTCAGACTCAATAGGAGCAAGAGAAATTGGAAATAGGAAGTTTATTTTTATAAACTCCTGCCCATGGTTGCTGGTTAATTCCTCCATGAGCTTTCATAGGCTGCTGGGCCAGCATTCATCACCTAACCTTGTGTGGGTGGATCTTCCTTTCTGCGTTTCCTTTCCAATTCTATATGGTATTCAGAATTAAAAACCCATCCTGTTTTTTTGGGGGGTTTTTTTGTTTTTTAAAGTGGTTCTGTATTTCATCAGAAGAACTGGAAGAGGGGAAAGAAAGAAAGCAACGTTACAAATAAGTAAAATAAGTAATCTGCTTGTTGCTTCAGGCATGTTTCTGCTCATTTTAGTTCGTTGTCATTCAGTTTGATTCACTGAGCTGATTCAATTTTAATGGTTCACTTATGTATGCAACTACCTGGAAAAAAAAGATAAAAAAATGCCCCGAAAGCAGATCTTACTGAGATTTTGGTCAAAAAAAGGATCATAAATAAGGAGAAGTAAGAGCAAAAGCTAAAACAATATGGCACACATCAAGTAAAAAGAAAGTGCAATATGTGAACTGAAGAGCAAAAACCAAACATGAGCTGCAAAATAGAAACTAAAAAATAGTACCTAAGGTAAAAAATCAAATTCAATATGTTTTACAATTACACAGGAGAATGAGCTTCTTCAACCTTTAGATTCTTTCAGTATTCAGTTAATTTAAAGACAACAAGGCTGGGAGGATCTCTCTTCCAAGGCACCAGCAGTTTCTTAGAGCCCTTGCTGAATGCTGGAAAATTTAGCAAGGGGGAAAATTGCATATACTAAGAATATAACATGATGAATATGTTGTGTCACATACATACCATCTGTGAGTTATTCTGATAGACAGAACAGCTTGTCTGCCAAATCCTAAAGCATGGCTTTGATTAGTGCATGCATTGTAAAATAATCATCTTGGGGACTTTGGAGGAGTTAAACTATGACCTTGATCTTGTACTTTAAAGGTCGTGCTATCTAGATCTGGAAGGGTAACTCTCTACTTCTGTAATTAGGTCTTTCTATAATGAGTGCTGTAGAACAGAAGTTTTTACAAATGAGGCTGCTGGCAGTTACCAAGGAGAGGAGAACAACATCAGGACATAACTGGTGGAAAACAGGGATGATGGTTTGGATTTTTTTTTGTCCTGCAGACTGCATGATGGTTGTAAGACAAGATTTGTTGCATCCAGTGCTTGATAACTGGAGGAGAGTGATGAGATGGGGAGTTTGGAACTTGTTGGGGTTGCTGCCACTGGTGGAGGAGTGTCCTGTGTGCAGTAATTTGTTAATTGTCTGCACAGCTCTGTGAATTATCATCTTTTGTGGTGGTCACAATGTTCCCTACTTCTTAGAACCATTGCAGGTTCCCACATGATGGGGGGATTATCAATGTCTCACAGATTTGGTCTTTGCTATTCTGTTCTTAGTACTGTTGGAAGTTAATTTCACGTTACCATTTACTTGAAGTTGTTAAATGTGAGCCTGAGTTTTTTAAAAAACACCCTCCTTTTTGGGCAATACCATGATTCAGCTGTGATGGCTCCTGCAGTAAATGTCTTATAAAAGAGGTCCCTTCCTGAGCTATAGTGCCCATAAATATTAGCTTTATTTTTATAAGTAGTTGCTTTTTCAGCAGCAAAGTAGCTGTAACCATAAAAATGCTTAATAAGAAATGTTTCTCAGTTGCTGTTTATATGGTTAAACAATGTTTTTAAAAACATTTTGCATTTCCTGAATAGCTCTTAACATTAAATGTAAGTTCTAAGCAATTGTTTTTCTGTGGTTTGGGGATTTTCTGCAAAATAATTCTTGAGTGTGAAAGACTAGAAAGCCTGGCTTTCTTTTTTTTTTTTTTTTTTCTTTTGTTTTGTTTTATTTTATTTTATTTTGGTTGGTTGTTTGGTTGTTTTTTTTTAACTACTGAGCCGCTCTGAGTGTTGAAAATCTGAATTTTGAGAATCAGGATATTTAAGAGAGGCTCTGTGCACCTCCACTTTTGGCAAGCTCTTTTAATACAAACTTCACCAAGCGGAACTGTGGCAA
Organism: Calypte anna; assembly: GCF_003957555.1. Lineage (NCBI taxonomy): Eukaryota > Metazoa > Chordata > Aves > Apodiformes > Trochilidae > Calypte > Calypte anna. The sequence goes on from NC_044258.1 coordinate 13,823,855, forward strand.
TCTCAAACCATGAACTTGCTGTTTCTATTCAGTGCCTTGGCTCACTGCTGTGGTTTGAATATCATCTTTTCTTCTCTTTGCCCCTTTCTCATGTTGCATGACAATAAAAAAATTAATTCAAGCTGCCTTTTGCTAATTCCATGGAGTGACATGTTAAAGGTCCAAGTGTTTTAGGTGCCTTTCTTCATGTGTATCAGTGGAAGCAAGCCACCAAAAATTCTGGCAAGTCAAATCCCTGTTGCATTTCATAGTCCTTCCATAGATGGAGAATCTTAGCTTCTTTCTGATGCTCTTTGATAGGTGCAGAAAGCTGTGAGCATTGCTTGTGACTCTCTGGAAGCAGAGCAGAATCCTGTGAAGTGGTTTGTGACTCATCTAGTAGCACTTCTCTGTATTCAAGCTTTAAAAGCTGCCCAAGCCTGGAGAAACCTTTAAAGAAAAGCAGACTTCAGAGTGGGTAGGAGCAGACTTGGTAAACTCTGCCATTTGGGTGCAGTCCCAGAGTGTCTTGTGCTTTGTTGTGTGAAAAGGAAATGATCCTACTGAGTCTCCTGCAAAAATGTTGTCCTACCCTTTTCTGTCAGTACGACCATTTGTAAGTTTTCACAGAGAGGGAAGAAAATCTATTTTTAAAAGTTTCACTCTGTGTGTTGGAATTGTTTATTTTGGAGCCTACTTTGAAAGTAAAAAAATATTATTTTTAAAAAATGGTCATCACCTCAGAACTTATCACTTGGTAACCAGAAGCTACAGCGAACCTGCAGAACTCATTTCCATTGTCTGTTTGATTTGATCCTATAAAAATTGTGACAATGAACACAAGCAAGCATAATATATCCATTCATTATGCTCCCCTGTTTATTTTGTATAATAGGCAGAAAAAAATAACTATGTCTAGCAATTTCTCTATTTATAATATTATTATGGATTTAAATGTCTGTACACTTTTAAAAACTCATTATAAGTAGTGTATTTTCACTTTGGAAGATTTTGTTGTACACATTTATGTTTTAAATCAGCACTATTTTCATCAGAGGTTGTGATCTCTCCCAAATAATACCATTAAAGAAAAATTTCACTTTTAGTGACTTTTACAAATGTCTAAGTTTCCTTTAGGTACAAAGGGAAAGTCAGTGGCTTTCCTGAATAACAGATACGATCAGAACAAAATAACTGGTGATGTGCTATTAAGTTTCATTTGCAGAATACCCAGAAAACTGCCACACAGAGGATATGGTTGTTCATGTTCTCCACACAAGAAGTGTAAATGAGTTTTGTGGTTTCACTGCTTCCATGTTCCTCCTCCCCTTTTCTTTGTGCAGGGTGTAGCAGTTGCCACAAATTTTGCAAAGAGTTTGCAACCAGACATATTTCTGTTATAACAAGGAGACCGACTTTGAGTCCTTAGGGGAAAAGTTCCTGAAGCTCTTCCTGGACAGGACACTAACTCCTAAAATGAACAAGTAATAAATGCAGATATAAGAGCAATAGAATCATATACCATAACAACCAGAATAAAAATACTAGACTTCCATCTCCAAATGCCTTTTAGTTGCTGGCTTGGCCACAGCACAGTGGAAATTGAGAGGAAAAAGGTTTTATATATTCCACTTGGAACAGCATGGGAAACATGAATTTTCACATAGATCAAGTTGTTAAAGTTAGATCCAGTTAAAGCAGAGACCAGTTTGGTGGAAGACCATGTGTTGGGAGAAAATGTTCTAGTCCAGAATCAAAAAACTTCCTAAAACTAAGGTTTAAAATATGCACTCAGCTCCAGATAACAGATGCTCTTCACTCCAGATGCAATATATTGGAAGAAGTCTGCATTTTTTTTTAGTTGCTGCTAAAATAATGTCTGTTGCATTTCAGATTGGAGACACTTTGCAATTCAGGAAGAAGTTCCCCAGATGGAACGATGTGAATTATTTATGCAATGTTTATCTCAGGGTTTACTTCCCATCACAACCAATTAAGGCTATTTCATTTCATTAAAACTAACATTTCCACACGGGGGAAATCACTTATCTAAAGAAAATGTTATAATATCTACTACTTAAAAGCTTGGAAGCTTCCATCAATCATATAGTCCCACATTCTTCCAAAAACTCACAAGATGGGAAAGTAAAGACATTTTCCTGCATTAGGTCTTGCCAAATTGAATTATAATTAATTGGGAATTAACAAATTAAGATATTAATTCTTTTCTTCCTACTTAGTAGAAAACGATGGGGTTCAGAAATGGTGCCCTGCCACATCAGTCTTGCAGTCCCTGGAGAAGCCTCCACTATTTTTTCAGTACATACAGAGCAGAAAAGGAACCCTTGCTCCCACTGAATTGTCTTAAGACTTTTCTACATGAGCAGAGACTGAGATCATCAAGCCTCACAGAACAAAATGAACTGTGAAATAAAATTGGCTGTTTGGTATGTAACTCTGCATTAAACTCTGTTCTGGAATGGCAGTGAGGAGTCTGCTGTAATTCTGCTCTTTGTTCCTCTCCTGCTGCCACTGTCCATGTCACTTGTGCAAAGTGTGCCATTAGGTATCTGTGATAGCCAAGGCATTAAACTGAAAGGTCTTCTTGTTATTAATTTTGGAACTGTTTTCCAGTTGAGATACTGCCAGGTCTTGCTGAGGTTTCAGCAGATTAGATTAGATTGTCTTGTGTAGAGACCTTCTCTAAATGAATAACATCAGTCTTGGGGAAGAGGGAGAAGGAGAGAAAGAGCCCATCATTGTCACTTGACAACATCAAATCAGTTTCTGCCCCCAGTAATTATAACTCCTAGAAAAGCCAAATTTTGGGATCTGAGGAGTCAAGGTCTGGTGAAACAAACCATTGCCTGTCACTGCTTTTTTGAAACGTCCAGAGGATGCCTCTCTGTGAAGTATGCTAGGAAAATACAGGCAAAAGTCAAAACTACACAGCTTTGTCTTGGTTTGTTATGCACTGAAAGTAAGAGTACACTGTGGCTAACTTTCCTGGTGGTCCTTTGTGAGGTCTGGATCAACAATATCATGCTAAGAATGTTAAAATGTCAATTTATTCCTGTGGCAGGTGGGATTCCTGCATTATCTCCATCCTCTCTGGTCCCAGACATTTACAAAGGCCTTTGGAAGTTGTTGAAGACTATTTTGCAAACAGCTGAAATTTCTCAGAGCTTTATAAGTAGATTGTAGTGGTCTGACAATCAGCTGTTGTAATTGTCATTGTAATTTCACACATTTAAGAGGAAACATCATTTTTCACAGCATCTTGCTGAAAAAGGATCTATTGTTTCCCTAAGATTGGGGGTGTATGTGTATATATGTGGAAGCTCTGAATATTTTAAAAACATATGCATATAGCTACTATTTCTTGGTGAGATACAAGAAAGTTCTGCATGTGATAAAGAGGATCTAACAGTAGGGGAAAATTCTTTATATCACATACTTTGTAAAATGCCTGGCATTTTTACTGCTGAGCAAAGTTCATCCTTATTTATGTCATGCTGCTCTTAACATGGAAAAGAGCAAGATGATCGTGATTTCCAGCTCAGATTTGTATGACTATAATCAGCTTGTGATGTAGAAGGAGGGAGGAGGAAGTCTCACCTAAGTGAAGTTAGCTCCGATAACTTGTTGTGTTACACGTTAGGTCTTCTTGAAACCATCTTTCCCCAGAAATATATCTGTGTGTCTTGTAAGGCCAGATAAAATCCAAATAAGTCATGCCTCTTTTTTAAGGTTCATTTATCTGAGCTGAAAATACAGTGCAGAAGTCCTGTAGTTTCCTGGCTTTCTGTAGCCTCTTTTGAACCAGGCTTCATGCCTGGTGGGCTGGATCCTGTAGGAACATGAAGCAGGGAGGATGCCCCAGGCCCCAGTAGTGTACAAGGGGCTGGCTTCAGACTGAGCCTCCTGCTTATAAACCCAGCTCTCACTGACCATTGATTTTATTCTCAGCATCCAGCTCCTCAGATCTAATCCCTGTCTGGCATAGTGCTGTTTTAACTTGTTTTATTTGTGTGGGGGTGAAAAAAAAAAATCTAAGTGATACAATTAGGGCAGTGTACCTAAGCATATTGATTGTGCTTTGTTACTCTGCTTGTAACTTATTGCATTCATCTGGCAGTTGTCAGGTTGCACTGGTCAAGTGCATTACATTCTGAAAAGGTGAGTTAATAGAGGCAGGACTCTGTGTATGTGCCCATGAACACTCTTGCATTTGTCTAGAGGATTAAATTTGGTAAGACATAGTGTAGTTAGCACGATTTTTTTAGTGTAGAGGCTGTTAGTGGTACCAGATTTTGAACATCTACAAATGGGAGTGTGGCTTTCTGCGGAATGAGCTGTCGTTGTACAAGTCCCAGGTATGAAACATCACAGGGTGGGTTTAGCCACCAGAGTAATAAAGTCACTGTATTTATTAAGAATGTAGTCTTCGTATCCTCTCTTACTGAACCATCATTAACTGAAATCATAAGATAGTGTCCAAAGGAGGCTCCATCTGTACAAACTTACATCTGAATACCAGGAGTTTCATTCCAGCAGGTCTCAGCACAATGGTTATAAAGGCCTCTTCCATGTAAGGTTCTGAAAATTGTCTTATGCATTTATTTAATCTCAATTAATTTCAGGGTCAGAAAACACAGGGAGGTGATGCTTCTATTTCTCTTGATGACTTAGCCACAGAAACCAACACTAAGTGTAATACTGCTGTTTGGAGGTTAAGATCAAGGTTAAAGCCATGTTTAGGGCCAGGACACATGGTTATATCATGTTGTAAGATTGTGGCTGGATCCCTCCAGTTCTATTCCTGCAGTGGCTACCAAAGCAGTGCTGGGGATTAAACCTCACACACAGATTGGTTTTCCTACATTTTTCAGACCTTCCTTCTTTTCCACAGTGTGGCTCAGCAGAAAAGCCACACAGCTTTATTTAGTATTCAGCTGGGCTTCAGTTGTCAGTGAGATACTAATGGAAATTTATCGCACGCTGAACCCGAAGTGACATATATATATGTTAAAATGCTGTGTTTTATTACACACCTAAAAATACTTCATTGTCCTTACTTTTTGAGCTTTTTTATGTAAAGTCCTCAATCAGTGCTTTAAATCTGGCACTTCCATATTAATCTTTCTCCTTTTTTTTAATGTAACTTTCCCTAACGAGGAAAAAAGTACAATGGAAATTTTTGATCACCAAGTTATCAAATCATTAATCTTATTTTCATTTGTCATTCAAACTAGAATTAAGTACAGAAGCATTTCATGACAAACTGTCAAATGATGGTGAAACTACTTGATGTGAGAGGTCAGTAGTCAGCTACTAAAAATTGGCTTTATTGTCATAATTCTAACTTCTGCTTTCTCCATGTAAGTAAGTGGCATTTTCTCTGCATTATTGGTGGCTGTCTCTGAAATGAAGCTGGGTCATCGAGTGAACCACCATGAAGGTAAACACAGTCTGACGTGGTTTGCTTTGGAGAGTTTGTGATCTCTAAAGGTTCTGAATGCCTCCTGAGAGGCAAAATGGTGTCAGGATGAGGAGACATGTATTTTTATGCTTTTTGCTTCCATCTTTCTGCTCTTGACTGTGAAAAGGCAACCTTCTCCTCTATGGAGAGACATGCAGAATTGCTCTATTCACAGATGACCAGACAAGGCAGATTACTTTCCTTTGGCTCTTTTATTAGTAGTAAGTGATATGCAAGGAGGCACAGTTTTAGGAAAAACATCTTCAGGAAACATGAATAAAGGGCAGCATTCTTTATGAACAAGAGCTCTGCTTTTTCCTGATATTCTAGAGCTTTGTGTAGTGTTAAAGCAGACTCATCTGAAAACTCTCTCCCCAGTCAAGCCTTGATTCACTGGTGTGAGTTTGGATTGAATCCTCTCTCTACTCCCTGTGGTTTTCTACTTGGAAATTCTTACCTGGAATGACAGAGGTGTGTTCTGGAGTGACAGACCAATTATTCCTTCACCAGTTAACCCATAAAAATAATGGCATTTGCAGGAGTTTCCACTCAGACATCCCATCTTTATTATTCTTCCTCTGATATTTTTTGCTGAAATAGTTTTCTCTATGAGTCTCAGTACTAATTTTGCTTGTAAGGAACCTTTACTGATGTCGGGAAGAACAAATTTTCGTACCCTGCTTTATTAGAACAAGTAGGAGGGGCTACCTTGGTTTTCTAAGGAGTTGTCTTTTAAGTCCAGCTAACAGGTGAGAAAAAAAAGGCCTATTCCTCATCCACACAAAAACTAAAATGGAGTGTGAGGTATTTGTCTCCATCTTCGTTACATTCTGAGATATTTAATAGGCCCCAGAATTGTTCATTTAAGAACTATGTGCTATTAAACTGAAGCATTATTTAGCAATTGGTGCTGTCTCAAGAGGATAATTACTCAGAAGTATCTATTTGAAAATTCATCCACTGCTAGTTGTATAAATGTCTACAGTGCCTGGAGTATTTAAATACTGTGAGGCTTTATGATTAAAGTTCCATATTACAATATTTAACAGAATGGAGGATTTCCATTAATATTTTGCTCTCTTAGATTCAAATGGTGGGGTTTTCTCAGTGACTCATGAGAATTTGCACCTCCTGGTTTCAATCCCACCAAGTAAAAGAAAGTAAGTACATGGTGTGCCTGGTACATCCCTGGATGCAGGAATGAATGCAGTATAACTCTCAAGTCAAAAAAGCCCCAGCTTAGCTGTGTACAGCACTGCTGAGCTTGGAGGGAACGTGACAGCTGCTATGATGGCTTCTGCCCATGTTATATGTGATGATGAAATGATTTGTGGATGAGGACAAGGAGAGTCTTCAGTATTTGATCCACACCAATGAAACCAATAGGGTCTCTCTAGCTTCACCAGTTAATTTCAAAGGATTTGTCTGAGTGTAAAGGCTCTGAGAAATTGAGTGAGCATTTAGGTCTTGATGAAATTGGTCAATGCACTCTAAAGTTATTACAAGGAACTGACGTTTGATATGCAGACATACACACAAAGCAGGATCATATAAATCTCATTTTCTAGTTTAACAGGGTTAAAAGGAAGACTTCAAGTATGCACAAGTATGCACAAGTGGTAATGAAAATTAAATTAGTTATTGCCACTCAAAGAAGTGTTCCCAGAGTCCTTACAGACCTCCCTGAACATGTGAGCTCAGTGCTCAAGAGTAGCAAGAAAGCAAATAAGATGATGAGAAATTACTAGGAAATGATCAACAGGAGAAATCTTTACTCCATGGTAGGTATAACTTAATTCTGACTGCCCAACTTCAAACATGCTTTGTACATCCCAAAAGCATGTAAGACCTTCACTGATGTGAAACAGTTTCCATGAGAAAAGAATCTCAATAGTTTTTGTGACAGCTCAACTTCAAAAAGGGGACTCAGGGTATATGATTACAAAGGTTTGTGAAATCCCAAAGAAGTTAAATAGATGTTGCTCAAGCAAGGTTTGTGATATAGCTAAGGGTCTGAGCCCTGAAAGACTGAAGGTGCACATTCAGTAAAGAGGAAGACTTTTAATGCAGTGTATCAAAGTGTATGAATTGAGGAGCCTCTTGCAAAATTGTCTCCTAGCTGTAAACAGTAAATACAGGTTGGAAAGAGGATTTAACAGAGTTTTGAACAAACCAATCCAAAAGTGATCCTGTGCAGCTTCTCAGGACCAACACACCCACCACTGGGTGTTCTGGGAAGCCAGTCATGATCCTGAATGTGTTTTGACCTTTTCAGAGCAGCAGTGTGGGAATCCACCACAGCTGCCACTGACTTCACTTAAATCTTTCAACTTCAGCATGAGAGATACGGATGCTGTCTGCTTGCTTCTCCTTTTCTTCCCCATTTCACTTCATTTCCTTCCTATCTCTTTCTTCCTTCTGTTTAATACAAGCCTGGCATAGTGAGCCCAGTCACACTCCCTTTCCCAGCACTGCTGTGATCCCATGACCAGTGAGGCAGGGAGAAGCTGTGCCCTGTGTTGGAGTGGCTGATAACAGCCCCTTTCATTCCCTGTTTTCCACAGTAATGAAGCTGCAGATATCAATTGCAGAACCTGCGTTATCTCTCTGTGCACTTCTTTTCTTTTTGCTCTTATATTTTCTTCTGCAGAAATTAGGACTGGACTTCAGAACTAGCTCTAGTTTATCTCACCTGTTTCTCTGAAGAATATTTATCTCCGTGTTTAATACCATCCAAAGATTGTCATTGTAAGAAAAACCCATTCAGTAACAGAACTGGGGGTTAAGGCAGATGGTGAAGCTCAAACAACTAATTTTTTATGTTTGAAATTCTTTATTTTTTTTGTCCTTTTTATTCTATATCTTTAATAAAAGGCTATAAAGATGTTTAAAACACTAGTGTTACCATGGAGCTGGACAGCCTGGGTTTGTGATCTCAACTCAAGCCAGGTTTGACTGTTAAGTGTTACAGACAGGATCACATTAACCCCTTAGCCTGGAACTCTCTGTATTCTGGTGTATTGACATGAGTACACTGGATGCTTTTTCCCCTGGAGTCACAGACTCTGCTGCTCCAGAACAGAATGAAGCTCTGGGTCACTGCTGCATACTGGTGTATGAACAGGGTAGTTCAAATCCCTCAAGATCAAGCAGATGACATTACAACTGTTGGATTCAGGTCACATTCACCACCTTTTCTCTACAGCTGTGAGAGCAAGATGCATGTTTTTATTAAGTGAATGTGAGGATTACTGAGTAAACACATGTCTTTCTTGCCTAAGGCTCTGATCAAAACCTGCAATATTTCTGTTATAAATCAGCCTGGAAGACTTGTCTTGCTGGACCTTTAGCATCAGGTGCTGACAGACTATGGAGTGAGTGTTTGACAAAGGAATGCTGTGTAAGGAAACCATGGATGCTGGATTAAAGACTGAAACTAGCCAGGATGGAAAAGCAAAGTTAGGAAAAACCTGAAATAGGACACAAACCTTCTATCAGAAACACCAGACCCTCACCCTCTGCAGCAAGCATTACTGTTTCTGAGGTGTCAGGAGGTGGTGCCTGAACCTATTTTAAGAGAGAAATTACTGCAATATGAGTATGAAATTTAAAACATGCTGGGGCATGACTATTTTGTGTATCTGGTGAGGAGGACCCTGTTCTTTTTTAAAGTGTCCCGAGTTAAAACCAGCAGCATAGTAGTGACATTCACAAGCTGAGTGATGAAACAGTTTTCTTGAAACTGGACATTTTGGAATATTCTTTGCCTATGAACTCTTAGGTGGTTGGTTATGATCACGGGTGTATGGTTACAGCACCATTTGCACTATGTCTTGTTACTGTGCTGCTACAGTCTTAAAATAATCTTAGAGATAACATTTGGGGTTTTATCTCCTTTTAATATTTGAGTGTATGTTCACCTTTTTCTAAACCTTTATTACAATAATGGAGAAGTTTAAAATTTGGATCAAGGTTTTAACTTTAATTCTGTTCTTTGAGTCATGGTGTATTTTAAATAGATGTAGGTATATTTGAACAGTCTGGCAATACCTTGATAACCAAAACCAATGTTTATGAAAGTATTTTTTTTTACAGATTTGTGATGCATAATGCATCTTCTTGTTAAAAGGTTAAGTAAAAGAAATACAGTGTTTATAAAGCATGGGCTATAAACTGGCTGTTAGATAAATCAGCGATTTGTAGGTTAATATTTGAATTTTTTTGACTTCAATGCCTCACTTTTAATATCTTTCAGGCTTCTTGATCCAAAGCTGACTTTATATTCTGAACGTGTGCAATTGTTTGCTGTAATCTCAAGAGAAGATAAGCATGACATCTGGTTCACACCTGTGGTTTTAGGGATAAGAGCATAGCTGCTTTATGTATTATTCAGGGCACTCTGTTGAAACTGCAAGGAATTTGACTCTTTGAGGCCCTTTGTCCCTAGGTTTTTATACTTACCTAAAGTAAACATGAAATATAGGATTTTTCTCTCAGTAGGTATTGAGCAGACTGTTTGTTCCAACCTATGCCTGCTGCCAGAAGGGGAATTAGTTATGCAGGTTAATTATCAGATTTATCTTAAAGACTTTACTCGTGTGACTCCCATATTTCATGATTTCCACCAAGGCATTTTTTGCTGTGGCAGAACAGTGCCAGGAGAGGTGAATGTACTGGTAAGAGGTGGAATAGTCTGGTTGGTTCTGTGTTGCAGGCAATCCCCTTCCTGCTCCCCACAGCCCCAGGCAGCATGGGGCATCTCTGTGTGACCTGACAAGGAGAGGCTGCAGCATTTCCAGTTTCCAAACAGGGTTCCAGGCACAACCCAAGTGTCTGGGGCTGGTGGAGACAACACTGGCAGAAAGCAGGAATTAATTTGGTTGGTGATTTCTACAGCCAAAGGCACCCATAGTCTGGGGAAAAGCCAGCAGCTGTCAGACTGAAACCCAGAAGTTACATGGTGCCCATTTACCAGGTGAGGTGTTCAAATGTGGGATGCTGATTCAGAAGAGATGCCTTCAGAAATATACAGCCTGGGGGGAAATCTGAGTTTCTGGGCTGAGACTAGATTTTATTATGAAAATGCAGAGTACAGGGAAGGGATGAAGCTGGCATGGAGCCTGTCTGAGCAGGGACACGAGTCCTACATGGAGTGTATACTAAAAACTGTACTGAACCAAAGCCAGTAAAATTTGGACTCAGATGCTAATCTGGTAGTGCTTCTGTGTTCATCAGGAGTCCAAAGTAGTTCAACATGGTTTTCTTTCAATATCAATGGGTCCTTGAGAAATGGGAAGTGTTAAAGCTGACAGTTCATCTTACATTGCATAAGGTGGTGCCATGAGCAAGCACCAGAGGAGTCTTGCCAGGGCATCTGGGGGCTCATACCAGCACATGAGCATGAGAGGGGGAGTTAGATTTGTGTTTCTGTTTCATAAGCATGGAAGAATAACTTTGACATCTAACAAAGGACAATTACAGAGTGGGTTTGCAAATGAGTTTGCAGATGTAGCAGCATGCAAGGTTTTAACGTTAAAGGCTTCACAATTTCTAGCACTTTAACCTCACCTCCATCAATTTTGTGCTTACATGAATATTTTGCTTCTTGCCGTGCTAAAGTCCAGGTCTTTTTTATTTGCTTGTGTAATAAAGAATCATGCCCTTAACAAGCTGGTACCATTAAGGTGGTGTATTAAGCTATTCTGTGTGTCTGTAAACAAAATTGCCAAGACAAGAAGTTTAGAAACTTTTTAACTTTGAACTTCACTTTCTGCTCTGGTAAAACAGTCAGAGGACAAAGGTAAAGAAAGCTAGAAAGTTAGAGACAGAGATATTACATGGAAGACACTGTGGAATCTGAGTAGCACCCCATGGTGAGGAAGGATTTCAGTCTGAGGTATTTTCAAGAGATTCTGACTTTTGGAAAGGATATAGTGTACTCACTGCTTGCATATTAAGGCCCTGTGAGAAACTTGAAGTAAAATACTGACATGAGGCAGTTGCACTGGAAAAATACCTCTTGTGTTCAAATAGGAGGTTTGTAGTGGACCTAATGCTGTCCCTGCAACCGAGAGCTGCAAGTGGCTACTGAGATATCTGATGCTAAGCACCCAGTTTATTTCATCTTTGGGATTACAATGGTTCCAGGGATATGTATTCTGCAAAATATGGGAAAGCCCATACTATCTTTGCTACTGAGCTCTCCAAGTAAACTCTTCTCATGAGCTTGTTCTGCTGTAACTGCCCATATACCTCACAGTTAATGAATAAAAATAACTCTGCAAGTGTACAGCCTGGAGGATTTCATATCCCCTCAGAGACAGGAACGGCCTTTCGCCCAGCAAAATGCTTCTGAAAACATGCCCCATCTGCTGTAGGGCTTTGAATCCAGAGATGCAACAAAACTATAAATATTTCAAAATTTGTTCTGAGGCATATGAAGATCATTAAGCCTCCTGGAAAAGCTTGCCTTATTCAGCTTAAAAAAAAATAAAAATAAAACCCAAAAAACAAAACAACACAAAAACCAACTAAACCACACAGGATGTTCTGAATTCCACAGTACAAAAAGAATAATTTGTGCTAAGATGTGAGCTCTCAGAGGAATGAATACTTGTGCTAGGGCATCTTTAAAGTGAATGCTATATGAAATTGTATTAATCACACATGCTAGAAAAAGTATGCTTTTGTAGGGTTTATTTTTAAAGTGCAGATCCTTTCTTTTCCCTGAAGAGTGCTGGAGTGATTTTGCTAGGAAATCCCAGCAGTTCTCTCCATTCTCGCAGCACTTCTTGATGCTTAAGAAAGTAAATGGATTCTTGAAAGATGAGCTGAGTATGGACAGTTAAGAGTATTTTGAAGTTTAAAACTCTTTATTCAGTAGCTTAGTTCTCCTTGTAGGAAGACTATGGGAAACAGATGAAGACAGCATATGAAACAGTCCCTTTTTGGTTGAGTTCAGAGCTATTCTGTTCATACAGTGAGTCTATCCCGCTTATTTTTAGTTTCTGTGGCTTTTGGTGCTTAGCCACTTCCTAAATTGCCTGTTTCAGTTTTTCAGCCCCACCAGCAGCCAAGTATTGCTTCTAATTTTTCCATTTGGACAGTTTTAGAAAGCAAAATTTGCCTCTTAAACGGGAGCCTCAGTGTTGCATGTTTCCACAAGCACGAGCTTGCTGTCTTGTTTGGAATATGCCACAGTTAGACAAAGCCACTGGGAGTGAAACTCAAAACTATTTCAGGAAACAAACCAAAAAGTCTCTGGCACAGCTTGGTAGCAGAGTTAAAGACCAGTGAAAGACCACAGCTGACCTCAAGAAGCCTGGGAAGATGCCCTTAGGCATCTGGATGCAGCACCTTGCAGTACACGTCTGCACCGAACACCTGTGACATCAGCTTTGTGTCAAAGATGAGCTGTTCAAAAGTTGCTGTGAGGATTAAGAGGCAATGTACTGTCTCCATGAGGTACATAGTGAGAAAATGAACAGCAATCCCAAAATTTTTTTCTCCAACACCACTCCAAATGGTGGTTATTTCACGTTTGTTCAATTGCTTGTCATTCTTCACGTTTATTTCCAGTCTTTCATCTTTTTCTTCATAAAATATCCAGGTAAGGAAAGGATGGGCAATGACTTTAGTTGACACATGAGGTAATGAGGCCCTGAAATGGGGAGTTTTATGCAAGACAGCAGAAACTCTCTGGTTGTCTGAGAAGATGAATCTTTTCAATCCAAGGTTGCTGCTTCCTTAACAAAAGATCTGATTTGTAAGAAATACTCCTACCCAAAAATCAGGATACAAAATTCACAAAATTACCTTGATTAGGAAAGATCTTTGAGATCCAACCATTAATCTAACCCTGGCAAGTCCTTAACTAAGCCATATCCCTAAGAACTGTGCCTATACCACTCCTAAATACCTCCAGGGATGGTGACTCCACCACTGCCTTGGACAGGTTGTTCCAATGCCAATACTGAGCTATTTCTCTCTCATTTGGTTTCATGGTCATCTTTATCTTCTCAGGAGGGAAGGAGCTTTGCATTTTCAAGTTTTTTCTCATAGCCATGAAGGCAGCAGCCATAGTGATTTTTAAATTGCAGTGAAGGTCTTGCAGAAATAGTTTCATTCCAGATCCTTGGACTCTAAGTGAAATACAGTATGGCAGAAACCCTCTGATGGTAGCGTATGAATGAGCAACACTGTGTGGTGTAATACTTTTCCTTTTTTTTAATTTTTACCTCCTCCTCTCCTTGGATTTCTTCCATCCCTTGGACATGTGGTTCACATCCTTTTTACAAGCTGACTGAACACCCTATTGTACACTTACCACCCACATTTCCAGAAAAAGAGCCTCCTAAATTTGTGAGTTTAGCAAGATGCTCTAATGGTTCTGGATCCACAGGTGTATTTACCACAAGATTAAGATATGTTAACATTTTCAACAGAAGAGAAAAGGAGGAAGGGTTCAAAAAAGCCTCCTGCTCATTATGCTTCAATTATTGTTTACATCTTAGTATTAAAGTGTTAGTATTACAATTTCCTGTGTTTGGAAGGAGGTCAGATATGAAACACGACTTGTAAAAAGGAGGAGGATCAGAAATGAGAGGCACTGCATGGATAGGTTAATAACCAAGCTTTATAATTCAGGGGTCTTGTGTGTTGTGAAAGGGAAGACTTACTGCTGATTTTTTGTTGGTTTTGAATGATAAGATTTTACTTCTGGTAGAGTGTTGCAATCTATGTTGTCATGGAAATTCTATTGAATTTATAGTTCCATTTATCCAAAACGATTTTCCAGACTTCATTTCATGGTGAATCATATGGCTGTTAGTCGGAGTACAAAGCAATTGCAAAAAAGTTTCATGTTACAGAAAGCGTAAACACTGAAACCATTGCTTTCATTTTATGGAATACAAATGAATGCAACGTGCAGCTTTTTAGCACCAAATACATCTTCACTGTGTAATGACTCTGTGGATATACATGAGATGTATTTTCTTCTTTGGGACAGGAGTGGGCCTAAAGGTTATTTATTTATGTCAGTAGAAATCAGGGATGTTTCTGGTTTGCCAGAGTATTTCTCTTTTAACATTTAGGACTTAATACCCAAGATACTGAGTGATGTGGCTGCTATTCAGCATTGAGCTGAAGCACAGGGCAATCCCACAAGCACTGAATCCTTGCTCCTACTGGGCTGTCACTGCACCACTCACAAGTTTAAATGCTGTTCAGAGTTAGGAACAGATCATGCAACAACTGCCAACTTTCAGGTTGAAAGCAGCTATGAAATTGCTTAGTCTTCACTTTTAACATAGATACACCTACTGTTTTGTTTGTAGACAGCAAAGCAGTAATTAATGCTTACTATTAAAAAAGATTAAAGAGAGATTTACCGTACTTCTGAGGCATGTGAATGTCGAAAGTGAGTTGAATTCTCTTATTTCACAGTATGATCTTCACTCTTCCTGTTGTTTCAACTCCTTTGATTTTTTTTTTCAGCCTAGCATTGTATTAATTATCAAGTTGCAATTACTTCAGGACAAAGACCCTGTCTTGACTCTTTGCTTTGCAATTTACCCAGCACACTTTTAGGCATTGTAAAATACTAAGTTATGACACTGAAAATACATCTCTGTACCTACCCAACTATAGTTAAAAATTCAGTGATGAATAATAGACAAGGGAGGAAAAACATGCCATTATCTGTTCCTGTTCAACTTTATCTTCTTAAAAGAATGCAGTATACTCTGTGTTATTACATCAAGCTTGAACTTGAAAACATCACGATTTGCCCTCCCCCTTTGCCTTTTATAAGCAGACTTGGAATATGTTATAACAGATAAGTTTCATGGGTTTTTAAAAGGGAATATAATGAGAAGTCAAACATCAGACTTTATTGCCCCAGTATACATCTCACACTCCAGTAAACACACAGACTGCAGGATGATTACTCTGAATTTTCAGTGCTACAGTGAAGATTACATTATTTCTGTAGAAAATTTTTATTCAAGCCAAATGGATCACATCATCCGGTTTGCTGGAAATCTATGCACATATTTAAAGCCAAAGTAAGTTGCATACAGGCTTTCAATTAAGAAAAATCATGTATGATTCATAATCTTAGCACAGAATTTGTTTTTGTGCAAGAGGTTTTAAATACAGCTGTAAAAGTGGCTGAGAATAATTTATTCTTACAATATAAGCAGCAGAGCTGCTAATTAAAAATTAGTATGTTCAGTGATTAGTTCCATCATTTAAAGCAGACGTTTCAAAATTTTTGTTTAGCCACTCTGCAAAGATTTGCAATCTACCTGCCATGCCTGTTGTTTTGCTTTTCTGAAAATACTCTCGGTCTCTAAAGCACTACATAATAAGCCACATAGCTGTGGTGTCTGTGTCTTGTTGCCTGATTCATCCAAAAATTGGCTGGCCTGTAATATTTTTTTTTCTCCCTAGTTTTAAATTGCACGGTAGTCCTTGGATTGCTGGAAGGAAATGAGCGGAAAGCTAATTCTGATGATCTTTTCCCTTCCACCAGAATTCCTGATGCTATTGAGTATTCTGTACTCCACATCTGTGACAGCACAATGAGCCTTTGTTCGTTTTTTAATCTGAAGAGAAATCTGCTGAAGGAGGTTGCACAGGGTGATAGCAGCCCAATTTAAAAGTCTCAATTATTTATTTTTAAAATACTTGGCATCTGTCTATGGAAAGTGTACTTGCCTGGTTTCCAGTCTCTTAGAATTGCTTTGAACTCACTCACATCTTCTGGGATCTATCAAATGCTCATTGTGGCTTTTCTCTCAGAAGTGCTGAATGAGTTTAGCCATGATAGTCTGCATTGGATATAAACTTTCTGTCTTTGTAGTGGGATAAGAGCACAAAGATGTCATGCACAGGAATGGTGATTTCTGTCTGGATGTCTGTCTTGCCAAGAAGAGGAGGAGCATTCAAGCAGAGAGCTGGAGCCCTTTATTTGTGGATGAGTGGTGGGGAGAAGTCATTCATTTGAAGCAGGCTCAGTTTTTGCAAGCCAGTGACATTTCATAAAAAGGATTTAGTCATTCAGAGGCAAATTGTACTTAATAAACTCAGAACTGATCACTGGTGGGCAGTATTTCTCAGTAAAACACATGCCTGTTCTGGACAGTCTGTCCTTACCAGTTCAGCATGGTGGCAGCTTGGTTTTAGTCAAAATCTCATAAGCACTGAGCAGGGCCTGTGTTTTGCCATCAGGTTTCTGTTGAGTTTGGAAGAACTTGTTTGAAGAAGGGTGTTTCTGCAGAGAACAGGTTGGGAGTTCTTGCCCTGTGGCCTGGTAGGAGCGTGGAGGCAAAGGCTGGGGAGTTGCTCAGGTGTTGGAGCTGTGGGGTGTATTCATCTGTGCAAGTGTTGTCAGCTGGAAAAAGGCTTGAAGTGCTTGGGAATTGTAATGACTGGACATTGGATCTTTCTGGACAGAAGAAACTAGAAAACATGACATGGTTTTATAGGGTAGCTGGCAATTATCTCCTGGGTTATGGCAGGGTGAGGATTTTCTCTCTAATCCTCTGTTTTAAGGCACTGGTAACAGTCTGAAGATTTTCCCCTTTAGTGAGATTTTTTTCAGGCTTAATCTGTGCCATACAGCAAATATCTCTCAAGTTTAAGTGAAAACAATTCTGTTCTTTTACGGTGTGAAGAGTGTCAAAGAATAAGGTTTATCCATTAAAAGCAAACTTACCCTCTCTCAGTTTCTGTAGCTGCAGTAGCTCTTGGTATCATTTTAGAGTGGGGAGAGTTTTCCTGCAAGAAAAGTGCCTTTGTGTCACTAGGGATGGTTTGTTTCAGCTTAGCCTTATCAAAATAATGAAAATTTCAAGTTACTTGGACACAATGGGGTTTTTTTATGGTAGATCTTTACAGGGTACATGCAAGCATACTGCTGTGTTGCACATCTGAGATTATGGAATTCCACGTAAGCCTTTCTCAGCCTTATTATTTGTAATGGGGCTAGATATGGAAGGCTCATAAATCTAATATACTGTGTCATCAAGAACAGGACTCTTGTGCCATCTGGGATCCGTGCCTCTGAGAAGGCTATTTGGGGTACTGTCAGCAGGGATGTATGGACCAGAGCATTCTGACTGCAGACACTGTCACACTGTAGAAACTACAAAGGGTATTTCAGGCTTTCCCATTGCTAAGGGATTCAGAGCCTTTCAAAATGTATTTTTAAAAAAAATTGGAAAATAGAAGTGTGAAATAACATTTAAAAATGTTAAAATAATGATGCTGAGGTCAGGCAGTGCCACAGTTCAGGTTGGATTTGCAAGTTTGGATGATGATCTGTTTCACAAACAACATTTTGTAATAATACACACATTTTCTTTAGCTTAAATACCCTTCTGTTGCATTCTGTACTACTACTTTGTATGTACTAGGCAGAGATAGTAGAAGTCATTTATATGCAAAATACATTGTATATACTAATTATATAATAAGGAGTAATAATGAAAATTTTCTGGCATGTTTAGACGGCTTAAGTATGCAGTTAAATTAATTTTATGGTTAACTGTCTTATTCTTGATTTGTACATAAAGAACATTATGTCGTCCATAGAAAACAGCAAATTAAATATCTACTAATATATGCATTCAAGATTATGTATGATATATATAAAAGCAAAAATGCATTAGCTGTGTTTACATTTTATTGTAAGTTGGGGGAAAACAGGTGAGACTATTATGCAAGAGAACAATATGTGATCAAGGAATTAGAAAATTGTGGTAATACCCAGGCTCAGCAGTGTCCAGGTGTGGTTTTATGAGCAGCCTGAACCATGCAGCTTTGAGGATGTAACTTTACCATCTTCTTAACATTATTTTGGCAGTGTATGCCTGTATAAATTATATAACAGCAATTCCTGGGAGATTCTACTGCTAAAATGTTCCTTCTAGCTTTATGAACACATGAGAAAGCCACTGTATGACAGATTATGGTAATTTTTCATACAAGACAGTTCCCCTTGACTTGATGGATGCAGAGAGAGGAACCACACTCTCTGGAAAAACACCAGAGAGCAGTGGGAAAACGTTTCAATGTGTATGGTAATCAGGGTGGAGTGGGGTTCTTGATTAGTCTGTGAAATTTCACTGCTGAGACAAGGGATCTGAATTAAGCTCTTTTTTACCAAAGCCCTTTGCACTGCTTTCCAAAAGTGTATTGTAAAAATTAATTTCTTTAAAGTGCCCTGAGCAAAATTGATACAAAATGATTTTGGCATATGCTGAACTCACTCAGTGATACTTTTCTTCATAAATTCCAATGAGGACTGTATAGTGAAGCGTTTTATATCAGGTATACCTACTTTTAGACTTTATTTTAAAGGAGAATAAAATGTAATTTGTGAGTGGTTTGTGAGCTTATATCTGTGCTGGCTAAATTGAGGTTTAAACAATTCTACCTGAAACAAACTGTTTCTAATTTTTACATCAATGAATGGCTGTACCTCAGTCTGCATCTGTTCAAAGCATGAGTTGTCAGAACCTGGAGGCACCACCAGCTTTGTGAGATATTGCCAGCATATGTGAATGTGTGCTGTGAATACATTGGGAATAGGAAGGCCAAAATAGGGGAAGAAAATTGCTTTCAAATTTTATGAAGCTGGAGTGAGTGCCAGACATTTTTTTCATTTTTTTGTGAGCCATTTGGAGTGTGGTCTTATTTTATCATCCAGCTCAAAAAAAAAAGTACCTCTACCTCTGAAAAGGCTGTTCTTCATCTTGGCCTTTTCTCTGTACAGTGATGCCTGATCAGATGTGTAGGTTCTTTGCCAGTATTATACACTACAGCCAATATATATATACAGACAGGAGCCTGGGAAATCAGTGAACATGAATAGGAACTTGTTTGAGCAAGACAAAAGGGTATCATCTCATCTAGCAATACACAAAATTTCAGAATATGGGAAAAACACTTGCATTTGGGAGTATGTTAGGATTTGTCATGCAGCAGGATCTTGGAAAACCTCAAACAGCCCCAAAGACACCAGCAGGGCATTTGCCTGCAGGCAGACTTGCAGGAGGGTCAGAGCAGCAGCGTGTGGGGATGCACGGACAGTCTTAGTTAGACCTCATGTCTGCACATGTACTGTGTGGCTATTTCATGTCACCTAATAATGCTGTAAAACAGAAAACATCAGGTTAACGGGCAGGAGAAGCAGGAATGAATGCACAGATTTAGACAAGAGGCCAGTGCCAGAGAAGCCTGATGGGTACGTTCCTGTTTCATAGCCAGGAACAGGGTTTTATTCCTGAGTCAGTGTCCATGAGTGAACACAGACAACTGCCTTGCAGTAATGTTGCCCCCCACGGACATGCCAGGGCTGATTTGGATTGTGAAATTCACCAGGGGGGATCCCTGAATGGCCCCAAGAGCAGCTGCTGCAAAGTCCAGTTCTTGGGCTTGGCTGTTCCCATCAGACAGATGTTTTTAATTTATGACATGTAAAGTGCACACAGAGCAAATGTTACCAATACTGAATTTATTCCATGAAAATGCACACACCTGCATGGTGTTATGTTGAGAAGGGAGTGCTGCATGTTTTGGATGTAAACCAAATGCTCCTTTGGAGCAGATCATGGCTGATGCAGACAGACTAACATTAGGGGCTTCTTGTGGGATGGAGAGGTTGAAAACTGCTGGGGCTGCAGCAGTGTCTTAGGGTGGGAGGCAGAAGTGGGAGCTCAGCTACTGTGGTAAATGGAACAAGAACCAAGGGGGAAATGAGCACTAGTGCCTATGGGGCTCTGTGAGTTGCCCTTGTTGGTGCCATCCGAGTGTTACAGAAAGGAAGGATTGTTCAGCAGCAGAGGGTTTGAAGAAAGCTGGTCCTCAGTCTTCCTGTGTTTGTGAGGCATTTGTTGTTTCAGGGAAATTGTTATTCTCACCTGCTTTCACTCTAAGTTTGCCCAGTTATTAATATTTATTGTTTGTCCCAAAATGACATCAAAATATCTGGTTTTGTCTCACTTTTACTTTTTGCCGAGTACTAATGCTTTGGAAATAAAAGTCATGAAATTTAACTAAGTCAGGGAGAAGTCTGACCCTAACTGATAGTCCTGAATATCAGAGGCTCATAAAAATGCATTGCTATAGAGACAGACTTTTATCTTACAAATTGCTTTAGGAGTAAAGGAATAACTCTAAATGTTGAAATCCTTTTCCAAAATGCTCTATGGTTTTTGAGATAAATATGTTTAGCACATTTAACAGAGTAGGAGATGAGCCTGCAATGAGCAATGAAGAGATCCTGGCAGAAAGCATAAAGTTTACCATCTAAACAGCCTGGCCATACTGTTTATCCTTGGGTTTGTTATTAAAATGCATTGCTTTGACTCTCTTCCCTGGTTACTGTCCCAGTAGGGCAGTCATGCTATTAATCAAGATGCTCGTTAAACAATATTGTTCAACAGAATTTCTTTATCTCAGGTTCGTAATACTGGGTTTATATAACAATGTGCATGCATTACCTCATTTGAAAGTTGTATGAATCAACACTAATGTGATTTTGTTGTTGTTTTTAATTTTTACAGATGCAGATTTACTTCTACAATCCTGATGACTTTGACAGTTTTGGAACAGCAGTTCTAGAAAACAGGGTAGTAGGAGCCATGGCCGTGTTTTTTCAAGTAAGTTTAAACAAGAGCTATATCCATAAACCAAAACATACACCAAGTACTGTTTAATTCACTGAATTGTTTCAAGCTTAATGGACACATCTGTTTTCTTGTTCCCGCCTGTCTTAAGTGAAAAATGTTTCGTATTGTCTATGTGTGATTTAAAATGTAAATAAGTATATTTAGAAATGTAATGAAAAATTTGGCATGAATTGTTCCGACTTTATGGCTACTTTACAGATGCAGATTGGAGAACACATTTATCATGGAACTTCACTGCTGAAGCATATTGCTGGGGTCCCTGGAATAACAAACCAGCTTGAATTGGTTCTGTTCAGAGTAAACTTAAAATTCAAACATAGGTTGAGGGAAAATTAATCAATAAGTTTCATCAATCTTATCTGCAGCGGCTTCTTCTAAATTGTCATAGTAACAAGTTCTTGAAGGGATCAGGTTTCCAAATGAGAGAATTTATGCACCCTCAGGAGCCTGACTGCTGGGTTTGCTCATTTGTTGGTTTGACACGCTCAAAAACTGCTGCATGAGGTAGAGACTGCTGCCTGCCATGGCTGGAGGCTGGAGCTGCATGGCAGGGGTGTTCAGCAGTGTGGGCTTTTTGTCATGTTGCATCAGCAACTGAGTTTTTCCTTCCTGACTGGAGGGTGAGTTGAACAGAGTGAGCTGGAGCAACTCCATAGCACCACAGGGTGGGAAGTAGCTAATGAAGATTTTGAAATGTCTCAAGGTGTTGCTTTTTCGAAAGAGAGGAAAGAATGGAGGGAAGAGAATGTGAAAACGCTGGTTCTCTGTAAGGATTCACACTGGTTTTTACAGTGGAAGAAAATGATCTTACTGTTATCTTTGTGAAGCCAGATAAAAAAGAATATGCAAGTACCTATATGTAAAAACCTCCCTTTTTTCTTGTGATGTTAGACTGACAAACCTGACTCTCCAGCTCAAATTAAGTCTTTTTCCATGTTGCTGATTTTGATCAAATGCTTTGATAAGGAGAAGAGGACAGATCCTTGTATTGCATAAATCGCTGTAACTGCTGACATCAGGCTAGTGGAAGTAGACATGCTAAATTCATCACTGCAATTCTGAGCCCTTCTACAGCATTTCATGTTGGAATAGGGTTGGAGGAGCTGTGATAATTTATAGTGGCATAGCAGGATGATTCCCCAGACTTTTTAATCTTGATGTGCTTTGGGAAGCATTGGGCAAATTGAATTTGGCTTTTACGAGACAGAAGTTTAGGAACAGACCAACCCAAGGCATTGTCACTGGATCTGGACCAGACTGCAGAGCTGCACACTTTGTGTGTGCTGGGTCAGGAGCGTGTGCCATGGAGTGCTGTACATGGAATGGCATCATCTGCCTGGAATGTGATTGCTAAATTACCCTGATGTGCTTCACATTAGCTATGTGAAGCACTGCCCCACGTCGCACCATCTCCTAGTCTGGATGTGACATTTGTTCCATAAACCCTGTTTTAAGAGGATCTTAAAATTGTAGTGGGACTGTTGTTCATATTCCCCTCCTGCAGAGCCAGGTGTTGCACTTACTGCGAATCCCACTTTGCACAATTCTGAGGGAGCCATTAAACTCACTAAAAATAACCTAAAGTGGGCTGTAATGCTGTTTAAAAAAACATCTTTGATTATAAGAGACCTCAGGCTCTTTAGGACCACAGCCGAGTGTTGTGGTCCCCTCAGGGAAGCAGAAATCTATACTTTTCATCATTTCTAGCCCTGCAGGCCACAGGACATTAGGCTGTAAAGTCTGGATGATGGTGCAGCTGGGCTCCTTTGCTCCAGGAGCCGTGAAATCTGAAGGCATTACTGATAAACACTCTGTTTGCTCCCAGAGAGTAGGGGTAAGGTAATACTTTGGCAAAGTGACCCAGGGACAACCTGTTTTGCAATTGCAAGGAAAGGATTTTCTGGTTTTGGTATGTTTTTTTCCTTGCCTTTGGGTGGAAATGATAATTCAGTGGCGTGCCATTAAGCTTCTGAGTGTATCAGTTCTTCCTTCTGGGTAGCTCTGTTCTGAGGAAGATTTGTAGAGCCAAACTTCCAGAGTTTGTTCCACTGAGCTTGAGTTTTTGTACATAGGGTTAATAGATTCATTAGTGGTGAAAAGCCTTTGCAGATCCCTGCTGCGTTTGACCATTTTAATTTCCTCAGCTGTGTATGGTGTGGTGGAGGTGGCAGAGCATGACTTTGAAAAACCTTTACAGACAGTTTAATTCACAAATACTCAGTGTTCCTCTAGCTTTGCTTCCCTGGGCACGGTGTGGGTGAGCTTACCATGGCTAGCATTTCATGCAGCTTATTTAAAAGTTGCCTTTTGAAACTGATTTTTAGTAACTTTTGAATGTAATGTTCCTAAGACACCCGTTGCCACATTTTGATTGTCAGATTTGGCTAGTAAAGAACTAATTTTATAGTTTGTCATTTTCCAGAGCTGTAGTCTCATCTCTAACTCATTGGTCTAGAGCACAGATTTAAAAAATATACTGTTTTTTTACAAATACATTAGAGAACTGAATTGTGAATGTTTTTCTATGTAAATATCTTAACAGAGGAATTATTGGATAGATTTGCCATTAAGTCAAGTCTTGGATTTTTGCTAATGTGCTAATGCTGTGTTGGAATGAATGTGTGCTGCACGTACTGAATTTATAGGCTGGCAGGTGTTTTTTGTTTGACTGATGTTCCCAAATGTTCCTTTGAAAATCAGATTTTGCAGTGAGTGAACATTATACTGAACTATATAATTATTGGTGAAACATTAAATAATTAAGAACCCTCTTTCCTCCTGTTTAAATAATTTAACTTGGGCTGTATAAGGATTGTCCTTATTGAATTCACTGTTTCAAGGGCAATTTCCAGGTAAAGTACCTTGGTTCCAAACTTGGATAATTGAAGCATTTGCAACTTTGTTGTAATTGCTAATTAAATCTGTGCTTTCCTTATTGCTTTCATTGTAAACTGTTGATAAACTCTATTTCTGTTTGCATGCTGCAGGTCAATTGACCTGACAAAAACAAATTAATAGTTAAAATCAGGAAACCATTCTTGCATATACAAACTGCTATAATTGCTCATCTCCATATTTCATTGTGGATAGACACTTGGAGATTCTCGCATTAAAAAAGCACTGTGGGGACTCTAGAGCAGGTACTCTTAATTTGCAAATAAGATGAGCTGGCCTGAAATCTCTCACTGTGTTCTGAAAGCTGAGGTTTGCATTGTGGTACAAATTGTAAAGTGAACGGATATGATGAGGAAAAGGGCCCCGTGATGCTTGGTCCCATTTCTGTCTATAGCATCACTTCAAGCATCATGCTGGGGTTTGCTGTGTGTCAGGCACAAAGGCAAGTGCAGCTGAAAATTCCTGGAGTCTTGTCCTGTGGCTGTGTATTTGGGGCAGAATGAGATGCAAAAAAACCTGAACAGCAAACTGATAAAATCTTGTGCCGTGCTGTAGCGTTTCCTTCCAGATCCTCTCATCTTTGCTGAGGCCACAGTGAGTAACAGTAGCAGGAGCAAAGTGACTTTAGGAACCTCTGATCTTTTGAGTTAGAATTATTTTAAAAGCTGTGCAGCTGGAAAAAGCTGAAGAGGCAAAAAGGAATTCCAGCCTGCTGGGCTCAGATATATGATTATTAAAGCCCATAAACGTGTTTCACTGGGGGTGAGAGAACTAATGGGAAAAATGGCTTTTTCTTCAAGTGGGAATGTCTATGGAAAAACAGTCATTATGTTTCAAGAGGGAGAATGGATCAGAGTATTAAGCAGCAATGTAAGTCAAAAAACTCCTTTTTTCTTGTTAGAAATCTCACTTGTTAATTTAGGAATAATCCAAATATTCTGTAGCTGCATCAGGTAATGACAATGATTTCTCTTTGGCTCCTGACACAGGAGAAAACAATATGACATTTTTGGGGTAACTCAGTGTTGCTCTAAGTGAAACTAGTGCTAGAGAAAGATATTTAACTTCAAATATTTATTACCTCTCTCCAGCAGTATCATCTTGGTCTGCAGTAAAGCCAAGCACTTCAGTCTCAATTTAAATGCTCCTAACTTGAATGGTTGGTACACGTTCTTAATTTCAGCTCCCATAAGGTTCAACTTGTACTTAATGATATTGTGACTCTAGGCCTCCATTAATTGTCAGGTTGAGTCAGTTTTGAAAAAACCAGGAGGTGAAGGGAAGGCCCAGATCTCTGACTGGTTCCTGAGTTATCCGTTCCTATATGTACATGCAATACATACTTACAAGTCACATTTAAGATGAGTAGTTACTTGGATTAAAGACATCCAGCCATATTTCATGGATCTGTTTTAGCCATCTAACAATATAATTCATTGCACACTTCACTACTTGCTTTATTAAAGCCAAACTTAAATGTGTTCAAAACAAACATACTGCTTTTGCATTTGAAATATTCATCTTCTGGGCCTGCGGTAGATTCATTACAGCAGAGAATACTTCATTCCTTGATTACAGCTGTGAAAAGACACAATACTGATTCCCTAAGCACTCATCAAATATTTGATAGCTCAGAAATTCAGAAGGAGGTGATGGAATTCTTGTTCCTACAGGGAGAGCATATAAATCTATTTTATTATTTGCTAAGAAAACCATCAGTGATTAGTTACTGTGTCTCAGGTACTCCAACAAATCATCTCTAAAGAAGTTAGAGTAAAACTGAATTTTAAAATAACTTTTAGCAATGCTTTCATCATTAAAATTATCTTCATAATGATGAGTGATGTTGTTACCTCGATCACTCAAGAGCTTTAGCAGTGCAGGGCTCGATTTTTAAGGGTAATTAGGTACTTGGCAGCAAATATGCAACTAACAGTATTTTCAAAAATACAAAGGATTAAAATCAAGGAGTTTACTGATCTGAGATGCCATTCTTAATTCTCTTTTTCAGTATTAATATTTTTACAGTTGTTGAAAATAATACTGTGTAGCACTTAAACTGTATTATTTGCATGTAGCTGTCTTTATATCTGTTATTAACTCATGTATGCAGAGATTTGCTCTTCAGTAAAACAATCAGTAACTGTGGCCTTGCTTTTGTAAGATTTTTGGTAGTAACTCTTGATGGGCTTTATGAATACAATCAATAGTTTACTTTTCACAGAGTCCTAAAGGAACAAGACAGAATGATTCAGTGGATCACTGTCAGAGTTATTGAGTATTTGGCATGAATACGCTTTTCTAATGTATATTTCTCAAATAACAGAATTAAGCTTTTAACTTCCCTTAGAACCCCTCTCACCCCCCTTCTTCCCTTTTGTTAACACTTTCATGTGTTTTACATGATATCCAAATAAATTCAGTGAATAATTGCTTTAAATACAGGAGCTATTGAGAGACCATATCAGGTCTCTTGCCTGGATTCCTGGCAATTCCCTAATTCCACCTCTCCCTTGCTATAATGCTGTTTGGAAGTCTGAGGAAAACTATCTTGATTTTGAAAATGAGACGGGAGAGCAAAGGTGTGCAGTTTTCCTGAAACATTATATCCACCTACATGAAGCATTATCGGTGCTTCAGTGTTTAGGCAATGTCTTGAAGGTGATTTGCAGTAGTTCAAATAAGATGTAGCATCATTAACATGCAGGGCATCATTGAGAGTCATTGAGAGGCTTTTCATTTATTTTAATAGACTGCAGATACATGTAAAGACCTTAAAATTAAATTACAGTATTAATTCTTTTAATGGTTACATTAGAACCCATGGTGTTTTATTAATAGGAGCTCATGAGTAATAAAACTGTTATTATTGATTAGTAGTATTATTTAGTAATTAGTATAGGTATTTTTTTTATTATCTTCATAAGACAAAAATGTGTGCAGGCTAAAGCTACTTACTCAGTCCCTCTGGAAGGTATGTATTTGTCAAAGTGTGTATCTATTTACCAGTAACCCTCCATGCAATAGAAGACAAGCAAAGCAAATTGAAATAAGTTCTTAGTCACTGAAGTCCAGTTCCTTAGCATGTTTTTAATGTTGCATTAATGTTGCTGTAACTATTAATTGTTACTAATAAAAGCAGTACTAGGGCCTTTAAGTAGTTGTAGTATAATAATAAGATAAAGCAGCTACTCTGACCCATAATGTATGAGCAATTGAGAGTAGGAAGGTATTGACAATACAGTAAATACACTACAGAGAGTGCATTTTTTCTGAGAAACAATTTGTGCATGTCATGATGTAAGACGAAGCATCTCTGGAGCAGAAAAGGGTTCTGATTTGCCAGTAAATAAATGAAGGTAAAATAATCAAAATACAAAAGTGATTTTGAGTCATGGAGAATTTCACTATAAAATCAAGACAGCTTCATAAAGTCTGTTGGATTTGGATTGAGTTCAGTATGTGAATGGCACTGAACAGCCTCCAAAGGTGGCCTCTTTAGAGAAAACATTCAACTTTGAGTACCTAACAGTGACTATTACTACTCATGGAAAGACTTGCCCTGAAATACTTTTGACTGGACATTGAGTTTGGGTACAAGACAAAAATTCATGGCAAGTGTCTGTTTCTAAAAAATATATTCTACCTTTCAATTGAAGAAAAAAAAATCAAGTAAGGCCAAAATGCAGATTTTTATTTCAACTTCTGTTTAAAATTTCTTTGGGAAATATGAATATTTTTGAATATTTTATGTAAAAGAAGAAAGAAAGAGGAGAACAGATGGGGAATAGCTCTATGAATTTAAAAAAAAAAAAGTATGTAAGTATGTAAAGTTTTGATTTTGGTGATTATGACTTTCAAGTGCTTAACAATTAGGCTTTAACATTTTCTGAACCATACCTTTGTTCCAGTTTACCATGTTTCATATGTTGTTTAATAGTGAAATTGCTGCTTACAGCATGAATTAAAAACAAAATAAAGGGTTTTCATCCTTTGCTTCAGTACATAAATGAGTAGGCTGCCTCTCAAGAGGACTAAGCAAGCAATTCCTGATGAAGTCTTGAGTTTAATAGAGAAGCTTCAAAAAATCTTTAGCAGCAGAGCAAGATGCTGTCGTGAGATGGAAACAGCATCATCCTTTTCTTGCAGATCATTGCTCAAAGTAGGGCAGAGAAGCTCATAAGGAAGCAGCAGGAGTGAGCCCTGGGACTTCACCAAGCAAAAGCCATGAGTGTTTTGGGGAGCAGAAGGAGACAGGAAAGGGGACAGGGCTGGGCTGTGATGATGTTTGTCAATCCCATGCTGCTGGGCTCAAGAAATGAGGACTTTATCAGTGAGCTGGATTGCAATGGAGAAACACTGGCTCTTTCACCATTTTTTTTAACAGATAGTCCTCAGTCCTCCAGATTTCCTGTCCACTGACAACAGCACTGACCTGCACCTTTGCTGCAGAGCCTGGGCATCTGGTAATCCCTTACTTCAAATCCCATACAAACACAAGCAAAGTTTCCCTGGATTTTCAGGGTACCATGGATTCAGGCTTTCATATTCTCTCGGCTGTACGTTCCTTGTGGCTTATCCATGAGGAAGAGCCCATGGGGCTGAACCTGTAAGACTGCAAAAAAGCAGCTGTGGTCACCCAGCAGCCTGAACATCCTGAGCAAGTCTGCCTGCAGGAGGGAGGTACAAATGCAGGAGTGAAAGCAGGGCTGGATTTGGAGGGAGACAGACTGACAGGGAGGCTGAAACAGATCGTTCTTGGAAGCAAACACATCGTTCTGCTTCTGCTTGCATGTGTTCTGCCAAGAGGCATTTGCAGTCTCTAGATCATGATGGCTGCAACCTGCTGTGTTGAAACTTTTCTATCCACAGGCTGACTGTGCAGTGTAGAAAGATGATCTACCTTATGTGCACTTATCTTCTTCAGTGCCCAAGCAAGCATCTTCCTTCCCCTTCCTCTCTTCAGCTCTATGGACTTGTTCAGGGTAGTTTTCAATAAGGCAGAAGAGCAGGGAGCCAGATTTTATGTCAGACATCCTCCAAAGTGCAATACTTTCAATTAAAGTCTTTTTGACAGGTAGAGTTTTAAAGGCTGTGGGCTGTACAGAAAGCAGTGCCATGCAGTTCTTTTACAGTGCAGAGTGGAATACCAGAATGCACAGGAGAGTCTTTGACTTTTGGTTTTGATCTCAGATATATCTAGAGAAATGCAGCTTCCAAAGTGTCTGAAAATACTCTAACTGAAGGTAAAAATTAGATGGTTTTCTTCTTGTTTGCTTCTGCGTTTGCTTGGGGGGTTTTTTTCTTGGGGGGGGGTTTGTTTTGTTTTCCCCAAATGCACTGTAAATGCTTTCTTCACTGGAAAGTCTAAGATCAGAACTCAGACCTTGTGTTGTTGCTACTCTGGTTTGGATGTAGTAGCAAGGAGGGTGGGTAGCAATGGAGAAGGGTTATTGAGTGGCTTTTCCTTTTTGTGATAAATTATGGTCTGTTGCTTTTATTTATTTAATAGAAGCATCAGAATTATTGATTCTAGGAAGGAAGTGTAAACTTTCTTGCTGTTAAGAGGACTTGGACTGAAGTTGCAAAACTACAAATTTGAAAAATACTCTGTATATTTTATGGAGTCTTTTCTCAATATCATAGAATCATAGAATCATAGAATCATAGAATTAGCTGGGTTGGAAGGGACCTCAGAGATCATCGAGTCCAACCCTTGAACCACCGTTGCGGTTGCTAGACCATGGCACTGAGTGCCACATCCAGTCTCTTTTTAAATATCTCCAGGGACGGAGAATCCACCACTTCAGTGGGCAGCCCATTCCAATGACGGATCACTCTTTCCGTAAAGAAATTCTTTCTAATATCTAACCTAAACTTCCCCTGGCACAACTTAAGTCCATGCCCTCTTGTCTTGTTGAAAGTCGTTTGGTAAAAGAGCCCAACCCCCCCCTGGCTCCAACCTCCTTTCAGGTAGTTGTAGAGAGCGATGAGGTCTCCCCTGAGCCGCCTCTTCTTTAGGCTGAACAACCCCAGTTCTCTCAGCCTCTCCTCGTAGGGTCTATGCTCGAGTCCCTTCACCAGCCTGGTTGCCCTCCTTTGGACCTGCTCCAGGACCTCGATATCCTTCCTGAACTGGGGGGCCCAGAACTGGACACAGTACTCCAGGTGTGGCCTCACGAGGGCTGAGTACAGGGGCAGAATCACTTCCTTGGACCTGCTGGCAATGCTGTTCCGGATACAGGCCAGGATGCCATTGGCTTTCTTGGCCACCTGGGCACACTGCTGGCTCATGTTCAGCTTCTTGTCGATCCAGACTCCCAGGTCCTTTTCTGCCTGGCTGCTCTCCAGCCACTCTGTCCCCAGCCTGTAGCGCTGCATGGGGTTGTTGTGGCCAAAGTGCAGGACCCGGCACTTGGCCGTGTTAAACCTCATCCCGTTGGAATCAGCCCAACTCTCCAGTCTGTCCAGGTCCCTCTGCAATATCTTGAGGTGTCTGCAGCAATCGTTAGT
The DNA here is from genome assembly GCF_003957555.1 of Calypte anna. Taxonomy (NCBI): domain Eukaryota; kingdom Metazoa; phylum Chordata; class Aves; order Apodiformes; family Trochilidae; genus Calypte; species Calypte anna. The sequence continues at coordinate 13,854,425 of NC_044258.1, forward strand.
GAGAGCTGGTTGTATGCATTGCTTGGGGAATAGATCTCTGCACTCTTCTAGTTTGATGTTCATCAAAATGTCACAATCACTGTCATCTTACAGCATCATGAATGTTTGTGACTTGTGGGTTTTTTGCTTTCCCGATGCTTCTTAATTGATTAATGTATTACAATTAATCCCATTAATCCCAAGTGGGATGCCATTATTAATTTGCTGCATTAAATTACATACCAATTTGCTGGCCTTATTTCTCATAATTGTCCTCTTATATTCTAGTATTTTTATTTTAATAACTTGCCCTAAGAACTTCATCAGTATGGGTTTCTGTGTATTTTTGCCTCACTTTCCTTAGTGTTCAGAAGTGGAGTTAGTTTAGGAATATTTATAGTGTCTAATGTCAGCATGTTGAACACAGTAATTTACTTCTCCGTGATTTAAAAATAACCTATCTTAAAAAAAATAAATAAAAAAAAAAATCACTTTTGTAGCCATGACACAAAATTGATAGGAAAATGTCTTGTGGAGTTTTCATTACCAGTCTCCTGAAAATGATACTTAGATGCCTAATATGTAAAAATTACAGTTGTCAGTCTGTAATCTCACCCCCTCTGTGGTTCAGGACAATTGATACTCGGGAAATCTGCTGATTATAACCATTAGACTAAGAAACAAATTAGTTCTGTAACTACAGTAAAGCTTTTTGCATTTTACTCTGGTGTGCTTTGTTGATGCACCAGTTTTATCATGTTACCAAACATGACAAAAGCAGACCTGGAACTAGATGTCAGGAGAGCTGGTTCGAAGTGGAGGGACACCCATTATTCTTTAGGAGAGGGATAGCAGCTCATTGTGGAGTCTCTATTTGTGTCTTTTAACACTGAGAAACCTGGTCTGTCTTCTTTGCTTCAAGTACCTTTTCTTTGGTGCAAGTACCCTGTGATAGCAACAACTGCTTAATCTCCATCCCTCTTACATGTTCCAAATGTGGTGCATTTTGACTTGACCTTTTTTGTTTCAGAAGAAGAGGAGAAAGAGAAGGTGGAAATAAAGCACCTATTTTTTTCTATCCAGGTCTTCAGAAAGATTTGCTAGGATTGTTCTTAGATACAGAATCAGAAGAAATGCTAAGCTACACGTTCTTTCCTTTCTCCTCTCTCCCAAGCGCAGCAGATATCTGTGAAAACAGTCCTTGTTTTCTCCCTGTTGTTAAACATCTAGTCTGGATTCTAGGAAGAGGGGTTTTTTAATTCTTTATTGCATGTTGTCTGCCCCTTTTTATAATTTAATTCCTTTTTGTGCAAAAAACATCCTCTGTATGTTATATCCAAGACTTATACCTCATTGTTCACTCAGAGGATTAACCAAGTATGTTACCTGTGATTCACATTCATGGGTTGTAGCTAGGAAAATATGGTATTTCGGTCTGGAAACTCCAGCTCTTCCATCCACATGTTGCCCAGTCCTGCAGGACATTGCATAGGGTTTGTGTAACCCTTAGGAAAATTACCCTTGTTGTCATCCTCTGTATATTCCATGAAAATGTAGTCTTTGTATGTCCCCAGCTACCAGTTAGAGTTATGGCACAGTTTAACTGAAGGTGAGCACAGGATCTACTCATAAAGCATTGCCTAGTTTCACTTTGTACCTTAAAAGAGAAAAGTCTGAATGTATAAGTTAGATTGGTAAAACTGGGGCTTCCTTTGCCTTTAGATCTTCTGGCACAGATGAAAAAGTTATCAAGTTTAAGCTGTTCTGCCTGAAGAATTATTACTGTAGTTCTCAGATATAACAGTGCCAAATTTCTCTGAATATTGGAATAATAAACAATGGAAGTTTCAGGCAGGATTTCCTGGGTAGCATACCAAGTGTTCTTGAAAACCTTCTCGGACAGCAGCTAATACATTTTTAATACAAATAAAACATAATTCTTTAGTCTCGTTTCAGTTTGATCCCTAAGGTAGTAGAAGTACACCAAGTATGCATAATTTATGTATTTGTTTGAAGTGTTTACCCAGATACTCCATTGACAAAGACACTTTCTGCTAATAGGTTGCTGGAAGATGTAGGAATCACTCAGGGCTCATGTTGTACAAAGAAATGGAACATGTCATTTTTATACTATCAATGAAGTGGTTATGTGGTCATCCGAATTCTGGCTTCATCTGCACTGCCCACTCTGTCCATCCTTAGCCAAGTAACAAAACCAGTCCAGCTGAAATGTCAGGGTGTGTTTCCCGGATCATATGTGGTGTGAAAGCATTGAAGTGTGAAAGGAAGACGAGAGGTTGGGAGAAGAGGGTGCTGCTCACCCCTTTTATGTACAGCATGGATTGGTGTCAGGCTGGTGTGTCCATGTGAGCACCATCCCAGTTATTACCAGTGATATATGTGGTCTCCTGTATAATTCCTATGCATTAGCCATGATGCAGAGTGAGCATGCAGGAGAGCATCCCTCACTAATGTAGTTATAAAAGATCCTAGACTGCTGTAGATCCAGTGCTACAGGTTACTGCTGGGGGGTCGAGTTGTTGCTGGGTTTTTTTCATCTGTAGTTTCTGTGCTGCAGGACAACTGTGCAAGGGATGATTATCGAGGTTTTTCTGAGCCAGTGGTTTTCTTTCCAGGGGTCAAAGAAAGGCAATGAAAGTAAATCAGAGTCTAGTCTGGTCCCTTTCTTTATGTCTTTGTACAGAGGTAGACATTTGTATGTATGGCTGATGGCTTTAACTGATAATGCTGATGGCATAGCCCCCCCCAAAATAATTCTGTGGCTGAGATGGCGGCTTGCCCAGAGCAGTCCTTGTATCTGATGTCTTACCTCTCATGAATCTAAATCAGAAAATCTTTGAGTTCATAGGGTGGAGATGAGGGTGTGAACCTGGGAACCCTTTTGCAGTATAATTTTAGTAGCTTTCAGACCTATCTCCTACATCTGAGATTCACTGAAAAGCAAACTAATCCATCTGAGGACCCAGTGAGTCTGAAACGAGCAAAATGGCCCCAGATTGATTAAGATTAAACCCTCCCTTTGTTTTAAGTTCAGGTGTGCTTATATCAGAGTTCCCTGAACAAAACCAGCAAAGAAGCTGGGATGTGCTTTTATGTAGATTAAACTCTACTGGAGGTAGATGAGAGACAAGAATGCCAATCACCATCTTATTATATGCCGAAAACTGAAATATGTGTTATTTAAGATTGCTTAAATCTGTTCACGACACCTTTGAACAGGGAGTTATCAGAGACTTGCAAGGTGGAACAGGATTTTTTCCTGTGAGCTTAGGGTGTTTGCAAATGTTTCACAGCTCTGCCAGCCCTGAGAAACCAAAGAAAAGCTCCCTGGATGATACCATCAGAAAAATATTTAGCTACCATTTGTAACAGTACCACTTCTGCGCATCAAAACTGCATTGTAATACAGTTATTATTGAGAGTAAAGACACTTTCTGAAAGAAGGTATTGGTTTTCCAACATGTGTACTGTATCAAATGAAGCCTAACTGGAGATTTGGCAAACTGTCCTTTGTGAATTAAGTAAAATGATGTACCATGCTAGAAAGTAGCTTGGTTATTAGAAAACTCAGTCTTGCTCCTGGTAAAATGGATTTTTTCAGTGTAAAATTCACCTTTACTTGGTGGAAGAATATTGCTAAAACAGATTAACTTAGGATCTCAGTGTATTTTATAGTGTGTCTTGTTATTTTAAGGCTGTCAATATATTAGCTGATCTGTAAGCTTCACTTAAATTACTGCTTTCTGGGTTTTTGAAGAAATAGGATCATGTTAGGCAGAAATCAGGATGATTGAGTTAAATCAGCCCTTTTGATATTTATTTTCCTCAGGATCATGCTACCAGATCAATATTTAAAAACAACTATGTGAGTAAGCACTTATTAGCAAACAAAATTCCATAACCCTAACAGCTATGCTAGTAATTTTTGTCTGTGTATTTTATCTGTGCTTTGTATTGCATTATGCACATGTCTATGTATTAGAAGCAGTCAATGTAAAATTATTTCTTCCTCCTTCCCCCTGCCTACCTTGCCACGTGGCAAACCTTCTTTTATCATATCTAGATCCTATAAAAGTATCTAACATAATTTGAAATGCTCTTGTGTGAAACATGATTAGACTACATCAATCATTTTTCAAAGATTTTTCTTTTTCTCTTGTTCATTTTGTATTCCAAACTGCTAAAAACACGTGCTTTTAGATCCTGCTGCATTTCATGGAAGACATGAGCAGAGAGTTCTCCATCTTGGGTGACTGGGTCTTATCAAGTACTCTCCCAAAGTGCATACTGGTCAAATTAAACTTTAGGTTAATGTTTTGGAATGCTCTCTGCTTGCCAACTCATTACCAGTGATATGGCTAAGCAAACCGTTGCCTTCTGCTATTCCAGATTTCTACAGAGATTTATGATACTTCAGCTAATAAGCTTACTTTCTCTAATAGCACACAGCCCACCCCACCTTATGGCTAAAGTTGTCTCATCTCATGACTTGGGCAGAGAGTTAAAGGCAGGAAGTAAAGCTGGCTTTTAAACCTTTCTAGGTTGAGCTGTTTGATGGTCCCTGTTTTGTGGATGGGAACATCCATCATTTTTAAGTCTGAACGTGCTCATTATCTAGATCTGCTCTGTACTACCCCTCAGGTGGATGCTGAGACCTCTCTGTGGACAGATGGTCACGAGAGAGAGAGGTGATGTCCAAGCAGGTGTGCTGCACCTTGGTGTGCTGCAGAGCCATATGAGCACTTGGATTTTAGAGTAACTTGGTCTGTGCATGCAGTACAGCTGGCCGCTCCCACACCTGCCTAATAGAGCTGCTGAAAGGCTGTATAAATTCATGATGAGCTACAGAGATCATCTCTGTCAGCTGTTCTTGTGTCAAAGTGATTTTTTTTTTAAATGCTGCATTTATGTCCTAAGTGCCCATCCTACAGCTTTTACCCTTTACCTTTAGCTACCTTTACTCTCTTTCTTCCTTCATTACTGCTTCCATTGCATCTGAGGCATAAAAACCATGTCTTGCCCCTAAACATAGAATTATTTTTTTTTTTATAGCTTACCGTACTATATACTAAAAATGCTCGCTGCAACCCATTAAATCTGAGTGTAGACAGAGCTGCAATTCCAGTTGTGTTCTACCAAAGTGCTGGGGTTACAGGCCAGTCTGCAGAGAGCGTGGGATGTCAAACACTGGTGCTGGCTGCCATCGGTGCAATGCTGCTCATACACATGGTATAGTTGGGCTGGAATTCAAACTGTGTTGGCTCTCAGGCATTTTGGGGACAATTGCCTGTGCAGTCTGGCAGTGAATGTGTCCCTCTGCACCAGCCCCCTGAGAATCATCCCTACAGAGCATTGGTGGTCCAGCTAACTGGCTTCAGTGTTGATGATAGGATTTTAACCAGCATATATGATCTGTGGACCCCAGGAAAGAAACTGCTGGGATGTGAAAAAAAGGTGAAAAAGAAAGAAGTAAACACCTCAAGTGGTTAAGCATCTTGTCTAGGAGCAGAGGAGATGGAGGACTCTTCCTGAGTGTTCCTGTGTTGCATGCACATGCAGGAAATGTCTTCACTGCCCTGGGTCAGACTAGACTTGTTCAAAGAGAACCTTTTGTTCTTACCATGTTTTAAGTTTTGTTTTACATCATATTCACCTGCATTTTATCAGTTCTTTTCTAACTTTCTTGAGATTTTGAGATTCTAGTAATTTTGAAGTTATATCCTATGTAGGGGAGGGCTACCTGACCAGAGACAGTGACTGAAAACCCCCTCCACAGCTGGGTCATGCTCCACAGGAGCACCGGAAGGCTGTAAGAAGCCTGTGGAGTGGAGACATGAAGGGCAGAGCATCCTGAGGAGTTCTGTGCCTTTAAGACTATCACTCACAGTGATTGAATAGCATTCCCTTTTGCCATTGCTGAAATGCAGAACATCTTGAAACAAGCATACGTGTCATGTTAGTTTTTGTATTTCTTTGTATTTCAAGAGGAAGACACTGCTACCACTACTAAATGTTTCCCAGGCTTTTAATGCACTTGTATTCTAAGTGGGTTTTTTCTGCACTATAATTTCCCCATTTCCTCTAAACTAAGCCATGATACTTGTTGAAGTGTTTTTGCAAGGAACTGAATGAGTTGTTGGGTCATGCTAACTAAGTAAAAAATAAACAGCTTGACATAGGATCCTCACTGTTGTGTGTAGTGTTACATCAGGTGAAATGGTGGGGGTTGAGCTTTTGTTGCTACAGGAGCTTGAGTAGCTTAGAAGCTGAGAAGAAAATTGCAGGCCACATCCTGCCATTCTTAATTCAGTGGCTGAAGGAGACTGAGATGGGGACTGCCTCATCCCACCTGCTTCCCACAGCCCTCCTGGTATCCACCAGGATACCAGGATATCCACCCTGGCTCAGTGTCCTGGCTCTTGGAGTCCTTGCACTTCATGCCCACTGGCTATAGATTCCCTGGGAGTCCTGCAAGGGTGGGCACGGCACCCTTTCTGCTGGCATCCCAGCCAGAGCCTAGACACCACCCTCAGAAGCTAGGGCTACTTCTTTTCCTTGCCTTCAGGAAGGACATCCAGGTGGGGGTAGAAGGACTGAGGAGCTTTCTCAAGGGTGCAGGAGGTAGGGGATGGAGAGGAGGAGAGCTGAACAAGGGTGCTATAGGAGGTATGTGGAAGGGTTTGGGTAGAGAGGATGCTGCAGAGCTGGAGGAGACAGAAGCAGCTCACTGGGTGGGAAGAGAGAATGAGGAGGATGTGGCAGGTGGGTGATGGATGAGGGAGGCAACTCAGAAATGAGAGCGGAGGCAGAAGTGAGGAAACTCGGAGGATTAGCTGGTGCTTTCTGCCTTAGGTAGAATGTGCAGTGAACCGTGCAAGTTCATAGCATTTAACAAAGCTGCACACATCTGCAAGAACTTAAATGACACTAAAAATTTACAAAAGATACATAAAAATGGAAGAACTTTTTTGAAAGAGAATTGTAATACAAAAAGTGTATCGTAGTCAACAGACTTGCTTGCCCTCTCATAACAGAAAGCTGTTAATTAACACCACTGCTCTGACATTTGGTTCTTGTATTCCAAAGATGCCTGGAAGCCCATGGCTGCTAGGTGAGACATGGGGAATTTGCTGTAGCAAACCAACCTACTTAAAAATGAAGTATAAGGAACGGCAAGTCAAAATTTTTTGGATTTTGATGTTTCAAAGTAGGAGGTAAAAATTATGCCCTACAACAGTCTTGTTTTCACTGGATTTCTGATTTAATTGTGAACTGAGGTGTGGTTGTCATTGGGGAAGTGACTGTGTAACTTAATTGACATTTCTGCATCCTTTATGGTCGTGACTCATAGGTGCTGCTTGGAGTCAGCTCAGACTGGCATGCTGGGAGGAGCCACTGCTGCTGTGGGGAAGTGAGCCAGGGCAATGCTAGGAGGGGAAAAAAAATGAGGACTTTTAATGCAGAATGAATGAAAGATGTTGGGAAGCTGAGATGACTCCTCTTCATTTTAAAGGGGTGATTGTCGTTGCTTTGTGTTGGCTGGAAATCTCTGCTGCTTCCTGGGCAAGCTAAGCTGGAGCAATTAGATTACAAACACTTGCAAACTGCTGTGGTTCCTGACTCCCTTCTGGACTGTTCCCTTCCACCTTTTGTGTTTTGCTCAGCAATTTCTCTTTTCTTGTTTAGCAACCAGATTTAATTGTTTTATATTCTTTTTAAAAAAAAACTGAAGACATTTCTTTTCTCAGTTGCACACACTTGTACCAAATTCAAACTCGGAACAGAAGAAAATAAAATCTAACTTTCATTCTTGGTTTCACAGTTTTGAGTTTAGCCTCTCAAAATGTGTGAAGCTGTATATCAAAGAGTGGGTGCTGTGGGATGATCTGGCTGTAGTACTCACTTTTCATTTCACCATTTCATTTTCCTCCCTACTTAGGTCAGAATGGTAAACACTCCTGTAAGTTGGGCATATTTTTGAAAATCTAAAAGAGACAAGAGACCCAACTCTTTTTTCTTTTCTTTTTTTTTTTTTTTTTAACTCAGATGGTGAGAACACTTCGTAACTGATGGAAGTTTCTATAAAATAGCCTCCATCCTGATAAAATGTTACCCCCTGGTGTGCCATTTTTCCAGCTGAACTACTGGTAGGATTGAGAGATCTTGCACACTGCTGCTTAAATAAGTAGACTACATGCTCTATGAGGAAATCATATTATTTTCTCAAAGGAGAACAAGTAGGCTCAGTGCACCAAAATTGCTTTAAATAAACTTGCAGCTACTCTAGCTTTTTTTTCTTTCTTTTTTTTTTTTTTTGTGCAGCTGCAGATGGTACAGTCTATCAATCAAGCTTTCCCAGCTTTGAGAATCTGCCACAGAAGCTGTCTCTCCTCTGCTTTGCAATTACATTTTGTCCTTTACAGAGCTTTGTATCTCAGATATTTTATTGCTGCTAATCAGATTGTGCTTTTGGGCTGCAGATAGCTTTTGTTTTTCCTCAGATATATGCTTATTAAGATCTTCCAATAATTTGTTAATTGAACGTGCTATTCACTTGCAGTAAATTAGCTGCATCGTGCTTTCAAAGTGCAGGAATACTTAAGGGAAATTAATGCCTGCCTATCAGTGGAGTGAGTCAAAGTTTGGGCAAAAGCATGGCTTACAAAAAGAAAGCAAGCTACATTGTTGGCTGTTTCTTATCATCCTGCTGGTTGCAAATCTTGTGATAGTGAATGGAGATAATGCTGCAGGGGGGAGGCTGCAGAGTCTTCCTCAGCTGATCAGTCAAGCTGTCAGCATCTGTACAATACCTGATCAATGTTTCTGTCCACTAACAAAGAAACAGTGTGCACAAACACAACGTGCTCTGGGCTGAGTTATAAAGTAGTACTGAACTCTACTTTTGAGTTTCATGCTCTTGCTATTTTTGAGGCAGTCTTTGATACCAGTGTGCATCCCTGCAATGTGCTGATGCCCATTCTGTTGTATGTTCTTCTGGAGTAGCATGTGCTGCCTCTTTGCTCTGTTTATGACACTGATATTTCAGCCAAACTTTTGCTTAATATTGACTATTTGTGCTTCTTGTATTTTTGAGCATCTTTACTGGACATAACAAAAGTGGAAGTTGCTGATCTATAACCTGGTTTGTCCCAGAATGCCTGTAAGTAACTCAGGTCCAGAGGCAGCCTGTATGAAGCAGGGAAGGAGAGGAGCTAATGCTGAGAGGAGCTGTGGTTGCAAGCAGCTGCATTGCACTCAACCAAAGATGAGGGGCAGCCAGAACTCCTGACCCCAAAGTCAGTTCAATAGCTTTTAAAACCACTTTGGACTTAAAAATTGCTCCTTCCTCTTTGGCACTGCTAGTTAATATCTCACTGTAGATACCCTCCAAAGCTGTGATGAAATATGAAGTTAATACATCACTAGCAAGCTTTCAGTCAGAATGATATATTATTCAAAGTTGAATTAGCTAGAAGGATCAATGCACACCCATTACTCTATTTAAAATAATCATTGGAAGACTCATTAGTTTTTTTCCCCCCCCTCTTTTCAAACAACATAGTGAGTGAGACATCTCGGAACATCCCCTCCCACAGCCTGTGCCCCTCTGTGTCTACTTTCATTCTTTGCAGGATTATTAACACCTGAAGGCCAAACCCCAGATTTAACTCAACAGAATTTGCCTTCAAATCACTGAACCTGAAACCAGTTGCCTCAGGCAAAGGCGAACTCGGCTCTAATGCACGTTTTTAAAAAATCAAAAGGTCACAGCAGTATCTGTGTGAAATAGTGCATGTACCAGCATAAGGTTCAGTGTCACATCTTGCCTGGGCACCTCTTATTCTCTGTGATTTTACACATGAGCAGCAACTTGAAGCATTAAGGGGTCTGTTTCCGTTTTGTGTTTTCCCTTCCAGATTTATTCTGCAGGATACTTACTTTGTGCAGTCCATTCATTACATGGCAAGTGCTCTCTGTCTCCTAGCTCACCTCTGGCAGGCTGCAGGCTTTTGGCCAGGTTTGTCCTTTTGCATCGACTCGTAAGGGAGATGTGCAATTATAGCATATATGGGGGAGATGGAAGAAAATATCATCTGTGGAGGAGCAGGAATATATCATTCTTGGATCATTTAGTGCTTCTGAAGGTGAAAAACTTAAATATCAAATCTAGCTTATCATGCTGGGAGCTCTGTAGGCATTTTCTTGCCTTTGTAGGAGCTCACTGTGCTGTAGTGTTGACCAGTATCCTTTCTCACCCATCAATTCTCCTGAAAAGGTACAAATAAATATTTCCTCCTGCATTTCAAAGGAAAGCACATGTAAACTTTTCATATCTGTTCATCCACATCACAAATATGGCTGAAACCTTTCACTTCCTTTTATTCAGAAATGTTTAAGAAATGTGATATTTATCCACAACCAACTTTTACAGTGTGGACTTCAAAAGGGAAAGAAAAGGTGAGACAATGACTTTGTGCAGAGCAAAAGGGCGCATAGCACAAAGCCAGGATGTGTATCCTTTTTCTGTGCTGCAGACCACTGCAGGATTTAAAGCATCATGCTTCAGAAGGGCTAGGAGTAGGACCTACCCAAGTTGTAAGCTAGCTATGAAATAATTTGGCCCCAAAGACATGAATGTGAAGGGTTTTGCAAGCAATATGCCAGTACTTCCCCTTTGCTGAGGAAAGTATGGGTGTTTTGACTGTGATTATATTGAATGCTTTGAAATGCTGTTGCTCTGATGTTAAAACACATATTGTATGGCAGCATAATGTTTGCATTAATGGGGTTCTTCTCATTTATGTTCTAAAACAGTGGAAATCAGGTCCTTTCCCATAGCAATTGAGGGCTGGCATTTATCCAACACTACGGACCTCATAAGCAAATACATTTTTAACCATGTTGATTGTCCTGAAACCCTACAGGACAATCCAATCTCTGCAGCCTAGTTGGTTCATGATAGTTTCCTTTTTCTTCTTAGTGGTTTGTACAGGGTGTTTGGAGACTCGAGTATTTTGGCTGGCGAGCTGCAGCTCTTAACTGCAGGCTGAACAGGAGCTGAAGGCAGGCGGTTGGGGTAATATTACCCCTGACTTTCACTGCTGTAATTGAAAGTAGAATTTGACACATCGGCATCTCTCTGTGTCAGCCATTGTCACTGGCTTCAGCTGCCACGGTTAAGTATGCAGTCATTCATCCTTGGCAGACACCGTCCTTTGCAGCACAAGAGGATGGTCTCTGGATGTTAATGCCATGGCACTCTGGGAGCAGCTGGCTATATCAAATTCAAGGCATGCAGATTGTCTTGGCCATTTTACTCAGCAGATGGGTAAGGCTTGATAGATTGAAGATTTAGTTTCCAAGTCAAGGGCCAAATGTTGCAGTGGGAGAGAAAAGTAAATTATATCACTATTCGGAGGCGAAAGGCTCAGGTACTGTGTCACAAAATTGTTGCCATTCATTTTCCTCTGACTTGCACAAAATTCATGTCATTTTGCCTTTCAATACAGCCGACTATGGCATTCTCCTTCATTTTGAGATGCTTTGCAGTACAGCCTGTGAGCCCATTTAATGAGCTTGAAAGCAGTTGCTGCAAATTTATGACAGTTTAATAAGTCTAAATGCCAGATAGTTTTTTAAGGTAAAATGAGAGAGAAATTTGTACTTTGGATCACTACAAATAGGTGTTTTTTCTCCTGTTCTTTTCCCCCACACCCTTTTCTCCGATATAACAGTTTTATTTAAACATTTATTTAAAAGCAATGTGTATTCCTTAGTCCTGAGCTGTTCAAGCTATTAATATTCACCTACTTCTCACAAGGTGACTGGTGCCAGGGATCATTAGCCAGCTTTGTGGTGCTTTCCCCAGCCCTTGCTGGCTGGTGGGAGGATAACCTGGCTTTTAGAGAGGCTGCCCAGAGCAAAGGGAAAAGGGGGGCAGGAATCACAGAGGTTTTGCTGTGTGGCCTCTCTAACTGCCTCAGTGTTTATTTGGGGGTTCCCTGGTTTTTACCTGAGACTTTTTTTTTCCTGCTTTATAGAACTGTTACCAGCAGGAAGACAGGTCATGTTTTACCTGTATGACTTGAGCATATGGTTTGAAATATATAGTATGTGGTATAAATTGTAATGCTTTACAACTCTGCTGCTTTTTGTAAAATTGGAGACATGAGGAGGTTCTGGATTTTTCCTATAAAATAATCAGATGAACACAGAGCTTCAGGTAGTTAGTGTACAATGAATGATTGAGAACAAGAACTGGTTGGAGTTTTTTAACTGACTAGGACATGCTGAGCTTAGTACTGCTGCAACACAGGGGCTTTCTGTAGAGTAGTACCTTGCCCAATAAAATCTATTTTTACATGCTGTGCCTTACTGCCTGTGCTAGTGTGATCTGCGTGGTGGTGTCTATCCTCTCATCACATTCCTGCTTTGCTTCTTCACTGGAACTTTCCTCTTTTCAGTATTAATAATATTATCCTGAGAAGGTGCTTAGCTCCCTGGCCTGCCTCCTACCCTGTCAGCTCTGAGAGTAAGGCTGTAGGAACAGTGCTTTCAAGCAAGGGGCAAGAGGTTGTTCTGCTGAATGATGTTAACGCTGTTGTCAATAGAGTTCATGACTGATCAACCTTGTTTTTCACTGAGGAATGAATCATTTCTCAGTCCCTGCATTAGATGTGGGACCTGTCTAGGGTAATGATTTCCACCATGACTTCCCTTGAAGAACATCTCTATTTTATGACTACCAAATGGGGTCACTTGTGTGATACCTGTTCCTACATTGCAAATGCTTGTTTTATTCATTGCATTAATGTCAAGCCATTCATTCCACTCAGAATGGCATGTGCACCAGGTATCAAAGTCACTCAAAGGGTATGATAAACAAAGAGATTTTGCTTCTTCATGTCATGTTCATCCCATATTTACCCTATGGTGAAAGCTCTGTTAGCACAGAAAACTGCTTAATGATATCTCAGTGTTTATTTTACCCCTGTGCTTAGCATGATAGTTACCTATTTATTTCTGCTGAAGAGGATTACAGGCATTTTTCAATTATAAATGTTGCACACAAGCATTATTTATCCTGGTTACTGCAGACCTGTAGAGTGTTAGTGGAGCAAAAAGCATCTTGTTCAGGAAACACGATTTGTATCAGTGATACTGTGGGTGTGTTAGAGCCATTTCAGGATGGTTTTCCATCTGTCCCATTAATACTTGCTGTGCTGAGCACCCATGACCAGCAGCATAGCAGGCTTGTGTTTTTATGTGAAATTCCTGTCCCTGGGAAATTTTCTTTTGTGATTATCTTCCTGAAGGAGGAGGGGTAAACTCACTGCTCTTCTCATAGGAAAAAAAAAAAGCTGTGCTCAGCTTCATCAGGCATGTGTTGGAGGAAGACTAAGTGCTGAGACACAGTTACAGATGTGTGGTCTAACTCTGCAGCCAAGGCATCATGAGACATGTGGCAGGTGAAGGTAGTCTGAAGAATTCATTGCTGCTTTCCTTCAGGATGTATACATAAGAGTAAAAAAACCAGTGCTGTAGTACAGATTATATAACAGAAAGATAAAACCAGTTTGTAGAAGGATTTAAGATCAAGCTTTGTGACATGGAATCATAAAAGAGGTCAGAAGGACACTTCTTATTCTAGAGACTTCTGTCCTGTTTCTTCCTTCTGGGTTTTTTTGTTTGTTTGGGGGTTTTTTTTCCTCCTTTCTTTAAAGTATCAGTTGTTCTTAGAGAGAGGATTCTTGTACAGGTGAACCTCTGATCTCAACCAGCATGGTAGCTTCAGGCCACTTAAACTAGAGGTGTGCAGCAGTGGGGATAGAACTTGACATTTTAGGTTCAGAAACCTCCTTTTGTCTATGAACGCAGGCAGGAAAAGGATACAGATAAGTGCAAAATGCAGCAGAGAGGGCTGTTGAGGTTTTTTCCCAAGAACTTGAAGAAAAAAAAAAAGATGTAAGAAAAGTTTTGTTCTGAACTGTTCCACAAAATGAGAAAACTTTTGGGCACTTTCTAATGGTCTTGCCAAGATCCTGAAATAGTTATAGTGAGGTGTGGGAGAAGAGTTTGTGAGAATAAAGAAAAAAGGGAAGAAGCATCTGAAAGGAAAATAAGCCTCTATCCTGTGCAGGTTGGAATTGACATCTCCACAAATGGTACTTGTTTGCATGTGATTTTTAAAGAAAGGTGAGATCTCACTTCTCATACCCTCAGAGAAAACAAAGTTACACATGCGTGGAGCATTTTGCTCTCCAGCCCCTAAAGAAAAAGCATAACTGTTGGTTTTAAGGTATTGGAGAACACGGCCCATTTGCAGAAGGTCCTATCAAAAAAACTGGGTAGCTGGATCCAAGTAAACATCCCACCTCGGCAGAATAAAAGGGTGATGCTAAGGCTGAGGTTAACAATTGATCTACTTTGACACAAAATCCCAACAGTAAGAGTTTTAACCTGTAGGATTCTTGCCATCTATTTCCTTTCTTCAAACAGATTGCAGGTGTCACCAGAAAAAAAATTAAAAAGGCAAACAAAAAAAGCTCTTTGCAACTTCAGGTTAGGCAGCAATAAATGAAACATTGCTCAAGTCCAAGTTTTTCTTGCAGTTTTGTCCTAGATTGTTGGTAGTTTTTAAAATTATTTTCTTTTTAGTGCCATAGCTTGGAGAAAGCTAAATAAATGGTAGAGATGCAGGAATGTGTCTTGCAACAGCTCTACATTTTTAGTGTTTACTGTTGATTTGCCACAAGCCAGACAGAACCTACAAAGTGGGTCATTGGGTTCAGTGTACTGTGATTATTATTTATACAAAATCCAAAGTGTACAGAGCACCCCTTTGGGCATATAAAAGTTCATGCTTCAAAGAATTTACAGCCTTCAAGGCTAATAATGTTATTGCCAGTAACATCTAAGCTGTATATATTTCAAAGCTGCTGTTGCTAGCTCATAACTTTATTGGGTATCTTGACCTACCTGATTGTTGCAAGCTCTGGAGGTCTGTGATGAGAAAAGATCTTCAGTTTCCATCTAAAACACCAAACCAAAACAAGCGATTTTGACTCTAGACAGAAGCATGAAAATGTATCCTGAGCACAGCAGAGTAGCACAGAGGCCAAATAAGCAGAAAAAAAGAAGGGTAGGATGTTGTGGGTTTTTTTTCAGTGGGGCTGGCTAAGAAGGTAATGAGGTTCTAAGATTCTGAATTAGCCATGGGGAGGGAGGACAGGAAGAGATGTGCTTGTGAAAATTGGGCTGTGGATTCCAGGTTTCTTGTCAGGCCATTAAAATCTGGGAATGTTTTTACAATAATGTATTTTTTGGATGTGCTATGGTCAGTAATCTCCTTTTCCTGAGTGCTCTCCAACCTGGCTCTAAGCTTCACATGACTGTGTGAAGGTTCTCAGGGATTTCTTCATTTGTTTCCATTCCTTTCCTCACATGTTAATAGACAGCTATGAAGTGATTAAATTCTGGTTTTCCTCCTGACACTGAGATCATGGTCAAGCAGCAAAGTTCAGAGGAGCTTTTCTGCATTCATTGTGTTTGCCCTTTGGGAGCAGTCTGTCTAAAAATGATCAACACTGATCAGTCTTCTGATACTGTCTGCTGGCAAGGAAAAACATATTATGTGAGTGAGGTACATGCCAGTATATATTTCCCAAAAGTAAATTGGCAAGTATCTTAAATAATGGAATGTGTCCACAGAAATTGTAAGTTATTCCTTCAATACCTTTGAAGAGGCAAAAGGTTTTAAAAAAATGCATTATTGGTTGTAAATTCCTTGGGTGTGTTACAAATGACTGAAGTGATGGCTTTAATTTGGAAGTTGAGGAGCTCAGCTGGGTTAATCCTTCCTGCTGCCTTCCCCTCCTCTCTCTGGCACTGGGTCTCACCATTGTGGAGGACATTGGTAATTAATGCATGATAGAAAAAGTACTGCAGGATACCAGTTTTTGGTCTGGCAGTCCAAGCAATTGGCACTGTCAAAAATCAGAGGTTTCTTCTACATCCTCTCACAAAGCTTTTTTTCCTTTCCCCATGTGACACTAAATTAAATAAGTGTAAAAATATGCATAGCAAAGAGATGCCAAGGCCGAACTCTATTACAGCTGAAAGGGACCCATCTTCACTGAGTTTAAGTGGCAGCACCAGATTTACTCCCATATCAGTAAGGGATGGACTGATCTGATCTAATTTCTGTTCATTACCATGGTTTTCTTCTATGAAAGTAGAATTACAGTGAGAAAAATCAGCTCTCTGCTTTTGGGCTTTGCTGGGGTGATAATATGGCTAATGGTTTAATGACTTCAGAGGACACTTTCTTTTGATTTAACCTTCCTTACTTTATTTTATTACACTGTGTATCTTTGGCATTTGGTGGAGAGCCATTGTAAATGTGAGAACTAAGCAGCTTGTTAGATAACATCTTTTTTTTTTCTCTCTCTTTAGAAGATTAAACTGAGACTGTTCTGCCTGATGCCAGAATAGATGTAACCAATCCTTGTATCCTTTGTAGGTCACTCAGAGGGACAATCCAGCACTGGATCCCATTATCCATGGGTTGAAGGGCGTTGTACATCATGGTAAGTTACTGCTTCAACTTTTTTCTTCCTGGGAAGGGGAGAAGGGCTGGAATATTGTCCTGAAGGGATCAGGTCACCCCTAGAAGGACTCAGTGAACCTTCACATTCCTCTTTCACTGATGTTTAAGGGCATTACAGCCATTATTTGATTGGTAAAGATCAGAGTAATTTGTTACCTGAAAATGGTGTGGGGTTAACAGTAAACAATTTGTTTCTGTTCAGTCAGTGCTCTAGAATGCATAAGTTATCAATCAAAACCTACTACAATGTATCATTCATATTAGGACTTCGAAGGCAGTGTTGATGCTTCATTCCTGCTATTTATCTTCTGTTTGCTCTAAAAATACTCCTCGCTGAAGTTTCTATTTGTTTATAAATTATTTGTCTTTCAAATTTAGGGAGCTGATAATGAAACAGAAAATTAACTATCTATGAAAATTAATTAAACTTTGCAGCAGATGAACATCTTTCTAATGCTGACATAAATACGATCATTCAGCTGTTCTGATGCACATAAACCTATTATCCTTGAACTTACAGCAGGTACTGAAATAAATATTAATATGTTTTATACTTTTATAACCAATTTTTACTTAGGAATTTTCCTGAAACCTTATCATGGGTGATGCATCATTAGCAATGACATCAAGATGCTACAGTTCCCAAAGTACTCTTGTCAGGTTTTAATATAATGATTTGTAAAGTTTTAATAATCTCATTGTAATTCAAAAGGCATCTGCTGGAATGGTACTTGGTACTATAATAAATCTCTGTCCCATCGATAGTGCTGTGATAAAACATCTTTGCACCTTTTCTGAGGGTTGTCTTTAGACATTAGCTAGTGCTGTACAGCTTAACAAACATTTTTTTTCCTCTTAGCTGAAAACTTAAAACTAGTTGACAGTGTTAGATTAAAACAAATAGTGTTTTGCAGTGTTTTGAATTAATGCTCTAATTCCAGAATCATCTAGCATTGCAACTGGGAATACCAATAAATCCAAAGTAAGTGAAAAACAAGGGTCAAATGATAGCATACCATGAAGTCCTTCGTTTAGAGAATTTTCCATAGATTTTGCTATTTATAAATTGCTATTTCTGCTGCAAAATAAAAACAATACAATGAGCTAAAAAACTGTATTGTTTTCCACAAAAATAGACGTTATTATCTAAATCCCACTGGGTAACAAAACAGACTAGCAAAAATAAAGTGAGGACGACTTGGGCTGCAGTGATTTTTCTTGTGGCTGTGTGGCTAATTTGATGCCCAAGCCAAGCTGCCATTTAACTGGACCAAGATCTCTTTTTAGCTTTCTTTTCTGCCTACCTTCTATTTCAAGAGTCTACCCCCTACATTCACAGCAGTGTTTTAGCCTTTTCATTGTTTTTTATCTGCTCCCTCTGTTGTTCCTCACTGCTGCAGCTGAAATCACTGCTGGTGAATAACCACACCCGTGTCTCCTAAGAGTATTATTCCATACACAAAAATAATTGTTTGGGTCGGATGAGACACAGTCCCCAGGCTGTGATTCCCTGACCACATAATGGTTAGTCTGTCTTGGTGCTGCTTACCTGCAGCAAAATCTGGGTGGATAAAAGGCATTTATTTTTGTTATGCTCACAATGCACAGAAGGCTGCTAGTGTTTCAAGTAAAGGAAATCGCTTGATATATTTCAATAGCTTGTTTCCTTTTCAAAACATTAAGGAAGAAAAAGAGGAAAATCTTGCTTTCCTTCCTGTTTCAAAGGCCTTGATTAAAGACATTTTCTAAGGATCTTTTGGTGGTTAGAGTAAGGGAATTTCCTCCTTCAAAGTAGTTGTTCAAAGAAATTGTTCTCTTTAACTTAAATATTGATGGAATGCTTCAGTGAAAAATTCTCATATTGTATCTCTCTTG
This sequence comes from Calypte anna, assembly GCF_003957555.1. Classification (NCBI taxonomy): domain Eukaryota; kingdom Metazoa; phylum Chordata; class Aves; order Apodiformes; family Trochilidae; genus Calypte; species Calypte anna. The sequence continues at coordinate 13,872,909 of NC_044258.1, forward strand.
TAATGTTATTTTATAGAATAAAAGTAAAGATGTGAGCTTTTATTCCAGACGCTCATTTTTTTAATTGATGAAGTTTGCTTACACCTTAAATGAGCATATTTTTGTGAATTTATCTGAAGAACATTTTTCTGCCTTCCGTTTGGCTGCATTGGGCTGGGACCCTTAGGCAGCCCGGACTTTCTGGCTGAATTACAGTGGCAGACTCGTTTTTGTTTTTGATAGAGCAGTTGGAGAGATCACCAGCCCCTCATCTTTGCTTTGTTGTGCTGGTCACTCTTCCCTTGCACTCAATTTTCAAAGAGAAAATTAGAGACCCCCAGAGACACTCATCACCATCCTCATTTCTTCATTTGCCTTGGTGGTAATAGAAGGCCTGGTCCTATATGGGGACCCCACTCTCCACTGGGCTGTACAGGGCAACCATGCTAGGCTGTCCCCATAATGGTGACATGTCCAACGACCTTCAGAGAGGTGTTGGGGTAGCACTGATGTGTGGTGAGCTGGTTTTTAATTTTCCTTACATTTTTTCTGTGAAGTTCTTGTATTCTTACAGTGCCCTTCCAGGGGTAAGGGAACAATTTAAATGTCAGAAGGACTTTCTGTGGAAGTGAAAGCAATTTTTACTTGAGATTTCGTCAGGGATTTGAATTACTTACTAATTTGATGGAACATAAATAATTGTGCCCTTCACAGTGTCACCAGCTTAGTAACAATGACAGAGAAATGAACACATAAAAATCAATACAGGCTCAGTCACTACTTGCAGTTCACTTTGCTTCCTCATCTCTAGGCATAATTTTGTAGAATCTTAATGCTACATTAAGCTTAATTTTACATGAGCAACCATACGAAGTTTTTTATCTGGAAGGAAAACCAGTGATCTACCAAACCACCTGACAATGCTTGGATCAATGATAACGGGTTTGAGTTTGCATCTTCCTCCCCAGCGCTGCATTTCCATCACATCAGCACTCCCCAATTCCTGCACCCCCCCACCTGGCAGAGCATTGTCAAGGCCGAGGAACACCAAGGAGGCTCTTTCCAGAGCTGTCAGATGCCTGTTGCTGACTTGAAAATTGCTTTCGGTTTTATGCTCAGCCAAGGATTCGTCACACCCCCCGCCAGCGAGGTGCCTGCTATTCTCACTCCTGCTTCCCCCACCGCAGAGCACACGGCGAGCGCGCGGCTGCCACGGAGCCCAGGGGGACTGACAGCCAGGAGCCTGCAGCCAGCTCTGGGGAAGAGATGGAGCCACGGGCAGGCCTGATAGGAATTTTCTGATGCTGATTTGCCAGAGTCTTTCAGCTCTGACCGCTGGGGGGGTCTTTTTTAGCTCCTCTTCAAATGCTCTTGTCAACACAAAAGGTGATGAGAAAGGTCTCCAGCGATGCTGGTGCTGCTGGTGGGACGATGCATGTCCTTAGTTGCTGTTGGATCATTACGTAAAGTCATAAATTACACCACATGGGGGCCAGTCAAGGTGCTGCAAAACAGACTTCTCTGCCTCTATTTTGCTGTTGATGTGCTTGGCTGGGAGCCCTGCCCTGAGCCCCTCTCTGTTCCTTGTCCTTCCTCGTGATGCTGAGGAGCACGGGGCAGGATAGAATTGCTCTTGTGGAAGGACTGAGGAGGCTTCTGTGGCCTTAGAGAGAATGATTGTGCCCTTGTGGGAATAGGGGAGCGTGAAATACCAGGTTATGTCTTATGCAGTTGATTTGCATTAAAATGGCTACTAAAGCTTTTGTCTGCCACATGCTTCAGCAAGATCTCAGAGGAGCACCCAGCAGTATGGAGCTATCGCACTAGAACATTGCTTTTTCCCCACCTCTGCTGTCTTTGACTTGCCCTTTTTAGTACTGCTTTTAATACTGTTATGTATGTAAGCCTCTTAGAGATGCCTTTTTCTTGTTTTTACCAGCTTCCTGGAAGGCACTGAAAAGAGTCTCCTTCCCCTAATGCCAGTGCAGCCCAGTGCTGGAGGCTGGGCATCATTTGCCCTCTCCCAGCCTGGGCAGGGGTGCTCTGCACAGTCCTGTTTTACCATGTAGGCAAACGGTTGTCAAAGGGAGCATCAGCCCACAATACCCCCAGCCCCTGAAAAATCCCTCAGTTTGTTGGAAACCATGTTTTGTTACTGTGTCCTGTTCTCCATGGCTGTCACCAAGAATCTACATGGCTCAGCAGAAAATTATTAGCAGCACATAAATTACCACAGTAGAAAAGCCTCTATTAATGTCACAAAAAATGAGGCTCTTATTCCCTTCCTTGTCAAAAGTGAGTACTGAAAATCAAAGTGGAACCAGATCAAAAGCTTAGGTACAAAGTGAGTCAATGGCATCTGTTGCTTGTTTGTGAATGTGGGGTTGGGTGAGGGGAAGTGAGGAACCTTTGTTTAAAAGGGCATTTGGAAAAAAATCTGGCTTTTTTCTTCTGCGTTTGTATTAAAATGCCATAACTTAAGCTCAGCAGAGGAGCAGAGTCTGATCTTGGGTCTCCCTTGAGAGATGTTCAGGCCAGTTGGTGGTGACCACTGAGGTTTCTGGGACTACTGGGGAGAACATATCAAAATACAGCAGAAATAGAATTGCTTTAATAATGAAAAAGGATCAATAATAAATGTTGCACATCTCCCTGGTTGTGCTAGGCAAAAAGGTAGTGAATAACCTGTTAAAATAAATCAGCACTAAAAGGAAACAATCCAGACAGTGTTAGTTACCCTGTGGATCTATCACACCAGAAGGCATAATAACAAGAAAACACCATTAGCAGCATGACAGGTTTTTTCTTTGTTTTTAACTTTAACCATAACAACACCTGACAAGCTGTTTGTTTTCTTCACCAAATATCCAGGGGTTGTAGAGAAGAAAGGCGGGGGAGAGGGGTGAGGGTGAGATGTGATACCATGGGACCTCATCTTTTAAAGTAAAACTTTGAAGAAAGCAGCAGCCCAATTTGGAACAAGCAAGGCCGTCAAAGGGAGGGCAGCACCACGTGATAAACTGAGAAGGGAATGTGGAAAAGCATTTCTTTTTCCTCAGAGATGATCTGGATTTATTTTGTTTTCTGATCTGTCCTTCTGTTCACAGTCAGAGTAGCCATGTGAAAGGGGCCAGGACACGATTGCTGTGGAGCAAAAGGGAGGAGGAGAGAAGGGGAAACGAAGATGAGAGCAGAGGTGATAAGTTCACACCTTTATGTAGGGCAGCTCTGTGCATAGCTGCAGGGGTCTTGTATCATTTAAAAGAATGAATGATGGAAGTGTTGGAAATCTCTGGTCCTTCACCTGTCTGCTCTGCTGAAAGCAATGCTGGTCACGGCTGAGTAAAGACCAGAGAGTTGACATAGTATGAGTATATTGCACAGAAAACCTAATTCGAACTAACAGGAAGAAGATTGCAGTTGTTAACTGCCAAGAATTAAGGTTGATTCTGAATGGAAACAAAGCACCTGCAGGGGGAAGGAGCTGGGTGCTTTGCTGGTGGGTTTTGAGGATGTCTTCTGAAAGCAGAAGTCTAAGAACATTGTGGTGTGGCTCTGGCTCTGCTGGTGCAGACCTGAACAGCCCACGCTCCTCTGGCTGCTTCTGCCAGGCTCCTGGTTGCTCCAGGGATCCTCTCCTCCTCTGAACTCCTTGCCATAGTTTCTCTTTCCTCTTGTCACTGGTGTCCATTCTTAGTTTCTGTGTGCCTCGAGCCTTGTCTCCACACATATCTTTGCCTCACGTTAGGTTTTCCAAAACCTGGAGACATCTCATCCCAGTCTGGAAAGGCAACAGCCACTGCCAAGCTGTGCATCAGCAGTGCTTAAGCATTAAAGGTTCAGAATTTTAAGGCCTTGCCTCCTCAGCTAAACCTTTTCCTCCTAAGCAGTTTAAAGAGAGGAAATAAGAAAAATTAAGCCTTAGACCAGCACCTGGCATGGAAATCTTCAACTTCAGGGGTTTTTTTTGGGTTTGTTTGTTTTTTTTTTTTTAATAGGAGACTTGTCTCTTTTTTTTTTTTCTTTCCTTTTGTTTTTTTGTTTGTTTTTTTGTTTTTTGGGGGTTTTTTTTGTACCACTCTCTGATTTTCTTAGATTAAATTAGCCTGCAGGCCTGTGTTATTATCTCATTCCCTTCTTCCATGCCATGCTGTGCTTTCTCTGTCCTTACAGTTCCTTGCATTGTTCAGCAGAGAATCTGTTTTCACACAAAAAAAGGAGAGAAAAATAATTGCAGAATAAATGACAAAAACTACCCCAAGTACAGAGACTGTCAGAAACTGCTCTTCATGCTGGAATTACACAACAAGCACTCATCTGCTGATCTGTTCAGTTAAAGAATTATATAATATTTGTAATCTCATCTTCAAACTCACGACTGGGAGTCTGGTCCTTGGCCCTGGTGTGCAGCCTCCTTTATCTGGGGAGTTCTGGCTCAGTGGGAGTGGGGCACAGTGTCCTTTTGGTTATTTTTGTGTGTTTGTTTTTTAGATGTTTGAATGCAGAAGCTTTAAAATTACTTGGCTCATTTTGAAAATGAAATTGGCAGTAACATTGTTTAACAAATTTGGGAGATTTTCAAAGCTCTTCATATTGGTATGGCAGATTTCAGTTATACAAAGTATAGCTGGGTAACATTCCACCTATCAGGCATTGCACATACGTTAATTTTGGAAATAGGTTCATTTTAAGATACTGTTTTCAATGCAGCCAAGTTCCTGTTTTCTTACAGAAAAGCACGATCAAAGTCCCAAAGCATTCCATGAGATATAAATGGACTTGGCATATAGTTATTTTCTTGTGATCTCTAATCCAAGTTCCTGCTAGATTTAAAAGGGGTTTTGATCACAGATAGTTGTTTGCTACTTACCTGCATATCTCAGAAGCCTCTTATTCTGCAGTGATTTGGTTAAAATTCAGGTCTGTCTTTATGCCGTGTTTTACAGAATGTATTTTTAGCAAGTTAGTCCTTAAATTCAAAATGTTCAACTGGTGGTTCATGCAACATAATATTTATTGACATCAGCTTGTGAAAAGTGCAGCAACTGGTGGAGAACCTCTACTGGTAACTGGTTAAAGAACTGATTTCTTTCCTCTGCTTGGAAGCTATTGTGAATAATTCTGTATTAGCTCACATCCAGTGGTGATGCCTTGACAAATGAAGAGTGTAAGCAGGTCAGATTTTTAAAGCATGCCTGCAATTGCTCTGTCTGTGGGCTGGATTGTAAAGAAAAAGTCCCTTGGCCCCATGCAAAACTGAGGGGGAACGTACCAGCCAAACCAGGACATTTCCACATTGCTGTTGTGAGAGAAAGACCAAGAGGTAGACTTGAATATTGTATCAGAAGGTCAAATATGTTACCAGCTGGCTCTGTTAATTGTTTGTTTGTTGTTTGATTTTTTGTGGGGTTTTTTTTTTGTGAGTGTAAGACTTAAACTATAATGTTGTCCTTTTATGCTGTGGAACACTCAGGAGCTTAAATGTCACATTCATTGTCTTAATTGTCAACAATTAATCTGTCACACTTGCTAGGTTTTTGTTTGGAAATATTAGAGTGAACACTTTTTTTATGAGCTTTGGTGCTATAAACAAAGTATTGCTGTTTGTTAACTATCGACAGCAGTGACTGCAGCATTAGTGGGGTAACTCAGTGGGTGGGTTGGATGCTGCTCTTTTCTGCACTGTGGTGCCTGTGGCAGCACATTTGTTGTTGCTTTCCCAGAGGAATTCTCTCTGATTCTAGGACCTTTGTTAGGGTCGTAATCTCTGGCCCTTCAATTTCCTGGTTGTTAATTTGTTCTCTTGGGTGCCCATCTGTGTTCAGTGCTGAGATGGGAATAAGACAAGGAGCAGCAGAAGATACCACTTCAGTGCAGGGCTCTGATTTATGTGCAAGGACAAGTAGGTGGCTGATGCTTTTCCAGCATTGATTGCAGTGGTTCACAGGTATTTGCAGGGGAACATGTTTTCTTTGGTGTGGTTTATTGCTTTTGTCCACCAGTTATTTCCTGTTCCCTGTCAGCAAATGCTGTCTTGTAGATCCTGGTGTTCCCAACTTTGCTTTCTCCCTCCTAGAAACTTCTTGCACTTCTCAGTGTTTTCCCAGCCTTCAGGGCACATTTCCTGCCCATCCCAAGCATTGAAAATGGGAAATAGGAGCTGGTCATACAAGACAGTGAGGAAGGGTTATATACATAAAGTATGTCTGCTATGTTCTTTGAATGCTGTTGCTTGCAAATTATTCTCCTTACATTTTTACCAAAACCAAGAACTGATTTAAGGTTGAAATTTTAAAAGTGACATGACTTCAAAATCCTATTTTCAAAAATGTCTCAGGCTCATAGGAGCATATCTGCATGGCATTTACTGTTTTGATATGCTCTTGAAGGATATGGTAGGTAGACTTCTGAATTTCTAGTCCCCTTTTTATAAACTTCACATGAAGAAGATCTGTGTGTGACTCTGGTTTCTAAAACTCTGCACCATGCATCTAGATGGAAGTGATACAAATGAATGGTCTGTTTTCAAAATGTTAGGTTATTAAGGCATAATCAATTGATTACCATCTATTTTAGTAGTCATTTTAATACAATTATATGATTTTTTTTTTATTTTAATCTTTGGAATTAATTAATGAAAACTTACAGCATTGCTTGTAGCCATGAAAAATTAGATCAAGTACACCCTGCCCTACTTATACTGTGTATTAGCAAAGCTACTTTTTCCTCAAGAAATACTCTTTTTCACAGCTGACTCTGACTTTCCAAATGCTTAGAAAAAAACCCTCCCTAATTGATAACCAAAATTTAATCATAGTCGGATACTTCCAGTTTGCATTCAAATAAGGTATTTCTCTGTCTAAATAAGCTTCCCTTGGTTGATTATTCATATTGTAGTTCAAAATGTTTAAAAATGAAAGACAGAGTTGGATGAAATGTAGACTACTTAATACAGTGTGTATTTAATATAAAAGTCATGCATTATTCATTTTTGCAATTTGAATAACTTTGAATTTAGCATCCCTGTTCTTCATCTTTTCCTTTGATGAACAATTAATTATTAAAATATAATATTGTCAGCATACGGCACAAAAATCCTTGAAAGTGCAAAATGAGCTTCATTCTCCTGCCATCCTTTGATAAAGGGATACTCCATTTTCTCACTTCCTCACAGAATGTTTATCCAGCATCATAAGTGATTCCATCATTCTAAATAAAAGGTTATAAAAGTTAAAAATAGTTAAACTATTAATTTTAACTGAAACATTTTTTCTTAAATACAAGAGGAAAACTCTTTTTCCCATCTACTTCAACTATAGTCACTGGCTGTTAATGCAAAGAGGGTTTGAATGTTCAAATACTCTTTCAGACTCATAGCATTCCAGTATGTGCTCAGCTGCCATGTAGAGGCAGCTTCTTAAATAGAGAACCCATGTCATCCTGCTGTGAACATCTGTGTGTGCTGCATTTGGAAATCAAATCCTGTGACTGAGTTTGCAGGTTTTCTAACCAATTTTTAATATATGAAAATAAGCAAATCAAATTAAATGCAACCTTTTATTGTGATGATGGCTTCTTGCTTACTCTCTCTTTGAACTTTGGTCAATACTATGCTTTACTATTTATTACCAAAGCACACTTTTTTTCCCAGAGGTGTTGCTATGAGGAGGAAAAAAAGTGTTTTATTATTTATTCGTTTCCTATTTGGAGATGCAGGGAAGTGGTTGATATCTGCTGGATTAGAAGAAAAGAAATTGTTAATGAAGAGATTGCAGTATTCAGTTACAGTGGAATACTTTGACTTCAATAGAATTGCTTATATTTGGAATGCTAAAAGGCTATGGAAACATGCATACCTGTTGCTTTTTTGCAGAAGAATAAAAATGTCTGGATACATCATGAATTTTGCACCATGGAGCAGCATGGGAGGAAAAAAAATCTCCTGGTTATCAGCCTGCTGTCAGAGGCACAGGCAGCTCTTGATTTGATCAAGACTGTGGGATGCTCTGGATGTGCATTCTGCAGACTTAACCATTTTCTTTTCTATCTGACTTGGGAAGATGTGTGTGTCAATCACAAGCCTACTCTCCTTGCTCTGCTCTGCTGCAGGGCAGCTGGCTTGCTTACCAGCTCTGATGAGACAGAGAGAGAAGTGTTCCTGGTAACCAATGTGGACTCGTTTGAGGCATGAAGAATATAGAAAGTGAGGAATAGAGATGTATGGGAGAGCCTTGTGTGTCAGCATGCCCTGAGGCAGTGTACACCTTTGCACAGGCTGAGAGAGAGCTCTGGCCTGTGAGTCAACATAAATTGCAGAGGATAAATGCTCAGGGATGCAGGGAATTGTCTTGCCTGCAGCTGTTTCCCTTCTTTCATTTATTTATTTTCTTTCCCAGTGTTAAATATTACCAACTTGTCAGTGTTACTTTGGAGCTAAATGCTTTCCAGTGCTGAAGTTTGCATTTCAGGCTGCCCAAGGAGCTTCTCAGAGGAAGAGTTTGTCTCCACACTGTTGGGCTCTGGGCAGGAATTTCTTGGGTTATGGAGAAGAGGCAGTGGGTTTGACTCTAAACATACTCCTGGTGCTGTTGCTGACTGCATCGAGCAGCAGCCCCAGCAATTCTTGTGTGGCCAGGTGCAGGCAGCCAAATGATCACTGGCTCTGGATGCTGCTTTGAGAACCCTGTTGAGCTTCAGAGGTGTCCAGCTGCCCTACAGCCCTGCTCCTCAGCTCCCTGGCACCTCCCAGAGAAGTTTGGCTGAGCAGCATGAGGGGCCTGCCTTCTCCATCTCAGCAACCCACGAGGGATTGACCTCACTCCTACATCCCTTCTCCACTGGAGGAGATGGGACAGATGCACTACCCAGTGTTCTTTGGTCAGGGCCTGGTTGTGTCCCCACTGGGTCATGGTGATCCCTCACTGCCATTTTCTGAGTACTGAAAACCACTGGACTATGGTGTTGGTTCTATGTTAACAAAACCCAGTGGGTAACAAGGGCATTCCCCACCTGCACACATTTCGAAATAGGAGTGTGTGTGTTCAGTATAGGATTGACTATCATTTTGGCTGCTCTTTTAATATGAACACATCAACTCTTACAGAGCCTCTCCTGACAGGGCGATTTCGTCTTTCATTATAATAATATAAATATCGTATATATATATATGAATGATAAAATATGTTGTTGCCCAATACACCTTGTTAGGCCTGCCTATCAATGTCACGTCTGTTTTAAAGACATGTTAAAAAAAAAGTGTAATTCTGCTTGTCAATTCTTCCCTGCAGAGAAGGAGACCTTTCTGGATACCCTTTTGTGCTGAGGGACCTCCTGCCAACATCGCTGGGGAGTTACTACCGCTACGCAGGGTCCCTGACTACTCCTCCGTGTAGCGAAGATCGTGGAGTGGATCGTTTTTTCGGAAGCCCGTTCCCATTCTTTACCATCAGGTGTGTTTATTTCTTAGTGAACTCCATCCCTCGATTTGGCCTCTCCAAGGACAGTGTTTTCAAAACCCGCTCTTTGAATTTTGAGAACAAAGAATGTTTCTGTTTGACAAAAAAGGAAGTGTCTGGGATTTTTTTTTTTTTTCTCTCTTAAGTAATATTGTTTCTGAACGAAAGCCATCAGTCTTCAGATGACAGTACAACATTGAAACCCAGTTTCCTTTCAGTGATTTATTTGTATTGTTTTTTGTTAAGATTAAATTAAAGCTATGGTGTAAATATTTACATGGAGTTCCTTTTTAGTCTCTTTAATTGAAACTTTATTTTCAAAAGTAGAGTGAGTGATCTCAGTTCTGCTCAGATTTAGTAATTTGAACTAATTACGTTAGGCAAGACATCTTTCCATTAATTCTCCATGCTTAACTGTTTTTATAAACATAACGAAGCTGCCATTATGTGCTCAGAGAGCTGGTGCACAAATCTTTACAAATTAGCACATAGCAGCTTTTTAATGCAAATAGACACAAGTGTCTGGGATTTGTTTGGAGAAGAGTGCTCCCGATAAAGTAAGAGTCAGATGTTTACCAGCTAAGTGTATTTTGGACATTGTAAGACTGTTGTCTTTAGAAAGCCATCCTGCTGAAGTTAGTCTTTCCTTTTATTCATCTGATGTAAACCACTGAAAACAAACTTAAAAACAGGAATTCTGTAAGGCACAAGTGAATAGTTCACTGGGGTGATCCTGACTGAGAGATGCTGGTTGTCAGAGGTTTCAAAAGGTTGAGAGGCAATCATAGAATCATAGAATCGGCTGGGTTGGAAGGGACCTCAGAGAATCATCGAGTCCAACCCTTGACTCGCCATTGTCCCTGTTCCAGGCTTTTTTTGTGTGTTTTCTAGATGCCTTTGCTTCTCCAGTTGACTCATCATTTTTGAAGCACTGTTTAAAACCAGTCAGAGAGGTTCCAACCGGGGCTCTCCTGAAGCCAAGGGACACAGCAGGATTTTTTCCCAGAAACATGAGGTTGTTGGCCATGTTCAGTTCCAGGTCACCAGGAACCCTTTGCTGGAAGCTTTCTCCCAAACACTGTCTAGCAGTGCTTGAGGCCTGGGGGACTCTCTGCACATGGTCTCTGTTGAATTGGACCCTTTGTTTTTTCAGGCTATTTTCTCTGATTGTTGAGATCATTTTGAATTCTGTCCTTGCCTGCAGGATCCTTGCAGCCCCTTGTAGCTTTTCACTGCCATCAATAAGTTTACTGTTTATTATTTGGTGCGCTGCAAGGCCTGGCCCACGCTCAGTTTTATACATGTGCATCAGGTGGGGTCATGACTTCCTTTTTCCTTTCTCTTTTTTAACAAATGCAAATAAACTGGTAAGTACCAATTATGGCCATCATTATAATGGTATAAAGGTACTTTATCTTGGCAAAGCTTCTCTCCTATGCTGTACAGTAGTAACTGTGCCAAGTTAAGGCTTTTAAAATTTTGGCGTTGTGCTGCTTTATGCATGCATGTGCGCCTTGAAAGGCTGGGAATTCTGTGCTGTAGACAGACTTTCATTGATAGTAAAAACACATGTGGAATAAGTAATAGTATTCTTCTCCTTGGCAGCTCTAGATGGGTGTATTTTAAGAGCCTGCCACCCTGCTATTGCTATGATTATTATTTGTTCCTCTAACAGAAACAGTGCAACATAATCCATTGCCATAGTTTAACCTTCTTTATCACACACCCCGCGAAGCAGTTCTGTTAATCCCAGAGGAGGGAAAGTGATATTGTTTAAAGCTTTGGTTGCTGTTCCAATTAAATCCTTGCTTTTGTGCAAATTACCTTGCTGTAAAAAGGGCACTACTGAAGTGGTCTATTTGTGGAGGCTTCTCTATTTTATTCTCAGTGCTCCATCATCATCATCTTTCCCGATAATTAGACAACAAAACAGGACAAGCCGTGTCACCCTGCAGATGCATTGTAAAGCTAAGTGCATTCAATGACCCAAAGCATGGCATTATCTCTCATAATGCATATCTCAAAGTACCTCATTGTGCTTATAACAGTTTCAGTATTTTTAATTGCTGTCTGTATATCCAGCCCTTAGAAAACTGTGCACATCAGGCTTTAATGGTTTGTAATTACGATGACTCGGGAATTTTAGATCAGGTTTCTCTGTATCTACAATAGTCTTACAGCAGCTTTTCATTTCTTCTTCTGAACAGTAGCTCTTGTACTCCTTTGAAAAAGCATGAATGCAAACTCCTTGACTGGAGCTTTTATTTTTTTTTCCCTGGCAGCTATAGATAAATTAATTTCTCATTTGTGGTAGATAATATTTTTATAATAAAAATGAAGTTGAAGTGACTTATATATACTTCAACACATTAAAAGGAGAAGGTTAAAAATCATATTTGAATTGGCAGTTGTTAAAATGCAATTATACTTCCCCAAGGTAACATGGCAGAAGAAAATATTTTAAAAGTTCTCTCTGAAAGTTAAAAATTCAATTAATGTCATGGAAGTGTAAGCCTCGAGACTTGACTTCAGAGAAGCAGTTGCTACCCAGGTTCTTGAGCTTTTATAAAGTAACCTTAAGCCCTACTTGCTGGCTTCATCAAAACTGCTTCCATTGAATGAAGTGCAAAAGAGTTTGGGGCTTTAGATTATTGGTTTGAAGCAAAATTAAATAATGGTGGTGAGTGCCTCTTGTTTAGTGAAGGATTCTTAACTTCTCTGTTACACTTCATTTGATTTTTTTTGTCAGTACTATCAAATGAGGGTTCAGTGGTAATTTTTGCCAGTTGCAAGTTTCAGGACACTCACACGTTTCTCCAAAGCTTTTAGAAGTATATGCACCTGATGAAAAGGGTGTAGCTTTCAAATTGACCTATCATTAAGGTTGAATGCAATTCAAGTCCCTTTTTAGAGTCTTGGGCCAGATTCTGCACTCCAGAAACCCTGCTAATCAATATATGTAATTGATGTTGATGTAAGAATATCAGGACTGAATCCTTCTCTGCTATGTCTTGCTCAGTTTTTCCAGCAGTGACATAACTAACTCCAGCTCTTGACCTGAATGCTAACAAGGTATTTGTAAATGCTGTACTAACCTTGATAGCTGTGAGAAAAACATTAGCTGATAATATTTTCACCTTAATTTGCTAGAAATTTCTAAGAAATACTAAGATATAAAATAACAGGAAAGTTTTCCAATTACAGTTCTTTCTTACATGTTAATACACTTTATTAAAAATAGCTCAGATCCAAATCCAGCAAAGCAAGATTATTCCCAGTGGACTATATCCTAACTGAGCCTAAATACATTTCCTCTATGGGGGCTTTTTTCTCACCCTGTGTCAAAGGGAATAGGGGTTGGTAGGAATGTCAGGGCACTTGGAGCTGGTAGTCCTCTGACTGTTCCATTTTGCTACTGACCAGCTGCTGGGCAACATTGGATGGGTTTGGGTGCCATCATGTCAAGGGGTGAGACTTCAGTGATCTTCCTGCTCAAGTGTTTGCAAGAGCTGTCTGTGAAGCTTAGCCTGGAAGCTAAACTTCTTAAAGTATCAGAGATAAGGCTGCCCTGTGTGGAGGAGCTTTTGGGTGTGGAATGGCCTGGAAGCCCTTTTTGAAGCACTACTGTGAAACGGAACAGTGCCAGGAGTGAGGAGAGTTTGGCATGGTTGTGTCACATGAAATCCTTCCAGACAAGGATATAAGGGCAAATATTTCCTTGCCCAGGACAGATGTCCACAGGTTGCTAGAAAGCCTTCTTCTTGTTGGCAGGATAAGCTCTGTGCTGAGATAAGCCAGTTGGCAGGGATTCCAGTGGGCAGCGTTACTTCCCATGCTGTTTATTCACTCTTGATATCAACATTTTGCTTCCTGCCATTTTACCTTTTATCAGGCACCCGGATTTCACCACAATTGTTTTTTAATAATGTCCTTTCTCTCCTCTGCCATTATGGCTGCCATCAGCTGGAAGCATTCTACTCCATATTCACCACTGAACAGCAAGACCATGTTAAGTCTGTGGAGTACCTGAGGAATAACTTCCGACCACAGCAAAGCCTGAACAACAGGAAAGTGTCTAAGTCGGCTGTGAAGGATGCTTGGAGCCAAGATATGACAGACATCTTGGAAAATCCACTCGGCACAGAGGCTTCCAAAGGTAGATTACACTTAGAAATTTTGCACTTGAAAAAGGATTTTTTTTTTTTTTTTTTGCCTACTTTGTCATCAAAGGATAGCTGTGAGCTATAAAAGAAGTAACACAGTGTATCAGGCATCACTTGTTGGTATGTGTCAGTAGATTAACTAATCCTGGGTGTGCTTGCAATTACCTGTGAAATTTTCTGTCTCAAAGTGCCATGGCAATAAAGCCCCAGAATACATGAGTCTCAAACTGGTGACGTCCCTGGCTTTGCTGGCTGGCTGTAGGGCCCTAGGGTGCTAGCAAAGGGAACATGAAGGGACAAGGTCAGAGGTAAAATTTCAGCCCCATTAGCACTGACTCATTAGAGGTTTGATTTGGAATAGGGTATCCAGATGTGGTTAAAGGTTCCATTTTTACAGTAATAAGACTTTCTGAAGAACATCGACCTTATAATTGACATTTGTCTCATTCTTTTGGTGATGGGAAAGAAAAACCTCTTTCTTATAGGCAGATTATTTTCTAATGTCTTTTGAAGTGTTTCATGTGCCTTTTTGTAGAGCAGCTGATGCTTGCTTCTGTCAGACACTGGATAATGAGCTAATGAGCTGGATGAAGGGGGTGGGAGGGAAGTTGCAGTCATTGAGTTGGCAAAGAAAGGCCTGGCTAGAGGAGCACGTAAAAATTCCAAGAGGAATGTGTACTGGATAAATAAGACCAGAAATAAATATCATTTACTACCTTTATTTGCCTTTATTGAATGGTGTTATTTATAGGTAGGAGGACTGACATGTACTTCTGAGTATTCAGTCTTGAGAAGTGCTTGGTGCTTCACCAGTTCTGGGTAGAGCAAAAGAAGAAGGGGGGATGTGCCAGTGTGTGCCAGAAGAAAACAGCTAAGCAGATTTACAGTCTTTCTTTTCTACCTGGCATTTTCACCTGGCAGGCATAGAGAATAGTTTTTAAAGGAAGTGAATCATGAAAACAGCTGCGTTCAGCAACAGCACCCTCCCAGGAGAGTGCTGGAAGAGTATTTCTCAGAGCTCATTATTCTGTGAGTGGGCTTATTTGGATATATGTAATATGCACGTACACAAACCACATGTACATTAAAGGCAGCCTTGGGACAGAGAATTTACATCAGAAGTGAGAAGGAGATCTTGGGAATGAAGAAACTCTGCTATGCTCTGATGCTCTGGCCTGCAGTTTTCAGTCAGTGTTTTAACAGCAACATGTGTCAATATTTATTTCTTCAGTTATATCCTGTGTACATATTACCCAGAACAGTGATGAAAGTTAATAGGTTACATTATGTTAAAAGTGACAAAACTGACTAGTTTTATTTTGAGTGCAGCCAAGGTACTCTGGTACATGTGGTATAATATTCAAGAAGATTTTATGCTTTGGCCATCTGCCTACATATTCCTTGACTTTCTGGGTGTTTTTTTTAAGATTATAAAAATGCTTTAGGTGACTTTCACCCCTGTGGTAAAAAGCTGAAACCCACAATTTTGACAATACTGCAAGTGCTAAAGTCTGTAGTTAATGAGCTGATCTTGAATTTGGAGGTGTTGGTACCAAAGGAGCACTTGAATGGCTGGAAAGGTTCCCATTGACCTTTGTCTTTGGGAACTCTAAGGCCCAGTTTCAACCACACATGTGGGTCAGTTAACATGATGTGAGCTGTTCTACAGGAGCAAGAGAGCTGCACAAATACCAGTTCACATTTAGATAGCTTGGTGCCTGGGTTCTTACATGCTTGGGGACTGGTTTGCTGAGCAGGTTCTCTCTGGGTCCCCTCTCATCATGTGTAGGTACCATACTCCTCAGGAGGGGACATGCATTCCCCATCCCCTGTGATCTCATCATTGATGATGAAAACATTCAATGTGCCATCTAATGGGCAGGGATGATGCCAGTCTTTTATTATTTTTTTCCCCTTGGGGCTTTTGGCATAGGAAGCTAATGGCAGGGCAGACAGTCTTTTTGTAGCAGCTACATCGACTTAGCACTTTTGGGTTGTGTGAACACCAGGGGATACTGAAAATAGGTGCATTCTTATCGTGAACTTAAAAATAAATAGATGGCTGCAATGTTGCTAACACAAAATGGATTGTAGTGTATCCTCCAAAGGTTACAGGGATGAGTTATAGCTGTTCCAGAGATACAACAACGTGAATGTTTCTGGCCCTTCTTTGACAAAGGTGAACAGTGATGATGTGCTTGGTCCACTGCACATTCTGAACTACAGACATATAAAAAAATAAGTTGCAGTCATAATACTTGAAAGCAAAACTTGTTTATTCAGCTAGTAAATACAGTACCTCTTTATACAGTGTCATTCATGCAAAAGTACTGAGAAGCCAAGTGCACAAAGTGCTTCTCAGCCAGACAGTCTAGCATACTAATGTAAGAGCATAGGGTCAGCATAACAAATGTATTTTATGCAGATTCTTCTGCACACCTCATGGTTGCATCTCAATGCTTTCCACATTGCATTAAGCAATGTGACCAATGGCTGTCACATGTTGGCTCCGTCTACCCTCCTTGTGCTTAGATTTGTGTTTTGTAGAAAAAGGCAAGGTCAGAAAAATGTGTCTGACTTGCTGCAAGGTGATATGGTTTGTGATGGTCTTCAGCTCTGGAGGGGAAGTTCGGATTTGTTTGTGGTGTGACTTTTTGCAATTTGTGTCTTCTGTCACACTCTATTAAAGTCTGTGGGCAGTGCTGCTAATCTAGAAAACACTGGAGCATTCGTTATGTAAGCCTTTCTTATTTTGGAGGGAAATGTGGCCAGAGCAATTTGCATAATGTTCAGAATAATTTTCAGAATCCCCTGGTGAATAGGGAATATCAGATCAGCACAAAGCAGTGCAGCTCTGCAGTTGCCCATTGACGAACATGCTATCCTAAACAGTTTGGCACCAAACAGGAATGTCTTTTTCCCAGCTATCAAAGCTATCTCAGGTCACAGAGCCAGTAGTGTAACCTGAAGATACACGAGAGGAAAACTATTTCTCACTTTACGCCAAGTCCTCTGAGTATTCCTTAGCAAAGCCTGTAAGTGATGACATTTGTAAATAAAATGTCTTCTGGGAAAGGCTATTCAGGTCAATCAAAAGTGTCAGTGCATTTGGACCCGGTTTGCTAGACAATATGAATGTTACCAGCCTTTTGTTTTACAATTACTCTTCTCTCCTTCATCTTTCAATTTTAAAAGGAATGAAAGGAGGAGTGTGTTTTCAGTCATCAGAATACAGATAGTGAAAATATGTTAACTAATTTGAAATTGTGTAGAAGGCTAATTTTTCATCTGGGATTTCTTTTTGTTATTATTTAGCAAGAAGAGTATTCGGTCCATTATCTTTTCCTTCCTCCTGTTGGCAGATGCTGATGTAAAACAGTTCTCTTGAGGACTGTTTGTATGCCTAGAAAAAAAGCACATGCTGACACTTTGCTGAATCAGAACCCATGAGCTGAGCTTAATTCTGACCTTGGAGTTGTTTAAGAAACCATACAGATCTTCTTTAAATATTTATTCTCAAGTACAACATTCAGGATAAATAGTGCTCAGCTATGTAATTGTAGCAACTGGTGAATTTATAATAAACCATCACACATTTTTTAAGAAGAACTTTCAGAGGAAGTTTAAGGTGAAACTTTCAGAGATTCAAGATCTAATATGCAGTGGATCATACTGTTAAATCATGCAGATCATCAGGCTGTACAATTTCACAAGAGGGCTCACTGGTGTTACTGCACTGATCTGTATGAAGTTTTGCAAAGTTAGAGGTCTCTGTACAGACATATTAAACTGGGAATGTATTTGTAAAAATTCATTAGTATCAGTGACAGTGTTGATTTTTTGCCGTGAGCATCTCTGTTAAAATTGCCTCCTTTCTTCTCTGGCCTGTCCTCTGTGACTCAGGACTGTGCTCCTCTGTCACATCACATATGTGCTCCTGCCTTTTCATGGGCTGCTTTCGAGCAGCAGAGGATGCTAATTATTTATCAAATAAACAATTCTTACATAAAAGTCTGTCCAGTTCAAGGACTTGATTCTGCTTGTCCTTTACTACTTTCACATGTTGTCCCATCAAGCAGGGTTGTATTTACAAAACATACCTACTTCAGTAAAGGTGGAAGCTCAGAAGAAAACGTGTTTCATTTCTTGTTTCACGATGTACCCCATGTGCAACAATATTTGTCCATTTTATTTGCTGATGATAAGGACCATCAGATGGTGTTCTTTCTCTTTATCATTTTTAAAGCTGAAAGAAAAACCTTTAGCCTTCTGTCTCATTAAATGTGCTGCAAGCCTCACAACACTTAAACAAGCATCCCATGTGAGGGCTCTTGACATCAGAGTTTTCTTTCACAGATGCTGATTACTTCCCAAAGGTGTCTGATTACTCTTTGCTGGAGTCTCAAATGATGCTGTTTCCATCAGTGGGAATTCGCCTTAGAGTACGATCTTTAATTATGATCCTAGACTAAGTTAATAATAACAGTCATAAATTCATTCTAGTAACTTACTTAGCTTTGGACTCTAAATTAATGGCTGGGATGTTTCTCTAGGATGTACAGGTGATCATTTTTCTGATTGTTTTTGTTAAGTCGTAGCCGTACACCTTTTGGATGTCCTTATAAGTTCAGACAACTAAGATGTGATACAAAACATTTGATTTTCCTTCTGATTTGCACTAAAGGAATAGTGCCAACTATCAACCCCCAGTCAGTGGTACAGCACTGTTCAAGCAGAGCAGTTCAGTGCATATTCTTATTCACAGTTCTGACATGAGAAATGAACCCAAGGCTCCTGTGAAGGTGTCTGTTTCCTGCATGGCATCTTGCATCTCCACTGCAGCAGCATCCAAGCTGTGTTTCTGGAGATTCAGGGCAGTGACATCATCACTTTGAGGCAGATAGTTTAGAGCACAAGGCAGCAGTGTTTTCTGAATGAGAACAAGTTATTTGTCTCATTTATAGCCTCTGTTATTACTTCTGTAATTTGTTTTTGCTTTCTAAATGCCCGTGTTTTTAGAACTCTCTCAAAACAGCTTCACAGCTCTTTCATGCCTCGGGTTCTCTCTGGGAGCAAAGAGGGTGTTAGGCAGAAAGTTCCTCTCTAAAATGTTGTTTATTCTTTTGTACAACCTAAATGACCACAAATTATTCTATAGCAGTAAGTGTACTCTATCCAAAATAACAATAGAATAAATATCATATGTATTTAAAGCTTAACAATTGCTAAAGCAAAATTATAACATATTTCTTAAATATTTTAAGAACCTTTTTTTTTTATAGTTGTTTGATGTGTTTACCATTATACTTGATTTGCAATATAATAATAATATTTGAATTTGTCATGATTAAACCCAGTTTCTTGAATTTTTATTTTTATTTGCATTTTATCTTTCCCCTTCATCCCTGTCATGGACTGTGTTTTAGTCAGGTCAGTGTCCTAGTGCAGTGTGCTGGTGCTGATGACTCTATGTGTCATTATTAGGATTTCTGCTGGTGCAGCAGGCTGGCTCAGTGCACAGGTTGCACTTGAAGTTGGTATCAGTGTGCTGTTAATTCCTTGTCCTGCATTTCTTTGCACTGTGGACCTGCCTGGCTGCCACTTTGCCTCAGTGCTCCAAGTCCTCACATTGCTGCAAGTGTCTCTTTTTGATGTGCCTCAAGTACCTGCTATAATCACATTTTAGGCAGAAAACAGTGTGCTCTTTCTTGTATATCTGCCTTCCCACCTCATCCATGTTTTGATTTGTAATGCTGTGTGCTCATATTACAATCGAGTTGAGCTAAGCAGGAAGGGCAGGGTTCTGCCTTCCAAGGGTCTCAGTTCAGTCTGGTGGAAGGCAAAGTGTTTCAGGAAAAACAAAAAAACAAACAATAAAAACCAAAAAACAAAAACCAAACAACAAAAAAAAGGAAAAAAGAAGAAAAAAACTTGGTCATTTTGAGAACAAATGTTGTACAAAATTGTGTGATGCATATTATTGGCATAGGTTATGCATCTCACAGAGCTCTTTCTGCAGTCTTATGTTTCACCTGGAGTAATATTGTGATTGTAATGTGAGCAGAGTGTGTCTGTGCCTGAATGTAGTGAACAGTAAGATCAGTAGATCAGCTTACCAGTAGATTTGTTAATAAGCAATAAGCAACTGCACTTGCTTTGAGAAATAAAGAGACCAAACAAAAGAGCAGAGGAATCAGTGTGAAAGTTTAACTATGATTTGAATTCACAGCTGCACTAAAGCTG
Organism: Calypte anna; assembly: GCF_003957555.1. Taxonomy (NCBI): domain Eukaryota; kingdom Metazoa; phylum Chordata; class Aves; order Apodiformes; family Trochilidae; genus Calypte; species Calypte anna. The sequence goes on from NC_044258.1 coordinate 13,892,749, forward strand.
GAAGAGCTGAGTGCTTAAGGGAGCTCAATGATTTATTCCATTTACACCTGCAGGGAAATCCTTTCTGCACTGCCTACCTACCAGTCCTGTTTGGCACATAGAAGTACTGATTTTAATTTCAGTTTCTACAGTACTTTGGACCATGAGTTCTGCAGCTCATCCTTTGTGATGGAAAATGCCCAGAAGCCATGAATGAGAAAGCTGCTTTTCCAGTCTGATTTTGGGCATCCCTCAGGCATGCATTGGGATGCTCTGCCTTGTGTGGCTGGTTCTTTCATGCTCTCTGGTCCAAGCAACTTTGGAAAGGGCATCTTGGCTAACATGGCAAATATATGTCCTCCTGGCAGGAAACCCTCCTTTCTCCCCTGTTGATGCAGCAGGCGCTGAATGTGATGAGTTGGGTTGCATCAGGTGGACTGTGTAAATAAGGACAGGGTGTACATTTAAACTCAAATTACTCTTGTGTGTGCAATATAAACACAAAGGCTGTGGGCACATCCCTGGCAGACATCATTCAGCATGACATCTGATGTGCAAGGCTGATCTGCACCTGCTGTGGATTCAGGTCACGTTGTAGAAACGCAGTTTTATGGAATATATGAAATATTGGGCTCAAACACATAGTAAAAACACAGTCCCTACCTTTCAGCAAAAGAAGGGCTGTTGCTGTGATGCCATGGAAACTCAAATGCTATGGTGAAGAAAGCCTACAGGAATGAATCCAAATGCTGGATGGGCATTCACCTTGGAAATGGACAGGAAGCAGAGGGGCAAAACCAGCCTGCCGAGCCCTCCCAGGGAAGTGCCCCCAGTGCCTGTTTGCTCGAGGTTATTTCACAGGGCTCATAAAACAGGAGCAGGTCTGTTGGTGTTCCACACACTTAAGAAACAACCCTGTCTGTTTGAAGCACAGGGAAAGGTAAAGCTGGGAAGATAAATAGTCTGTCTCCTAGCTACATTCTGCCTGTGATTGAAGTAGATCAACACAAATATTGTGTGTACAGCATGCTCAGGAGCCTGCAACTGCCTGCTGGCAAAGTGCAGGCAAAGGTAAGGAAAAATACGTGCTTTCTTTAAAGCAATTATCCTATGTATTAATAATGTCATTTAAAAGCACTGTGAGAAGTTAACATACAATAAAGCAAAGCAAAAAAAAAATGCAAACGTTTAGTAAAGGGAAAAGGGGAAAATGTTGTAAGTATGCCTCTTAGCACTTCGTGCATTAAAGCTTGTGTTATTTGCTTATGATCCTTGCAGTCTATTTGTTATCCTTTGGAGTACAACCCGCTGAATCTGACAGCCCAAAGAATGCTGCTGTTTGTTCTGGCAGTCTCCCAGGTATTGCCACTGGGTCACACCAGTGCAAGGTGGCTGAGTCTGGCATCGTGTCCTCCTTACCATGATGCTGTTGGCACTGAAAGCAAGTGTGAGTTTGCTCATTGTAGTATGAGCCATATTTCTGCATTTCAGGGCTTATTGGAAGGTTTTTTTGTGTATATAGATATACATAGTTGAAAGTATTTTTTTCCTCTTCTCTGTTGTGGCATCACTTTTGTCTTGTTTGCAGTCAGGTTCCTGGGGCTGCAGGACTAAGTGAACTTCATGCTGTATTTTGCCAATGGCACAGACATCAGTGACAGTTTTCAGGTTTCTCTTCAATTAGCTGGAAAACTTGTGGCTGAGTTGGATGTCATTACAGCAGCAGCAGCAGCAAGTGGTCCATCTGTCCTGCAGGATCAGCCCTTGCAGCTCCTTCCCAGTGCTGGGACTGAGGGGAAAGAAACGTCTTCTCTTGGCCACCAACTTGTTTGCCTTCTGGTAAAGAAAGGCATGGAATCCCCTATTGACCTCTCAGTTCTCTCCTACTAGCATGTAGGAAGAAATCTACCCCATCTGCCATCCTCTGCCTTCTGCTGCTCATCCATGCATATCCAGATCAGTGAGAAAAAGGAGTGAAGCCCCTTTGATCTTACAACCAGGAGCTGTCCCCTGGAGACGAGACCCTTGTCCCTGCCTTTCAGCCACCTCTGAGCAGTCCTGAGCCAGTTATATGCTATGGGTATGTCCTGATGCCCGTTTATCCCTCCATGTATGCATTTGCTTTAGAAGATTCCAGCCCATCTCACCACAATTGGATTCAGACTTCACTGGAACATTGCTTTTCTGTGCTGAGCACTGTCAGGCTTTTATCACACAGTGTATCCCACGGTACTGAGGAGAGGAATGGCAGCTTTGCATTGCTGAGATGTGCAGCAGGAGGGAAGGAGTGGGATTTTCCAAAAGAGGGCATAGCACAGCTAGAAATAACTGCCTTTAAAGTGGTGACATTTTTATGCATGGAAAAGCTAACTTAGAACATTTTTAGAGGATTTTATTAATCCTCTGAGCCCAGTGCCACCAAATTCATCATACGAAGGCACCTGTTTTACAGGAGAAGGTGTACAAGCAATAACTGAATATGCTGTTCTTGTGCTCTCTCAAACTTCCCTAAATAGCTCTTTTTATACACAGGTAGCATATGCAGAAAGCATGATGAAAGCTAGAGAGCTTGGTTGATTTTGCATTTCTGTCTTTGAAAGACAAATGAAGTCTACTTAAAAAAAAACAACTTTTAATATTCTTTTACATGCCCTTTCTCCACTCAAGGGTGTGTCTTAATGTCAGTGGCTAAATCTGCAAAACAATAAGCCTCCTTTTGTCTTTCAGCTCTCTGAAATGGCTTTGGATTATCAGGCCAAAAAAAAAAAAAAAAGGAAAGCCTCGTGCAGGTTACGTAGCCAAGTACAACATACAAATCAAATTATGGGCGAGATGAATGCAGAGTCGTTAAATTTAATTTTGTTCCAGCCCATTGGAATGTTTTTAACATGAAGAAAATAATTCTCTGCTGTATGGCTGGCCCGCCAGCTCTTAGGACTGTATTAGCATGCTACATTGGTCTCTAGTGACAAACAGGTTTTCTCTAGGCTTGAGTGAGCCCTGGAAGACAGGGCTAGCCAAGATGCTGCTTGCCCCCTGCCTTCCCCAGCGGGCTGATCTGCAGAGAAAAGTCGTGTCATGCTCCCAGGCAGCCCTGAACATGGCCAACAGCTGGAGCTGCCAGCTGGGGTGCCCTGTGGCAGGGCAAGGGCTCCCTCCAGGTGCACCCGCTCAACACTTTCTCTTCTTCAAGTCTTTTCCATAAGGCAGGAGCTAGCTTGTTTGCCAGGTTCCCAGTTCAGGTCATCTGTGACAGGAGGGTGAGGGCTTTTTTGGACTCGAGAGATCCAGGTGTGCCACACGCAGGGCATCTCTGCCTGCTGCCAGGCACAGCCCTGCTTCTACCAATGTGCTTGTCTGGAAGAGCCTCTAAGATGCAGCCTTGGGGCTCTGATGAGGCTTTTTCTGCCCATAGGACTCCTGGCAGGAATGGTCTGCTAGCCAGGACAGAAGAGTTTGGTGTCCTATTCGAAGCCAGTTAAAGTATCTCAGTCAGTATCACAGTACAATAGAGAAAGATTTTCTGAAAGCCCCTTGGTATTTTTACTATCCCTCAGAATCTGAATTTAAAAGAGAGCTTTAGGAACATTTTTTCAAGAAGAGCTGAAGCTGCTATTTTCAATGTGAAATAATGGTGCTGGTTGTTGGGTTCAGTTCTTTCTTCTCAAGCAATCAAAAATTCACACTTTTTTTTTTTTTTTTTTTCTTATTTTAGCTTGGTGAAAAAGGAAAGACCAAAAAAAAAAAGGTTATATTTCTCTTTAGTGCATCATGATACAATTTAGAGGAAGACACAAACTCACTCCCTCCTTCTCCAAGCTCTTTCTGCATTTCTATTTGTCCTTCAGCTACACATTTTGCAAAATCTGTAGAGGTTCTTTAGCATCTAAACTGAGTAGCCTGCAATTCTTTTAATCTTTTGAAATCAAAGCACACAGAGTATGAGAGGAAAATTAGATCTCTGGAAAATGCAGTTGTCTATAGATGGCCAAATCATTACATTTTTTTTCCTTGCCTTTCAGACATTTGCTAGTTATTATGTATCTCTTTAATTAAATCATTCAAATTGAATTATTGGATTAATTTGGGGGTTTTATTCCGTTTGTGTCCTGAGCTGGTTTGTTAAATTAATAAAACCATATATTCATCTTGTAAAATAGATTTTCTTTTTTGGCCATTCATAAGATGTTTTTAAAAAAGAAAAAGTGGTTTAAACATAAAGGCTGGTTATTATTTAATTACATCAGGCACTGCTATGTGCCTTGAGTAATTGAACAAAGTCATAGTAAGTCATGAAATGTTGTAATATTTACTATGAAGTAGAACTCTTTGTAAATTCAGTCTTCTTCTAGTTGCTGTGAGGTTTGTCCATCTCAAAAGTTATCTCAATGAAGTCACTCAGGTGCTGAAAAGTGCTCCTGACTGTCTTGGATCAGGATGAAAGTCTTCTAAGTCTGAGCCTGTGAGTCTCCTATTTACCCTCAGGAAATTCCCACTTCTTTCCTCAGGCATGAACTCTGCCAAAGGGCAGCAGAGAGTCTCATGGAAGAGAAAACATGACAGTTCCTCTCCCTGCTGTGGTTTGGGGTCCTTGTTCTGAAAAACACCTGGCTAGCCATGGTTCACTGGGGTACTGCAGTTAAGGTAGTTCTCTCTGTCTCTTGTGAGCGTTACCTGGTTGAATTATTTCTACAATTTGATGCATGAGTATTTCAAATATCTACATTTCTGCATTATCCTGCTGGAGGAGAGGCCTTAATAGTACTTTTAATTCAGAGTAGTCCTTTACCCTGGGCTCCCATCTCTGGTAGGATTTGGTTAAGTGGAACAATAAAGGCTGGCCTGGTATTTTGAAGCATAATTCTTTGATAACAAAGAGGGCAGTTAGTTATGATTTATTTGTGCTGTATCAATAAACTGTAATGTCATTCAGAATTGGTCTGACTATCTCAGCAGAAAGAGGTGAGGTGAGGGAGCATAGCAAGGTTCCTGAAGCTCTGACAGCATTGACTCTTTCATCTGTGCCCTCTTGACCCAAGTCTGGCCACCTTCATGCCCGGCTCTGCAGGCTTCCCACAGAGACCAGGAGGGAAGAGGTCTGTAGGCAGCAGACCAAAGTTTTGTTTCTGGCTTTGTGGTTTTGCCAGCAGAATGCTATTTTGGTCCCTTCTATTCCAAGTTAAAGAAACTCTTAGTAGTTTTGTCAATAAACAGGTGATTTCTGGTACTGAAGGGTTTGTTTGCTATGCTGGATCATCCTTCTGGGTTGAGCAGAAGGATCTGCTGCAAAGCTGCAAAGTTGTCACCACTCATGGCAGGAGCAAGCACCAGAGATCTTTCCTCCCCAGGCGTATTTCTGCAGTGTATGTTCTCTTGTTCAGGCTAGCTACAAAATACGAGTTATAACTGCACAAATACTCTTGACAGGCATTTTTCTATTGTACTGGTAGTATTGGTGTTTACAGTATTTAATCATTTTTATTTAGGAACTGTAGCTATTTCAGTAATGTAACAGAAGGGATCCATGACCAACCTGTGAGTCCAGGCATAGGAGCAGACGTTCCTCCCTTTCAGTGCTGCCACGACTCTTTAGAAGTGAAATAATGGCCAAATATACACACAGTCAGATACCTGCAGAGCACAGACAAGCTAAATGTCTTGGCTTTAAATAGAAATGTCGTATTGGGAAAAATAATTCTGTAAACAGTATCAGTGTGATGGACTGGGTGACACTTTGACTTTCCCTGGCAGAAAAGAACAGCTCCTTTGCCTTGGCACATGTGTTTAGGTATCATTGCAAGTGATTTTTCTTGGTTCAGAGTTTATATTGGGAAAGAGAATGTGAGAATCTGTCCTGGGCTGTGTATTTTAATGTGATTTTTAAAGCCTGGAAAAAATATAAACTCTTTATAGTTGGCGAGTGTATGGTGTACTTTTTCAACAGCATATGAGTGCCATCTAGTGTTCTTCATTAGTACCCTGACCTTGGCATTTCGATGGCTTGAAAAGTGGTTTTGTCAGCTGTGCACAACCCACTCCTGAACTGTACGGGCTGGGTTTGCGCCTGGACTTGGTCTTCCAGAAGTTGGGTTTTGGCATCTGCAGTATGCAGACTGTGTTTATGCATTCTGGTTAAGCTGCTCCTGTGCTGGCATCTCTGCTGACTGGCTCTTGGGTGAGAAGCAACTGGTGCCTCTCCACAGCAAGCAGGGCCAGGAGGGCGCAGCTTTGTGGGACTGCCTGGAGAGTTCACCTGCCTGTTATGAGAAGAGGGGTGGCTGTGTGCCATCAAGTGCCACTGTTCCCTGTGCTGGTAATGTGTTACTGACAAACACTGGAGAATTTATGAAGGAAGGTAAATAGAAAGGGGAGTATAAAGTAACTTCTTAGATGCAAAAATGTACTAGGTTAGGAGGAAAATCTTTACTGACCCTAGTAATGTCACATTTTAAGAAGTTCCAACTATTTCCAGAGCCTGAAGAGCACACTGGAGTATTTATCCCCTTCGTATGGCAGGAGGCTCTGGGCCAGCTAAGCTGGGGCTCAGGTTGATTGCTCTTCTTAATGCTCTAGTGCAGAGCTCTTAAGTGACCAAGTTAAAGCGTACGTGCAAATGTCAGGACTGAAATTAAGTCAAGAACTAAGCAACCTGCCTGCAGAGAGTGGTTTATCTCACTCCTTTTACTCTGGAGAGCAGAAAGCAGCTGCAGGTGGTGTTAAATCCCATTGGTCTCAGCAGATTGCAGTCAAAGCTATTACTGCAGGCAAGGGCATTAAAGAAAAAACCTGGCTCTTGGAGTGAGGCACAGTTATTCCTGTTTGTTTTCTCTCAGTTACTTAAGAGAGCTTCATATTTTCTCCCTTCTGTTTTTTAGCTTGCAGCACTCCCCCAGTCAACATGAAAGTGCAGCCTGTGAACAGGACAGCATTACTTGTAACTTGGAACCAACCAGAAACCATCTACCACCCTCCAATCATGAACTACATGATCTCATATAGCTGGACCAAAAATGAAGATGAAAAGGAGAAGACTTTCACAAAGGACAGTGACAAAGACCTGGTAAAACCCCAGCAGCATCCCCAGACAAATGTGTCAAGCTATCCATATGTTGTTGTTTTCTAAGTAGAAGGAAGTAGAGAAGGAAAGCAGTTGTTACCTTATAGACAGGATAGTGTTTGACTTGCAATGAATTGCTATGAAAATGTTCCACATTAGTTGAACATTGCCTAACAGATTACTCAAAACACTGGCGAGTGGATTTATAGTTTATGTGAGTGCATAAAAGACTAAATCTGCAGACACTTTTTCATATACTGTTGCTGAGAAGCATCTGGCTCGGGAAATAGTTAGGCTCTGTATACCTTTTGGCTTGTGTTCAGCTCACAGATTTTCATGTTAAAAGCCCTATCCCCCGGAATCTGTTCCTGGGCTCAGTTTCACCTCTTGCAGACTCTGAAGTAGTTTCTTGTCCTAAGTGCTGCCAGCAGTAGTAGTTGCATGTTCAGGTCTAGAAGATTATTGCAGAGTGGCCCAGCACAAGCACTGCCTACATCTGGCAGTGGGAGGAAAAACGGGAGAACAAGACAGTTCCAGCACAGATGGAAACACCAATCTATCTGCTCCATTTAGGATGTTATGTGCTTATCGTTCTTGTCTGAGTGGAAGCAAGTATTGTACTGGTCTTTAATACTCCCTGCATATAAAATCAAAGTGACATATTCAGGTTTGAAAAGGCCTCTGTTTATTGTTAATCAAAGAAAGGCTCTAGAATAATGAAATTGGTAATTGTATATACACATGAAAAATGCAGCAGCACAGAGTGTTATTCCTAATGACTGTAACCATTTTTTTTTTCAAATACACATTCTTCTGAGGCCATTCAATCAGTTATACAATAATACTTCTCTTATTCCCCCAGATGAAAATTCTTTTACTTCATTTCCAATTATATCTTCAATTTTCCCACTAGACATTGTTATCTGGGTCACATTAGGGAATGGTGTGCCTCACAAAATCAGAAAGGAATCTACTGAAAGGCACCCAAGGTTATGATGTGTTGTAACCTCTCTCTTGTCATAACTTTACACTCTTAAGGGAGTTTTTTCTTACTTGGGTATAGGGAGGAGAGCCTCAATCAGCAAAAATGAAGTGGGCACACTGACAGCATTCTGTTTTATATAAAAGAAAAAATTAAAAGTGCAGGGCATGTGATGGAGTGAAAGCTTGGAAATAAATTGCAATGAGACCCTGTGCTGTGCAGCAGAGCTTGGAGGTTAAGAAAGCAATGATAGCTTAGTTTATTTTAGGGGCTAAAGATGCAGAAAACTCAGAGGAAAGTGCAATTTGCTTTCAGTGCTTTGGCAAAGCCAGCTGGGCTGTCCCATCCTTAAACAGAGCAAGACAGTATTTTCTAAAGAGACCACTGGTATTTCAAGTGACCCATACAGCTACTGTTGCTGACTGCTGCTAGACATTAACTGATGTGGTCAGGGACTAAGGCAACACAAAAGAGTAGCTGGGAGACAGCAAGGCAGTGACTCAGGTGTAGAAGGATACAGGGACATCCCCTTCCAAGGTGCCAAACCACAACGTTACACAGGCCACCAGCATCAAATTGCCACAGTCAGTTTTTTGCAAAAGAAATAGTCAGTTTGAACATACAGTGACATTTCTGGGCTTATCCCAGGTTGAAACTTGGATCTCCACCTATAAAAATCTCATTTTAATTCTTGCAAGGCCACATGATTCGGGGTTTAGGGTTTTCTGAGAAGAGCAGAGACTTTCAGAAAGAAGGAGTAGATGTGGGATGTGGTAATTTCTTTCTCATGGGCAGAATCTGGGTGCACCCTGTTTATCCCAGGGAAGTTCTTTGTCCTTGGCCTTTCCCTCTTCCAGGTCCCCGTGAGTGTTGCTGTATAGAAGGAAGTTTGTCTTATATGGCAGAAATGTCCTGTGTTAGCACAATGCTTTATGTATTTCAAACTGATCGTGGACAGTACTATGGGGGTAAAAAACTGAATAATATCTATTTTTTTTAAACAGAAGGCCATCATTAGCCATGTCTCACCTGACATCCTTTATCTGTTCAGAGTTCAAGCAGTTTGCCGAAATGAAATGCGTAGTGACTTTAGCCAGACTATGCTCTTTCAAGGTAAAAAGCCACATACATATTTTTACATTGTGACTCGTTGTGTGTTTAACATTTTCTTTGCAGAGTGCAATAAGGTGTGGAATGTTCTCAGGAGATGTTTAAATGCATGTATGCAATGCTAATTTCAGATTGTGGCCAGTGACTTTAGCAGAATCTCACTAGTGATGGGGGTTTGCCTATACCACTCTACTGGCAACGTTTACCAGGTTTTAGGAGAACTTAGAGCTTTTGTTGGTGCTAGTTTTCTGTAGCAATTTTTTCTGAGTCTGCTTGTGCTTCGGTGGCACAGCTATGTGAGCCTGATTGGTGTCTTTTTGTTTTTTTCTTTTTTTCCTAAAGAGGGAAGGAGATCAGTCCTACCTAACACGCTGTTGTTCTTTGTTCCTCAGCTAACACTACTCGAATTTTCGAGGGGACCAGAATTGTCAAAACAGGAGTGGTAAGTGGTGGCCATCAATCTCTGCGGCGGGAATTCGGGTCCCCGTTCCCACCAGGTGGCAGTACGGGGTTGTGAATCTGTGGCAGGACCAGGCTGTCCCGGGGGGTGGTTGTTCACACCCACCACAAAAGGTTCCATAGCACACCTAAAATATTAGAGGGGTTTTGGTTTTCTAGCTTCATGCCCTGACAGGCTTTGACAACTGGTGGATGAGGCATTAAAAAAAAAATCTTCTCAAATATATATTGAACTCGTTTTTTAGAGATTTGTCATCTAATGATGGCCATGGAAATAAATTTGATTTCTTTTATTAACTGTATGACCAGAAGTATATGCAACAGGAATAAGGCTTCATGCACAGCACCTCTACTCTCCTACTGCTTTTAGAATATCTGCTGTTTTATTAATTACGCCTTAACAAGGTCTTTGTTTTAGTTTTTATTCAGGTGAGACTGCAACAAGTCACTGAAGATTACTTTCATATTCCAGAATCAGAAATGTTCATACATTTACAGTAAAACTGGAATACACTATTTCAGTTTTGAAAGCACCTTTTTAGATTATTCAACATAAACTATCTATATCCTAAATTCCCAGCATTCAGTATTCTGAATTGTGCAGTCAAATTTATGGGCTAAATTAATGCTACTGAATTTACTCTAAGTATATTGCTTCTGGTTTTACTCTGCTCCTGTTTGATATACTCCCTAGTAAGCAGGTAAAACATACAAAGCTAGAATTTGAATGATTAATATTTGTTTAATGATATATAGAGGTATTCTAGACATATAAAATCTGCTGTCAAATTTTAATATCAGTCCAACTTTGAGAATGTACATGCCAGTGAAAAACAAATCTCACAGCGCCTTAGAGATTCACCCTGATAAGCATCTGAAAGTTTAGATGGTTATTTAAAATTTTGGCTTGAAGTCTCTAAAGCACTTTTTTTTTCTGAGATCTCAGGTTCTCTGTAACTGCAGCTGGTCAAAAATAACTTGAAAAAGCAGCCTTTCTTAGTTTGCTGCAGCATTTAAACCACACAGCTTGACTGAAAACTGGGAACTGCAAAGGGATGCAGAAGTACTCTTAGGTTATTCAGATATAAACATCTTAGAGTTTTGCTCAAGATTCAGAAGCACTTATTTACCATTGCTTGTCCTTATCTATTGTGTACCTTTCCAGCTAATGCTCCTCTTGCTTCTCTTTATGAGACATTTTTCAGTACATCACAGAGAGAGAGCATGGTCATGTTGTCCAGGCAGAACTGTTGACCCTGGATTTCCTACAGTATTACTCCTTGTCCTTAGTTAACTTACTTAACTTCAGCGTCTTTTTCCACATTAATTTAGGAATTACTTGTCTAGTTCTTTAAGTATACATACCAAGGGTTTTTCCTTGCAATAGAGCATACACATTTACAGAGAGACCCAGGTGTGAGCATGCATTCACAGAGCTGACCTTGTTAGAATAACAGTGGTGGGTTGCAGAGGGTGCAAAGTCCATAAACCATGGTTCATTCCCTCTCAGTTTCATGAAGAAAGTGGCTTTGGCTCACTGGCAGTGTCTGGAGACTTGTAAGGGAAAAGCCAAGTCTATACATGGGTGCTTCAGCCAGGTGGAACTGGCAGAGGTCCTTGCCTAATGGCTCCTGATGCCCTCCAAGTCCTTCACGAGTGCCCAGCTGTCTGTGCTGCCAGGGCTTTCCTAACAAAAGCAATGCCTGACGACAGCAGCCACCAGTCTTTAGAGGAATAAGGCTACTGGGTAAATTAAGGAAATAAAAATAGTGCTGTTTGAGGCCCGCGCAGTGGGTGTGGGAAGAGCAGACCCACCAGCCGTGGAGGCAAGTGTAGGCAGCAGACCCCTTATTTTGGGACAGCCTTTATGTAACGCTGTATTTTTAAACTTCTGTATTCTGAGGATTAAAGCACTGCGAATAATGCAGCTAAACTCATTAAACTCCTTTAACATCCTCCTCACCCCTGAGAGGAAACGTTACAAGTCTCCAGTGAGGTGGGTGGAGAAGGTTCCGCTTTAAAATAGAGAGATTTTTGATGATAATGAGTGTTTGGAAGCAGTGAATGCAGGGAGGTTTCCTCCCTTCATCATTTGCTGTGTAACCCTGTGGTGTGTCCCCATCCTGCCTTGGGCCTGTGTCCAGCTGGTGCCAGCCTCGCTCTTTAAGAGACAACCAACTAACATGGCGTGTGTGTGTGTGTGTGTGTGTGTGGAAAGGGAGGGAAAAGCAAAAGTAAAATGATCCTAGGTGTCATGTCAGAGCCCCTGCTGATTGTCTCTGTTTTGTTTTCTTCCCCTCTGCTGCCCATGACCTCCTCAAGCCTACAGCCTCTCCTGCCTCCTCCGCTGACATGGCCCCCATCAGCTCTGGCTCCTCCACCTGGACATCCTCGGGGCTCCCCTTCTCCTTTGTGTCCATGGCCACGGGGATGGGACCTTCCTCCAGCGGCAGCCAGGCCACCGTGGCCTCAGTGGTGACCAGCACCTTGCTGGCAGGGCTGGGTTTCAGCGGCGGAGGCATCTCCTCCTTCCCCAGCAGTGTGTGGCCCACACGGCTCCCAGCGGCGGCCACCCCCAGCAAGCAGGCGGGAAGGCCAATGGCAGCCGCCACCGAGGCCGCGGCGGCCGCCGCTGCCTCCCCCGGGCCTGAGCGGGACTCAGCGCTAACGAAGGACGGCGAGGGAGCAGAGGAGGGGGAGAAGGATGACAAGAGTGAGAGTGAGGATGGGGAGCGGGAGCACGAGGAAGAGGAAGAAAAGGATGCCGAGAAGAAAGAGAAAAACAGGGCGACGGCAGCCGCGGAGGCACGCAATAGCACGGAGCCCAGCGTGGCCACGGCTTCCCCTAACAGGACCGCTGAGGAGGAAGGAAATAAAACCATATCGGGGGAAGAGCCAAACCAAAATGTTGCCCCCACGGCTGGAGGTCCCGAGGAGGAAAGTTTTGCTGAAGCAGGCACCCAGCCCCAGCCACTCCCATCCACCCAAGTGCCACCAGCGTTCACTGATGAACTTTACCTGGGAAAGATCCCAAGAAGACCAGAAACAACAAGAAAACCTCCAAAGGAGGACAGGTTTCCAGAAGAGTACCCCTCAGATAACAAATTCATCACCATTAACCCAGGTGAGTGACCTCCGGGGAAACTCTTTTTACCAGTTGTTGGTAAGACTGTTAGAAAATTATACCATCCAAATTCCTTATTGATTTCCAGTAGATAGAGTATTTTTGTGGTGTCTGGCTTCATCCAATGGGCAGGTCATTGTGGGACCCAACCCACAAATTGTTACGGGAGGGAGGAGAAGAGGAAGGATCATCCTTTCATGTTATTGGGGCAGATTCATTCTCCTCATACTGCTTACTAGAAGAGAAAAAGTGGAAAAATGTTAACTCCAAACGTGCTGCATTAAGAATTTTGTTTGGGTTCTGTTTGTTTCTTTAAAAAAAAAAAAAAAAAAAAGTAGAACGCAGTGAACTATAGCTGTGAAATTAATTTGGAAGAGCGATTGCTGTGCTGTGCTGGTGTTTCATGGGAAGGTTGGTATATATGCTGTAAACTAATTTAGTTTATCTGCAGGATTCTCCCAGATTGGGTTTTGAGATATATTTTCCCAAGTACAGGATCACTTCTGGTTTATTTCTCCCCACAAAACCTGCATGCTCTGATCATCCAAGACAAGCCACATTTTGCACTAGGGTTGCCTTTTTTTTTTTTTTTTTCCCTGTGGAAAAAACCCCAAGAATATTAGGCAGGGAGAGTTCATATATTTTCTGTTTGTCCTGATGAGAATTACCAGCACTCGTGTACACACCAGCTCTGGATGTATGTACCAACACCACAGTATGTACACAGCAAATATGACCTTTTGGAAGCATGCCCAGGTGATCTCCATGTGCACCGAGCCCTGTGCAGCCAGGATTTGGTGCACAGCCCTGTGCAAACAGGCATCTCATAGTGCTCCCAAATCCCTGCACAGCAAGTGTGGTGCATATGCATGTGTTTCTGCTTGGGGAGCTCCAGGCACTGGTAAGGAAAACAGATCTTGTAACTGCAAGGAGCAAATGGAGTACATTCATATGGATTTATTTGCCAAGTAAGGAGTGAGATTTAGATACAGCAATGGGTTTATCTGAATGATTATGGGTATTACCACAGCATTTATAAGATAGTGCACATTTTTTGTTTGTTTGTTTTTCCACTGCTATTGCTTATTTTGCTAATCTATAGACTGTTTTGTAATTTACCATCAAAGCTGCTCTACAGTTTGAGTTCTGTAAAAAACCTATTTATTTTTCCCTGCATTTACAAACACAAAAATGCAGACATTGTGCATTCACTTACAGCTCAGAACCAATTTAAAAAACAAAGCTAAATCCAATCTTTAATAACATTTGTTACAGAAATGCTGACCTGACTCTAATGCTGTCAATCATAACTGTTTGCTAGGAGAACAGATTAACAACACAGAAGCCAAGAAACCTGCACCAGGTTGTGCTGGTTTTTTGAAAATATGTTGCTCTTTTTCTTACTCCTCAACTGGAAATCATCTTCAAAGTCCAACATTGCCACTGAATGTGGTCTGAGATGCCTGTCAAGCAGCTTTCAACATGCCACTCACTTCAGTCAGCCTTTTACCAGGAAGGAGGGAACTTTTCCTAACCATGCTTTGCAATACTGGGAGTAATCATTCAGCACCGTTTAGGTTCAAACCCCAGAAATTCAGCCTGCCTGGGTAAACTTGCCTCTGAAATAGCTCTGTTCAGTTCTTCTTGCCTTCTGCTTCCCTGTTTTTCATGTGCCAGTTTCTTGGATGGCCCAAGTACAATATCCTTTTTACAAGACCCAAAAAGAATCTCATGGCTTATTCTCAGCCTAGTAAGTTGAAGGAAAGATGGGTAGTTGGTCTTCTTCCTTAGCTCATGGCAAAGGGATTGTTATTAAATTGGTTTTTATTATGTGGTTAAAGTAAGATGAAAAAGATGAAAATCAATGGGATGGGGAAATACTGTTAATATTGCTAAGAAGTACTTAGTAGTTACTGTGAATTGTATCTCCTTAGTCTGTAGTGATTTCTGTCTCTTTTTAGCGTGCAGAGAACTGTCACTGAAAGTGGTTCAGTACAGCTTTGCCTCCTACTAGACAGCCTCTTTTAAGAGCTCTGCTCACTTGCAGCCTTGGAGGCTTGAAGTTACTCTGCCTGAAGACTGCACACAAAGACAGTCTTGAGTGGACTCTGCAGATTAGGTTTTTCATGTTTATATATGGAAGGGGCATAATTTAGTAACATCACCATGTCTCAAAAAATGGTTTCAAGTGTAGGAAACAATCTGAAACAACCAGCACATGTTAGCTGGGGAGAAGGTAAGTGGAGTTGTCTGTTTCACTCAAATTAACCTTAGTTAAATCTCTGGTGACATACTTGAGGTGAGGAGAAGAAACCATTCCATATTTTCAGCTTCCCAGGCCCCTTAGTGTACTGAAGAGCTTCCCCTGTGAGAAGACTCTTGGGAATGCAGGAGAAGGAGCTTTCCTCCAGGCTGGATATAGGTTACCCAAGACACATGCCAGCAGAACCCACAGCTGGTGAATTGGCCCAATAATCAAAAACCCTCATGAAGCCCAAGAATAGTTGCTTCAGCTAAATTCTTTTCCACAATAATATGGAAATCTACATTTCCTACAGACAGACCTGATCCAGCTCATGCAAGGCGTTGTGTTCAGTGAAACTCCAGACATAAACAAGACCTCTTCCTATGAGCCATGGCCTTAAAGTTTTTCCTTAAAAAGATAAACCTGAAATCAAGATGAAGGCATTACCAGACGTGTCTGAAAGCATTCTTGAGCATCAGGCTAGTTAAAAAAGGGTGAAGGTAATTTTCAAAGTGAGCAGAAAGAATCCCTGCAGCTTAATGTGTTCTGCTGAGGGCAAAAAAATTTTGGATGCATCTTTTCTCTAGAAAAGCAGTTTTTAGAAAGCTGTCAAGGTTTCAAAAATGTTTTTGAGAGTAGAAAGTTTAATCATTTGAGAGAGTAGAAAATTGTTTCATAACAATGTACACTTGTAAAATTAATTATATAGGATTAAATTAGCAGTTGTAAGGAGATAACTGAATGGGAAAGTACTCATGAGTGTGGATGATTAGAAGAGAACAGGGAACACATGAGAAATTACAGGGAAAGTGTGAGGCCAATTAGTACAGCAAGGCTCATTTTCTTTTAGTGCTTATTTCACACACACATACACACACACCTCTCCTGAGACTGTGTCATTATTTTCCAAATGGCATTGGCCTCTTCTTGTCTGGTGGTATCGGCCAACTCTAATGATTTTCTTCTGTCACTGAACGCTTGCTTGCATTCTTCTCTTTCATTTTCCTGATCACCCATTTCTGTTTTGGTGCCCACATCAGATTAATTGTACCTTTGATCTGCAACTGTTACACACACAGCTGCTCAGCATTGTCTGTGACTCGGAAACCTGAAAATTAGAAAAATTATGGTCTACCAAAAAAAAACCCAAAAAAACAACCAACACCCAAAAAAAAAAAAATCCCAAAAACTGGAAAAACCACAGTGTGATTCATTTTAATCAGGCTAGAGCAGGTATTATCCCACAGAATTTTGGTTTGTTGTGCTGGACAGTTAAACAGATCCTTTGTTATTGACAAATGGGCTGTTGTGAGCAAAGTAATAGATGTCCAGTTGGGGCTTTGCCTGGGTCATGAGATAGGATTGAGAACAGAGACATGGATTTGGCCTTTGATCCAAACTTCAGCCAGGTCCTCCCATCCCTCAGCACTCACTTCTGCCCAGTTCCTCCCACAAGAGGGCTTTGTAGAGACATCATCGTGTGCAGGGTTAAATTTCAAGCCTGGTGAATGCTTTTAGCAGAGACTGAGTTTTGTTTTTTAGGATGGTCTTTGAGGTTACAAAAGCCTTTTGGGAATAACCTCATTAAGATAATTAAACGTCTGTGTAATTCTTTCTTTCTTCATTCATGGCAGGATTATTAAGCTGTATTTTCATGTGCCACTTGAGCCATTTTGCATGGCACCTTCCAGGCACAGACAGCAGAATGGCTTGAAAATAAAAGGATTGATTTATTTGATGTTTCCCAACAGTATGAATTTCAGATATCTGACATTGGGATTAACTATGATTGGCATCTGTTTACAAAACTGAGAAAAGCCATGCTCAGTTATGCACAGCCTATAAGTATGACTACTGCAGGAATGCCTTTAAGGAGACAGGGAGAAAATAGCTGCAGTGTCATGTGCCAAAGGTCTTAATTTTTAAAAACATGGTTTTGCCTTTTTTCATCTTTTAAGAACATGACTGATACTATTTTCCAGAATTAATTGATACCTTTATGTAAGCCCATTAATTTCATTTACTTAAAGGAAAGATGAGCAGGTGGCTTTCTTTTAGGTGACCAGATGATCTGAGGCAGTTTGGCAGTGGGAGTTTTCTTCTGGCTTACAGAACATGAGGACTGTCGTAGTTAACAGTATCTGTAACAGCACAACAAACAGAACTTTGTCCTGGCAGTTTACACAAGGAATTATAAGAGTTGATAAGTTATATATTAAAGCAAGGATTGCTTATTATAGCAACCTATTTTATATTGCTATTATTATAGCAATCTAAGTCTTACTTAAGGGCAATAAATATGTTTCTGTTCTTGGAAACCAATTACCAAGAATACACAGAGATCCAGTACATTTCACAAATTGTAGGATGCTTCTTTCTTGCCCTGACCTTTGTGCAAGGGTTGCACTGCCAAACCCTTCCTTGCTGCCTGATGCTCTCTAATTCTCTTTGTGTCAGGGCCTCATCCATCCAGACCCTGGATGAAACTGCTGAATTGGAGGTGCACAAGAATTATGGATTTTTCCAGATGCTGGAGCAGATTTACCAGTGCCCGGGCTTGGTTATGGGACCTCTGAAAGAGATACACTGTAATAATTTTTATTCCATCCTACTGGGATGAATTCCAAGCCAGTAAAAGGCAAACTGAATTAATTCAATGAAGGCATATGCCAGTGGAAACTGTTTACATTTCTTAGCAAAATGGAGTTTCCTGGTCCATTTTTTAAGCTTCCCCCCCGAAATACAGCGTATGGTGGGCACTGGTACAAGGATATGGTGTTAACACTACCAAGGCTCAACATTCTTTCTTTGGAAAAGAGTGAAATGCTATTTTATGTTTTGTAATATTTTTATATGTAGGAGAGCCGAAAGCTATAAAGGCCCAGATCTGTGTGTATTTTCTTCAACTCTTTTTTTAAGTTACCCAGCATGCTGCCTTTTCTTAGGCTTTTCTGCCATCACACTCCAGAGACAGGTGCTGGCCCCAGCTGTCAATCTAGTATGGTTTTTATTGGCATTCCATTGTTTAAGCTCTCTCAACACTGTACTTACACAGTGGAAAACACCTAAGATGACTTCTTCATAGCCAGCACAGGAACATTCTCTTTTTTGCTGAAGTACATCACTGCTTGGGCATTCCCAAATGGAATTTCAGGGCCAGCATCAGCATGCAGGAATGGCATTTGCTATTCTATCACTCAACATACTGAACAGTTTCTTATCCTCACATCTGTGGTATTGGGAGTTGGCAGGGTCAGAGAAGTGTGTTCTCTACAGTAGACTGAGAAGAGGAGCATCGTGAGCACTGCAGAATTTAATAGTCTGCATTGGGACACCAGCCCATGCTGTGCTTACAATAGAATTTAATTTTCTTTCCATGCAAACAGAAACATATGTTTTCATGTTGGAATAAGTGGAGGTGAAGCTGAACAGAATACTGTCCTTGGAGAGAGATGAAACAACACCCTAACGGATGAAAGGTGGTGGGACTATTTGGCTCTCCTACCAAATTTTATTACATTGCATGTTTTTTTCCTTTGACCTTTTTACTATTCTGATTAGGAACACTTACCTCACAGATTTAATTTTTTCATGCTGTTAAATGATTTGAAATGCACTGATAAAAAACCCATGCCTTAGGGCTTGTGATTTTTTTATGCAAGTTTGGCAAATACCAGAAATAAGCTTTTGCTATAGTTTTGGGGTAGTTCTTTTCCTTAGTTTTTGCCAGTCAGACAAAGAAAAAGATCTGCCTTTAAAACAGCATGTTGTATATTATTAATATGATGTGAAGACAAGAGCTCACCATGTGCTTCAAGGTATGATGTTGGGTGCCTGTTCTGCAAAGTGACCCTGTTGGTAACCTCTGAAGCCTTTCTCACTCAAATTAGAGACAACTGGCTACTTATCTCTCTTTTGATAAGTTCTGTACTCAACACACGTTCACTCCCCCCAAACATCCTTCTGATTAGCACCTCATTTAGGCTGCTTGCTAAAGGGCATTACCTCCATCAGCCTAGTTCTTAAAACTAGAAAGATTTCTTGCTGGGCTTGCAGCAGCCTGCAGCCTTGCTCTGTTTTCAGCAGTCAAGCAAAAGCATTTACAATTAACCTTTACTTCTATGTTAGTTGAATTTTACTCCTGCCTATGGAGGAGTATAATCTAAATGCTATTAAAATAGAGTATGACTTCATATTATGTGACATCTGGTGACTTCCAATTATCTGTGTTTTGCCTGCCTACGGTGAAAAGGCAATTATGTTCTTCTGGTAGGATTTGCAGCAGTTTCAGAAGATATGATAATACAATAGTGAATGAGGGCAAGGAAGCAAGTTGGTAAGGAAAGACTCACGTAGGCTAAAAAAGTAGAAGTCAAGTGTGTACATTCCAATTCTCTTTCAAATCTGAAGTTGTTTACACTAATCCTTTCCCATTACATCCTGTAGACAGGTATTGATCAAGTATTGCCTGTTTGGTAGGAAACATGAATAAGATACAGAATCCACTTCTGTATTTTCTTTTATCATTCTGTCCAAAACAATTTATTTGTTAAGTCTACATGAATTTGCACAAATTAGATGTCTTTGGAAATATGTTTATACAGTGTCTATGCTCATTGGCTCCACTGCTTGCAGAACCTCTAGATATTTATGTTCTGTATGATACAGTAATTTTAACAAGGTGTCATACAAAGAGTGAAACACAGTTACTCAGCCAGAATATTGACCAACTTTAATTTTGTTCAAAAGCTGTGGCATAATGATTTCTTCTGTCAGTTACAACATGTCCTAGCTATTCATTCATCCGTCCATCTTGACAATCCATATGCTAAAATGTGCTTTCGTATGCAATAGCTCACCAGATTGTGACAATTCCACAAATGATGTGACATGGCACCCAACATGTTAAGGATTTTTTATTTTAAGGTAGTTACCAAGAAATGTATTTCTGAAGCAAAGTATTACACTGAGCTTTTCAATCAGAGCTGCCCTGTGGTATTGAGAAACAGAGTGCATTTGTCTGCAAACACTCATGGCCAAGCAAAGCACTTCCTTTGTTAATGTGGTGAAATGACTCAGTGGGGTGCTCCACGTCTGATAATAGGTGCTTGCATGATAGAGTCCTAAAATTGTCTATGAGACTGTAATTACAGGCAGTAGTAAAATCCAAGCCATATGTGGCAATAAACACCATACTTTCATGCTCTCATGTCTCAGACTAAAGACAAATGGAGTCCCACCCTGCCGTTAGATCTTTGCTCTGTTTACTCATACCATGTAAAATAGACAAATGAGTTGTTTTCCTTACACATTTCTCCATACAGAATTTTTTTATTCCATTTAGTGATTGTTTTTGTTATGTGTTTAACACACAGCTGACAAGAACAGCTCCAGCATGGCCACAAGACCTTCTCCTGGTAGAATGGAATGGATCATCCCACTTATTGTGGTCTCAGCACTGACTTTCGTGTGCCTCATTCTTCTCATTGCTGTACTTGTCTACTGGAGGTGAGTCTATTTCCCTTTGCCTGGAAACTGATAATGATTTAAAACACATTTAAGGTAGTGTTTTAATGTGGTCCTGTGGGTTTTTTTTTATGAGATGTTACAGTGATAGATGCATTAGATAATGCAGATGGATTAGATAATGCTCTGGATGCCAGAGCAGCTCTGTTGGTTAACTATTCAGCTGTCTTAAGTATTTTTGTGTCATGAAGATGAGCTTGGTAGACTTCTAGCAATGATAATATCACCTGAAACGATGATAAATATTTTCACAATTAGTCCCTCTAATACAGCTATAGAAAATATCTTTGTCCTGGCCTTCAGGAAAGGTGGGTGTGAGAGAAAAGCCTGGTGTGACAGGACTTGGTTCCATTTTCCTCAGAGCTCCTGTGCAATCTTAAGCAGTTGTTTTGTTCCTTTGACTGTACAGCAAGAACCAGGGATAACCTTGCTTCACAATACATGGCAATACTCTGAGCACAAGATTTTTAAGCATTGATGTTTAGAAGTGAACCCTGCAACGTCTTGAAAGTAAAGATTGCTTCTTAAAAAGAGTATGTGTTCTATGCCAGTGGGCCATTGGTTTCAGTAGGGGAGACTGGGAATTACATCTCCATTTTATTCCGAGTAAATCAAAACCTTCCACATCTTCTTGTGCCAGAACCAAAATCTAAAAACATCTCATTTGTCCAGTTATGAAAATGAACTGGGGATTAGCCTCATAGCACATATTTAGTAATTATTTCTACATCTAATTAAATGGGACACAGAAAAATAGCTTTGGTTGGAAATAGCTGTCCATTGATAATTATATTTGCAGAATCAATTAAAAAAATACCAAGCTGCTTTTCAGTACATCCATTTTGCTGACAATTAATGGGCCAAATTGTTAAGGCTGGGAACATTTGAAAGAATATTAACGAATAGATGACAATAGTCTTGTGAAATAGTGTATCTATTAACATTTGCAAGTAATTAAATCATCACAGTATGACAGTGAATGAAATTGTACAAAGTTGAACTTGGAAAAGTTCTGCAGATGCCACTGTAGTATCCTGTTCTTCAGTATATATTCTTCATTTCAAGGGCTAAACTTGGTCACGTTCACACCAGGATAGCCCTTGAAGATTATGGTATATCCTGAGGCACTGTAGTGAGAGGTTAGTAATATTTAACTTGCATTGATACAAAATGCTCTTCTAAGTAGAAAAGGTTTTGAAATCAAATGCTAATAGCGATTATCAAGAAGAATGTTGCAACCCCTCATCTGGAAAACAGTTCCATTTTCTGCAATTTCACTAATGGATCGAGAGAAATAATTGCAAAATTAGTGTTTAATTCACTGAAAGAGCAACAGTAGCATCCTTGAGAATATACTGCAGTTGAGAAGTACTGACTTGCTGACCAGTAGTTAGAGACTAATTTTTGATAAATGTTGGCTTGGATTGCAGATCATAATATTATTCTAGTCTAAAATTAAGATGTGTTAATTAAATGTAAATACTTTTTTACTTGAAAATTCCTAACCATCCACCTCATAAAATTTTTGTTTGCTTCATAACAAACCTGCACATAAATCAAGGAAGATACATGAACGAAGACTTTAACTGAAGCCAAATTACTTTTCCAGTAGTGTTTGTTATTTTGCATATGGACAGCAATTGTTTCCTATCTGCTCTCCATAGTATGGATGAGTAGGTGATATTTATTGGTGGCTCTGGTGGTTTTACAGCATTGTCATTAATACCATTGACTTCACTAGATCAATTTTTTGTGTATGATTGATACTAAAAAAAGTGGAGATTAAAAATAATGTAATCATGGAATGTATGTCATGTAGCACTCAAAAGTTTTTGAGAAATATGAAGCAACAAATCGAGGAACAATAAGCAAACCTGAGAGCACAGGTGTAGTAGCTTCAAAATGATCTCCTGTGTGTCTACCTCTATAGTTCTGAAGATTTTTTGAGAGCATATAAAGATGTCAACCTGTGCTTTAGGATAAATGAGAAAGCAGCTAGAACACAAATTGTCCACAGTAACATTTCATGTTGTGCAGACCGTGTCATTGAAGTGGCGACACAGCATTTTCTGTGCCCTTTCCAGTGTGATTACCTTACTTTAGGAAAAATAAAATGTTTATCTCTGTGAGTGTTTTGAAGTAAGGAAAAAACAGATCCTCAAACACCACAGAGTCTAAATTACATGTTTGAAAGGAAAAGTAATCTGGATTTTCAGGAAGAAATACGTAATTTAAAATGTACTGGACAACATATGGAATAATTTGCTAAATAACACCATCAAAGCAAATGGCATGAAAACAAGTTTGAGACAGATTTTTCAGTAAGGGAAACACAGTTTTGATGTGCACAGCAGAGAAGCACTTGTTATGAAAGAATATCCCTCAAGGGGACAGGAATGCTGGACAAGGATCTCTTTTTTGTTTTAGTGTGAGAAAAAGCCTTATAAAACATAACTCAGAACTGGATAATGGAGAAAAGACATGGTTACCCTTTAGCAATACATGGCTACCCTTTGGCAATACATTTTGCAGATAAAACAAATTATATTTTTACTTCAGTGTTTCTGAGCAGTTGTGGAATCAGATGAATTGAGACCAGAATGAAGCAGAGGAAAACCTGCTGCTTGTTTGCTTTGTATCAATGCCCTGTTATCTGGGGACCAAAATAAAGAGTTGGAGAGGTTGCTTGTGAAGGTTTGGCAAATGTCCTTTTATCCAGAGACCAAAATAAAGAATTGAGGACTTTGCTTGTGAATGTTTGGCAAATAATTTATCTCAGTTTGGATCCTTTGTGACTCATTTTGTGATACAGCAATAAAGTAAGTTTTGTGATGATGTCTTGTAAGGAAGCTTTATTTTCAGTTTCCTTTATTTAAAAAAGAGAGTCATAGGAAGCAGTCACTGTTTGATGAAGCTTTTCCTTTCTTTATCTGTTGAGCTTCCATGCTGTGTTCATTAGAGACTTCTTGTAATTGAGTATCTTTGGAAATGATCTTTGCAGTTTCTGAATGAGATTCCTGTATTTGCAGAGGTAATTTGACGTTCTCAGTTTCTTTTTCCATGTGGATCCTGGACAAATGGCAAAAGAATATGATTGATGTTGAAGAGAAAGGGTCACTTCCATCTTCTTAGCATGATGGCCATCTCAGTAATGAAAAGGGATGGGAACTTGCAGGCAAGCAGCAGCTCTGAATTACCCATCACTAAAGTTTCCTGAATTCGGTACTTTTAATGACACTGCTGCTCAAAGAGGGCTATGTGATTTTAAGTTGGTAGAGTAGAAAATAAACTAGGTCAGCACAATGGAAGCTGCAAAAATTGCACTGGCTTTTATCCCTGAACAATGAGGAGAGCACTATCACAGGATGACCAGGAGCCACAAAGTTGTCTGGGGCTGGTTGTCAGTTGGGCTTCCTGGGCAGGAGGGACAATGATGACTCTAAGGTCAGTTTGCTTCTCCACCTCTTTGATTACACTTGAGGAAAAGCTGGCCTGGCTGAACCTTGAGCTATCATGGGCATAATGAAAGGGGACTTTTAGTCCCAGGGCCTCTAGTGATTGAAACCGATTTAGCATCAAGTCAAGAATTTGAGTCTTGGCAAACAGAAAAGGTGAGGAGAAACTGCTTCTTTTTCTGCTTTTGTTTCTTTCACACTGGTTCCTGAAACTGTGTACTATATGCATAGCCAATGAGTATTTCTCAGAAGTATTCACTGGGATTTTAAGATTTGTCACTGGAGCTTGAATAGTACACATCCAGCCTGGTAGAACATGTGCTTAGCAAGGTGCAGTTTTCCAAGCACGTTATTTTTGCATTTCTGGGCATTTGTTTTGCATTTGTGATTTTATACCCAGCCTCAGTACCATGACATCCTTCTGCAGCTCTTCAAAGTCAATTTAAAATTTTACTTAGATTGTCTGCAGCCTTTGCCACTGTTATTCTTACAGCCTTTTTCTACAAGCTCAGAACTGCAGAGTGTGTTTGGAAGTGACCGTCAAACTTTTTAGGGATTGAGTGTGACTTCAGGTTTTTTTTTTTACCAATACAAGTTCCTGTAGCATGCTGAGCCAATAATGCAACTTGAAATGCCTTTTCTAGCACTTCCACTGCATTCTCTTGCAAATTGAAACAGTCCTGAGTATTGATGATTTATGGGAAAGCCAGGGTCAGTGCCTTTCTTTTTCACAGAGGTGCAGGAGGGTGACAGGAGTTGGGAAATCAAGTAAAATACTTTGATATGCATTAACTTTAGGAAAAAAAACCCGACATATTTCAGGAGTGATGGTGACCTTCCACTGATTGTTTTTTCTATTCTGATTTTTAATCTAAGCACTACAATGCTGTAGTCTGTGGTTTCAAAGGGAAAAATAAGCAGAGAATATTAAGAAGCAATTAAGATTTTAGAGTTTAGCCAACAGCAACTTTTAAATGGGAACTAAATTATAGCCATTTCTCATTTTCAGCTAAGAGGAAGAAATTAATTCCAAACTATAGCTGGAGAGTTTTCTTTTTCTTTCTTTTCAGCAGATACCATAATTCACCTCTGAATTATTGCCACCATCAACATTGTGATCCTAAAGACAAAGCAGGAGTATTGTATTGCATTTTTTCTTAAATCAAGCTGTTTATACAGTGCTAATATGTTTACATTCAGGAGGGATTTTTGGAACAACACAGCTGCTGCCTTTCAAAGACCAAGCAAGCTTGCATTGCTTGTTTATAGTCGTGTGTGCATATGAGACAGCTTGGGGAAAAAGATGCCTTTAATTTTCTTTGGGCAAAACCCTAAAGAATTTAGTAGACATTAGGAATTTTCTTAAGTTTTTATTAAGCATCCTGTTGCATTGAGCAGAGTCCTGTGGCAGAGCCTTGTGTTTTTCTGGCAGTACCATTCTGTGCAGAAGAAATTCTGCACCCAAGGAGATGTGGGTGCTTTTCCTGACTTGCTCATTGATTTTCTGTGACCCCAGGCCAAGTCACTTAGGGTTTGACAGCTGAACTCTGTGGCAAAGACCTCAGTGAGAGCAAGCTCAGGTGTTCGATATTTCAGCATCTGAGTTCTGTGACTGGTAAATTAGCACTGAAGAAGGTTGATCACCTCTATTTGTAAATTAGTTTGTAATATAGAAATGAAAGCTGCAACATAATACCAAGAGCTGTTGTAATTACCATGTCTGATAACCATGCCTTGGAAAACTTCCTTTTAGTGTTAAATTCTGTGGAACTTGCACAGCTTCATAGCTAAGACAGTGCTAAAACATCGAGGGGAGAAAAAAAAAAAAAAAAAAAAAAAAGAACTGTTGCCTGTAGCATGTTGTAAAAAGTGCTGAAATTGTTTTTTGAACCTATCTCTAGGTTTTATTTTATGAGTACACAATGTGTTGTTCATCTACTATACTGATTGAAAAAGGACTGCAAATTTGCAGACCATTGTAAAATTGCTTGCTTACAATGATAAAAGCTGCTTTCAGCTTACTCTAAAATATTCGTGATTCTGCTCATTTTCTGACTAGTGGAGGGTGCTAGGTGGTAACAGTTTCTGAGAGCCTGTCTGTTGATTTTAAGGATGCCTCGGGTGCAGTTGCATGAGTGTTTATTTCAGCAGCAGCAGTTCAAGCAGCCTCCTCTATTCCTACCCTCTGTGATAGCAATGCAAATGTTTGTACAACCATGTGAGGAGCTGGATTGTGGAGTAATCCATGGAGAGAAAAAAAGAAAGAGGGGCTTTTGTACCTTGATTTAAGACAGATCAGCTCCCAGCCTGGTTCATGTAGTAACCAGAGTTGTACCAACATAACTGAGGGACCAGCACGAGGCAGGAATGAGCAGGCAGGATGGGGCTGCTCCCAGTGACACTGTCCCCTGTGATGCCTCAGGACAATATCCAGGCACTTGTGTTCAGCTTGGGGATGACAGTGCACCAGAGAGCAACCCAGCTTAGCACAGGCAGTGAGGAGAATTAGCCAACAAGGGCAAGAGCTTTTCTATACTGGGAGACGGGCAACACCACGGGGAGACAAAGGGAAATATGGAGGTGAGTGGTGTGCCTGAAACCTCTTGCAGGTTCCACTTCCTTTTTATTGGCCAGATGTGCCCCGCTTCTACTGGATGTGGCAAATCATGCCTTCATTTTTCTCTGGGAACGGCCATGTCTAGCCTCATATGATGCCAAACAGTCTCACAGGGATGGGGAACGGGTCAGATCACTGCCTGGCAAATTGGATGTGTCCAGCCTGACTCAAAGACTTCTTATCTCCCTGCCTTAGTCCAGGCAATGCAGGAAAAGCACTTCAGCTTTTATTGCAGAAGATCCAGGTTGTATTTGATTTTTCCTGTGCTAAAAGTAAAGGTACTGAAATATTGGGCCCTTTTGTGTACTGTATCTCAAAATGCTGCTCTTTTTCATTAAAGGGAACCAGACCTCTGATCAGTTCCTTCTTAACCTGCATGGAGAGCTGAGCTCATCCTCTGTGCCAGCAGCAGGCAGTTTGCTTTCAAGCCTGAAGCTCAGGGCAGCTGCCAGTTGCTTGTTCTAGCTCTTGGTATCATTCTTTGAGCACTTGTCATTCTTCCATTACAAGGAAAATCAATATGAAAACTTCTCTGACAGCATTTCTGCTCTTTCATCCTGTAACGCTCAGCCTGGGGCGGAGAGGAAGAAAAGCCCAGAGGATCAGCTAATCCCAACCTCTGGCATGCTGCTGCTGGTCCTCCTCTTGTCATCTCCTGGCCTTTCATCCTCTCCTTTTTGCAGTGTGCTGGAAAGGACCCAGCCTGACTGTATGCAGGGGTGCGGGAACACGGGTTTTCTCTGTGCAGGAAGGGCTGAGGTAGGTGAGTGCTGCTGTGTGCAGGGCAGGCTGGGGCTGAGCACCCCATGCTGCCATTCCTTCACAAGCAGCTTCTTGCTCAATAACCATTTCCCAAATGGCTACTTTAGGGCCTTTCAGAAATCGCAGGAGTTGTGAGCTGTTATAGTAACCAACCCCCTGCTGCTGAATTACCCCTGAGATGCCCATTTGGGCTCCTAAACAAACTAACTCATACTCATTAGACAAAAAAGAGAGAGTGAGAGATTTGCAAATGGGAAGTTGCTTTTTAAGCATGCTGGATGATCTGTTAAGGGCTAGTCTGTGGAAGGGGGCATGTTCTCTCATTATATGCCTGTTACTTTTACTATTCTTTAATTAACACTACTTTTACTGCTTCTCACAAACCAGAATTCTTCAAGGTTTCTGTTTCCTCACTGGGGTGGCCAGTAGCGAGCTGCAGCTTTACAAACCAGCAACTTTTGTCTTGAGAAAGGAAAGAAGTTGAAGAGGGATTTGTGAAGCTTACGTTCAGATCAGTGGTGATTTCCAGAACTATCAGAATATCTTCAAAACTCAGGAAATAGTAGTTTCAGTGCTAACTGTACAGTATCAGGAACAACATCAAAAATCACTAATTACTCTTTGGCCTAGGAATGTCCCATTTAAGTGAAGCAGCACAGTCTAGATTTTGCTTCAGATTTAAACCTGAGCAGTCCCATTGATGTTAACAGAGTGACTCCTGAATAACTTCTATTAGCTAAATGAGGCCTTGATCTTGTAAACTCGAGTCTGCCTATATATCACCTATATAATCTTAAATGGGCTCTCAAGAATACGCAATTGCAATATCCAGTTACTTCTCAGCAGTTTCTTTCTGTGTCCTGCATGCCCAGCCTTCATCTTGTTGTCACAAAGCAATGTTTTCCTCTCAGCTGTCGTGTAAATGAAAAGCAGTTCCAGATTTCTAGCAGCCTAGTATATCTCCAGGTGTAAATAAGAGGATTATGGTTGTTCTTTTGTGAGGTACCTTTTCAATGAGTTGGTTAGACCAGATGATAGGCAGGTTTGCTAGCAGAGAAGCAAAACCACCTCTCTACATGAAAGAAGTCTGCAAGAAATATGTGATCTTCTGCACCAACTGTGCTGGGGATAAGGAGTCTTTGGCTTAAATTGCAGTAAGTAAGAAGTTTAGGTATGGCATTAGAAAAAGTTTCTTGACAGAACAGACAAAAAAAGCATTTTTTTCTACAGAATTTCTATCATTTCTGGGTTCCAGAACAAGGTTAAGCAGCCATTTGTCAGGAGCGCTTCAGGAGTCATTGGTCCTGCACAGGAGTTTCAAGGTCCATTCTCTGCAGCTCTGTGGAACATGCTAAAGCACACATGAAAATATGAGAAAGGAGGAGGAATGTTGTGACAAATTGTCCTGTAAATCACAGACTAGAAGCTTGGAAAAACATTTGGAAAACATAGTTTGAATGTGCCATGTTTCAAGTGAATAACGTGGTACCACTTCTACAGGAAACTTCTGTACAACTTTAATATTTTTGAACTCTGGCTTCAATGCTGTGGTCAGTAATTTAGAAGAGAAAATTTCACAAGAAAAACACTTTTTGGGAAATTAAATAGCTTTAAAAAGAAAAGGAAGACTATTTTTTAAGATGGATGCATTCTTTTTCTGTTCCCCTTCTCATCTCAAAGAAACCATTTGTTAACCCATTGTTAGATCTGTTGCTCATTTATCTTTTCTATTGATCTGTTGCTAGTTTATCTCTTATCTATAATATTTCTTGTTTTATAAGAGTATGTGTTAAATTATATGCAGGTATCTTTGGAGTAGATTCCCTCTCATAAATTGGTAGGTTTGGAGCTAAAGGAATGTCTTGGACAAACTGTGAATGAAATATCCTATAATACAAGTAGATGTACCCAGAGGGAACAGTATACCTGTGCTGTGAAACTGTGAATTAACCACAGCAATCAGATAAATTATATTTTTTTTTCTCTCTCCTTGTAACCATAAAATATAGCTATTGAAGAGCCCTGTGCTGTCCTAAGTCCCACAGCAGCATTTGGACAAACATTAACACTAGCTATTTCACAGCAGGATGTGGTCTGAGTGTAAAATTATAGGGTAAGAATATTAAATCAATTCAGCATTCAGAACTGCTTGGGTAAACACTAGGAATCAGCAGACTACTAAAACAATAATAAGCAGAAGTGGAATTAATTTCACATTTCTTAAAACAAAGTACCAGCTGTGCAACTCTGGAAAAGCTGGAAAAGCCTTTGAATGTAGGAGAAACATGTGAATTCATTCAGTTTCATGTAGAATACTGAATTTGATTAAAAGAAAACCCTTTTTCTATGGCTATAAGCAGCATATATTTTATTCTACCAACTTACAGGTTAAAATCCATTTGAGTTCTACCTTTCAAGCTGAAAGAGGCATAGGTAGCCTGCCTGGTTCTTGATTACTGGGCTCATTCATGTATTGGAAACAAAACCATTTTGAAATATCCTGCAAAGTGACATTTATAAAGTAACAGAAATGAGCCCAAACTGAATTTTAAAGATATTGTTGGTGTTAAAACCAAAAAGAAACTAAATAAAAACATTTCCCCATAAGGACCAATGTTCTGTTCCCTGAAGGCTTAGATTTGTTCTTTATTTTCCTTATGATCAAATTATCAGTTACAGGGATATCTTTTTGCACAGTGATTCACTCTCTTTATCATTTTTTAAATGACCTTTTGAAAGTTTCCAGTTGTAGCAGCATGAGCTTATCTCATTCACCTCCATGTCAAGTACATTTTAAGGTGTTACAGATCAAGGCACGTTCTGTCGTGCCACAGGTTGGACTGGGGGCTGTGATGCTGAATCCCTGTGGATGGAGGCATCTCCAAGTC
The DNA here is from genome assembly GCF_003957555.1 of Calypte anna. Classification (NCBI taxonomy): domain Eukaryota; kingdom Metazoa; phylum Chordata; class Aves; order Apodiformes; family Trochilidae; genus Calypte; species Calypte anna. The sequence goes on from NC_044258.1 coordinate 13,922,953, forward strand.
AAGGGATGGCTCCTTTTCCATAGGCATGAGGCTGGTGATTGAGGGGTTCCTCAACTGCAGCAAATCCCTCACTATCGGTGGGTGGAGATAGGGAATAGAGTTTACCCCTAGTGATGGATATTTGACATGAATTTATCAGCAATAATTCCTTATTAGAGAAAAATCTAATAATGATTAATAACTAGTAGCATTTGCATGCATAAATCACCATAGTTTTACTTGGATGATATTTAATATTGAATCTATGCAGGCAAAGCAATTGTATCTCTGTGGAAATCAATCCTAATGAATAAAAAAACTGAAAAGATTTTGAAGATAATTTGAGCAAAGAAAATACTCTCTTTTTTTTGCCTCAGATTGTGGAAATAAAGTTTTTGCTTTCCAAAGAGAAATACAGTAATTAGAAAATTTGCAAATGGAAATTCACCTCTGTTGGTCTTCATCTTTATTTATGTCATTAAATGGAGTCTTTAATTAGCATATATATTATTCATGTTTCGATAAAATCCATTTTATAAGTCCAGGTTCAAATATAAAAATCAAAATAGGCTTCATGCACCCTATTGTTCCCATGCAAAGCAGCTAACATAGATGTAAAGATACGAGGTGAATTGAAACATTCATATTTCATAAGGATGCAGTCTACATTTTCTGAAATTATGGCTTGAACTCTTATTTTTAACTTTTTCTCATTTGCATACATATTAGTCCCTGTTTAAATGATGTGTTAATTCTATTCATTAGACTTCAGTGAATGATTCTAACTCTCCTGATAATCAAGCACAGGTCCCTGGAAAGCAAATTATGGACTTTCATGTTGCCAAACCCATTGTAAATGTGACATTTATCACTGCAAAGCCAACTCATGTGGAGCACTTGGCTGCAGTCAGGAGGACAGAACCCTTTTTCTTATGCTTAAAGTAACGATTGTTATCTGTGAATAAAGACCTGGCACCAGGTCCCTGAGGTCTCTTCAGAAATGATTGGGCATTTCACAACCACACCATGCTCTTGATGCTAAAAATGCCAGTTCAGGTCCTTGGGGGAGGAAGAGTAACTTCACCCAGGTCCTCACACAAATGGCATCCAGAATATGGGCAATCAAAACCTTGTGTTTCCCATAACATGGTGGTGGAGATGAGAATTTGGGGGACCTGCAAGGGCTCTGCAGCATTCTGAAGGGTTTTCAGCTGTCAAAGCAGGAGCCTGAAGGTTTGGCTTTGCTGCTATCCAAATTATATTTCTGCTTTAATATCTCCAAAGTGGTGGTCCTGAAGGCAAAGGACAAAGGTGGCCAAAGTGCAGCAGGAGTTCTTTTTCTGGGTTTCTGAGCCAGATCCTGTCACAAATATGAGTAGAAAAGGGGCAGCAAAACAGTACTGGAGTTAGGTGTCTACTGCTGCATATTGATTTGCCAGGCTGTGACAATTCATCTTTTTAATTCAAGGTATAAAAGCATTGTTATCCCAGTGGTAAACCTGAGGTGATAATTTCACAAGGTTTTATGTTGATGGGGTGAGCCCTGAGTGGTGCCACACAGGGAGTTGCCATGTGTGCTCTGATTAACAAAAAAAATTGATGGGAAGAAAAAAGATTCTTATGCCATCACTGTGAGGAAATGCTTGACATCTTTAAAGGCCCATAAGTTTTGTTTCCATCTGTTTTTTGCACTGTCTGTGTCTTTTCAAAAGCAGTGTTGATGTGCTGTGGGGAATTAATTTAGCTGTTTGTGGCAGCAGAAGGTTAGAGTTCAACATCACTGGATTTGCTATCCACAGAGCAACGTGGAACAAGTTCCCTGCTGTATAGTTTAGAGGAATAGGTAGGAACTACTAGAAAGAGACCTGTTGTCCCTGCAGCACAGTTTTATTCAAGGTGCATGGAATAAGAGAGCAGAAGAGAGGAAATCACAGTATTTGATATACATTCTCAGCAGCTGCTTCATCTCACCATGTCTGAATGTGTAATCTCACTCTCAGGAGCATTCTGCATGAGGAGCAGCTGGGCCCTTCTGAACATAAAAGAAACTCCCATTTCATCCAGGCTCTAGCTAGACCTACGGGGAAATTAAAAGTCTGTGTTTTAATTCAACTCTGAGATTTTGGTGGGTTGCAGCATTGTCTGTAGGGTTTGAGCTTACACTTGGATGTTCTCTCTTTCCTTAGCAATGTTTCTTTGCACTGAAAGCATACAAGACAAGCCCTGAGCTTTATACTAGCTTTTTTTTTTTTTTTTTTTAACTATATAAACTGCCTGCAGCCATCTCCTCCTCCACTCCTTGGATGGCAAGTATGGGATCCTGTTGACTTCCATACTGTCAAGCAGGAACAGGCTGTGCTAATTCCCTGTGTACTGAGCACAGAAAAGGACACTGAAGAATAGGGGCTGTGAAGCAACCTTAGCCCAGGGTCTAAGGTTATCCACATTTTCTGTTAGTTGTTTTTTTGAAGCCTGGAGAGTAGACAGCTCAGCTTGCAGGTAGGGTAAGGGGATGAGTGTTCCCCTTCAATGCCTCATTCCAGCATCTTTTTCCCTTGGTTCACTGAGCAGCAACTTCCCACCCCTGAGAGAGATATATTAGCAACCACACTCATTTTTTTCTGGTGACAGGATTAACTTTAGTATTACCATTGCACTCCACCAGCTTTACTATATTCACTCAGTTCTCTGTGAAGGAGGAGTTAAATTCGTAAAGGTTGGATGCTTTCTGTTACATCTCGTGTTCTGTTTTGACCTTCCTGTCTTCATATATTTTCCCCTTTTAAAGTTCCTAGCTGTATGTGAGATCTTAACATCAGTGGACTGCTTTGTGGAAATAAATATTAATGAGATGGCTGCTGATAGCATCATATGTGTAGAAACAAATGCTTTTATAATAAATGGAATTTAATATTAATTGAGTGGTTTGGAGTTAAAGCAGGATATAAAGTGACAAGCTCATGGCACAGCAAACTGCCCTTTGCAGGAATCCAATTAGAAGAGTTAGCAGCAAATAGTAAGCAAACTTGCTATAATGACACAGGGGCAATGCAAGAGTGGAGCATAATTTGAAGCCTAAGACCTGTCCCCTTGAATGTCTCATAATTTCCATGAATCAACATTTAGTTACAATGTGATGCCAAGTTTGCATTCATCAGCTCTTTCCTGGCACTGCTGCATCCCATTGCTCCAGTCAAACCAGAGGCAGAGAGTGTGTTTTGCAATAAAAGGGCACATCAGTGAAAGGCACGGTGTTCTGCCACACGTCTGTTGGAGAAAAGTGACTCATTTGTTAGCCTGCTGAAAGTACTTTGCATTGAAAATCTTGTGCTGATGTTACAGGGTTTTGCCTGATCACTTGAAGCTGTTAACTTTGCCATTTCCTCGATTAGAATGATAGAGTTGTTGCCTTTCCACATTGCAGTCTGTGCTCATGAGCTGGGGAAACTGATGGCTTGCTGAGATGTGTTGTAGATAAATGGTTAAATTTTGCCTGGAGTAACCAAGTGCAATTGTAACAGATATCTCTCATATCCTAAAGAGTGAAGGAAATTGTTCCTTGGGTTTTAATTGTTCAAAAATATTTTTTCTAAATATTATGTAGCATTTTCATCTGGCAGATGGGATTGCAGAAGCTGCTATATTGAGACTTTGTTTGTAGCATTTCAGACATACTGGATATTGTGTGAAACTGGGTGAGTGAGCCTCTAAAGTAAGGGTGCAGGATGTAAAGTGATGGTGCAGGAGTGATAAAGACCTAAGCACAGCATCTGGGAAGTTGGGGCAGTGCTTCCAGGCTGATGGAGAAGCATGTGGGGGGAAAAAAAAAAAAACTAGCAAAGAGCAACTCAATTTATCTCTTCTGTCAAATGGCTACAATCAGCCAGGAGGCAAATGAATAAATGGATCAACAAGTATTTCACACTTGTGTGTTCTCGACAGGAAATCACAGATCTGAAACCAAATGTCTGAGACAAAACTACCAGAAATAGTGGCAAAATACTCTGCTGTTTAGTCTGCATTTTAAGCATTTTTTTAGTTCACAAAAATCCTCAAATTATAATACTGGAATGAAATAGGAACTTGTCATTGCAGTTCATAGAGTCATAGAATACCAGGTTGACAGGGACCTCAGGGATCACTGCTCCAACATTTCTTGGCAAAAGCACAATCTGGACAGATGGTCGAGCACCCTGTCCAGCTGAATCTAACTAAGAAGTGTCCAATGCTGGGGAATCCACCACTTCCCAGACGAGATCATTTGAATGGTTGATTGTCCTCATTGTGAAAAATGTTTTCTCCTGTGTTCAGTCACAATCTCAGGTTTCCATTTACAAACAGGGATGAAACCAGTGGACTGAGTCGAAGAGCAGGACCTCAATCCCCACTGGAATCTCCCTTTACCTGCATAGGCAAATGTGGCTTCTTGGCCATGGAGACTGCTGCTTCTGTTCTGCTAGCAAGCTCCCTGTCTAATTGCTACACTAATGACAGCAAAAGCACCACCTAAGATCACGTCAGAACATGGAAATGAAATGCATAAATACAGTAGGAGGAAAATGAATCTGAAAATGAATAGAGGTGTCAGGACTGAACAATTCACCTAGGAGCAGACATCTCCTACGTTCCTCGAGGACAATGTCTGCCTCTGCAACCATGTCACTTCATGAGCTTAAAGAAAAGGAAATGCTAAGCTCAGAGATTGTATTTAATTTATATGTGTGTTTCTGAGCAAGTGCCTGATGGTTCCAGGCATGTTTCTTCATACATTAAGCAGTGTTTGTATGCTTTTGCTAAGGTGCAAACTGCAATTCTTGTGGGTTTTTTTCTGTTTTTCCCTGGTCCCACATTTGTCAATACTGAAAGGTTATAAAAAACTTAATAAAAAGTAGATTAAAGCTTTGGAAATAGTGCAAATAAAGCCAACAATCTATAAATAGAGAAAACATTTAACTCTATCTGGTGCTAAGGGATCTAATAATTAACAGAGATTGACTGAATTTCTCCTGTTATGCTTATCTGCAATGAACTTCTGCCTTGATTCAAAATGTTCTCCTCCTTTGATTAGTTTTGTTATTAGATGGTTCCACACACTGATTAAGACAATGAAAAAGCAATAATTTATTTGCCTGAGTGTATACTTACTGAAAATGAGTTTGTCATGAGAATGAGAGCTATTCATAAAAATGAAAGCAGAATAATTTTGACTGATTTCTTAAAGCCAGTGTCTTCTTTATCTGTTAGTCACTTTTCTTTTTTGTGTAATAAATGTGATTTCCTTGACACTAAAATTCAAGGAGCTTTGAGTGGGTTATAGCCCCAAAACTTTAAAGTTGTCCTTTTCTTGATAAATATTTTGAAAAGGAAACTCTTACTTCATTTCAAGCCCTTTCAGAATCATCCTTCTAGTCCTCTCTGCCTCGTGATGTAGCAGATTACACCTCCATTACTTGATCATAATATTTCTAGCATTTTTCATATGTCTTATTTGGTCTTCAGGGATTGTAATTTAAAACATACACAGTTTTTATTTTCTGTGCTGCTTTATTGTGCCTAAGTATGTTTAATACTGTTTGCTGCTTTTTTGTCTTAATTAGAGTTTCTTATAATATCAATTGATTTGGCATTTGATTACTATTTTTTTATGCTATTTATCTTTTTAGAAGCATGCTCACAGGAAATATTGCACTGTTTAATGCAAATGCCACTTGAAGGGTCCTTCTGATGTGGTGACTTTTTACTCTGATGTATAAGTTGGTGTGGTTCTGTTGTGTTTAGCAAAGGGGGATGGGTGTGTAGGTTTACATCACACTGATTGTCCAATTTAACCAGAACACCATTTAGTGGATACAACATCTCTGTGGTGTAGCTCTGTTAATGCAGAGCCATGCCTAAGATACTTAGCCCAGCAGATAAGGAGCACAGGCAGCACTCCCACTAACCTGTCTGCATCTCTCCTGGCATCTGAGATAGGTCACTGTGCTCTGACTCAGGTATTTTTACAGAGCTCTGTTCAGCATAACACAGCAGCACACACAGCTTGGTATTTCTCCATGGTTTGGTTCAGGGGATGGTAGTTTTTTGTCCCTGATATTTGTGTTTCCTTGTCACATTTGTTAACCTTTGATTGCAAGATCCTCATTAAAGCAATCCCTCAGACACACACACTTGAGGCTTCCCCAGAGCTCTCGAGTCACTACCAGATTAATATCAGAGACAGCAAGAAGGAAATCTCCAAATGAGTTGATTGATAGCAAGATTAATGATCCTCAAGACTTCTGTCCAGGTTTATTATTTGGCTGCCTACAAATCTTTGCTTTCAGGGAGATGATGGGAAGGAGGACCAGCTGGCTGCCACCCGGTCTGCCTATATTAGTGTGATGAGGTGATGGACATAGCCCTGTCAGAGCACTCACATTGAGTAGTGTATTTTCAGTGTTCTCATTATCTGCCAGGTACTAAATAATTTGCTTCTCTATTCTTGTGCCAGCTGCTCTCTTCTTTTCCTTTGTGCTGTGCTTCCAAAGGTACCTTTTAGTGCCATTTCTAATTGTATTCTAAACAGTTAACAAGAGAGATCATAAAAAAATTTAAGTAGCTTTTTTCTTTTTTTTTTTCAACCGCCAGTGGAAAAAATTTACCTTCCAAATACACAATGATGAAAAGAGAAAGGAATTAATCACACTTTTAATAGTTTATGCTGGCCCCAAATGAGCTAAACATTAAATATGTCCAGCAGTGTTGGGAAGTCTTCCTAGATCTCCCATGCAGCTTTGGTTCAGGTGCACATTGACATGTCTGTTGAAAAAGGGGGAGCTTCCTGTGAGTATTTCATTATACTTAATGAACTGGCATTTCTACCTGAAGATGGCCAGGCCCATCAAAATAGAGGAAAAAACTTTACCTAAATTTTTAGCACGTTTTTATGTTACACTTAGGTCCCAGGCCATGACTTGGGTTACCTAAAATACTTGTCAGTTGGATGTGTAGAGGTCCCATTTGGAGGAAGGAAAGAATATTTTTGCTAAGAAAAGAGCAGGGCTCTTCTGTTTTGGGAGTAATTATGTGGGAGTAATTAGGGACATTTAAGTGAATGTTCTAAAGAGAGATCCAAGTTTCAGCTCTATTCTCTTAGGTGGTGTCATCTCTGTATTGTCTTTCTTCCAACACAATTTCACTCTGTGTTTAAAAATACCTGTGCCACTGCTCCACCCTGTTTTTATTCTTTTCTTTCCTGAGATTCATCCCAAAGGAATTTATGTCCTAAAATGATAATATCAAGTGTGCCCAATTTTGTGTTCTTAGAGGTGCTACTAAAAGCACCTCTCTAGTAAGAGGCAATCTTCATTGATTGCTGCAGTTCTTGTGATTACAGAACAGCTCTTCACTCTGTTAAATTTAGCTTCCTTCTGTGAGAAAGTTTTAGCCTCCTTTTTAATATTACATGATGTTTAGGGCACTGGAAGTACACATTTTATAGGAAGTGCCTAAGGTATTATTTGATTGGAAAAGACATGTCTGTGTTTTCCTCTGTGATATTCTAGTCTTTGTTATGAATGTTGCATTAAATACTTGGTCGCTCAGGGAGAGGGAAACGAATGCATCAGGTTTCACTTTGGCTTTTAAAACCATGCCTAATTTTTAAAGCCTTTTAAGATACCACCTATAGGTTCCTCTACTTCATTTTTGCCTGAAGACATTTAAGTTTGGAGTGGTAATGCATATAACCAGGGAGCTTGTTCTATTGCAGTAGAAAATACTGATGAGTAAACCCATTCAGTCATCTGTAAAATTGCTGAGTGTATCCAGCACAGCTGTGGTGAGTATTGATTAAACCAGGAGGGAAGGTCTGATGCTGCTGGCCCTGTCAGAGGTTACCAGGGGAGTAATTAGCTACCAAGTATTACAGGGCCAAGTGTCATCACAAATGAGGTTTCACCATTGCCTTCACCATTCTCCAGGGACACTGGGAAGATGGGACAAGGAAGCGTGGAAAACGTTGATGCTGAGTTAAGCTAAGATTTATCCACTTAGAATTTGCAGTTAAAGAGCTTTCTAAGTGCATTTCAGCATTGGCCACCTGGGCACTTTCTGGTCACACAGCTGATGAAGGGGGAAGGACTTGGAAACATCTCATTGTGGTGTGTGCTGTCAGTTCTTAACTGTTTAATTATCTGAATACCATTCCAAAATATTATTTCTTGTATAATGTGAGTTCAATAACATATGTGATGCAAATAGGTCTTTAGTCTCTGGTGCAGGACAGGATCTCAGAGGATCAGGAGAAGAGGATTTTTAATTTTGTGGAGGGCTGTGTAGTCAGCTGGCAAATTTGGGACATAAATATTAAATTAGCTGTCTTTCTGTGTCAGAAATCCCTAATCTTGTTTGCAGATTAGTTTTTCAGATGGGCAGTTTTACCAGTCATGTGCTCTTTGTCACAAACGCTGTCTAAAATTTTGTCCATCTTTTTTTTCCCATCTGCCTTTTCCCAGCCCTTTTTCTGCCTGCGTTTCTCTGTAATATTGCAGAGTGTGTGGTTGTAAGTATGTGTGGTAGGACTGGCAAGTAGTGTTTAGTTCTTTTGAGCTTTTGCAGGACTGTGTGGGTGACAACTCACAAATGTAAAAACTCATTTTTTCTTTCCTACAGGAAGTCTCCTGAAAGGCACAGTCCATTTTTCACCTTTCTGTCTAGGAAAGGATGCCAAGGACTTGGCATGCTGTGAACTTCTGAAAACTATCCATGTACAATCTAGAGCTCTCCAGTTATCCTGCCTGTGCAATGCTCAAGAAGATTACAGGCAAAAATTGCTTTGTTGGGGACAATGCAAGTCATCTTTGGGAAGGATTTTCATGAGAATCAGCATTATTGTAGGGAACGTTTTCTCTTTTCCTTTATTCTTTTTGGGTTTTATGCATTCCTTTTTTGTACATCCTCCTGTAGCTCAAGCTCAGTCAGACTTCAATGCCTTAGCACTCCAGCATAGCACAGGTTCTTTAATAACTTCAGTTTTGAATTCCGATCAAGTGTTAAGACCTGGGAAGGAAAATAATTGTAGGAAATTGGGGCAATATAAGCTATTTTCTGCCCCAAAAAGAGTAATTGCAGCTGCCCCTCTGGTATAATGAACGTAGCATCGCTGCTCCATGCTGGTCACTTATTTATATTCATCAGATCAGTTTTTTCCATGTGGTTTTCTCTTCTCTTTTTCTTCTTAACGCTTGAGTCAGTTTTATGGCTCATAAAAATCAGTGACTGATGACCCCAGCTAGAGCAGTGCAGACTGCAGACAGCTGTTGTCCAGGATCCCATCCACTACTCTGCTGGTGACATGGTCATGATTTGCAGCACTTCTGTTGTTCCGTAGTCTGCAGCTCTTTTCTGAGGAGTCATTGCCAATTCTGACAGTGACAAATGCTTGCCAAGGAATAGTGAAGCTAGTTTAAAGTGCAGAGCCATGTGTTACTAGTACACTTGACTGCATACATACTCTGCTTTTGGTGCCAGCAGAAACCAATCTTAATTGTGTCTCCTGGAAAACACGCAGAACAGTTCAACAAGAATCTGAAGCATCTTTTCTTCTATTGAAAGTGAGAATCAATGTGCAGAGGTAGTGAAAGGGATTGTTTCCTGTCTCTGGATCCTCATTTGACAGCTCTTTGCAGAACAGCACCCCCCAACCCATGATGGAGGAGCATGGTGAATGAATGCCTGTATCCCTGGTTGCATTTGACAAAGACAAAGCCATGTCCTGTGCAGTCTGGTTTAGAGACTGTTATAGATGCTGGGGTTGAACTCTTCTTCGATCTTGCCTGTTCTGCTCACCAGCTAAGTCCTGTGTATGACAGTAGGGTGGCTACAAGGATTACTGGCATCCTCATTAATACCTGAACCCAGCAGGCCCATTTGTGGGGGCTGTTTCCAGAGGAAGGTTTTGCCTGAAGACAGTGGTTGCCCTGCTCTAGCAGTGTTGGAGAGGCTTCTAGGGCTCTTTCAAGCTATTTGCCCCTGAATGCACTAGGAGGTAATGACCTGAGATGGGAGTAGTTGCAAGAAGCTCCTAGATGCTATAATAGAAATAACGTAGTATGAATCTGGCAAGTCTTGGAGAGAATATACACTCTGCTGTATGCCACAGACACTCCTGGATGAAGGAGTAGATCCCTAGTGAACAAGGGAGCAATGAGCATGCCACACATTTCAGTGTGTGAGGCAGGGCACAGCTCCTGGCTGTCCTCAGAAAGCAAAGTGTTCTCCTTTGACTTCTGTCCAGTGTTCAGCCTCTGTCCTGGTGGTTTCAGCAGCCACTGCAGAGGCAAACACCTACCCCTCCCCAGTAATCTCTTGCTCCTTTTCTCCCTGCCTCAGCTGCTCCAAAACAGCACAGATCCCTCGCCTGTCAGCACAGATCAGGGGAAGCTGCCTGCTCCAAACAGAGTACAGAAGAGTAAAGGCCAAATGCTGCCCTCAGAGCTATTCCCAGCTCTCCCATCGACTGCCATCCACTCTGTGTGTTTGGATTGGAGGCAGCATTAACTGAACACTAAGGTGCTATCTTCTACACGAAAATAAAATGCATCCATGCTTTCAGGCCATTATGTGATCTGCTTGTCCCTCTTGCTTTTAGAAGAGTTTAAAGGAGAAGCTGCTTGATATTTATTAACTAATATCCAAGGAAATGTGTTCTGAGTGTCCAAATCTCACGAGGCATCTCTACAGAAGCAAATCGGGTATTTTGCTCAGCAGAGATGGAAGAAGCATTTAACCCAGCTAATCAGGACCATCTCTTGATGTATTTTTATGCTTGCAGCTTGATAATAATGTGCTGCTTGTCTGGACGTGTTAGTTTGCTTTAATAACCCACTGCCAGTATCTCTGCAAAAAAAAGATGCTGGGCAGGGGGATGCTCTCCCTCATGTCAGCTTTGCATTCCAGACCCTGCCTCAGCTTCTTCTCCGGGGAGATGCTAATCTCTCAGTGTTTTACTTTCTGCATTTTGGTCCATATGTGGCAACTGTGTGTCTGATCACCACAATCTCACACAGTTATTGTACCCCAGGGAAAGGGAGGCAAAAAACATATGGGGCTAGAGAAAACGATGTGCTTCACTGCACATAGGCATATTTCAGAGACAACAGACTCTGGTATTTTGCAGGAAAGCTGTGGGCTCTCTGAAATCTTGGAAGTGAAATCAAGGCTGTGATTTGCTTTTCCTCTCCAGTACTGCAGAAATGCAAGAAATATTCTAAAATTAGTGTTTTCAATGTGAAGATTTTAATAATCATTTATGGCATTGACAAGTCCTGATAGCTTATGCAGGACTAAGGACTGCTCTGTTCAGAAAAAAATGTGCTATTTTTTCTGCTGATGGTGTTGGTCTCCTGTGCAAATGGGCACACAGGTGCAAACACCTGCACATATGTACATCCTGGGATTAAGAGTTATAGGCTGAAGTGCTTGTGTGAAAACAGCTGTAGACTTCCAGTTTGCCTAGCCCTGCATCCACTCCCACCTCTCTCTGTGGCTGCTTCTCCAGTGACTCGAAACAAGCAATTTTCTATTCTCATCCTTTTTCTTTATCCAACCCTCCCCTTATATGCACACAGATTTACTGCAGCCTCTTGTAGCCTTAGCAACTGCTGCCACTTAAGGTTTGTGTACTGAGGGAAAGGTAAGGGGTAGGGGAAATGCCAGTGGATGGAAGGAACATTCTAAACTGGGGGAGAAAGCAGCAGATACTAAATTGTCTTCAATGTCTTTCAGTAGCCTTGATACCAGCTATCAGTATTTATTACTGCAAAAGGCTCCTTTTGGGCACAGATATTTCCTCACCTAGTGGGCCCCAGGGTGAAAAATTAACATTATCCAAACTGGGGGCCTGGATGCATCTTCCTGGTGCCCCAAAATGTGCCCTCCCTCCTGGAGCTGCACAAGGAGAGATTCAAGAGTAGAAAACACACCCAGTAAACAGAACTTGCTGGAAAATTCATCCAGCAAGTTTGTCAAACCTATTGTAAAAGGTCTTTTAAAGATCAGTCCACTTCATCATACTCTCAATGTTGAGCCTTCATGGTCCCATCAGTGCTGCCTTCCACTGTCAGTGAGAGTCCCTGGGACCTGGATGGAGTCACCAGGACAGGGATGCAGTGCCCTGTGCACAGCAAGCTCAGCTATAGTGACTCAACTTGTAATATTTACAATTAGGAGCAAGTGGGGGAAAAAAAAGAAAACAAAAAAAAGAGTTTAAAAGGCATATCTTCCCCCAGTGTGCCAGTATCCAGCACTGCATTATGTATGTATATGTGTAAGACAAGAGTGTATTTTAGTGTGATGTTTGTGACTTGAGAAAACATTTTGTCAAATTCCATGGTGACTGCCTTTTTAAAACAGCTACAGAAGGTCTTCCAGGAATAAAATACAAAATTGTTAATTGCTATTAATGATTGCAGAAAACTTCACTATGTGAAGTACTCATTTAATACATTCTTATTCAAACATTGTGTTCAGCAGAGATACACTGGACTGGCTATTCAGCCATTGCCATCGGGGGCCTTACAATATCTCATGATGTGATTATCCAACACAATTACATGTTTTGAGGCTATTAAGAAAAAGCTGTCTTATGGCTGCATAAAAAACCATAATACCAGGCTATCAGAGCCTCTCAGAATATAAAATAACAAATTACAGAAAAAAATTGCCTTTCTTAAGTATCATCAGCTTTTTAAAATCCTGTAAATCCCTACGTAAAGGTCTGTCTTTATATCAAACACCTTCTTAAGGCCTTCATTACTGGGAGAAGCCGTTCAAGGATTTTTGTAGTATTGACTCAAGGGAAAGAGTCCGAAATACATCAAAATCAGGAACATTTTGCCTGTTTCATATTCATAGTTTCTTCCTTATGTGTGACTGATTTATTCTGCTTCGTGCCCCCAGGGTGTGCATTGTCCAAAATAAAGGCTGCCAAAAAAAACGAGAGCGGGGACCAAGTAGGGTGGGGGAAGTTGAACTGATGTTTCTAAATGCTGTGAGACTATTGCACATCTTGCATCCTTGTGTGTGACTTCACCTTATGGCATTTCTTAACAAAAGCATATGCACTAAATAAATAACTTCAGCACAATGCAAGACATTGTGCCTGAAAATAGAAAGCTGCTCCGAGACAGTTACTCCATGCTGTGAAATCTGTTCTCTTCTGCTTCTGTATTGTCTTAAGTTGTACTTGTGCTGCTGTAGCATGTCCTTGCATTCTAAGGCACTGTGGTTGTGCATAGAAAAGCAAGTGCCCATGATTATTTCAGTTTCTGCTTTTGCCTAAGAGAGTGGTTTGATTTTCAGTGACTTTTTTGCTCTCTGGCATGTATGGATGATGAAAACAAAGGAATCACAAATTACTTTGACAAAGTCAGCAAAGCCAGCTCTGTAGAGTGGGTTCTCTAGAGACCACAATGCCTGAATGAGAGAGAAGCAGACTGCAAGGCAGGAACTTGTAAGCCACTACATGTAAATATGTTGCAGGAAGTTAGCTGGCAACTTGACAAAAGGCTTGGCTTGCAAGGCTGCCTGCAAACTTTGCCCAGGTGATGAGGAGCAGTTCACTAAGGGCTGCAGTGAAGGGGATCTTGCTGTGATGGGAAGCTATTGTTTAGCACCCTGACAGATGAGAGCAGACCCTTCTCCTGCCACAATAGCTGCTCACACCAAGAAAGACTCATTAAATATTCAGTTCCAGCCTCAAGCAGCTCATTAAGTCAGCAATGAGCGGTGACGCTGGTGTTGGAAAACCCTGCCTCAGTTAACATCACCATGCAGAGTCTCCTCGGATCTCTTGATGTTATTGTGCTCAGTACCTTTTCTGTGATGACCAGCTTGTGCTCTCTGCTTTGCATTAAATACAGGTAAAAAAGAGTCAGGTAGATTTAAGTTCTTATCTTTATAGGCCTTTTCAGAGATGAGCCCTTGGGCTCAGGATAAGTGTCTGTGGCATTTTTCTGTAGCAGTGTGTGTAATACAAGTTTGCAGGAGGAGGATGGGATAAGGCTTTAGCATTTATAGTTTTAGTGTTAAAAAAAAAAAAAAAAAAAAAAAAAGAGCAAAAAAAGTGTAATGTTTGAGTATAACTTTCATAGAAGAACATCCTGGCAGTTACAGATGCTGTATTACTCTCTGTTGGCTGATACACAGCAGAAGTTTTTACAGAAAGTGTCTTTTCCCTGGAAATGCTAGTGTCATTGCTGGGTTTTGGCTTGAACTGTATGCTGAATATGTTTTCTGTGTGCAGAATTTCTTTCTGAATGATGAATTTGAAACCTGCAACCACTAACTATTTTGAGTGTAATTTCATATTTGATAGTACTTGGCAATAATATGCAGAGGCATTTACAATGGGTGGATGTCAGATGTCAATAAATTAAAGCACACCAGAATCTGAATTAGGATTGTAGTTGTAGAAGATGCACATATGTTTTCACGCATCAATGTTTTAAAACTGTAATGTCTGAAAGTACAGAGCAGAAATGGAACTGAAATGGAGAAGCAAAACATGTGCAAAAGTTTTTTGGCTATTGATTCGGAGAACAGTTTTTCACACCCTGATCTTTTTTTTTTCTTTTAACAGAAAGTGTTTTCAGACTGCTCATTTCTATGTGGAGGACAGCAGTTCCCCCCGTGTCGTTCCCAATGAAAGTATTCCCATTATACCTATTCCAGGTAAGACGGGCTTAATCTCTTGTGTTTGTGCTACTTGGAGTCTGTTTTAATTACATAAAGTAGAGAAGGTTATGCTTGTGATAAATCATGGGGGTTTTGGTAGAAATTTGTTGTATCAGTGCTGCTTCATTTAATTTAAGGTGCTCTGAATTGGTCTCTGAATGCCAGTGCTGTATTTTTCAATAGGCACCTCTCCCACATGGTTTTAATAGAAATTTCAGAATAACCTTTGTAAAATGTCAAAAGCATGAGCAACACTTCTTAAAAACACTGAGGCATCCAGGGGGAAACCAGCTGCTCCATCAGGACAGGTTGGGGATGAGGGATATTCAGACCTGATGCTCTCTTGAGAGCAGGGGAGTTGGCCCCCACTTTCAGTGTCTGCAGGAGTGGTGTCTGCTGGGTCTCCGGGAGCAAAGCAAGGCAGAGGCATAAGCAAACAATCTCAAGTAAAGTCCAAAGCCATCTGTTAATTTGGTATTAATCAAGCTACCAAAGGTCGCATTCCCCTCTCAGCTATACTGAGAGCAAAGCTGAGGGCACAGCTTAGTGCTGTACTCTCTTCAGGAGGCATTTCCACTGGGAATTACCACGTGCAGGATCCAGTTCCCTTTAAGCTGTGATGACAGAGAGCAGCTCGATGTTAGTGGCCTTTGCAGCCACTGCCTTGTTTGATGTTTCTCAGTTTCACAGGCAGAGTTAAGATACTCAGAATCCTGTACTGACCTCAGTCTGTCAGATGCTTGTACTTGCTGCCTTAAGGTGTTTTCAGCTTCCTTCACATATTCTGTAATTTGTGTCGTTGGTCTAGGATTCAATCTGTAGCTAATTAGATTCATTTTAGCAAAACACATTCAAAGCCATCTCTGAGATGCTGAAGAAACACGTGGACTAGAAAAGTGAAAGAATGCTCTTACATTTTCCTTGATTTTATTCAGTAGGCGTGTAACTCCTTTCTAGAAAGAGTCTTTCAAAGTACCCGTGGGAACTAATACGAAAGGTTAGCTATAACATTGCTGCAGAAAATATTAGGCAGTGTGCCTCATAGTCTGATGCTGTGCTAGTGAAAATAGAATAAAACATATTATCATCTCCTCTCCTTTCTGGGGAAGACTATGCTGTAAGTCCTGACCACTTCCTTAGCAGGGAGCCACCCTTCTTTTCCTCTGGGGTAACTGGAAAAAGGAGGTTTTAGCTTTTTACCACCTGCAATGAGTTTTCACAAAAGAACCTAAATAATTGGAGAGGTCCATTCTTCCCACTCTAAAAGCTGGAGGAGCATCTCCCTGCTGGGGGTGCTTTTGGCAGTCAGTTTAGTGGTCCCACCATGCCTCCTCTTACAGCTTGTGAGGAAGGGGAGGGTGAGCTAATGTGATCTCTGTGCAGAGCAGTGTCCAAACCTGGGGGGCTATGAGCATAAGGCAGTGGGAGGAGAAAAAAATCACCCCTCAGAGAAATTTCTCCTTGGAGAAGTATAGGTTTTTATACTGTGACTGAGGCAATTTTTTGTTAAGTAGAGAAACTGGCAGAAAGCTCCATCTTTTTGTGCTGTGGTCTGTGTTGTTGAGACAGGGGTTCTTCCCTGTTTCACAGGGATGCCTTGATGGTCAGTCCATTGAAGACTGGATGGAATTCATATTAAATTATAACACAGGCTGTAGGAGTTCTGTTAAAGCTGTGCAGGTGACAGGTACGGTAAGGCTAACACATATCCCAGTGTGTCTCCACCAGCCATTATAGCATGGAACAAGAAGTGATAGAGAATGGAAGAGCATTGCCTTTTGGGGACATCTTCCCATGACTAGAACAAGCCAGGCTGCTGGACCACAGCACGGGACTGACACGATGCCCATGTCAGTGCAATGCACACTGCTCAGGTCTGGTAATACTAAGAGCTGCTCACCCCTGATAATAGGCACTGCAGATTAAGGCACCTGCTGAGCAAGAGCTTCAAGACACTTGAAGAAGCTTTGTAGTTAAAAATCTGCAAGGACTGCTGATGACCTCTAAGGCATTTGAAGAGCTGGCCCTTAGACAGAGGTTTAGTCTAGTTGGATGCAAAGGTGACTCCATCCCTTGAATCCTCAGTTTAATGACCACAATTTTTTGTGGCTATAATAGACATTTGGACACCTGTGTAGAGACATTTAAATGGAGGTCCCTTAATCTGAAGCTGAGTCATGCCCAGAAGGTCTTAAGAGAGAATGAACTGATGAACTTGATCTTGGCACTGAGTAAAGCTATTCAGGGCATCAAAAGCCAAATCGCCATCTGGACATGCCTCTCTCTTTGTGTATTATCTGCACAGGGAGTCTGTAATGAGTCTCAAAGTTAGTAGAGATAAATTCCAGCTATGTTGGCTTTTTCCAAAGGTGGAAAGATCTGCCTGGAAAGATCTTGAAACTCTCCTAAACGTTTTCCTTTTTTGGAGATGTAGAAGAGGTCCCCATATACGTGCTGCTAAATGACACTCTTCTCTGGTGTCAGCTGCTGCTCCCACGTAGGCAACCCACTGAAATGCCTTAAAAACATTAAATGACAAAATTCTCCTTTGAACTGATAGCAGCTGATAAAATAAGCCTCTGAACTTTTCCTCTGGAAACTGCCAGAGGGTGTGAGAAAGTCTTACTTGCCATGTTGATCCTAGAAGCAAAATATAAGTGGCATTTTCACAAAAGCAAGCTTTTCAAAGTAACCTTGTTAGCCTGTGAAACCCTATCCTTACAAAAGAAATTTGGATAGATCCATGTGGAACCATGCATCCGTGTCTTACAATTCAGTAGGCCCAACTTCTATTCTCAGTTACATCCAAGTGGCCACACTGATGGCAATTTAGAGCAATGTGTCTGCAGACATTTAGGACCCTTGCCAAGCCCCATCTACAGCATGCAGTGAGCTGCCAGTCGGAGGAAGCTGAGCAGGTTTGGGTTGGTTGGTCCTGGCCCAGGTGTGGGGTGGTTCTGCCAGGTGCCTTGCAGCCAGGCACAGCAATGTCCTGAAGCAGCTTGAGAGGTTTGAGAAGTGGCACTGGTGTCTCTGTGTGCCACCGCTCTGCTCTGTGACATGTTTGCATGCTCAGGGGTAACTTTTGTGTTTATTTCTGCACCACGTTCTGCTCTTGTTTAGGCAGACCCTCTATTTTCTCAGGTATATGAAATCTAAAACCAGTCTGCCAGCTACCTGCAATAGGCACACAGTACATCTTTCCAGGTCCAAAATCTAAAGGAATGATTTTATCCATTTTCTATTTCTCTTCCCATGGCAAACGTGCTTAATTATTGTGCATGAAGCCACATCACCCATAGGCATGTGCTTATCTGTGCAAATTTACTCTGAGACCCAAATCATTATCATTATTCATAATTATCTGCACTGCTTGATCTCAGGACAAAGGAGATACCATTAACTGAGTCACCCACTGGATATTACAACTGAGGTATAAATCTAAACTCACATAAGCCTTGCACCTGACAGTAATGCATCTGTAATCAATGGCAGATTTCTGAAACTCCCCTGCCATTCAGCCCAGCAAAATTATTTCTCCGTGTCTTCTCTCTTTACCTCCACACTCAGTTTTGGCCACCTCTGTGTCATCTTTGCCTGGATCTCTTCACTGTAATATTTGGTCTTGGCAAGATCTCTTTCTCAGCAAACCAGCTCCTGTTCCTCTTAGGTTTTTTTTCCCCTAGCCAGTCAGTATCTGGTTAAATATTTTTGAATTTGATTCTTGTCAATGGAGTTGAATAAGTAAGAAAAGCAGCAGCATTGTAGCTGCAGACCTATGTGTTTTGCAGCACTGACAAAATGCACCCTTTTTCAGGTTTCCTTTGCTCTCATTGCAATACCTGCTTGACAGCAATGCACAAGTTGCACCTCTCTGCAACTTGGATATCAAATAGTGAAACCAGTACAAATTCCACGTCTACTCTCCTCATCTCCTTAATTTCCAAAGTTTCATGCTCTTGGGTGGTGCATCATTCTGGAGCTTGCTGGGACTTTACTGGTTCTCTGTCCAGCCTAAGGCCACAGTGAATGCAGTGGTGCTCCTGTCAGCAGGATTTGTGAGCTCAGGACAGAGACACTTGAGGCTTGAGCCTATGGCAAAATTCAGAATCCTGCATAGTCTTGACCTCAGTCCAGGGAAACATGGCTCATAATGAACACAACGGCTGCCCAGTGCAGCTGATTCATTTAGCATATTATTCCAGATGTCTTCCACTATTTTTAGTGGGAGTAAGATGTCTCAGATGTGATGCCAGTTATTTCAGCTGTGTCTAGACTGCAAGGCTCAGGAGCATTTCCCAGTGCATGTAGTTTTGGTTGTAAAGGGGGCAGTAAATGAACTTTTTTAAACTAGTACTGGAGTTTATGAATGCTGTATTTAAAACAGCCAGTGACAGAATCTGACAGAGAAACACTCTCATGCTTCTTCAAGAGTGACTCAGTATGAGTGCATGGGCCAAGGAAATAGTGGAGTAGCCAAATATGCTGCAGTGAAAAGATGCCCTGATCACTTCATGCAGTCATGCAAGGGTGTGAAGGCCAGCACAGCCATTTCCATCCTTCATTTTCCTCTGCTTCTCATGGCTAGAAGTCCCAACTTACTCCTAGTTTCTCTTAGATCCCTTCAGAAGTTTGAAACTTTCTTTCTTATTCCTTCAACCTTTGCTGACAAACATCAGTGGTTAGACTTGATGTGTTTTTTACAAGCTCATCTCTCTTACTTCTGATACCTTCTGCCAGCATCCACCCTGCAACATTTTCTTTTCAGAGATTGTACCAAGAGGTATTGCATTTGACAAGGAAACTGCAGCTTGACAACAGGAGCTTGGTATTTTACTGTTTTCTTCTAAGATGTAGCTGTCTCAGGTTGCATCCCAAGAGCTAAAGAGCAGACACCAGGACACATCTGTGGCCAACACTGACAGTGTGCTGGAGACTGGCAAGACACAAGGAAAAGTGGAAGGCTTATTTCTCAAGGGCATGAAGCTCTTCACTGAGCACAGAGGTAGTGCTCTTCAGCTGTTTAAGACTTTATTTCTGCTTTCTGCTCCCTGTGGATTTTATGTTCCAGCACCATATTGTGAATTGTACCTATCTTCAACTTCAATTAAATTCATGAATGCAATATTGCACACACAGCCGTCCTCTGAAGCCAAGAAAATATCAAGGTATTTTAGGGAACATCCACCTTCCTTTTTCCCCTGCTATAAACTGCTGCTTCTGCAGCACAGTGAAGAATTTATGGTATGGTATCTAATCATGGAACTGGTAATGGAGTCTTCAGACTGGCTTAATCATCCCAAACCATGTTTCCATGGTGGCCATGTTAGAGTTCGATCCTTTTCTGAGGATCATCGGGCTGCAGAGCCCTGGAGTTTAACCTCCATGGCTTAAATGTGAGCCATGTATGTAATTGATGGCACACCTGGGACCTGAGTATGGAAATATGTGAGATGAAAATCATGTTTCTTAGCAGGCAATACCAAATAAGATCATGCTTAATGTCTCTGCTAAGAGAAAATTCACATTATTTCATTCCCTTGGACTAAAATTGGTTTTTTGCTTAAAGGGAAGAAGTGTATTGATATTACATTTATAATTAACAATAACCTAATCTAAGATTTGTACAAGCAGATTTAAACTGAGCTCTTATTTTGACACATATAAAGTTTTATCATTAACATCTTTATATTCCTGACTGATGCATGGCTAATAGCAATGTAGTAGATTAAATCTTGAAGCAAGAGAGATTAATGTAGCTACAATATTACGCAGGTGATTTTTCTTATTCTGCTTTTTTCATGTGTCTGTCCTTTATCAGAAACCTGCCCTAATGTTCATTTGACTTGATTATAACAAATAGATAGCAATTATCTTGCTGGAAGGACTTTTTTGTTTTTCTTTCAACGTGCCCAGCTACCCAGGACCTTCAAATGGATTCAGTGTTTTCCTTGCCTTTTCACTTTGAAAGGCATTTTTAGGATAAACAGGGTCTGATAAACACGTGATGACAAAACCATTGCAGTAATGAGAAATGGTGTCCCAAATAATTAACCTTTAGTAAATTATAATTTATTTTAATTTATAACTTGTCTTAATTATTGACAGCAGTGACTTCAGGAGGAAGCCAGCCTTAAAGGGCTTCAGTTTGATCTCCTAGAATGGAACCTTCTGCCTTTTTAGTATTTATGCATGTATGATCTCCACAGAAAACAGACAGCTTCTCAAGCTAAGAGGTTTTTTATGACTTTGTTTTATTATAAATTAAGTGATACTCGGGCTATACAAATATAACCATTCTTATATTTCTGATCACTTTTCATAGAGCAAGCAATGTGCTCAGTCAGAAAAAAATTATGTCAAAGGAAACACAATGGCTCAGTTATGTTCTTATTTTTATACAGTTTACCAAGGACAGGCAATATACTGCAGAATTAAAGGCTCTGACCACATAAATGTGTATAAATCAAATTAATTAAATAAAAAATGGTTTGGAGAAATCTGGGCACCACCTATTTTTACACATAGAATTACTTGTGGAATCCAGTTTTCACATGACTTAGGGCAGAATCTGGATGTGGAGTTGCCTGCTCAAACATTACAAATTCAGTCAGTGCCCAAATCTGAGCTGCATGTCAAGTTTCTGACCCCTGTGTGTGCACTTCAGGGCATACGCTCAATCTGTAGGTTCAGAGGTTTTTGTTCAAGCTTCTCTGTAGAGGTGAACACCTGACCTTCGTGGAGCTGATTCCAGTTCTCAATAACCTCTGCTGGGGCCAAATTTTACCCAAGGGCATACTATTAAATATTGCAATATTCTTTATGATCAGCAACTTTACTAGAGACAGACCAAATACAGACCTGAGCTTTACATCCCCATTTAGTACATTTTGTTGTGTGCACTTCCATATTATGTGGCACAATTGCACAGGTCCTATTTCAATCTGAGCTACAAGTGCCCCATTGCTTGTTGTGGAAATGAATCTGTTGGAATTGCTCTTCATCTGGTTACTTGGTTACAGTGCTGCAGGTGAAGGGAAGCTTTTGCTATAGCTCAACAGCCTATACTCTGATATATATTTGTAGCTTACAGAGTGGCTGTTAAGCTTACTTTTAAATAATATGCGTGCTGGATATTGATGCTAGGTATTCCAGCTGCTTGCAGAATTTTTCCATCCCTCTTTGTAAAAAATAAATATCCATAAACCTCACTGACTGCAGTTAACAGTAAAATAAATATATAAAAAGAAATCCTGGGATTGCATTCAGTGTCCCCTCCAGTAGCAGAGAACAAGAGGGTGGAAGATGGATTGACATCCCAGGGTCAATCCCAGGCTGCTGGGAAAAGAAAGGTGCTCGTTTGCTGTGGATATGGGACATCATTTGTCAGATATATTATTTTTCATTGAGTTAAGAGGTCAAATCCAGCCCTTCTGTGAAGCTACTGTTAGATATTTCTTTCCAATTGGCAAAACTTTTTTTGCAGAAGATGAGAACTGTGAGGATATATGCTGTTGAGAGTGGATTCTCCAGGGTTAATGTCACTAACAATGTCACTGGTTTCATGATTGTCCTAAGACAGGTGAGGTTATTGCTGCCTTCAGAAAGGGCAGTTTCCCTGTCACTTTACTCTTCCTCATCAACCCTTCTACCCTCCTGACAGCTCATCCTTCTTCCTCTTCCTCACCAATCAATTAAACCTTTCTTATATTCATCACCCAGAGCAGCAGATGGATTCAGTTCACTGCTCAGCCTTGCAGGCAGGGAGAGAGGACTGGGAGAAACCCCTTGTCCTTTGGCTGAAGCCAGCTGTGAAGAGCAGGCTGAGAATTGATGGAGGTGTTGCTGAAAGGCAAAGGGGTGGCACAGGGCTGCTGAGCAGTGCAGTAAGTGGCTGCTGTTGGAGCAGATGGGCCGAGCCATGTGACAGCTATGGCACACGGATCCAGGTGGCTTTGCAAATGAGGAGACTGAAGTGCAGTGTCTAACAAACAAATGGGAAAAGCTTGCACATTAAAAAGTAAAGCATAAGGTACGAGGAGTATATTGGATTTAGTAGACTGAGTAAGATAATAGCTGAAAAACAGAAAGCATTTACAAAGGGAATGAAAGATGTTGGAGAATTTGCTTACCAAGACTTCTATGTATGTGTCAAGTGTCTGGTCTTCAGAAACACCAAAACTCCAAACTAGACAAAGGTAATATGAGGAAGCTATTTGGTTTTGACCTTCTGGATTAACTTCTGACCCAAACCCATCTATTTCAATCCAGTGCCACTAACCTATCCAGTGAGCTCTCAGGCTATAAATGAATCACAATGAATCTGAGATCTTATTATGTGGAAATGCCATCTCTGGTATGACATCCCATTTTTCTTTTGAAATTGGTCCCTATTGCTTTAACATTACAAAGGCCACTTATTAAAAGAGAGATAGGGGAAAATCCTTCCTGGTGGGATTACTAATTATCCAAACTGTAAAGGTAACCCTGTTCAAACTTGATTGCTTCTATACACTCTAAGCTTCTTTTGAAGGTGGCTGTATTCTGAAGGAATGTGTTAAGTATTCTGAATAGTCAATTGCCATTTTTTAAAAAATGAGGTGCAAGTGAAGGTTTTCCTCTACAATAGTTTTTTTGGTTTTTTTTTTTAACAAACCTGACTTTCTTCCTGGTGTTCACCCTTTGTGGCAGGAAGTGAGCTCCACTGTAGTCCCCTTTGGTTTTGTGGGTTGGATACTGTTCTCAGGCACTTTGCTTGAACCATCAAGTGAAGATGGAAACTACACCAATGTGTTAGATATCTGGCACAGTGAATAAACATGCCCTCCACCTGACAGCTTCAGGAGTGTATGATTATAAAGAATATTATTATAAATTACATTATTTATAATATTATATATACGTATCATTATTTTAACATTCTGTAGACTTTCACCCTTGTCCATCTAAGATTACTTCTTTCTCTTTGTAAACCAAAAAAGGGTTAGTACATTACTATGGTGCCAGATTCAGCTCGTATTTTATAGAGATGTAGGTCCAGAATCACTTTATTGACACTGATAAAACAGATGGCTAAACTTAAGCTAGACAGACCTGTAATTGTATTTGCAGTCTTGGAGGTGAAGGTGTCTTGCTGAAATGTTTCCATATTCTGCTTTGGATATTGTGTAGGTCTTGCAAAATGTAAGTATCCTACTGGGAGTATCAAATGTCACTCTTGCTTTTGGATGGGAAAAAGTATATGGTGCAAAAGGGAATATGTTCAGAATGACTGAGAGAGCTCCTCATTAGCCATTATAGGATTCCATTAATCTCTTCAATCGACTAAAGGAATTATAGTCACTGAAGTCTATTTGTCTTAAGGTGGAAAGAAGGCTTAATCAAAGCCTTTGGAATGATGATAGTGCAAGAAAAAGCGTATTCTGTGCATCTAGCTACATCTGTTGGTTTTCTTAGAGAAGGTCACAGCTGTCTTCAGCTAATGTGAGAGCAGAAATTGTTCAGGAGTGCTGAGTGTATCTGTACATATTTTACTGGAGGTCTGCACTGTGGTCTGGGGTGCTTAAGCAGATACCCCAGCTCCAGAAATGTGTATGCCTGGGAGTTTGGAGTTGAAGGTCATGAATAGAAAAATACAGTCCCAAATTATTTTAACACTTTTCTGTTTCATTGGTCATTTTAATAGACTGCATCTTCCAGAGAGCTGCTCTCCTGTGGCTATGGACAGGGGACAAGGCTGTGGCTGCATGTGCCCTCTGTGCTGTGGATTTCCCACCAGGATTAGTCTCAGCTTCAGCAGCATAAGGTTCCTCTCACCCAGTGAGCTCATATGTCAACAGCATTTCCTGTTTAATTTATTTAATGTTTAAATTGTTGGCCCTGTTATCAAATAGGGTAAGAAACTGCATCGGAATAAGGCTTCTGAAGGGAGGTGGAAGTGAAAATGCAGAAGAGGAAAAAGGAGAAACAATGAAGGACAGGGATAGCAGAGAAGTGAATTAGCTATGGCTATAAAAGGTGGAGACACACTGCCACCATGCAGTGAAGATAGTAAAAAGAAAACTAACCATATTTTGCCATGGTTCTCTGGTGCAAGACCTATCCTTGAAATTGGTGGGAATTCAATGGGCTGGAGAACAAGTTATCTATAATGTATTTTTTGGCTCACGGATCACAATTAAAATTAAGTTCTGCCTTCTGCAAAATTAAATTGGACACACTGGTCTGCCACAGTGAATCCTAGATCTCAGTTGGTCTCAGCTACTCAAGAAAAAAACGAATAGTAACTATGGAACTTCCCTTGTGAGAGTATGTGAAATTGCTATCACAGCACAAGTTATTTTCAAGGAAATGTAGGATTTATGGGTTGCTTTTCAGGAGAGCAAAGATTGTTTTACAGGGTCTTGCTGTTGACTGCTGTTTCTACTGATCATTCCATTCAAGTGTCTTGGCTGCAAACATATTAATATGAAGGTTGTTATGAGACAATGATGTTCTCAGAGTTACATAGAATTAATGTTATCAGTTAAATATTTTAAAGAGGCAGCATTTCTGCATGTTGCAGCTTTTTACTGTGCTGAGCATGCACTTGTCAAATGTTTTGAATTTTGTATTATTCTGTAAATGGGCACATGGTTAATTAAAGTAGCATTACTGTACTGGGAGGCGATCAGATTGCAAACTTATATTTAACAATTGGCTCTTTTAAATAAAACAGAAGAGAGCTGATTGAAATCTGAAAATGTCAATAGATGCAAAAAGCTGCCTTACAGCATTACCTGATAAAATAAGAGTAGAGAAGTATGGATATGGTCAATATTAACTGCCATCAGCTGGAAAGAAATCAGATTGTCAGGGATCTATAAAATTCTTGCCAAAGTAGAACCTCATTTACACATACAGATCTTCATACCCTTTGCTAAGAAAAGCATATGTGACAGCTTAGAGGTTTTAGCTGCCAAAGATCTTTCACTCTGAATTCAGTAAATGTCACATCTATTTATTTATCGTTAAATTTTGCTAAGTATCTGTAGAAATATTTGGATTTTTTCTATCATAATGTAGATGTTCAAAAGGAAAAGAATCCAGATTATAATGCAGCTGTAGCACCAAACCATATGGCTTCTAAATGGGAGCAAAAATACACAACTGAGTTACTGGGAGTAAACATAAAATGGATGCAATCTTCTGAAAATATTAAATGGAATATATAAATACCAGAATATTGCCATAAAATCATGCAATCAGACAATAGTAACCATGAGGAAATAGATTATTTCACATGCTGAAAGTAATCACAGTTTTATAGCAATTTACATTTTCTAAATGCCAGACATGAAAATATTAACTAATGAATCTTGGCAAGCACAGTGTTTGTACCAACTTCAGTAGTGGTTGTAACAACATCTAGGCCTTTTTGGAGAGAGGGAGAAAGAGAGAAATGAGGCAGCCATCCTACACCCAGCTTTATTAGAATCTGTCCAGAGTCCCAGGTGCTTGTTTGTCTTCAGTTCAAGCCTTTGACTTCTTTATTTTAAGAAAATGTCTGTGGATGATTTATGGGTACGTTGGGTGGAATTTGCACTGTGCTGAGCAAGAACAAATGGTCTAGTGCAATACATATTCAATGTTATGAATAGTGTCTGGCACGAGAGGACTCAAATTAGTGTGGGTGTTGTGCTGTCTGTTCTTTTGCTCAGAGTCAGGTCTGTGATAAGTCCATTTGGATTCTACATCATGGTATAAAAGGGAAAAAGTTATTAACTTTCAGGAGAAAAAGTCCGTGGCTCTGCACAGTCCAGTAAAAACTTACTGTGGGCAATCGTCTACTGTATTTTCATATCCTGGCTCTCTATTCTTTTTATACAATGTGGAAGGAGAGGAGGCATCTCCATCCCATCTACAGCCATCTTCAAGCTGCAAACACAAGCTCAACAATCCTTGAACTTCCATTGGACCTTGTAAATTATCATCAGGGGGAGCAAACTCTAAGTATTCATGGCAGCAGTGCTTAGAATTGCAAATATAATATGAAGAGTTACTTCAAAATTGGCCAGATTCATCAAGATTTCCTATTATCACGTGTCAAACCAGTTCTGCCCTGGGAACTCAGATCTCAGTGATAGAGTGAAGACTTTCTCTCCTGAAGATTTATGTATGAGACAAATAGCAACTCTGAATATCTTTTTCTTTCCACAGATGATATGGAAGCAATTCCAGTCAAGCAGTTTGTTAAACACATCAGTGAGCTGTATTCTAATAACCAGCATGGGTTCTCAGAAGACTTTGAGGTATGATTTGATGATCCACCTATAAGATGTTAATTGTGTAGTAGTAGATAGAGACTGTGTAGAGACATCTATCATGTACAGTAAATGCAACACTCAAATGTATCAGAAGAAATAGGGAAATACCAGTTTGCCACCAGGTATGAGCAATGTGGGACTGGAATTTTACAGATGCTTTCTAACTACCACAGATTTGGTGCTTTTAAGGGGGGACCCTCCTAGGTTTTTATTAAATAGAAAAATCTCCCAGCAGTTCCCCAGGAACAACATCAAGATAGAAGCAGTTACCCTTAACTCTAGGCTTTTTTTACAATCTACATCTTATTTTACTCTTGTTGGTCCAGAATTTGCTCCTTTTAGTAACAATGAGAAGTCACATACCCACTGAGTAGCCCAAAGAAGTAAAGCAGTGCTCACTATGAGTAAGAATAGTAGAATTTGGTCTTTTATGAAAACCCAAATTATGGGTCAGTTCCTGGAGTCCTTGTCCATGCTCTGCTCATCCAGGAATGATCACTGTTAAAGTCATTGGTTATTTTGTTCCAGTAAAACCAAGGAGAAAGGCATTGGGATTTAGTTGGTGCTGTTTACATAATGTGACTATTTTAAAGCTGACATATCGTTACCAATTTAGGACAGATTCTGACCTGTAAATCTGCTACAAATTGGAAGTAATTTCAATGAAGTAAAAGTAGTTTTCCACCTCTGGGTTACCAAATAAATTGTGCAAGCATGGTAAACAGCACACAGTACAAGGACAGGTTAGGTTGCTGAGTCAGGCCCTAACAAGCACCAGTCAGTATTCTCTGGCTAGTTTTTAGGCATTTCTTTTGTTCAGTCTAATCACAGTCACTGCTGAGCTTTTGAAATTATTGGGAAGCAGGAGCCCCAGGAAACTGCACAGAGCTGTGGTGCTGGCTGGCCCGCCAGCAAAAGGAGATGCATTTGTGTGCTGCATGAAAATCAAAGAGGCAGCTTTGCTTACAAACAAGGCAGTGAAACAGAATAGGTGGCCTACTGTCTATGGCTTCTTCACTTACTGCAGTAAAGACAAGTCTGTATGCAGAGATTGTTTTTAATGGGATCATTTAAAACATTTATTGTTGCTGTTTGGTTACTGTCTATAAAGACTGGCTGCTTTGTCTAATGCCCAAAAACCATTGTGTTAGTTAGAAACGTTTTGTATTCATGAGGAAAGGCAAATGTGTAAGGTGTTAAAGTGATTTAGTTCAATTGACTGCTGGCTGGATGGCTGAGCAGGAATATTGAGGCATTTAACAATGTTGATGGTATTCAGGACAAACATTTATTCTCCAGAGAGCAGAATTTGATCAGGATGATCAAATGCAACTCACTCTTCTCAATTATTTATGAATTGTGACCCCAGTGCTATTCATCACAGCTGGGGTTTTACACCATTTAATTATTCAAAATAATCAGCAACACATCTGTAAACTTGGTCTGGCTTTAAGCAGGCTTTGCTTCAGCTGTCGCAAGATCGCTGCTATTAACAAATGTTGGACACCTTCAGCCCATGTTTCAGCAAAGGAAAACACTCTTCTAATAGCCCTGGTTTTCCCTTCCCTTTTCTCTCAGCTGTGAGAGCCACACTGTGGCAGCAGAGACAGCTTTGGCCCATCAGTCCTGTTCCAGGGGGCACAGGGGTCTCTCTGAAGGGACGTTGAGGTCTGCATGAGCCAAATTCTGTTCTCTGTGCTGGCTTAAAGATTTGAGCCCTTGCTTTGAAGTCAGTGTAGCTACTAAAGATGTTTTTCCTCATAGCTGAGGTTTCAGCTTCCTAAGGAGTAACTGAAATCTCTTAGAGTGAGGACAAGAAATAGGAACGAGGTGATTACTGTCTAGGATAAACCATCCAGCTGCCTTCTACTGCTTATGTTCTGCCCTGCTGATGCCTTGTTGGCCTGTTTTCTTCCTTATGATTTAGAGTGATGGGACAGAAGAGTGAAACACAGGATTGTTTGTAAAGTCTGTAGGTTAAATATTTCTGAGTGTCTAAAGTGACTCAGAGCTCTGTTGGCTGAGGGACAGAGGAGTCCCAGGTTCCATTTGTACAGGAGCAATTGGAAGTGGCTGGAACTTCTCACCTCCTATCAGATCC
This sequence comes from Calypte anna, assembly GCF_003957555.1. NCBI lineage: Eukaryota > Metazoa > Chordata > Aves > Apodiformes > Trochilidae > Calypte > Calypte anna. The sequence continues at coordinate 13,952,053 of NC_044258.1, forward strand.
AGCCAGGATGGGGTGTGTGTGCTGGAATTGTATCTGGCAACTACAGTGAAGACTTTGCTGAAGTTTATGGAGAAATGGTGGGATTCTAGCTGAAACAGAATATCCAGTGTTATGGGGCCGCTCATCTTGCATGAAAAGTACCACAGCCATATGGTGCCCTCATGCCTGGGGAACTTCTGAAAAGAGCTGTTAGGTTCTGCACTCATACAGGCTTTTTACCAAAAAAATCTGTTTTTTACATCTAAAAGGAAGAGATAGGAAAATGGCAAGGGGATGCCAATATTTATCAATATTGTAGAATAAATAAATCTTCCCAGAGATGGCCAGTGACTGAGATTTTGTATAAATGAGAAAAGGATGAAAAAATCTCTTCAGAAGTTTCTGTGGCAGGAGGTTTTATGGTGGAACCTCAGAAAGGAAAGAATTCTCTAGGCACACACAAATACTGCCCCATGTACAAGGTAAACTATTCTTCATTTGTTTGTTGATAGTGTTTGGTGTTAGCCTTTTCCTGTATCTATGGCATTGTGTTGTGGGTTGTATTGAGTTGTTTTTTACAGTAAGAAGATTTCTTTGAAAGTAAATTGTGTGAATAGTGCCTCCTTCTCTTAAAATGAGCTGTAATTACAGCTAAATATTTTGTGAATGTGCTTAGGAAGCATTTTATGTGCAGAGGAAAAAAAGACCTGGAACTCACAAATCTCTCCTTGGAAAGTACATCCAAAATGAATCCTTATTCCTTTGGGGTAGTCATAGTGCAAGTAGCCAGCTTTATTGTCTGGTGGTAGCTGGGCTTTCTTGTGTATGCAGAATTGTTAAGTTTTCCTTTGAGTATCATAAATCTTCTTGTTTTTTATATAAACTAGAAATATGAGGCCAAATTTAATACTAACCCACAAAAAGCTTTTTTTAAATGAAGCCCACAATCCTGCATCACCAGTCTGATCTCTGATAGAACTCTTTGTATTCCACCTTGGAATTTGTTTAACCAAATACTGAAAAAAAGTTGAGAGGTTTGGGTTTTTTTGTCTTGCTGTCAGGTAGTCTCAAGCACTGTCTTGCTATGGGATACAGGGGGAGATAACACATTTTTAGAGGGCAGCACTGGTGGCAAGACTGAACAGAGACTGAGGCTTCCTGAGCCAGAGATTGTATCTACTTCTTGTCTAGCCAGAGATTCTCGTAGCATCATTGTGTTTAATAGCCCTTGATGGATCTTTCTTCCACAAATTTCTAATTGCCTGTTGAACCCTTTTAGACTCTGGTGTCCAAAGCATCCCATGGCAATGAATTCTACACTTTGTTCCACAAGAATAGACTTCCTTTCGCTTTTAACTCATGCCTAACAACTTTGCTTGGCACCTCCTAGTTTTTGCATTACAAAGTACCTCCCTGTGCACTTGAAGGCCTTGCCTGATTCTGTCTGCCTCGCTCATATTCCCCCTTAATCTTCTCTGTTTTTAAATCTGAAGAAGTCTAAACTATATGTTTATTTGACAGCCATTCTAGAATTAGGATGACTTGTTCCCTCTTTACCTTTTATTTTTCCTTTACCATGCCCTTTTTGTGCAGTATTTAATGAGTGGGTTTACTCCAGAGTTCAGTTTTCTGGGTGTTTTTTTCTATTACTTTCCTCCTTCTTAACATACTATTTGTTTTTAACAACCACTGAGCACTCAGCTGACACCTCCAGAAAACTATCAACTGTGACCCAAAGGTCTCATCTCTGAGTGGCAACAGCAAATTGGGAGCCTGTCAGTATGTGTGTGTAGTTAGGGTTGTTTTTCCCAAGTACATCACTTTGCATTTATCAACATTGAATTTTGTTTCTCGTTTTATCACTCAGCCATTCAGCATTGTGAGATTGTTCTCCTTCCCTTTGCAAACAGCTTTTGTTTTAATTATCCTGAATAATTTTGTATCATAAACACACATTTTCTTTTCTATAGTCCCTTTGTGAATAGATCAGGTCCCCATAATGTCCCACTGGTGAAATCTGAACGTTGACAATTCCTGAGCAGCAAATCCCACCTTTAAACTCCTGGTATAGAAGGAGATTTTTCCTTCTGCTCGAAGGCAGACCAGTCTTTTAAGTGGTGTTGCTTGAAAGGCCTTTTCAAAGGCCTTTTAGAAATCCAAATGTGCTGTTCTTTTCCATACTGTTCTTACCTATGGACTTCTTCAGAGACACACTCCACAGTGTGCTAGAGGCAGTCACTAACTGCTATTTATTGCAGTGTCTAGCAGTTTGCCCCACAGAGGAGGCAGATTTAGTGGGCTGTGGTGCCTGATGTCCCCTCTGGATCTCATTTTAAAAACTGAGGTCACATTTGTCATCTTCTGTTCTCCTGATAGTCAGTCTGCTTATTCAGGGCATGTGCCCTCCAAATTCTTGTATCAAAGAGTGTGAAGTGCCACCTCCCACAGCAAAGCTTTTCACTCCCTCTCCCTGGCCAGTTTCAGGAATAACACAGTAAGTTTTTTAAGTAGTTGTGGCCTTTTGCTCTAAGAAAGGAACACTAAGCATAAAGAAATCACCCTCCATCCCCAAAACTAACTGTGAATTTTCATAGTCTACCACAGCATTTGGTTTTCTGAGATCACAGTTTTATTTCCCTCCTCCCTAATTCTGGAGTGGATTGGTCACTGCTGCTGCAGGAGTGATTAGAGTGGGTGAATACAATCTCCCCAGACCTCTCCTGCCTGTGGCTGTGTGAGTGTAATGATTCATTGCCAATTTGGAGTCTGAACAGGCTCACTGAACTTGGAGGCAGGCTGTCTAGCTCCCTCGTCACATAAATTGAAAATATCTTTATACTCCAGTGGCACCTTCTTCTAAATGTCCTGAAATATAAGGAAATAACATAAATCTATATCTTCAGTGTTGTGGCAGGGATTTGCTAACGTTATTCTCACAGTTGCTGCTGCTCAGGGCAGGGGTCACTGTCTCTTTTTAACCAGTGACCTCAGAATGTTATTCTTGAAGCAAAGGGCTGCATTGAACAGAGATAACACTGCACTTTGCACATTTCTTGAAACACTGAAAACACAGTGTAGTCAGATTGGCATCCCTTACAGATTAGACCCAGTTTACACCAGACACATGCTTATAACTGCATCTATACCAAGGAATTTGGCAGTAGCAAGATGGCCTTTCAAAAGCATGCTGCTAACAGAGCTGACTGCACTGGGAAATGTTTTATAACCCTGGCCCAAAATCACCATAATTAGAGGTATTCTCAGCCTGTGCATTGCTGTACTGAAGCCAAAGGGAAGCAGCACTGTGAAGCTGGAGGAGAAAGGATTGCTGCAGGAAAGGGTCTTCATGGAGTCCTTGATTCTTTTCTCACTGCTTGACCTACCCTAAGAAGTTGGCATCATGACTTAACAGTTAAATTTAAAAGAAGCAATAAATGCAGTTCAGCTTTCTGGGCTTTCTGTTACTAACCGAAGTACCACAGCCATGCTCTGAAGTTTCATAGCCCTACCTGGGCAGTGCAAGGGCAGACTCTGACACCTCCCTCCCTAATGAAGTATAGGATAGCACAAGCAAGTGGTCCTCCACTGTCCTCTCCCATTAATTTACAGGGATTTTTATCTATCTATTCCCCTGCTGTCATTCCTGTGTTGAGTCCTTTTGGTTTGTTTATTCTCTTGTTCTTTCTAGGCTGTCCCCAGCTTACCCCTCTCTTGTGTGCCATTAGAGAGTTTATACGAGTGCTAAATTATTGCAAAAATATACACTATTCCTGTGGGATAACTTCAAATACTGTCTGCTGTCTCTGGCAGTAATGCTGTCTTTGTGTTTACTGTGATAAAACAAACAGCAAGAGCACTACCCCAGAAATCTTCAATTTGGGATTAAAATAATAGATAAAAAATTATTTTAGGGGTGGATGAACTAGCTGCTTTCATGCTTCACAATCTCACGATAATATCAAAACATATCTATGTATCTTCTCCAATTTAGTCCTTCAGATTAGGATCCTTTCTTTGTTCATGATGCCTCCTCATTGCTATTCATAGGCTTTCACAATTCAGCCCCTGCTAGAACATCAGACTGAAGTAAATGGGAAACAGCAGCACTAAGTAAGGCAAAATCAAGAGACTGAGTTCCTGCTCAGTCACTGTAGCAAAGATTCTTGCACAGAACCTTATAATACCAGGAAGACACTGGAGCAGTTTGATTTTACACTTAAATGGAAATTCTTTGAAGTTTAGAAGAAACTAATCTGTAACTTGTTTCAGAAAGGCAATGAAAATGGGTTGTTAAACCTGGGTGTATCAAATTCCAATTAGCATTAGCATGGACAATATAATTAAAAGGTAAATTAGCCATAATAGCATAGACTAGAACACATTTTACAGTAACTAACGGTCAATTGAAACCATGTACTTCAGTTTCTTGGGCTGCCAATGATAAGTTGAAAGGACAGAATAAGAGCCTGTACCCATTCATCTTTGGACAGTAATGTGTTCTGCAAAGTTAAACATGAAAAGCAGCACTGTGCTAGCCAGACACTTTAAAATCAGTGGAAGAGACTAAGTGGAATTAAGGAAAGATGAAGAAAAGACTCTAGAGCTGAAAAATTTGTGGCTGAATTATGGATGTGGTGATATGGACACTATCTTTCCTTCTCCATGGTGCCAGTGGTGGTTTTGTGCTAATTGGAAAAGAGTTTGTTTAGACTGCAATGAGCATCCTGGGATCAGAACTGACATGGTGGCCTGCCTGCAAACTTAACTTATAATAATAATATAATCATGGTGATATTTTAAATGCAAATGAAAGACTTGGTAGCCAGTAAGATTTAGAAATCCCAGGGTGTTCATTGCATAAGCAATAGAAAATGCTGGGAAAGTAAATATGTAATATACATAAATGTAGTAAATGGCATAATTAGGATGTGACTTTTTGGAACTTTCTCCCGGGTGATATTTATTAACACCAGGCTGTCCTCTTCTGTCAAAGGGTAAATCATACTCTGAACAGAGGCACTGATAACAGGCTACAACTACTCTTGTGTTCTTACAGCATTTTGTGCACTGATGAAAGACAACCACTTTGACTTTAATAACAAAGGAATGTTAACTTATGCTTTACTGTCTGATGGGGTGGGCCTGTGGTTTAGTAATTTGCTGTTAGAATTGGGAGAGCTGAACATAGCAGGGTAAGAAAGCACTGATAATCACCCTCTGCTCTCAGCCTGATCTGTCTGTACAGTACAGCCAAATATTGTCAGTGGTCAGAAGGGAGCTGGAGGATGTCCTCAGTCCCCTTCTCATGGGAAGACCTCAGCATCCCAAAGCATTGATGTTGTCTTAGACTGAGAGGGATGAAGTCAAAATGGCCTTTTGTTGGTTTATGTTCATTTTTTAGAAGACACAAAGAGCAGAGGTGCATCAGCAATGGGGAACAGTCTCTTTTTGCTAATCTTTGCAGTGTGCAGACATAGGAATTCACCATTATAGCAGCTTTCCAGAGTATTAAAAACCATTTAGAATATTATGTGTTAAGAAAAGCCATTTTCAGATGATCAGCTCTCACAGCGTCAGACCTTCTTTTCCCTTGCTGTGTTTTTCACTGTCTTAGCTTAATCTTCCTCCTCTATTAACTTTATATTGGCCAGCTGGGAACATGTACAGTTGAGAAAACAGTCAGCATCAACATAAAAAGGTTAATTAAAATGATTAACCTCACCAACAATTCCCTTACGGAAGAGTCCTATAGAATTTAATAGAAAGTGATACATTTACAACGTAGTATTTAAACTGTCAAAGAAAATTCCTTAGCAGGGAGGTAATTCCCTATTAAGTTCTATAACTTTTGGGGGAATTCTCCATAGAACCTTATTGGATTAATCTGTATTAAGTTCTACAGTATGTGGCATAAATATTTCAGTGCTAATAACATCTAAAAAAAGAATTCTGTAGTGATGCAGGGATGCAGAGTTTGACATGAGGCTTTTGAGATGCAGGAGGGTTGTTTTTCAGGAATGACCTACAATGGTACAGCAGTGATATTATATGGTTTCTAAATGTATAAAAAAGGTAAAACAACATTACATTAAATCAAACTTACATGTAAGTAATGCTTCTTTTCCAGTTATGACTTAGGCTGAACTGATCCTGCCCACTGTGTAATGAGAAGCCTCTTACTTGAGCTGACAGGCAGAGTTAGGAGAAGTGCACGCTTTAATGTGTTTTTTTATTTCTGTAAGAGAAATTGAACTATGAAAATTCTATTAGGGCCAGCTGAAAGTTTTGCTTGCTTCCTCTTTGTCTTTGCTCAGCTCATCTCCTTGAATGCAGTATGTTTCTCACTATGGAGAGGAGAGGGGTTGGGGAGGGAAGGCGAAGCAATTGTTATTTGGGAGTGTCACGTAGATATAAAAGCTAGAAAATGTGGAAGGTTTTAGTGTAGTTTGCACTTTTTAAATGTAAATGCTGGGGAAGATATCAGAATTGCTATGCAAGTCCTTTGTGAAATGTCTGCATAATGCTGAGCTCTGTTACATCTGCTGTTTGTGTAGCATTTCTCTTGATAATTTTTCTCTGTCACTTAGCTCGTGATCTTTGTAGCAGCTGTGAGCTCCTAATGACTTTCCCTCTTAGGCAGGTTCTATACTGTTATTTTTAAAGCCTGAAGTACAAAGTAATTTGGCACTCTCCCATATATCCTTGGGGGAAATGGGTTCTGTTTGGTACAATTTCTGGGACTCGCAAAAGATTTGAATAAATATAGTATCTTCCCCAACTTTGTAAACTCCAGACATTGATATATTTTTCAGAAATGTGTTCTTACATCAAGAATTTAAACGCTAGCTTTTTCAAGAAGATAAAAAGATAGGTTAAAGAGATGCAAAAAATCTATCTTGGAGGTGATCATGCACATGAGACTTAGAGATTCAGTTTGCACGTCCTTGAAGTGTGTAGCTCTCTAGGACATTCTGCCCAAGGGGCATACAGAAAGGACCCTCTGTTGCCTGATTTCAGTAGCTCAGCATTCTGTTGTTGGACAGTGTAAGTAAGGTTAAGAACTAAAAAAAAGTCAGTGACAGTTTGGTATCATACCTACTAGGTACAAAGCTGCATCTCTAGCTTCATGAACAGCTTGGCAGGCCTGGCCTGTTTCTGCTCTGTAAATGTATATATATATAGGGACACAACCTTTTATCTTTCTTACTGTATCATGGGCTGTTATTCAGTGTCCAAGCAGTGGTATTTAAAGTACTCACTCTTATCTTCAGAGATCTATTTTATTTATAATTTATAACAGGCATCTCTCTGCAGAAAACTAACAAAAGGTCAGTGCCAAACTTAAATGTCAGAAACCCTGTTTTGTGAGGTTATAAGCAGCTAAGTTGTTCCATGATCAAAGGCTCCTGTTGAAGTGGGGTTTGTGCTTAGCTCCTTCCACTGCACTGGCCTCTCTTGCCTTTGAGGTACTCTGTCTTCCCTTCCCAAGGGGGGACAGTGTGGGGCATCACAAGAGATGCAGTCCAGGAGATGGAGGGACTGGTCAGAGGGAACAGAGGGCCCCCAGGTGCCCAAAGTGCATCTGTCACAAAGTCTGTGGAGAGGAGCATAAGCACATGCCCAGGAGCAGCTCGCACAGCTTGATTTATTAAGCAGATCGTGTCATACAGGATAATACTGAAGGACTTTGTGTTCAATCCAGCAGTTAAGATATTTCAATAAGAACTTATTCTGATTAAGAAATATCAATATTTTAAGCATGGTTTCTGTAAGCTGTTGCAAAAGGAGATAAAGCTTAATTTTTATCTGACCACTCCATTTACCACTTGAATAATTCTTGTGCCTAGGAAGTGCAGCGCTGTACGGCCGACATGAACATCACTGCAGAGCATTCCAACCACCCCGACAACAAGCACAAGAACAGATACATCAACATCCTAGCTTGTAAGTAAGCACAACAAATCCACCTGCAAAAGCCCAGTGTGTGTGTGTGTGTGTGACTGGAAAGGGCAGGTGGCTTCAAATGGCAGTATTGCACAGTAATTAATAGACATGCAAAAATGTGGCTGGGAGGTCATTTCCCTATTAAAGACAGTGGATGTCTTGAATTCTCTAGGGCTAGGATTTCATTCCAGAATTTGTTTTAAAATACTTTGCAGTTTGATGGTCCAAGTGTAGCTTTAGAGGTATCAGTTTCATATGAAATTTTGTGGAGGAGTAACTGGATAAATTGATCTTCTGCCTGCTAATGTCTGGCCTAAGGGAAGTGCATGGTGGAGCAAAGAGTTTTATTGATGATCCCTGGGTTTCCCCTTATAATCCTAAAGGTGCTAAATCTTACAGTGTATCTGCTGTATTTCAAACTGCTTCAGCTGTGTGTACAACTTGGACAAACAGTGATCTTTGTAGCCCAGTGCAGGCTTTGCCTGTATTCCTCTGGGAACTGCAAATCTGGACTCTGCAATTGCAGAGTCTAAAATGCAGATTGTTGCAGGTCTGGGATGGAAATGTGCTAACTCTTCCATATCATTCTCTGATGTGGAACAAATGGCAGATGCAGCAATGAAGATGGAGAGTAACTGATAACAAGCTCACAATGTTCATAAACATTGCAATGAATCTTGAATGTTTTATGGTATAGGAGGGAAATACATGTCTGTAACAGATTCTCAAAAGTAATCAAGGTGCCAGCTGAGGACCAATTTCCACTACTGTGAAAGACTGGCTGTGTGGCCTTCAGCAAGGGAATTCATTGCAGTTGTCACAGCTCTGCTTTTAGACTTAGATGTCTGGTCCCTCTAGGCACAAAGAGAGAAGTACCACTGAAGGAGACCTGGAGCAGGCACTCCAGTCCTCCCAATTGCCCCTGGAGAAACCTATCTCTCTCCATTGATGCTCCAGGAAGGCAACTGAAACCAGATTCTTCATGCTTTGTTAGCCCACATGTCATCTCTTGATGTTTTGGAAGCAGCACCCAATACAATGCTGCTGGCCAGGAGCAGAAGAAGAACTTCAATTTTCTTTTGATTTAAGCCCAGGTCAAGCATTTATATGGAACAAAAAGAGGAGTTAAAGAGCATGACTTAAAGTCTGTCCTCTTGCTGTGATGAGGGTGGTGAAGGAATGAGGACATTCAGTCAGCTCCCAGAGCCAGCAGAGCTGTCTGAGGCCAGCACCCAGTGGAGGAAAAATAAGCTCAGACACTGAGCCAAGGAAAGGAATCTTCACTGCCTGTGGGGCTGAGCCGGTGTCCCTGCCTGGTGTCACACTGCCACGGGGGTGTCCTGGCTCTCTGAATCACACTGCACTGTGTGATGTGGATGATCCTAGAGACAGAGCTCCTGAGGCTTCAGTGTCCTTTCAAGAGCTGTCCCAGCCAGACCACATACATCAAGGGATGTGGAGCCTGAGGACATGCTACAAGGAGCAGATGGCCAAGAATAGGTACTTCCCCCTTGACTCCAATTGAAGACCAGTTTCTTCCATGTATTAGTAAGGACAAATACTGAGGAAATGGGATGTTTACCTGCAGGTCTGCACTTTTTTCTTATGCTTCTTAATGTTCTTATGTTTTCGTAATGCTTCTCTGCTCTGTTTTTATCCTGCAGATGATCACAGCAGGGTGAAGCTAAGACCTTTACCAGGAAAAGATTCTAAGCACAGTGACTACATTAATGCTAATTATGTTGATGTAAGTTTTTTTAATTGTTTTTGTCTTTTCTAACTCTGAATCCTTCCACAAGGAGGAAGTATTGCCACTTGTGAAGTGGTTGTATATTCCAGCTTTATGTGATAATTTTGTTATAAATTTCTCACTATTCTGAATAAGAAAGGCACCTTTTTTTGTTACCTTTAAAATATTAATATGTCTGCCATGATACTGCTTTCATCTCACTTGGCATTATGGTTTTCTTTGAAGGGTTACAACAAAGCAAAAGCCTACATTGCTACCCAGGGACCTTTAAAGTCTACCTTTGAAGATTTCTGGAGGATGATTTGGGAACAAAATACTGGAATCATTGTCATGATCACAAACCTTGTTGAAAAAGGAAGAGTAAGAGATTTTCTAGTTTGTTAGCAGTTGCTTCTTACCACCTCCCCAAATCACATGGGCAAAATTTGTTTTTAAATGGTTTGGGATGATATATTGCTGTATAACACATTCCTAACATAACAGAGGGGTACACACCCAACCATGGTTTTAATTTTTTAAAAAGCTCTAAACACAACTGTAAGAAACCCTTAGCTAACCATCCAACTATGTCTCTGTTCAGAGAAAATGTGATCAGTACTGGCCCTCAGAGAACAGTGAGGAGTATGGCAACATCATTGTCACCCTGAAGAGTACAAACATCCACGCCTGCTACACCGTGCGCCGCTTCACGGTCAGGAACACAAAGATGAAAAAGGTGAGTTAAGCCTCCACTCTTCTCATCCAGATGCCTTCTGGCTTGTGCAGGATGCAAGGCACAGAGGAGCAAAACTCAGTGTTTGCACAGGCATCTTGAAGTAGCAGGTGGATGGGAAATAAGTAAGTAAAGCCAGGATTATGAGGAACCTGGTGAAAGGTTTAGCCTGTATTTCTTTGTCTCAAGTTCACTGCTGCTTCGGCATCACAGTTACTGCTGTTATTACCTGTTCCCACTTGTGGTTTTCCTTGATCTCTGTCTCCACCTGGCAGGAGGAAGAGCTGCAGAAGATTATTCTCTTAAAGCCCAGCACTTTTTCAGCTGTACAAGCCAGTAGGATTTATTGTTTTTCTCTGCTTCTCTTCCCTAATCTTTCTCTCCTCTCCACACACGCTTTGCATGCAGGGTCAGAAAGGAAACCCCAAAGGGCGGCAGAACGAGAGGACAGTTATTCAGTATCACTACACTCAGTGGCCTGACATGGGTGTGCCAGAGTATGCTCTGCCTGTGCTCACCTTTGTGAGGAGATCCTCTGCAGCCAGAACCCCGGACATGGGACCAGTGGTGGTACACTGCAGGTATGATGGATGTGATTGACTACTTCATGGCAAGCACAGCATGTGCTCCAGCAGACACTGGAAGTTATGAGTACAGAAGGAATGTGCCAGCCCCATGGAGTGCAGGCAGACATGAGCCTGCTTTGCCTCTATCTGAGGGCAGCTCAGATGCCAAAGCCTTCCCAGTTGCATTAGCAAAACCCTGTGTCATGATGCTGAGCTACTGAGCATTGCACTGATGTGGTTGTGCAGTTCCTTGTTTGAAGCTTGTTTGTAGGCTGTCCATTCAGTGTGTGGGCAGGGCAGGGTGGCAAACAGCCATGTGAATAGACAGACACCTGGTCATGCAATTGCCACTGAATGGCACTCACATTTACCATCCCTTGTAGTCAACAGAAGAGTTCTCTTTAAATGAGTTAAGGGGTGTAGTCTTCAGAACTGTGTGTGAGGGTGCTGTACAGCACCATAGCAAAGAGGATGATGGTGGTTAGAGCTCCTTACTGAGCAGAAATTGAAAAGCTAAGAGGCATTCCCCTCTGCACCCTCCCTGTTGGGCCCAGGACTACCCTACTCCCCTTCAAGGAGTCCTGCCTCCCTCCTCTTATGCCTTTCCATAGTGCTGGGTACCACCTGCATTTCCAGAGAAGGATTACAACTCCACTGTGAAGCTTAAACCTCATCTCAAAACTGAAGCCAACCAGGGCAGCCCCACAAACTGGAGCAAGCTTGGTGTTTCAGGATAGCAGCAGTGTGCCATAGGGTGGATTTCTATAAGGCTTCTTATAGCCAACACCAGTAACAACAGCAATGGAGACAGGGCAGCCAGCTGTCAGATCATGAAATATATACCTGGTAAAATTTCTAAAAACTCAAAATATTCTGGTTAGAAACTTTCATTGTTGGGGCTAGCAGGAAAATGAAGGTCTGTGAGCAGGAGTATTTGTTTAGTTCTGTTGTGAACATTTACTTTGGTCTGGCTCTATTACATGGGCTTCTCTTCTGTCCTCTCTAGTGCTGGTGTTGGCAGAACTGGTACCTACATTGTGATAGACAGTATGCTGCAACAGATAAAAGACAAAAGCACAGTTAATGTCCTGGGTTTCCTGAAACATATCAGGACACAGCGCAACTACCTCGTCCAGACAGAGGTAAAGATTGCAGTGGGGTTGAATTTAAAGCCACATTCATTTTTATGTTGTAATCAAAAAGAAAATGGATTTTTCAGTTACATGCCTGGAAAAACTGGATATATCATCAAGCATGTTTTGCACTGGAATCTCTCTCTTTTTCTAGACCAGAAACTTCTCATTTTGTTTTTGACCTGCTCATTTGTTAGTGCTCCACTGGTACATGTTTAATTCTGTATTTGGCATTCTTTGCATGGTGGCTTGTTTTGCACACTCTTTCTTTTAGCGTGCTCTACCCTTCATTTAAAGCCAGCTGTTTAGTTTATTCCAAGTGCCTATGTGACATGCAGTTGCTTTTCTAGGAGCAGTACATTTTTATTCATGATGCCTTGTTGGAAGCCATCCTTGGGAAGGAAACTGAAGTATCTGCAAACCAGCTGCATGGTTATGTTAACAGCATCCTCATACCTGGCATAGGAGGGAAGACACGACTAGAAAAACAGTTCAAGGTAAGGCTTATCACTGCCGTTCAGAGGAACTTCATTTCCCCACTCTGTTTTATATGGCCTGTCTTCATTGCCAGTGGTCTTCGATAAGGAGCCAAACCAGAATACTTGGTTAGGACAGCACAGCATCTTGAGAAGTTCAGTCCTCAGCAGCAGTCTTTTCTACCTTGCTGGAAATCAGCACTAACACTCTTGAAATCAGAGGTGAGAAGAGGGACATGGGCACTGGTTTGGAGTGTGCTGCTTGTCTCCCCCTTCCCAAGGGGGTTTGGATATTCCCACTCTGTGGTTGGCTTGGCTAGAAGTTTTGCTCCAAACCGTGGCTTTTATACTCATGTATGGAAAAAGACATGAAATGAGGTTCTTAACACCACCTACTATTTCAGCACTGGGTAAAGAATTAAGAAAGTTCTAGGACCAGGAAACAGAATATGCCTTTTTCATTGCTGGTAACTATGCATTCCCCTGCTATGTCATAGTTGCTTTTATCCTGGCCAAAGCATTAAAAAAAAAAACAACCCAAAACCAAACCACAAAATCTTTGAAACCTAAGATATTCTGATTGCATGTTATTTGAATGAATTTCAAAATATTTTGTGAGATTATGCACCATAAGAAGATTACACATGACATCTGTTTTCACAGCTAAACTCACTCAGCTAATAACTACCTAAGGAACTGAAACTGTTAAATTATACCAGGTGCCAAGCCATTAAATAAATGAACAGTCTCTTCTCTGAATTCACTTGTAGAAATCTCAGTACTTCTTCATCAGTCAAGACATTCCAGATGTTTAATTACTAAATGAAAGAAAAAAGCACAAGTGCATACTCATGCTCACAAAATGAAGCAAGAGAAAAATATTTCTTATTTTTAAAAAGTGTTGCACTTTTACAAACTTTTACAAATTATATGTGTACAGATGTTTTCTGATGACTTGTGGCAAAATTTCAAAAACTTCAGTGCCATTTTCAGAAATTCCTTTCTCTGCCACATTGTTTAGATATTGAGGAACCCTGTAACTTCTAATGGGGCTTATGCCAGTACATAGATGAGCTGAGTGCTATCTTGCTTAGAGTGCCTTTGGAACTGGGACGTGACCAGCAGCAGTTGCTAAATCTTTCTCTCATTTCTGCTGCTACCACAGAGCCAACAAAAAATAACTTGTGCTCATGCCCTTGTACAATAGGTTACATTCAACTATCTTAGAGTAAAATTACTCTGAGTAATGAGTTGCTAGTCCAGGAGACGAAAAATCCACCTTTAGCCTCTTTGCTTCAGTAGTTTCCCCCAGTGGAGATATTCAAACACAATTGCCCCCCCTGACTTTTCTTTGTGTCTCATAAGCAGCTGAGAATGAACTTGGCAGAGCAGAGAATGTAACCCAGAGCCTCAGATCCCAGATGTCAGCATAGTGAGTTCCCCAAAGGCCTGGCAGAAAAATATATTCTGCAGGAATGATCTGGCTTTTCTTTCAGAAGAAAACATATTTTTGTTGTTGGTTTGTTTTTTGGTTTTTTTATTATAGCTTTTCTTCCGTGAAACTTGCTTCTGACTGGCTATATCTGCAAGGTTTTGAATTATATTCTCAGAGATAACTAAACGTAGTGTTCTGTGAAAATACATTTTGATGTGACTTGATTCTCAGGATGATTCAAAGCTGAGAGTTGCAGAGATCTTTTTATCCATTAAACTTGTTGTGTGAAAAGGATGATTTTCATTGGCATCTAGAGTATCTTAAACAAGTTTAACAATGCAGTTTATTCTTCTACTGATGCCTCTTTGCAGGAGTTGGCAAAGAAACCTCCTCTCTAAATGAAGAGAGCTGTGAGGACTGACTTACTACTTTATTCTCTTTCAGCTGGTTACACAGTGTAATGCAAAATACGTGGAATGCTTCAGTGCTCAGAAAGACTGCAACAAAGAGAAGAACAGGAACTCATCAGTCGTGCCATGTAAGATCACATCTTCGGTTTGATTACTGCCTAGCATAACTTTTTGTGCTGAATTGTCTCAGTGCTATGCATGAAAAGGCATAGCCCCTAGGAAGGAGAAATGTAATCTTTTGTTCAGAGCAAGCTGTCTTGTCTTTCAGAATTACCCTGATGAAACCAAAGAGAAGAAATAGTTAGTCAGCCAGATCTACTGTCCATGTGAAATGTTAATTTGAAGTGCTTAAGAATTTGAATAATTAGTTAGGGGATAAATCTGTTGAATACTGAGATAATTACTTTGATACTACTCCCAGCTCAGGTGAGATCTCCCCATGTGATTGGCACAAGTTGTTGGTAATTCAGCTGCTACACTCAATTTCTATGTGTGAGCCTTCCCTACACTTAAGGGCATTTAGTACCCGAGGCCCCAGTTTCACAGTTATTAATAGGGAATCTGTCTGTATCTACCTGTATAGGGAATCACTGCCAAGCAGTGCAGATTTGCACCAGACCAACCACAGGCACAACATTGTGCCAATCCCATTACCCAGAGCACAGGACATACAGGAGAGGTGGTAACCAAGCTAGCACTAAGTCATAATGGCACATTCTATCATGAAGTTTGTTAAGAACAAGGGATATCATCAGGATATATCTTAAAGTCTTATAGACTATTTCTGCCCCGTTCACATTTGGTTTTATGACTGTTATCTTTTTTTCTGCACCTTGTGTCATGTAGCTGCAGTGATTTCAGTTTGGCACTAGAAGCCTGTCAATTGGTTTGAGGATGTTGTTGAACCCAGCCCATAAACACAGAGAGAAGTGTAGATCTGCTGAAGAACACACACACACTTCTGAGATGATTACCCGTGGGGCAGGGTTTTGTCTCTGGAGGTTATCTCACCCTCCAGCTGTGAGGAGTAAGTGGTAGTAGTGCTACGGAGTGGTAGGGAAGCAAAATAAATCAGCTGGAGACAAATGGAACACTACAGTCAAGAATTACCTGAAATCCCCTGTTATCACTGCATATACTGTTATTTGGTAATTCAGCCTGCTGTGAAAATCTTTGCTATAGTAAAATTTGATTCCTGAAATTACTTTGTCCTTGTGGGAATATTGTGCAACATTCTCTTTTATATCCTGTGTTAGCAGGCAATGCTTTAACACAGTTGAAGTGCTGGCCTGCTCCTGTGGGAGAGAGGAGCTGCACACTGTTTGCTTTGTTAACGTCTGAGAAATTCTTACTTTCTACATTGTGCCATGACCAGACTTTGATCTTTTTTTTTTTTTCCCTTTTTGTTTTTTAATCTTATAGCTGAGCGTGCTAGAGTGGGCTTGGCACCACTGCCTGGAATGAAGGGAACAGATTACATTAATGCCTCTTATATTATGGTGAGGAAGCCAACACGTAATTACAAAGTAAAATCAATTCTAAGGTGCTAAATACCAGATGCCTGTAATTGTCTTAATTCTGTACGTAATGGCTATGTATTAACAGATGAGATTTTAACACCTTCCCCATAATGTAAAGCTATTAACTGTGTTTTATTAAAGATTGTTGCCTAAAAAATTTAAATACAAGATGCATTTAAATGGAATGTGTATTTTCATGAGATACAGTCAAATAAATACTGGGATTTAGAGTAAATGAAAACAACAGAAACTCTGCAGAGGGGAAATGGTGTTACAAAATTACAGCCTGTGAGAAAATATTGTGGAATAAAATTAAATAGGGTCATTATGTGTCCCCAAAGATGAAACTGATGTATTGAAGGCAGTAAGTAACTGTGTGTTTTGTTTTGCTGCAAAAGGGCTACTACAGGAGTAACGAGTTCATCATAACCCAACATCCACTGCCACATACGACTAAAGATTTCTGGAGAATGATCTGGGATCACAATGCACAGATCATTGTCATGCTGCCAGACAACCAGAGCCTGGTGAGTTAACCACAACCCTCCCTGCATGGTACCACAGTCACTTGGCCCTAGAGGGCACCAGTGTAGGGTCTCTTAGCTCCATGCCTTGGCTATTTTCAAGTGGAAAGACAGTTTTTGAGCCACTGTCTCAAACTTTGCTGCAAGAATCAGGCCTATGCTGTGGAAGGTTACAAATGCTATTTTTGATGAAAGTAAAAGGCAAATATGGATGTTAATCTAAATGGAAATAATGAGACAAACAGAGAGAGATAAAACAAGGACACACAGGTGAAGTGCTAATCACTACTACCAGATTTACTAGTGTGTCTCAAGAGGGTGCACTGAAAAGGATTAAGAACTAAACAGTTGGGTTTTTTTCATGCGTGCATCACTGAGGTGAACAGACAATTGTAGCTGAGAGTGGAAGAGAAACTACCTTCATTACAGCAGGAAAACAGCAGTCATGAGGGGCTACTAAAGAGGCAGCAGTCGATACATTTCCTGCAAGTGGCAAGATGAAAGGGATTGCAGGCACTGTGAGGCAGAGAGCATTCAGAGAAACCCGATCAAATCAGAAAGCACTAATGAAATGAAAGTGTGTCAGGTGGAAACAAAGAGGCTGATCTTGTCTTTACAAGTACATGAAATTGTTCTGCAGAAAAATAGCAATTAAAAGGTGAAGGAGGTAGACTGGACTAGGCCGCGTTCCTTGCAAGGATGCCTGGTCCTTTCTTTCATGTTCCCAGCTCCCAGGGTGGAGCAGTAGAGCAGTAGCATCCCTGCATTGGCTCAGCCTTCAGTGTGGATTTTGTTGGCTGGCAAGGAGGGGTAGATTGGGACTGAGGCAGCGGGTGCTGAATGTGTAATGCCAAAGGGCAAGAGGAGAATGCAAGCTTCCTGCTGCATGGGGACCTGTAACAGGGCAGGACGAGGCGCTTCTCTGGCATTCACTGAAATTATGCTGCTTGTTGGTGCCTCTGCTTATTGAGAGCAGAATTGTTGATGCACTCTAAGGATCCTAAATATCATTTTCAGAATAAATGTTTAAGGCCCAAATCTCAGTCTCCTATTTATTATGCTCCAGACCCATAGAAATAAGCTTGATTTTAGAGACATCCTTATGGCCATGAAGTGAGTTCCTGGCTCGTGTTTTCTCTTGAGTCATTCAGGGGTTGTTCAGAGATGCAGGCATGCTGTGCATGCTGCCAGAGTAGCTTCTGTGCTTATGCTGCAAGGACAGAAAACCCTGAAGCCAGGAGGAGAAATAGGTTTAGCATGTATGTGGTAGCAGAGCCTCATTTCCTTCCTCTGCAGTAAATTGGGAATTCACAGTTATTTTTTAAAGAGTAGCTTTGACAGTATGTTATCTGCATTGTGTCAGCTTGGCTACTTCAGCTTCTTCAATCATTCAGTCTCTCTGAGATTTTACCCTTCTCTTTTACCCATTCTCCCTTCAGGAGAGCAGTTTTTTCTGAAGAACTTGCCTTAATTTAAGAAAGTTGTTTTTATCAAAGCTAAGAATATTTGAGTTTCCTCTGTCCTCTTCACTTTTCCTCTCACTCCTAAAAATTCAAGGCCTACATGAGTCTTCTACCTTCTCCTGATCTACAGACCTGGAATTTTGGAGCAGACCACAATAAACATTAATTAAAAATAATATGCAATTACTTTTTAAAGGTCAATGAGTTTTTCTAAAGGAATATCTGACTTTCGTGCAAAATTGTGTAGGCAGGAGGTAATAAAGCCTGGGATACAATAAAAAGGTTAAGTACAAGTGAGCTAAGATAATAATTTCCCTATGAAACCAATTAAAAAGCAGATGTTACCTGTTTGGACACACAGAGGAAGGATCTGGCAGGATTACTGCCTATTGTAATAGTAATTTTGTTTTAAACAGCAATAGTTTTTTTAAGGGTCAGCTCCTGATCATCTCTATTTATCAAATCAATTTTTTGATCCAGTGGATTTCTCAGTGATACAGGGGGTATCTGAAAGGCTGCAGCAGTGTGTTCTTTCATTTTTCCAGGCAGAAGATGAGTTTGTGTACTGGCCAAGTCGTGAGGAATCCATGAACTGTGAGGCCTTTACTGTGACTCTTATCAGCAAAGACAGACTGTGCCTCTCTAACGAAGAGCAAATTATCATCCATGACTTTATCCTTGAAGCTACCCAGGTAAAATAAACCTCCAAATGTGGATTTTGGCTTTTTATGAAAATGTTATTGTTGTCATTAAAATATCAAAGAAGAAGAGTTCAGAAATGGTTTTGAAAAGGATTTTCTTGTAAATGTAACTTGTACGTGTGTGTGCATGCATGTTGTCTACAGGGGAATGGTATTCTCATTGGCTCCTTCTCCCTCTCACATCTACCTCCAGGTAGATTCCTCTAGCTAGTGAGACTACAGTATTACTCATTTGTCTTATTTGAAAGTAATGATGTTGTTTTTTTCATTTCACTAGCAGATTTAATTAAAGTACACCAAGGCCTATTGTCCTATTTCTGCCTGTAAAATTGAGCATTTGTAGTTTAATTGTTTGGGGTCTGACTTAAGGGGTTTTATGTAAGCACACTTCTTTATACTATAAACCTGCCTCTAGTGTTCTATCCAGATTGCAGTTGGATTGCTGCTAAGTATTAGCTTGCAAGCCTTTTACATTTTAACTCATGGATGGATGCCCTTCTCTTGTTTAACTTCTTAGCTATAAGGGCTCTGAGGGAGGTTTATGTGGATATAAGCCCTGAACTCAGATACAAAATCTTTTATCAATTAAATCTTTTGTTAAAGTTGCATTATTTTAGGGTGTTCGTTGTTACAGAAATGCTCGAGCTGTGTTTGTTGTCTTCTTTCTATATCAGCTGCTTGGAAGAAGAAGGTATCTCTGAAGTTTGTAGTGAGGCTCTTTTCTCTTTCTAGCTGGAATGGATAAATGTGAAACTGAAGTAGCTGATGCCCAGGCTGGTTTTTCATTGCAGGATGACTACGTTCTGGAAGTTCGCCACTTTCAGTGTCCTAAATGGCCAAACCCAGATGCTCCCATAAGCAGTACCTTTGAACTTATCAATGTAATCAAGGAAGAGGCCTTAACAAGGGATGGCCCCACCATAGTTCATGATGAGTATGTAATCTCTTTTCTCCCATTTATGTGCAGTTTGTACAAGGAATTGTACAGCTCAGGTACACAAGATTGGTGTCCATTCTTGCATAGGGCAGGTGGGGTTTAGTGGTCTAGGGAACAGGATCAGAATAATAAACTTGGAGGAATGAGTTTTCAGCTAGCATCTAAAGCCACATACATTTTGCTTAGTGTGGTTTTTATGTTGGTCATAATCTTAGATGGACTCAGAAAATGAGGCTCTTCTGTGCTTGCTTTGTAAGCATTTAGGGTTCTTCTGCACCTGGAAGTATCCCAAACAAATCCTACAGCTCGTTTCAGAACCCAGGGTGAGCCTTGGTGTAGTCGAGGCTCTAAGCAGCCCAGTATGGGCTTATGAAAACCAGTTTCAAAACAGCCTGATTTAGGTTTAATGTTCCCTGCAAGAAAGGCCAAGCTTGGTTCAGCTGTGTCTCAGGATGAGCAGCAGAAGTATCTTGTGACAAAGGACCCAGGTTTTCTGAGAGCAGATATAGTTTTCCTCCTTCTGGTTTACAAAAACACTCCAAGGAGCCCATATGGTGCCAAGAGGGAGGGAGCCTGCTAACACAGGGCCAGCATGCCTCAACACTTGTCTCTTTTGTAATGTGGTGGTGAGCATTGTCTTGCTAGCCATGCTTGAATGCCCAGTTATAAAAGAAGCTAAATACTGCTTTGCATATTATTACTTTGCACACATTATGGAGCTGTAAAATACTATTATAGTGAAGCTGGAGCCTGGGTCTGAAAGGATCTCTTTGGAGGGGCTGTTTCCTGGTGGGCAGAGTGCCTCCTTGGAGTCATTTTGCTCTTGAAATCCTGAGGCAGCTCAATCTCTGATACTTCTCAAGTTGCCCGCAGAGCAAACACCAAGCCATGACTGCTTTAACCACTCCAGTCCACTGAACCTTTTATCATGGGCTTCAAAACAGAATTAGTGGCAAACTCTTGGAAATCTTCACCTTCTGTGCAAGAGCACTATTACCATACTCTGGTACCTCAGTGGTCAGGTCAGGCTTTGTGCTGAGGTGGGGTCTCATTCTGGTATCAGCTCTTGCTGCCAGAGGTTTCAGTGCACAGGGGTGTTCTGCTGCTGCAACAGGTTTTTCCCAGATGATTTTTGCAAACAGTGCCTTGGGCTGCAGCAAGGAGTTTTTCTCCTCCACCTCCTGCCTTGCTAATGCACAGTGTAAGCTCTGTTGCCTTTAGCCAGCACTGATTAATTCCAGGCAAGTTTTAATATTCATGCTTTGGGTAGTCTGAAGTGAGGTTTTGCTACTCTTGCAGTATTTAAGATTACGTTTTACAAAATTAGAACGGTTATTGATTTGGGCATTTCATGATAGACCCAAAAAAAAAAAAAAATCAAAATTGCATTCCTAACAGTGCTGAGTCATTCTTTCTGTAAATTGCTTTTTTGGTTTATTTGTCATATTCAATGATTTTATTTTTATGCCTAATACATAATGTGGATTCTGCTTTTCATTGGAGTCTAAGCAAATGTAGCTGAAAATTAAAATTTCCCTTTACTACATGCAACAACTATATCACATAATCCACTAATAATTACAACTGTGGATTAATTCCAAATATATGAATTTAGAGATATGAAATGTACGTGGTATTTAGGAAGTACACAGTGGCATGAACTTGATAGTAACATTTCAAAGAAGTTCAGAAATTCAAACACGAAACAGTTGTCAAGATCTTTAAATATAGCTGCCCATCTGTAGACAACTAGATAAGGTTTTCTGCATAATTTTCTGAGAGAAAAGCCTTCAGATTGCTAGGAGCTGGAGGTTATCAGCCCATGTAAAAATGAGGCCAGTAGACCCTCAGAGGCATTTAGCTGTGTCCATCAGACACAAGCGTTTGTCCACTGTCCCTGTAGGTGATCAGTCACAGCCATCTATATAGTTCTGCTTCTTCTTCTTCTAGAGACTTTATCAAATACAGCAGATCTATTGTGATCCGATTTCTGTTTCCCATTTCTAAGCAAATTGAGCTTCCAAAAATCATATAAAATTAAGTCAGCATATGTCTTGATTTCCACAGGAATGTAAAAATCCTAGAGGTAATCTTATGATGCCAGATGGCATTGCAGCACGTGCAGATTACTTAAGTTTTCATGTGCAGCTCTCCAGTTTCCAGAGCAAGTAAGCACCATTGTCCCCTTTTACAGGTGGGGACATTTAGACACAGACTTTTCCCAAAGTCACAGAGCAGATTCATAGCACAGCCAGGACAGAATTTCACTCTCCTGAGTACTGGGAGAGCAGAGGACAGTTGAGGCTCCTCAGAAGCAGTAATGAGCCCCTGTTGCTTAGGATTCTTAATTCCATCCCTCCCAACTGCACGTGTAATTCAAGCCTACCCACAGATTTAGCAGCAGTATGATTTCTACCTGACCAGTATCTCAAAGACACATTGAGTCATGCTCCTGACAAACAATCATTGCTCAGGTTCTTACTAAATGACAGCACAGCTCAACTCTTCAGAATCCATAATGTCTCTCGGGTGCCCGGCTCAGGGATGTTGCCTTTTGCCAATGAATCAGACCCAAGGAAGCCTTTGAGACGTGCCCCATTTACTTGTGAGCACCTCGTATCTGTGCTGGTTTTCTGTAATTGTCAGATGTGGAGGAAGAGGCAAAGTCTCATTTCTTTCTAATCGTTTATGTTTTGCTTGAGCTCCCACTAATGAATTTAAAATACGCTCAGCTATAACGCAGATGCTTTCAGTACATGTGGCATGTGAGAACTGATTTCAGTGTTATAGTCTCCAGACTGGGTATTTTTAAATGACTCACGTTCTCCTGCTGGTACAATTCTTTCTATTGAATACTGCAGGTACCTGAGTTCACTGGTGAACCATCAACTCTCTCAATAAATGAAAATTACTAAAAATTAGCCAGTATAAAAAAAGCATTTAGAGATACAAAGATGAACTACAGTAATTAAATGAGGCTATATCAATGTTTTCATGGCTGTGTGTTGGTGCTCAGATATGTTTCTGTGTCACTTCCCATTTTGGTGTGGTTTTTCAGGTATGGAGCTGTGTCAGCGGGAACACTATGTGCCCTTACCACTCTGTCCCAGCAGCTGGAGAATGAAAATGCTGTCGATGTTTTCCAGGTGGCAAAGATGATAAATCTGATGCGGCCTGGAGTATTTACAGACATTGTAAGTCTTTAAGTGGAATGTGAATGGGTAGCTTACAAGGTTTTCATCTGAGACCAAAAACGTGAACTAGAGCACACTGTGTATGTTATCAAGCCCTACTGTGTCTGCTCCCAAGCAGAATTTGCATTTGGGCTTTCTTTGTGTAGTTGTCATTTTTCATAAGCCTCAAGCCCACACTGTAAGCCTCTGATTTGCAGCTAAGCTTATTTCTCATACAGTTAGGGGGCCACTATATCAGCAGCCCTAGCAGAGAAGGACCTTTTAGCTTGGCATCAACCCCCTGCCAGCCCTGTGAATTTAAACTGAACTGGGTAAACCTGGCAGGGTTTGATCTGAAGGGGTGCAGTGGGGCAGGGAGAGCTGCAGGGAGATAAAGGTTCAGCAGAGGGGCTGATTGCTCAGCAGGCACCAGAGCAGCTGCTCTGTCTCCATGTGCTTGGCTCTGCTGGGGTGAGGAAACAACCTGGGGCTGAGCTGTGGGCTCAGGTATGGTCCTGCTCTCCTGTAGTGTTTAATGATATATCAGGAATACTTTAACCTACCCAAAACTGGAATTTTGGGTTAAAGAGATTAAACTAAATTAAAAGAGCTAGTTGCTCTCTAAGTCTTTTTATTTGCTACATATAGGCTCCTAGTAATGAATATCCATGACCTTCCCTGGAAATGCCACTCACATACATTGAAAGGACTGAAATAACTTGTCTTTTCTTTTCCAGGAACAGTACCAGTTTCTGTATAAGGCAATGCTAAGCTTGGTCAGCACTAAGGAAAATGGAAATGGTCCCATGACACTGGACAAAAATGGTGCTGTAATGGGCAGTGATGAATCTGATCCCGCAGAAAGCATGGAGTCTCTTGTCTAATTGGAAACCTGAAAAGGCACTTAATTTGTAGAACTTCTGAAGACTGAGTGAACTTTTTTGAGGCCTTTTTTGCCAGACTCTAGGTTATACAATAACCCAATTACTTTTTTACACTGATAAAAGTTTTGATATTTATTTTTTGCCATTTTATGTCTTAATGGTATCCTACTGAGCATTTGCACCTCTGTTTATTTCACACAGTGAAACGCAATTTTATCTAGTTTGCACTATATGATCAGTGTTACTGCCTATAATATTCTAATACAAGACAAACCCTGATGTGACATTCCATGACAACAAACATATGCTTTTTCTGTTTTGTTTAAATGCAGTGAAGTTTTGCTAACTACAGTGATCCTCAAATCTTAGATCTTGAATGCTAGGCCAGATGGATTCTTTCTACAACAGATACTGTACCCCTTCATACCATATTTATTATTTTAATGATCACATCACAGTTTTGATAATGATATTCTGCATTCCAGTGGAGAGGATGAGCAGTGTTCATCCTTTCTTGACAAAATGTGGCAGGTGATTATTAGCTACAGTGGAGGTGTAATAGCCTTGTGGAGCAGAAACAATTATCTCTGTATTGTTTCAAATTGTTGTTTTGTACACTTACAAGCCTCAGACTTGCTTCACACGGAATATATGAACTACATACAATATAACTATAAATTAGATGCAATCCATATGTGGGACACAGTGATAGGTTTTAAATTTAGAATTCCAAAGTTTCCCCATGTATTCAGAAAAATGTCAATTTCAATTTCCAACCAGCCCTATGATGCTATGATGGGAAAGTGTTTTGGTTTTATTCTCATCAGAGCTAATTCAGTGAGAAATCTCTTTTAACCCAAAATCAGACCTGTTTTCAGATATATTGAAGGTAGCAATATTTTACATTACTAAGCTATTCAATATTTTAAACACATTAATTTCCTTACTATTTCTTGAATATGACCTCACACCTAATGGTATGTTACATGATGACAGGCGTTTCTTAATCTCATAACTGTTAGATGCCATTTTTACAGGTGTGTAATTTTCATACTTTAGTGCTAAAACATAAAGTACTGATCCATATTTACTGGTGAAGCAAACTAATAAAAAAAACTACCTATAAAGTTACACTCTCCCTCTTTTTTTTGCCAGACTAATTCTTTAGCACAAACATAGCTTATTGTGTTTTCCCTTCCACACCAATAAAATGCTTACTCCCAGATTATATAAATAATTGAATTATTGTTTGGAGCATTTAAGTATACATCCTCACTGGCTCCCTTTTCCTTTCTATTTGGTTGCAATTCAACAAGCTCAAACCCTATTTACCAAAAGAAGTAAGCACATATTTAATTCTCCTGGAAATTAAAGGTAATCACATCCTTCGTAGCTTGGCTGAGTAGGGAGGGGTTGCTGAATCTGACTTGAACAAGAAATGTGTCGTTTCAACTGTCCTGATGTTTAATGTACAGTTAAAGGCACTATCCCTTACATGTGGCATTAGTTTATTTTTATATTTCAGCTGCACAAAACATGTGCTGGAATTTTTCAGAACTTGTCAAAATGTTACAGCATGTTTTTCATTTCAATGTAAACCTGTTATTTTCTGCCACTTCATTCTTGCTGATACACAGACATTTGGCAAGGCAAACCCTACTTCTTTTGTTGGAGGGGAGGCCAGGGAGGAAGTTTAGCTGCATTTTCACAAGCAAGGGAGCTGACAGCAAACTGCTTAAAATTTTATTGAGAGTAGGTATTTTGGTTCAGAACCTCAGGAGGTACAAGCTGATATGGCCTCACTGAGCAGAGGTAGTGTGCAAACTGGTGTGTGCTAACATCTGGCCTTTTATTTTTAATGAGGTAAAGATTTCCTAGTATGGGTATAGTTGATTAATTCGACACAGAAGTATTTAAGAATTCATCAGAAACTTTTTACATAGTTACCTTTCACTTCTTAGTTTGTTGAATGTCTCCCTACAAGTGATCCAACTAACTGCTAATGCTGAACAGTGTGATACATCCATAGTTTCAGTAAGGAAATCCCATGTCCAGCACCACCTAAGCAAGAAACATGGAAAGTATTTCAAAGGATTGCTTTGTAGATTGCATCCCTTTTGCACTGGGACAGCCCAGGACTGAGGAAGGAGTCAGCTAATGTCTGGTAGGAATCAAGATTGGCTCTTCAGTCACTACACCCCAGTGAGTATTAAGTAAATTTTCAAGTACTAATGCCTGCAAGGGATGGAAGGTTTTGCAGTGTGCATTGGAGGCTGTGGCAACCCCTTCTCCCTCCTTTTTGCCCCCAGTAGTGATCCTGGGCTCAGGCAATTCTGGTTGGTAACACAAAGGGACTCTGATGAGTTGGATCAGTTCAATTTGAAGTATTTAAGTTCCTGGGGAGGTGTAGGAAGAAGTCAAGAATTCAAACCCTGACAAGAGCTAAGTGACACAAAAATTACTGAAGGCATCAAGAGGGTTGGATTTGTTCAGTACTTTCAGTTGATTACTTTTCATTTCACTGGCATGATGGAAGATAACTGTGGTTCGTGACACACTGCCTGAATATCCTTGGTTTAATCCCTTACCTTCTCACAAGTTTTAAAAACCTGTGATAGAAGGGTGTGGGGGTTGAACTTTGGTAGATGCTTGGAAATCCATGCATTTGCACGGGCGTTTTTCCACACCTGAAATACTTGCATGGGGTTTAATCCATGGGGAAACAATTTATGCTGATGTTCTATGAGTTTTCCGTGGAATTTTTTTTTTTTTAAGAGGGCTCAAGTGGTATGTTAGCAGTGCTGTGCTGACAGTCAGGTAGCCAAGGGATGGTAGTGATGCATTAGGCTTGAAGTGGCTGAAGGTAGGGACTTGCTAATGAAGGTCAGGATTAAGAGCACAGAAGAGCCAAAGCTCTCCTGCTGTAATCAGCTGTGGTTCTCCTCTCTTACATGGTTTTGCACTTCTCTCTCTGGGACTGGCAGAAGGAGTGAGTTTGTGTTCAGACATCTCCATTCTTAGAGCTCTATTTAGAGGAGCCCTGTGGATCACAACTTTGCTATTGCCACACCAACCCCCTGCCCTGCTCTAACCACTTACTGGCATTTGGTCAGGATGTCTTGGAAGCATCAGAAGTTCCCAGGCAATGTGCAAGCCTGCCAATTAAAAGAACCCAAATATATCTCCTAGCTATAAAACGCTGTTCTCAGCACCAGCCCGGAGAAATGAGGACATAAAGACTGAAGGACACGTGCATGTGTGTGCCTACAGTTAGAAAATATCATTTCTCTGTGTCTTACATATGTACCGTGCCCACAGACCATGTGAAAGACAGAAAGGCTTCTGTGTGTTGAGCCCATAGGAGCAGCCAAGCTTTCCAAGAAGGAATGCTTGGCAAGCTACTGTGTCATCTTAACAGCTGAAGTGGGTGAGAGTCCCAGCCGAATGGCTCATCCTGCAAACACTCCTGCACATGAACTTGGCATCAGCAGGCAGGTCTGAGAGAGCCAGCAGGACTGCTCAGGCATGCAGGCTGAGCGCTGCCTCCTCCGCAGGACCAAGGTCTAAAAAACATTCATTTCCAACAGTTTGTCCTTGGTATTTCCCAGTGTCTGCTTCCAAATATTAATTGAGGAAGAGGAAAAAGGAAAAATCCCCAACTCTTAAACTACTTCTTGTGTGTGACTGTTTCTGTACTGTGGGTCTGTCCTAGGTTAGTGGAGTAATTTTACAGGATCTGCAAAATTTGAGTTGTTTTTCCAGTTTTTGACTGCTTGAATTGCTTGAACCCAGAGTGATTATTAGGAGAAGAATCCTTATGACACAGCACAACTGCCTTCTTATTAGTCTTTTTTTAAGCTGATGTATTTTATTTAAAAGCTAAATAATATAGATACTGATTCTACCAAAGATACATACTACTAATTCTCAGCAAAACAAAACCAACTTAATTAAAAAAATATAGAATGTAGTTGTCTTAAAAATTTAGCAGTCTTTCTCAAATTCATCTTACAATATCAGATCTTGTGTTTTGAAGTTTATGTTCCAATGGTGCCAGTGAATTTTTATATGAAGGGAAAATGCCTATTTGTTAATCCACTGCATTGTTTTTCTTCTTTTCCTTTGTCTTTTAATTTTTTTTACAGACATAATTCAACTCTTACTGTTACCCCTTTGCTCTTCTTCTCTTTGTTGCCATTCTAACAATGTGACCTACATTGGCTTTACTTATCAAAGGAGAAGGAATGCAAAAATAAAGAGAAGGAACTCTGATGAAGAGATTTGGCCTCTACTTTGTCTTAGCTGTTAAACTGTTTTTAGTGTTTTTGTTAACTGTTTGCAAAGGGAAGCATTTTCTACAGAAGATAATTAATTTCAAGAAAAATGTCTTGAGTTTTAAGAATAAACATGTCTCCAAAAGAGGAGATAGTCAATTTTATACAATGTCACAACTCTCCAACATTTGGGGTAGTGACTCTTTTTGTTTTGTTAGAACATTTGAAACTAGCAAGCAGCCATTGTTTCTAAAGACCGAAGCATTCATGTGTACTCCTCTTTTCTTTTCCTTCATTTTTAAAATAGCAGAGTCATTAAAACTGTAAATATTTTGTTGCTTGGATAAGCATCTTCTGGGAACTTTGTATCTATGGTATATAATCATAGAATTTTATATTTTCATATAAAGCTAATTTTTTTCTAGTTTCACCTCCTTCCTAGTTCTGTGGTGGCTATGTGAATACCATTCCTTCTGTGTACCGAGGTAGTGAGACACCATCATCACACTCCAAAAAGGATTTCCACACATGTCATTTCTTTGGGGCAGTGATTGTGAAAGTTGGATTTCTTTTTTTTTATTATTATTCCATTGTCAGTGTGTGCAATAGGAATTAGACTTAGCCAGTCACTGGATACATTTGTCTCATTGATCCATTCAGGAAAAAAAAGAAAAAGAAAAAAAAATGTGGTGTTCGGTTTAGGGAAAGGGTGGGAGGGAGTATTTTGAGGGAGATTTTTTTTTTGTTCGTTTTGGTTTGGGTTTTGTTTGGGGGTTTTTTGTAACTTGAAGAATCTTCTTTTTGTTATGTTAAAACTATATCAAATCATTCTATTATAGTGTTATTTAATATGTAAATTGTATTGCTATACATAAAATAAAGTATGGTTTTTGATGTATTTACAGACTTCTTCCTTATTTGCATCAAATGCACAAACAGAACAGATGCACGAGTCAGTATTTCATTGTCCCAGGCGTGCAGGAAGAATGATGAGATCCAAGCCCTGCTTTAATTAGCTCTTGTCTTTCCAAGCAGTGCTCAGCTGGGAGCTGTCTCGCAGTCACTTGACAGTGGAGATCCCCGTTTGTTCTTAACTCTCTCTGACTCTTAGAGAGCTGCCAGTGACCCCTTCCCTCCCCATCACTGGGCTTCTCCTCCAGATTGTTGTGACCCATCAAGATCCCTTCCGGAAGGGAGATTTTCTCCATTCAGAACTGGACCTCAGAGCCTGAGCTTTCCTGCCAGCTACTTGGGGTGTGCAGTTCCTTAGGTCTTCTGGTTCACCAGCAGATGTTTGCCTGGGGGAACAGGGGCTTCCCCTGAGCCCCTCTCACCTGATCTGGCGTGAGACCCTGAATCTTCTCACTGCTCAGCCAGCCCCAGAGCTGTGGAAGAAAAAGCAAATGTGCTCATCCCCTTCTCAGGCAGACTGGAAAGGAAGGACAGATGTTATAAATCCTGTCCATAAAGCAGCAAGCACTCCCCAGGGAGTACATTAGCAGCCACCCCCCAGCTGTGGCTGAGCCAAACTCTGGCACTGTGAGGGGATGTGCCATGGATGCAAAAAACCCTCGGCAGCCCCATGTACGGCCTCCCAGGAGGGTTCTGTGTAGAGTGCATGTGTTGCTTTTGGGTTTTTTCATTGTTCTGGTGGGGAAAAACAGTAGGCTAAAAATAGGCTTGGGTTTGTGGCTACCTTTGTGTTCTGATCTGCTACCCACAGGGAGATGTGGGGGCTCAGCTGCCTGCGGTGGGGACACGGCAGCTCCTGGGCTGATGGAGCCCTCAGGACCCGGGCAGCACGGAGCCTCTCCAGCAGTACCTGATCAGGGACAAACACCATCAATAACTGGAATTGCTTGTTGATACAAAATTGCTGGTTAAAATCGATACCCTGCATGTCTGCCACCTTTTGTGTCACTGCTTTTTCACCTGCAAGGTCCGCGTTCTGGTTGACTGGAAGGAAGGGGGAGTCAGGGATGCTGTTTGGGGACTGGGATGAGTGTGATGGCACAGCCTGCAGCCTCCTGCAAAACCCTGGACATCACGGCTTCCTCCAGCCCTTTGCTCCAGGGCACTGCCTCCTGTTGCATCCCAGTTACAGCCCCATGGGCAGGCTCCTCTTGCCTTGCTGCTCAGGTAGGGAAGGTGGGAGGGCAAGGAGCTGTCATCCTGTCTGCCAGGGGCAGGCCCTGGGGGATGCTGCAGCAGCAGAAGGGTCCCAGCACCCTGCATGACTGCCAGGGGCAGGCAATGGGGTGCTGGGCACCCAGGGAAGGCTCCTCTGCCCAGCTTAGCTGCCATATCCCCACGGAGAAGCCAGCAGCCCCCTGCACCCACAGGTAGGTGAGTACATGGTGCTGTGTAACAGCAGAAAAAAGCTGATAAATACAGCTGGGCTGGATGGAACGTGTCTGAAGGATGGAGCTGATGGCAACCTGACCCCAAGTCAACATCACCTGATGAAAGAGGATGAACGCCTGCCAGGTCTACCCTGGGACCAGGTAAGGAAACCCTCCCAGCCTCCTCACAGCAGATCCCAAACTGTCTCATTTTGGGAGGGAAAACCACACAGGAAAATAATGTAACCCCCTGGAGACAGTCAGGAGGGGAGCAACAGGAATGGTCAGTGATCTGGAAATACTCAGAGCAAAAATGGGATGATCTGGGATGTAGCCTAGTGAAATGCTGGAGACGCCCTGGGAGAGGTGGGGGTGGAGGAGAACCTGTGGGGTTTGTCTCCTGGTATTTAAAACACCACTTCTAAAGGAGGATGTGTAGCCCTACATCTTCTGTAGGTATATAAGCAGAAATAGAGCCTGAACAGCCCCAAGGCAGGTAAGAGGTGGGTAGTAGGAACATTACTTAAGACAGTGATGAAATAAAGTTTTGTTTGTAGCAGCTACTTAAATCAAGGGCAGACCCTTATAGAGCCCATAAATGAAAATTTTGCATTTTCATTAGATAGGAACAGGTCTGCAGTGGAGCCCCCACCACCCTGCTTCCAGCCAAACCACCACATCTGCACACACCCCACTGGGCAGAGTTTGCTGAGGGTAATGGAATGGCTTTTCTTCTTTAATTTACTTTGCCATGAGTCGAGCTCAGCAGCAGCCCCCTGCACTGCAGACCTTTACTGTTCTGGCAGTGCTTGAGTCTTCCCAAACTGTCCTAAAGAGCAACAAAGGCAGGAGTGGAGGACAAGGGAAAAGGCAAAACCTTGGAGAAAGTACTTGGATTCTGTGCTCGTGCTGGGGAGGAGTCATGGCTGAAACACCTGTCCAGTGGAAACCTGTAGCAAGTAGTTCATTAATCCATTGGCAAAAAAGATATGATTTACCAGCACTTCTCACTACTAACAATACATCAGAATTAATTGGGGGTACCAGAAGATCCCAGCTTCTTCTGTAATAAATAGCTAATGAGTTTAGCCTTTAAGGCTTCCAGACTGCTAGCAGTCATGCTAAGCAGGCACAAATAATGACAGCATTTTTATTAAATGGACTCAAATGCCAGAAAGTGTACTTTCAAGACCTTTTGCAACATAAAAATAATTTTGATCAATGGTTTTGTCCCAGTCCTATTACTTAGCCACTTCAAGTGCCACTAAGTGCCTCATACACTGATGTGTCACCCCCACCTGCTGGCAGCTGATCACGGGTGGCTTCTGTTTCCCCTTTGCTGCCAATCAATGGTTTTGATGTCTTTCTAACTTTGTAATACTTCAAGAAGCAACACTTCACAAAGCAATCTTTCCTGACACTGCGTTCAATTAATCTGACAGTCACTGGGCTTGCTTTCCTGTTCTAAAGCTGTTAACTTCCTTATGTGTTGAAATCCTTGTTTAGGAGTTGATGCCTGCCTTGCTGGTGTTTTCTGTAATGTTTCTGAATTCTGAGAAGATTCTGAATTTCAGTTCCATGTCTCTTATAGGAGCAGTTTCCAGTGTTTCATATTTCACTGGTTTTGTGTCTGTGGGCCATGCTTTCTGTATGGCTTATAATTTCTGTCACTCCCAAATCCAAACCTTGTTGGTCGTACGTCCCGCATCGTTGCACAATACCTAATCATAAATACCTTGTTCCTGGGGAAGATCAATACTTTGATCTAGGTAGCTACTGAAAGAGAGCTTTTGAGTCAACATCAAAAGAAAGCCAGAAGGGATGTGTCTTTTGTCTTGGAAGGAGAGCATTATTGGCTGGAAGCCCAAGACTTGATAGAAGTGAGTATGGCACAAACCTCCACCAGCTGTTTTGCTGGGGTTTTATGATCTAAAATGATGGCCCATCTGAAAAATGAAGGCCAGCAGGCTCTGATTGCACAAGCTCCTGTGTAATGCCCCATTTCTGCACCATTTAGGATCCACAGGTCCCAGCTTTCTCTGGTCCATCAGTTGATGCCAGCAGCCAGGAGCAAACAGAGCAATAAAGCTCTTCCTAGAGATGAATCCCCCTAAGATGGGACCCAGAGTTCCTCCCTGCACCAGGGAGGCCCAAACTGCCTGCCCCATCTCCTTGTGCTGTTATGGGGTGTGTGACAGCTCCAGCAACTGCTTGGGTGGAAAAAGGCAGCAACATCTGAGCAGCCCCAGTCTCTAGTGGTTTATGCCAGTTTCAAGCTGGGTAATCAGGAGGCTTTCCTGAGGAGGGGACACAGATGGAGACTTGGCAGTCTGTTAGAGTAAGAAATCAGATTGCCACAGTGTCACTTCTGGGGGTCAGCATGTTCTCATCCATTGGTTGAGGCCCTTCCTTCACACAGCCCTTCAGTGAGGAAGGAAATAGTAGTGACAATCCTATTCTTTGCCTCGCTGAGAAGGAAAAGAGAGGGGAGAGCTGATGAGCTTGATTGGGGAATAAAAGATCTTTACCATTCTGTCAGCCAGTGCATGAGAGGAACATGAGCTCTTAAAGGAAGCCTGGATGTTTTCTCTCTGCAGAGGTTCCTACGTGCCATATATGAGGGATGGAATAGGTTTGTCCTGCATTTAATACATAGATGAGCACTTTTCTGTAACAAGGTGCTTATCAGGTTTAATCAGCAGACGATCAAGAAAAACAGCAAGCCATACAAAACCAATAAATTGAGGCTTTCATTACATGCAGCCTGATGGGACCATCAGCACCACACAGCTTCACCCTCCAGGAACTTTTCCTAACAATGTCAAATCAATAACAGTGTTGGCTCAGTATCAGAACTGTTGGATGAACTCTGAGTCTGATCATCACGAGAACATTCTGATTCAAAGCTCTGGTTTTAATTTGGAATATCCTTTAATATAACTAAATTAAATATAATTTAATTTGTGACATTGTCAATTGACATTTTCAGAGAATATCAGGGTGCAGAACACCGGGTGTGTTCAAATGCCAGGGGTGTTAACTGTGACCAAAACAAGATATTGGCTGTTGTAGCTGCATAAGAACAGGTGACACAGACTAAAAGGGTTAAGCTATTTAACACTTTATTTCATTATGTATGGAAAGGTTATCACACCTTGCAACCAGCAAAGAATGTCCTTAGTTTTACTTAATACTCTCCTTCAAGCTGAAAATCACCATTATTGGAAAGAAAAAAAAAATCTTAAAACTCTTAAAAGTTCAATAACCTAGGTTATGAAAGGCTCTGCCTTCTGAATTTTAGTGCTTTAAAAAAGCTTCCTTGTTACTTAAATCCAATTTTCTAGATAGCTTCTTACTTTGAGCCTGCTAGACATACTTTATGACTTTGCCTGAAAGTCTCCTAGTGACCTGTAAATTGATTGCAGCCTGTGAAATTGGCCATAAGTAAATCTTTGCTCTTTTCCTTTCTTTCTTTCTTTTTTTTTTCCTGTTCCTATTTTCTTTTCTTATTCTGAAATAAAAGGATTCAGGTGGCTTGTCTACTATGAGGCACCCTGTATGTGCTTCAGAAATGCTACTGACCTCTTGCAATGCTTTGGCTGCAGAATCTGTAAGTTATTATATAATATGGTAAGTTATTATGAAGCTAGAATGACTGTGTTCATTGGTAATGCCACTCTGTAACAAAAAACCTTAAGTTTTTTCTCTCAATCTTTGTTTTTTGTCATCACAAGTACATTTGCAAGAGGCAGGGGTTTATTCATCAGGTAGTTTTACATATTTTGTAGTAGTTTCTGTGTTCTCTAACTGGAAAGAAGGAGGTACCCCACAAACACCTTTTTGGTTTCATGCAGGATATCAGTAC
Organism: Calypte anna; assembly: GCF_003957555.1. Lineage (NCBI taxonomy): Eukaryota > Metazoa > Chordata > Aves > Apodiformes > Trochilidae > Calypte > Calypte anna. Next base: position 13,986,141 of record NC_044258.1, read on the forward strand.
AAAGAGTTTTTTATTTGTTTATCTCATTCTTTGTGTTTACAATCTGCATGTGTTAAAGTATGTCCTGCATCTTTCTTGCACTGGAACAACTCCTCAATAGCAGAGTGCCACTTCCAGCTCTCTGCAACACTCACCCAGTGAACCAGAACATTTTATGACTGTGTAGGAAGAGTAACTGGTTCAAATTAACCTGGTCAGATGAGCAGAGCTCTGTCACAACAAAGTTTTCTCTATCTGCCAAAATTCTCTTCCTAATTGCCCAGTTTGAGTCACGGGCACCTGATCAGCCAGGGCTCAGCATCTTCCAGTCCCCAGCAAAGATCAATGACTGGGCTCTGATTCATCAGCTTTAATAGTTTCTGAAACACATTGTTCTGCTGGTAGTCACAGGAATTGGGAAGATCAAGTACGTAGCTGGCAAAAACATATATTAAGTATGACAAAAAAAAAAAAAAAAAAAGACAAGTGAAAAGAGCACAGTGATTTAATACAAATGGCACAAAGTTGTTCAAATTACACTGAAGTTCACAAATAAGGGATATTAGTAGTTCCCTCTCACCCCCACTTTTTATGCCCTTACTTCTTTCAGATGATCCCTGTTTTCATGCTTCTGCTGATGCTTGTAACAGGGAGGAAACCATGTTCCACAGTATGATAAAGCTCATTTTGCCAATTAGCTCAGATATGTGGCACAATGCTGACCCAGTCCAAAGCGCTCCTGGTGGTTTCCAGGTTGTTGAAAAAAATTATTTTGGGGAAGCTGTACCCCCAAAGTCTTTACACCAGATGAGGGAAGTCTGCCTTCTCACAACTGGCATAAACCCCCCCACTCTGGCTGCTCTGACCAGATATCTATTTTTAACAGGCACTTAATCACAGCCTTGGCAATTAACAGCCCCGAGTGGGGTTGACTTCTCCTTGAGCCCAGAGCTACACCTGCCCAAATTTTGTGCTTCAATCATCTCTCACACTCTTTTCTTCCTCAGACTATATAGTGGTCCCTTTCCAAAACAGACAGCAAAGTCCCATTACCTTTTTTCCTGATTAGTAAGTCCAAAAAGTGCTTCCCAAAAGGTAATAGTAACTTTGGCAACTGGATTCCTAGATATTGAAGCTCTTATTTCACATTCTGCCTGTGCTTACAGATACTTCAGTCTTTACTGATTACCCTGATTATCCTTTCTAGGCAGCATGATGCATTAACTTTCCATATAACTAATCTTCCTGTTTGGTTCTTTACTCAGAAAAAAACCCCATGTTTGAATGAGATTTCAGCACTCTGAACTGCTGATTTCTGCTGCATGCCACAGTCCTTGTTTTGCATCAGCTGGACACACCCAAAGAACCCTCCAAACCAAGAGGTCTTGCTTTTAACACAATCACTGTTGTACTGGGAGGAGGAGAGCCTTTAAATTTTTCAGACTAGTTCCAAGAGTAAACTTATTAAAGCTATTTTCCACTGTGCAAGAAAGCTACCTGATGATGATATTGTTCCTGCCTTTAAACTAATTTTATTTCAACATGGTACATCTGCAGTCATCATAATCCTATTGTTGCATGTTATTCCCAGTGTAATGAATGCAAATGCTATTGCTTGGGGGAAGGGTTCACAGGTGGGTTTTTTTTTAGGCTTGAGTTTTTTCCTGTTTAATTTTATCTACTGCTATAATATCAGAAGATAAGCCAATTTCTTCACTAAAATCCCTCTTATCCATTCCTTTCTTGACTCCAGTTCCCAGTGAAGGATACAAGGTACCATGCAATGTGGAGAAAGAGCTACAGCTATTCTGCTGAAGGCTGCATCCACACTGCTAAGGGTCTGTCCCAGCCATTGAGCAGAGCAGGCAGCATCCTTGCAGCTCAGCTTCTCACAACAGATGAAAATATAGATGTGTATATGTAGCTGTAAAGCTATAGAGGCAGCTTCTCCACACTGTTTGGGAAATGAAGACACTAAATCCCTAGGGTGGCACCTCCACAGTGTGGTCTTCCTGAGCTGAATGGCAGCAGACCTCCAGGTAAAAGAATTCTAGATGGTTTATTTTTACTTTTAATGTCTTACTGGATTTTAAAGTATTGTTTTCAACTTGTGTAAAGGAGGATGATGCTCAGTTTCACACCATGACATTCCAACTACTATATCTTATGCTATCGCACAAAAGCACTACTTTGAGTCCCAGACTTGAGGCAATTTAGAAGGTAATGAGCTCCAGAGAGTGGGATTTTAGCCTTTCTGCACTTCCAGTTTTTGTGTTAAGCGAAAAGCCCCAAAGTCTTTCTCAGATACCCAAGTGACCCTGAGGTCCAAGGTGGGCATGGGGTACTTAGGGACCAAGTTAGCACAGGAGGCCACTGCCCCACTTAGATACCCACCCAGAGCTGGGGGATGTGATTTGATTGCAATTGAATTGTTGTTGTAGGGGGTGACTTCCTGAGGATGTCAGCTCTGTGGAACCCAGCATAGAGATGCTCTGTGCACTGCTCTAACAAACTGTTCTTGAAACCATTATTGCCTCTGCCAAGCTCAAACCCTGAGCTTCCTAACAATGCAGCAGTAGAAAGAAAACAAATTTCTCTCTCTCCTCACACCTGAGTAGTATCTGACACTTTTTCTGTTTACAGAAGGATCTTGACAAGCCTAAGCAAGTGCTGAAAGACAAAATAGTATTAAAAAGTGATACTATATGCCCATTACTGCCATGTTTTGTATTAAACTTCCTCTTATAATAGTTAGTAAAAATTAATAGATATTTTCACAAATAGGTCTCAGTTGTTATAGGTGATTACAGAGTTCAGCAGGTTGATTATTACTGCAATAGAGCATTATCTGCTGATGAGCTTGTAACCCATGTTATTCTTACATGTTAGGTGCTCGTTTCATCTATTAAATATTTATACACTAACTTCATTATAACATTGTAGAATGTATGGACTGCAACGGATCACAGCACCAATAGGCAGTACTCAAGGACTAAGAAGTTTCTCTGCAGTTAATCCCAGCTTCATTGTGCATTCCTCATTTAGATTTTATCACACACTGTTGATATTCTGGAGGCTTCCACTTCTTCCTAGGACATGGTGATCAATAATCCATGTCCTGCATTTCCTGACATGGCAACTGATGCCTGTAACAGAAGCTTAGCTCTTGCCATTGTATCAGCATACACAGTTTTAGAAACAAGGCCAAGCACTTGCTTAGAATCTTCAGAGTCAAATTGGGCTCTACACAGGTTTGTGGAGCTGAGCACAGTGGTGAACCCACAGTGATGGCCATCTCTGCTCTCATCCCCATCTCTGAGCTGGTATCTTCAGCCCTCCTTTCACAGGAGTTCGGTCTTGAGACTGAAGATACAGCTTCCCCAGTGCACTACACTGTGTTTCCTGGCTGTGTCAGCCGTGCTCTTAATACATCTGTTCCACTGAAATGGCCACAATATAAAGCATTTAGCCTACAAGCAGAAGCATTGCTGTAAAATGGCTGGAGAGACTGCCAAAAAAGCACTGGTAGTTCTTTTCCTGATTTGTATGTACAGAAGATAGCTGGGGAAAAAGGTGGTTTGTGCTCAAGTCTTTAATTTTTCACAACAGTCCCTTTCCAGGACTATCTAAATATCAAGCCAACTTTTTTTTTTACAAAATCCTCTGTACTTGGATGGGTTTTTTGCCAGTTGTCCCTCACAGGGTGGAATGCAAACACTGACAAATGTGAGTGCTCAGCTGCAGTATCTGACTTTGTGAACATTAATAACAAAGCTGGAAAGAGTGGATTGTTCACAAAGTGAGTAGCATAGTAATTCATGATGCACACATGCTTCTTAAAATCCATTTTTTCTGAATTCATGACAGCACACCTTTCCTTGGAGCCCCTTCAGGCAGAAGACACTCTCAGGATACCCAGGAAGAGCAGCTGGTCTGGGCAGATTCACAAGGCAAAAATCTGGGCTTTGCAGAACCCACTGACAAAGTTCATTTTGACTTTAGTGGAGCCAAGATTTTACTGTCACCTTATCACTAAATCTCTTGGCTTTCAGCATTACTGCATATTTTCCTGAGCAATTTTAGGCATATCTATTTCAGTCCTCTGACAAAGATATTTATGATGAAGAATAATTATTCTGTGGTAGTAGTGTCTTGGGACCTGAGGTGTGGACCCATGTGTATCATCAGTAGCAATGTGTGGATGCATAATAAAGAGACAGGCTTGCTCTTGATTTATGGATGGTGCTCTTTACCTCCTCCTCAGACATTTATGTGCAGGAGTTCAAACTGAGGAGTAAACACAAAGATGTGGATATGATCATCTGGTCCAGGCTGTGAATCATCTGCAGCCAGTCAGAGTCTGGTAAGAATTAATGTGTATTCAGCTTTATCACTTTCCTTGGATGTCCTCTGGTGCCCTTTCTTAGAGACAGGATACAGTATGAATATTCCTACACTCCCAGTAATTTAGGTTTTACTGCCTTTGTTACATTGGGAGGATCAGTCTGGAACATCAATAGCGTTGTGGCAAACATCTGAATCCTACACCTTGAGTGCAAATGGATGGTATTTCCTAAAGTACTTTTCTGTTGTGAGCCTTATTTTTCCTGAGCTACAAATGAGACTTTTTGTAGAACATTTTGACAGTGTAAAGAGAATTATGCAATTCCAATGTAATGTTTCTGCTGAGATTAATCTGTTTTTTGGATATGTATTTTGGCCTAGAAAGCAGTTAGTAATCAAAATGCCTTTTAGAAATTTTACTCTAAGTAAACAAATAATTTTCCAAGCCACATTTACTGTAAATCTCAGTCTTGTGGCTGTGAGATCTTTCATTGTCTCTCTTCCTCCTCATGCCTCCATATCATGCTGAGTCATTTTCTAAAACTAATAAATTGCTTTTCTATGAGCAAGTGAAAGAAATCTAGACACAAAGTACACTAGGAAGATGATGAGAAGAAAGGCCCATGTTATCATAACTTCTCATTCTTCCAAGGGTTGGATTTATTCATAGTCTTGTCAAGCATAAGCAATGAGACCAAACAATCACCTTCCATAAATTATAGGGGAAAAGAAATCCTTTTTTTTTCTCTCAGAATTTAAGTAGCTTTTCAAATACAGAGTTTGATAAAGAATAATTCCTTATACGGGGTTACTTACCAGGCTGAGACAGGACCACTTAGGTTCTGTGGTAAAAGTAGCTTGGAAGAACAGGACAGGGAGTGCAAAACAGGTGAAAAGCACATCCTTGGATGGATCTTTCCTTTCTGCCCTAAACACTAGCCATCGATGCTCTCTTACCTAAGAGGAGCAAATAGGAAATTTTTCAGTAGTTGCTGGTTCCAGTACATGGTGAGAACTGATACTGCCACTCAGCCTGAGGTCACAGACTCAGCTATGCAGAATCTCACTGAGGAATAGGGCTGCTTCATTTGTGGTCCTAAATCCTAAATCTTGTTGCACATTGTAGTGGTGGCTGTTGGTCTTTAAGGTTTGCTTCCCTTGTTTTGTGTGTTATGGAGAGCACAAGTAAGGATGAAGACCAGTACGTTGTTTTTATCACACCCACAGACACGAGCGTGAGATGGTGTGGAATGACAAAGTGGATCACCAGCTGCTGGTCAGCATAGGTAGTGAGTGTTGGAGTGGGGATCTTACAGCCTTACTTCTTTTCTCTGAGTAGCTATCTATTCTCACAAAACTTTTAGAGCTGCAGCATCTTTGGGACAAGAAACCTTGGTGCTGAATGTAACTACAGCAGGTCAACTTCAAAAGTTACTGAAAAAAGAGACATGAAAGATATGTGCATGACGTGTGCATGGCTGTACAGCTTTTGCCATGTCCATTTTCAGAAACTGAAGCTGTAGCCACCAACTAACATACCTCTGTGTCAGGCTTTAATGAAGAAAATAAACTATACTGCCTAATTAATGAAATGTTCTCGTTTCTTGTAATGTATTTCTTTTCTCCTGCTCCTTTTCTGCACTTGCTGCTTCATCTTTCCAAAGAAAACCTCCTTTTGCTACATTACTTCCAAGCCAAAACATAAATGACAGAAAACCAAGTGTGGAGCTTTTCATGTGAATGGCAGTGCTGACATTTTTACCCAGTTATTTTAAAGCCTGGACTCTACAGTGCTGTCCATAACTCTGATCACAAATAGAGCCCTACTCAGTAAAGTCAAAGACAGTCAGTTGGGCAAGAAAACCTGAGATTGTTGTTAGGAATTGCTGTTATTATAATATTTTAAACTGACAGCATTTGAAAATCAACTTGAAAGCTAAAATTGAAATTCACCTGCCTCCCTGTGCCTCAGGCTATGAAATAGGTTCAGACAGCCATCTACAAATAACTTCATGTAGGACTTTGTAATATAAAGCTCGTAGTGAGATCACAGCAGATAGAAGTTTACATTAGGAAGCCTACACACACAGAAAGATCTTCACAGCACAGAGATATTTTGTTTAAAACATTCTCCTTCCAATGTGGGAATGGTGTAGCAATACTCCATACACCTACACTGGTGTCAAGCTGGCTTGGCAGGCAAAGCCAAGCAGACTGCACAAGTTCTACATTAGATGGTTAATTGTTGATTTTCCCTCTGTAATGCTGTTCACAGTCAGAGGCATAAAGCAGCAGGTGACTTGGAGTTTTGATTTCCAATTTTTTCTCTCTAAGCCAACCAGCAGCCCGTTACAGTATTGATGCCTGTGACATGATTCTGGAATTCCAGCAGCACCCAGGAGAACGTGGAGGCTGTGAAAGACTTCCTACTGGAAGGTTCTGCCCTCTGAAGAGCCAGCAGACAGCCGTGTCCCAGTCTCCCAGACACACTGAGCAAGGTCTATGTTAAAATTAATTCTTGGTCTCCTTCCCCCTACTCTTTCTGGGAGAATGTTCTTGGAGCTGATTTGTTGGATGCTTAAGCAATTTCCTCAAATTCAAGAGAAGATTTATTCATTACATCCATTCCTTCTGCTGCTAGTTCTTTTTTATTAAAGAACTTGTTTTTCTCTGATGTTAACAGAACTTACATATTTGTAGAAAACAATCAGATTCCTGCTTCTTTTCAATTCTTGCTTCTCTTTTGATAAATAAGCCAAGTCTTTTAATCTCTTCTCACAATCCAGTCTTGCTCCACTATGTTGATCATCCCAAAAGCTTTTTAAATACCTCTTAATTTTTGTTGAACTCAGGTGACCAGAAACACACTAGAACCATCACAGCTGGTCAAATAAGTAGAAGGATCCATAAAGGGTTAGCAAGGAGCTTGGGCTACAATTCTCTCAAAATGAAAGAGGGGTGAGGTAGTTCATGTTTTCCTCTATTTTCTGGTTATGAGTAAACCTGAGAAGGGGTTTAAATGGAAGGATAGAGTAAGTGCTGTAGTTTGGGATTAGTGCAGATTGTTTGTGTCCCTTGGAAGTATTAATTAATTAAATTTTTATACTACTTAGATAACCCTTGCCTCTCTCTGCTCCCATTCATCCACGCAAAGCAAATATGATGCATTGCTATTTATTCTTTATACAGTGTTACAAAGCAAAGTCAATTCATTTTATGACACAGGGCTTGAGATATTTGGATTCTGTTTGCTTTTCTTAGGTTTATGTGACCATGCTGCTTGCTCCTCTGCTGTTAGCATGGTTATTAATGTTCTAAGGTTTTGTTACATGCTGTTTACATTCGTTCATTCGAACTTTAAAACGTCCTGCAGACCATTATTTATCAAAACAGTATTTTGTGTTTTTCGAAAAATTGAATACTTCTCCTTAAAAATAAAACAACACAAACCACCAGATTTCATAGATGCAAAATAGAGGGAAGAGATTAGTGAAAAAAAGGATATTTGCATATCTTTAAAAATCTTCCATAAAAGCTACTTTGGAGAGCATTAATTTCTGGTTACCTAAGATGCCCTTTTTTATTCTTTTTTTAAAGCAGTGCTTAAGGGCACAACTTAAAATTATTTAAATTGCAGTTCTGAGCACTCAGATACTCTGAAAATCACACCCTACATGGGTAAGGTCAGTCTTTTCCCCTGAATGAACACTTAAGAAAACATTGGCTTTAAGTGAGTCAGTTCAGACAAGGAATCCACCCTGACAGAGGCAAGAAGAGAATTTGGGTTTTCTGACTGACTGATCAAATGACTCGACTGTGCTATCACCAAGGAAAGAGAGTTTAAAGAATGACTCTGAAAGGTTATTTTCCCTGAATTGCTGAGTACATAAAATGTGTTGAAAGAAAGGGTAAAACTTCCTGAAAGGGTTTAGAAATGGTTATATGTATAATCTGTTGTGGTAGGATTTTTCAAGCCCAGTGTTCAGTGAAGCTAGACTGACAAATTTATTATAGTTATAAGGCTGAGAAACCTATTAGAAGAAATATAATAGAAGGTACATTTTTGTGAAGCTTTAATACAAACTGAAGCTATTCAACAAAAGACTAAATTTTGTAAGGGGGGAAAAGTCATTTATTAAATCTTTCTAAAAAGATTGACTGACCTTTCTTTAAAAAGAGTGGGGTTTTTCTAGAAAAATGAAAAACTCAACCTTCATAACAACGACCTAGTAAAAGGGTTTATTAGAAACTGTCTTCCTGTGCAAGTTCAGTTATTTTTATTGTCAATAATCGTTGGTTTTATGCAATAAGAGAAGCATTGTTGCCTCTCTAATTTCTCTTAGGGATTGAAGAAACTCACAATAAAAGCATTCAAAGTCTAAACTGAAATAAAAAATAGAACACTCCTGCTCAGGTTTGTACAGCAAAAACCAGAGACTATGGGCTAAAAGTTCAGTTTATAATGAAACTGTGCCAGAACTGTGAAGGTGGTGTTATTTCTTCTACCTCTGCTTACAGTAAAAGTCAAGCTATTAATATCAGGCATCTTGACAGTCACATAAATGCATATATTAAAATTTTAAGTACGTTTTGCTTCTGTAGCTGTATCATCGTCATTATGAATCAAGAAAATTTTCCTGTAAAACCAGATGGCAATAACATTACTTACACTGGATAAAAGTCACACAGCCAGTGTAAATGGACTGAAGATGGTGTCTACCATCATCTCTGAGCAAGAGCAGACACTAAGTTAAATAGTCTAGTCTGCTCCAAGGGGTATGGGGAAGCAGCTGGAAGACTGTTTAAATCACCACTGGATGGATGCACTTGCAGGCCCTGACTTGCTCCTCAGTAAATCTGCTCCTATTTCAAACAGGAATCCAGCCAAAGCTGACAGGCCTCCTGTCCAAGTGGCAAGGTCAGTCTTGATGGAGTCCAGTGAACTTTTAATTCTGTCCCCGTGGTTCACAGGCATCTTGTTGTTCTCTGGAGGAGCAGCTTCTCTCTCAGTGCCCAAGGAAAGACAGGTGTAGTTGATACAGGTAAGTGAAGTGCTGCTTGTGAGATCAGAGCTGAGCACACCCATCTGACACTGGGTAAAAACGAACTGAGAACAGTGGTTCTCCAAGTGTTTGGTTTTATTTCATTTCCTGTCTTCAGTTTAGGGAAAACAGAAAAAGGAAGTTGTTTGAAATAAAGCTGTAATTTAATATCCTTACACAATGAGACTCAATTAGACTTACACTAATTACTGTAAATGCTTTTTATAATTACTTGTAAAACATTCCACTACCTGTACTTCTGTTCAAGTCAGCCAAGGCCTGTGGATTTTTATCTATTTGTTTTCAAGAGAAGGCTTCTTGTTATTACTCAAGGGCTGAACTACTTTATTGAAATCTCCAAAAAGAAGTTCTATGCCATCGAAACTACTGACAGAAAACACCTGTTAGGGCTTGACTATACTGAATGGGTCTATCAGGAAACTGCTGTTTGTATTTCACAGCTGTATCTACTACCTGGAAAACCTACTTCAGAACCTAAAAGGATCTTTCCTAAAAAAAACAAAAAACAAAAACCAAAAGTTGAATACTGAATTTCTTAATTTAGCTCTATTTATCAAGTTTTTATCTCTGCTTGAAGCATAAAGACCTTCTCTTCCTTACACCATTCTATCACAGTCATTATTTTTTGCTTTTTACTGGACAGAATTTGGCCTGGCCCAATCCCCTGTTTTGTGGATTCTTTCACAGGAACACAAACCAGCTGGAATTCCACCACCTCTGTGCCCTCAGGTTCATCTTTTTCCCACAGGTGTTTCACCTCTTGTTCTGAACTTGGCCCAACTGTCTCTAATTTGGCCAATTAGTTTTGCACCAGCTGATGGGTTTTTCAGCCCCCCTCAGCAGCTCAGATCAATTCTGTTGATTGGGTTGTGGTTCACCTGAAACAGGTCTCCTGCTGGCTGGGGGCAAGTCCAACAAGCAGACACAGATTCTTCCCATTGGTTTTTCCAAGCACATCAGGGATTTTCTTGCACCAAAGCAAATTCCACCCATTTCACTCCTTCCCACACCAAACACACATCTTCAAATAATGAAATGCAAATGCAGATACATGTTGTTGGGGCATCCTGCCATTTATCAGCTTCAGTCTTACAACCACAGAGAAGACAGCTGTTTGTAATCCTGAGCATGGATCTGCATGGGATGTGCCAGCAGTAATGTTGAGACCAGCTCCCCAAATATGATGGGAAACAGGAACCAGAGGTCTGGTTTTCCATTTTCTAGGTTTGATGCTTTATTAGCTTGCTCCTGCACTGGGAGGGCATTTCCTTGCACACCTTTGCCTTCTAGCTTGTAATTTAAATCAGCTTTGCAGGGGGCTGGTGCAGTTGATTGAAATGCTGCTGATGACTTCTGCAGCTGATAGGAAAAACTGCCAGGACTCGGGGTGATGGCCACAAGCTGCTCTGATGGGATTTCATGGTTCTTAGAATAGCTTGTGGGCCTGGGACATTTTACCAATTTTCCCACTTAAGAAATGTTTATGAAGAGATAAACTTCAGCCCTCCAAGTGGATATTAAGCTACTACAGCACTACAGATGTGCCTTCAAAAGGTAAGGAAAGAAGAGGAAAGCAAAGCAATTAGGAAAAAAACATGGGGTTTTTTTTTGTTTTTAATTTTTTAAAATTGAAGTGGCTTCATATTAAAAAATGCCTCTCAATGTTTTCCTTTTAAAATACTCGTTTTAAAATCCCAATAGATAAAAACATTTCATTTTTTAAAAACTGACATATGGCAAAAATTGGTACCAGTAAATAAAAGCACATAAAGCTAAATTGCAGCATTCTAAATGTTAGTAAAAATGACAAAATAAAATAGTAGCTATATAAACTAGGCACAGGTGTGTAGCATATTACAAGCAAAAAACATATCTTGCAATTATAAGCCAACAGTATTTATTTCACTTGTCTGTAATTACATTTTATACATGTTTGTTTAGTAATATCAATCCAAGACATCATTTTGAGGATATAATTAACTGCATGTTCGAACAGAATGTGTTTGACTGGCTTTGTGTGTTGCAAGTTTTAGAAGTCTTTGTTAGCTGTGTTTAAGTGCCACCTAGTGTCACAATTCAGCCATTCTGCGCGGAAAACCCTCGTCTCCTGAAAAAAAAACAACCAAATTGCGGGGTTCCGAGAAACCCAGAGTCCTGATGCTCACACTTCAGCGCTAAGAATAAATCCTTAATCACTAGTGAGGTACTCACGGAGTACATGATCTCCCACAGAATACTTCTAGTAGGCTGCGACCAAGCAACAGAGAGGTGTTAGTGTGCAGTCATCTCAGGACAGCTGGGGGGTAAACACAGATCTCAGGGGCTCACTTGCAGGAATCTTGTTTTTCAGATTTTTGCAGCAGTGATCCAACATTATATTCACACAAAGACAGAAATATTTAATGAAGACACACGTCTATTTAAACAATATATTTCTTTTTCTGTAAGATGCACAATGTAACTGGAAACTGGGAGGATGATGGCAAACAACATAATTTGTTGAGCACACTATAATGAGATGCCAGTGCATTAAGATACCCAGAGAAGGCCTTTCCTCATGTAGGTGACTGATATCTCGAAAGCCTGGTTTCTGCAATGACCCTTTCTGACTTTTTTGTGGGTACTTTGCAGGTACAAGGAACCATCTATTCAAAACAGCCTGCTTTGGGGGATTTCTGGCTCTTACTATCAGTCTTTTTTTAAAACAAAACAATTTAACGCTTCTCTTCATCACAAGCTGGGGACTGATCTAGGTTAGGTTGCTCTTCTAACAAAAAAAAAAGAACATTAATACTGAAAAAAGTAAATGCAGAGTTTATAGCTCATTAACTATGGACTTAAAATTTCATCCAGTGTCACACAAAGCAGTCATTGAAAAGTTATGGTTTCCATCCTGCCTCTGTTTCTGCAACACTGAACAACTGATGGTGTCTGTAGCTCAACTAAAATGCTCTTTATAGTCCCTCCACAAATGGTATATATAATGGTCTACGTAAACCAAACTTCAATTTGTCTCTGTTCTTTCTGAAATTCATTAAACACTACAAGAAAGATCACTGCCACTAAAAAGAACTGCTGTGGCTCGAAGTAGAGAATGCAAAACACTTAGGCTCTCTGTAAAATTTAGTGAGACTGTAACTATCAGCTTTTCACACCATTAGAAATAACGATAAACTCCTATTTCTCTCTATCATTTTTTTCCATTTATTGGAAAGCCTTGGTAAAATCAGAAAAAAAATGAAAAATTGTAACTACTATTTATCCTGGCTGCAGGGGTAAGCTGACACAAGTATGTTTAAAAATGTCTACTTAATTATATGTCATAAAGTGAATTAATGTGAATTTGTTGCAGAAATGTAAAATCAGAGAATGGAAAAAATGGAAAAGATAAAGAGTTGAAGAATCACAAGAAAAAACTTGTGATCAGCAGTAAGAGAGGCTTATGATGAGGCACCATAAACACCAGGATCAGAGAATATTCAGAAACAAAGCAGAGAAGACAAGTTCTTTCAGATCAGCTTTTAGAAAGCACCTGCAGCTGACATGTGTGAATCTATCAGGCAACAGTGAAGAAAAGCTAACTTTCAGCTAGCTGTATTTGGCTTAGAATTGTTTGGGGTTTATTTCCTGCAAAGGACAATACATTCACAAAAAGTGGATTAATTTGTGGCTTCTTTTAAAGAACGTTTTGACAAATGCTTTAACATGAAGGACTTGAGTCACCCTCTAATTTTTCACCTTTTCAGGCCTGGAGGTAATTCCTCTCTCTAACATCAGGGTAAGATCACAGCACAGGGATTGCAGACTCGTGTGGGCAGTCTGCCTGGCAGTCACAATACACTTCCCGTGCCAAAACTGTAATTCTGTGCCTTCTGCAGGACAAGTAACAATTGGCATGGAATGTAAGCCTACATCACTAGAGAACAGGATGGCACTGGGATGAGGAGACTCTGGAATGGAGACTCAGGCAATGCCAGCCCTCAGCAACAGCTCAGCATCACTCAGAGTGCATTCACACAACGTTTTGCTTGAAGGTAACCTTAAGGGTCATCAAAGTCCAAATGTTAACCGAGCACATGGCCAAGTCTGCCACTAAAACAGGTCTGTCAGTACATCATTTCCACAGTTTTTAAATCCCTCCAGGGATGGTGACTCCACCACCACCCTGGGCAGCCTTTCAGTGCTTAACAAGCCCTTCCAGGATGAAATTTTCCTAAGCTTTCTAAATTCCTAAATTCAATCTAAACCAGCCCTGGTGCAGCCTGAGGCCATCTCCCCTTGTTCTGTCGTTTGTGACTTGGGAGTAGAGACCAACTCCCACCTCCCAACGACCTCCTTTCAGGTGGTTGTTGAGAGTGGTTGAGGTCTCCTTTTAGCCTCCTTTTTTCTAGACTAAACAACCCCAATTCCCTCAGTGTCTCCTTGTGTCCCGGTTTGGGCCAGGATAAAGGTGATTTTTTGTCTTGTACTTCTGCTTTCAGCTGAGTCTCTTGTAAGTAGCTGCACTTGCTGAAATTCACAGCAAGTTTCTCAGTGTCTGCTTCTGGGACTGGTGATGCTGGATGTTCATAGTTCCAGCTGGAGACAGGTGTGCAGAGACAAGGACACTGCTCAGTTCTGAGGAACATTTTGCCCTCCAGAAGGAGTGAAAAGGTCCCACCTGAAGCCCTACTTTGGGGAGGAACGGACAAGATAGGTGGCCAAAACTGACCAAACAGAGTATTCCATCCCATACACGTCATACTCGGTATAAATTTGAGGGATCACCAGGGTCAAACCCCTTTTCATTCCCTTCCCTTCTGGCTTTCCCTTTTTTTGCCTGTCCCTGTTTGCTTTGGCATCCTGGGAGGATGCCGTCCCTTCTCTGCCTGTGGTCCTGATCCGTGCCAGCCCATATCTGTGTGTTCCTGCCTCCAGCTCCCTGCTACTGACGACTCGAGGATTCCAGCCTGGACTTTCCCAGAGCTGCCCTGCAGCCTCGGTGGTGACATGAGAGTTATTGGGAATGTGGTATCAATTTTCCTCTATATTTGTATATATTTAGTAATTTTTCCTATTTATCATTACTGTTTTATTAAAATTGTGTAGTTTAGTTTCCAACCCATAAGTCTCGCTCCCTTATTCTCTCTTCAGTAGATTTCCCCTCATACAGATCAAGGTCCCTCCCGTCCCCCTCCACCACCCTGAAGCGCCCCCTCAGAGTAACGGTCACTGCGTGAGACCGCCCTCCAGCGGCGGCCCGCCCGCCCGCCAGCAATGATTGACATCTGCGTCCTTGAGCTCCTCCAATCGCAGTGGCGAACGAGGATCCCGACCTCTCCTGAGCCCGCCCACCGAGGGGCGGTGAGGCCAATCAGCGCCTCCGGCCGGGCTCCTCCTTTCCGGCCGTCTCCATGGCAGCGGGGGCGGGAGGGGGGGAGGCTGAGGCGTCGAGGACACCATGGTGGGTGGTTGCTTCCCTTTGCGAAGCCGGCGAGGCTGAAGGTAACCGAGGTCCGCCTGTTTATTTATGTCCAATTCCTGACTTCTTCTCCTTTATCCTACACAATGGTACATTCCGACGGGCTGGTCGGTTTCCCCCCCTCCTTCCCTCCCTTTCCCAATGGTAGGGCTAAGGGCGGCTCCTGCCTGCCCCTTGGAGGGACCGCGCTCTGCCGGCTCCTCCCGCTCCCACTCGGGGTCTCTCGGCTTTAGGGTGCAGCGGTCATGCCTGCCTTCCTCTGCTTCCTCTCGGCCCGAGCTGCCTCCACGGGCTTCCTAAAAGCCAGGGTGGGAGCCTGGAGCTGCTGGCGGTGCCGATGTCCCGCCTGGCAGCCGCCCGGTGTGAGGCGATTGCCCCGTGATGCTGCGGGCGGAGGATGCTCACGCTGGGTGCTTGTTTATTGATACGTTTGTAAGCTGCCCCCGCTTTAGTTTCCCCTCTTAGCAGTAAAGGCTTTGCCTGAACCAGCAGGTATGTCTCCTGGTCTAAAGAGCAGGGTGAAGCTCTCTGGGCAGGAGCATGGGAGTTCCCCAGCTGAGGGAGATAGCACAGGAGGGGTCACACCCCTTATTAAACTAAGGAGAAACATTAGCAGTGGGCCAACTGCATATAAATTCTTTTCATAGTCTGCTGAAACATGAATCTCTAGAAAATTAAGTTAAAAGAGTGCTCATGTAAATATCTTGATTCAAAATTACATGTGATGCTCATGAGAGAGGGGGGGGTCTCTCCTAATATAATCCTAACTTGAGATCTTTTGGTTCTGTCACCCTTCAACATTGTAAACATATTTTGTTATGTTTAATGAGACAGCAGTGCAGTCACTTCCGAAGTGAAATAATATTAAGGCACATAAACCACTTCCAGCCCTGTGAAAAATGCTGTTAGATCTTTATTCGCATGCAGTGAGCAGTTTATTTCATATCTAAAAAAAATCAGATGTAAACAACTGAAGTTGTATATTCCACCATGTATTCTATTACAGTACTGAAAAGCTGAGCTCAGTAGGTTGCCATTTTAATTTTTCAAGCACTCAAAAATTAAACTGATTTAGTAGTCTTAAGTTATTTAGTTTAATTATGCCTGCACTTAAACACAGATTCCCATGAACAAGGCATTGTAAATGTGAAAGGTAGTTATAAATTATGTTTACAAGTATAACTGTTCAGAATAGCATGAGAGGAGCTAGAAATCACTAATGCATACAGTAATACACATTAGGCAAGCACATAGTTTGCGTGTGCAGTTGTAAGCATGTGAAACTTAGGAAAACTTAATGCAGCATCTGAAACTTGAAAATTTACCTTCTCTTATGAATTGTTAGAATGAAGAAAGATTTTCCTAAAACATAATGTGAACATGAGTCGTGTGTTTGTATTCAAAGCATAATATTACAGTGTCTTGTGGTGAATATTAAATAGATAAGCAGGTTTTGTGTAGGTAGCTGATACGTAAATATCACGCTTGCAACTTTTAACACAGAACTGTTTAATACTGAAAAGTTGGTGTTCATGGATGTCTTTGAATTCAACCAAGTTGAATTTCACTTGGTTTCTGTTTAATAGAGTGACAGAACAACTGAAAATGTCGTCCTATTTGGCTCAGGAGATTCACCTTGCTAGAAGACATGAAGAGATGTAAGTAATTGTTTCAGTGCTGTGGATCACCCGGCAGCAGTTTTTGTGGAGGTCTTGGGAAACCTCCCTCACTGCACATGACCATCCTGTGGACTGTGAGTCCAGGCTCTGCTCAGAGCACCGTGGTGTTTCAACAAGGGGTTGGTGTTCCAGGAGGTGGCACTCTTCCTTCATGAACTATTGGAATTGGCATCCTTGAAAGCCATTAAGGATATTCAGGTTGATGAGTTTTTGACTTCCAGTGGTGGTATTGGTTTAAGATCTCTAGTGCTAACCTCTTGTCACTGTTTAATTCCTATTTGGGGGAAGGTAACTGGATTCTCTTGCTCTATGTCTCAATAATAGAATTGCTTCTTTGTTGCTCTGTAAACTCGGTTTGTGAAGCAAACACAGTTAATAATTCAGAATAATTGACTTTTCATGTAACAACTAGTACTTGCCAGTGAGCAAGAGGGAGTACTGATAAGTCACCCCAGCCCACCCTGTCTTCCCTGTTCTGGGAGATTCAGTGCTTCCAAGCACCTTAGCATATGAGGACTGCTGGTTTCAGTGTTACAGCTCCATACAAGCACAGCAGGTGGTGTCTGCCTGTACCTTTTCCCTCCCCCAGCACACCCACCCTACAGCCGGCTTAATTAGCCCCATAGTTTTGAGAAAACTGGGTAAGGTAAAAAGGTTATTTTCTAGCTCCTGAGCAAAATGTTCTACCCACTTAGCAAAATGTTTTCCTTTGTAGACTGTCTCAGAGATTAGAGCTGCTACAGCAGATGGAGACTTATCTAGGAGACAAAAAGACTAAAAAGACATGGCAAACTCAAGCAGCTGATGCAGCTCATGAAAGGAATGCAGCACTTTTAAATGTAAGTTTCTGCAACTACCAGGAACTGCACTGAAATGTCACTGTTATGCAGCTTAGAGAATTAAAAAAAAAAAATGTTTGCCCTATGGTTATCATTTGAATTCTCCTATATACAATTCCCTCTACTGGAACTCAATCAGAAGTATTAGGTGACAAGTCTTCATTATCTGATGGCATCACAACCTGTTTCCCATGTCCTTCTTTTATGAGCCTTGTGGTGGCAGCTGCTACTGTCTTTTTTTAATCTCTTTTTTTATTTTATTTTATTTTTTTTTAAGTACATGCAGAGATGCAACACATGCTATTATGTGTCTGCCTAAGAGAGCTTAAAAGTCTGGCAAGAGTCAGAGCACCATTACACTCTGATTCAAGATATGGGAATATGTTTGGAAATGGATGCTGGCCAACCTAGAAGGCTTTTATTCCAGGGTAGGAGCTACTCTCCCACTATGGCTCCATGAAGTTGTAGAAGTTGTTCTCAGTTCAATGTTGTTTTTTAAAGAGGTGTCGAGTGACTCCAGGAATCTTACTTGCAAGTCTACAGGAGCAGTGTTTAGTGTCTCTGTCTCTTCCTAGTGGTGATACTGTTAATAAATAGCTGTTCTACATACCTGTTGTCATATTTAAGTAAGATTTGTGTATCCTAGGTAAATTCACCAGATTTTTGAGAATGGGCAATTAAAAGGATCTGGGTTGGATGGCAGGAACGGGAATGCTGAAACCTCTTCTGGAACCTCTAGCTTAGGCATCTGAGTTTGAAGAGGTTGCACTTGACTACTGATGTGAGAATGCTTTTGAAAATGTTTGTTGTTCAGGAAACACACCTCTTGTGTATTTTCTTTAAACTCTGACTTATTAAGGGTCAATATTGCATGTATTGTGTTCATCAGAACAGTGAGTTTTACCCTATAAGATGACCTAGACAGATTAATTTACGTCACAAGAAATTTTTTGTTTCTTCACACGGGACCTGGTTAAGGTTTAAAATGTTGACATTTCAGGTGGGTGTAATTCTGTTGGAAGCCCTTTTTGTATTTAAATAGAAGTTATGTTTCAGGGAGTGGCAGACAAGGCAGTTCATCAGAGATGCCTTCTTAACTGGTCTGTGAAAACGAAGGTTTTTCAACTTGGACTCTGGTAAATTGGGGCATTCTAGGCTGGGGCAATCAGTGCTGTTTGTCGTGGATATAGATAAATGTAGGTGCTTCAGTGGGAGGCTAGGGAAAATTGGATGACCTGTTCATTTTTTCTATAGCTCATTCTCCATTGATTTAGTAATTTCATTTATTACAACTCCTTTTTTCTATATACTTTTAAATGTATTTTTACTTCATAAATATAGGTTTTTTATAAATTAGCTTTATTTTATAATTCATTCTCAGTTTAGATATACAGGTGAACATAATAAATGCAGGTTATATTTCTGCATGCAGAAAGGTTGTAGTATTGGAAATCTTAACAATAGCTCAGACATATACAGAGTGTAAATATTTTTGTAGTTAAACAGATATTTGCCATCTTCTGTCACATCCTCAAAATTGTTCTTTTCAAGTGTCAAAAATGTTGGTGTTTGTACGGAAAAAAGCAAAAACATATGTATCAAAACAAATTCTGTTGCAGGATAAAATAGCATAAATCAGTTTAAATCTATTAATTTTATACTAGTTTTAACAGGCATGCACTCCTGCAGATGCTTTCTGATAACAGAAGAAAACAGGAAAAAAAAAATCTATGCAGAATAATATATGAGAAGCTTGAAAACAAGACTGATTAATGTGCCAGCTTCAGAATATTGTTCCTGATACCAGGCACTGTACATTTCACAGTTACCATGTGGAGAGTTGTTGATTTGGCCTACTCAAAAATACATGGACATGATGAAGTGTTATTTTTTTATTTGCATTTCTGTTTTTCTGCGTGTAAGCAAAATCAGTTGTTTTCAGTGTGTGATCATAGCAAAAGACATTTTCCTTTCTCTGTGGTAGTTGATATTTATGCACAGGAAGGCATTTCAAAATTAATTCTAATCAGTAGGAAGCAAGGAGCTAAACATTTTTTTTTAATTGAAATTTTAACATTTTAAGCACTTGTTCAGCATTTTAACATAATTATGAGTATATTCCTTAATGTCTTTAGAGGAAGACTGCAGATTAGGGAAATATGTGTCATTTGGTACTTATGTAATGTTGTCGTAATAAAAGCAGAAATTAGACTAGTATTTATAATCTAATTTATGACATTTGTCAGTAGTATTTCTTGTGTTTAGAAATATGTATTACTGTGCAACAGCTTGTAACATGAAATAGAAAATAAAGAATATGCTATATAGTAGTTAGTATTTGGAAGGTTAGGCCAAATTTTCTTTCCTTAACAGGCATATAATACAGTTATTTAAGGGGGATTCTGCCAGTCTGATATCAATATAAGTGACAGATAAATTTGGTCCCTTAAAAGTGATGCATGTGTCAGGCGTTGCATTTTACCTCTGGGGAAGGGTCTTGAATTGTTTTTGTTCCAATCCTTGTGGTTTTAGGGAAAGAACTGTAAGATGCTCTCTTTTTTTAGCACTGCTGCATACTAGATTTGCTGTTTTTCCAAATAAGTTTACATCATCGATGCATTTATTTTTATATTGATGATGGGGTTTTCTTTATCTTACAAATCTTACCAGTGGTGTAGACACACAAGAAGTTCTATCTAATCTTTTAGTAGTTCCAGTTATTTTCTAAAGCATACTACACCTTCCAGCAAAAATTTCTTTCACTGTCTGTCATTAAATCAGTATTCTGAATGACAATAGACTGCACAACATACAAACTAGAGTGAGCAACAAAAAGACACATCCAATATCTAGGCTATGCCAAAGTGACCTTCTCTACTGAACATACATGCACAACTGCTCTCTCCTTTCTTGCCTGAAAGACATTCATTTCCTCTGACCATAAACATTTCAATGACTTCGATGAGTATGTAAAGAAATAATGAATTTGACTGATATTCTTCCTTCCTGTGAAAATTCCTACAGGAATTGGGAAGGAGGGATCAGAAAGGAGGAGAATCCTATGGAAGAATATGAAATTAACATTACTGGTTGATCCTGCTTTCAGTGGGGTGGTAACTTCTCTAGACTTGGTCTGAGACCAAGCTATGAGCTTCCCTTTGTGCTGTAGTGTACCTGTTCTAAGTACATAAAACAGAGAAATGCCTTGCTTAGGTTTAAGTCTGTTGTCCTCTGTTATTTTGAGATTGTGACTACAAATGGCTTCCTTCTTTGCTCATATTTCCCCTTTATGTTTATCCCTGTTAGTCTTTTCTCACCTGAAAAAAGTGCAGCCACTTCTTCTGAGGATTTGGATAAATCTGAGATTGAGTTCACTCTTTTTCAGACATCTTAAAGGTTCCTACAAGGGTATGCACTGCACTGTAGAAAAGGGAGAACAGTTTGGCTTGCATTTGGGTTTCTAATTAGGAACAAGAGTACACTCATGCTGTAAAAGGAATTTATGAAATAAAATAAGATGAACACTGTAAACTGAATGAACTGAGTGTATTGCTAAGTTGAACTTCAGCTGACAGCAAGGCTGTTTTTTTGCTTTTATTAACCATCCTCTGCTGAATTTGAGTCATATTTTTCAAACTAGACTTGAGTTGAGCACTGTTCACTTACTGATGGATTCAGCTTGGCTATTATTCAATAGGAGTAATCATGTTTGGTCTCTCTTGTGGATAAGCTCCTCCAGAATCTCACTCTTCTTTTCAACGGCAATGGTGGTGAATATTTGGGAAGTCCCTTTGGGGAATTTCCTCTCTCATTTAGTTTTTCTGTTGTACTCTTCACACCCGCTCTCTGCTCCCAACTCTGCCATCTGCTATACTTTCTTTCCCCCTCCACTCTGTTCAGCTTTGGCTTCTTCACACCCCACTCCCACGTCCCTTTCTGTCTCTCTTCATCTGCCCACCCCTCAATCTCTTCAATGTTTGGGTATGGAACTAAGCCCACAAGAATGGGTCAGAACTTGAAAGGGGAGGGCAGTTAGTTTGGGGGGGGGGAGTGTTTTGATTTGTTTATTGCTGTTGGGTTTTTTTGGTTGTTCCTTTATTGTTTTAGAAATTTATTTAGGCCTTTGTGAATCCAGCACACATCCACTGGACAAGCAGAAACCCAAATACTAATTTTTTTTTTTTTGTTAGAAAGCTATGTGAGGTGCATTGTCATCCAAGTTTGTCTGGTGAACAGCTTGCTGCAGCTCTACATTTTTGTGCACATGTTATGCATGCATATTAGCAAGTCATCTTTGTCTTGAGGAGTAAAGATCTTGCACATAATTTGCCTACTTTACAGTTACAGTAACTAGAATACGTACTTCAGGCTTCATGCAGCACAGAGAAAACCATTCTGTTCCACTCATTCCTTTTAAGTTTTAGAGAACAGAATTTAACTGTAATATACCAGAAAGCATAATGGTGTTTTTTATAAAATCAGTCCTGTGTAGTCATGAAATTTATTCCTGTGTCAAAAAGGTACAGCAAAAATACTTAGAAACTATAGGATGTTTGTCTGACTTGTACAAGCTGGATTTCAGAATGGCTAATCTAAAGATTTGAACTTCAATGTCATTATTGGAATGGTGTTTATCTGTAATGAGATAATTAAATGTCTTTATGTGAGTGTGCTTTCCTTTTAATGTTCCCCATTGTTTGTTTTTAAAATGTACTTTGCCTGTGTTTTAGGATATAGAAGCAGCAGAAAAAAAGCTGCAAGAAAGAATGTATTTACTTCCACATCCTGATACTGTTAAGTTAGAAGTAAGTCCTAGAACTCTGTCTTTTTATTTGCTGTTTACCAAATATTTTGCTTTTTTCCTCCCTGAAGCATGTTCTTAAAGTGAAAATAATTGATTTTAAAATCCAGTGACTGGTATAGCCAAAGGCCTGTGTACTGTGTAGCAAGCTGAACCTAAATTCTGGGGCAAGGTCCCTAGGTTCTGGAGCATTCTGGTGGAAATATTTAACAGCTTCCAGATCTATACAAATTTCTATTTAAAAATTAAGTCAAATATAAAAATCAATATTCTGAATACCAGAAAAATTATTGTGGTTATGTCAGAGCTATTTATTTTGGTTTACATGGTCATCCCTTTTTCACTTGGCCAGAAATTGTCTTATTTACATTTCAGGGTCAACAGTTTATTAGCATGAACAGAGAAATTTTTACTTCATAGTTATTTTGTGGTTGTGTGGGAGCTTATGAAAAGTACTGCTAATTCAGGAGCACTCGAATTTTGCTCCTCAACCCATAGTCCTAAAATATAATTCAAAGATAAACCTTTTGAACTGCCAAGTCATGCTGAGATCTAAGTATTATCCTGATACAATGTACCAAGTTCTGTTCCCTGGTCTCCAGCCTGTTTTATCATGATTATGCAGCAAGGAAGGAATGACTGGAACAATCCTGCCACAGGAACAGGAGCACAGCTCATCCAGATGCAAACTCAACATCTTACCCACAGGGCCACTGACTCAGATTCCCACTTGTGTTTCTTGCAGCAGTGGTTTGTGGCTTCTTCCTTGCATGGTGGGTCCATTTCCACAGGCACAGTAGGTGCTGTCAGAGGAGGAGAAAGGTGTAGATTTTAGAGGTGTCAGTCGGTGGAGAGAGGTGTATTTTACCTCAGTTTCACCCTTGCTGGTCAAGCATTGTCATGCTTAGGCTGCTGTTACGTAAATGAGGCATCACTTGTGGTTACTGTTAGAAGTTTTTGTTGGTCTTGCATGTTGTGAAGAGCCTGCTTCTGTGACAGGATGCACACGGTGTCCATTTTTTTTTCTTAGGTAAAAAGAGTACTTTTGTTTTTTCCTGGATACCTGTACATCTTGAATAATACTAGGAAAAATGACAGGCTACTAATGAACTTACTTTGTTTGTATCCAGAAGTAGTTTTAGACTCCTAGAGGACTGTCAAGGCTACCTCTAGGGTTGTCTGGATCAGTTTTAGACTGCTACCCCCTCTGTCCTCTCTTAGGTGGTGAGGTGTTGTGGCATCCAGAGTAAATTCTGCACAAACTGGAGAATGCAGAGCAATTGCTTATGGCTGCAGAAATGTCTACTCTCTGCAGCAGAGAGCAATTCTGGTTGAATTTTAGGGAGAACAGAGTTACCATTGGAAGGAAAAGATCCTGGTTCAGCCTTTTTTATACTTCTAGGGAAAAGTGCTATAAATAGTCAAAAAAGAAAACTTTCTTTCATGGTACAAAATTCTTGTGCATGCTTTGTTCCAAAATGCTTCTGAGCATATTTCACTCAGCCATATATGTGTCTGTATTAATATACTTTGAAAGTTATGGCTATAATGGATCCCCAGCTTGCTAAGTTGGAGTAGTTTTGTGTGACAGCACATATGCTTGTCAAAAAAGATTCTTTGAGTAAATCTGTTGAAGAAAATATTTTTGTAAATCTGCAAGAGCCATAGTTATATCCAAGTTACATGTGAGGATCAAAATGATTAGCCAGGAATCTAATACTCTGCAGAGAGATGTTCAGTTTTGTGGCACGCTGCTTCTACATTGTGCTTAGGCAAGTAGAGAAAAAAAACCTCAATATATATGTGCCATAGATGTTTTCTATTGGAAAATTTATTTTTTCTGAGTAGACCTCAATGTCTGGAAATACTCTTACATTGATGGATGGATTTAAGTCTTGGCTTAATACAGCTCTTTGATATCAGTGAGGGGAAAAAAAAAAAAAAAAAAAAAGGTTGTATGTGACACTTCAAAATCCTACAAACAACAAAGTTATCCATAGGATTCCAACACAAAAATGATGTGTCTGTAACACAGATAAAACAGAAGTTAAATATCTTCCTTAGGGGCACACAGTAATGCAAAGGAATGGTAAGATAATTCAGTGTTTTTCCTAGACCACAAATGAATATGGAGCTTTCTTTTTTTTCCTCATTCGGGATACAAATACTAGAACCAATTACTTCATCAGTGGTGTGGTATATATATAAATTTATATATATATATATTGTGGGCTACAATACTGCAAGCTTTTCTAGGATAAGCAATTTACACTTTTTGTGTATAACATTAAACATTTTTTCCACTTCAAATTTAAATTGCACTAACACATTTAAAGATAAAACTTGCTTTTGGAAAAGTTTATAATCACAGAAAATGGTTTATTAGCGGTACTGTGAGGGTCTAAACTAATCCGTTTCTTACCACAAGAGGGCACATTCAGTCACGTCACAGTTCATGCTGCAGAAAGAAATCTTTCCAGGCTGGTACTTTGTATCATGCTGGAGATTTAATTTCATGTGTAAGTCTGTTGTTCCTTTCTGTTATTGCTTAACTCATAAGGCAGTATTTAATAATCCATTGCATATCTGTATTGGTTTTAAACATGCTGACACAGATTTTGAAATTAAGTTTATTTTTTCTTATACTTTTCTCAGACTCTTTATTGGGCATCAATAAAAGAATCTCTTCCCAAGTGGGAACAGTTTCTTTTAGGAAGAGCCGAAGTTCCTATTGGTTTTGGGAGAATGAAAACTACAAAACAGAACATGAGCTACCCAGAAGATTCACAAAAATAAACTCTTCAGTTTAATTTTGTTTTGGAATTTATGGCTTAAGCAGGCAATGTCATCCAGATCAGACAACAGAATATCACATCATTAAATTATAGTGTAAATCATTCAGATTAAAATGAGCTAGATTGGATAATTTGCTTCCATTGTCATATTGTGTACAATTCTTTATTATTATTCTATAGTAGAAAACCAGTTCTTAAAGGGGCTTTTAGGATCAAAAGTGAGAAACACTGGTGTATAGAAATGCACCAAAGCAATTGCTTTTCCAGTATGAGAGTTCTAGGTTATTTTTGGTCCTCTGCTTTTGCATATGAGAAGACAGATCCCTGCATTATTTTTCCTCACTGCAGTCACCTGTGCTGTATGTCTCTGTGGCTGGGGAAAAAAGGAGGAATTTGCCATTAACAAGAAAGGCAGACTGTCTGCACCAGACAGAGTAGCCTTAGTTTAGCACCAGAAATCAGTGTGAAAACCTTCATGAAAGCACTTGTAGGAGGAACACGTTGAATTTCTGCATCTTGCTTTCCCTGATTTTTATCATTGCCATTTTCATTGCTCCTACACCTCAGTCCAGTAACCACTGTTTCTGAGAGAAAAAGTAAACAAATCTCTGGGGGGTTTTGCTACTTCTAGGCTGCTCGATGATGTTTTCCTGGTGGTGACATAATCTACAAGTGAGAACTTTTGCTTAGGCATGAGGAGTTTGAAAGAAGCAAGCTGAAAGGTAGCTGGCAGTGGGTGCTCGAGAACCCACCATATATAGAAGTTGAGGAAATAATATATTCATTTTCAGCCATTGAACAGCTCTTCAGCTTCCTCCTACAGGGGTGCTGTGTCAGTGGGCTAACTCAGTTATGAAAATTTCACTCCTCTGGCACAGTGCTTTTTAAAGTACCAGTTCAGTGGAATTCAAAGTGTGGGACTTGGCCTGCAGAAATTTCATCCTTCCTAAGTCAAAGAGCCCTAGAAAAAAAAATTTTTTTTTTTTTTTTTTTTTTTTTCTTCTTTTAAGTAAGGCCCCGGACTTCAGTTATTTTATTGTTAAAATGTAATCTGATATGCAACAGCATACTTCCACCCTCAACATGAAAATAGGAGGAAAAAAATTTTACTTCTGACAGTGTTTGAGCATGTGAAAATGTGAGGATTACAAATTTTGCCAGGCTACTGGTGAACTGATCTGTGCATTTCCATGCTACAGAGAGAGATTTTTTTAAATAATTAGGGATGTTTCAGTTACTTCGTTTGAAGTGGAGGTACTTTCTAGCAACATTTCTCCTAAATGTCACTGTTTTGGATCTGTGTGCTAAAAATCTTGTGTTCTTTAGTTAATTAAACATAGTTAAGTTATTCACTCATTAGCTGGTGGTGGGGAGTTTATGGTCCAGTCAGAACTAGAGAGCTAATTTCTACCTGAAAGCTACAGAAGTCTGGGTAGTATCTAAGGACCAACATTTGCAGATACAGTTCTCTGTAAAACTAAGCATGTAGTTTTGTCTGAATTTAAATTATCTGAAGAATCACTGATGCAATAAAATGAAAATGTCAGCTGCATTTTAAAAATGTACATTTTGAACAGGAATATTAAGAGTTCAGTTAAAACTTTTGCTATTGAAGGGTCCATTAAACTGATAAGTTTTTACAGAAACTGCCATCTTAGAAATATCCTGTTGAGTGGGTGTTGGTGTTTGTAACAATAACGTTGTTTTCATAATATGTGATGGCAGATTAGCACGCTTCTCTGCAGTGTTGTTAACAGTTGTAATTAAGGAATAAACAGTAAAGGGTGTCAGTCCGATGACAATTTCATCTATAGTGTCACAATACAAAATGTCACAAAATATTAGAACTGTTATATAACTACAAAAATATCAAATTAGGCTTTCATCTTACAAGCACAGAGCTTTAAAAAAAAAAAAAAAAAAGAAAAGAAAAGAAAAGCAAAAAAAAAAAACCTGGCATAGAGACCATTGCAATTTTATACCTACTCAGTGTTCTGTCACAAAGACAAGTTGGTAATATTTTCTTCTGTAAGATCACAATGTGTGTCTCAATCTGATTTAGCAGGAATGTGTATGGTTCTTAGAACTGCAGAGCTTTAATTTAGAAAGCAAATAATTGGAACCAGTTGAGCAGACAAGAAGGGAAAAGCTATTACACATGATACCCAGAATGAAGGGATGGGTGAACACTTAGTTGCCAACAAAGACTGGGATTCATCCTGGTCTTTGCATCCAAAGGGAAATCACTTAAACTAAAAACTGGGCCCCTAAGTAGTTTGTACATCAATAATCTGGGTCTTTATCTCTTTGGACTCCGCCTAAACACTGGGACACAATGCAGATGCTCACCATCTCCTTGTCCCTTTTGATTTCTCATGGAAGGAAAGGAGAGTGTGTGGACTATGAGGGCATGGCAGCTGGATGGGTGAGGATCTTGCAGCATGTTGTGAAAGGCACCTGCAGGCAGTGTCATTGCAGTTTTTGTGCTGCAAGTTAAATGCTCAGCCACTGTGTTTCTGATTATTTTGTTACCAGGCAAAAAAAGGATAAAAATTAAACGATCCTATTTTCAAAAAGAAAATTACTCTTGCTTTCTGCAGCATAACTTTAGAAGCAATAGGTCAAGTAGTGCATGGAAAACTATGTAGGAACACATCCAGAAAATGATGAAATTGGGAGTAACATTTAAAGGAGGAATGTGTATAGGTGACTGATCTCATGGTGTTGATCTGTGGTCTGATATGAATAAATGCAGTTGTGTGTGACTGTGAAGCAGCCCAGGGGCACACAGCAGGGCCAGCCAGGTACAGGAGTGAGTGCATCCTGATTTGGCACAGACCTTGGGACAAACAGTGGCAAGGAACATAATGACATGGTATCTCTTGTTAGATCTGTTGAGTGCACAGTTTAATTTACTATGTCTGAGCTAGCTTGCCACTTGCCTTTCTGTAGATAAAGATTTGAGAAAGCAAATCTTCATTTAATGTAAACATGTTTAAAAAAAAAAAAATCCCCCAAACTGATGGTTCAAGGGCTTAGTATGGCCTTTAAATGAGATCTTGAATGAGTAGTCTTTACCAAGGCTGTTATTTCAAACATACTGATTGTATGTATGTATATGCCATCTTATCCCCAGCTTTCATATACAAAACAATGTTATATTTTGCATTATATATGTCTGCTATGTAATTTCCTACCCATCTTGGGTAAGTGGGGCTTTTTCCCACAGAACGTAACCTGCTAATATGCATTTTTTTAGTAACTTACTGCCTTTTGTGTTAAAATACATGTATACATAAGCTGCAATGGTCCTAAGAGCCTCTTGCTTCTTGTGATTTTCTGGTGGACAAGGGAAAGCAATTGAGAAAAGAGCAGTAAGGGAACTGAAGGTTTTTCCTGTTTGTAAGCAATTTTTTGAGTATCTTTCAAGAAATAATTAATCATCCTTTTTTAGGTTTGTGCACAGATGAGTAACCACAGTACTAACCCAGGAGCACAGCCTGTTCACCCATCTTCTTACCACTACCACCACATTCCTGAGCTTTTTACTTTCTCAGTTATTCTGGCTGTGGGGGCAGTAGCAGAAGGCATGTTAGTTTTCCCTAGGAAAAGAAATATCTTACTCCGCAAAATCTTTCTCAAGCCTTTGAATTTCATTTGAGAGTACATATGAAATAATAAGAAAGCTTAGACACATGATATTTGACACTACGATATCCTCTCGATTAAATTTTTTCAGGGTCATGGTTTCATAGGCACTGGGAGCTGGATTTTAGGCTGAGTTTATAGTTCTTAATTCACTTGGAGCAAGTCAGGGATGTAGATGCTCAGTTTGAACTTGTTGGTACTGGAAAACGGGAAAACCAAATTTGAAATGGAATGTACTTGAAGAGGTTACATCTGAAAGAAAACATTATTTACTCCATAATGGTAATTTTCATAATATTTTAATAATTGTGTTCAGATATAACTTGACCTTAAATATCACCCAAAATGCAAGCTGTTTTAACATATTTGTAATGCTAGAGTCTTCATTACAGTAATATTCTGTTTGCTTGAGAATTATAATCCATTAGTATCATGTGTTGCAGTTGAAATAAAGCTTTGATCCTGTAGTCACTGTCTTTTGGATTTCTGTCTTATTGTTTCTACAAGTTGGATGTAGATTGGTGTCTGCTCTAGCCAAGTGTGGGGACAGTGAGTACACTAGTGATGAACACTTTGCTTGGCTATGCTGGTTATTTACCTCAGCTTTCCTCTGACACTGAGCTGAAATACTAATCTGCTGAATGAAAATCAGCATCTCTGAAGTTTAGTGCTGAAAAATCCAAATGCAGTGAATCCCACATCGATTATTTGCACTCTTCCTGTGGTTTCACCATAACCGTGTGCCAGATCACTTCAGATATGTGATCGCTGGCGAGACACGGATAGAGATACTTAAACCCTGGCGAAGGAAATAGGTGGAAAAAAAATAACCCGTTTCTTCAGTGCACCCTCCTGCTGCGTGAAGCTCTT
The DNA here is from genome assembly GCF_003957555.1 of Calypte anna. NCBI lineage: Eukaryota > Metazoa > Chordata > Aves > Apodiformes > Trochilidae > Calypte > Calypte anna. The sequence goes on from NC_044258.1 coordinate 14,015,620, forward strand.
TGTCTTTGCCATAAACAGGGTTATTTAATTTGGGAGTTAGCCACTGCTTTTACACGCAGCTGAAACTGCTCTTGAAAAATGCCCTAAATTGTACCCGCTGTGTCTGTCGTCTTCCAGTTGTATCTATTTCGTGCGAGTTACTTTGCATTCGTTTGGTTTCAACGCATACAGATGAGAAGTAAGCTCGCTTCTTCCCATGAGTTTTATCACTAGTGGTGATGATCTTAAAAATAAACGTGTGGTGTTCTTTCTCCTTACTCTCAGTCGTATCACCTACCAGAAAGCCCTAATAGGCAACAAAACAGTGTGAGACGGTATTTACATCACACTTTTGAAACAGAATCAAGCAGGGCCAGCTGCCGTAAGATTATTTTACAAATATATTGCAAATTAATAAAAGGGGGGAGGGGGGGGAAAATTGCCGTCCTTTAAGAAATTACAGTCTCCTTGGCTAATTACATAGCTTGAAGCCGTAGTAAATTAGTACCTGCCTCACAGCGGTGTCGCGAAACGCATTTTTGGTTTCCAGACTTGCCTTTCTTTAGCCATTTAGTTTGTATATGTTCCTAATAGCTTCATTCACGGTGCTTTTAACTGTTGCTCAATAAAAGCTTCCGGAGGATAATTTGCTGAAGCGAACCACACGCCTGCAGCTTTGTTAAGCGCCATCTAACCTGCGCGCTCCCCCCGCGGCTGCGCTCCTCTGCGCGCCGGAGCTGCGCGGAGCTCGCCCGAGGCTGCTCCGAGATGAGGAAATCCCAAACCAAGCGGCTGTGTGTACGGGCAGAAAGGAAGCGGAAAAGGGAAAAGTACATTTCTTTGTCGTTCTCCGGTGTAGAACGACACCCTGAGTGGGAGGACAAGGCGGGCGGGGGCTCCAGGGGCTGCGCGTCGGCAAGAGCCGGGCGCGGAACGAGAAAGACGTTGCGTGTGTCCCCTTCTCACTGCACGGCGCCGAGATTCCCAGGGAAGCTCTGAGCAGCGAGCTTCATTCCTTTTAAGCGTCCGTAATATTAAGAAGCGTGAGGGTGGAAAACGTATCGTTAAATCCACGGGGGAAAGGTTTGTATACGTGAACGAAACTGTCGCATTCCCCCCTCATCTGTGCAAGGTGTTTAGAGTGAGCTTAAACAACTGCAGCCGCTTTACACTATTTCTCGGACGTTTATTTTTATTAAGTTTCCGGATACTTGGCTTTTTCCTCTATAATCAGCTTTCTTTACTGGATTCATTCAGTGATGCGATAATCCAATGTTGGTAATATCTCAATTCATTAACATAATGAATCAGAAGGAAGAGGCTGATTATAAATCAGAAAGCTTCTATTTATGTGAAATATCTTGGCAACTGACAGCAGTGAGGAAGACAGTAGAAGGACCATCAGTTTACAGGACTTTGGGAGGGCAATTGCAGGTCTCAGGTGCTCTCAGTGCTTGCGCCTTACCAAGGACAACCGTGCCCATGATAGCGAGGCAGCGGAGCTGATTTGTGGACATATTTGCCTCCTGTGGCCTCGGTCTTTCTAAGTGATTCAAAAGGGCCCAACCCCGTTGTGTTTAGGTGAGGGTTTTGCTCCCCTTAGCGGAGCAGCGCTGAGGGATGGGGCCGGGGCTGCTGCTGCCGCCCCCCTCCCTGCGCTGCCGGGACAGGGGCTCCTGACCACCGCTGGGACCTTTCTGCTCATATCGCCTACGGGCTAGGGCGGCACGGAAGGGCATGGGGTCCTTCGAAAGGCTCAGTGAGGAACCAGGGAAGGTTCAGTGCTCTGGCCTTTCCACCCCACCCCGGGCCAGAACTCTTTTAAATTTGGTCATCACTCTGCGTCTTCTGCAAATGCAGACGCCAAAGATGCAAGTAGTCACAAGAAAAGTCAAGTTTTGCGTTGTTTCAGGTTTATAAACTCTGAGACCAAGCTTTTTCTGCACTCCCTGTCTGACAGTGTTTTGTCCCCATCCCCGCTGGGGACAATAAAGCTTTTCCGTGACTAAACACAAGAATCACTTTAAAGCAGATTTTTACAGATTTTAGGATCACTGGTGACATGTAGCACCCGCACTGAAGGGCTGTCCATGTTCCTTCAGCCGAGCGATGGGAGGGAGAAAAGCGGGCCGCGACTCTCGGTGCTTTGGGGGTTCTCTGCGGTCCATTTCACAGGGAAACGTAGAGTACTCCAGAACAGAGCACAGGTGTAAAAATACCTCTTGCTTCATGGTGGTTTTTGGGGTGGTTTTTGTTTGTGGGAGTTTTTTTTCCTAATTGAGAACACAGGTTGCGCTCACCTTTCCGTGATTCAATCAATTAAGCAATTGCAAGAGCTAAATGAGGTAAATTCCAGTGAAGTGAGCCTGCGCCTTTGGGCAGGACAGGGTCAGAGATGAGAGTGGGTCAGGAGTGGGGCTGAAAGGTGGCGAAAGATCGCTCGGAGATTTGGGAAGCACTGTGGAGGTGAACCGGTAAGTGTTTTTGGTTTTTTGTTTTTTTTTTTCTGTTCTTTATGTATCTTTAACTAAGTCCCCGCGGTGATGGTGTCTGGTGCTGGTCAGCAGATTGCTGGTGCCCCAGGGAGCGGTAGAGGGGGTGGGAGAAGGTGGCAGCAAGAGAGACTTAAGAAACGTGAATGCTTTGGGATAATGCTGGCCGTGGTGTCCTGTCTGCCCGCAGACGTCCTCGGAAGAGAAAGGAGGTGGGGTGAGCGTATCACCAAGTAGACCCCAAAAGACCTTTTCCTAGCCCGGGGGATAGGGTGCCCGCTGCCGTGGCAAGCCATGCTGCTCCCTTCCTCTATCTGTAGGGCCCTGGGCCCTACTTGACCCCTCGCTGTCCCGTCTGTATGTGACTGCTCCTGTGTCGGGGTGCCGGTGCTCCCGAAGAGCGATGCCTGCGCCAGGACCCTCCGTGCCGCCTTCCCCCTGGCTGCAGACGCAGCTCTCTCCGGCCCCTTCCTCTCTCCTCGAAGCCCGGGCTCTCTGAGGGGTGTCCGGCGTCTAAATCTGAGGGGGCCTGGTGAGACAGATGGGGAGGGGTTAGAGAGAGGGGGCACGGGCCGCACCGGCTGTGGGAAGAGTCCTAAGCCCCGAAGGACAGCGGTGCCCCGGACGCTGGAGGTGGCAGGGCCTTGGGAAGCCCCTCCGTGGGGGATCCTCGTGGGAAACACGCGGAGGCGGCCTGCCACACTCGAAGCCCAGCGGGCTTGTTTTAAAATAATGCGAATACTCTCGTAAACCGGCATAAAGCGAGAGAAGGGCTAGTCCTGTTGGAACCTGGGCATCCACGGGGAGGAGGCGGGTCGGGAAAGGCATGTGTCAATTTAACCTTAGTGTTGACTTAAGCGAAAGTGCTAAGCCATTCCTAAACCTAAGTCAACACAGACTTAAGCCAAAATTGTTATTAACGAGCTCTAATCTGATTTAAGAGTCTCCGAGCGAGCCGTGTCCACACGAGGGGAGCGGGAGAGCGTTGCCTTGCGCTGCGCTCCGCGATGCCCGGTCCCCGGGAAGGAGTAGGGACGATGCATCCCCGGAGAGAAAGAAAGTGGGTTTGGGGACAGCTTTTTCTCCTGGGGAGAGCCGAGCTACTCTGCTTTAAGCTAGCCAGTGATCTACTTCTGCGGGATCACCTCCTAACACTGCACCCAGCTCGGCTGGCATGGGGTCCACTTTCCCGGGGGGCGATGTGAGGTCAGGTCAGGCTATTCGACCACCCCCGGGCCGGGACGGCAGCTTTTTGCCCGTATTGACTGCAGTGGGGCCTGGCTGGCCTCGGCCGCGCTTGACCCGGTGATGGTGCCGAGGTCCCGCAGCTCCCCTCACTCGGGAGAGGAACATACCAGTGCATTTTTCTTCCCCCCCCCCCCCCCTCCAATGGGGCAGTTGAGCCCTCCACTCCACCCCCCAGTGGGGGCCTTTCTTTTCTTCCCCACCAGCTTTGAGCAGCCCTGTTTCAGATTGGCCTTTTTATGTTTGATATAAAGAATAGTTGTTGGCCAATTCCATCTTTTCATCGCTGCTCTCCAGGCCCGGGTCCAAGCGGCTTGTCAGATGCTCATTAACTCCCCCTTTGGCTCTTTCCAGTGTGTCTCCTAAGCTCATTGTGCCAAGAACTAGCGCTTCTTTCTCTTTACACGGCTCCCTTTCTCTGCTCCATCAGGGAGACAAATTACTTTCCAAAAGGGATCGCCAGGGATGGTTTAATGAGAATTTCTCTAGGGCTGGCCGTGGAAATCAATGTAGTTAACATTCGGTGCACTTAATTGGACTTTTCTCTTCTGCCTCCTTCAAAAAAACTCTGAAGCTATCCTGTTAATCTCTCATTTGTAATCAATTGTGTTGACTAAACAAAAGTCTAGGTCGTCCTTTCTTCCTGTCCCAGACAATCCTTTGTTGCCTCTAAATGCCTCATTCTTGAGTGCTCCTGGTCGTGTAGATGGGTCCGATTGTTGACAGTTCATTATTGCGCTTTTGTCCATTTAATCTCCCTCGCTGTGTTTTGCATGTGCATGCCTTAATGAGCTCCGTTGGCAATTAACATGTTTCTAGCAGCAAACTGGTTGCTCAGACGTTTGGAGAGCGGAGTGCAGGGAAAAGGGCAACGCAGCTGCCTTTAGGTTGTTCGCTTCCCGCTGCCCGGCGGGACGCACCTGGGTACCGCCCGGTCCCGGGGAGGCGGTGGGCCGGACCGGGGGAAAGCCCGGTGGTGCTGGCACGTCTCTTTCTGCGCGGAGGCACCTCTAACCCTCCCCCCCGAGGCACCGGCACCGCTCAATCTGTTGTGTGCGCGGCTGCGGCGCCGGGAGAGAGGGTTTTTTGTACGGGTTTTGTGTTATTATTGAGGCTTGCTGGCAAGAGTGCCGAAGTGTGAGCAGTCGTGGACAGCAGAAACATCTTGTGAGGAAGAAGATAATTGGAGTCTCTGGCGTGTGTGTGTCTGACAGAGCAGCCCCTCCCCCGCGATCTGCGGCTTGTGTGTGCCGGGATCCGGGTGAGATCCCGAGGGGGGGTGGGGGGAAGAGGGCCGGGGCCGGACAGCGGCAAGTGCGCTGCGGTGGCCCCTTCCCAGTGCGTCCGAGACAGGGGGAGAAGCCGGAGCGACCCCCGTTTGTGGGAGGGCCGCCCGCCACCCCCCGGCTGGGACGAGCTGTCCAAACCCACCCAGCGGCGGCCTGTGCGGCCCCTCAGGGTGCCCCGAGGATGCCCTTAGCAGTGATGAGGATGCCGCTCTCTCTCTCACAGACGGCTCTGTAAACAACGTCGCTTTTTATAAAAATGCGAAAAGAACGCGCTTCCTGAATTCCCTTCCCGGGTGCAGGTTTCGCACTTTTCTCGCCTCTCAAGAGGGCTGGCGAAGCAGCCTGAGCGCTGTCTGTGGGGCTCGCAGCCGTGCCTGGCTCCTGCTTTCGGCACCCGGCTGGCAGCCCAGACCTCTTCCCGGAGCCCGAGGTGCGGAGGAAGCGCCGCTTCCCCCGGACCTGGCAGCGGGACCGGCTCCGCGGGCTACGCACCCTGGACACGCCGCTTGCTTCTTTGCCCCGTTCCCCTCTTCCGGGACCTCGTCCTGCCGTGGCTTCCCTCCACACATTGCCCTCATGGAGAGGGGGGGCAGGGTGGGTGGGGTGTCCCTTTCTGCTGATGCCATCCCACAGGTTGTCCCGCCCCGTCTGTCGCGGCGGCGGGAGAACCGGAATCGGCTGGAGGTTTGCAGCCGCGACCTGCCTGCAACGGGCTGAGCTACAGCCCCTTCGCTTGGGGTGCGGTCCCCTCTCTTCCAAGGGCTCCCAGACCTGTAGCTTAGGGCTACGGGGGTTGCATTTTTTTATTTTTAAAAAATTAATTTTGAATCCGAAACTTTCCCAAAACATTCTATCAAATTCTGGCATGAATTTTTCCCGCTGCCAGGATCGCTGGGAATCCTTTCCTGCTCTTCACCTGACCCAAACGATCAAGCAATACTTCTGACACTTAAAAATGCAACTCCCGAGAAACTCTAAAATAGACCCCGTCCCTCGCAGGGACGGCATTGCCCCGGCCAGCAGCCCGCTCCTCGGGGAGCACGGAGCATCGCAGCCGAATAATGAATCCAGAAAGCCGGTGCGAGAGGTCGCCTCCCGTTCCTGCGCTCGGCGGCGAGCTGTGCTCGTCCTCGCCTCCCACCATTTAACCACTCAATTAAGCGGAGAAAGGTGAAGTCCCAATTACGCCGTCCCCAGGCATTTTGGTGCCTCGCTCGTTCCCCTCTTCATTGGCAAGCCCGGCCCCAGCAGCACGCACACGCACGGCCGGCTCAATCTCCTTTCTCCGCTAGAATAATATTGTTCCTAACGACGTGGCCGGAATAGACACTTGCATATTAAAAGTGAGGGGGGCGGGGGGGGAGATGAGAAGGGAATATTTAGTATAATCCAAGTGCTTGATTATCCATATTCTGATCAAAAAGAGTTTCTGAGGCCTGCTGGGAGTGATTAGATTAATGTAATGCGGTTTGAAGGGTCTGTATTTTCTCTCTTAATTTGGGTCATTACTCGGAAAGCAAGCGTGAGATCATTTCATCTGCATGCAGGGAAAGACAGTCATTCAGGAGCGGCTTAAACACGCAGTAATGAGCCGACCCTGGGCAGCGGCGCTGGGAAACTCCGGGCCGCCCTTTGCGCTGCCGCCCGGGGCCCCGCAGCCCCGCCGGCGGGTCCCGCACCGGCGCTGCCCCTCTCCCGGGGGGCAGCCGCCCTCTGAAGCCTCCCGGTTCCCTCCCCGCTTTCATTTTGCTTCCTCCAGGGCCCGCGGCTGCTCGGCGGGCCCTGGAGCGGCAGGGCTGGGCTCTCCGCCGTCGGCCGGAGCTCCCGCAAGCCGCTTTTACACGGGATAGCGCTGTTCAGCCCGGTCCCCGCTCGGATCGGGGTCGCGGTGGAAAATGAGACACCTGCGAGGGGCCGGTTTATTGTCCCATGATAGATATATATATATATAGATATATATATTCCTCACTTATTCGAGCGTACATTTAAAATGGAGATTTACAGACACGTATAAAGAGCGCTGTCCTGGCGGGGGGCAGCCAGCCCGGCCCCTCCTGGCCCGCTCCGACGGCGCAAGGCGCCCTTAAATAAGATTCCTCTTATATACAACTGCGGCTCGGGATCGCTTGCTATCGGCGGCTGAGCTCGCTGGGGAACAGACAGAGAAGCAAAGGCTGGTTTGGATAAATAGTGCTGGCCTGGTGGAGCAGGTCCGAGTTGGGCGGTGCGGCGGGCCCTTAGCTCTGCCCGCTGCGCCCAGGGTCCCGCGGCGGCGGTGGAGGAGCGCTGGAAACGCTGTCGTGCAACTTTCGGACGTGCTTCTTTAAATCAAAGTTTCTGCAAAATCCTTTCCCGCAAGTGACACACGTGAAGGGCTTCTTGTCGTTGTGAGTGTGCATGTGGAAAGTCAAGTTATAGATCTGGTGGAAGGCTTTGTTGCAAATGGTGCACTTGTACTGCTTCTCTCCGCTGTGGGTCAGCTTGTGGTTCTTGTAGTTGCCTGCCAGAGAGGAAAAAGGTGGGAAAGGGAGTTACCCGAGGGTGCACGGTTGACAGGTAAGGCAGGGCAGGACGGGGTGAGGGGGTGCATTAGAAAGTGTGTGTGTGTCCCCGCACCCCAGTCCCACCTGTCAAACTCGGTCCGCATCACCGCAGAGCAGCGCGCAACTGGCACGGCACAAATGAGAGGCAGGGTCAGCCCAGTGACCCGCGGCAAATGGAGGACTCTGGATTAGGACCAAGGCCTGGCACCTCTCATTTAAAAAGCATTTAGGGAGAACCGTCAGCAGTCCCCGGCGATGCGGCCCGGCTTAGAGGGAAGGTAATTGGGACCAGCGGCGGCGATGGCTCTGCCCGCTCCCCTCTCTTCCCGCAGCCGGCCTAGGGCTCGCCTCGTTTAATCCCCGCTAATGATGGGTGAGCGCCCCTCGGGGGCCCTCCGGCCCGGCTCACCTTTCTGGTGGAAGCCCTTGCCGCAGAACTCGCAGACGAAGGGCTTGTAGCCGGCGTGGATGCGGATGTGGGTGTTAAGCGTAGAGCTCCTGTTGAACGCCTTCCCGCACTGGTTGCACTTGTGGGGTTTCTCCTGCACCGAGGGGCGAAAGGCCCGTCAAAAGGACTGCGAGTAGGGGACGGGGGGGGGAGCCACCGCCTCCCGCACCCCGCCTGCCCCCCACCTACCTGGGTGTGGATGATTTTGTGCCGGCACAGGGTGCTGGCCTGGCGGAAGCCCTTCCCGCAGACCTTGCACACGAACGGCCTGGCCCCCGTGTGCACCGGCATGTGGCGAGTGAGGTTGTAGTGCGCGTTGAACACCTGAGAGGAAGCGCCGGGAAGGCGAGGTCAGGCATGGGCACTGCCGCCCCCGGCCGTCTCCCCCCCACACACTCCCTCCGCCCCTTGCTGGCACCCCCTTACCTTTCCGCAGACCTCGCAGGTGAAGTTTTTAGGTTTGCCCTCCGCCGCGCCGCCGCCGCCCCCCAGCTTGGCGTGGCCCTTGGGGGGGCCGCCGCGCTCGGCCGCCGCCGCCTCCTTCATCACCTGGTCCAGGTGTCCCGGCAGCCGCTCCTTGTGGGCGAAGGGCGGCGGCGGAGGCAGCTTCTCGGCTGCCAGCCCCGCCAGCTTGGCGTTCTCCAGCAGGAAAAGCTTCTGGTGGGCCGAGAGCCCCCCCGGCGGCGGGGCGCCCAGCAGGCCGGCGGGGAAGAGCTGTCCGTGCAGGATGTCGGCGGGGTGGTACGCGGCGTCCAGGTAGTTGAAGTAGTAGAGGGAGCGAGGGGCGGCCGGCACGGCCCCCGCTTGGTGGATGACCTGTGGCTTGATGAGCCGGCCACTGGGCTGGCCGAGGGCGAGCTCTGCCTTGCAGCAGACGCCGCAGTTGGCTTTGCAGAGCCCCCCGCCGCCCCGCAGGCTGCTCTTCCACAGCTCCGAGTAGTTGAGGAGAGTCTTGGAGGGCACCTCGTAGCCCAGCGGAGGGATGGGGATCACGCAGGGCAGGGGCGAGCACAGGCTCAGCGGCTTCTTGCCTGGCTCCGGCTCCTGCCTCTGCTCGAAGGCTGGCTTGGGCTCCGACGTCTTAGCCATGATCCTCTCGATGGAGAAGGCCAGGGTCTTGGAGGGGTTAGCGGCGGCGGCCCTGCCGTCGTGCCGGGGGCAGGAGGAAGGCATGACCGTCTCCAGCGACCCCGAGCTCGCCATGTCGCTCCGCCGTGCGGGAACTTGGTGTGAGCAGCGACTCGCTCCCGCTCTCGGCTCTGCATTCCAGAAAAGCCAGGAGACAAATCAATTTAATAAGCACCTTGTTCTCCCCCCACCAACCCACCCCCCCACCGGCACCCCCTCCCTATTTACATTCAAATGAACATATTCAAGAACAATGGCACGTAGGGTACCAGATTACTGCTCATTAAGCTGAACACGCTAAAGTAACATGCAAGCTAGACTTTGTTAGTATTAAAAAAAAAACTTCCCCCAGCCCAATGCCACCCAGCCCAGCCCACCGATGGTCGCGGTCCGGGAAATGCGGGGGCAGGAGCGGGGGGGGCACGGCGAGGGGCGGCGGGGCTCGTCTTGGGACCACTTACCTTTGCCCAGCGCCGGCAAGACTCATCCAAGCAGCTCAGTGTGGCCACAGTCACATTTTGATAGCAAACATCTTCCTGAGCGTCAGATCACGGTCTCGTACATTTAAAGCTGACATCACATGAAGTCACTTCGAGCAGAATGACATGGGGATGCCACCATGGATCTTCCCTGAGCCGAGGCGCCGGGCTGGAGCGCAGTGGGTTGGGGCAGAGAGAGGAAGAGAAGCTCCCCCCCCGCCCCCTCCACGCACAATTTCCTTCCAGTTTAAGACGCACAAATCTCTCGTGTGCGAGCTGGGTTTTTTCCTCTCTCTCTCTCTCCCTTCTTAAAAAGCAACTTGCAAAGCAGAGGAATCTTTTGCATGTGGCAAATTAGAAGGCAAGTGCGATTCACAAGTTGGGTGGAAAAGAGTGCTCCAGTTCTTGCTGGGGTTAGAAGAGCCACTCTGAGTGAGCGTGAGGATTTTTTTTTTCCTCCTTCTTCGTGGTTTTTTTTTTTGTGGGGTTTTTTTGTTGTTTTTTTTTTGTTTTTTTTTTTTTTTTTTTAAGAAGGGGGAGAATGAATTTTTTTTCTAAAGCAACTACCACGCAACCATGCTCGAGTTATTTTGGCAACCCATCTGCAATCAGCTCCATTGCAGCCGAGCTGGAAGATAATTAATAAATTGTCACTTATCTGCGTGCCTCCCCAGCATGTATAAATTAATAGCCAACCCATTAATTAGGACAGTGTATTAATGTTAATTAAACTAAGTTTAATTCCGCCCCCCTCCCATCTCAGGGTAGCTGGTGATTAGCCTTAAATAAACGCAGAGGGAGTCGAGTCCAGGGCTGGGTTTTCACTGCTTTAAAAAAATCAAATAAGTAAAAAGGAGCCTAGCGCTGAGAACGGGAGTTTTGCAAATTGTCACCCCGAGAGGTGTCCGCTTCCCTGGGGGGCAGCCGGGCGTCTCTCCCTTTCCCGAGCTCTGATCGTGTCCCTCTTTTTCCGCCCCGCTCCCCCAGAATAGTAGACGCTGCATTATAGTGCCTGGGTGCTGGGGTTTCTTCCCCTTCTCTCTCTAATTAAAATGACTTTATGCGGGAGGGGAGGATTTGCAGACCCCTCAGAGGCGAGGACGCGGTAATTGCGGGAGTCCCGTGTCCACCTGTGCTGGGGGGAGCCCGGCTGCGGCGGCAGCACCTCCCCGGGCCCTGATTAGCCGCCCCATCCCTCGCCGGGGCCATTCAGCCGAACCAATTTTCCTCCAGCGATTCAGGGCCCTCAATTCTCTTTCACTTGTAGCCACTATAGCGCTGCGTGGAACCTGGTTTTGTGTGTTTCTAAAATAAAGGGGAGGATTATCCGGGGGAGGGTGGGGGGGGAGAGCGCCAAGGGTTTAGATTGAGCCTGGCCAGAGGTAAAGCAAGCAATGAAAAGGCCCTATATATATACTTTTTCTTTTTTTTTTTTTTAACTTTTTTTTTTTTTTTTTTTCGCCTCCCTAGCATGCCTAAGAAAGTTTAGAGGAATTCGGGGGTTTTGTGTAACACTGACAAAGCCGCGCCTCCTCTCCCCGCCGGGGCATCTCGCTGGCGGCTGTTTGCAGACAGGCTTTTTCACCTGCGAACCAACAACACGCTCCAGAAACAAACTTTGAAAGTGGCAGTCGCCCCGGGCTCCCGGCAGGCGGAGGGGAGCTCTCGGGGTACCTTGCCTCGGGGGGCTGTGCAGGGATGCGTGTGTGTGTCTCTCTCTCCCCACCCGGAGCATCAGGTGTTGGCGTCCCAGCAACCCTGCCCTCTCCATTCCTCCCCGCCTGGGTTTGATGGGTGTAAGGGAGGAAAGAAACCATCCCGCTGTTTGGGACAGAATGGGAAGTGACTGCAGAGAGCCTTATGCACCGACACAAACCTCGTCCAGTGGCTGGAGCGGGGGAGCCCGGCTGAGCCCCAGGCGCGGAGCGGAGCCGAGCAGAGCTGCCCGCCCAGCCCGCCCCTCCGCCGGGCAGCGATCAGCGGGCGGGCGGCGGCTGGGATCCGCTTGCTCCCGGGGCTCGCCGTCTTTAGCAAAGTATTTAATTAGCCTCCACAAACTTCTTTTCCTCGCCTGCAGATTATACTGAGTGGAGGGTTGGGAACTATTTTACACCTTGCCACTCACATGTTAATTAATCTCTATCTAACCCTAATTGCAGTTTATTCAAGCACCGCTCAACAGCTCACCCACACAATAAACACTGGGGCTGCTTTTATCCATATTACTCCCCGCTCACACGTTGAGTAATTAACTCCAGTACCAACTAATAGTGCAAACAAATATTTTCTGTAAACGAGATGATTTCGGGCAGGATAAAAGAGGGCTACGGAGCCGGGGCCGGGAGCTCGCTGCCAGCTTCCCCGTGCTGCCCTCGTCCTCGCCGGGATATTTTCTGGGCCGGATCTTTCCCTCCTTCCCCACTCTGCCGAGGGGACGGCCCGTCGTTCGGTACCCATCGCTGTCCTCGGGGCAGTGGGTCCTGCAGGCCTCGAGGCTGCCGGTGAAGCCCCGGTGGAGCCAGAGGCTGAGCACCGGCTCCCGGCCCGGGCTCTGCCGTGCGGCTGCCTCCCGGCCTGCGAGGAACCGGGGGTACCGCACGCCTTGTGTGTGCATCGGTGCTTGGGGATCCCAGCTAAGACCCGGGCATCGGAGCTCAGTATTTTAATTGAAATCGCAGGTTTAGGCACAGCTGGAGGCTGTCTCTATCGATTCGACTTCTGCTGTTCCAGCGAGCATATTACAAATGACTGACTTTGAGACAGCTGCCCCAGCTCACCGCCCTGCCCACCGCCCTGCCTTCGCCCCTCTCTGCCCCCTGAGCACTGAACGGGGCTGGCGGGACCGGGAGAGACGTCAAGATGGGCCAGCTCGGTTTTGTAGGTCAGAAGCGGCCGCACCTCGGGTAGGCTGCAGCATGCCGACTTTTTGCCTCTCCCGTGGGGTTTAAATCCTTCACCACTTCCACCCCCATCGCACCAGCGACCTTTGGAGGGGGGAAATGGTTTGCGGATTTTCCCCTGGAAAGCGTATGCCGCAAAACCTCTCGTAACGCAGACACGATCGCTCTTACGGTTCTTTTTGCGCCGCTGCCACGCCAGAAAAACGATTCCGGGACCGGGAGCGCCGATATGGGCCGGTTCCCTGCGCCAAACTCTCTGAGTTCACCCTGGGGCTCATCTAACACCTCTGCCCTCTGTCTATCCCCTACGCGCCCGGCAGCCCCGACCACGAATTCTCCTCGGCCGCTGACATCGAAAACGGGCCGGGATTTACCTTCTGCTCCCCGAGACCCAAACCCACCCGGCGAGGGTCTTCAGGGGTGGGTCCCGTGCGGGAGGGGAGCGCAGGGTCCCACAGGAGAGGAGCCGCCCGGCTCGGCCCCCGCACCCGTCGGAGCTGAGCATTTATGGTCCACTGGAAGATAACCTAGGATCCTCCAAGTTATTTAACTTGGCAGCTGTTTAAACTCCACAGCGGAAGCTGCTAAAAGTTATTAGCATTATGCTTCGTTCTCTCCGAAATGGTTGCTTTGATTTCAATGCTGTTTTGGTTTTTAAATGTATTTATGTATTTTTAAATATATACTTTAAAAAATTATTTTAATAGCAGAAGCTGATGGACCACCAGGTGGGCCACCAGCCCCAGACAATTAAGATAGGGCTGCCTTTGTGGGTCGGGGAGGAGGGGAGCAGCTTCTAATGTGTTTTTGTGGCTGGTGCAAGGTGCTGCAGAGGGGCCCAGGGACAGGGTCTGGCTGGGAGGAGGGCTGCGCTACACTTCTGGGTTTGGGTCTGGCTTGGTGCAAGGCAACAATTACCCCCTCAGAGCACTGCCCAGGAATGGCCCCAAGGTGTTTGGCTTGGGTTTGTTTTGCAGTGGTCAGAAACAGACGTTTTTGGGACAAATTATCAAGCAATAAATGCAGAAATCAGGATAGCAAAACTTGGGGCTGGGGTGAAGAGGGGGTTTTACCTATTTGACTGCTTCCCATTACCCCATTGAAACCGTGGTACTTCGTGTAACAGGAGCAGGACCAATGCCTCATGGGCAGTACCTCATCCTACAGGGCCCTTTGGGTCAGTGGGGTGACCTCACTACCATGTCACAAAATCAGGGCTGCCACAACCATACCTGGGGCAGGGGCAGAGCATGGCAAAGCCACTTGGGCTGGAGCAGAGGCACTGAGTCCCTCCAGACAATTGTTTCAACTCATTTACTGAGTCATGCACATATTACTGCATATACGTAGGCAGATAATTTTTTAATGTAATTTTTGAAGATATTTTTTTCCCCATAACAAAATGCTACGAGGGAGCTAGGTCTTGGAGCACTGCCTAGGTCCCAGAGCAAATGTGGATAGTGGTATTTTGGAAACCCACTGGCCCAGAGTCCTTGAATGAATGTGCTGGTCAGCTTTGTTAATGATGACAGAGGCAGCATTGACATTTTTAACCTGAGCCTACTTTTAAGAGCTGGCATCTGACCTGATCCAAAGGCTGTTTGAAATCTAGCCCCACTGCAGAGCAACCAGCAGAGCACCATGGCAGGAGCTGCACAGAGTGCCTCGGTGGCAATCAAACTGGCTTATGTAATTCTAAAAATGGCAACTCCTTACTTGCCACATCTCTTTCTGTCTATGCGGAGAGTCCTGCAGAGCTGCCAAACAGAAGCAATTGAATGAACTCTTTTCTCGGCTCATTCCTCCTTCCGCAGCTTGGAGAAAGGGAGCCAGAGCCTATTCTAGTTTGCCTGTCAACAGGAATGGTAACTAGCACCTCGATCCCAGCCAGGCTTTATGCCCCCAAAACACTGCCTGCCTGTGAGGAGTGGAGAGAGACATCGTGGGTGAAGCCCAGTGCCTGGAATGAGACCGTGCTGGTCCAGGAGGCAGTCAAGGAGTCAGTGGAGTTCACATGGTGTCTGAAGTCATCCTGGCCAGCAGGGCAAGCAAGAATTGTTTTGAAGGGCTGAGCTGTTGTTCTCCATCCTTGTTGTCATAAATAGTCATTCTTCACTTTGCAGTTATGGAGCAAGGCTGCACTTAATTTCTGAATGCTGAAACTGAAAGATGTCCCTTCCTAATGTTTGGAAACGTAGTTTTTCGTTTTGAAAGAGTGGGAGCTTTTAATTTTTTCTGGTTTTATGTTTTGTTTTTTTTCCCCTTAATTTTCTATTTAGGAGAAAAGGTGGGAGGAAGCAGAGAAGGAGAATATAATGGGGGGATGGCCTTGTTCTCACTTTCCTACTGAAAATGTTTCAGAAAAAGGAGCAAAAAGCAGTGAAAACAGATAGAAGCCCACTTCAGTTTGGTGTTCGTATTCCTTCCCTTTTTTGCTTGAAAGAAGGATGGCCAAAAAAATAAGTGGGACAAACCCCACGTGTTTTGAATTATTCTCCCCTTAATGAGTTAGAAAAACATCTCATTTTCAAAACTACTTTGCTTTTCCAATGAAAAAAAAAAAAAAGAGCAAACAGACCAAGGATATTTCCAAAACAAATCTTTCCACTGTCTTTGCAACTCACTCCCCACTCAGTGTTGACCAACTTTTCTGGGTCTGCCACATGTCAAGAGTTGTATTTACCCTTGTTAGAACTGTTGTCACAGATGTCCCCATCCACTGCAAAGCAGGACTCCGCGGGCTGAGAGGTACAGAGATAACAGCAGAGAGCAGCATGTTACCTCCTTCCTCCAGCCCATGTGGGCTGATGTCCCCATGTGGGACTGACTGGGTTGCAGTATTCTTGTCCCTCATGGCTAGGCTGGACCTGGCAGGACTCCCAGGTTGACTGATGAAACTTGGGCTGATTTCACCTCAGAAAGCATGACCTAGAAGAGCCACTAAAAATCCCCCCAACAATCAGAGTCCAAACTAAAAATCCAGACTTTTTTACGGTTGGGAAAAAAAAAACCATGCATGACCCAAGTATTCCCTGAATGTTTGAGAACACCCACAAAATCTGTAAAAATAGATGGTAATTTATTTGATTTAATTATGAGTCTATCTTGTGATTTTGGAATTGGGGTGGGGCTGAAGTTAGTGATGCTGAAAAAAAAAATTTAGAGATAAGCCCAGGTGATTTATCAGCTCTGAGGACCAGCTGGCTCCTCAGCTCTGAGGAGCTGAGGCTCTTCCACATGAAGTCAGAGCATTGCAGAGCTAACCAAGAGAACTTTCTTGGGTGAGGTGGCCACTGCTGGGGGTGACTGGGAATTAGAAGCCCAAGGATGAGGCTGGTGTCCCATAGGCATGGCCAGCAGGTGTTGGAAGGACTGCTTCATCTCTTCCTGCTTACACACCTGGTTTGACTGAGATTATATCTGTCTTGGTGAGCACTAACTGCTCCTCAGCAAGTCATCCTTCCTGTCCCCACTGGAATATGCTACTGGGTGACCTCGAGCACCAGTAAGCATGGCTATGGGACATGTTCCTGTCCCTTACGTGAGTGTCTGGATTAGCTTGGAGGCTGCTATGTCCTCTGCCCCTGTTGTATGCCATAAACTCAAACCTGCTACCTTTGCTGTTTCAGATGGATAGAAAACCCCCTCCTCTCTTACCAAAGTTAGCTGCTGCATTCACTTCAAGCCTTTGAGGCATTTCTTTCCTTCTTCCTCCCTTCCAGGTTGTGCCTCTCCAGCTGACAGCCTGGGACAGCCCTCTGCTTGTGGAGCTCTCTCTGCTGAAATCATCTCCTAAACGGTGTGGCCTTTGTTCCCCCCCCAGCTGTCATATCCTCTGGGATCTGCAACAAGTCCTCATTTTACAGATCCCTCTTGTCAGTCCCCAGTCTGATCTGACCACCTGGTTTATTTTTGAATCAAGCACTTGAGTCATAACATTTCTGTTTATTTCAACAACTGTATTTCTTGCATAGGAAATGAGCCAAGATGGTCTAAGGTGGGGAGAGTGAAGCATGTCGCAGTTGTAATTGCTTTTGCTCTCCCAATATCAAATTTTACAGTATAATCAAAATCTTATTTTTGTACTCCTGGACTCTGTTATTGACTTAATCTTCTTAAGTGCTCCTATTATTTCAGTGATTTCATCGTTGTATGTTGATTTTAATCTTTTGATCTCCATATTAGCTACTGCCTGCAACTAATTTGTTGCTCAGTGTTTTTCTTTGTTTTGACCTGTGAGGCATTTTCCTCATGGCACACAACTCTGCTGGCAGATTG
This sequence comes from Calypte anna, assembly GCF_003957555.1. Classification (NCBI taxonomy): domain Eukaryota; kingdom Metazoa; phylum Chordata; class Aves; order Apodiformes; family Trochilidae; genus Calypte; species Calypte anna. Next base: position 14,032,401 of record NC_044258.1, read on the forward strand.
CATATAATCTCTGCACTTTTTTTCTCCCATATTTTGCATAGTTACAACAAATGCAGATTTACAACTTGAAACGGAATATGGATCTTTTAGAAAAGCTGAGGAAAATATCACGCCAGTTTTAGCTCAATAGCCTAAACGTGCTTGAATGAAGGAAATATGGCAGAGTAAAGCTCACAGGAGAGAGGTGTCAAGCAGGCTTGTTAGTCCCCATGTTCAGAATGGGTGGCAAGTGCAATTACTGTAACTTAAATGTAGTCAGGGATCAAAGAGTTTCTGTAAGCATTACTAGACCTAAGATGAAGCAAGATGGGTTTTGTGAATGGCTTAAGGGACTCCCCTAAGGGGATGCAGCAATGGCTCTGTTGAATCATGACACCACAGAGCAGGTTTTAACAAACATTGGTGACAGTGGTGGTAGCACAGAGTCATGAGCTTCACAAGGTGCAGAGGTTGAAATATGGCTCACTGGCATTTTGGCTGGCTGTGAGGTGAGTTCTTTGTCCCTTGGTAGCTGAAGGTTTAACCTGTGCTGATTTATCTGGTCCTTTGTTTGCTTTAGCTTTTTCTTTTGAAGAATTTTTGCTTTAGGTTTGCTGTGACTTTTTGGAAAAGAACACAGCCTGAACATTGACAAAATCATCTTTGCTTTGCTGCGTGCCTGTTTATGCTTCTGAACACAAATTGTCTTCTAATATTTTTGACGTTTTGGTCACTAGAGAGGCAGAAAAGCAATTTCTAAGATGCCTGTGGGCCAAGAGACATACATTACAGCAGAGGGGAAAGAATCTGTTAGTTGCTGAAATATAAAACAAATTGGATGAACAGCTGCTGACACTTGTCAGTCAAATAGTTGATAGCATTTTCAGTCTCCATGCCACATGCTTTAAGTAAGTCTGTCAAAAAAAGGATATTTTCGCTGGACTTCCCTGTAAATATGAGAGAAGTTTTGGCCTGATCTATCATTTAAAATTTTGCTGGCAGAAGACTGAAATTTTCCTCTTTCCCTGAAACTGATTGACATGACTGTACTGGCAGATTCTTCATCTAGGTGCAGTTGTACTGGCAGGAAGTCCTTTGACTGTTGGAGCTCATTCCATCGCAGGAATGGGTTGAAGCAAAACCAGCAGCAGACCTTGGTGTTCCTTGGCTGGGCTTGCCAGAGTGCTCCCATCCAAGGAGCAAAGGAAGGAGGTAAGCAGGGCCTTTCAGATGCTGCCTGAGGCATATCTTTGCTCTGCAGGACCCTGAGACCCATCCAAAGCATTGTCTGTGGCCAGGAGGTCTTAAATTTATTTGGGTTTTTTTTGTACAAACCCAAATCATTTTGGATTCAACATTTCTGCAGGATTAACCCAACATAGCAGTTCTGGCTCCTGGTATTGTGGTTCAGCACCCATAGAGGACATGATTGGGCTGGCAGCACCTACAGAACCATTTGCAGGATTAAAGGCAGTAGCGATTGAGGGTACAACACTCTCCTTTGCTCATCCACAAGCTCTGGAGTTGGATGTTACATCCTGATTTGTATTATTGCTTGTACATTAGTTTTCCACTCTCCCAATGAAGTATGTAACTTGAAGCTCATCATTCGGGTCCAAACTTCTTAAAAGAAGTTAGCTGGCTCATGCTTCCTGGTTTTGGATGTGGTTTTGGATGTGTTTAAACCTGATATATCCTCAGGGTAGTTATGAAGTCTCTGAGGTGCTTTTTCTGGGGTTTGAGGACACATAAAAAACTGTCACAGGCTACAGGTTCATTGCTAATGACAGAGAAATTCAGACAAGGGTGTCCATCACTGCTGTTTCTGGGAGGCACCTTGTGCATTAGTGGTGCACAGCCAAGGATCATCTCCTAAAGGCTGCACCCACGCTTTTTCATTCAAAAAAACTGAGCAGAGCTCACTGTTTTGAAAGGTGGCAGGTGGAAGTGGGCTGTGTTTTTAGCCAATAAATATTTTATGTTTAAAAAAAAAAAAGAAAAAAAAGCAGCCAGTTTCAGAGCAGAAGAGCAGAATCAAGCTGTTTCTCAAGCTCTGCCTCACTGGGAGCAGAGCTACAAATATGAGTCTCTCTCAGTGATCTTTGCTTCCAGCCTGCTGACCACTACAGTCATGGCTTTCCAAGTGCCTCCTCTTGGATCTGTTGCCTTTCATCTAAATATTTGGGATAGCTGAGGGGGAGGATGAAGAGGGCACAAGCACACGTATGCATCAGTGTGTGTATGGGTCTCAAGAGGCTCTCAACCACCTAGAAAGAAGGGACCAGGTGGTGTTTGTGGTTTATTCACTCCTGTTGTGTGAAACTTCATCAGGCAAGTCCTGTGAGGGCTTCAGGGTGTGATTGAAGGCTCCAGGCATAATGATATCAGGGTACAGATGGGTTTTGTATGCATCCCAGTGACAGACCTGCAGAGGCACCTGAATTGGTTTTGATAAAGTCAGGATGACTTAAACATTCTACTGCCACATCAGTTCCTCCAGAGATTTAGGACCGATTATTTGCATGGCTGGAGGGTGGATAAAAGGCAGGGAAGAGCCACAAGGCCATGCTCCTCCCTAAATCCTTAGATGTGGCTTTTCCTGGCAATGCTTCCTTCTACCAGCATCATGGAGCAAGAAAGGCTCTGTTTGGGTCAGCCAGTGTTCCAGCCTTGTCTTAGTGCATTAAACTGCTTACCAAGACCTAAATGTGCATGTCTACCACCCACTCCTAACATAAAGCCCCTGCTAATATAGGCTATGGCCATCCTGATGGGGCTGCAGACCACCTCCAGAGCCAGGTGTTAAACTCTGAAGAGCCTGCAAAATCCAGCATTGCAGGTGGCTGTGCAGTCCCAGCCCCATTTGGGACTTAACACCCCCTTCAAAGGCTGTTCTCACAGGTTACCTCCTCCTCCCATGTGTCTAGGGAGTGTCTTGGAAACTGGGAGATGGTTCAGCTTAATGGCTCATTATGTCAGGCAACATTTACCCATCTTGTGTTTGTGGGTGTCCTCATTCCCTGTGGTGGCAACAGGTTGCTGTGCTTGGGGGTGAAGGACATTCTTCTTCCCTCTGAAATAACTAACACCTGGGCTAGGAGGAGTCATTTTGTTTGTTTGAATTGGCTGTTGGGAGGGAATGACTGCAAAACCTCCCAATCTAACGTGCTCTCCATAAACCAGCCTGCTTTTTAACTTCAGCTCTCTGTGTGTGTGTGTGTTTGTGCCATTGGCTGCTTTGGGAGAAGTTAAAATACAAGCTGAGGACTTTTGGTGGAAGGTAAGTGCCAGGCAAGGCTCATTGCCATGTAACAACGGGCTGTACAGGGGGGGACCTTGAATTTGATGTCCAGAGACAGATCATAGGATGCTGAGTGCAGATAATAGTGGAAAAATTGCAGAGGTGACAGCAGAGATACCCTGGTACCTGGGGAACAGAGTCTGGTCCCACCCTGACCTTGGGGAGCACATCAGGGGGCCATCTTCTTAATTAATAAACTGTAAAAAACAGCCATGAGAAAAGAAAATGCCTTTATTCTGGGGGTGGGGGCTCTTACATCTCAGCTTGTAATTATTTTTTTTTCTAAGGCAGACATAAAAAGACTCCATCATTTGTTCTTAGGACATCTGAATAGTTATTTATTGAGAAGCCACAGTTCTCACACTTTTACAACTGTCGGCTTGTATAAGGCAAAAAAAGCAAGATGGATCACTATTTTACACAGAAAGTAAAAGCTCTGAAGGGGGGACTGATGGACATGCAGTTACTGGTCAAAATGCAATGTACATGACATATATAAAAAACATTGTGAAACAGAGGAATTGCAAATTATGGTTACAATCTACTGAAATAAATATTCAATATATTATTATAAACACATTTGTATAGTCTAAGATTGTAAATAAAGTTGTCTTTGTACATATACGGTTATTTGAAATTTAAACAAAAATGTAACATTTAGAGGAGCAAACGTCAACATAAAACAACTGCTTTGGACTTGTAATGTGGCATGATATATCCATAATGATAGGATTAATCTGGTGTGGCAATTAGAATGACTAATCCTTTGGGATGTAGCCTCTATGGAGTTAACTGCATATTGAAAAGGAAGAGCCTGGTACATTAACAAGGATGCAGAGTGATTCAAACGGCTGTCTGGTTTGTTTGTTTTCTGGTTTTTAAATGAACAGAGAGAACAAAAAATCATTTGTAATTGCCTCATTCTTCTTTTAAAAACAAAGCTGTTTTGGGGGTTTTTTTCCCTTATTTTATTAATTTGAAGCAGTTGGCATCCACAGAAGAGAAACAAAGAAATGAAAGGACTGGATTCACTCATCTTCACAACAATTTACCATCAATGTATATACAGTACATTAATGAAGCATTGTTTAAACTTTAATTATAACAGGGACACACCTAGCATGTTCTCTATGTATTTTTTTTTCCATTAACAGTATTAAACAATGGTGCTCCATATTGCTTATGAACATATAGATATGAAATTAGGAAACCAATGAATCAAAGAGAGGTGCTAACCTTATTACCACACAGCTAACATGGCATTTGTATTGGTAAACTTCTCATGGGCATTTAGAGCTGACAGAAAAATTCCTAATGTGGCTAACTGAGTTACAGACGAGGTACATGCATGGGTACCAGGCGACCCCCCCCCAACCCATCCTCCAAGCCAGCTTCCCTAGTCATCCTCTTCATCCTCCTCATCACTGTCCTTCATGGTGATCCCCTGGAGCCCTCCCCCTTCGCTGACCGATGCCGTGGCCTCCTCTACCGTCAGCCGGTTCCGGATGGTCTCGTAGGTTTTGCTGTTTAAGGTGGAGTCCAACACCCCTTGCAATCGGAAATCCCGGTAGGTTTTCTAAAGCAGGGAGAGGCAGGAAGGAGGAGGAGAGAGCAGAGAAGTCAGGGCTGACACCGGCTCCACTGCTTCGCCACAGGAGTTAGCCTGTGTGCCATGCCTGGGGCTTTGGAAGAGGCTGGGACACAGCAGGAAAATCCCTGCCCTGGGGATGTTTTACACTGCCCTAAGCAGCGCAGAGGCTGCAGGAGAGGTGTCTCTGATGGCCACCACTTGCCCATGGCAGAGGTCCCTTTAGGCTGTCCTGAGCAGCAATGGTCCTGCCCTCCATCCCTGCCTGCTGGGTGGCCGGGCTCCAGAGCAGAGGGGTCCTGGGGTGGACTTTGCATGGGGTGGGTTGGGGTCTAAAAAAGGAGATGGAAGGAACAGAGAGGGGCTCTGCACCAACTAACATCCCTTGCCTCTGGATCCACTCCTCTGCCAGGAACAGCAGTTGTTTTCCTTCTCCCAGCAGAATGCTTTTCACCCCTAACTGCAGACGTGATTACACGTTCCCGGAATGCTCTGTATTAAATAATCCTACCTACAGTATTTGGATTAAATAAACTAAATCCAGAATACTGGGGAAAATTGTTGATGTATAAACATAAGCACATGGGATGTGTTTCTTAAATCTCTTTTTCTTCACCTAATACCAAAACTGGGGATGTATTTCCATAGCTATATTTCCCCTGCTCACTGTGATTATTTCTCACATTTGAATTTATGTTTAGAAACTTCTTGACTGCATGAGAGAAAACTCTGGCCTTGTGGTTCACTTAATTCTGCTTTGTGCTCTGCGTGGAACATTCACTGGTCTGCTATTTCAGAAAGTCCTTGGATTTCTTGTAGCTGTTTCTGAATGTAATATTGGTATAAATAAAGTACAAGGAAGAAAGCTTTCCTCAGCTAGCTGACAAGTAGAAATAATTTGTGCCTGTTGTTTTCAGTTATGAAAAGCACATTTAATACATTTCAGTTTTAATTTATTCATGCCTTCAATGTGTTCACTGCACACAAGACCATAAACATTATAAAATACTAGACCAAAAAACATTAGATAGAACCCAAAATGATCAAAAATATATTTACCCCCTTCTGTGATCTTATTATTTCATGTAAACAACTGCGATTTCACACTGAAATAATTATCATTAGTCCAAGGCATGCACACACACATATACACATACACGTGCACTCAAGATACAAAAAAATGTTACTTTCAGGATATGTTATCTCACCTTTGTGATTTCTTAGAGTTGATTATATAAAATTGTTAGAGAAATAACTTCAGTTAACTATGAGAACAATCCTCATTTACATTCTGATGATTCAAACCGTAGCTGGGCTTAAATGATTCTAGTAAAAAAGTGTTAAAAACTTTTGCTTTGCTTTAACCTATTTTAACACTGGAGGTCATTGGTGTGATGAACATATGTGTCCAAAAAAAGGCCTGTTTTGGTGTGCTTACAGTACAGGTAGGGTAATAATAGTTTCCCTTTTTTCATGTAAGCAATTACTTTGTTCTGATTTGCACACCTGTATTTTGCATACATATGCATGTCATATTCCTCTTTATCCTTTACTACAGGCCATATACACAAGTATAATTAATAATTTTAATGAATGGCTTATTTGTAGGTGACAAGTTGGCCACCGAGAATATGCTGCACACGTGCAGGCCATATACACACACACACACACTCACGCTCCACATATGATGGTATGGAAAATATATCAGATAATTACCTTTACTATCCTAATGAGAGTTTTCAGTTGGTAAATGTGAAGCTGCAGGTCCATACGGTCTGTCAGCCAGGTGCAGACAACATTCATCGAGCTGGTGTACCATTGCTGCAAGAGAGACAGGACTTCTCCAGCAACCCCATTAGGGCTGCCTGCTGTGCCTTGAACAGCACAGGCTGCACCCAGCACCAACCTTGCCCACTTAGCCAGCCTGCTGATGGGATGTGACAGACTCAGAGGGGGAGACAGGCACCCTCTTTTACACAGAATTTCAATGCACAAGCTTTTAAATTTTAATAACAACAACAACAAACTTATCTGGAGAATAATGGCCACCAGCAACACTGCAAAGTTCTGTAAATTTTTTCTTTTTCTTTTTCAATCTGATTTTTGCCATTGCTGGGACTCGTGTGCTTGGACAGATCCAACTTTTAACAGTGAGAGCACATGCCTGCCTTTAAGTGTGTCAGACCCATATTCAAGCTACTTACCACCTTGAAACTTAACCCATCACCAGCCGTGGGGTGAGTCTGGTTCCCTGATGGCCAGCAGAGGGGAGGCTTGTGCGGGGCAAGGTTTGGCTGCAGGGGAGGATGCTGGTGGGAGCACCTATGGACACCTGCCCAGGCTGTGTGGGCAAATACCTTGGTTTCACCCTCACAATTACAAAAGAGGGAAAAGCAGCAAAGAAATGAGCTTGTTTCAAGCTGCTGAACTCATAGGGCCTCTCCAGGGGCTGAAATTTTGCCTCTTGTCTGTGCAAAAGGCTTGCAGCTGTGTGGCAGCATCCTGCCAGCCCTGTGGCACAGGAAGCCTCCAGTGGGCTGTGGCTCAGTGCCCTGCTCACACAGGGCTGGCATTGCACATCTGATGGCACACAGACAAGCAGCTAGCCCTCAAGAGAAGGAAAAGCAGGGGTTGTGGGGTGTGTGTGTAATCACAAATTCCTCCCCAAGGTGCTCAGCACAAGGGCTCCTTAGGAAGCAGTCTGCAGACAGAAACCCATCACCCTCTGTATGCACAGTCACACTCTTCTCACAGTGTCTCTTACACACATGGATCAAAACCTGCAGACCAGCTGTAATTACTCTAGAACCACTTAGAGGAAAGAGACAACACTGGACCAGTTTATAAAAATCCTGCTCAAGCCCCACCCAAGTTAGTCTGAAATGCAACTGCCCTAGAACCCTGCACCAGCCTAATGCAAGCATTTATTGCATCCCTTTGCTGCACCTTCAGGTGTAAGTCCCTGGTGCAGAAACATGCCCCCTCCCCTCCAGTTGCTGAAGCTGCTGGTGAGTGAAGACCACCGAATACTCTGCAGCTGCAAACCTGAGGCTGGGGATTTGTTCCCCTCCACTCCTCGACACCATCCAAGAGGCCAGTGCCTGTGAGCTGGTTGGGTGCCTCCAACACCAGGAGCTGTCACTGGGTGGGCTCAGCAGGCACCTGGAGCACCCCCAAGCTGGCACAAGGCTGACCAAAGCAAACAAACGAGTCCAAGCAAAACCAGCCCAGCATGAGAAAACTTTTGGCTCAGCACACATTACTGAACTGTACAGTGATGCACCAGGAGCTGCTACCCTCCACCAGGAGCAGGCAGCAGAGGCTGCTCATGCTGCATGAGGAAGGGTTATTGTTTTTGCCCCCACCTCATTGAAGATATTTGCTGTACTTCTACATCACCTTTTAATAAAATGTAGGAAATAAAGGGATGAAGTTAAAGAAATGGCATATGGGGTTCTCTTGCTTACACTTTGTGCAACTTGTAGCAGAGATTCCTGCTGGCCCTTCATCTCTAGGATGGAGACGTGGCAAGAGCTAAGAGCTTGAATAAAACTAAGACAAGCAGGAGCCCTGTCTGTAACAGAAGTCAAGTTCAGACCCTGTTAGCTGCCACTTGAGGTCCTGATGTCAGACTGAGGTTAACTATGAGTTAAGCACCCTGGCTGGCTGGTGTAGGCCTGAACTACGATAGAAAACATGAAGATCTGGAGGGTTTACATAGCTACCAATCCCTCAGACTAGTCTGAGAGGTCAGAGCATCCCTGGATACATCCAGACTGCCCTGTGTGCCTGTGGTTGCTGCAAGAACAACTGAGGGCAGACAGCAGCAGCCAAAGGGGTTAGCACAAAGTGACTGTTGTCACTGAGTGAGCTGTCTGGGTTCCCTTGTAATGCTGGGGCACCATAGGAAAAAACCAGAGACAAATCAATGCTTATAATATCACTTTTTTGCTATCAACATATTTAAACGAGTCATACTCTCGGCTGACATGAGGTGGGACCCAGGGCTGTGAGGGCATACGGATACCCAGGTCACCCAAACACCTCCTTCTACCACCTCTTTAAATCAAAACCCACAGAGGAACAAAGTGACTGTATGTTACAAACGCACACCATCCCCTTCCCTGCCCCTCAGCTTCCATGAAACAATCTGCTGGGTGTTTGTATCACCTCTGAATGAGAAGAGAAGACCCGGCAGGGGCAGGTCCTGCCATTTGTTTGTCCCATGCCACACACATCCACACGGCTGTGGGATCCACACGGGATCCCAAATTACAACCTATGCCTGGAGGTTATTGGCAAGGTGACACTGCTGCTGCAAGACCTTCAGATTAGCTAAATTAAACATTTTGCTGGCTGGAGCAGGCACTCCAACAGGCTGGATTCCGGGGAGATGCAAACTCCTCTGAGTAGAATCCGAGTGGTGCCCCTCTCCTCCTGAGCAGGGGCTGAGCAGGGCTTGGCCAGGCGTGCTGCTTGGCTGCAGGAGAAGAGCTGCTTCCTCAGAGATAAGTTATTCCAAAGACTTTCTGCTTTCTGAGAAAAAGACAAAGTCTAATTCATTGATCTTGATACACAAAACCGTCACGTCACTTCATAGAGCACACACCAACTGCTGAATTTAAGCCCTGCATATTCATAAAAATAAGTTAGCCCATAAATTAAATGTTCCCTTTAGCTATCACTAGTGTTGATGTGCTATAAGACGCACGAGCCCTCTGATTCATGACTAACCTACTGAAGAAGATAACATTTGCATATGATTATATTATTAAAAAAACAACAACAAAGCCAAATGTTCCGAAACAGAAACGTGATGATTTCAGACAAAAGAGTGCAGCGTGGTCCTGCTGGGACACTGGCCATCTCGTTCCCCTGTGCTCGTCTCCGTTCCCTAAAAGGCAGCAGGGTACATGCTGGGGACAAGCAAGTGCTAAAGGGCTCCAGCCCTGTGACTTGTCCCCATACAGAAGGTGCAGAGAGCACAGCCCAAATGCTGATTGCTGGGGCCATGCTGTAGGGCTGCAAGACATTTCAGGTACACATCATCTGGAGCTCCAGGGCCTCCTAAGCTGTGTCATGGGCACGCCAAAGTAACCAGTAACTAGTAACTCCTCACACCTGGTTGTAAAGAACGATTAGACCTCATCGGTGCTCTCACATCCATGGATCTTAACTCTACACATCTTGCTGATGCACACACACATTCCTGAAGACAATCTGCACTTATACTCTGTGGGCACAGGGTGAGAGATGGCTGTGGAGGATGCATACCAGAGGATGCCACGCATCCATCTGGACATCCACAGGGAAGGGATGACGGCTCCCATGGAGACATGCCCTGACCCCACTGCCCGGTGCATGGTGTGACCAAGCTAACAGCAACAGAAATGCAAACAGATACTCATTGGGTGATATCGGAACCCAGTAACAGCAAGAAAATACCTTATTTGCACAGGTAGGAATTTAATCCCTCTTTCAGGTTAGTCTTCCTGTTTCCTTTCTGTCTTTCTCTGCAACCCTCACTGCTGGGTGCTAGGCTGGGTAGATGAGGTGGGCCATGGACTGGCTGGGATGCTCCTGGACAGGCTTTAGAGGAGCTGGAGCACACCAAGGGGTGGACTTCCATGACTGCCCATGTAACACTCCAACCAACTCGAGCAAGAAGCTTCTCCTTTTCCCCCACCCCCCGCCCTTTTTTTTTTCTGAATGCAAAAGCATGATCAATAAGTTGCTGAAATACCAAGTTTGTCTCTGAATACATAAATTTCAAAAATTGATATGAATAAATCTGCAAGTAGCACACTGAGTGTGGCACATTTTATAAAAAAAAAAAACAAAAAACCACAAAAAACAACCCAGCACAAAAAAAAAAAAAAAAAAGAAAAGCACTGTGCTGGGTTCCTGAGCTTTCCGGGAGGTGGTGTCATTACACATACCCAGGAACATCTGCAAACCCCCGTCTTCTTTGGTGTGAGCTGAATGGAAGCATGACCTCCTGTTCCTTGCCATGAACCTTGAGTTCACACTCACATTTTACATGTTACAGGAAGCCACAGCTCACCCCAGGGGTGCTGCAAACAGAATCTCGTAAGCCAGATGCAACACTGCTTCTTAAGGCACCTGAAGGAGCTGTATTCTTCATTCAAAAGCTTACATACTAGTAGCTTAAGGTCACTTCAGCTTTTGTAAAGAGTGGGACAAAACCAGGAATGCTTATAGGGCTGGGTTGTCAGCAGGGTAGCAGAGGGATTACAAGGAACCTGTGACTCTGCCTCTTTCTGCCTTTACTGGTAGTTTTTTTGTGTGTGAACAAGTGCCATACAACAGATTGAGGCTGGTATAAAGGCCTGGGACTGTGCAAGAGCACCCCGCTGAGCCTCAGCTGTGCTTGCAATTAGCAATAGGCATGAAATGATTATTGTTGTGGTGGCTGATGGCAATCTGAAGTGACAAGTTTTATGGGGGAAGTTGTAGTAGGGATGTTCAGCAAGTTTCTGCAAACCATTAATCGAAGGCTGCAGCACAGTTTAGTCAAAGCTATTTTATGTCATTCCAAAGGTTTCACAAGGATGCTGAAAGAATATTTTTCTGCTCCCAGTGCCTTGGAATGGAGTTTTTCTAGGTCAGGGATTCTTTACTGCCCTATTTAGTGTCAAAAATACCCATTTGCCTCAAATTAGCAGAAAGCTTGTAGTTAAGGGCTAGAGATTAGGCATACAAAATTACTCAGCAGGTGACTGCTGGGTGGATTTGGGGGTTGAGAAGTCTTTAAAACTGACTACAAGACATTATATACTTCTGACAAAAGAACATAGTAATCCTACCTGCTTGCTTTAACCACTGTTGTTTGTCTATTATTATGTGCTTTAATGCTCATAAGAGCAAAACTACTGGTGATACTACTCAATTACCATAGTAACTCTCCCCTATGACCTCTCATTTCAGTACCCCCTTTCCAACCAGAACCAATCCAAGCAAGGCAAACCTATTTAAAACTGTGACACACATTGCAAAGGAGGTTCCCAATACCGGCTGGCTCCCTCTCTTTGTCCGGGATCTGGATTTGTTTTGAAATGCTGAAAGGCAGCTTTGAAATGAAGCCTTGAATTCAAGGTGTTTCAAAGGTGAGGGGCTGTGTGCCGGGCAGCCGCCTGTGCAGCATCCCTGAGTGAGGGGTCCACAGAGGTGGGAATTGAGGGAGGAAGATGCTGACTGTGAGTCTTATTTCTCCAAGGAAAACAGAACCAGCTCATGGGTTCTCAAAGCAACACGATCAGCCCAAAAAAAAAAAAAAAAAAAAGAAAAGAAAAAGGAAAAAGAAAAAGGAAAAAAAAAGATTAAAAAATTACCGGCTCTTTGTATGTGGTGTCTGCAGCCCCATCCAATGGGCCAGGAGCTCAGCTGGTGGAAAGCACAGTGGGGCCGTGCTGCTTTACAACTGCTGACAGCATATTACAGCTGACAGAACCATGTCCATCCCCATCCTGGGTGGCTCTGAGATCAAATTCAATATTCGGTGTTGTCACGTGTTCACAGTAGCCACCTCCCCCAGACAGGTGTCTTCTCAGGGAAGGTAGGGATGCAGCCACAGAAGCTCAGGACTGTGCTTTTTGGGGACCAGTTTTGTGAACACAGGTGTTAGCATGGCACGAAGACTTCCAGCATGTGGGAGAAGAAGAGCTGCTGGTGAAGTCTGCCCAGCCAAGAGATTGTGCTCCTGCACTTGCTCACGGTGTCTTGTGCCCATACAGACAGCCAGGTTAGTACACACAATGCTGTCTCAATGGCAGTCATGGAAGGACCATTCTTGTTCCTCTGGTCTTCTGTGGCCACCAAGGTGTTCCTCTACACCTTCCCTCAATGTTTCTTCTGCTGTTGATCCCACAAGGTTTTGCAATTACAAAAACTTGATCGAGACAGTAAGCATGAAGCACAGAGCCTCATGGCCAATGCAGTTTCCAACTCTTTTCTTTCATATGAAACCAATGAGATGTTCCCAGCAAGTCTGAACACATACATCAGCATAACCATCCCAGTCTGAGAGCCCTGGGGATGCTGGCTATGGATGAGAGTAGTGGTGGGATGAAGTGTGCCTCCTGTCCTGCTCCCAGTCTGAGGGAGTGAGGTCCTGGCTGGGCTTTCAGAGCTGAGCCCCGTCTCAGGCCATGTTTTGGAATCCTGGGCTTTGTTTGCTTCAGAAGGTGACATGCCATCCCCCAGGCTAAGCCACAGACAGGAGGGTGGGAAAAGAATGAGGACAGGGCCATGGTGACCACAAGGCTGTTTGAAACTCCTGAGCTAAGATACGTGGTGGTGGGCCTGGGGGAGGATGTGGCACAGCTGAGGCAAATGAAGAGCTTCAGTCCGCCAAGTGAACATGTAGAGAGCGCTGGTCTCCAGTAGCAATGAGGAGATGAACCTTCTGCCACAGACAAAGAGGAAAGAGGCACATCTTTCCCCCACAAGCACGCACTTTCTGGATGGCAAGTGGACACTTGCCATGCAGCTCTCCCCATCCCACGTGTTCATCAGCTCCTCGTCCCACTCCTCAACACACTCTATCCTCTGCACCAGGTATGACTCCACAGTGCCCTGCTTATGGGCTTCCTTGCCCTTTGCCAGGGCACCAGAAGAGCCATCCCAAGGCTAGAAAACCTCCACTGCAGAGGGCCAGAACTGCTGCAGGGTCAGGGGCTTGGCCCCACAGGCAAAGAGCATCTGGCATGGTTGTGTCCCAGCCGTGGCCACGGGTGGCATCAATAACAACCCAGTGACTCTCTATATTTACACCTGCCAAGGATTTGGCCCATTTCTCCAAGGGTGGCAGGGGCCAAGGCTCAGGGGACTGAGAGAGCCCCTCTGTGAGTGGAGGGGTTTTCCAGAAGCAGAGAAATTGGTGTGACATTACCCACGCTACAGAAATGAAGTTTAGCGGCTGCGGCTCTAAGAGCACACAGCTAACCAGAAAATAAGCAATGAGTTAATATCACAGGCATTGATCAGCTAGTCTTACAATTAATGCTTCCAATAAAAAAAAAAAAGAAAAAAAAAGAAAAAAAAAGAAAAAGCTCCCCCTTTTTATTCAACAGAATAAGAAATTAAACACTTGTGGGCTCATTCTAAAGAATGAATGAAATTGAATAAGCTACCTAGCACTTGAGATTCCCAGCGAGTGCTTGAATAGAGCAAACCTCCTGAGTTGAATGGATTGCCTTTTGGGACCAATTTGTCTCTTTTCACTCTTTATTCCTCCTTTTTTGCTGACAGATGTACAAAGGCGGAACTGCGCTGTGCAGCTTAGCTACATGCACCCACAGCAGCTGTCACTTTTGTCGAGCAAGTTAATCAAGCAAATGCCACCATATCCCACTTTCTATAAGGAACAACATGTTATAGACAGTAGTCTTGGGAGACAGGGAGGGAGGGAGAGAGACTTTATTTTAACTTTGAGTAGCTGGTATTTTTTTTCCCCTCTGTGTGTAAAAAAAAAAAAAGGGGGGGGGGGAGAAAGCAAGCAGCCAAACCTGGTAGCACAAGCTGACACTTTTGTTTTCCTGTAGAACAAATATTTAATATGATTTTAACTCTAATTTGTACTAGATGGAGAGCTGTCCGGTTTTAATTAAATTTAAGTGACTTAAGGGACACGTTTAAAAAAGAAATGGAAGCTTTTTGTTTGTGTTAGCGCTTGTTGATAATAATATATTGATTGTCAATTGCTAAGCCCAAAAGATTAGTGTAGTAAATACTATTATCTGAATGCCACAAGTGAAGTGCTAGCTTCCCGTCCCTGCTTTTCCCTTTGTGAGGCAGTTTGAATCACTGGTTGTTATTTATACATTTTCTTTGATAAAACCAACTTGTGTGGCTGATTTTTTTTAAACCCTGCCTCATTAAGTGCATAATAGCATTTATGTGTGGGGCTTTCTGCTTTTTAGCCTTTCAAGCTTAAGCTTATATTCCTCTCTCAGAACCATGTTTCAAAACTTGAGATGTTCACAAACAATTGGATACACACCAATATTGTATATGTCAGATGCTCTCTTGCTATTGCCAAAGACTAGAAAATAACAGAACATTATCCACAAAGAGTAAATAAATAGTTATCGCCCCGCTACGCTGCCGCACGCCAGATAACAACACTGCCCGGTCATTAGGTAGCTTTTCTATTGCCCAAAATTCTTCGAGTGCATGTACTCTTGTTACATATGCAAAAGTCAACATCAAAAGTAGGTCTTTTGGTGTAGCTCTACAGAGCACGTAACAGCAGAGCACCATGAGGGCTCCAGGCAGCCCTCAGTTTGCCAACGAGATAGGTAATCTCTCCCCCAGTTCGCACACTTTTGAAAGTATCTCCTCTTTCAGAAAATAAAACTAAGTTTTGGTAACAGATTGCAGTGTGCTAATTTAACTTCTCTGCAGGGTCTTCGGATTGGTATATTCAGAAACAGAGTGCACAAATCGGAACCGTTTGGGATATGTGAACTCTTTGCCAAACTCTACCCTTGCATCTCGCCCATACGAGCAAATCCTCCATCAGCCGTGCTTGGCAGGGCTCTGCCTATGCCTGGGCAAGCGGTCCTCACAAGAGGCAACCTGCACCTCCTTTTCTGAATTAAACCTCTCTTTTAAACTCTACATTAAATTCTAGAGATCTAGTGAAGTGCTAACAATTTAATATAAATCACCAGAAATCCCAGCTCTTTCTTTTTTTTTTTTTTTTTTTTTCCTTTCTATCTTTCTTTCTTGAATTGTATTATTTTATTCTAACAAAGCCTGGTGAATCTGTCTGGAGTTTCCCAGGTCACACTCACACCGAGCTATTACTGAAATAAACAGCTGCACTGTTTTTTCCTGGGATTTTTTGTATCACTACAATGCTATCGCTGCAAGTACATGCAGTGTATTCTTCAACATCTACCCCAGTGCTGTGATTTCTGGATGCCTTTTATTCTATTTTATATTCCTTAACTATGAAATTTCATTCACATTGACAGCGTGGCTGTATGAGGAAGTTACAAAGTCAAAGGGGCTCGATATTAAAATAATTTGTATTATTACTTAATAAAGTCACAGTCCCATCATCGCCTAATAGGGTTAAGCTGCTAGCCAGGGCGACTCATCATCTGTCTAGGATGCAAATGGCATCACCGAATTACATTATCTTCTTCTTTTTACCCCCCTTCTCTTCCCAAAAATAAACCGCAGAAAAACTTTGCACCGCTCAAGAGCTCTGCCTTCAAACAGGGAAGAGAATTCCGAACGCGAGCTGGAAGGCAGACCCAGGCGCGCCGAAGTGCCGCACGCTTTTTGCAGTACATATGGTACCTGAGATCACCCACTGCTTGGGGACCGCAGCAACAGGGTGTGCTCAGGCTGCTGCTTCACCCTTAATTGGCTCCGAGTTGGACCCTAGGGGGCTTGGTGGGTCGGTGCCACGGGTGTTAATGGGAGGGAGACGCGGGGCTCCTTGCGGGCGCCTTTTCCGCATGTGCTGGGGGGATCGCACCGATTCCCCCGCTTGCCAAAGGGCCACAACTCATCCTGCATGCTCCTTGCTGAAAAGTTCTCTCTGCTTTTCATTTTATGCCTTTTCAGGGAGGAAAAGGAGGACTGACATCTTTTGTGCTACTGGGGCCAAGGTCCCCAGCAAATAAAGGCGCCTCAGAAGACCATCTCCAGCACTCCCTGCTGCACAAAACCAGCCGACACCAACACAGGTTTGGTGCAGCTGCAACTCCACAGGTGGAGGTGGGTGTAGGTTTGTTTATTCCACCTGTCAGCAGCTCTGCAGGCAATCCCTGTGCTCTCATCACACCAGAAAAGGTTTCCCATGAAAGGTACACAGCCAGACAGGGACCTGCAGATGGTACAGCACTTCTGCCGGAGGAGGAACAACTCTGCTGCTGGGAATATGCCTTCTACTTATTCAGGTTGTACATCCAGGCAACCTTCCCTGCTAGCCAAAATCTCTGCCTAGGCAAAAGATCTCTCATCTCTGGCAGAAGTGACAGACCACAGGCAGGACGTGCCTCCCTGACATCTTATTCAAGATGTCTTCAAAGCAGGACACTCCATGCCTATGTTAAGGCAGGCATCTGCAGGCTCAGAGCCTCAGCCGGTGCCTCCTTCTTCTCAGTGATGGGACAGCCACAGTCCCTGGGCAATACATTACACACCTGCAGAAATCCCTGCCTTTCAGGTAACAGGGAAAGCCTGGCCTGGCTATGTGCAGCCCTGAGCTGGAAGAACCTGACACACAGCATCCCATATTCCATGCACACAGAGAGATGAGCTCAGAAGAAGCCCTGGGTACACCATCAGGTACAACCTCCCCCTTTGCTGTAGATACAGCTCAACAAAGTGCACAGTGCTGGCTGGGAACCATCAAATAAAACCAAAAAAACCCTGCTGTTTTGTAGGATTTTGCAGATTTTTGCGGTTTTCCTAAATTAAAGAGCTTCTGCATAAAAAAAAAAAAAAAAAAAGAGAGGCAAACACACACAAACCCTTCTGTATGGATGCTTGTTCTCAAATACATTTTTAAGCTATAAAACATTCTCTGCTTACTTTGATTTTTCAAAAAAGAAATAAAGTTGACATGTTAAAATCTGAGTTTCTATATAAAGCAGCTTAGTAATACACAATATCCACAAAGTGTGCTGCTTTTTTCTGTCCCAATTCCAAGGCCCTGCTAGCACAAGCCACTGACAGTATCATTGGTTGCAAGGTTGCTCACTAAGATGCAATACAGTAATGCATGCTATGGAATAATTCAATTACACTTGTTATTAGGTTGACTCAAAAGCTGTCACAAAGTGGGAGTTGATAGACTTTAGCTGGCTCTTTTATAGCCTGTAAATTAAAAAAAAGTGGCTAGAGGTTGCATGGGTATCTCAGTTCCGAGCATGGGAAGGAGCAGCTCCACTGTTATCATCCCTGGGGTAACACACTGGAGAAAACACTCCCTGCCTGAGTCCTGCTAAACATTTTTGAATGCTGATATCATACACCCAGGGCGAGGTTTAAAGGAGCACCGGGAATGGAAAGAGCCTCAGATCAAGAGAAACGAAGTGACCTGGGACGGCTTAATCTCGCATGCACCGCTGGCTGGTGCTGGCAATGGCAGTGATTGTATGGGGCTGGATTGCAGGGGGGGAGAAAAGGAAAAGAGGGATTGAAGGCGCTGCTGGAAATCAGACAACTCCTCATTGTCCGTGCAGGGGCACATCTGTGCGCTCCGGGGTGCCCCGGCCCTTCCCACGCTCCTCGCAGCCCCGACTCTCAGCTGGCACCCACGTGGGCTGCGGCTCAGAGGGAACGTCAGCACCTTCAGGTTCTTCCTAACGACCCACAAGACTGTTACTCCAATTAACCAAGGCCTCTGAAATGAAGCTGGAAGGCAGCTTCAGCTCAGAGCGTGCTAGGTGACTCGGGCGCAGTTATAAATGTGCACAGACTGTTCCCGGGCAGGGAGCAGAGAGGCTGCTTGGAAAATGACTCTTTCTGGTGCCAGGACGCCTCACTGCCTACAATACAGCACCACGGAACCTCTTATACAAAACCTACCTTTGCTACTCACTTCTACCAGGAAATAAATATCTTTCACCCAGTGCCTGCCCTAAACCAAACATCTCTGACGTTCAAAAGCACCGGGGGGATGATGCTAGCAAGGCTTTGCTGACCTTAACGTAACGGAGCAATCAGTCTGCCTTCTTAGAATGATTAATGGAAAATCTCCTCTGAAAAAGAAATCAAATTAACTGTCTTCAACCAAATGTCTACTGGAACACGAAAAGCTGTTCCAATAAAGACATTTAGGAGGGAAGAAAACCCCTTATGAGCATGTAAAATCCAGTGACAGATCTAGGACTTATTTTATTAAGACTCTCCCTAAAATAAATTAAATGGAGCCTACTTAAACCAGCACTGCAGCAAAGAAACCTTGCTAAGGGGAAAGCAGGAGAGGCTGGAGGGCACATGCAAGTGCATGCTTGCTGCTGTGTGAAGCTCACGTATGGGAGTAAAAAAGGACAAGGGTTGGCTCTGAGGAGCGATGTCCAAGCTAAGCTCCTCTCCTTGCTCCTGCGTGGCTCAGAGCGGGCACGTGGGAAACAAAAAGAGGCTGCAGAAGGATGGTGAATGCTGTGTCCTCTCAGAAAGAGAATTTGTCCCTTCCTAGAAAATATACAGACAATTGCCATCACAATTTTTCCAGCAAAAGTCCCTGCAGTGGGACTGACTCCAGGTCTGGGTCTGAGTCCTGCTGAGACAGCCAAGGGCTGCAGCAGAGGCTGCTGCAAAAGCTGCGCTGTTCCTGCTCCTCCAAAGATGCACGGGGAGAAAAAAAAAAGCAAGCTGCACTTCCTTGAGATCTATCTGCCTAATTGTCTTCATTTCACAACTCACTTGGGAAGAGGAGGGAGAGGGGAAAAAGAAGAAAAAAAAGGAAAAAAGCAAAAAACAACACAGAAGAAATAGCTCAGTGGAGGCCATATCAGGATGGGAGTGGGAGAGAGTTAGTGCCCTAATGAGCAGTCTAGCTGCGTGGGAGGGAAACAGGTTGTTGTCTGTCTCAGGGAAAGCAGTGAGCATGGCTGCAAGCAGATATTAGATGGGAGCCCAGCGTTCAGCCTGATATCCGTTCTTCCCCTGATCCTGCAACCCATCCTCCTGTGAGTAATTCTAACTCACAGTGAGTAGCTCCACTGACTCATGACCAGGCTTTTGGGTCTGAGGAGGGGAAGGAGAAGGGAGGGTGAGAAGGGCCTGCTTTTGGCATTTGATTGTGCTGTGCAAGGCTCACACTCTAGCAAGAAATGCCACGATCCTGCAAGCGCGCCTTGGAAAAAGATGCCAAAATTTAAGTGAGTAACCCTGCTGAAGGCAAAGGCTTTCATTTTAAGAATAAGCTAATGCCTAAGTGCCTGCAGAGGACTTGCTGAATCAACAGATCTAGCTGTCAGACTGTGTTTTGTAGTTTTTTCTGTACATTCAGGTGTGATAGCCAGCTCCAAACCAGTAGGTACCAAAACATATGCTGAGTTGCCTGTGGATCCTCTAGTAAACCAGTGAGAAGTGCTCAGTCAGATTCCTGGAAATTTGTACAAGCATTTTGCTGAAGTCTGAGACTCACACAGTGCCCTGCATCCTAATTATTCAACATTTCTGATATTCAGAAGTCAGTTACCAGCAAGAGTGATCACCTCTGGAAATAGGACAGTCCTGAGGCTGTGTCCCTGAGGGCAGCATTCCTGCTGGGCTCTGGGCTGGGGAAAGGCAACCGAAAATCCACCAGCTGCAACATCAGCCTTGGGGTACTGATGGGGCTTCCTAAACACTCAACTGAGCTGAGCCTGAGGGACAGGACCCGGTGCCAGACCCCCAGCTGAGGGCTTGTGCCTGCCCTAGGGCAGTGGGAAGGAGATGCTGGCTGCTCTGACAGTGGAGCCATAGCTTCTCCTTCGCTGCCAAGAGAGGAGCTGGAAAGACTGTGCCTGTGCACTGAGGACAGCACTGGGCAGAGCAAAGCCCCAGCCTTCCCCGTCACCCTCCTCACTATGCCTGCCCAGACCCCACTGATCCCACCCTGCCATCAAGACAAAAAACGCGTCTCCCATGCTGAGACAAGAGGGCTCGGTTTCTCATTTCAGGAGAAAATACTCCGTCTGGTACCCCGGCTGTGACACAGACCTTCGAGGAAGCCAAACATACACAGTGACAGTGAAGTGGTAAAACTGCCTTCTGCAAAAAAGCACCGTGACTGCTGCCGCCTGGGCGGGCTGTATCACTGCGTGATTAAGTTCTTACCAGACCTCTTGGTAAAGGCAACCTTCCTGATCTGATAACTGCCAAGGACAAGCCAAATATGCAGGGTCAATCTATGAACATTTAATCCCCAGAAGGCAGATTAAGTGTATAATTGACCCATATAATCCACGTATCATCTCCAGGGAAATGTTTTCTATGTCCGGTTTAGGCAGACATGAGGCCCATAAGAAAGCGATCAGAGACACAGTATTACCAGCACAGTGGATTTCATCAAAGTTAGAGATGGCTTTTTAATCACTGATCTCAGAGACTGCTAGATTTAAGCAGATGAACTAGCACTAAGCACATCTGTTTTAATCCTTATCTTCTACTCAGGCTGGTGTCTTCAAGAAGTACAAGGAGGAAAAAAATAAATTAATTTTTTTTTTTTTTTTTAAGGTCCTCGCAATCTTAGGAGCTTCTCTTGGTGTTTTGATCTCTCATATCAAAAGCATGTTTTTGTTTTTTTCAGTAAGATATTGAATTAATCATCAGAGAGAAAAATGCCATCTGCGCTATTTAGGGACTGCATCAGGATGCTGGAATTTGCAGGATCTTGGGGAGCTCACTTGACGTTCAGGAGCCTTTTTGTACATGCTACACGCCTGAGGCTGGGGAGGAAATATTCTTACTAAGCTTTACATCAGTGTTTACCGGTGTAAGAGGAAGAAAGGTTGGCATTCACACCCTCTACTAGTCAATCATAGACTTTCTGGATCACATATGTTTTGACGGGTTGAAACCTATCCTGTGAGTATCTAAGGCTGTGTGTAAAGATACACACCCATCTACACACATGCATAAATAACTTCTACCAAAGGGCACAACCTTTACAAGTAAAACTCCCACTGCCTTCAGACAAAATTATGGATATATAAACTTGAATCCTATGAAACAGCAAGTGTCCTGAGCCAAAGGGGACCTAAATTTTGCAGGATTGAGCTGAAGACTCACAATCACTCGGAAGGTATTTTCCCCCTGCCTCTGCCTCATTGTTCCCATGAACACTCTCATTCTACATGTCAACTCTGCCCATTTCTGGGGGAAAAATTATAAAATTTTACTTTTCATCAGCCACTACACAGAGTTTTTGATCCAAAGCATCACAGGGGTATAAATCCCAAAGCACCCACTCATGCACAGGAGAGCAGGGAGCCCCAGCCATGATGATATTCTGAAAAATCTTCTGTTACCACTGCTCTCTACCAACCGGCCCTATTACAGTATTTTTGCTTTAAATGTTATTAAATTACTGAGCCAGGCCAAGTAAATAAGTCATGTTATTCTGTAGTAAACAGCACTGCCAAAAAGCTAGTTAGGTTTTGATTACCAGCAGAACTCCACAATCAATCTGTTCGTTCTATGATCCCAAGAATACAGATTTTTAAAATTAAGATGACTCTATTTCAGGGCTGGGGAGGGGAACCTCTGACTAATTTTCAGAATTAAGAGGATTAGCACACAGACCACACAGAAATATTACAATAATCTTCCACAAACATCAATATCTCCCAAAGACCATTACTCTGTTCTGCATGTGCGAGGAGGGGATGCAATGGAGGAGGAGAGATAAAAAAAAGAAAAAAGAAAATGAAAAAAAAAGACATATAATATAAAAGATACAAAAAAAAAAAAAAAAAGACATATTACATCAGCTCTGTTGAAAAATGACCTACTGTGCTCTGCAGCCTCTGCTCCTGGTGGAAAACAAAGGGGAAATGAATGGAAACTCTGAGCAGGACTGCAGAAAAACAGGGGAATTAGGAATATCTGGGGTGCCTGCAAGCACCACCAAACATGCAACAGAAAACCTTGCACTTTGCAACTCTGCTCTTGCACTACTCCAAGCAAAAAAGCCTTCTCCTTACTGTGAGTGTCTTTAATGTAATCCCACTGAGACCAGAGGAACTGCCTGCAGGTAGATTTAAGCTGTTTACCTGCCACTGCTGCACATATATATTAACATCCAACATCCTAAATCTGGACTTAGCTTTTGGCTGGGGTAAGCCAGCATCACTGCACTAAGCCAGCAGAGGAGCTGACCTCTAAAGTGTTAATAATCTCATTGCCTGGAAAAACTCTGCAGCAAAGAGGATTGCTCTGCTGCTGTGCTGAGGAAAACGAGAGCAAAACCCAGCCCAAGTCTAATTCAGCATCATAAATACCATTTGTGATTATTCCTCGTATTAAAAAGATGGCTAGCACCTAAAATGTCCTTGGAAAATTTAACCACTGGTGTGGAGACCATAGGAGCTTGAAGTCCCCCTGGCCAGGCTGTTTGCTGCATTCGGTGAGTTGGGCAAAGGGCTGCAGGGCTGTGGCTGAGATCAGGCTCAGCACAACAGTGACAAGCATTTCTTCCTGTCCTTACCAAAACATGTGTAACACAGCACTGATTTAAGTGGTGTCTGGGCCTGGGTGACCTCCTACATTCTCATAAACCCTGCAGCTACAGACCACACGTGCTGAGAGCTGACCTCAGGGCAGTTTGCTTCTGCAACCTGGCAGAGACGATACGGAACTGATACAAAACATAATTCTAATTTTTGGGTGTCTAGGCACATTCCCCTTCCCTCCTTGCAAGCCCAGGGCCCCACAGATCACCCTCCCTGCAGGTACACACTCACCTATGTGAGGCACATGTTAAGGAAGATGCTGGTAGCACTGGGTCCCCACGCTGCCCTGCTGGCATGGGGAATGGGAATAGGGATAGGAATGGCAACAGCTCCCACACCCTGTGGTTCCCAACTGCAGCCGGTGTGGGTCAAAACAGGTGGAGCAGTGGAAAAACCCTACTCAGTTATTTTATTCCCCACTGACCAAGGAGACTTGAGGAAAGCAGGGAGGGAAAAAAAAAGTTACGTACTTGCTTTCCACCAAGGTAGCTGTTTGCTGGGGTTTTTTTTTTGTTTTGTTTTTTTCCATTAAACTGTTAATTTGTTTAAAATATGGCTTGGTAAAACTCAGTATGAGCAGATCAAACTGAAATCAATATTTGTGCTAATTACAGCCTCCTAAAAATTGGAAATAATGGCCCAAAGGGTACAAACACACCAGCTGTGAATCATAGGGAAAGGATGAGGGAAAAGGCAGTGTGGGCATTGAAAAGAACAGTCCAGATGAGCTCTGGAAATTTAGCTGCTCATGGAATAAATTTCAACACAAACGAGCAATGCACTCGCAGGCCTGCTGCAGATGGAAGCGACAGTCTTTTGTTTCATGTTTTGTTTTGTTTTTTTTTTTTTCTCCCCATGCCTGCTTGATGGGTGATCTGCGTCTGGTGCTCTGCGCTGCAAAACTCTCCCCGGAGCAAGCAGGGCCGGCGCCCGAGGAGGCTCTGCTGTGCTCCCTGCATGAATGAGGCATTCTCAGTGGAGATGGGTCATGCTAGTAGATGTACACAGCAAGATTATTTGACTCTAATTCATGCCACTTGATATAATGTGATAAAACATTTGACATGAGAGATAAGTTCCATTTTAATCCGGTAAGATACGGGGGAAAGAAAGAGTGGGAATTGTAAAGGAGGAAGAGGTTTCTAAGGGACAGGTAATGCGTAGAAAGAAAGGTATTGAGTGAAGGAGGAGGTTGGCTGGGGAAAAAGCAGCTTTCCCTGCACACTGAAGAAGCAAACGAGCGAGTAAGGAAAGCGAGGAAGGAAGGTTGTTATAGTTCCAGAGCTGGGAGACTGAGAAATGGCACTGCTGAGAGATGAAAGGAAGGAAAGTAGGAACAGAAGCTGCTTCAAACAGAAATCAATATATGGACAAATACCCTAAAGGAGACTAAAACACTAATGCTACAGGCTGGCTGTCAACGCAAAACCTTTGCTATAGAACAGCTACGAGGACAGAAAGGGTATAACACAAGCAACAGAAACAGAGATATCAGTTAACATGCATCCAAATCCAAAACAAACAGGCATCACAGGTCACCGTTCTCTTACAGTCCAATGAATTTATCTTATGCAACAGAAAAAAAAGGTCTGAACATCCGCGTCAGTTCCTACCATGCCATCTTCACCAAGGAGACCACATCTCAACTTCACCTGTGGTGTCAGATACCACAGCATGGTCCTCCTGAAATATGAAAGGCTACTCCTTGTCAGCTCTATTTTGGTTAGCTTTTAAAATTAAAATTTAATACACTTGATTCACTGTCAGTTTTGGTGTGCTTGTCAATAAAATGCACTGCAAAATGTACAGAAGAGCTGGACCTTAGCAAGTGCGTCTGCCAAAAACCTGGCTCAAATTTTAACAGTGAGAACGATGACCAAGATGTTCTGTTACAGAGAGATTTTCCACAAGCTTAAACACAGTAAAGAGCTCTCTAAGATGCTGTTCCCTTAAAGTCCACGCACAAACAGACCAAGACACAGTAGACTAGAGTAGAGATTTAAAGCAGGCAGAGAGCAGATACGAGCCTTAGTCAGAAAGAAAGGAAAGATTTATTTATTTTTTAAAGCTATAACCAATAAATTTTCTCAAAATGTGACTTATCCTCCTGTCTTATTTTGTCACATTTTGGGTCTCTCCTTCTTGGTGTCCAAGGAGGAGGAGGCATTTACTTACATCAAATAACCTTTCTATATACATCTCCTCATTGACCTTATCACGCAGGACATCCTGAGAGTGGCGGACAAATGTCACATAGGCATCAGCAACATCCATCCCTGGCTTCTGCATGGGGGAGAGAAGAAGAGAGAGAGAGAAATGTGAATCAGGGTGGAGGGGGCAGCTCCTCTGCATAGCCTGGGTGCTGCTTTTCCTTCTCCATCTCCTGCTGTCCTCCTGCCCCTCTCCCTTTCCTTACCTGATGGACACCGAGCCCCACTGCTTTGCCCAGCAAAATCCCATGTGCAGCACAAGATCATGCAAAGACATATGCTCTTTCTCTTCTTTCACCTAGAGCAAAGCCACTCAGAGAAACAAAGCTCTCCCTCAACATCCTGATGCTGGGAAGCTACCTTGGGTGCTGTTGATCTAATGAGTGAACCAGCAAGCTGGGATGGGGATATGTGCTTTTCTTGTCTCATCTTCTCTACACGAGGTTTTTGAAGGTGGAAAGAGCTCAAAGCCAGAGCTGGGCTCTTGGTTCTGCTTCTATAGTGTGAGGATGCATGCAGTAAGCATCTGCCATTGCAGAAGGAAAGCCAAAATCACCTTCCCTTTTCTGTGTAGACCCCCGGCTTTTACTGCTGCTCTTAGGAATAAATTGGGTAAATGGTAGGTCAGGGAATGGATGTCTACATGAATGTTTAAGCTGCTGCAAAACTGCAGGAAGCCTCCCCTTGCTGTCACAGCTCCCTGCAGGCTTTCACTGATTTTAAACAGCAACCTACAAGCATGCAAGAATTTGGACTAACAGCTTTTATTTAAAGAAAACTGGAACGGAAGAGAAAATACTTAAATCCTGTCTAAGTTCACATTGCTTGATATACTGGAATCAAACTTACCTCAAAGCAAGCCCATTAAAATACTGTAACATCAGTCATTACTAGAGCTGCCACAGTATCTTAAATTCCCATGGCACATTGTAAGTTTGTTAATAACTAGTGTCATTAGTTTCCATTATTGTGATTTACCTCAGATCACAGAGTATCATTTCTCTGCAAGATACGATTGTCAGCCGCTGTAAATTGAAGTTAGTTAACACATCTGTGTAATTTCCAGGGTGAAAATGAGGACAGTTTGGAAAGCAGTAGGAAGGGAGTTTTTTAATACAAAGCAAACAATTATCAAGCAAAGGGCCAGTGCTTGGCCCTTGGGAAGCCAGTAGCATTTCTTAACACCTACTGCAACAATGACAAGGTATTAATTTGAAAAACAATGAGGACAACACGAATGTGGCAGTAGTCAAGTGTTACACTTTCAAGCAATTTTCAGCACACTGATCGTGCCCATTTCAAGGTGGCATTAAACGGATTGGTTTGTGCCCAGAAGACTGCAAAAGCATTTGCAGAATGAGATTTAACTGATGCTTTTCTGTTCAACATTAGGATTTCCCCTCTCTCCTCTAAAAGCCTCTAACAAAACTGGTTTTTCTTTCTCCTTCCTTTGGATAGGCAGTGGCCAATGGACCATGGGGCATCCTCCCACACAGACCTGGGAGCTGTGCAGGACTGGTGGTTGATTTCATCAAAAATTTGGGGGCTGTTGAAGAAGTCAGCATAACGTGGCTACATTTCCAGGGAGAGGTGGGGAAACAACCAAAAAAATAATCCAGATAAATGATTTCTACTCTAGTTTCCACAAGAACCAAATTATATGACTGGTTCCAAGGACTGGAGCAGACTCTGCTCCTCCTGCATGGCTGCAATGCTGAGGACCCCCCAAAGGTGTCCCAGGTACAATGAGAAAATGTTTCTGTAAAAGCTTAAAAGGGTTGTATAGCATTTTACCAAGGTTGTTCCCTAGAGAAGCTTTAATTTCCAGGAACACAGAGGACTCAGAGAAGTGCATGCTTTGCCTCAGAAGTTACTTAAAGTAAGTGTCCTGTGCTCACATTCCTGATAAATAAATATTTAAGATTCACTCAAATGACTAGGAGTTTCAGCTGAAGATCTCCACATTTTCTAGGGCTAGAAAAGAATTCTGAGTCTCTCTTCCTAACGTTCCTGATATCTTATTTCTATTGATCCAAGACAACAGGATGCCAACACCTCTGCATTGGAGCATTTTAAACCAAGCAAAATCTCTTATTTTTCAAGAGTTTGTGTTTCTCACACTGGGCGAAGGATACAGCAGTGTGGTAGGAAAGGTTTCATTTGGGCTGAAGGAATGGAAACATCAAATGCAGGTGATGTGATCTAAGATGTATGATAAATTTTGCATGTCATTTAAGAGCATCCAGAGCAATCATATGTACATTAAAAGTACTTAGAGATATTATACACACAGGTCATCAAACTCAATTAAGTTATTCTTGGTTTACACTGCCCAGTCTAACTGGATGCAGGAACTGCTGGGGTATATTAAGATCTACTCTTCATTTGTAATTGCTCAGGATCTTTCTGCTTGTAAATGTTACAGTAACCCCTTATTCCAGCCAACATTTATATGTTACACTTAAACTCAATTTAAATGTAAATTTCTGGCAAGTTAAATGCTCTGTTAAGGCCTCTTTTCATTATGAAGCAAGGTCTAATTAGAGGAGACGATGTACAGTTTTCCTACACCAATTACAGAAAAGTGGAAAAAATTATTTTCATTAACAATTTCCCAAACACATGTTGCTAGCTCATCGCCATTTCCCCAAAGTAATAAAAAAGTCATTTTCCAAAAGAGTAAAATAAATCAACAATTAGAAGAACAAAAATAAAATAGACTAGCTAATGTGTTAGATGTGTGTTGGCTCAGTTCTAACATGTCTGGACCTTTTTGTTTGGAAATTATACTGTATTTGTACAAGTCCAAATGAAGAATCAACAGAATGCACTGCTCCCATTTTTAAAAAAATGTGATTCAAGCCAATTGCATAAATATGGTACCTTTTTGACACCATCTGCAAACTATTGCCTAAACAGCCTCACAGGTCTCCATAAGGGGGTAACTGCTCATTATTAACATCATGGAAATACTCTTTCCAGTGCAAATGTTAGAAGTGTGAAGGCCCGTGGCTCAAACTTGGCTGCCAATGCATAACACAGGTTGCTACACATGCCATAAACCAAAGCACAATACAAATTACTGTGACAGAAGTTGTTTAAATCGTGCTTACGGGTACATCCACGTATTTGGAAGCAGCCTTCACCTGTGAAAGGAACAAGAGAGAGTTTACACCATTAGTACATTTCCATGTCTTTTCTTTTTCTTAAAACACTTGTAAGAGCTTCTCCAGCCACAACTTGGGACAATATAATCCTGAGCAGGGGAGAAAAGGTGATAAAAA
The DNA here is from genome assembly GCF_003957555.1 of Calypte anna. NCBI lineage: Eukaryota > Metazoa > Chordata > Aves > Apodiformes > Trochilidae > Calypte > Calypte anna. Next base: position 14,060,972 of record NC_044258.1, read on the forward strand.
CAAAGTTTCCTGTCTAAAATAATAGGTAAGGGTCTTATTTTTGTTGTTGTTTTGGAGAGGTAAGTTTACTGCTGCTACAGCTCTAATAGCAACAGATGATAGCGTGGGAGTTGTGTTTCTCCCTCTTCTACTTTGGTGAGCGGGGGAAGAGGGGGTTCAGAAGTAGACATCATTATTTTATTTGGAGGCCTCGCTCTCTGCCTGAAGCCACGTGGCTCTGAAGGCAGCACACATCTCTCCCTTCTGGACCTGCATCCTGAGGATCTTGGGAGCTACCCTGGCAAGTGAAGGCATGAGGAGGCTGCCAGGCACCTGAGCCGAAATGGCCAAAGAAAGCACCTGAAGAACCCTAATGTTGGCCCTACCCATAGTCCCCACAACAACATATTTCCCCCAGCTTTGCAGGCTGCAGTCTGGGACATTATTTTGCCCACTTTGTGCTGTCCCTGCCACTGGCAGGAGTTGGCAGGAGCTGGCAGGAGCTGGTGGGCTGTGCTGCGGCAGCATGCTCCCACCATGCTGCAGAGAATTGCCCCAAAGCTTTTCTGCTTCCCAGACTATGAACAGCCACATTAGAGTTTGCCCTGATTTCTGTCCCCATTTTTTCAAAAGATGCTATTTGCAGGAGGATGTGGGAGAGCAGACACTGCACTCAACAGGGTCCTCCCAAGCCAACGGGGTCTGCAAGACCCCAAATTTACTTTGTCTTTGGTCTGTCTCTGGTGTGCCATGCAGCAGGGTGCACATCGCCTGGCACAGAAGGTGGGGTGGTCCCCAGTGCCAGGGCCACCTTTAGCAGCTGAGCAGTGCCCAGCTGGCCAGAGAGACCTTTTTCCCACTGTAGCATAAGGCACCGTGTCTAGAAAGAGTCCGGCTGGGATTTTCCACAACGTTTCTGCCTTTAATTAGGGTAAGTGTTGCCGGCCATCTTTGTTTGGGTGTAAAAGCTCACCTGCTTTTAAATATTTCTAAAGCTACCATTAAAACAGCCTAAATATAACACGCACACAGTTGCATCTTGGGATGAATAAATTATGTGTCCCGAATGAGAGAATGAATGTATGTGTGAGACAGAATGTGAGAGTGGGTGGAAGCACTCATATGGTGTGTGTGGGGGGTGCATAATTAAGCACAATGAGGCGATACAAAAGACCAGACTGGTGGTAATTGCCGAGGTGAACGCTGCAAGCATTGGCAGCGCCTGGGTTGCTGAGCTGAGGGGCAAGAACAGAGGGAAGGGCAGCAGGAGGGTGTGGAAGTGCTGGCCGCTGCCCTGAGACCCAGGATCTGGCTCTCCAAGGGGCTGGAAGGGGACGGGGCACATCCCAGAATGGGAGGTGACGAAGGAGGCAGAAAATCAGTGCCAAGCCCTCGCTCCAAGGGAAGAGCGAACGTGCGTCTCTCCGGCAGGTATCCCCGTTCCCAGCTGGCTGTCTGGACAACTCACCCTTTTTCACTGCATTTATCCTCACAACTTTGTTGGGAGGTGGCAAAGCACTCTGCCTGGATCCCTGGCTGCTGCTGAAGGGGAGAAGAAGAGCCCCAGCCCCTGGGTGTGAAGGCAGCTGGAGCCTGGCCAAAGGTGGCAGCTCAGGAGGAGGACACAGTCCCCCCAGACCCATGCCAGCCACAGGCAGGGCTACCTGAGCTGCTCTTTTTCTGAGCAGCAAAGCTAAAGAGCCAAGAGGAAAGCTGGGAAAACGATGCAGCTCAACAGCCCCCAGAACTGAAGCCGGGCTCCATGATGGAGGCTGTACCGTGCCACGCACCTGGATCTTCAAGTACTTTACCCTGGGCATGAAGCAGTGCAGTGACACCCCAGGAAACCTGAGCTCTGAGCAGGGATTTAGCACTCTTAGGTCCATCTTAGCATCCCCATCTCTAGCTGCCTCCATCCCCAAAGAGGCGACAAGAATAACTCAGTCGGCTTCCTGCAATCTCCCCCCTCCACCCACAAAAAAACTGAGCTGCTTCTTCTGCCCACTCCCCTTTAATCAGAATAATTACTTGTTTTTCTTTAAACTCAGATTTGGCTACATTTAGTGAAATTTCCAAACTGCCGGATGTTGTGTGATTTTTGCTAGGCTGCCGTTTTTCACAAAGTATGTGACTTTGCCATGAAACGTCTCAGTTTACCATACAAATTTTGCACAGAACAAAAATAAGATCTTTTACTTCTGCCTCCCTCGGGTAATGTGCAGTCTTTAGTTTTAATTACCGTAGGTGTAATTCTCCACCTACAGAGGCCATCCAGATTAAAGTGGATTTTAGCAGCTGTCATTCCTGTGACTCGGTGGATCTGCACATGCAGACGCCCAGCCAGGGCCTGGGCTACTGCCACCGAGATGCACTTAAATGTAGCAACAAACAGGCCAAATTTAGAAGGGTATTTTCCTCTCAAAAGTGCTCTGCAAGGAGAAGTGGCTAGTGAGAATTTATTAGGACAACAGATGCATTAATTTTATCTTGAATTTCGAGGCAAGAATTAGAAATGAGGATATCCTACTAGGTGATAAAACTGTCTGTCACAAGACCCCCTGAATACATGTCGCTCACAGAGTGCCTGGAAAACACACCATGAAAGAAATCGGTGGAAGGGGGTGGGAGACTAATGCTTTCTAGAGCTCAGCGGCTTGGACCATCACATTTTGTTGTATTTGTTCAGACAGGGAAACCGTGGGAGGTGGTGCAAGCATGCTGTAACAAGAGAGAGTTTCTCTATTTATCGTTGCAAAGACTAAACACAGCAAATCCCATTACTACTGCAGGGAAGGCAGACTCTGAGCCTGGTGCCAAAGAGGTCGGGGCTGTTCCTCAGCCTCCTCTTGTGCCTGGTGCTGCCCAGTGGCTCCCAGTAAACAACTGGGACAAAGTGAGAGATGCCTCTTGCCCAGAAAGGAGCAATCCTGCTCTTCTGCAGTGTACCCAGCCTCCTTGCTGGGGGTGAGGGCTCAGCACCTTCCTGGGGATGTGCACACCCCACGTGCAGAACATGTTTGGATGCAAACACTTTCCCAGATGGAAACTCAGGAAACTGAAGCTGTGAAGCTGGGGTCAAAGGGCTGTCAGAGCAGGGCAGGCATTTTTTCTGCTTCTGGGGCAGTTAATTGTTGGTAAGTGTTGGAGGAGCAGCACAGTGAGGATGCTCAGCCCCCACGCATCTCACGGGCACCCAAGAGCCTGGCACGGCTTGGGGGTTCACTCAGCAAGCAAATGGGCCCTACTCAGCAGCATCAACAGTAGGATGTGGTGGGAGCAGCACAGCACCAACTGAGGAACAGCTTGGATTGATGGAGAAGGATGGGCTGCACGTTACACTGTCTGCCCAGGCTGATGCTGGGACTTCCGATGCCTGAAAAGCTGCCGCCTCCACATCCTCTGCTGCTGGCAAACGAGCATCTCCCAACTAACCCTCAGCAGCACTGGAAGGAGGGAAGGTAATGACTCCAAGCCATCCCCTGCATCCTCCCAAGCAGGGTGAGCACAGCCCCAGGGCTGTAACCACGCAGGGTCTATCCTGGGAGAAGGTCTGCACTTCAGGGCAGTGCGTGGGACACCCTCCCTTCCTCTCCTTCTCCAAAGTGCCTACGGCACACATGACAAGTTGTGACACCTAGTTTGGACCTCATGGCAGCCTGGAGAAGTTGCCAGACTGTAGGCACACAGCTGCCTGTGAGCAGAGTTTCTCAGCTCTGCTGGTGAGCTTTCTTACATCCATTCTTACCATCCCTGTTTCTAAGCAGATCCAACAAAACTGCTTCAAACTCAGCAACAAGGTACCAAGAGTAGCAATTAACAGACAACTATGAGCAGCTAAGAGGAAATGTTACTGCAACTTTCCAAGTAGACCCAGGCACTTGGGTGCACCCCCTTGTCCTTGAGCTAAGCTGAGAGAAGCCATGTTTGCAAACAGATGCTCTGGTTAACTTTCTGGTATGCATTTTCAGAAGACCTTTGAAAATTATCTGTCCTAAGAACCTGCTACAATGTTTTCCAGAATACAATTCAGATTGCTAAACCCTTGTGGATACTGAAGTCAGTTTTATACAGATAGTGCTCTTGTCCTGTAGCTTTCTAGGAAATACATAATGGGATGAGCTGTGGATTGGTTCTGTAGTGTTAGGGAGAAACATGTCATGAGAGGCACTTTGTGCTGCATAACCTCATGGCATTTCTCCCACCTTATTATCTTTCAGAAATAGGGAGGCACTCCTTATATTGCCCTTATTTTGTATTTTACTTCTTAAGATGGTCACTGTTATGGCCAGAATAATGAAAGGAACACACCTGTCCCACAAGGTGGCAATGAAACAACTTCTTCAGCAAGAGAAATGGCACAATGCAAAGAATTTTTTTTTTCATACATATCCTCAACAGAACAACTCCACTGGCTCCAGTGGTGACCAGAGACATCTTTACACTGTGCTACCAGAACATGGCCCATGCATCTTGGGTGTTTATATTCTATGTATATGCACACAGATAATGCATTCATGTTGGGGTTTCAGTGTTCAAACATCACAGAATGTCAGAATTATTATGCAGCTGATCTAGTCCTGGGAGAGCAGGAGATTACAACTGGGGGAAAAGAAAACAGAAGAAAGGAAAAAAAAATGTCTGTACTTACAGTAAATGACAGGAAAGAAGAAAACAAAGTTCCTTCATCGTATCTAGACAGTTTGGCCAAGACTCCTTCCAAAATGGTGACAAACTATGGAGACAAAAAACAATGCAATTATTTTTAATATTTGAACAAGGGTGTAAAAATCAACATAGGCTTTGAAGAAGTCAGTAGAGCTCTCAGCACTGCTAAAGGAACAGACAATCTGCCCCTGAGCACAGTGAGCCAGAGGACAGAGAGAAAATTGTATTGCATTTTTGGGTGTTGTGTCTCTCTGGGTGGGAATCACCCCTTGATACCATGGGTGATGCTGGGGACAGGAGGTGGGTGCAGGGGAAGCTGGTACAGCCTCTTGGGATGGGGAAACTGGTGGTTCTTGCTCCCAGTACACAGTGTCAAGCATGCAGCTAGCTGGGTATTCTTGCAGAAGAATCAAACTGGCATATGTTGGCAGATTATGTTTAAAGGTCTCCACTGTATAATAGGGATGACTTGTTCTCGGGAAGTTTGAAACTAGAGGAAAACACACCCCACCATCCTTCTCCCTACGTACCACTTCCCCTCTGTGTAAGCGCAGCACACCAGACCTACACAACAACCCAAGGGAAATGCTGGCATCTGATGAAAAAACAATTTCCAAACAATTAAACCTGACATTTTGGAATGTATTTCCCACTACTGTCACCTCTAAATTAATTTCTTAGAGGAGCATATGGTGATCTTGCACAAGATGAGTTACTTTGTCCCCACAACCTTAGGGGTAGGAGTGGTGACCACCTCTGCATGCCACCCCAAAGCCCACACAGCAGCACTGTGTGGTGCCACCCTCTGACTGCAGCTACCCTCAGTGCCATGAGGTGATGCTGGCCATGGGGTGCTACCCCATCAACATAACACCCAGTCCTTAAAAATCCTTCTGGCCCAGTATGGCAATCCTGCTAATGGTGTATTACATTTCACACAGCTCCTAATCATCAAAAAGTCACCATGAAAGGACTGGGAGATGTATGATCTTGCCTGTGAGAAACGAGGAGACAATTCAACATCTTAATGTGTCACATTTTAATGGAAACACACGTATTAAAACCTCAACGTTAACAGTGAATCACTTCACCTGAAGCTGAAGGTTACCTTTGCCACTAGGAGTGTGATCATTTCTTTGACGGTTTCCTCAATTAGTTCATCTATTTTTGAATGGTACTGGTGCTAAAGAAAAATAAAAGGAGAGGGGGAGGAAAATATTAGCAGTGATCACAGGCAAGAGCTCTATGGCTGTCAGCCTCTTTTCTTGGTAAACCACAATATGCCACAGTATTAAACCAAAGAATAATGCAGCTTATTACCCTGTGCTCCATTACAGTGGTTGGTAATTACTTACATTAATAGAAGAGACACTGAATTCAGGAGAATCTTACGTCAGTTTGTGAAGCGTGGGCAAACCCTCCTCTTTGTGCCCACACCACATGTCCTGGAAAGGCTTTCTGTGCCCAAGAGCACCAGCACCCAGTGCTCCTTGGGACCCTGAAATCCTTTTGCTCAGGTTCTGCAGGCATCATCCTGTTCACTTGGCACATGGGTCACACCTGGTGCTGCTGGAGGGGGACGGCAGCCCTTGCTTAGGGCACAGCAAACTACAAAGCCCTTGGGAGGGGAGCAGGGTGGATTTGCTGCACCAGAGGAGTTTACAGTTTGCTATAACCATCAGAGAAGGTGCGGTGAACTTCCCATTACGGCAGCAAAACACACAAGTGCATGCTACACACTGCGTTCAGCAGGCGCTCAGTTCATATCAAGCGCTCATTTAAATGCTCTGCTCAGTGACTATAAGATAGATTTAAAAAAAAAACCCAACCCAACAAACCAAGATGAGCCTTTTTGTCCCATGCAAAAACCAGCAGGCCACGCAGCCCCGAACCCTGGGTGTCAGCAGATCCCGTGGCACGAGCTCAGACCCAGCTGACCAACGCCAGCACTCGCAGCATCGGCGCTTGAGTCTTCAACCCAATTTCTGCACATGCCAAACCTTGCTTAGCTTGGGAGCTCTGATGCAATCATCTGCAATATGGCTAGGATAGGTACTAAAATACAGTCTTCTACTAATTTAGAAAAGACCTGTTTCCAATACAAGATTTAATTAGTGAAAACATACAGTATATTCTTATTTTCAATGGACTGAGAAAATACTGATTATGACTGCTTTCCAACACAAAACATTTGATTTTTCAGTCAAACATTTCAAGCACTGGTGCTAGTCACTATATTCATTACCACTTGGCATTAATATTGTTTTAAAATGTTAACATCAAATCACATTGAAAGAGAAATCTGCTTTAAATACTAATCAGACTTTGGGAAGGAAGACAGCGAGGGCTTTACAAATGCTACATGTTGGTCTCAGTGTCTGGTTGGTAGTCTCTGAACTGCTCTACAGTTTGGGGATTTTTTTCTATGATAGTAACATTAATACAGGAATTTGGAACAAAGAAAATAAAAGTAGGACACACTTACCCACTCTTTAGCAAACTTTTCAGATGATTTGGGACAGAAATAAAGAGGAAAGTGCAAAAGACAGGAAAAAGAACATATGAAGATAAACAATAAATAAAGCAAAATCTTTAAAAAAAGGGACATATGAGAACAGCAGCAGCATGCACAGAAACAATAAGCAATGGAAAATGAAATGAGATCAAAACCTCCTTTCACTGCAAGATCAGAGATCACTACCTGTAGCATTTGCAGGGGGAAGGGACCAGATTGTACCTCACTGCTGACAGCCTCTTATGGTTTCATTTTGCTCTGAAGAGGAAGGCAACGGGCTGTCGACAGGCAGGGTTCAGCACTGGGGCAGCTGCACCCCCTTCCCCAGGGATGGATGTGCCTGAGGGGTGAGCCCTGCTGCAGGCAGGGCAGGGGGGTCCTGGCTGGGGCCACTCAGAGCCTCCCTCATGCAGGTGATGGGCTGGCACCACCACACCACAGGCTGTGAGCTGCCGGGCTTGCTCAGGGGCAAAAACATACATCAACAAACAAGTGATATTTGCATTTGCAGTTCTCATTTCCATGTCCTGCTTTGCAGGTCAAGACACCTCTGAGTCCCTCATAGCAATCACAGTTACAACTAATCTGTTCAACACATTATGGGCTCCCAGGACTGACCCAGCTGCTCCCAGCACAGCTGGAGATGTAGCTGTGGGGTGATGGGGACCTGTAACAGCCAGGTACAGGCAGGAGCTGCAGAGATCCTCAGCATATACAGCCAGGGAATGAAGAGGCATTGTGCATAAACTGGGGTGGTCTTCTCCATGGTATTTTCCTTCTGCTGCTACATTTTCTATGTGCATGGAAAAACGCAACCAAAGATTCATCGAACTGCTTCCATAGGGTAAATCATGAGTTTTAACTCAAAAATGGCTGCCTACATGCAAAGCAATCCAGTGGGAAATGCACAGACCAATGCATTTTCAATGAAAAGCTTGTTTTAAAAACAAATAAGAGCCCTGACAGATTAAAATAAGAACCCTGAGAGCAGGCAAGAACCCTGTGCATGCACCAAGGCAGCACTGCCAGAACTCTGGCTGCACTCCCTGGGGCAGGCTCACCCCTGGGACTGAGCAGAAGAGGGTCTGGGTGGTTGGGGGTCCTACCCCAGGGATTGCAGCCATGAGCACCCAATGCTGCAGTCCCAGTTCCATGTCAGGAAGATGTGCTCCGACCAGGATGGGGCGGAAGGAGGTGGTGGTTTGGAAATGACTGCCTGGTGCTGCGTTCACAGATGCCTGGCTGGTAAACCAGCATTTCTAACAGCTCCTTCTATGTTTCTTAGGAAAATGCTCAAGGTTAAAGATCACATAACTGGTTTGCTTTACTCAGCACAGCCCCTGCTTTCAGTGGAGTTCATCGCAGCTATTAGCTCAATTACTACAATCCGTAATCAGTGCACTACAATGATTCAACTTGACTTTATGTGATGAGTATCTTGCCTTGTCATGTAACAGATTGTGTGTACGTTGTATTTCTCTAAGGACCATCTGACCTTAGATATTAAATAGAAACATACTAGACCAACTGAGAAACATTTAATACATACATTTATCCCCTTAGATGTATTAAAAATTCAGAGGAAAAATAAATATTTAAGATGGTAAAGTATGTTTACCAAATGTTTTAACAGCTGCCTTTAGAGACAAGGAAATGGAAATGAAATGATGGGTGTTTGTTTCACAGGGTAATGCTCACAAAATGCATCCAAGTATCTGTTAAAGTGAGTGTAACTTGAGGTGGTCTTAAAGGGAAGACCTTTGAGATGGAAGGGAAACCACAGGAGAGAACTCAAAAAATGTGTTGAAAGAGTCTCTGCCCACATACAGGTTGGACTGTCAGAAAAATCAGCAAGTTGTTCCTAATACAGATGTCTTTTCCAGTTAGGCCAGGACAAACACCCCTGCCTGAACATGGCGGTGGGCAACCTGAGCCCTTCCTGCTGCTTTTGAACTGTCTGCAAAGGGACCAGGTATTTCAGGATCCAGGCAGCCACTGTGGCACTGGTGGAGGTCCCAACAGCAAGTTGCCTCTGTCCCTTCCTCCCCAGCAGCTGCCCCACAGAAGCAAAGGGGGTGAGAGGGACTCAGTGATGCTCAGAATTTGCTTCTGGTGCCTCAGATTTCCACTCTCTGTCTGACTGCCTCATCAGTTCCACTGGGAATGGGAAGAGCTGGACTGATGTGTTCCCCCCTTCATGGGATGTAATGACAGACCTATATCCCAGCATTTCCCCCCCAAGCATGACCACCTCAGCACACAGGTTTAGGGAGCTTCAAGCAGAGGAGATGGAGACAGCTGAAACACAGCATGGCACAAGTGAATGGAGGGGGAGGTAGGAACACTCATTAAAAGGAAGCAAAGAAAAAGGGAGGGTGTAAAAAATTCTGCAGCCCTAAATGGTAACTTATTCACTGATAATTTACATCTGTGTTACAGGACTATTAGTTCAGTTATCTGTCAAAAACCTTGCTGCAGGAGCTGGGCTGTCTCTGAGCTGCTGTACCAAACACCTTCCAGGAGCAGCATCTGCAGCTCTGCAGTGCCAATCCCTGCTGCAGCCCAGGACACAGGAGAAACAACTGCACTGCTGCCTGCTGCCCTCACACTTAGAGTTTGACTCAAGCCCAATGTGAAGTCCTCAAAATTTGGAGGAAACTCTGGTAAGCCCAGAGCACCATAAGGTAGAATGAAAAGATGTGGCAAGTGCCTAGCCACACTACATCCTGATGCAGAGCACATTATCAGTCATGTGCCATCTGAAACTTAACCTGAGAGTTTACAAATGAGCTGTAATGATATCAGAGTCTGCCTCATCTGCAAGATGTCCCTGACCCCGGTGACTGTGCTAGTAAAGTACACGTGGTTTTGACCCTGATTTGCAGTCGGGAGCATCACAACTGTGGCCCTTCAAGGCTGCCAGGGCTCTGCCAGGGCAGATGTTACAGCAGCTGCAGGCTGAGGAATCTGAGGAGATAAATGGGTATGAATGTAGAGCAGAATATGGTAGAGAAGTTCATGTTCAGGATTGGACAACAAAACCCCACTCAAGATCTGCCTGAGCTGACCTGGAGGACGAAGGAAGAACCTGATGATGAGCAGTATGAAATCTCTCTTGCAAGGTGACTCTCACAAATAAAATATCATATTGAAACATGTATGAAAAAATAAGAAGAACAGATGATCCAAACACCACTGATGTCAGGGCAAGAATCCCTGCTGCAGTCAGTGGCCTTTGGAGCAAGTCATCTTAGAGGAACAGGGTGAAGTAAACAACTGAAAAAAAGAGAAAACAACTTGCAGTAATTCACTGCAAATTCTGACCATAGAAAGTTGTAGTGAAAGGGCTTATCAAGGAAATGCTGACAAGCAGCAGGATAGGAGAGCCAAACAGTATTTGTGAATTTATTCTAGACTGGTACATGAATATTTAATTTGGCTTGAAGCCACTGTAGCAAAATGATCATTACGATGCATTTAATCTAGTTCAATTTTCCATGTCTTTCGAATTCAGAGATAATTCACAGAAACTTCAACCTGCAGCTATGGCTTCAGAAGACAAAAAGTATCAGTTATTAATTAAAGCAGGTTTGTTGTTTGGAATCATGAGTCATTAAGAACCTGGAAATCCAAGGTCATCAAGTGTGCTGTTTATAGCCAATACTCAGGGAAGTCACAGCAGCTGGAATGCCAATCTACTTTTGAAAATTATCTATTTTTTTTTCTTTCTTACAACTATCACAGCAACAACTTGGCAACTCTGTTTTCCTTATGTTTGTCTACAGAAAATTGTCATGTAAAGTGTGCTGCTGACACCTGGCTCCAAGGTGCAGTTAATGACTCAATGTATATGGTCATCATGCATCAAACAGGCGTAGGAGATACTTTATGTACACCACAGTCCTTGCAGAAAGTCACTCCTAAGTGGCAAGGATTCCAAATGTTTATTTTCATTAGATTTATTTGAGAGTGACCTCCTGCACATTCATCTGCCCACTCTATATGGAAGGCTAAATCCACAACTGATACAACGCCTCTGAAACTGGCACGAGAGAGAGGAAATTTCATGACATTGCTTTTAAAAGCTGTGAAAGGAAGAACCTGCATTTTTACCTCTTGGCCCATTTCCATACTGCAAAGCTTTGTTGACTGAGCTTTGGCATCCACCATGACATTGAACATGGTGCATATTGATTGAGGGACCCGGAAATCTGTTGATCGGCTCGTTTTTTGCAGCTTTACTTCAAATGCAATCCTGGTTCTGTTAAGGAAAAGAGAAAAAGACATTCCAGTTGCTTTTAACCATACAGATGATAATGATGATAATAATAATAATAATAATAATGTGAAACAATACTGAGGGAACTTCAACCAACCAGAAACCTGAATGCTGCTGGGAGCACTACAGTGCAATTGTTACAAATGTGCTTTTACTAAAAGTGATTTTCCTTTTTAAAAAGAAACCCACTCTCTGGAATACACACTATTTATAAACAGTGCAATGGTTTCAGGGAAATGGTGACTTTCTCATGCTTGATAAACAGTGTGATGATGTTACAAACAGCAGTTTCAATGTACACCTATAATTTGGTGGTATTAGCTGCTTTACAATCACCGAAAATGCAAACCTGGTGCTTTAAGGAGTCTCCTATTGCTCCATGGTATCAACTGCAAGTAACAGAAACTCCTCCATCGCTTGACTGGAAGGACTTTGCCAGATCATTGCATTTTCAGGTCTACATGATTGCATTTGCTTGCTGAAAGTTCATAATTGTTTCATGAAGCTCTCACACTCACCAGGACACGTCTACAAAATGTGCACAGGTGCAGTCATGCATGTATGAACACAGGCACATGCATTATACGAGCCCACACCCCTCTGCTCTCCTGAGCTCAAATTTGACATCCCTGGCAGTCACAAACTGTGTCACACCAAGAGTTTTGTTGGGCCAAGACTACAAGATTTGATCCTGAGATTTATTTTAAAATACGAAGACATCTGTGACTCTAATGTGAAGAACACTCGCAACACAAGGGGCACTGCCTTGCCTTTCTTTGGAAGCCCCTCTGCAGATTCCTGAAGTACTTCACTAATCTAACCCAGCACAGAACAATTATCACATCAGACAGAATCTGCCAACAAATTAACATTGGAGCTTCAATTTAGAAATAACAAATAATATCAGCTGCAGCTCAGGAATAACTCTGATCTTGAAAGATCCCCCAAGGGTTATGCAAATGAAGATTCATTTACAAATGTGAAACTCCCCTTCTTGGGATGCGATCTGAGCTCGTACATAGGTCCTCCTGCCTGGATATATTAGTGAAACAGGCTTTCCTTGCATGGGCTGCTTTTCTTACAGCACAGAAACACAACTGAGTGTGGCAGGCGGGGTGGCTCCCCTATGGTATTCAACAGTTCAGAGACAGACGCGAAGGAAAATGTTGTGTCAAACTGAAATCGCTAAAGAAACCTTAGCCAGGCCCTGTTTGCAGGTGATATAAATAGGGAAGGCAGCATATTGGTTTACATCAGCAGTGGCATTTGAACTGATTTAATTACCAGTGCCAGATTTAGCCTGGACTCGGGGACTAGAATCTTGATAATTACTGAAAGGACCCAAAGCGACTGGGATTTTCCATCTCCTTGCAGAGACGAGCATGTTCCTACTTACTTATGCTCAGAACCATTATATATAGTCATATCATTACAAGCTGGGCCAGGTTTTTACAGAGGGGCAACATATTTGTAGAAAGGTTGAAGCAGTTGGGAAAAAAAAAACACTGGCTTTCAGGCACCCGAGCCCTTCTTCAGATGTTCCTGGAAATGTGCTTATTCTTCCCCGTTATCTCAGCTGAGGTAACCTGGTCTGATTTCTATAGATCACAGCAGCTATAACTGCACTGCAGGTGTAGCAAAGGTGCCTTGGTTCCAATAAAAAAAAAACAAAAAACAAAACAAACAAAAAAGAGAAATTAAGTGTTTTGCTGGCAGAGCAGTGAGCTGAGCTCCAGCATTGGGTTTGCTCCTACAGGGCTGTCTGGCAACTGGATGATAACTGAAGCTCAGTGTTTGTTCCAGCCAAAGGACCAAAGACAAGCTGCTGCAATAAAGGGGACTTGCTCCATCAGAACCACAGAATGGTTTGGGTTGGAAGGCACCTCAGAAATCTTCTAGTTCCAACTGTCCTGTGACAGGCAGGAACACCTTTCACTACACCAGTTTGCTGCAAGCTCCATCCAACCTACTGCCAAGGACATCACTACTATCTCATTGCACTTAAAATGCACTGGGGTTTATTCCAGCATGGGGAGAGAGGAAGCCTTGAGCTGTGTGCCTTCCAGCGGGTGAATCTCCTGCCTACATCTTGGGGACTGAACATGCCTTCTGCCATGGTGACGTTGCACATCCAGACTGAGGAACATGTGAACAATAAATGCCACGCTCACACTAGCAGAGTGCCCCAGCAATTGTAGTACAGAACAGCCACCTCACACATTACAGCTAATATTAGCATGTACCAGTTATATTTGTCACCCATTTTTTCCTTTGGTTCATCTCTTTGCATATTAATTTATGCACAATGGAATGCAAAGTCAACTTCTTCCTCCTGCCTAATCACCTTTGATGCCAAGTGGACATAAACGACTGGGGAAAGGTTGGAAATTTAGCCTTAACATTTTGCTTTCAGAAAGACAGCTTTTTAAAAGTTTCTTAAACTATCTGTGTTTCACTGATAGTAAGACAGAAAGCAACACTGATCCTGTGAGCTTCCATGAGAAATGTGGCTGGTTGACTCGTGGGCACATACCTCTTCACACAGGACTCGATCATGTCACTTGCCATAAGCTTTAAGCGTTGCTCTAAGTGTTTCCCAAACTCCTCCTCAGGCCAGTGCAAATCCCGAATGAAGGTCTGCAGGGCATCAAGTTTCCAGAACATATCTTCTGAGGTGCCTGATCCATTGCTGGCAGGGCAAAATGAGAACAAAAGTCATAAGTGGTATCAGGCTCTTTGCAACCTGATGTGGAGACCATTCCTGCAACAAGTGTGGAGCAGACAGTTGTTTCATACACAGGACAACGCTGGCAATCTCCACCATCAGGATTTTTGAGTTTTACCATACAGTTGCCTAATCTACCTTGCTGTCATAACCCACAGACTTTCCAGACCAGATGAGTAAGACAACATTATGAGTTAACACATATTAACAGGAAGAATGTGTGTATGGTAAAAATCAGCCTTAGTTAATAACCACATTAACATATGTGATTATTAAGAATTAAGGCTACAAATTGTGGTAGAAAATCCTTGATCCATAATAACTGCCATACTAGACTGTATGCAGTTATTAGATTTAGGGTTTCATGCAATTCTCCCCCCTCTGAATTATACCTTGAGTTTGCCTTGTCCCCCCCAGCGAGCCCCCATTTCCAGGTAAGGGACAGTGCTAACAAGTGGTGAGCGAGGACACGCTTTATCTCTTGAACAGCTGAAAAAAAATCAGGGTAAATCAATTAAGCTAAGGGCTCTAGACATCTCATATCCAGGAGTTTTGGCAGGATTGACCACTGCACCTTTTCACAAATCTGCCTCTTGCAAAGGCATCCATAGGACAACAAATTTCTATTAAAAAAAAAAAAAAAAAAGATTTTGCAACATCTTTGGTCTGTCACAAAACTCTGAATTTCTCTCCCAAGCATATATTCTCATACCCACAGCCCTGCCCAGATGGAACTCTTTGGCCCTGCAGTGTATAGCTACACCAGCTCTTTCCCCAGTGTAATTCCATCTCAAACCTCCACTTACAGAATAAAAATACAGAACAGGATTGTGCTCTGTTCGTGCAGAAAAATTTATGCATCCATAACCCTTCTCTCTCCTTCTCTGCTTTCTCCCTCACTTTTTTTTTTGTTTTGTTTTGTTTCAGAACAATGACCAAGGGAGTTTCAAGAGTTTCAACCCCCTCCTCGCATACCACTAGTGCTAACACAGTAATTTATAAGGCATTTAACACACCATGCATTACCACTTGTGCTGACATCATCTATAGAAACAGATCAGGACGGGTGTTTCTATCATGACAGATGCCAGCTGCATTGAGTTTAATGCTAGAGGTGGGGAGAGCTAATGCAGATAGGGCTTCTGCCAGGGGAAAACTCACAACATGCTAGAGGGGTCCTGCTGGGTCCTGTGCTAAGGGACTCAAGGAGATAAAGAATGAATCGTCTCAGTTGTAGGAGAAACGTAGCTGACACTAAGCAACAGGTAACATGTCCTTGATGGAGGGGAAGGGTGAGTAAAAGGAAACCAGGGAGACGAAAAGATAAAGAATCAGGCATTTCCTTCAACCAGGGCACCGGTTTGTACAACAGTCTCAAGAATTCAGCTACCACCAGTTTTTGGTTTTGCCTGGTTCGAACCTGTGCTTGGGTATGAATAAGCTTTAACAGTCTAAACCCAGTTTTGCAACTGCATGAATTTATGTTTTAAATGATTAAGTATATACAAAAATTGGTATTTACTACAGCAATATTATGACATTCATTTGGTTGCAAAATTTTTGAAGTATTATTCTTGGTCTTTTTCTCACTTTTGATTAGGACATTATGCAAATAAACAATATAAACTCATTTCCAAGATGCACTGTTAATATTTTGCTTGTGAGCACCACAGTTGCTCTGATCATGCAGGCAGCTTGCAATACACCACTGATGCTCAAGCATTTTCAGAGGGATTATCCAATTTTCTGTCATGACATGATTCTTATCTTTTCAAGGGCAATACCACAAAGCATGCACAGAGAAAGATTAAAATTTTCAAGTATTCTTTACAGACAACTGCCTAAGCTAGCCTTTAATATAGCTATCTTAGCATGAATATGAGTTGTATAGCTTTGAAACACAAACGACCATGATACTATTTGGAAAGCTTTTAAAATCTTTTTAAAATCTATAACCATCAGTGTTTGTTTTACTTCTGGTTCATTAGAACTGCTTTGCAATACAGCCTGTCTGAGGCTGATGGCAGAGGCCTCTGGGTGGACTCCAGGTGTAGATGTAATCAATGGTGTCCCAGTAACAGTGATGAGGGGAGTTTTGGGGAGGCTTCTACAGTTTTATCCTTTAAGAGAGAAGGTAAGAAAAAAAAGCAATTCATCCCTGCAGTGCCGTCTGAGATCACCCTATGCCAACCTCAACAACCCACTAGGAATTTAGAACTGGCAAGATCTCAGTTCCTGTGCTGGGAGCACAGCTTGGGAGATGAGCTGCCTCAAGCACCAAGATTTGAGTGGAGCTCACTGTGCACCACCCTCCCCACTTTCCAGTGGCTTGGACTTTTAAGAGAAATCTGCTATCAGAAGAGAACTTCCTTCATCTGTGCCCAGGATTTGTGGTATGTCCCCTCTGAGCCCCATGCATGCACCCTGGGATGCTCAGAGAGGGAGCTGAACACAGAGCACAAAGCTCCAGCAGATCGACTGCTTTGATACAACGTCTGATTTTCAAAGACATAATCTAAAGCTCACATTGAAAATATCTATTTTTTAAAGTTGGACACAGCTTATTCAGGCTGTAATGATGGCTGTGGAGCTTTAATTTCTATTGGTGGCCTCCCCCAACAAGAATAAACTTGTTGCTGGGTGTTCCTCTTTGTTAAACTGTTTCATCAAAATCAAGACAAAAATTATTATCTGGGAAATAGAGAACTTGCATTGAATAACTTTTAGATCTACATCTGGTCCACAGAAATTGGTTGACTGGCATTGAAATTGGTTCGTCTTCTCTTTTGGACAAAACTCTTTGCTGAGACACATCATGTCACATTATAAGTTCTGGGGTTGGAATGTTTTTCAGACCATGTCCCATTGTTGACAGCTATTTTGTAAAGCAAGATACTTGCTCAAATTCTCAGTGGGAGTAAGACAAATTTTCAAGATTTATACAAAAAAATCCCTCAAAATACACATGCCAGAAATTCACTAGTGTCTCATTCAGAAAACATCTAATTAACTGTATCACTCTAAAGTTTTATATAATGCACAGAAACAAACAATACATATCCATGCCAAGATTACTTTAAATTTAAATGAGATCTAATTTGAACTGAATACACACTCAGAATCATAAATAGCAGCCATCCATGACGGTGCAGAAAAGCTAGGCATTTGTGGGATGCCTAGTGGGATGTTAACTGGTAGATTTGGTACTTTAGGGAGATTCACATTTGGTAGATTCACATTGGGCAGATTACTTGTTAAACTCCTGTGGAAGAAACAGACAGAAAGAAAAAAATACCATAACAGTGACAATGCAGATGTAGCAGAAGCATGTGACACTCATAAACAAATCTGCAAAGTTCACAGCAGGACGACAGTTAAAAAACTAAAGCAAAACGTCTTAGAAAGAAGCATGAGTATGGAAGCTTAAGTGTGCTGGGTTTGCAGTCTGCAATAAAAAGATATTTACTTAAAAGAAAAAAAAACAACAAAACAAAAAGGAAAAAAAAAAGGATGAAAAGAAGAAGAATCACTGAGCAGCAAATCAACAGAATACTCAAACAGCCCCAGAAAATAACTTCACCTTCAAGTCCTGACCCCATTTCCAAGTGCAGAGAGCACCCTTTCCTCAGAAAAATTTCTTGTAAGAAAGTAAATCTCAATTCTTAGGCACTCAGGCTGGATGTAAGAGCTAAACTAAGAGATCTACTAGGGAACTGAGATTCCAAGAAACACAGTTTGAAGTTTCAGCCCTGTAGAAGTCTGTATGAGTTTTTCTTGCCACCAAATTCAGTAAAGTAAGGATTTAACTAGAAACCCTGTTTATCTTCAACTCTACAAATAATGACAAAGGGCTGATCTGGAGCAATGGAACAGAGAACTGGAAGGTCCTCAGTGAATACTCTTGCCCTGAATCTCTCTTGCATTCCTGCTTGTGGAGAAAATGGGTCTTGCAGGTTGCCCAGCTCTACACGTGCACCTGAATGAACTGCACTGACTGAATCCAGGACTGGTCCATGAATGTTTCTTGTATGGAAATGGACCATGGGGTGAATAAGACATTCAAAGGTTAATATATCAAGCATGTGCACCGGGGCATCATGTCTTCAATAAATATTTTCAGAAACACCACTGTTATGCAAATAGGGATCTTTTAAAAGTGGGTTAGTGTATTAATTTAACGCCACGTACTCTCTTGAAACAATGTGTGGTGTAACAGCACTGCATGCTTAAAGTTTGCAAAACACCCTGACCTATTTTAGTGTGCTAGGTCTCTAGATGTTATAATTGGTCTAATTCTGTTTTAATGAGTATCTCATCACAGTCAGATTTTATGCAAAATAAAAATGTCACAGGATCTGGGAATCGGAAGCCAGTGTGTTTTGATTCTGCCTTAATCCAGTGATGCTGTATGGCACATTGGGACACAACCCATTAGAGGGTTTTACAGTCCCATTTGAGGAAGAAAAGCTGATGCTTTGACACCATTTTCACCAGACCATTATTTGGGCTCAGTGAAAACGCCATCAGGACTTTGGGATTTCAGCTTCACCCTGTGCTGCTGAAGCTACTGAAAGCTTTTCTATTGATGTGCACAGACACAGCTTCAGCATTCAAACTTCCCAGCTCTCAGGGATGGCACCAGGACGTGCCACCTTAGGTGGGCTCTCCCATTCCCCTGGATTACATTAGTTACTGCGCAGGCAGCACTACCTGGACTCTTGGAAAACTAACAAATGACACCCTGTGTCTTTCAAGCCATATTAAAATCTTACCAATTTCCTAGAGTCATATTTTGAAGTACATTTCTTGCTGCTTGTTTTACATGCCAAAACCCAAAGTACTGGAATTGAACTGTCTATATTAAATAAATTTTCCTAACACAAGAGTTGAACCACACCTCTGCAAGAGCTCATCTTGTCACTGGTGGCAAGTCTTAGGGAGTAAACTTTATCCTCATTCTCTCTTTGCTAATAAAATCCCTTGCTGGAGAGGAAAAAAACAATTAAAAGTATTTTCCTGCTGAAAGAAAAAAGTATCTTCTTGTTTCCTTTTGTTTCTATGATTCCTACTAGATCTGACTTCTTGCTATCTATGTGTTCTTGTTAGGCTGCAAGCAGACATGAGAGTTTACTAACGTGACAAAGCTCTCCATTGTTTCCATTCATACTGTATCTTCTGTTAAGCTGACACGATTATTGAATGAGACACAGACACCATAGTGATTGAGAGAGTGTTAGATCTTCAGAAATGGCAGTGCATGTGCTTAGATACTGATATGGAATAAATAAAGAAATAGCAAGAGGTGGACAACATATAATTGTATAAGGAAAAGCAACTTAAATAACTTAGCCAGATGGTAAATACATAAATCAGAGGACCTTTGGTTTTAATATTAAAATTCAAGAAGTGACAGTGTTATATTAATAAAAACACTGTATTAATAAAATATGACTTCTGGAGTAAACAGTATACTATATTCACACGGAAACATATTTCTTTTATACAACACATTATTTTGCTGATGCAAGAATATGTTGCAAGAATAAGTTATTACTCTTAAAACAAAACAAAACAGCAAAATAATGGAGTATTTTTATGTTAACATACAGTAACTAATTTAAAAAATATTATCCTGAATTGACATGCACAGTTTTGCAGGTTCAACTGATCTAATTATCTGACTAACAGTTGCAGTGAGACCTGTAAAAAATGATTAATATTACCAACAAATGTTCCAGCCTGCAGTTGCTCAGACCATAAAACTACAGGTCCAAGATGAGAAGCTGTTTCTAGAAGCCAGCCATGCCTATTTAATATAGATGGCTAAATATAACCTCAGCCATCAGGCAGAGAATGTGGGCATTTGCATCAACAAGATGAGGGCTGTCTGATTTAAGACGACTCAGCTTCAGGACTGGATCCTGATCCATTTGATAAAAAGACACATTCTCTGGAGCTGCACTGCTTGTTTTCTTGGCTTCTTCTGATTCACCCCCGTTTGTGTCTGCTGGCTGTGTAAATGGCTTCCACCTGTACTGTCTGCTGGGAAATTCTTGGTGCAAACTGGCTGGCAACACACCCCTGGACAACATCCCAATGCTCCACTGTACTGTAGCACCCATCACAGAAAACACATCCGAGTGCACAGAGGCTGCTCCCGTAGAGCTGCCCCAGTACTGACAGAAGAGCAGAAAAACCCACAGTATTTTTACTAAGTTGCCTCCTGGCTTCAGGACAGAGCTGAATAAGACCCCTGCCCGTACTCAAATGCTCAGTTCCAACAGGATGCCTGAAATGATTTAGTGATGGAAGACACAAACGCCTTTCCCTGCCATCACTATAAATGCCTACAGCCTTACTGCCTGGGCTGAGCAAATGCTCAAGAGCAAATCTTTCCACAAAAGCCTTGAAGTGAAGCAGAGAGCTTGATAGTGAAGTAGGCAGTCAAATCTGTGCTCTTCCTCTGACTGACACTCAGAATAGCAACAAAAATACTCATTTTCACTACACAGAGCTTCTTTTAAGGGGAAATATTTTTCATTAGTGCTTTGTAATAGTACAACCTTATAAAATGATTACTATAATAATACTGTTCATTTTCTTACTTTTATCCTAATGATACATTTTATAAATAGTTTGCAAAGGGTTAGAGAGCAATTAGAAGATGCTAAAGCCAGGACTAAAGAGTGGTAGAGACAGCCACAGGTCGGACAAGCTATTTGAATTGGTTGTCACTGCACCGGCTTTAGCGTTTGCTCAAAAAGATCTTTCAACACAGACACACACACACAGGGACACACACACAAGTACGTGTCTGCTAGCTGCAAGATAAATCAGCATTCTCCAAGAAGCTAAAATGAAAAAAACAAACCAAACAACCCATTGCAAACCCTACTTTTCCAAGACCTCTCAACTCACCAGAGAACAGACCTACTCTGTATCCTCCGTATTTGGATGACTGTGCGAAGGACAAGTGTTCCACATTTCTCTGCGTGGATTCACACAAGCACACCAGCTGCTCTAGCTATAGGGCACGGACCCCCTGCAAATTCAGCAGCTCTGCAGAGGCAGATTACATAGCCCTCATGAGCACATTTCATCGATGCTTTCCCCCCCCATGCTTTCAATACTTAACAGTATCTCTCTCACTGTTTGTGATTTCTATACCTAACTCCTTGTAGCATAAGGTGCAGAGTATTCAGCAATGAAAATAGAAGAAATACATGCTTGCAAACTGCCATCTGGTCAGGTTACAGGGGGCCACATACTTCAGCCTTGATTGCAAGCCTGAGCACAGAGAAACCCTTTCAAAAGTATCTACATTGTGGAACAATTTCTTCATTAACAGGAGATTCTGAGTTTTCCTTCTGAGTTCCTTCTCACTGTAGGCATTCAAAGCAGGACAGTAGTAAGCTCAGTGGAATGGACTACCACAATGATCTACCTTTTCTGGTCAAACTGAAGGCTGTGCTGCAGTATGCACATGCTGGGGGGAGAAGGCAATAGATACACGAGGGAAAAGTGAACAAGGTAAATCTCTGACCTGAGTTTTTCTGCAAGTTCACTGTCCATCGGATGAAGAGGAGCAGGTGGTCTGCCCAGGAGGCAAAAGATGAGGATGCTTAGCATTTGGTTCTGAACAGTGCATCCAAACTGTACTAAGATCCTAGGAGTGACACCCCCTTTCCCTTACAGGCCATCCTCTGTGCACTCACTGGTACCTCTCCTTGCTGGGTCACATTGTGTTGCCAGTGCTTGTAACTCACATTTTTGTGTGCAAGACACAACAACAAAATACCAACTAGTGAAAAAAAACCCTAGAGTGCATCTTTTCACCAGGTGGACATGAGCTTTGTGAGGAAAACATCCACTTTCCTGCTGAAAGAAATCTTCTAAATACCTGGGTCTGTAGGACAGCCAGTCCATCCTGGGCTTTCACTTGAAACTGCAATGCTCAAAGCACTCTAACTGGAACTCCAGAAGGGAGTAACAGTTACAAGAAAAGATCTTTTATAACTGTCAAAGATAACTTAAAAATAACAGATGATGACATACCCAGGGATAAAGCATTTTGTAAGGCAAGTACCACAGCCAGGTACTTATGGACATCTATAGTTAAGCCACAGAAGTCATTAAAAGCCAAAATTATGTCAGTATCTGACAAAAGAAGAAAGCAGAACAAATTGCTTATTGACTGCTTGAATCAGGTG
The DNA here is from genome assembly GCF_003957555.1 of Calypte anna. Lineage (NCBI taxonomy): Eukaryota > Metazoa > Chordata > Aves > Apodiformes > Trochilidae > Calypte > Calypte anna. The sequence goes on from NC_044258.1 coordinate 14,083,345, forward strand.
GACAGGAGTTAACTGCTTCTGTTTCATAACAGACAAGCAAAGACAAACACATTAATTACTAAAACAGTTCTGAAACTAAAGTTAATCCTAACTTCAAAATGCAGTTCTGCTTGAAGGAGTGGCAGTAAAAATGGCATTCTCCTACTCGAAAGATCTATTTCTTGTATGTTTTCTGGGTCACATCTGCTTATTTGAAACGAGATTTTTTAGGATTTTTAACCCTGTTAGCCTGCAGACCAAAGACAGCAAATGGGAAGTGAGAGAGACTCCTGAATGCCAGCCACTTAACCCCACTCAAAACAGAAGGGGTGATCAGGTGTCAAGAAAAGGTCTGAAATTTGGCAGACAGAATCCTTATGGATGCTGAGGTTGTAAAAGAAAGAAAGGAAAAAACCTGGGTGCTCAGATTCCAGGTTGCATATGGGAGGCTGGCTGCTGCACAAAATCTCTTTTCCCTGTAAACCGAACATATTTGGTGTGAAAAGCCCTCAAAGACCACGCGGTCTTTTATACAGCAACCTCGGAAGAGTGCACTGCCACTTAACTTTGTCTAGAGAAACACACAAAAAAAGCAGGGAAAATAGTCTTTCCAGAGGTCAGCTGGTCCCAATCTGCTGTCGGAGGCACCGCCAGACTTGTGTTGCTGGCAAAGGGCTGAGCTTTCTCTTTTAATACCTTTACTAGAAGGAAAAGCCAGTCCTTTTCCTCTATAAGATCTGACTTGGCTTTTTAGAGCAAGCATGACAGGGCTCAGCAATGCTTCAAAACCTGTGAAATAACAACAGTAATCCAAAGCACATGCCACATTTTTATCATTTACCAGCTCCGGAGTTCAATTTGGGTGTCTCTCAGGCTACTCAGTTCCTGCTGGTAGATTTCTAGTTCTCCACATTTAATAATTGATTCTGCTTGAATAATCTCACCTGTGTTTCACTATGGTTTCTGCACGTCTAATCCTATAGGCAATGGAGCTGGGACCTGGCAGAGCTGGGGACACCCTGGGACATGGGGACATGTGCAGCTGTCAGCTGCCAGCCAGAAGCATAAGGCTGTACCAATCCTCCATGAGTTGGGTGGAAAAAATGAGTATTGGGAAGAGTAAGTATAGCAATGACTTGCACAGGTTATAGGGCTTGACTGAACACAGTGAAACAAGGGATTTTGTTCTGAAAAAGAGCTATTTGAACTCAAAAGGCCTTTTAGAAAAGAATTCAAAAAGCCATGCCAGCTGAGAAGGTTTTCACATTTTCAGACTTCCAAGTCCAAAGGCACACAGTTCAAACTGAGGCAGCAATGCATTTCAAAAAGCAAATACCATTTCCCTCTTTAACTTGAAAACCCTCACAAGAGCAGGCCTTCTACTTTTAGCATTACACTAGAAAATCTAAAGCACTTTCTGCATGTCCTGTGTAAAGTTTGCTAATTCATCTCTGTATGAATCTCCATCCATTTGCACCCAAATTCCAATTGTATCAAAGGAGGTTTCCTTACTTTACTGGCTCCCATGACTCCCGCTCAAAGCCCCTGTGAATTGACTGTGCAATTGAGGACTCCATCAGATCGACATATCTAACAACAAGTGGAGCAAACAGGTCTTGGAGGTGTTTGTGGAACTTTCCATTGCACAAATTATCTAGAATAGATAAATAAAAGTAGAGTAAGACACTACTGTTACTAAAAACTCTGCAACAAACCACAGTGTGGCACTTTTTTACACACGAATTTGCCAGCGAACGGGAAGAAACTTCAGGAACGTAACAGGAGTTGGCATCAGGCACCAGTGCTCAAGACAAAGACAGCAGGAATGGCTTCTTACTCCAAACAAATAAACAGATAACAAATCTTCTTTTCCGTTAAAATAAAACTTATAAATATATTATTACTTCCTGTGAATAAAATGGATGTAAGAAATACAGCATAGCAAACATTATGGCTTTAGTAGGTAAGAGAATAATTTCTTTTCTGGTTACTCCTGACCATAATGCTGGAAATAGCTCTCTGAGGATGAGTCCCTGGCTTTTTTACATGTTGTAGGAAGCCGTCCCTGTTGTGGGACCTAACTGAAGGCAACATTAATTCTACCAGCTCCTCAGGAGCAGCAGGACCACCTGGGGGAGTGCCAGATCCTCATGGGTTTTGAAGGCATGGGCCCACGTGCTCTGGAGAAGAGCCTTATTGTACAAATCACTATTCCTCTGAACCACTCCTGCTTTCATTTACTTGAGTATTTTCCTCCCTTCAATAAAATACTTTAAAGCAGGGACTGTTTTACTCCATGTTAAATAAATGCAGTACACACATATAAAAAGACACACACATTTAATGACAGTGAGATAGAGTGCCTAATTCCCTGCTTATCAGGCAGCCTTTACCAAGAGATGTGAGAAGATGAAGCAAAACAGGAGTTGAACTTCTCACCTTTGTCAGAGGCACTTGATTTAAGGGGTGCCTGTGTGTCTTTTTTTTCCCTAGTGCAAATATAACAAAATCAAGCTGATGCTAAAAGAGCATTTACTGTAGATCTATAGAGGTTCCCTGAGCAGTGTGGAGAGGCTGAAAGTATTATCAGTAACCTGCCCACTGAAAAAGAAATGACCAAAATACAATACATACAGTCACTACGCAGGGAATCATTTAGAAGCTGAAAGAGTGGAAAGCTGTCCCAGGTGTCTGGGGGTTGCACCTCTAATGCACCATCCATATCCACAGCAAACAGCGACAGGAAGGTCTCCGCATGCTCAACCATAAGGTCTGACCACCAAGCAAAGGCCTTCAGAGTTGGTAGAAAAAGACAACAAAGAAGTGTATTAGTTCTAACAAAGCACAGGGAAAGATGTTAGGCCATGTTATTTCGAAAAAAAAAACAAACAAAAAACAACCAACCAGGAAAAAAAAACCCAGGAAAAAAAGAAAAAAAGCCCAGTGCATCCCATGGAAACTACCTTTATTGTAAAGAGAACAGTGCTTTAAAGTGCTAGCTTGCACAAACAGTGCTAATCACAGGAATTAGGCACTGGTATTTTAATGCAAACGTTTCTTGTGGAGGATCTTTTCAGAGCTCCACCATAAAGGTAGGTAGCTGTAACATGGCAGAGCAGGTTTTGTCTGTTCAATTTACAATAAATGACTTTGTTCATCTTTTATCTTGCTAATTATCATAATAATCAACTAATTCTAAAATATAGTAATTTGAGTTTACTGTGCTTGTGTGTTTTCTGCTGTACTTTTCAACTGTTTCAATTTTATTTGGGTTCACTACTTCTATTTGTCTTGAAAAACGAGAAGCCTAAGACATTAAAGCCTGTCCTAAATCACTCACACTCTTCTTTAGAAATATTTCAAGCATCACCAGTAAAAGTATTACAGCACTGTTCATTTTACAGATTTAGCTATACACATCCATAGAAACACACTACCACCTTCATAATGCTACTGATTAAGAAACAGATTACAAAGCTCTATTATCAACATGCCAAGATAAAAAAAAAATATCTACAGCAAGCCTATACTTTCACAGAGGCAGGAAAAAAATATTTCTAAAAAAATATCAGTGAAGTAACTCATTCTCATGCACATGGGTCCTTAAAATTGACTGCACGGGCTCTGACGTGACATTCACATCATACATGGCTCAGATGTGAATGCTGCGAACTCATGCATGCGTGTTTAGTGATCACTTCTGGCTGGGAACATGCAATATGAGAAGTGCTGTCACTAGGACCATGTGCTGTCATTCTGAACTGATAAGGAATTACTTATGGACTTAAAGGATCCAAGAAACAGCTTTCCAGCACTTTGCAAGAAAACTACTAGCACAGGTACAAGACTGGAGAGGAAAGGGAAAAGACTGAAACTAGATGAATCACTTCCAAGAGGAACTGCCAGTCAAGGAGGGGTATTTTTTGCAGATTTTAGCAGAAGCAAATAAGCAGAGTGGACTTGCACTTTCTCAGGCTTCAGTTTTAATTCACTGATGAAGAATCTCACTGACATGCAGAGCACAGCTCCAGCTGCTGGCTCACTCAGTCAAGGAGAACGAGCAGTGCCCCAAAACTGGGTTACTGCCATGGACCTCTTTAATTTTTCCTATTTTGACTCAATTCTTGGCTGCTAGTGGCAGGGGGTCTGTAGGACTATTTCCACTTCTTTGTTTCTCCAAAATATAGAGCAGACTTATCCAGCCCTGCTCTCTCATGGGGGTGAAGATGTGGATGAGGTGGGCTGTGCCATGAAGGCACAGCTTTGGTGCATCCTGGGGCAGGATGGGCAAACACCACGCCCAGAGTAGCAATGCCAACAGGTTGCAGCATCCCTGTGGTCACAGTGTGGGAACAAGACAATTACAAAGGGCTCCTTTGTCTGCAAACTGTCCTCAGACCCATGCAGTTGGTGGAAGCCATTGGGCACTGCTGCAGCAACACCTGCCCTGGGGTGCTTGGTGAGGGGTAGCAGTGATCATGGCCCCGGGCCTGGAAAAGCTGAAGTTGAGGGAGCCTGGTGGGCTGAGCACAGGTGACAGCAGCTCTTCTTCCTACGTCTGGTGTTGGTGTCCCCACCAGTGTGGCCAAACACCTGGGAGTGACACATCGGGAGGCATCAAACTGTTGCAAAACCAAAAACGTCAAAACTCAGGTCTGTTCCCAATGCCTTCTCTCCTCCAAAGTGCAGATGAGAAATGAGACAGTGCTGAGCAATTGGGCTGTGGAGGGTCCTCTTAGAACTAGCAGCACTTGCCTGTGGTTTTCAAGGAGGATGTGGGGCTGTCCTTCCACTGCTGGGGCTTCTCTGCCTGCCAAGAGCCTGCTGTGCTGTGTCCCTAGCAGACACTGCCCAGATATCTGTGGGCAAAGGGTGATTGCTACAAAGGACCAATTGCCCTCCCTTCCAACCAGAATTTTGGGGGGAGGGCAAAAAGTACTTCTACAATGAATACCAACATAAAAACCTGCAATAAAAACCTGCTTCCATGAGGAAAAAAAAAAAAAAAGAAAAAAGAAAAGCGAGAAAAAAAAAAAGCATGCTAGTTTTAAGAGAAACTATGAAGAAAAGCATGTAATCATTTATGGAAAAAAAAGGCCCAAACCAGTCAGTTTCCCTTTTGCTGGAAAAGTCAAATGTTAGCTCTACAAGTTTCTAACTTATATCAGGATCCTGAACCCTCTCCTCCCCAGTCAGGGTGAGCAGGACCTTCCCCGCGGTGGGAGCAGTAACACCACACTTGGAAAATCTTCAAGATGGTAACATTTCATTTATTTACCATCTACTTACCTGCTTTGCTCAAAACACAATGTAAAGGGGGAAAAAAAAAAGTGTGCTTTCTAGCCAAACACACCTATTATTGTGTATTTTACACATGGATACACATGTATATATGTATGACCTCAAGGAGTTAAAATACATATATACATATACACATAAGTATACATAGAGAGAGAAAACACAAGTTTAAAAGTAGGTGAATGCCACTGGCTCTGGCTTTGTCATCAGTCATCCAGAGGAAGGGAAGGGAGGTGGGAGACAGCTGAGGGCAGTGATGGGACCATGACAGAGGCCTCCTGCTCCCAAAGGGCACAGACGTGGGCACACGGATTCTGCTGCACTTCTGCCTGAGCTGGTTTGCTTCTCTCCTGTGGGTCAGACAAACCCAACTGACTAGACACAGTACTTTTGTTGCAAAGGGTTTTTTAAAAAACATTTTCCATACTCTGAGTAGTATTTTCTGGGGTCTCATTAGGGAGTCTGCCTGGATGTCCATATGGGGAAAAAAGGGGCATGTTTTAATTGCAGAAACTGTTGGTTTTCAGTAAATTAAGGCATTTCTTCAGAAAGCAGTGCAATTTAATTTTCTGCTGCACAACTGAACTAGAATGAAGAGTTGCACCTCGCAGGTCAAATCTTCTCCTGGGGAAAGGACAACATGTCAAAAACCCCTCACCTAACATAATTTTGGGGGAACAAATGTGCAATACCTCAGCAATTCTCACTGCACAGTGTGAGCATAACATGGCTCCAATGCATAGGAAAAATCAGTGATAAACTACCCAGTCTTCTTCTCTCTCTTCCTTTGGGTGCATTTCAAAGTGTGCAGAGTTGGCCAACTGCCTGTACCCTGCTGAAATGCCACAGCCACCCTTAGGACAGCGATTCAATAGCATGCCTACAGTGTGCTGGACTTCTGGAGAGAGATGAATGTCACCCTTCCAGGTTCAGAACAAGGGACCGGGATGCCTCCTATCCATCTTGGCATTAACCTTCTGTCTCTAATCAAAACCTTGTGACACAAAAGATGCTGGAGAACAGCTTTGAGTCTTCGTCCTGGTGAGGAGCTCGGCAGCGTGGCTGGCTGAACCCTCTAACTGCTTGCTTCAGAAGCCTGCTATTTTCAAAATAAACTGCATTTTAAAAACCAGCTCCTTCCCGGTGGGCTGTGCCTCCAGCCTGTGCTGGTGATGAGTGGAATAAATCACTGCTCACCCTTGGACAGGGCAGGGCAGCTCCTGCGCAAGCGCCGCGCTCTCGAGCATCCCCACACTGCAGTAAAAATGGAATTTATTTCACTCTTCACCCCGTATATTCTCTCTCTACATATAAATACTGTATATCCGGGTACAAGGCACATACAGACAAAACCAGAGGAAGACCACTACCATTCTAGGCACTCGTGTAGTACTTATTCCAGCTCCACCACAGTGTACCAGAGGTCAGGTGAATGCAAAACAACAAGAGGTGACAACAGGCTGAGGAGAGAAAGTCCAGGCAGGTAGGGTTGTGTTGGGATGTAACTGCAGCGTTCGTAAAATATACCCATTGCTACATGCATGGACCAGACTGCTATGCCACATTTACCCTCCTGTGTCAGGCTGCCAGCTCTGCAAGCAGCCGACTGGAAGTTGCTGTTACATTCCTTGGTCAAAGTTACGGAAGCGAGGGCAACCCGGGTAAAATCCCAGTAGGAAACATGGCACTGAGAGGGCATGCACGAAATATGACAGGAGTGACTCGTGTCATTCGGTTTAGTCACATACCTCTTTCCCCTGCCAGGATCATCCAAGATTGAATGAACAGTAGAAAAACAGGGAGGAAATTTAAATATGCAATCAGGCATTAGTTGGGTGTTGTGGATTGCTGTGTATTATCAATAAATTAAATTATACTGCATATTTAATATACACTGGAATGATTTTTAGGTGACTGTGAAATTATTTATCAGAAGCTTGTAATGCAAAATATAGTGAGAGTATATATATATATATACTAATGGGAAGGAAAAGAGAAAATAGTGAATGTTACATTACCTACATTCACAAACAATAACTGTTCACTCTGAACCTCAAAACAATTACCTTTTCAATATGTATCCAAGAGCACCAGATTTATAGAGAACTCAGGGCTCAATCCTGCAAATACTTACATGGGTATGCAACATCACTTGCTCGGGCAGAAATGTCCCACTGTGCTGAGAACGGGACTACAGACAGCAATGCCAGCTGCCTGTGGGGTCAAGTGTTTCCAGGATCAAGCCTTATGATTTTTCTGGTCTATATTTGACTATGACATAGTTTCAGTGGTTTTAAAACAGGAATCTACCTTTGAAGAGTTAAGAGTTGTAGTATTAGGCCTTAGATAACCCAAATAATGAGTAACAGAGAATAATTCATCCTAACATCCGTGACTAGTAAACGAGGTATTCCCAAGAAGTCACAGCAGAAGAGGCCAACAGGAAAGCAGGTGAGTTAATCATGTACCACAGGGGCTCAGGGAAACCCCTGGAAACAACCTGAATGCTCAGAAAGGGACAAAAAAAGAATCGTTCTGTTTTGTGGTGGTTTTCCTTGCTCCAGCTCCGGATAGCAGGAGCAGTAAGCTGCTGCAGGGACCTCACTAATGCTGTCTGGAGGCAAAAACACATGGCATTGTTTTGAAATACAACCTTTCTGAAAAGTAAGTCGGCTTGCTCTTGTATGGAGTGGTGAACATATTTGGCCAGATTCAGCTCCTGGATGAAACTCAATGGACCGAAGCAGACGAGAGCAGAACTTCCCTAATTCCCCCTTTCACCCTCCCTCCCCTCTGCAAAACCAGGCTTCCCGAACTCTACCTTGCCTTCCTCGCACTTGAGCACCGTTATTCAAGAATATTTTTGGCTTTGAAAGAAGATAACCCAGCACCAGCTGGGAAGACATCACACAGGTAGACAAAGCTCCCAGGAAGCCCTCGGAGCCTGCAAGCCCCAGGACCTGGGGGACGCGACCTCGCGTGGCACCGCTGCTCACCTCCGCGTGGTGTTCTTCATTTTGCTGCAGGACTTCAATTACCAACTCTGCCAGGCGTATTGTGTCTTCTAACTTTTTAGCTGGTGTGACTAACCGGCCTACATTCTCTGTAGTACAAGAACTCGAGTTAAAAGGGAGGCAGGATGAAAAGCTAGATGTACAGTAAGTTATTTTAGAGGCTTGGAAAAAAAAAAAAATCCCCATAATATTCTACAGATTTAAAGATCTTTTCATGCATATGTTAAATGCTTATATAATTAGTACTGAGCAAACCAGAAAGCCACACTCGTTATTATACTATGAAAATACAGTGCTCCAGCTCCAAATTTCACAATAGTGTCAGAGTTGTTTTGCTTTATGGTGAGATGACGGCATTTTATTAGCACAAATAAGAACATCACATTCCCTAAAGACAGCATCTGGCCACTAATACAGGAACAGAATGTATCCTTCAATGTAAATTATGCTATTATAGAAATCATATCTATATTATTTTAAAATTCTTTTAAGAATGTCAATTCAAACAAATCTGTCTGTACTTTTAATAAATTGTCAGACTCGAGCAATTTAAATGTCACCTGCTACTGAAAGCAAAAAATTGCAGGTCTGCCTTGCTCCAGGATTTAACTCCACAAGGGCCAGGGAGTTACGCATGCTGGGGGGAGTGGGAAGTGGTAAATCCCACAAAGGTGTTCATAGGTAAGATTTATATGGGAAAAGAGATGCAACTTTACAGCAAAAACCCCGCAAACAAACCAAAGAGTTTAAATCCTGGAGCCTGCTGTAGAGCTATATTCAGTTATTTTCCGGTGTTTTCTCAAGACTTTTAAAAATAATTAAATTCTATTTTCCTAGGTACTTTATATTATTAATAAAGACGCTAAAGACCAGAGGTGCTAAAAATCTGTGAAAAATAAAATAATCACGTTTTCCATGAACGAGAGCTTCTGCAGAGCTGGCTGAGTACAGCAGAGGGGGTTTCTGTGAGCTGACACCATGGCTCATTTCCCTGAGGTGTGCAGCATCTCCCTGTGATGGTTGCCCTTAGGAGAAGCAGAGCTGAAGACCTGCTCCCCGGGGATCCACCTACACTGCAGCATGTCACCATGTTAACTGGAGACATGTCACCCCGAGTGCCAACCCCAGCTCCCTAGAGCAGCTACACCAAAGAACAGCATCCCACTGGGGCAGCTACACCAACCAAGTCATACCTCTGCACTGAAACACATCTGATCCTCTCCGTGATATCAAAGTTGGAGACTCTGTAAATAGGTGAAGTACCAAAAGAAACTGAGACCCAAACAGACAAATTGCACAGCAAAATACTCACGGTGCATAAATTGAAGCACCTTTAACATCAGCCTCCTGGGACTACCACAGAAGCCCAGCTAAAGCAGCAGGGAGGGTCATGCCCACGTGCCAGGTGCTGGTTGGGCATCTCACTCCAGCCTTCTCCACACACCAGCATTTTGACAGCTTATGTCTTCTCTACTGCCAGGACAGAAATATGTGGTTGCATGCAGATGGTACTGCTCTGCTCTACCAGGTCACCTGGGGAACAATCCTAGCTAAGCTGAGGGCCTGGTGATATTCAAGGGCTTAATTCTCCAGCTCAGACACTTGCCTGCTCCTGGTTTTCCCTGAATCCCTGTTTACAGGTAACAAACTTCCACAAAAAGGGAAGACATAGTTTTTAGAATGGTCACACTTGGGTGGTTGAGTAAGGAGGACACTGCTGATCTTCAAAGAAGCTCAGCAACCTGGTCAGCAGAAGTCTAGCATTGCAGGTGCTCAGCTTAGCTAAGAGATGCAACATGGTAAAGCACCATGCAAATGCACTCTATGTTTCTGGGGATTTGTTCCACAGATAGGGGCCTTGGGGTTTCTTCTCCAGTCTTCCTTTTGCTTTTTGTATCACTGGAAACAAACAAACAAACAAACAATCCAGGGTCCCCTTAACATAATTCTCCAACACTGAAACTGGAGAACTGCTAGTTTACTCCTTGTTCTTTCTCCTGCTCAATCCAGTACCTCACTGACTACAAGAAGGAGAAACCTCTTCCTTTTGTGCAAAAGGACTCCAAAGACACGTCCCTTAGTAAGCTCTGGTTGTTTCTGCACCTCCGAAGCCAAGGGGAAGCTTCTCCATTGATCAGAGCAGCATCAGGCCCATTCACATTTGCAACACTGATCTGCTCTCAAATACAACTAAAAGACAAAAGTGTTAATAAGAACAACTGCTCAGAGATGCTGTCTTTAAAGAAAATATTGATGCTTATACAACTTTGGCAGCCAGCAGATGTCAATCTTAATTTTTTTTCTTCTTATTTTAAATATTTCCCTGGTTAAGTTACTATACATCAGAATATTCTGCTAAGATAGCTGGAGCACTGACAGTTACATGAAACGTATACGATATACTTATCAAACATTTCATCCAACATCATGTAAAGCTCATACATATTTATAGTTTTTCATGCAAAATGTTATGCAACAACAATGTTATTTTGTGCTGACGTTGATATTTGAAAATGTTGCATATGTCAGACATTGCTAGACAAAAAAATGTGGACATTTTGAAATAAATGCTACCTCTAAATCTCTAAAACCTACCACATCGCGCTAGGTATTTTGTCTAAAGCTGCACGTGAGAACTAGCTTTCTACTGCTACACAAGCAACTGCTAGACTAGAAAACCACTGAATAAAAGGAAGGAAGACTATTACAGTACTTGGCGGCTGTTTGGCCATGCCTTTGAGCATATCATTTATCATGTTAGTCTGAGTTTGAGGAGATGATGGTGGTGGCCCAGCCGGCGGCTTAGGCTTGGGCGGACGGGCTGCTTGTGCATGACGGAGAGAGACGCCAAAAGTAAAGAGACAAGTGACTTCATAAACAGTGACAAAAAGATGGAAACTTCAAAAGGAACATAAGCAGAAATGATAAAATACAAATGGAATAAGCTGCTGGGTTTTTGCTTATCGGTACTGGGAGTATTACACGGTAATGACACCATTTGACAGCACGTTTTCTAGAAGTCAGCAGATTCGAAACATCCTACGGCACTGTGCAATCAGAAAGCTAAAAACCGAATGCAAGTCTGAAACTGCACTTCATGCAGCCACGTGAGGAAACCAAATCAGGGTAATCTAGTTAAAAATCCAGAATTTAGAAAAGGTGAACTAAAAAAGATGACTTAAAAGTCAGCGCCTTGGTGCTTAGGTACATTTAGCAATAGAATAATGAGCCACAGGAATTAATTGCTTTGCAAATATCAATTACACATTTTAGAATTAAACGTCACTGTTGGTTAAAGGGAGCTATAAAATATTCTTGTGCAATTTAAACATGTAAAAAAATCTGTCACTTAAAAATGTGTGGTTCCTGATCGTTTCCAGCTCATTTAATTATTTTCAACTTGGAATTCTAGTGGCTTTTATATTCTGGGTTGAATCATATATAAAAACTTGCCAGCTCTATCAAATATGTTACTTGCTATTCCAAATGTTAGAATACTGCAATCAGGACTTGACCCATCTGTCATATAGTTTACAATATCAGCATAGGAAAAATTCAAAGAAAATAGCCTTTCCTTTTACATACACTCAGAGAATAAATTATATACTGTGAATATATAGTTTCTATTCCATTTAATAACAGTTTTTAGCGGCATTGTGACTATTTTTAATAATGCCATTTGCAAGAAATCTGGCATATTTATCTGGACATTCTATTGCCAAAAGTCCTTGCCATTTTGCTTGCATTTTCCTGGGGGGGGGAAATAAATGGTTGGCTTGTGTAAAGTAGATTTCTGATTGCTTTTAATTCTCACAGAACTACAACACTTATCAAAGTATAATACAGAATATTTGAGTAAACTGCATGTTAAAGAGTATGAGTTAGGTTGGTTCCCCTCTCCATACATCAAGATATACATACGTACATAAACACACACACAACGCACACGTGCACGCACACACAAGCATATTTTTAGTCTTTTAAGCTGTGTAATTATTAATTCAAACTCTTAGATTCAAGCTACTGGTTTCTGGCTTTTTTGGGTTTTGTTGTTGTTTTCTGATAACAGGAATAGCAAACCCACTAATTCATCTCTGGAATCATCCTGATCCTTGTTCAATGTTTACCAAGGGTGGCTTTGTCCCCAGAAACAAACCTCTCAGCCTCAAGTGACAAAAATAACTGCTTTTTGGGCATTGGCCTAATGACTTCACTCTAATTTATAACATGTGCAAGAATTCAATTTGGCTACTTACTGATGGCTCCTGAGCTCAGCATGGAGATGTAGGAAGATTGTTTTACTGCCCATCACTATGGGGAGCAGGTTGTGCCAAGGTCCCTGCGTGGGAAGAGGAAAACTGCACATCTCCTCCAACCCACGTCTGGCAACCATGGGGTGGGAACCTCTTGCCACCAAGGGGAGTCCATCAGGCTCCAAAAGTGGGAGAGTCATAGATAGCTCATCCTAAGAGCCTCAAAGCAAGGTGAAAATCACATCCCAAAACTGCATCCCATGGCTCCAGGCAGCGCTGTGACTCTCAAGCATCCTTAAAGGTGAGTCCAGCCCCTGCACTGCCAACAGCTGCCCATCCAAAAATACATTTTAGACCTTGTACACATCCAAACCAAATAGTGCCACATGGGCCTGACTTGTGCACATGTTTTCTGTCCTAGGGAAAACTTATAGGCAGAGAAGGAAGAGGGGGAAGAGGCAAGGGAAGCAGCAGCACCAGGACTTTAGGAATTGTTAGTGCAGCATGTATGAAACAGCTTGGAGGAGGCTCCCACTGGGCACCTCTCACTTCTCCAGGAGGCTGGCGAGAGATCTCTGCCAGAGCTGTGCTCCTGCTCCTGCCACCTCCAGCTCTGGAAAACAAGCTTGCACTTGGGATTACAGGAGGTTAAGTCTTGCTGTAACTCTTGCTCTGGCCCAACCTGTGCAAATATTCAGCTCTTTTGTTCACTCATTTTTTTCAGACCCAAAGTCACGGTAGCTGCAAAACCACCAGGAGCTGAAGGAGAGGAGAGGAAGAGGTCTCTCCCTTCCTTGGGCACTGAATGCCTTGTGAGTCCCAACTTGTGCTTTTCTTTGTCACCTCCTTATTGTAACAAAGATTAAGGGCTGATTAAGTGATTCATTTCATCCTTAAATTTAACTACAAATGAAGTGGCAACTGCAATGCCCCATGAGTTGGGGATCTTCATATGCTTCTAAGGGCTCAAGTCTCAGAGATGATCCATGGGGTCCCTTTCAAGGGGTGTCTGGGCTCCTGCTCGGAGCCAGGGAGATGTGTCAGGCTGGATGGGTTTTGTGGCACTTGCCAGCAATTAGCTGCAGTGCGTGTGGCAGGTTTTGTTTCACTTTGGCATTTCTTTCCTCCCTGTCCTTTTCCTCTCTAATCACTCACTACAACCAGTTTAGCACCAGAAACGCTCTTGTATTTGTTGCTTACATCTGTCAAGTGGGTAAAATTTAAACTGAAACCAGAGACCAGCTTCAGACAAACTGCATTCCTGGACAAACTTATCCCAAAGATTTTTACGCTTCTGCATGATACTTGCAGAAATTTTAATTACTTGGTTTCTTGCAATAACCTTCAGTTTTCAATTATTATTATGGGTATATTAGAAAAATCTGTGCTACTTTGGGTATCTGTATTGCATACAATTAATTTTGTGTTACTCTATGGACTGGAAGATTTTTCAAATGACACATTTCTCACTCAGAATCACGATTTCTGCTAGACAGCAGCAACAGTGAGAATTACACTTGCAGAAGAGTACTCTTGAGTTTTTGTATTTTTAAGAAGCATAGCCACTGGCTCAATTATTTCTTTGTAATAATTAAAAATATGCAACCCCTGCCAAAGGCTCTGGTATTAAAGTGCCATGTGTGTGCTCCTTTCCGAGCTGAAAATCATCAAAAGAGCTGCTTTTCTCAAAATAACAAGAAAGAACAATACACTTAGCCTGTGGACAAGGCAAAGGAGCCTTTTACTATCTTTGTTAAATGAATTTTTGTGTATCTGGTAAGGGATTTTGGTGATGATAAATTATTTTCTTTCACAAGGAAATGTATTACCATAAAAGTAAGAATTTTTTTTTTTCAAACTCGGAGAGATTCTAATTCAGTTCTCAAAACTCAACATACTGAAAAGAGAACTGATCTCCTGACTTTCTGATGATTATCCAGCTTAGTGAGGAATTTTTATATATCTGAATTCTATCTCGTGCCTGAGGCAGCAAGTTGCTCTGCAGTTGGTAAGAGGCTTGCAGAAAGAAAACTGCACAGAGCAGATCTTGTTGATTTCTTGTATTAACTCAGATGTTGATTTCAACAATGCCTTTGAAAGGGCAAGAGGAAATCTCGAAAGCTGCATAAGAATTAATCGTTAAAAACACCCAAATGCTTTTTTCAAGGGATGAAACAAATAAAGCAGCAGTTCAGCAGCACAAATACAGGTTGTTACCACTCCTGGGATACTGTGTGTGATTTATCAATTACTTCAGTCTCTTCTCCTGCATACAGACTGATGTTTTCATCCATTTTGTATCCATATTTATTTGGGGGATATAATTTTATTTTCTTTTTAAGCTTTGTGGTTTATCAAAAATGCTGGGAGGGATTGTCCAGCTGCAGGTGGCCTGACAAATCACCCAGGCTGATCAATGGGCAGCTCAGCTCCTCATCTTCAGTGTACTCAAAGATAAATTACAGATAAGTGCTCAGAGCTTCCCAGGATGAGCTCCAGGCACAGGGAAAGTGAATGATGTAAAATGAGCATGGGGACCATGAAAACGGCCAGGAAAAATGCCTTGAAAAATACCACTGCTTCTGAACACCCTGCTGTATTGCTCTACTCAAAATCGGACCCCTTCTGCACCCTCTGCCTTGGCTGAAGACATTTTCCATGTCTGCTGGGGCCAGCACTATGTGCAAGATGCTCCATGGATGGTGGCAGCTGAGGCTGATGCAGCTGCAGCCACCCCACTCAGTCCCTCTCCCCTGGGTGCGCCCGTGTCCCCAGCCTGACGCAGACACCCAAGAGATTTCTGCCTCTGCACAGGCACTGAAACTGCTCCTTGCCACTCCATGGGCAGCACTGACCCCCACACTGGATCTGCACCCACCCCACCACCACCATCAGGAGTGTTTTTGAGGGGAGCCAGGCAGAACAGGGGAGGACAGAGCACCCCTGGGATGTGGCGTGGTGAGATGCTGCACCCAGGGGCTGGGCAGGCTGTGGGACAAGCAAAAACCTGGCATTTTTGGATAGCCCATGAGTAGTGGCTTTCCCTCAGTGATGGAGCAAAAGGACTTGAGTGGGTCCATCTGCTCTCTGGTTACTTTATGTCTGCAGTCTGAGCCCCACCACTCTGCTGCCTTGGCACAGAGCAGGGAGGTGAGAGCTGCCTCCATCTCCTTCTCACCTCTGTGTGCCACCTCAGCAGTACCACCAGCAGCCTCACTCTACAGAGACCAAATCCAAATCACAATTTGAGAAACACTCAGTCTAAAAACTTTTTAAAAACCAACCAAACAAAAAACCCTAAAATAACCCCAAAACCCCTTTCAGTAAACACAATCAGCTGTCAAACTGACAACCACCACCCTGCCATGAACCATCTCTACAGCTGCCTATACCCAGCTCCTGCTGTGCCAAGTGGCACTTGTGCTCACTCCAATAGGGTGCAGCACATCTCACAAATCTTATGCTGGAGGGATGGAGAAGTTACTCTTTTCTAAAGGAGTGATGGATTCCTAACTTGTATAAATAAGCAGATGAACACTTATTAAGAGGTTGCACTTATTAATCTGAGTGTTAGTAGTTTTGTCTGATTAATAATTAAAGCAAGTAATTTATCTTTAATTGTTTTAGCACAGTGTTCTGTTTAATGCTCTATTTCAAATTAATATTTTTAAAGTAAGGCAAGAGACTACACATTTTTCAGGAGGAAGGGCATCAAAGGGTGACATTTGTGTGTTTAAGGAGTTGTCTCTAGTATCTTATTTTTATTCTTGCTTTTGGCAAAAGAAATAAAAAATCAGGCCAAAACCCAGTCACTTTTGACTCCACTTAAGCTGAGGAACTGGTTTCAAGTTGAGTCCTGCTGACCTTGCCTGAAAAAATTTCATTTAAAACAACAGGATATTTGTGGGCATGAAGCAGCAGAGTTGCAATTCCCTGCATCCTTTCCCTTGCTCCGAGCATTAAGAAGAAGCATTTTTATTTTTAAACAAGCTGGGCCACAGAAATGTCCTTCTGACTTTCTAAACTGTGAGCACATGATAGCCCTGGCCAGCAAGCTCAGTGCATTTATTGTGCTTGATACACACCAGCCTGTGCTCACTTTCCTCTGCTCTAAGTCATGGGAATAGCTGGGACTGTTCTATTTGCTCTTTGGGTATTTGCACCTCTCACAGCCATAAGGAAAATTATTCTCCATTTTCCAAATATTTATTGCTATTCAAGATTAATTTTACTGTCATGCAATAGCTCTCAATCTTGGGCCAAGTTTGAGCTGTGGAGCCCTGGGGAAGCCAGGGTAGAACCTGGCCCAGCCTCTTGTGCTGCTTTTAAAAAGAAATTTCCCATTGCCAACAGAGCTGAAATCAACCTGATCTTTTTTTTTTCTTTCTTTTTTTTTTTTTTTTCTCCACAAAACAGAACAATCTACTCACAAAAAAGAAACAAACAGTTCAGGTTTCAAAGACTTTGGAACTAGGACTCTGGGATACAACAGAAACGAGAACAGGGGCTGCAGAGCTCCACCATCCCTTCTGAAGGGACGGGTGCTTGAGCTGAGCCTTTGTCTTGTTACATGTCACCACAGGTTATAAACGAGAGACAAACACGACTTCTGTCCCACCAGATCATTTGTTTGACATTAACAAAAGAAATAGAAAATAAGAATAAATAAAATTAAAAACCCAGTCCTCCCATTAGGGCGTAAAACTGAAGATATGAAAACCAAAAATGAACGTTAGGTTAGTTATAAATGTGCTTGTTAAGTGTGTTAAATTAATGGCCAAATCACCAGCATTTTTTTTTCACCCATAATGAAATGCAGTTATTGTGCAAAACAAGAAACTTTCTCTTTACAAAGGCTAGATTCTTGTATTAAACCATCTCCTACAAAGATACTATATTTCTATATTTCTACAAGGTTTTTCTAATCTACACTCTATTCTAAGGAAGGAGGAAAAGGAGATTACGTAGACAGCACAAATTAACTCCTTAAGTATTAATGCATCTCCATTTTCAGCCTGAAGGAGTACATATCTTAAGGAGCTATGAGAAAAGAAAACAAAATAAATATAACTCAACAGTCCTAACAATTTATAATGCATATACAATTGTTCACCTGCATCCTTTTGATTCTCTATATGAAAGAGAGAAAGCAACAAGGAGAGAAAAGAGAGAAACAAGAACAGATATGCAGGATTAATGAGCAAGTGGACCGCACAGCCCCCCAGTTATGTGTGATATATGACATTTGAAAAGAAGAAAAGTTGCCCCTTCTCACCCCCCACCCCCCCAAGCATGGGTTACCAAAAGAAGCTCCTGAGGTGAGAGAAAAGGCTGCACAAATAGGAAACCAGAGAGGGCGAGCTCTGGGGACCCAGGGGGGATCTCCACGTGCTGGCGGGGCTGGGATGTGCCCTCCAGAGCTCGGTGCAAAGGAGTCAATAAAAAAGTCGAGGAGGAGAGCAAGTACAGGGCATCCTTCTGCTCGAGAGCTAACAGACAGGAGACATGTAAGATCTGATGTACAGAGAAAGGACAGCCTCATATGGTCTTATACACAGGCTTGGGTAAAGATCTTATACGCAGGCAAAGGGACGGCTTTTTCCAAGTGTCCTTTATCTGAACTCTAGCTCCTTTCTCCCCGATGTGGCTGCTACCTTTTGATTGTGTACCAGTGACAAGCACTTTACAAATTGGGGTTACACAGAAGCAAAGTAAAAATGCATTCAGGTCACGGACATAAAAAACTGAAAAAACTTACAGACGGTCTGAGTTTCTCACAAACAGATGGGTTAATTGTCTAACCTGGTTTGGGCTGATAAAAAGTGACTGTGGACTTCTCACACTGGGTTTCACAGACAGAAGCAACAGACAAGCCAATGCTAAAAGACTTGAAGCAAGGAGAGTGAGTTGGTTTGGATCTGGACTTTCTTGAGGTAATGAGAACAGAAAGAGTGAGGACAGCATGGAGAGGAGGGTGGTAGGTACTCACGAATGGTTAAATCCATCACTTGAGAGGCCAAGCAGAAGACAGGATGCTCATACATTTCTCTCTTTTTCCCTATAAAAGAGGATTTGGGCATGCAAGAGGCTTAGGTCAGAGGTAAAGAGGTTATAGGCTATAGGTCAGAGGAAAACTTTTTATTAGGTTAAAAGGAAAGCAGCCGTAGAGTATTTTGGGATACACACGGGATAAAAGGAAGAAAAGAAAAAGAAAAAAAAAAGGGTTAAAATTGGAGATCTACTGGATTAACCATTCAGCATGCCCATGAGTCACAAGAGAGGCTGTGACCATGACTCCAGAGGTTTGCTCTGAACTCTTTGCAAGATTATAATGATCAAAACGTCATGAATAGAGGGAAATAGAATTCCATTGGTTTAAGGCTCCGAGATACTAAGGATTTCAGCCTTCAGTATCTAAGGCTTTCGCAGGTATTTCTTCATAAGCATAGCCTCAAGCACCTCTGCCACTGATGTGGTTCTGCATCTCTGACAAAACTCTCCCAACCACGTGGCTATTCAAATGTCAGCTTTCAAAAGCAGGATTTCAAAGCCAGGTACGGTGCACAGAAATACACCTCACCAAAGGAAATTTGTTATTTGCTCTTCGAAGGAAGTATTTGAACACTTAGGGGACTATGCTCATGAGAGAAAACCTGATGCATGCAGCTGGCGGATGTTGGGTTGTTCGAATCAACAATCCCAGCATGCTTGGAAATTGGTGTTACAACCACTTTTATAGAGATAGTATCAAAAAGTGGCTGTGGCCAATCACGGATAAAGGAGGAGAAAAGCAGAAAAGAGCAGGTAGTGTGGAATGAACTATTTCCCTGACAAGGTAGCTGGAAAAAAAAAAAAAAAAAAAAAAAAAAGTTTGTTGCTTCAAAGTATTCCCAGACCTAAAAGTCACAGTGCGAAAAAGAGGGCAGGTAATTAACACAACCAAGAAGAATTGAGGCACAAAAGGAAAAGTACACACTAACTGGTCTACTTTGGAAATGAATGCATTTTTACTTACAGATCATAAAGTTTGTTTTTGCATAGATTTATCTGAAAGAAGAGAGCAAATCTTACCAACGAGTTAGTGATATTTACACAGAGAAACTAAGGGAGCCAGCCCTGGGTAGAAGCATCCATCAACAGAAAAGCTGCTTTTGATTCTCAGTCCTTCTCCATCCTTCTCAAATATATTTAAACATTGCATTTTACAGAATACACCAATTAAAATATCCTGTGAAGTCGAGTGCTTCAGTAAATTGCCTGATAATACAGTGCTTATGAAACCTTCGTTCCTTCTCTATTTTTGTCACTCATTACCAAGTCAAGAGTTGATAAACATCCTTTTAGTGCCCAATTCTTAAGTGTTTCTCACTGGATGCATAACAATGAATTCATTACCACTGGTACACAATTTGCATCGTTAGACAGAAAAAAAAAATGGAAAAAGAGAGGACATGTCATGTACAGAAACTGGACAATTTGTCATATAATAACCCAATTTTTCATGTAAACAAGAACTAAGAACAAATTGGAGAGAGTTTTGAGATTTTTTTTTTTCTCCTCTCAATATTGTCCTGGAGGCATACAACAATTATCTCAGCTGTGGGGAAGCTTCACATCACACACAACAGAAACCCAAAGTTTAGAGCAGAACATACTAGTCATCTGGAACACACAGGTTTAAGGAACTGGGAACTCAGATAAAGTTGGGTAGGAGTGTCAAGTTGGGAATAGCAGCCAACAAGGTACCAACATAAACTGATTAACATGTAAAGAACAACTGGATTGTAGAGCTTCGGCTAACATGTATCCTCCAGCAAGCTTTAAAATGTCTTTTTGATGGCTACATGTGTCTCTGGTCACTGGTTATTATTCTCCCATAACTTAAAAGGTCAATAATATCAGCTATGCAGGATTTAGAGAGACAAGAAAGAAATCTGATGCAAGTATGAGATCACTGATCAATGACTGCTGTGCAAACTGCAAAGACAATGAAACACTCCCAGAAAAAAGACATTTTAAATTGGCAACAAATGAGTAAGCATAGATTAAACAGTTTTTTAGATTCTTATTTTTCATTTGTTTCCCGAACTCCACTGTCACAAGCAATTAGCTGCACTATACCTTCAGCTGCAAAGATGACATCCCAAGTATTTCTCAATTTGTTTTTTAAAACCACGACATGAGACTGAATTCTACACCACTGGCCAAATGCACTAATGATATCAAAAAAAAAAAAAAAGCTACAGCTCCTTTTAACTGTTTCCTCTCTCTTTTCCAGAAAAAGCAATGTTTTGCATAGCTTCCCTTCTTAACTGCTTCCGAAGCCAACACCACAAAAACGACTCAAAATCACATCAGTTTTATTGACAAGTGAGCAAATAGCAAATGAGCTTCTTTTAAATAGCTCCCAGCCACAGTTGCCACCTAGAAATATAACAAAATTGTAATTTCACAAAGAAAGAGCCTTACCTTCAATTTTGGCATACTCTGATAGTCGAGTATAATTGACTAGAGCTGCTTGCTCCAAGCATTTACGGATGACTGTTTTTACCTCCTCTTGAGGGACCGGAGTAACTATGTCTTTCATCAGAACCTTGACACAAGAAAATCTGATTTGTTGTGGCATTGGGCACACAGAACTGCTTTTCTCCAAGCCCAGCACATACATCCATTCCTACACTAGTGCTGCGTGGCTCTCAGGGTAGGAAGATCCACTAACAAGGTCACCTTGGCCAGCCTGAGATGTGGGACCTACCCCTGCTGTATTATTCTTCTGTCTCTACGCCCTGTAGCATACTCTGAAATTTGTGTTTCTGACTTTTTAGGGCAGGATATTAAGATCTAACCCAGCTTCCCCAGTACCAGGCAATGTTATGCCTGTCAACTTGGTCTTAGGTCTGGGTTTGGCTATACTGCTGGTTAGCCAAGGTGAGAAAGCATGTTGGGTGAATTAGGGATGAGGAAGATGATGGTGAGAAGGTTTCATATGCCCAGGGAGTACGAGGCTGCCTTGAGATGGGAATTTTACCGGGCAGCAGCCGGGCATTGCTGACACGAGGCTGTGGTGCAGATGCTTGCCAGCCAGATCCTCTACTACCAACACAGAGGCAGGCAGGCTGTGCTGCTTTCCCAGCCAGGCTGCACCCCCACAGCCCCCCCGAGGAGAAACAGGAGAGACAAAACCCCCAATTAATACCCCACATTTCAATATTACCATTAATGACACGCAAAATACATACACAAAAAACCCCCTACTCCAGTTCCTCAAGCTCTTCTGGATGGAAAAATACATGAATACAGGTAATTTTAACTATAATTTCTTATTTCTATGCTTACCCTTTCCAGCAGTGATAGAGTAGCTTTTAGTGCACCTTCTGGACGGCCAAACGGAAAGCAGTACCTAGAAAAATCACATTATGTTAATATCAGACCAGGAGCACGTGAACAAGCCTTTCCAGAGCTATAAAGATGCTTTCCTATATAAGCTAAAACAACTCCCTAGTCCCTCTTCCTGGAATGAGCAGTCTTTCTACCAGGTAACTTTCTGAAAGGTTTGATGGTGCAGACACTAAGGCAGCAAAACAGAGCAAGGGGCAGTAATAAACTGGTAGATTTAGCAGCTTATTAAACCTGGGTGTCCCCTGTAGAGTGTTTAGATATCCTAGAAGAGAGTTAACTATCATCTCCTTGTAAAAATGAAGAAAAAGCAAAAAGGCCCTCTGGAAAGGGCATTTACTTCCAGGTGATGCACCAAGCTGTAGGCAATGGGGCTGAAGCAGCCACTGTCCCTGGTGAGAGGGGCTCAGGCAGGGACACTGTGTGTGAGCACCCATCACACATATGCCTGTAAACACGCACGACCTGCTCAGGACCAGCTGGTGTGCTGGGGGAATTCATCCCTTTTTGTGGGGGCAGTATCTAATCTTTCTGTGCTGTGACATCCCTGCAGAAAGCCCTGCTTGCCTGTGTACTGGGAAGAAGGGAAAAGAAATGAGTAATAACTGAGCAGAGGGAGAGATAAGAGGATAGGAGATTTTTTCTGTTGTTAAATTTTAGAAAAAAATCCGCAGCATAACCATGCCTGTGGGAGCAAGATGGTTTGAAATACCCTTTAAAGGTTATATATTTAAAATCACTCTCCAGTTACAAACATGCTACAGAGCAAGCTTCACTGCCCTGTGTAGGTCTGTGCCACATATGCAAAATTCCCGTATGGATTCAAAACCTGCCTTTTAGCTTTGCTGCTTATAGGAGGGAGCTGGGAGGAAATCAGTCCTCTCGCATTCAGCCTGGGCTCTTTGCCTTTACCTAAAATGTGTGATCTGATTCTCCAGAAGCAAACGAAGCCTCTCCTTGATCTCTTCGAAACGCTCTTTCTCGTCTACGGTCACAGTTCCTATCCCGTCAGGCCTGGAGGAGAAATGCCACGGGTGACTCAGATTCTACCTCACCACCCTGGTCACCCGTCCCCACAGCACACAGCTCTCTCAGAAAGGGATGTCACCAACTATGACACCCAGGACAGAGGATGGGCCACACTGAGACGCGGGTGATTGCAGCAGCACGACTGCTGCGGTATCAAAAATAAACAAATAAATAAATATCCTCTTTCAGAAGTGTAATATCGATGTGGAGATCTGTGTCTTGCCTGTTTTTTTTTCTGTGACAGAGAAGTCTGAAACAGCAGAATCTCCTTTTAAGTCAGGGTATATTAGAGGGAGTGCAATGCCAGCTCTCACTACAGGATCGAGCCCGTTCCTGGCAAAAGGGACTGAATTTCTGCAGAAAAATTCAGCCGTCGATTTAACAAAATTCACAGTATAAAAGAAAATGGACACCAGGCATATATACAAACATTTTATATAATTCTGCACTCCCTTCATAACCGCTGAATCATCCCATTAATGTGATTTCTTCATGTGAACCATCTTCAGTGTATTCTGATGTACTGAGAGGGGCATGCATTTGAAAAATGCAGTGCCTTCTTGGTCCTTCGATTGCCATTTGTAAAAATCAAACACACTGATACAATTTATCTAAGACTTTGTCTGACTACATACTACGCTCTGCTATTTCAGGAGTGCACAGGGGTGTGTTGAGAGGCAGCCAGGTCCTGCTGCTGGGGGCTGTTTCTCATCTTTCACAGAGCACTGCGTGCAGGCGAACCGCTCCTGAAGATCTCCTGGGGATGGATGATGCCGTGGTACCCACGCTCTTCCACCCCATACCTCTGCTGATGCCAACCCACCCCGGAGGCCAGAGCAGCAATCCCTTGCTTCTCCCCCACACCCACACAGCAAAATACTCCGTGCAGCAGAATCCCAGGCAAGAAGAGAGTCTAAAACACCCACCAAAGGAATTGTCCGGACAGACAATCAACGGCACCACTCCCCACTGCCAGCCAGGAGCAAAGTCTACGGATTTGTGTACTCCTGGGCAACTCTACTGGTACAGGCACTGCTTAGGTAGTATAAGATGTCTTAAAATTGATCAAATGTTCTTACTCAAAGGCCTCCTCCAGTGTTCAGCTTAAGCTGCATAAATCCGCGGTACTAGACTGGTTTGGCTATACAAAAGACTTGGCAAGGGATTACAAAGCTTCTAATGAACCTCCTGTCAGGGGTTAATTGGTTGGCTTTATTTTCCTCTTAAAGAATCAAAGGCCCCAAACTTAAAAAAACAACAACCCAAACCTATAAAAAAAATTAAAACCTATGAAATCTGTACAATCACTTCTCCTTGATCCGGCAACTAGTAAGCTCTTAATATCATAAATATGAACTCTGATATTCCAACACAGGTGAATAAACCATTAAAACATTTTGCAAGAGAAACTTGCAAACCTCACACGATATTTACTGCAAGATTTTAAAGCTAAATAAGCATTAAATAAAACTTGCAACATGGACACAGAAAAGGACTTGAATACCAGGGGATGTATTTAAATTTAAACAGCATTTAATCAGAAATCTTTACTTGACTATTTGCCAAATTCAGTTGTGTATTAAAGAAAAAAAAGGAAAGAAGATTTAGTCTGAAACATGGATAAAATGTCTCAGCTGGGGAACACATTTCATAAACAGTTTTGGAAGTATGGATCTGGTCTCATTAGTACCTAATTAGGACTAGTTATTTTGAAGAAATGAGCAAGGCACAAAAAAACCAAATTAGATATCAAGGAAAAATTAATGTCTGAACATGCTTAATATATTTTCATTCCAAAGTTCCATAAAATATTTAATATTCAGACAGAGATGTTCATGCCTTTTGTGATGCTGTATACCTCGCAGCGTCTGCTTTGCTCCCAAGCAGAAGAGCAGATAATTTGAGACAGACCTCAATAAATGCTGTACATTAACGGTCAGGCTTGAAGTCCTCATTTGACTTTTGGCATTTGTTTCCCTCTCCTGTACCCATAACAGCTCACGGAGTGTCACCAGGTTAATTGTAGCAGCGCTGACAAATGAGGTCGGAAAAGCCACCTGCCCTGGAAGTGATTTCCTGATGGACTGGAAATGGTCTGAAAGTTGTGTTACCCTTTGCTGGGTCAATAACCTCAACCACAGGATCTGACAGCTCAGGTTGGGCTGTGGCCCCTTCACACCAGTTTCTCACTGTATTCAAGTGCTTCAGTTTTGCCATAACACCTTATTTAGTGCTCACCATGCAATGATTCCTGTAGGGCACCCAAAACGGGCTGATGCGACAGCAACAGTTGTGTCCCAGTTGGGCACAAAGCTGTGGTCTTTGTGAGCCAGGAGGCCACTGAGCCCAGTGGCTCTGGCCACCACTCCCTCTATGCAGAGCACACTGCTCTTGCATATCAGGCTACTGCAAAGTTGAGACAATCTACAGGTCAGCTGTAGCCATTTTTGGAGCAGTGCTGATGTCTGGAAGGGCCTGCCAACTGAGAGCCATCACCATGGCAAGGACTCCCTTTCTCACCCAGCTGTGGACTATATTGCATCTGACATGATGAGCATCTCTTGAATCTACCTTTCAAATTTTCGGCAAACCATTTTCTCACTGTCCTTCACAAAGTTGACATTTTCGGCAGCATGATAGGAAAGATGTCATGTCGGCTGCTTTTCAAGTTGTTGTCACAGTGGTTAGCACCAGTTCTGTCATCTTTGCTTTCCTCACAATCCCCCATCTTAAGCCATGTCACAAATAATAATACTTCCGATGTTTTTGTCAAATTTCAAATACTATAACTCAGCTGCACATCTTCAGATTTACTAGTTATGTTAATCTTTGTTGCTCATCTTCCCAGAAGCTGAAGCATTAGGAACTCATTAATTAGTGACAAATGCAGGATATACATAGAACTGGAAAAAACACTACCCAAAGCTTTGCACTTAATTTATTAGCTTGATAATTTGGAAACCTAATTAAATATTCAAGTCAAATATACTTTGAAAATGTAATCTTTTTGAAGGAACATATTTATTTTCCCTTTTGCAGGAACACAAAGGCTATATTGCTTAGCATCACTGTAATTTAAGATTCACTTCTGTGCTCTAGACAATTCCAGTACATGGCTGAAAAAAATCCTCAGGAGTAGCTCAAGTCACACCAGCTCGTTCTAATGCTTACTGGCAATTTTGCAAAGCTCTCAGATCAACTTTAGTATTTGCTATTTATCTCCTGGACAGAGGCACAAACTCCTCCACCAAGCAGCATTTCTGCAGCAAGGTTAGCTGAAATCCAGCTGGGAGAAATGGATGTTCTCATATGTAATCCACAACAGTATCATTACTAAAACTGAAGCAGTGGTGAGGAATGAGAAGAGAGTGAAATTCTGTTTGCACATTATATATATATATATATGTATATATGTATATGTATATACATACATAAACAGGTGTACGAGGGACAAAATAGATTTGGGTCTATGAATTTGGGTCAACAGATAACATCAATGTCTCCATCTGTGTGGAGACAAAATTTCATCCAATACTCCAGAGCTCCAGCTCATGGACACTTGAGGTGTATGGCAGAAGTTGTGGGCAGAGAGGGAAGCAGAAGGGCAAAAAAAGGCAAGAAAAATAAATAAGGAAAATTTTAATTATAAGTAAACAAGTTTCAGATCACTCCTTCTGCTGCAGATTCACTGTGTTGGCTCTAAGCTAATAAATTCCCACTGTAAGTATTTCATATGAAAAGTTTTAAATGCCACTTTCCTAATCCCCTCTTGTTTTTAAGTTTTAAGCTCACAAAAACAACAACATCAACAAAGCAGGTGGTGAAATTAAAAAAAAAAAAAGGTTGAAATTTAAAAAGCAAAAAGAATAGTCCTTGTTTAGCTTAGATGGTTTGCACAAATTCCAGGGTTAATTATAAATTATAATTAAGACCTGTGATCCTAAGGCCACTGCTTTATTCTACAAGCCCCGCCTCCCCCCATGCCCTTTTCTAATTATACCCAGTGCCCCCAGGGCTAGTTATGCTGCTAAAACAAATATATCAAAATGATTTTTAACAAAGACTAATATATGAAGCAATAGCATGCATTTGTATGCAATTATAAATACACCATATAGCTCCAGTGGGTTAATCTCTTTGACATGAGCCTGCATGAAATACCATGGCGGCTAAAAAAGCCGAAAAGACATATCATCTTTTACACCTTTTATGTTTAACTTGTCTACACTTTTTTTTTTTTTCTTTTTTTCTTTTTTTTTTTTTTTAACTGGGGAAAATATTGCTTACACGTAGCAAACAGATCTTTGCACGCACTGTGAGCCTTGGCATTCAGAGCCAAGGGGAAAAAAAACAATGTCAAAAACTGATGCAAATAATTTGATTTTTAAAGTAACAACTCAAATATAAAACACGTGCTGCCTTCAGCTCCCTTGCTGGCTGCCAGGTGCAGCACATATGAGCTATACAGTAAACATCGATGATTAGTGCCTTGGACAGCATGTGTGGGGACAGCCTTTCAAAGGATGCCTTGCAGGAAGACTTCCCTGCACGATGTCCCACCGGTTGCAGGGGGACCAGCTCTGGGGACGTGGGCAGGACCACAGCTGCTGCCTCCTGCATGTCCCCCAGCAAATCTGACCTGAAAGAGCCCACCTGTTTAGACCCCTTGTAAAAAAAAAAAAAAAAGCTTATTCAGCAAACATGGATTTTTTTTCCCCCCCCCGACTCCTCTTTTCTTCCGGGAATTCACACCGGGTACACGCTGTGGGTTGAAAGCCCTTTGTTCAACCCAGCCCTCCACCCTCTCCAGATGCTCCAGAGCACAGGAGCCATTTCACCCTCCCAAATCCTGCCTTCCTCGCCCAGCACCAAGCCATTGCCTCCCATGAGTGATCTGCACCCCCGAGGCTGGGTGGCTGGAGTGGATGGCTTGTGAGCTCTGCCATCCCACACCCATTGCCACAGGCAGCTGGTTATCTGCTGGGGGCTGGCAACCCACTGCCCTGCAACACTGGGTTCTATCTGATAGGGAGCTCCAACACTTATCATGGTTAGGACATGGAGCTGGCACCTAATGAAAGGCTTTGGCATGGCACTCTGACCGACTTCAGCCTGTCTTACCATGGCCAGGGCTGTGCATCCACATGACACATGGTACCCAAGGTACTAGGGAAGCAGAGGAAGATACTGTGATATGTTAATGGATATACTACTTCTTATAAGGGACCAAACCCCTCCTGTTTCATTTTTTTAACTAGCTGTATGGAAATCTTGCCTCTGTGTCAAACATCCGGATATGTAATTATAATACAATGGAAAAAAAAATCAAATATGTTATGCAGACTTCTCCATTCCTCAAGGTTTATGACAATAATACTATTTCTGTGGCTTACAGTTGTAATGGAAGCTAATGTTAATTTTAGCTAATGAAAGAGCTACTGCTTGAAAGCAAGACTGATGCTGTAAAATACAGCTGACAGAGGAAAGGACAAGTCTCTGATTCACCAAATTAATTAATTGAGAGATTGGAAACTGCTTGGACCTTGCATAAATTGAACAACCTGCAGAGAATTATGCTGCTCTGTTGTTATTAGACTGGGGGGGATTCAGTCTGGTACCATGATTTTGTTAAGCTTTATGGATACTAAAACTTAGCATCCACACAATCTATATTTCAATCTTATTTTTAAAAGTTTGGGATTAGCAAGTGGAAAGTAGCTTTTTTTTTTTTTTTTTTTTTTCCTGCCAACTTTAACATTTAAAAAGAAAGTTACTATATAGCCAAGTGCAAAAATGGCATCTGTGAAATCAAAGTCACTCCTGAAAGCCACTCCATCAACACGGCAGGAATAATCCTCCATGGTTTAGGCTCTAACTTTGAGCTTGGGAAATCTGAGCTCAACTTTCTGCTCTCTCATGTGCAGGCAGGGAAGCAGCAGGGCTCCTCTCACACACCACTTCTCTGTGTGCCAAATGGTGCTGGCAGTGTGGTCATAGCCCTGCAATTGCAGGACACTGACAAACATGGAAACTGAAGGCAGGGAAAGGCCTGGGTGATCATGCAGAACCTTCAATAATTTTATCCCAAATCATGATGTCTTTCCAAAACCACTCCTGCTTCTTGATTTCACTAGGTTTGGGGTTTTTTGAGGACTAAAGGAAAGAAAGTCTCATACTATATTGGTGGTACCAAGTGCAAACAGACACCAGGAAACATAGTGCATGGTGTTGGGTGCCTGAATAATGCTGTGCCTTTCCTACCTATCACACAGGTAAATGCATCAGAAATCACAAAATCTTTTATAATAGCAAGGATTTACAACAGGCACTCAGTGATACTTGGTGGAAAAAACCCTGCTTGCAACTTACCAGTGACTACAACAGGGAAAGAGCCTTGAGTTCCTCAGTCTTAGTGATGAGTAAGTAACTGGGTACCAGCAAAACCATTCACAGTCTTTGGACAGTCCCTGCCTCCCTGACAGTCTCCACCCTAGCTCAGGTATCTGCAGGAGGTGAAACTTAAAACAAGCAACTTAAATTTAACTTCATTTATACTTGCAAAAGGATGAAATTAACAGAAAAATTAAGGGGATTGTCATGAGAGAAACAGTGACTTGCTGCCTTCTTTTGGAGACATCATGTCAGGCTGTCAGCTGTCTGAATAAGCTACATGAGCCCCAGGGAGGCAAAGAGAACCAAACCTTTACAAGTAAAGCAAAAGAGCTCCAAAATATTCCCTCCAATCACATTTTGACCATTTCACCTGCTGCGGGTGCAGGGTCAGACCCAAGCTGGAGGTGCATATCCACCAGCAGCCATCCTGCTCCCATCCTGGCTGTGATCGAGTGGCCGTGCCACCGAGGCAGGAGCTGGACAGGCGAGGAGGCATCATCCCTGTGCTGATGCCTGTCATCTTGTCAGCCTTGACCTCCAGGCTGTCCTCAGCATCCACACCACAGCCTGCACTGCCCCGCTGACTGCGAGCGACTGTTGCCTCACTGCCTGACCTTATGCAAACACGATCCAACCAGACAGCCCACCTCAGCTCCATCACTGTCTGCTGCTAATACAGGAGATTGATAGCCACATGAAATTATCTCCCTGCCTGACCTTCATTACTGGCTGGCAGATCCTGACTGACAGCCAATCTTGTTTTGGGGAAAGCTAAACCACCCACTTGGGTTGTTTTACTGTCTGAAAGCGAAGGAACTTCCTTTTGTAAATGAAATTGATGCTTCCTCAGAAGCATCAGAAAAAGAAGCCTTTGTTAAAACTGAAACACGTCTCGTAACTTGAATCCTTCCCAGATCACCATGCATACCAATAACAGCACAGCACAAGGCTGCTTGTAGATGCTCCGTTGGATGTGGTGCCGAGTCCCGGGGCAGGCATGCTCCTGCCTCCACAAATTTTACTCAGAAAGTTTTTCAGCTCTGCAATGAGCTATAGGTTTCCTGGCCAGAGCATGGCCAGCCCCGAGGCAACAAACAACGTATGGTTGCAGCAGGTGGATGAAGGGATGTAGCTCAAGAGAACCTGGCTTTACACACGTGGCAACTGCCAGCAAGGACTGCCTGGGTAAATATTGGCTTTCTGTCACTCTCCCTGCCAGCCAGCTCACAAATGCATGATGCACGTGGCCTAAAGAGCTTTCTGAAAAGCAACCGTGACTTTTCCTCTCAGATATTGCCATTTCTGATGGCAGACACAAGAGACAGTCATGTTTTCTCTCTGACCCCCTGTGGTCTTTTTTTGGGGACCTACTAATAGCAGAGGTCAGAAATTCCTGTGCCATGCTCCTTGAGCTCCTGAGTGCTGGGCAGAACCTGCCCTGGTGGGAAGCACAATGCCCTGGCCTGGCAGCAGAGAGATGGCAGTGACCAATACTGGACATGACCCCTCAGCCTTTTGATGCAAAGTCAACCATCAGATAAAGATAGCTAAATCATTGCAAAACATCTTGTTCCTTTCTTGAAAGACTTCAAATTAAGTTACTCAAAGAGTCTGGCTGGGCTGAGCTGCCCCTTTGGCTGCACCCAGCAGTCTCCCAGCAGCCACACACAGCCCTGGGCAACTCTACAGGTACAGGACTGAGATCTACACATCACAAAGGGTTAAAAAAAAAAAATTTCCTAAGCCCACAACTCTCCAGGTGGAGTGTCACCACCTCTGGTAGCAACAGATACCTCCTGCCACTAACCCTGATGACGAGGGTGCTCCAGCTCTGGCTGTGTTGGACCCTGTGAAGAGGTACATGGTATAGCTCATGCAACCATCTCTGTTATGGGTCAAGCAGGCTTTGAGCCAGGTCCTGTCTCCACAACAGCCTCCTGCTGGGATGAGCCTATGGAAGGGGGGTTATGGGAGAAGCCAGTTTTCCCATGCCTGGCCCCATCCCCTACACACCCTGAGAACCACTAAGAATACTCAAGTCCCTGACTCCCTGTGGCACTTGGGTCCCCAAACACCATCCATCTCCCAGAAGAGCCGGTGGCCCAAATGCCAGTGCTGTGGTGGGGTCTGCCCATGCTGCAGGGAAAGGACCCAGGACCTGCCTGGTGTGCTCAGTGACTGAAGAGCCCTCTACAACACACTCCTGTGCACTGCACACTCCACTTACCTTTTCGGCTCTGGATTCGGCTGCTGGGTTTTGGAATCTTTCCTTTTTTTGGACTCCTTTTTGGAATCCTTTTTTGTCTCTGCTTCAGCGGCAGGGGCTTTGCCCACCTCACCATTTGCACTTGGCTGTGACCCACCAAGTAATTCTGCCATGAGTTGGCTTTGGGGAGTGATTGAAACGCAGGGGGGCAAGGCCAGCAGTAAAAGTGAAAGAAACGAGAAGAAAGCATGAAGAAAACTCAAAGTAAAACGAAAGGAAACTAAACTGAAAGGAAACAAATGAAATCAAGTAACAATTGGCAAAGAAGGAACGAATGAGCAAAAGAAAGAACTAAAAAAGAAACTAAGGAAGCAGCATCTCGGTTTCCATGACAAGATGTATGAAAGTAACTGCAAAAGCAAGTGGCAGCCTTGCAATGTGAAACCTGGGCAATGTGTGTCATAATTTGGGATGATATTTACCAGAGGATTTATGAAAACACATGATTATTTTATACCATTCCTTTCTTCAGCAGCATATGCAGGATAGAGAGTGATATCTCGAAGTACAGAATCCAACTTAACAGAAAAAAAAGCTTCAAAAGATGCTGCAATCAATACTACAGATGTCAACAAAATAAATAGAAAAGGAAAAAAGCAAAACTCCAATTCCTCCCATCAAAGATTTGCCACATTTGAGAGAGGAACAGGCTACTTCTGAAACTGAAATTGCTTTACAACAGCAGTAAGACAAAATTTTCAGTTATGTCTAAGCAATTTCCAAACTGACATTATATGCACTTTAAATGAGGCACCAGTGCTTGAAGGTTTAAAGCCCTTCTGACCACTTAAGTTTGATACTGCTGAAAATTCCACTGCTGCAACTCATCAGATCCCCTCACACAGCAATTAAATCAGTACAGTGTATAATTTGCTTGTATTTATTCAACCCGTGACAGTAACATTTACTTCAAACTCTTTCTTGCCCAGAGCTTCACCTAGTAGATGCCTGGGTAAGAAAGTTAAACCCCCTCATTTCTGTATCCTCTACATGAATTTCTATTGCTTACATTAAACAAGCAATGAAACAAACAAACCAACCAACTATGCCACTAGAAGTGCTGCTGCCAAACATCCACCGTGAAAATACACTGGGGACTGTAGTGCATTATCCAAAGAAACCTATTTTTGACAGAAGTCATCCCTTGCTGGCAGGGAGAGCTGTTAGCCAAAAAGAATTCCTTACCTGTTGCCATGAACATGTGATGCACAAAAGGCAAAGCTGTAGTGAAGTAAGGTGGGGTCAATCATAGCTCCGTTTTCTGCGCGCTCTAGCAAATCTCTGAGGTAGCAGAGATGTCTGTGACAGCCTCTCACTCCATTACGTGCACAATACTCATCTAGCACAAAGACCTGGCCAGGACTAAACCAGCCCTGTTTAGAAATAGAGAGACTTGATTTTAAATATAAGTTATTAAATGCAAGGGCTATCAGATTTGGAGGTGTAGTGGTCAAATGCTCTAATAAAAGAAATGCAAACTTAAGGCTATGTTAAGGAGAAAGGAGAGAGGTCACTCTTAAACAATACAGTCTGTAGATCATCACCCAAATACAGCATATACTCGGTTCAACTGTTAACAAAACATATTATGCTACTATTATAGGAAAATCTCATTTAAAATGCTGAAAAGTTAGGCCAGTTCATGTCAGTGCCTAGGAAAAAAAAAAAAAAAAAAAAAAAAAAAGAAGAGGAAAAAACCCCATCTTTAAGAGATGACAAAGATTCAGTTATTTAAACAGCACTGAATCTCACTTCGGGGATGGGACTGTACATTTGGCCAGGAGCAAGAAGAGTGGTCTGAGGGAGAGCATGGAGGATTACACTGAACAATGACTCTTCTTGCACCTGGCAGGTAGGAACATCCTGCAGACGGAGGAAGGCAGCTCTGCAGTACCACAAAGGGACCTTTCCCACTGTCTCTAATGTGTCCCCACTGGCGATGCGCTCCACCATCACCCTCCTCCTTGGCACGGAGGCAAAGTGAAGCTCTGCTCATGAGCAGTGTTTCTTTTCACATCCAGAAACCACAGACTATTTCTGTCTGCCACTCCTGAGAGCCTGGTGACACATGGCTTGTGGTGTAAGGTCCATGCTCCTGAGGAGGATGCCCTTCCCCATGGTGGGATGACTCCGGTGAATGTCCTGGGACAGCCAAAGCAGAGCGTGCTGCTGCCTTCAGGGAAGGCACTAGTGAGAACAGGAATATTCTTGTAGACTGCTTTTCAAAATGCTGCAAAACCGTCAATATTTACATGGAAATTTGGGTGCTAAACAATTGCTAAGACGCAGCTCTGGAATGCATCAAGCTGCAAAATCTTTCATCATTTAATTGAAAAGTTCCTGCAGCGGGCGGGAGAGTAGTTGAGGCAGAGCACTGCCCCTATAGGCAACTTCTTTGCCACCCCATCTGTTACCCCAAATGCTACATCTTAGAAACAACACTGCTGTGAAAGATTAAAATATATTTTCTACCACTCAGATGACACCAAATCTTTTCTAGATGCCAAAATAGCTGCTTTGAAAAGAGTTGAAGAAATATCAATTAAGAGCTCAAAGACATAGAGAAGGATTTGCTCATCCTTATTGGGCCAACTCCAAAACAGATTGAGAAAAGAATTAAAATAATGAGGGGAAAATGATAGATATAGGGAGCAGCTACAGTGCTGGGATCAGTAGAAGTGCACATTTCAAAATGAAGCCACAGAACAATGCAGATGGGACGGCACTCTGGAAGGCTATTTTTTGGGAGGGGTGTATTTGCCTTCACCACTTTCGGTGGTATATTTATTTGCTTTTTGGTTGGTGGTGTTATGCTTGCTTCTGGATTTTTTACAGTGCCTGTTTGTTGTATCCTTGGACCGTCTCTCCATCTCTCCACCTTGCCCTTCTCCACACCAGTCTTTGGTAATCAGATGCAGTAAAAATATAGCAATTCCATCACTTTTTGTGATAGGAAGATGTGTGCATTGTGTTACTGGGGGAGAAATGCAGCTGAAATTTTCTGTTCACCTAATAAATACAAAAGACTCAATCCTCCCTATGGGGTAAAATCTTGGACCTACTGACACCCATGAGAAGGGTTGGCCTTAATTTCACTAGAGCCAGGTATCAAGCCCAGAGTTAGGGTTGAAAGAAGCAGCAGGCTGGAGCTGGTGATCTGAAGTACCCCACATTGCTCCCAAGTGCTGCCAAGTTTTGGTCCTCAGGTGAACAGAAAGGATGAGGAAAACCACTCAAGATCACTGCCGTGGCTCACTGAGGGAAAGCCTGAGTGGAACCTCAGAGGTTCAGTGATGAGCCTCATACCATGATACCTCATGAGAGCACGAGCAAGCAGACATGGGGGAAAGAGATCCAGACCCCAGGAGGACCAGGTGGTCTCCTTTTGCAGAGCTGAAGTGTGAAATAAAGATCCTGCTGCTGAATGGGTCCAAATACTCCTTTGGAAAGGAGTAGTAAGTGCTGCTCCATATAGCCCCAGAGAAAAATCTAAGGTCTGATAAGAGGCAGCATTCAGAGGAATCCCCCAAATCTTCATGCAGATCCTGGGTTGATTAACATTAGCCTGGTGCAACCAGGTGACAAGCAGTCAGTCTGGTAAATGTAGCTGAGTGGTATCATGCTGGGTGTCCCTCTCCAGCACAGCCAGGTGTAGCTCTGTGTGGTATCCCAAATGGTCTTCAATGGCATGAGAAAATCTGGAGTGGACATCAGAGGGAGGCCATAGAGCACAGGGAGCTCAGCTGGCCACGTTCAACAAGCTGAACTGCATCAAAAAGGCACGGTGGGGAGTGCAAGGGGAGCTTTGAAGCTAGGTAGGAGCAAGGATTGGTCAGGGTTGGTGAATCACTGGCAATTTTTCTAATGGTAAATGAAGCTTTTGCAAAAAACAGGGCTTCAGAGGGAAGCTTTTCAGTAGTTGATTTTTCTCATTTACTACAGGAAAACCAATAGAATTTCAGTTTGGGGGTCTGCTTCATGGACCACTTAACCTGACTCCTTCACATCATCTCAGTGAAGCTGAGCACTCTGGAAAACCACTGTTCCTCAGCTGTGAAGTGCCATGAATGCTGACACATCATGGGCAATACAGATCCATCAGGGACCCATCTGTGTGAGCCAGATGCTGGGGGTAGGTTGGGAAGTCTTGGGAGGAGCTGAAGGGCAGTCTCAGAAATATTGCACATGTCCAAGCAGAAAGGAATGAAGACCCACAAGTGTGGGTCTTCAGAGCTGGAAGAACTGCAGACTCTTCCTAAAAGTCCAGGAAGAGCTGTGAATGATATGGTGCTACCAGTTTGATGGCAGGATGATGGGCAGGAGCCCTCAGCAAGCAAGGCAGACAAGGCTCTTCCCCTTCCCCAGCACACTGCTCTCTGCCAGCAAACATCACTTCTGCCACAGCTGAGATGAAACAACCAGCCTGTTTGTTTTCATAGGGATGCCTGGCTCAGCCAGAGAGTGGGCTCACAACAACGTTGTTTAACCTGGTTCCACAGAAAGGAGGCAATGCTGGGTTATCCTCTGTGTTGGGGTAAGACCCTGTGGCTGGGTAAGTCTTCCCTGGCACCTCCACATCCATGGTGGAAAACAAGAAGAGGTGTGACGAGGCGAAACTCTGCAGGACTTTGCCTGGGGATGTCCTGTAGGGAGAATAAAAATTGCCCCGCAGCACACAGGGAGGACAAAACGGGCTTACCACGGGCTTACAGCTCCTCCAGGCAAGCCAGCACAGTGGTATCATCAGCATCCCAAAGACATAGCATGAGCAACAGGAGCTCTTTGCAGTTGAACTCAAATTTTGAGGTCAGTCTGATTTTTTTTATGCCATAATCAGGACAAAACCATAGTAAAATAAGTAAAAGAAGCATGTGAAATCCAAGTGTAGGTGAACGCAGGCCGTTATTCCCTTTATAACACTCTGCAACGGGTGATTTGAAAGTAGGAGGTTAATTGGTGATGCTGCACTCCGAAGAGGCACAAGTCTTGGTGCTGAGGGGAGTTTCACCACTCCAGTCGCTTCCAGTAAGGGCCTAAACATCTCCATAACAAGCAGAAGGGTGGCTGGTGGGTCTCTTGAAGAGAAACATTGTTAATCAGATTCAGTGATGACCTCGGAAATCTATCCATGACTTTAATTCAACGGGCACAGCTCTCTCTCATCAGGCCCCAGACTGCACAGAGACAAAACCAGCTGCAAGCCAACCTGTCAGACATGCATGGATGGGGATGGGCTTCCTAGGGTCAGCCATGCGTGGGGAGCAGAAGCTGCATGCCAAATTCACTGCCTGCTGGAGCAAAGACTTCGATGGAACTGGTGAGAAACCTGCTGCAGGTCTGACAATGTTCCCACCAAGCCTCTTCGTACCACTCGGGTATCTGCGGGTAAAGAGCACACTGAAGCCTTCCCCCATCCCATTCTTACCTGAGGGGACATCCACAACAGTTCCTCCTAGCCCTGCCACTCATCAGCAAGGTGACAACTCACTACTGCTAATGGTATTTACTGGATCTTGGCTCTTCTGAGGAGATCAGCCCTCGTGTGTAGTGCAAGGAGCAGAGCAAGCAGGTGAGAGGAGCCCCTTGGTGAAGGGGACGTGGGAGACAGGATTTTGAGACTGCCAACTGCTCAGTTGTTCCCAGGTTGCTGCTTTTAATGGCAAGCCACTCAAGAGCCCCAGCTCCATGGGCTGCAGAGCTAACAAAAGGTGAAAAGAAGCCCAGGGTGACATCCCAGTGCAGAAGTTTCTGTGCAAAACAAGGAGGGTGGCAGGTCCCATGCTATGTTCAGGACAGGATCAGCATTTCAGACCCCTCTAGAGAGGCTTTATCAAGTTCTTTTCTCAAAACTTAAGAGCCTCTTCACTCTCCTCACTAAAACTGCTAAAAATAATTGTTCAAGTTGTTTTGTTAAAGGTTATTTGTCATTTAAAGCCTCACAATACCAAAGAGCCTCCAAGCACTACACCCCAGCCAAAGGCTACAAGCTGTCCTGGAGCATCTCAGTGCCACTGTCCTAGAGACCATGTTAGGCACCAGTGGGCTGAGAGCTGCAACCTGTGCCTACGAGAATCATCAGGATGGGCATGAGACTACACGAGCTTGGACAGACGGCAGCATCACTGTGGTTATCCACACAGTCCCATCTGTTACCTGCTTGGGATCCCTGCTCATAAAGGGACACAAAGCTGGGACACAGTTACTCCTGGTGGGACTCCATGGACATGGGAGGTGGTACCAGACCGTCATCTTTCCCCTGTTCTTTCATCCAGAAGATCTGGAAGGCAGTGCAGGTGGCTGCAAAACACTGCTCTCTACTTCATATCCCCACACTGGCGTTGGCAGGAAGAAACATTTTACGCATTTTAAGCAAACAGAAATGGTAAAGACAGTGCAGCTGGAGAAGAACAGCAGTCAGCCTCTCAAAAGAAAATACCTCTGGGCCAAATTCAAACCTGGTGTAAACAGAAGTCACTCTTCCAGCAACAGGGGGATTAGCCCCCACTCGCACTAGCTTTGACTTTGCTGCTTGATGTTTATATCACTAGAGACCAAAGAATATACTTGCCAGACAAGAATAGGAATCATTAAGTCTGTGGTCCAAAGTGAGGCGCTGAACCATCTCAAAGAGTGAAGCGTGGTCAAAGTTACAGGGATTGGAAGAGATAAATTCATCCATGCCATGCTTTTGAGCTCTATCTGCATCTGTTCATTTATACATATAGAGAAAGACACCATTTAGAGAGATATAAGACATTTTAGTTGACAAATACAACAGAAGAAAATACACAGTATGATGCATGAAAGCTAAATAACTCCTCTACCCTACATTGCCATTAACTTTTCTCTTTGCAGGCTATACAGTACAGGTTTCACCTCCCATTGTCAACTTGCATCAGTTATGGACTATCTTATTGCATTTAGAAAAAAGGTTTTAGAATTAACATCTTGTCAACTGCTCATTATAGTGCATTTATTCTGTACTTAGAAACAGAACACAAACCCAAGAACTTATTCTGTATCTTACAATACGCTGTGAGTTAACAGAATTTTGGCTCACAGAAGTAAATTAGCTCCTATTTAGTTGGTTGCAGTTAATTATAATAGATTCTGCCATTCTACTGAAGTTACAGCTGTAGCATTTTTCTCTACATTTTACTAGGTTTTCTAGGTACCGAACCAGTTAAGTTGTTCTTTATCCAAATGCCAATGTTTGTTTCCCCCACGGCATTTTTTTTTTTTCCTCATGGCAACTTTAAATGCTACCTCACCAAAACAAAAAGATGCTCTTTTAAGCATTGCTAAGAAGTTAAATTGATATGTAGTTTGTTGTCACTGAGGTAGTAACCTGATAGCACGGTGGAGCCGACGGAGGGGCTGCATTTTTCCCCTGCCTGGATTACGAGCTGCCATTTTTGGGTGAATTAACAGCCTCAATGCATTCACACTCCTCTGCTTTGGGTGACGTTTACGGGCACTAACTCCTAGGGGCTAATTAATTAATCTCAACATGGTTAACTAAAAATACACCGAATTCAGGAGTTGAAATGAAGCCGCCAAACCGGCCTGGGTGCGGCCAGCCGGGACCCCGCTGGGAGTGGGCTTTGTTCTACCAGCGGCTGGGGAATTAAAGGACACCTTTCACTAGGTTTTGTCCCTGCTCAGCTTCATACTAGATGGGTTCTTGCCAAATCCTTGACAAAGAGAATGGGGTTTAAATCCTTCCCCTGTTTATAGCCTCCGAGGGGAACTGGGTGGCCTTGAAACAATGTGGCTGAAAGGACACAAAAAAAATGCAGTTTTCTGCCATAGCAGTATATGGTAACTGTATTTGTTTTAAAACAAAATCTTGTTTTCTAGCAGAAGAAACGAAAATCCTTAATTAAAAAAAAATTAAAACAAGAATAAAAGGAGCTTTAAATGATGAGATAATATTTTTATATATGTTTTACTATTTAATAATAAGCTGTGAAGAATGGCATGCCTTTCTAAATACCTTGTTCGTGTCTGTGCTCTCAGATGCTACTGACCAATCTTTACATTTTCTGTAAAGTCTATCATTAGCTATATACAAATATATAACATCACCCACTGGAAAGAAATCAGAAAATTAAAACATGTAACATTTCAATCAGCTGGTAGCTATACTTAATTCAGCAGTAGCTGGCAATTTTCCTCATTAAAACCCTGCTGAATAAACACTGTTTGTTTGGGGGTTTTTTTCCCCCTATAGATGGTTAATTTTTGAGGGTCTTCTCTCCTGTTCCACTCAGTGTACCAGGGTCCTGCTGCCTCCCTCCCAACTCCCAAATTCCTCCCATGCCTCCAGCTCCCTGCATTCAGCTCATGGATGGAAGAAGCTGCTGTGGCTGCCGAGCAACGTGGCAGTGTGAGGGCTGGCTCAGAGGATGGGGACAATCCCCCCTGACAAGCCCATCACCTCTGCAGCACCTTTCCAGGACTCTTGGGTGTGGGATGTGAAGCCCACCCAGCCCTGCAGCTCATGGCACAGACTGGCTGCTGTCTGCTTTGACAGCTTTCTGCCCCATTGTCTCTGTCCCTTTGGGCCAGGACTGATTTGATGGAGTTCACTCCCAAAGAGTTTGTCTATGCTGTTTTTGATTCCATCCCTAAAGCCCACAAAATGCTTCAACAGATATTATCAGACTATTTTTAATGGCTTGCTGCTCTGCCCGGCTCTTCAGAGTTGACTGCAAGCTGACAAATTGGCTGGAGGCCTTAATTTGCCAGCTTTCCTCAGAGATTTTATTACTTTTCAATTAGAAGACCTAATACACTGTCAATCCCCCTGTTCGGACAACGAGGCTCAGAAAGCTGAGTAAATCAGCTGGAAATCTGAAGAGTCCTCTAGCCCTTTAGCTGGTGAACTTTTCTGAGCAGATGTGCTACACAAAGCATGTTTGAAATAAGTATTTTTTTACTCCAAACTGCTATGATTTTTCCTCCTTTATGCTCTCTAAACAAGGTGGACACAGAACAGACCTTTGGTTGGTGTGAACCAGCAGAAGCTCTGCTGGTTACAATGGAGCTGAGGGTCTGTCCTGGGCTTTTTAAGATCTCCCTGCCCAAGGCAAGGGCACAGACAATTACCTGCAAAGTGCTGAGAAGGGACACAGTGCTTAAATGACCTCCCTGACAGTCCATAATCAGGGGCAATTTTGCTTTCATTAATGTCTCTGAAGCTACACCTTACTGAGCAGAGGTACCTGCTGGAAAGCTCCAAACCTCCCCATCTCAGGAGAATAACTTGAAGAGAGAGGTATCAGACGTGGCACTGCATGAGCTCAAGTGACCAAAAAAGTATAAGCCACATGACTTCAGATTGGTTGATGGTTTAAAAGATGGTTTTCTGCCATAGAAAGGAAGATGACCATCTGCAGCTCTCCCTGCACAGTACTTCTGGCACCATCAGATCATTTTGCATGGGCAGAGCTGGGAGGCTGGGTGGGTGCACGCCACCCATCCACAGGATAAAGCTGGCATGGTATGAACTGGAGATGTCTTTGGAGAATGGTAATACACACATTTAATTCTCCTAAATGAACTATATGTCCTGGCCTAGATGCTGTAAATTCTTAAGGATAACTAGGAGCGTATTAACAAGGACAATCCTACACTAAACTTACCTCTCTTAAATGATAGAAAATTAACATGCCATGCAACTTGCAATTTATTTTTGTATTTTCATTTTTCCAATGGTATTCACTTTTAAAAATGAAATTTAGGAGTCAAATTCTACCAAAAGCACTAAACTTCCTAGGCAGTAGAAAAAGGACAGATCTAAATATATTGTTCTCCTGCACCAGACAGCTGATCTGACATCTAAAATAATGCTGACATCTGCATATGAAACTCTCCTCTTTCAAAATAGCTTGTACAGTTTGAATGAAAATTTAAGCAAATTATGAAATGGGAATGGCTAACACTCAAACTGCAAAGATAACTTCCAAGTACTTTAAATTGATTATTTCAGTCAAATACAGTTGCTTTTTTGACCCTGCTCTATTATTCTAGCTAGAAAGAAAGAAGAGACCAAAGAAAGAAAGCTACACGATGCTCCAGTAATTTACAATCAGTTCCCAAGGTGCTGTGCCAAGCTCACTGGTTCTCCTTTGCTCAGGGCCACAGCCAAAATGCTGCTGCAAGCCCATGAAAGTTACTTTACATATTTAGACAAACTGCACACAACTGCAGCTGAAAGGTGTTTGATGGTGGTCTCTGAAGGAAGGCTGCCCATGGAGGTAAGTTGGCAGCACAGGCTCCAGAGGCCTTTCTATTTGAAAACTGCAGACTCTGGCCTTTTCTATTACACTTGGTCACCTAAGTTGCACCTTTTTTTTTTTTTTTTTTTTTTTTTTTTTTTTTTTTAATGCTGCCAGGTTTATTTTGTTCCATTTTTATCCAGTTAGCATTCTGCTGACTCCATTAACTCGCTCCCTGACACACACACTCCCTACAAGTGTTTGAAATTGGAGTCTTAAAAATCTGCCAGGGTCAGGAACACAAAGCTTTCAACAACAATCATGAAAACCAAAGGACTGTCCCACCCTTTGGTCTTCTGAGGGCTCTGTTTCTCTTTATCTAACTGTTATTTTAAAAGGAAGGGACAAAATAGTCGAATCTCCCAATCTTGTTTTTTTAAAATGTATTTCCCTGCCCTCTACATTTGTTTTGCTCCAGCAATAATTTTGGCAGATTTTGCTCTGAGAACAGTGAAGTTAATAGTGGGGGAAAAGCTCCATAAAAGAATTCTTGTTATAAAAGGCTTTAGGTAGCCATTTTATTATAAGAATTTCTTACTCCAGATTTAATTCTTCTTGATAATGAGTGACTTTGTTTTAGTACCAAAGGCAACTGAACATCCAGTAAATTTTTATAACACTTTTGCCTATTAAAAAACCCAACAAAGCCAACAAACAAAAAAACCCAAACAACTGTAAATTAAAAGGTGACTTTGTATCTTACTCATCTGGAAAATGTGTGCTTGTCATATCTGCTTGACATTACAAGAATGAAGATGTGGTTTGGACAGTAACAAACAATGACACTAGTCAACCTCATCAGGAGACATGAAATAAAGGAATGACAATGATTGATGGCAGCTATTCATTTACAGATATTTCTAGAAAACTCTTCACTGGCCTGGCTGGGCAAAGCAGGAGAAGTTTAGCAGCCTGCATGGTGCTGGCTGGCAATGCACCACGGTGGGATGGCCACATGCCCACCGCAACCTGACGCTGGCTCCCAGGGGTGCTGGGTCTCCTCCTGCTCTCTCTGGCTAAGCAGAGTTAAGAAAAACACCCTTGGGCTTCCACTTGGTAAAGAAATACCACGGGGAAGTGCCTAGAAACCTCATTTTGTTTGGCCAGGAGCAGAAAGGCTGGACTAGCAAATCCTGGTGGTGTTTTGGGGTGTGCGCGTGGAAACCCTTTGCATCGGGAGTTATAGAGCCAGGCTGTTGTGTGGCAGGGAGCTGCTGGCACTGCTGGATGGTGACTTACCAAGTCCCTTCTCACCCAGCACTATAGCATTGGCACCTCTGAGCAGTGCTGTGTGTGCCTGCCTGTGGCCAGGGCTCTGCAAACCTCAAACCTCCTCCCCACTCCGAGCGGCAGTGGCTGCAGCAGCTGAACTTGCCTCTCAGCTGGATTTCTAAGAGCTCTTTTTTTGTTTCCCCCCCCCCCCCTTTTCATATTATTCCACATTAGAAGATAGCTTTAAATTTATTCA
Organism: Calypte anna; assembly: GCF_003957555.1. NCBI lineage: Eukaryota > Metazoa > Chordata > Aves > Apodiformes > Trochilidae > Calypte > Calypte anna. Next base: position 14,126,724 of record NC_044258.1, read on the forward strand.
GCTGTTTAGTTCTGTGTTTTATGGTTTTTCTCCTGCTGCAAACAAATTATTTTCTGCTCGAGTTACAATTTTAATAAACAATTACCAATCTTCCTGTAAATGACCAGACACAGTAGGCACTGAACTGAAATCTAAGTTATCTGAAGTTTGGTGCTTAAATGAATATGAATTTGTAGTAGGCACTTACATAATTCCTTGTGTGGCAAGTTAAAAACACAGTTTTAGAACAGCTATTTATAATATAAAACATTGTTTCACAGCATTTTTATAACTATTTAAAAATAGTTTGAATTGGATGACTGCAGAAACCTGTGAATTTGTATTTCATAAGTTAGAGTCCCATGCTTCCTAAAGCACGTAGAAGTGATTTACAGGCTAGTTTTAAATCCATGCAAGTTATGTGAGAACTGAATTAACATTTTAATTCTGCATTCCTGCAATGAAGCATCTGCGAGTTGACAATACAGAAGACACAGCAGCGTTCTCATATCTCTAACTATCTAAAAAAAAATAAAGCAATTAAAGCACAAAACTAATAATCTAATAGGATAGCAATGCATTGTAGTGCAAATACATGTAATGTTGCCAAACCCAAGTTCATTCATTCATTCACTCTTTCTTTCTTTCTTTCAAAGTGGCAAAAATCTGTATTTCCAAATTAAACTTTTTAGTTTCATTTTTTTAATTTTTTTTTTTTTAATTTTTAGTATAGTCTGATAAGAATCCTCTTTGGAAATCCAAACATTCAGAAAACAAAAAAGAGAAAGAAAAAAGAAAGTGTCTGCTGAGAAGGAATTCTGCCTGCTACCCAGGGATGTATTTATACACACACGCACATACTCACATACAGGGGAAAAAAAAAAAAAAAAAAAAAAAAAAGAAATAAAAAGAAACAAAAGGAGTAAGAAGGAAAAAAGGAGTCTTGTTTGATGGCCAGGAGGGATGACACCGCCTGTTCCTTCTCATAATTGCATTCAGATACTCTGGATACATATTTGCCAGCTCTCATGACCCACTGATGCTATTCCCTCCCAAGGAAGGCAGGCACTCACCAGGTAATAGAGAAGCAGCTTTTAACACCAATAAAGGATTTGTAGCAGGTGTATTTAAGACTGATCAGAGACTAAAGAGAAGTTCTTTCGCAGCACAAGATTGGGCTTTGATCTTTCCCAAAGTAGGTATTCCAGTGGGAAAAGCCAAAACAATAATTCCCCTGACTTACTCTTGGGCGAGCATTGCTTTGATTGGTGATCAAGACCCAGGCTAAAACATTAATTAATGATAATTTGGGGGAACAGTGGCACCCCTCAGGGATTAATGTATTTAAGTCAGAGTGGGTCAGCATCTCCAAACCCAGGGTTACCCAGAGAGCTGCTGCTTGCTGCCAAAATCATTCTTCCCGAGTTGATGAGAGAGGGACCTACCAAACTGCAATGACTCGGGCTTGTTTTCACAAGGCACATGCAGAGGGTTTGTTTTTTTTTATTGGGGGGGTCTCCTACATAGTCCTGCACCTTGTCTAGGTCTCTGTGGGTGTCCTGCCCTACCTTTCTATGCTCTGAGGTGTCCATGGTTTAGCCCCGCACGCTGGTGCGCTGCACCAAGCTAATCATCGGCACGGAGAGAAAGGATATTGTCAGAGTGCAAAATGATCTGTTTTCAGGCAGGAAGCAGTCAACTAGATGTAAATTCCATGAAACAAAAGAAGGTATTATTTACAGTTTTATTGTGATGTTAATTAATATTTACATCTTGGAATGAAAAATAGAAATGTTAATGGTTGGCTTTACTAAGAGGATCACTTGATGCCAATGTGAAAGCCAGGGAGAGAAGGCAATTATGCAAACATCACATGCATCCTAATTTCAGTATGGAAACTTACATTTCAAACCTCAATTCAGGAAAAGAACATGGAAAGTTTGTACTACAAAATCTAAACATGAGAGAGATTTAAGAGGAAAAAAAAAAAAAAAAGCACATTGCATATGTCAGATAATCTAGTCTGATTATCTGAGCTGTGCTAGCTACAGGGAAGCACTTACCCTTGAGTCCAGCTAGAAGTTAGCAGGGTAAGAAGGAACAAACCAGAATAACATAAAGACTAGCAACAAGGCTCAGGAAAGCAGACAGGAGCCCTAACCTAGCAGCTTAATATTTGGGTTCAAGCAAAGAAAGAAAAAGAAAATCAAAGAAAATCAAACCAACTAAAAGAAAACCACTTACAGCTGAAAATTTCTTAAGCAGCTCAAGAAACCTCGCTACTTATTATGGGGAACAAATTCATTACAAAATCTCAAAACATTCCAACTCTTTGTATTATGGTGTGATTAACAGTCATTAAATATAAACAGACATCAAAAAATAAAATATAACAGCAAGTGATACGTAAAACAAGTACAGACCAATCTTGCATGTTAAAAAGAAAAGGGTCTAAAATAAAATGAACATTGAGCACGTTGGGGAATTTTGTTTTGATGCATCACTTAACACAGAAACGAACAAAGATTGGTGCTTTCAGACAAGTGACCACTTTTATGAAGCTTAAAATATTGCCAAAAGGTGGTATATGTATTGGCAGCATTATTGACTAGAATACTGTGCATGATTTCAACAGTAAACAAGAACAGTTTTGGGTTTTTTCTTTTATAATGCGAACACTGGAGAAAAGCACAGCTTGGCGTGAATGGAGTTTTTCTTTTAAATTGTAGCAAAACAAAAAAAGCAAAACTTTTCACTCTGACAGGTATTGTTCACCCACATAAAAGGGATTGTAGAATCATACAAAAATTAATGAATAGCAGGATCTATTTTTTTTTTAGTAATTAAATTGCAAATAAAATAAACTCCACCCTGGTTTGGAGCTGTCTGTTTACTTCCAAGTGAAGCGCGGCTACTGAACAGTGGGTAAGAATTTAAGTGATGCTCCAAGTTTGTGTTTACTAAGTCAGAAAAGGTGGGAAACAAATGAATTCACTATTTCTCCCCAGTTTTCCCCACAGCAAAATATGCTCTTCTCAAGTTTCTGTTTCACCGACAGCTCCATCACAGGAGTGGAGGGCTGGATTTGTCTGCGTGTGCATGCATGCGCATGTGCCATCTCAGACTGCTACAACATGAAAGCTAGAACAACAGTTACTCTTCAAATGCCTTAACATTTATTTCTTTGCACACCCTCATTCACCATAGCCTCTAATAAGCATGAAAAATACGACAAGTATACAGATAAAGGTACAAGAATAAAATGTCTCGCAAGTGTCCTTACCTTTCTGCAGGCAAAAAAACCAAAACAAACCAAAAAACCCAATAACAAACCAAGACCCTTTTTAAAAATGCAATACTTGATATATCTGAATTTTAAGACTGAAGGAGCTGAGAAATGTATTTAAAACTCCCGATATGCCATCAGGTAAGGCATACAAGACTCACTTCTGCATCTTATTATTTAACTGCTGCACCCAATGACTTTTGCAATGAGCACTGCCATGTACAAAGACTGAATTATGAAAAATGAGTAGCCCTTGCTGCTGAGATGAAGGTGTACTGTCATGTGCTGCCCTCCTCCTCCTCCTCTCATCCTGTACAAAAAGAACTTTCAGAAGATCCAAGGGAGGAGGAGAAGGAAGACTGAGGACAAAATGCTCTATCAACCTAGCCCAGAGGGTGCTGAAGTACCAAGTCACCATGAAACAGAGAAGCAACACAACAAAAAGAATTTCTCAGTGCCTGCAGCAAAAAGGGAAGCCTGAAGCTACCCAGCTTATAAGGAAGACACAATGGAAAGAGGTTGGTGGTATAAAATAGGCTGAATGATTCAGATTTGGATCTGGGATTGTCATGAGAACAAGTGAGAGAAACTGAGGTCAGATTCTGACCCCCTTGGATGCCCTGGAGGAACCAGGGGGTGAAATCTCAGCTGTTTTCATCTGAATTGTAGATGAGGGATCCCTGCCTCTTGGCAGGCAAGTGAAATGGGAAGAACAAAACTGTGCCATTTATATACCTTTAAGCACAGTCAGGCTGATACAGGACCATAAGCAGCACAAGTCTCCAGTGGACCTGCTGCACTGTTAGGTGCAAAGAGGACTCACGGGCCCAGTCATTGTTGCTCCCTGGAAAGGACAAGCCAGCTGCCCCTTCTCCATCCCAGGTAGATGGATGGAGCAGGGGTGTTCAGCTCTCCCCACACACACAGTGCTTGGCTGTGTATGAGGAGAACACACCTGAAGATCCATAGCCACAGGCATCCTCCTTCCCTTCACAAACTCTTGCCAGACTTTGCTACAACTGCTGCCAGGCACCTACAATGTGTCTGGGAAAGGGACCCTTCACCTCATCCTGCATATGTGTCTGCCAGAAGTGAAAACTCTGTAAACATCAGCAACTGACACAGAAGAATTCTATAGGCCTGATGTCTGCAGGGATGGGAGAAGCTTGGAATGAAAGGTGCTTCCCAAGTTTGATGTTCTCTCACTATCCTCATCCTTGTCCACAAGGATCATGCTGGGACAAGGAAGAGCCCATCCTCTCTGCACCAGCACATAGCTCACAGCTTCCCTCATCATTGCTTCTTGGGGGAGGGAGCCACAAGCAGCATCCCTCTGCCTCTCTCCCTTCTACACCTGGAAGGCTTTTAGCATGTAAAAAAGCAGCAGTAGAAGGACCTGTGCCTGATACATCCAAAAACACATCCAGAGGGAGACACGGTCCCTGGGAGTGTTCTCCGGTCAGCATGATTCAGCCAGCTTTGGAGGTTCATTACAGTCAACAAACTTCCCACCTACAAGAGCCCGATTCCCACCTCTCACCTGGGCTTTCTGAGAGGCATCCTTCCCTCACAACCCCAGTCCTTTACACCTTACACCCCTACAGTCAGTGACTTGACTGAGATGAGGAGGATGAGGGTCAGTGAAATGAAAACACTGACTGGGTGTTTACTGCCCTGTGTGATGCTGTCTCACTGACAGCAGCAGCAGTGCAAGGCAGAAGGGGGATCCTAAATATACAGGCATGTGGAGGATAAAACAAAAACCAAAAGCAGCAAGCAGAGGTTTTCTGCTGTATCATTGATTATACAGCTGTGTATCTAGCATTGCTGTTTTCTATAATTAATGACATGAAGAAGTTAAGCCAGTATAAAAAGTGGTCAAATGATAGTGCTAAGAAAGGGACAGATTTTCTGAGTTCCTTACAAAACATTCCATATCAGCTTTACAGAGACTATTTAAAATGCTATAATCTAATTCCATTAGAAGAATTGGCTAACAATTGCCACTTTTCCTTCTTTTACTTGTATTTACTGATACTAATTCTTAGTTTGCTGAAACTAGGAAGGACTGCTGTATGTTAAATAACAAAGGGGCTCCAGATGACTGCTCGAGACCTTCAAGAAAAATTAGTGAGGATGCATTCATCTGGTTTATAATCAAATTACATTTGCAAGACAAAAGAAATTGCTCTCAATTTCAAATTAAGCAAACTGGGTATTACTGCACAGAACATGAAGCATAACTACAACTTAAAAGATGATCGCTTTAAATTCACATCTTACTGGCCTGCAAAGCAACCTGTTAAAAATACCATATGTTTTCCTACAGTTGAATATTCAACAGGAGACCTCTTTTTGTGTGTGCATTTCATACTTGCAAGATTTGCACCTGTAGTTCTGAGCACGTGATGCAGTTGATAGACAGCTAATGGTGCTAATGAATTGCTCTGATCTGGGTGTGCAGTTTATTGTGTGTGGGTAACACACGTGTCTGCTGAAAGCAAACTGGGGCTCGGGCTTCAGATCCCAGTCTCTCCTCCATCAAGTATTGCACTTTAAAATACTCATTGACAAGTTCCCCAAGGAATTTTCTGTCTTGGGTTTGGTTGTGCTAAACACACAGGTTAACTGCTTCTGGATCCACTGATGTAAAAAAGCAGCTTAATGGTAACAAAAAAAAATAAATTAATTTTGGAGTCAGAAACGTGTGCAAATATTCATTTACATCAGTGCAGAAAATCTTTCCCTCAAAGACTTCTGCTCTGTAGGAGAACTTATTTACTTACAAAATTGGGAGATTGGAGCATCTAGCTGGGGTACATTTCCTCCTTTAGCATTTAGCTTTTGCACTTGGGTAGGTGGCACAGGTTTGTGAGACTGGCCGGTGGCTCGGTACATGGCTTGGACCCACAGGATGCGGTCCTGCTCATCGTCGCTTGCAAAAATCACTGTGTCTCCTTCCTTCACAGCATTGAAGAATGCTCTGCCACCCTCCAAGCCTGGTAAGAGAGAAAGCAACAACAGAGATTTTGAGTCCAGCCAAGGGGATATCCCCCAGCTTCCCACCCCACTGCCACCCCAGGTGTCCCATCAGCCAGCCTTGTGCTCTGACTTGTGGTTGAGCTTCATCCCCTTCCCCTGTGCCAAACTCATTGCAAGACAACCTGCCAGGTCCCCAGGTAGCACCCTGCGCTGCAGTTATTAAAACATACTTTGGATTCATTGCTTCTCTCACTTTTAGCCCCACCTGTGCAGGTCCCGTGTGATCTGCATGGCTTGAGCCCTATTAAAAAGGGGGTTTGAGGGGATGTGGTGGAGGGTTTCTCATTAGACTGAGTACATCAGTGCCCAGGCTGCACAAAAGGTGCTTGGGTGATGTGCTTATTTCTGTCTTTGCTGTGATTCAACACCCATCTTTGCAACATGAGAATTAACCTGGAATCAGGGTCTTGACAACCAACCTATTATGTCTTTCCTCTCCTCCTCTGGGGATACCACTATCCGCAGCATGGTGAAGATCGCTATTCTCAATGTGTTGACCCACTGAAATAAAAGAAATGTGCTCCTCCACTTGAAGAAGGGTCTCACCACCCCAGAGGTACCTCCAAGGCTTTCTGTCCCTGCCCCTTCTACTCACTCTCATCAGAGAGAAAGTAGGATAGGCAAAAATGCTGGGTTGGTCCCATAGATATTTTCTACAAAAAAGACAGGTGTAGCTGCTAACGTTTTATTTAGGGAATGTAATCTGAAGGCACAGGTTAGGACCATTACTTGATTTGAGCATTCTGTTCGCAATCAAATTCCACTGGGATTTCAGTGTCTAATTCACTTAGGCTCCCCAGAAGAGATGGGTCTTTCCCTCCTCTGGTCCTAGCTCAGTTCCTCAGATCTATTTATAGTAAAGTCATGCATAGCTAATGATCAGTATAAGCACAAACATATTTAGAATAATGCTGATCACAGTTCAGCTGCAAGCAGGGAGAAAGAGAAGGCTCGTTTTGGGAGCCTAAGACAGCATGGTGAGCAGGAGCACCCATGGGCGCAGCAGCAAGTACCTGGCTGGGGGTCTGTGTAGTCCACAGTGTATCCGTCAAGCTGCAGCAGCTCTTGAGGTTCAGCTTTTTTCTCCCGGTAGCTGCACATAGCAAATGTGTATTGACTAACCTGAAGAAAACCACAAAGTGAAAATGGCACCGGGTGATCACAGCAAAGCAATCCAAAGCGCTGACAAGCGCCGTACGCCGGCAGCGTGTTAACAGGGACTGGGGGTGCTGGGGTAGCTTTGATGGTCACTGCCCATACAAGACGGATTAAACTTTTTACCCATCTTTTGCAAAGCTCTCTTAACCCACCCTGCCGTGGCAGGTATCTCATTCCCCACGCTGGCACATACAGCGGTTTGATTTCCTCCAAAAGAGGAAGCTCCATGCTTTAAAACCCTCTTATCATTCATCCCCAGACAAGTGCAAGAGTGACACCCTGTCACAAACAATGCGAGCTAAATTGCTAGGTGCCAGTCATATTAAAGCAATCTTAAGATCCCACTGATCTCGGCAGTTGTTGTCATCAGTGCTGTAAATGGCAGCTCTCACTCCTCTGAGGTACCATCTGCATGACACGATACATTCCATGTCAAGCTCTTGACGGAAGCCGACTCAGCTGCGGGGGCTCTGCCAGGCTCCCGTGGTGCCTTCAGGAGCCCATCAGCCCACATCAAGACCCCACACCCGCCCGGCGTGGTCGGCGGGAGGAGAGGAGAGGATTCTCCGTGCTCCAGGCTAGGAACTCACAGGGAAATTTACTGTCAAATGATTTCAAATGACTTTGTTAAGGTTGTGTCACATCCCGGATGCCTGACGTAATTTTATTTGTCTGGGCGTTCTGGTTTTTTTTTTTGACCTCTGCATGAAACTTTTAAACTCTGCTGGGTGGTGACGGATTGCACTTGGCATTTTTTGGAAGTCAGGAGAGATCTGGAACAACAGGAGAGGGGCTGGGCTGGGAGATTTTGCCTCCAAACTCCAGAAAAATAACTTGGATACAAATACAGAAGCAGCACCTATTTTGGTGGCATCTATCACTAATAAAGTGTCATTTATTTAATCCAGAGGACCCTTCCATTGGCACAGCATCTCCTAGACGATGCTTGGTTTATTGCTGCCCTCTACGGGCTTCTGCTCACTGCCAGCCTGCTCCCAGCAGCCCTGCCTGCACCGTGCCTTCCTCTAGGAACAGCTCCAAAAGCCACCTAAGAATAAACCCTATCATTAACACATTTGTGGGAGTAAGACTAAAAGCGATGCTTTAAGCATCTTGCATCCTCCTTAAAACCACCAGCACCGAGGAAAGATTGACAAGTAACAGACCAATAGCAGGAGCACACCAGTGCCTATTCTGTGCTATGAACTTTGAATGCACACCATTGTACTGGCAACACAGAAATTAAAAAGATTAACACGAAGAAATCTAAAAATAACGTAGTGCCCTACAGCACAACATTCACAAGACTCCCGCAGCGTTCATTCAGTGGTACTTGCAGTATATTGCTGCCACCTCCTGGAGAAAGTCTTAAATGTACTTCGTTTTACAGTAAGATCCTGGAGACCTCATCTGAGCCCAGAGGATTTGGTGTCTGTGTGTTAGGCAGCCTGAATTTCAGGGATTGTGTGATAAATTTAATTCCTGAAATGACTTAGTGTTAAACTTTGCTAAAAATGACTGAAAACATCAAAAAGACTAATGTTTTTTTCCTCTCATGTACACTCTGTACATACAGGTAAAATCCACTCAGTAGCTCAGTTTCTTATTCTTTGACCCTGAGCGTGAAGTCTGAATTTCAGGTTCTTCTTCATGTACAACTAATTGTTCTCATTTTCAGACCCGGAAAATATTCTCCTTCCCTATAAACAGGCCAATCATATCAAGACAACACTAACATACAGAAACTTACGCAGGCATTTCAGAGCTTATATCTCTTGTGTTAAAAGCTATAAAAGACAGATGTAGACAGTGGGCTCTGGTGGAGCTATCCTGGGATTGCTGCAAAGCAAACTGGTCTCTCCTGTTAGCACTTACATAGGTCCCTTGGAAGAAGTTGCCCTACAACATTATTAAAAAGACCTCTAGGAGAAATCTACAGGTCAGTGTACAACGTGTGATGAGCCAGGGCTCATCTCATTCGGTTTCACATTCTACTCTGCTCACACAGCTCAAGTCCAAAGCCCAAGGACTGCCCAAGAGCCTGCTGGCAGGAAGCAAGCTAGGATCAGGCTGAAGGAAGGGGATAGCTATAGACGGCCTCTGGAGAAGGTGCCATTCAGAGTACTTGCACCTAAACAGCTCCAGCTACCACCTTCAGGGAGTGACACCCCATCCTGTTTGTCCTGTCCTCCTGCCTAAAGCATTTACAGCCTGGTGTCAGAAAGAAGCTGATGCCCTGGCTACCAGTGCAATGTGGCTCCTTCCATTTACGAGCTGTGGTAAAGCAAAAACCAACAAAACAAGATTCTAGAGAGCTCAGTAAGTCACAATCATGCTTTGCTGCTGCACAGCACTGCAGGGTCAAGTGGAGAGTGCAGCTTGCCTTTCATCAGTCCTCTAAAACACTGTGCTTTACAGAGCCTGCTTTCTGTAGAAGCTTAGAAGTGGGCAGACAAGTGAAACAGTTAATAGCAGAAATTAATCTTACAGCCTGCTGAGTTCACACTGAACCATAGCTGAGTATGAGAGTGAGCGAGCAGATGGGATGGGCAAGATGAATGGTTTGAGTAATTGGAAAAAACACAGATACAGAGAGGAAACTGAAGCAAGACAGAGGAGAAATCTCTGCCCAGTGAGGGACAAACTCTCAGGGCAGCTGGGATTTCATCCAGGGACTTGATGAGGGCCAGGAAAGGAGCATCTAAGGAAACCAAACTGGGCAAAACTAAAAGCAGGGAAATAATCCAAGGCTGCCCTGGCTGGCTCATTACAAAAAAAGGAAAACACTTTAAGAAATAAAGACAAAAGAACAGAAGGAAAAGAAAGCGAGAAAAAATGAGAAAAAGACAAAGAAATTCAGGAAAACGGACTGCAGGAGACAAATGCCAAAATTCACTATTCCCAGGCTGCTAAATTAGATCTGACTTCCTTGGCGCTTGACCATATTCTGTCACCAGCTATATAATCTGAGTGATTAATAAATACAGTAGATATGTATTAAGCAGTCCTGACTTCATCCTTGTTTTACCACCAGAAACTACTGCTCTAGTGAGCACCGCTTTCCCCAGGACCCTGCTCAAACCTGTTAATTGTCACCCCTCAGACCCCAAGTTCAGTCATTCACCTTCCCCTTTCTTGCTCTTGACATAATGCTGCCCCACTTGGGTTAAATTCTTAAATGGACCTTTCCTAGATTAACAGCCTGCATTTTGTCCCAAGGGAGAGAAACTGTGCTAAGATACTGCCAGCTGCAATACAGCTTTCCGCTTTGATGTGGAGACTCTTGTCCTCTGCTTGCAGCTGTATGTTGCCTCCCGAGCCCTTTCTTGACACAAATGAGCAGAGGAAATGATCTAGCTGAAAGAAAGGAATGTGAAAACAGCAGTTTTCACATCTCAGCACATCCATTCATCCCTAAACAATTGCACGTAGCAGTTGTCCTAACTTCATCCTTCAAGCAGGAGGTGTGTGTGTTCTCTCCTCGGGCTGGGCTGCATGGTTGGAAGCCACCCTGCCTGAGAATGGAAGGGACACACAGGACCTGCCATACACAGGTGCTACCAGCTGTGCCATTTTAAAAAAACATCAGTTCCCAAATATTTAGTGTTTATCTTCAACACTCAAGGTTTCTCAAGAATCACCACCCATGCTCAGTTCTCAGCATGGGTCTAAACTGAAAACATTATTTAACGTGATTATGGGGACCTGCCACGGGCCATTAACTTGAGGAGCACAGGTTAGGAGTATGTAGTATACTGCCATTTTGTGGAATTATTTTCAAATTCTCTTGGTTAACTGGAGTTACTGAACACTTACTTCATGTCATGTTATCCCGAGTCAGCTGAGTTTTGCTAAAAGCAGGAACTGTCACTTTTAGTCTAAATTATAATGAGTTCAGGGAGTCTGTCACTAGAACAATAGATCGAGCGTAGACACTGCAACTGGTTTTAATCTGCAAAGAGTTGATCTGATTCCAACAACATTCTGCAAACACCATCAGACACAATCAGCCAAAAACTGCTTCAAGCTACTCAGTAGACATGTCATCCAGGTACCATGGAGTGTTACTTCCCATATGCTGCCAGAGCACAGGAAAGGGGTTATGACAAGAGAAGAACAGATTCAGTCTGAAATCTCAATGTAATTAATTCACTTGCCCTTAAGAATCATTAGAAGTAATTTCCTATCACGAAGACAGCAAACCCACCAGAACCAACAATAGTGCTGTTGCCAGTACAGCACATTAGACCTTGCAAAGAATTAATAGAAGCTCTGTCAGCTATCAAAAATCCCAGCTTTATCACAAGCAAGGGTCTGATTGGCAAAGTGGCTGAAATTTTAAAGCTGTGCTCAGGCAGCTGATAGACTAACTTTAGAAACACTTATAACATCTGTGATGGATATAGATTTTCTTTCTTAACCAGTCAGGGAGAACTTTGCCCTAAATTGCTCCTTTGCTTTCATTTACCAGAGCCACTGGCATTACTGCTGACTTTACGAAGCATTTTCCTCACTTGTGATGCTGCCGACCATTTCCCTCCAAGCTCAGGGCCATATTCTGCCATCACTTTCACGCTGCATATCTCAGGATTTAAAATTAGGCAAGTAACGAGTCTCTGCCATGTAATTTACATCTAATCAGTATTCTGCTCTTCTGCTGCTCATCTCGAAGGGTGTCTACGAGAAGGGTGGGCAGTGTGCAGAGAGGACTGAGATTCATTCGGAACAGAAAACTCTCCCCTCTTAGCGCACGGTGCGTGCTGGAGGAGCACTCACACCAGCTCTGCCAGACGTGCAGAGCAAACCCTGAAAAACCTCTGCAAACCCTCCCCGAGGGGCTGCACCAAGCCCCCGCCCCCCAGCAAGGGCTATGCTGGAGAGGTGAGGCCCAGTTCTAGGAATGGCACAAAGGAACCGATCTCACCCACTACACCCAAACAAATCATCTCCTCTCCTCTACAACCCTCGCAGCAACACAGACACAGAAGGTGCGAGGGATTATTCCACCCAAATTACCAGGCAGTTATTGCTCCTTTCCCCTTCTCTCCAGGGCTTACACAAGCCAAGTAGCACTGGAAATGCTCCTCAAAGAGCTCCTTTTTCTACATGCACATGCAAAGCCTCTGTTCATGCTGGCAAGGCATCATTGACACAAAAGAAACAAACTGCCATCCACTCATTCCTCCTTGGTGACACCCATGCAGTTTGGCACCTTTGTTTAGATGGTTATGAAAAGGTTTAGTATTTATTACCATTAATTTCTTAACCACTGGTACCAGAAGGCGGAGTGGTAGCACCCAATGGCACTGAAGGAACTGAGGATGTGGCCATCTGAAATGGGGAAAGAGGAGGAGGACAGGGCACAGGACCAGGAGGAGGAGTAGGTTACTCTGCAAGGGGTGAGAGAGGAGGCAAAACTGCAATAGAAGATGCTACAGGTAACGGAGAGAAACAAAAGATCCAGAAAGAAAAGGCTTAGTTATTCATCTAAACTTACAGCCTTGCCCTCTTGGCAGTGTCACAGCCTGACCAGACCACTACATCCCAAATGGACTTTATCCCAAATGGACTCCATCTTTCGGCTCTGGTGCAAGGGGGAGCCTGGTGCAGATGAGCAAGCTCCAGAAACAGGGGCTGCTCCTCCTCCATCCTCTATGAAACTGAGCCAGCTCACCTTCCTGCCAGGGTTATTCTCTGTCGGCAGTTTAGCAGAGTTCAGAGCATCCTGGACATCAACACCTTTGCTGCTAATCCCTGCTCATATCAGCACCCGTCCTTTGCATTGCATAAAAAGCAAATGACAAACATACGGACAGCAAAGTATTTTTATTCCATCTTTATTGCCTGCTGACATGTTCAATATGCTCAAACTACATCTGAGGGACTGCATAGAGAGTGTTTCTTGTTTATATTTGATGTACGGCAGAACACTTTACATTGCACCAAATGTTGAGCAAACGGTAACATAACAGAGAAGCTGCAATGGCAGCTGGAATATCTGAGGTGGGCTACAGAGACTCTCTGGGGGCAAAAGTCTGCTCATCTTATTCAAATGAATTGCTTTTCTGGCAAAATTCTCCTCTTACATGCCAAGTGACGAATACAGACCTAGTAACATGAGAAAACATGGAATAACTCTGAGAGCTTCAATTCCCCAGAAAGCTGAAGAATATATAGCAACTGAAAACTAGAGAAGTGACTGCAACCACAGAAAAAGGCCAGAAGAAAAGCTCCCTGAGTGAGAATCCATGTCCAAACCTGCAAACCCTTGCACACAAGAGTATCAATAGATTAATTTATGAGAAGCTATTTAAGGAAAAAGGATTCTCTGCTTTGGAGATTCCTTGTTCACAGGATGAGCACTCTGCCTCACCAGGGCCCTGGCCAGTCCCTGCATGGAGGGTGCACCTGCAAACCAGATGCCTCTAGGAATGGATTACACAGATCCTCAACACCTCTCTTTTACCTAAATCTCAAAATACCACTTGGGCAGATAGAGGCACCTCCTGTGCCCGATCCACACTAGCTCTCACATTTTTGTGGCCATTTTAACCCCATTTGGAGTACAAAACAAGCGAGTGAAGTGTTGCTGGTGATCACACTTGGTTATTGGACTAGTTACTCAATTGTTTTCTCTAAATGGGCTCCTACTTACACGGCTCACAACCATCATAAATCTCTTCCACAGGATGGATTTTCTGGCCTGCCAAATAGTTTTGTGCTATGGAAGTAATGAAAAGTCCTCCTGAAACAGTTGAATTTGGACCAATAATTTACTCGAAAGAAACTAATCAGTTTACACCAGGTGATTTAGGACCACAGAAACCAGCTGTGTAAGGTAGAAGATGGACTATGTGGACTCCTCCCCTTAGCAGCACAAGAAAGCAAGCACACAAACAAACTCTATCCCAAATGTGGAGCCTGGGGCAACTGGTTTACACCATCTCAGTTCTTACACATGGGTGAAATCCTGTCCCATCTGTGACAGAGCTGCCAGCTGCTTCATCAGCAGTAGGATTTCTCCCTCTGGCTTAATCACTTTGGTTCTGTGGTAGCACAAGACCTCCAGTGGATTTCATGTTATTCCATCACAGCATCTCTGTGCTGCTTTCACCACAGGATCCTGCACAAAGATTTTACTTCTCATAATTGGAGACCCTGGGGAATCCAGAGAGGAGGGAGGGAGAGATGGACCCAAGAGGAATCTGTGGCTTTATCAGGTTGGTGTGAAGATGGAGTGGCTCAGACTGGGGTCCCACACTTCTGTGACCAGTGCAGTGCTTTCAATTGCCCTGGGGAAGGTGAGGGAAAAGCTAACAGCCCAAGTTAACTGCTGAGATCCTTTTTGTATCTTTTTTGTTCTCTTTTGGTCAAAGAGGACATCATCTGCCTGTTTCCTTGAAATTCCTAACCACGGTCAAATATAAAGGTCTGAAATTGGGAGGCCAGACAGTAAATAAAAGGCAAAAGGAAAAAAACAAAAAAGAAAAAAAACATTGAAAAATGATGGATGAGAGTTGTAGACAGTGTGAGGCAGTAATGAACATGAAGAGAAGAGAAATGTCAAGAAAGATATACTGACTCTGGTATAGTCAGTGATGAAACTTCTGTAGACTTCAATGGCCTTCAGATTTTACCTTGAAAGGAAACATTTGCACCCAAGTACCTTCAGACAAACAGACAGAGCTTCCTCCTCATCTCATTAACTCCTCACCAAAACTGGTTTGGTTCTCCCTTTCACCAAACATTTATGTACGTCTGGAAACTCGTGGCTAGAGGTCTGCAACTGGGTAATCCTTGAGAAGATGCACAGGTTTAGAAAAAAATCCATGACTTAACACACACCCTACACAGAACCACAGCTCAATATCAATTACACAGCACTGAAAATGGCCAGAGAAAAGACTTAAATATCTCATGTTCTGATTTAAGATCACACCTAGTTAAATCTGTTACCTGGACCAGGACAAAAAAACGTTTCTTCCATCTCTTCCAAACATTTTTACCAATGGCCCACAAATACCTAGGAGAAAAGAATAGCTGAATTCAGTACACAAGTGACTATATCTTGTTGCTTTTCAATTTGCTTTTTTTACACTTAGAAATTGAAGTTAATGTGCAAGCAGCAGCAATTACAAGATCCTTAAGCTCAGCAGTGTTCATGAATGTGTTTATTTCTAGCACGAATATATAACCTGTAAAGAAAGTGACATGAAAAACTCCCAGAGCCTTAATTTAAGTTACACAGTATTAATTCTCCCTTTGTCCTTCACATCTTGCTCAGAATTTAGGAGCCCTTTAATGCCAGTGAATGGCTACAACATGGTGGGATGGGTAAATAATACATTTGCAATGGAAGAATTAAGAGAGAGAAATCTTGAATGTTGCTTTAAGCCTTCACAAAACCATCTGGCTGAGGGGAGCTGTCAAACAGGAATACTTAATACAATCAAAACCAATGCCTGGGATCCCAGTAGCCAGTACACAGACTAAACCAGGTCTCTTTGCTGAACAGCTTAAGATGAATCCCTAGAAATCCCTTGGCTACAGATATTCAAAGCAAACTAAATAATTGCTAAGAAGAATCCAATTTACTGTTTTCTACAAAGGAAAAAATAACTTTAAAAATTAATGACAAAATTAGCATTTAATCTCTGTGATGAAGCAGTCACTGCAACACTGTAATACAAACACTGGCAAAAACAGTGGCAGCACCAGAATAATAATTAACACAAGGATATTACTCAGCATTAATATGTTTCCTGTATCATTAGAATTATATTAGTTCTTATATTAGTTCCTTTTTGGTTATGGTAGGGGTTTATTCTGGCAGCAGAGATTCAACATACTTTTGGAATACGATCAAGCTCCAAAACTCCAAATTATTCTAATGTGGGCACTGAGCCTTTGCCTAGTTCAAGAACAGGTCAATAATTATGTTTTTTGTTATTGCCACTAATGTGAACAGAATGACAACTGCAGCCCTGACAGCAAGCTACTATTATAGCTAAACCAGGTAGTTTAAAGCAGCATCTTGTAAATCCACTGTTAGTTGAAGAAAGCCTGAGAAAAGCCAGGACTGCCCAGTTGCTGTCAAAGAAACATGTATGACAGATAAAATGTCCTCTCTTGCTTTTGCTGCCTGTGGTTGTGGTGGAAAAATTAGACTTCATATGTGGCTACTGGCTCTGATCTCACTAGCAGAGATGACAGGAGGAGAAGGAATTAAAAAGAAATATGAAGTCCATCTAATAATGGATTGAATCTATCAAAACAGTGTGAAAATAAAACCAAAATGAAGTTACTTTCATAGAACCAAAAACATACTGGAGAAAGTGTTAAATGAAGCAGTGATTTTCCTGAATAACTTCTAGTTTTAATCACATCCTCAGCTCTGAAAAGCAAGCAGGGGAAAGCCTTGCCAATGCTGTGAGCTACATCTTCCCAAGGATGATTCAATTTGTAATTGCAAGGCACAAAGGTGGCAGCCAGAGATCAACCTTGCCCTAGATCCCCTGGCACTCATATTTCCCTTCTGACCTTCCAGTCTTGCTCCAGGCAATTGCCATTTAATTGTTCTGTGTATCTCTCTATAAATAATGATGAGCACAACGAAGTTTATTTCAAGCAAAAAGTGCACTGTGCTTCTAGTCCTGACCCATCAATGATGGGAAACACAGAATAACTGAGGAAATTGTATCATACTCAATAGAGAGTCAGGCAGTTCACCTGTTATTTCCTTACAGGAAAAAAAATAACCTAGCAATTTTCTGAGGAATACTGTTTAAAATGTAAACTGTTTGGCTGATATTCATTACACAGACTATGCTAAGAACATGGAAAGTGCATTATAAATGACTGAACTAATGCCACTTCTATATTTATCTTTCATTTTGACTTCCTGTGAACTGGAGAAACAGTTTCTCTTCCAGAATCTTAAAAACCCAGACATTCTCCATTGCACATTCAAAACAAAGGGAATTCAAATCAAGGTACCCAGAGTGCTTCATGTTTTGAGGCTTATCCATTCGCACTGCAAGCTTGATCTTCAGGTCTTGATCTGGGCAGTTTTTGGAAACAGTCATTTTGTGCCACTCGGATTGCTTTGGGCTGTTGGGAGTAGGGTGGAGAACAACCTGCAAGTGTCAAAATCAACAATGTTAAAAGGAAAAATTATTCACAAAAGGGGTTTTAATGTGGAACAAAAGCACAGCAGATGAGCTACTCTCCCTCTAAAAGTCGGCCTGGAAATCTCTATTCCCATCAGTGAGGATGGCTTTTTACTGCTTTTTTTAGACTACAATATTTTTAGAATGTAGACTACAGGCCTGATGGTGAACTGCTGTGATCAGCAATCCAGCAACAAGTTTCTTCTGAGGTTGCCCACTGCAATGCCCCTGTTTCAGCCTCATACAACTCAGTCATCCTCCATCTCTCCTGACATTTCCTGGGAGAGGTGTGCTGTTCCCAGGGCTCATCTCTACCTAAAATGAGCACCTTAAATGAGCAACACCCTGAGATAGCAAGCCACAGAGTATCGTCCCAGAACTACACCACATTCACCATTTTCTCCTGGTGCTTTAATATGTGTCCTCTGAGGTAGCTTAATTCTGTCCCCTCCTATTCCCTTTCTTCTTCTGATGCCTTCATTCTCAGAAGTGCCAGACTCCAGCCCAGCCCATAATTTTGTATTTCTCTGCTTTTTAAACTTTATTGCTGAGTCAATCACCTAGGGGCTGTTTTCCATCAAAATATCCTTGACACTGTTACCTTCTGATGAATGATTTTACAAATTATTTTATTGCTTCCTCTGAAGACTCAGGCTAACATAAGTAGATTCTTGACTTCACCCTTATTCATCAACAGTATTTATCACTTCTTTTATTGAATTAGAATAATGCTTTCTCTGGCAGGAATCTGGAGCTGTTATTGGTCTCATAGATAACTGAGCAACATCAGTCTCCACTACATCACTCTTGGAAAAAAAACACATTTAAGCAAATCCTGAAGATGAAAGTGAGTTCTCTATGCAGAGTGGTGTTACAAGCACAGATGGACCCAAACTCAGAGCAGCATCCAAAGACCCCCACTGTAAGGCATGGTGTGCAAGCACATAGACTTGTACCAAAACACATCTCTCAGTGAAGCAGCAGCCACTCAGGGTGTTTGAGATGCTCTCTACTTTGATTTCTAACTCCTTTTCATTAAAAGGAGCACAAACTTTGCTCAGCAGTGTTGCTATTCATGGCTCTTCCCCTCCCTGCTCTCAGAAGATGAAGTCTTGGCATCACTGAAATCCGCGGGAGCTTTGCCACCGGCTTCAATAGGGCCAGGATGTATTCCCATGCCTTCAGCTGCCCATCCAGCAAGTTCAGGGCTTGGGAGCATTTTCCAGCTCTCCCTTCGATAAAAGTGGTGAAATGAGGCGTGCTGGCTGCTTGCCAATTTAACACTTGCAATAGAAAGTGGGCATTGTACATGCCTGGCAGAGCACAAAGCTGCTTCTCAAAGGGCAGCTGAGCACGGGTGTTTTTGTGTATAAAACCTGCTTCCCTCTGCTCTTCGTGCTGATAGGTTTGTGCCCACTCCAACAACTAAACCAAGGGCTTAACACGCTCCTAGTTCCATTATTTCATTATAAAAGAAACTCTGATGCAGCCTGAGCAGACACGCGTCATCTCTCAGCCTCTCCAGGCACACTGAGCATCCCTTTGATGTTGGGCCAACTGAGAGTGCTGGTGGCCATGGGCCAGAGGAAATCACCACCCAGCTCCTTGCCCTGGCCACTGATGGCCCAACCCCCTTCAGTCCACAGAAGCTCCAAGCAGAGGGATGGCTTCCTGCTGGACCAGGAATTAAAGAACATTGGTGGTGCTGGCTCATCAGCATTTCGGGTCAGGAGGGGTTGCTTTGGGGCCTGATGTTTTCTCCAGAACAAGATGCATATCTAGTTGCTTCCCCAGACCAGCAAAGTCAGCACCATTTGTGGCTGCCAGTGGAAACAAGACTTAGAAAGCAAGGGGGTCTACAGCTAGTGTAACCATGCAGGGGAGTAAGCTCTGACTGGCATCATGGCCGTTGGGTGAAAAGCTCTGCTGATGCAGACTGAAGGGTCCCACATCACAGAAAAGGGCTGTCCAAAGATATTCTGTAGCTGTGGGCCACCAGTCCCAAGGCCCTGGTTTAAGGACCAGAGATGAGGGGCAGATATGGGGTGGGGAGGTCGACCGATTCTGTGGCCAGTCCACTGGGAACCTGAGCTTTCTGCTGTTAACACAATTTATGGGGGGAATGGACACCCACATTTTGCTCCCCACTCCAGCCCCACTGAAACCAACAGTTCAGCCACAATCCCCAGGGGTGCCAGGATTTCCAGCCCATTGCAGTGAGTACCTCAGGCAGAGCTTTCAAAAGCTCCAACCGTGCACCGGCTGCTCAGCAGATACGAGAGCAGCTTAACGCTCTCTTGCCAAACTTAAATCCCTTCTCTTTTTTTTTTTTTTTTTTTTTTGCTTCAGCATAATCCCCTTTTCTGCCTCAGGAATGTCCATTTCCGTAAGCAACTTCTAAGGCTTTCCGGACTGCCAATATTGCACACAAGATCCTCTGCCTGTGTGGAGAGCAGGCACAGCCAGCTGAAACGCTGCCACTAAAAACTCTCAACAAAGACAGCATGCGAGATGCACTCCTTTCCAGCAGTGGAGAACTTGATTTTTAAATTTTTTTCTTTTCCCCCTCCCTTCTCCTGAAGGTTGGCAAAAAATCAGAGCACGTTGTGCTCCAAAGATATATCCGTACAGGAGAGATTTCTCTAGGAAAGCAGAGCCAGGAGGAAAGATTATTAAACTCAAAGCCACCTTACCCTCCCAAGCTCTTTGTCCTCCAGAGCCAGCACTCCCGTGCTCTCTGTGAACAGCTTCACCTTCACTGCAGGAAGCGCGTGTGTTGTCGTGAAATCTCCTTGGGTGCCCCAGCTGTGGAAATAAGGAGAGATGTTCAGCAACAACACCACACTTTGGGCATGCAGTGGTTAACCAAAAATGTTCTGACTGGCACAAACCAAAGTGGTTGGGCTTTATGAGTGACAAGGACATAATTATCTTCTTAGAGAAATGCAGGACGGAGCAGCACAAAACCAGATTTAAGAGAACTTTTTTAGAGTGAACAATATGTCTCCTGCAGCAATACCCTGCATAGTCACACCAGTTCTTGAGGATGAACCTGCAACTAGGACATCTGTAATCACTCATGCCTCTGCTCTTCTCTTGACTTTCCAGGTTGACAGGGAGGTCTGTTTAGCCACAACTTAACCCAGGTCCTGTTTTCAGTCTCAGCCCTGGTTTAAGTTGAAGCCATTGCATGTAGCATAAGCCTGCACAGCAGGACATCATCTCCTTAGGGATGGGATGGCAGTGGCCAGGAAGCCACTCCACCTCTCCAACTACACAATGAACTGAAGCCACCATCTACTATTTGTACTTCATCAGTCATCCCCCAGGTGGTCCCTCAGCTTGGAAAGCAGTTGGGAAAGAAGCAGAGAAGACATGAAAATCCCTTCTGTACCAAGGGGTAAAAAGTCATGATCCTTTTAGGTTGGAGAATTCACTGTTGCATTTCAAGCTTTGTTTCTACAGCTTAGAAAGTTAGGAACTTATTAAAAGAAACCCAGACAGAAACTTCCACATAGCACTAAGCAAAGCACTCCTAAAACCACACACACTTGCCCTCATTAGTAGAGAACAGCTTGGCTGAATACAAAGGGAAGAGGAAGGGCTGGGGAAGTGCCCAACCACAAGGAGGATGCTCCTGAAAACCCAGTCATGCAGAGGCCCAACATGAAACTTGCAGATAAAACCTGTTCTCTTTTCTTGTCTATTTTTTTTTTAATAATTCATTTTGAGCTAGATTTCTATGCTGTTCTCAGACACCCTGAAAATTCAGCACGCTTCAAAATTCATGCAAAGTGTACAAGCAAGCCTGAGGAATAATCACATGGAATATACTTCTTGCAAACTAGAAGAAAACAAGAGTGTGCCATGAGTAGCACCTCGGATCAATGTGATGGAACACACACTGTCACCTAGGTGAGAGATGATACCATATCCCACTGACCACGTCTATTCACCCTTGTGCTATTAATGACATTTCATCATTCATCAGCAAATTCGCAGATGACACCAAGCTGGGAGGAAGTGTGGACCAACTCGAAGGCAGGAGGGCTCTGCAGAGGGACCTGGACAAACTAGAGAGCTGGGCTGATTCCAACGGGATGAGGTTCAACAAGGCCAAGTGCCGGGTCCTGCACTTTGGCCACAACAACCCCATGCAGCGCTACAGGCTGGGGACAGAGTGGCTGGAGAGCAGCCAGGCAGAAAGGGACCTGGGAGTCTGCATTGACAAGAAACTGAACATGAGCCAGCAGTGTGCCCAGGTGGCCAAGAAGGCCAATGGCATTCTGGCCTGTATCAGAAACAGCGTCACCAGCAGGTCCAGGGAGGTGATTCTTCCCCTGTACTCAGCCCTGGTGAGGCCACACCTTGAGTACTGTGTCCAGTTCTGGGCCCCTCAGTTTAAGAAGCATGTAGAGGTCCTGGAACAGGTCCAAAGGAGGGCAACCAGGCTGGTGAAGGGACTCGAGCACAGGCCCTATGAGGAGAGGCTGAGAGAGCTGGGGCTGTTCAGCCTGAAGAAGAGGAGGCTCAGGGGAGACCTCATTGCTGCCTACAACTACCTGAAAGGAGGCTGTAGCGAGGTGGGAACTGGACTCTTTTCACAAACAACCTTCAACAAGACAAGAGGACACAGTCTTAAGTTGTGCCAGGGGAGGTTTAGGTTAGATATTAGAAAGAATTTCTTCACGGAGAGGGTGATCAGGCTATGGAATGGACTGCCCGGTGAGGTGGTAGATTCTCCGTCCCTGGAGACATTTAAAAAAAGACTGGATGTGGCACTCAGTGCCATGGTCTAGCAACTGCTCCGGTGGGTCAAGGGTTGGACTAGATGATCTCTGAGGTCCCTTCCAACCAAGCTAATTCTATGATTCTATGATTCTATGATTTTACACTGTGCTCAGATTAGGTCCTCTGCTGAAGAAGGGCAGTTCCCTTGAAATGACTGGGAAAAGGCTGAGAGGACACATGGTCCAGTGACCACACATTCTTCAAACATAAATAACAAACAGCAAGTTTTGTATTTGGAAAGTTATCAGGAAAAATAACTCCTTCCTGTGCTGAAGGAGTATGGTTCTATGCTCTTCACTCCTCTGAGAAAGTTTTGTCCAACTGAACTTAGCAGATGAGCATGGTCAGTGCAGAGATGATTTAACAATCTCAGTTCATTTGTCATCTTCTCTCTGAAGTTTTCTTTCCTCCACTGGTCCACACATTCCCTCTTTTATGACAACGAATAACACTGCCACCAGTGCCAGGGAGCAGGGGCTTGGCATAAATTATCAACAGCACTACCAGTCCAGTCAGAACCCAAATATTGAACCTTTTTCATGTGAAATCCATCAGCTACATAATAAATGTTTTAAACATAATTACCAAGAAACAATCTGATTTTCTAATTGCAGCTTCAGGTCACAGGTTATGTTTTCTCTCAGAAAAAAGCCCCTTTGTTGTCACCAGGAGGATGATAATCTATTTTTGGGTGTAAGAGGAAAAAGTAAGGAAATATCCAGTTTTACAGTGTGTATTTTGACAGCATCTGCTTTATAGAACTCATATCTCTGTTTACTATTAAAAAGCTCTTATTTGCTGAAGCATTCCCAGACCATATGTTATCAACAAATGTTACTAACCAAATACAAACAGTAATTTTCATTAGGTTTCCTTCATGGGAACAACATTAACCACAAAGGGAATAAATGTTTCAAACGACCGTAAACATAAATGGCAAACCCCTGACAACACTGTGATGCTGACATACTCATACTCCCAAAACCCCCAAAAAGATTTGTGCCAATACCAAAGGACCCTCAGAGTTGGGTTTTGTGCAGGTTGAAGCCTCTGGTGATGTCATTAGTTACCATAGTGATGCTCAACATAAGGCCATCATTCATGTCACTGAAACATCATTTGTATTCAACCTAAATGTGCCATTTATCTGTGCTGTGTTTTACATTATTGTTCAGAAATTTAGCTCTGGACAGTAGTTAGGTATAAGGATCTTCTGAGGGACTAACAATGTAATTGGTTCATTTCCATATTTAATAATTAAGCAGGTTATGACTGCGGGGTAATTATTTGTTGGGAAAGTGCCCTGGGTCCCACTCTGGACAAATCTCATGAAGCAGACACACTGTATTGTCCCCATATCACAGAGATCATGCTGACACTTCAAAGCAATCATATATCTGTAAACAAAGACAAACAAAGTCATTCTGGCCAAAAGGTAATATATATTTAGAAGCCACAGAAAAGAAGTAAAAAAGCAGAAAAATCCTGACAGTACTTTCTTAGTTAGGACCATATTAACTGTCTGAATCCCACCTGTAACCCTCAGCCCAGCACTTCTTATTGCCCAGTGTATCCCAAAACGTGGAGCTGGCCATACATAAAGGCTTTGCTGGAATTATCACCCAATTTATGGCACCTGTGCTTTTCCAGTGGTATCACCAGGATCTACCTCCACCTCCAGAGCTTCTAGTTAGGCATCAAACTTAGCATGAACGGCTAAACTCTTCTAGCTGCAGAGCACCAGAGGATGACATGTCCCAGGTGCTAATTTGACAAATGTTGGCCCTTGTTTTACCTTTTACAAGCAAAGTGAGTAAACCACCATTGTAGACTTAGTGTGTAAGAGGGAGAGCATTGCCATTGCTCATACAGGTGCCATGCTGCTCAGACCAAGCTGTTACCAGATGTTTCAAGCAACACATTGGCCATCTTCTGGCAAACCTTTAGGCTGACATTACTCAGCCCTTCCCAAGTTATGGGCAAAACAAGTAAGACCACCTAGTGCCTTCATATTTCTAGATGTCTTCCTCTACAATACCCCACTTATGTGGCCTTATCTATATCTCTCTCAGCGATCCTAGGGAGAGATTGATTTAATAATTTCTATTCACCTCTTTAAGTTCCTCTAAGCCAAACTTTATTACCCATGACCTTCCCAATAGTGAACATCCATGTTAACACCCAGGAGAATGCACTAAATTCTTTAGGTCATGTCCTGAGCTCTCCAGCAAGTCTGCTTAGTCCCTGCCTGATATAACCGTTCTTCCATCATTGTCCTTGTAACTTGATCTGGCTAAAACATCGATACTTGTGATTTTTATAAATAATGAACAAGTGCAACAGAATGACACTGCTGGGCCATGAATCAGCCCTGCTAACCAGCTTGGCCTGTCAGTGGGATAACATGGGAGCAGCTGGAGAGTGATGTGCTTTCGATGAGGCTGACATTTAAACATGATCTATGACCAGTTTTCATGGGCTTCAAAACTGCCAGAGGACATCTTTTTTCCCCTCTCTAGACATATTTATGGAAACAGGTTTGCTTGACATCTTGAATGGAATAAACACGAAAAAAGCAGATAATAAAACTAAAAACATGTCTTAAAGGAGAGCTTAGCTTTTCCCTTGGAGGTTTCCTTCCAGGTGTGCATTATGCCCAACATACACAGCAGTATCCTGGGACACAGAAATAATGCTGGAGAAGCAGCCCTTCTGCTTTGATGGCTACAAGTTTACTGGTTAAGTAGAAAGCCTTGCAGAAAAATATTCCTGCACATTGGTCAGATATGTATTAATTATTTCTTGAACCACCTGCTCAGTATTGGTTTTCAAACATAACTGAGTCAGCATCAATGCTTGTCCCCTCCCAGGCCAGTAGCATGTCCTTGGGAACACATCAGCCATCCACCAGGAAAATGGCAATTCATTTAATCCATCTGGTGGTTTTTATGGGTCTGAGTCTGGATTTCACATGCCACAGAGAGCCTCAAATGGAACTATAGCTCTGAGGAAAGGTTTTGATCTGCAGCTATCAGGAGAGGATGCCGAGACATGAGAGAGATCACAGTGGTAGAAAATCACCTGCCTTGGACTGCTGCTATTGTAATGAGGAGAGATTTAATTAATGGTTGGTGAATTTAGGCCTTAATTTGCCTCATCCTAGTTTAGAGACAGCAAGCAGATGACATAAAGCCTGCCCCAAAGGTGCCCTTGTCTTTCTGCTGCTGCAGGGGGATGCTGCAGGTCCATGAGAAAGATTTTAAATTACAGTCTCAAAGGATACATAGGGATGCAAAGAACCTTCTGAGTTTTTGCTCATGTAAAACTGTCATGAGACAGGAAATACAATTCAGGTGCTAAGAAAGTACCTTTCTACTCTGCCTGTAGAAACAGATTGCAACTGGTTTGCATCCATAACATAGCTTAATGGCCAAGAGCTGCAGAGCCTCCTCTGGGATTCCTCCCATGGCAAGGGTGTGATGTGTTTACTCACCTTCAGAACAGGACAACCAAAGTGATCAGACACAGAGTGACAACACAGCCTATTTTTGCTCACATGTTTCCTCTCCTCCCTTTCCACTGATGGAACAGCCTTCCAGTCCAGTCCCCTCAGAAGAAACTGAGCTGAATTAGGAGTGACAGCACAAACAGACTTGATACATCTCAGACTTTCCTGTGCAGAGTTTGTGATGCTGGTAAAACCTGTTCCCAACAACAAAGCCACTGTGCAGGAGACTGAAAAGTGGGCATCCCTGCTGGCACACAGCAGGGCCTCTGCCTGCCTTCTCCTGGAGCTACCTAATGTGAGGCTTTATCTCTGCACCAACCACTGGCCTCTGCTCTGATGGGACAACCCAAAGGCTAAGTAAATCCCTTCTTTCCTATGATGTCCTAATTTCTGCCAAGCAATACTCTTTCTGCTAAAAAACACATCATCAGAAATCATACTGCTTATGAAAAGGGTGCTCAGTTAGCCAAAAACACTACTGCAGAATGCAAAAGTTAAGCAAAACCAGCAGGTGCCTGAGGACTGGGCTCCTCCTAGCTGTAGCTAAGGATGTCTTCCAACCTCCAGCATTTCATGGACCATCCATTTTTCATTCCCATGGCACCGAGACATGATGTAAATGTCATGCACTCAGACACCATCTTGCTTAACATGATGCAGCCAGCAGTACCAGACAGCAGACAAAAGGCACCATCTCTCCTTCCAGGAGCTGCAACTCCCACATCCTCAAACTGGCTATGGCACCACTCCGGCTGTGAGAAATATGTCTAGGAGAGAATCACATCTGCGTCGGAGTGTGCAAGGTGCAGAAGGAATAGGGTAAAGCTGACAGAGACTGCAGCAAAGCAAAACCTGTGAAGGTTTGCTCTTGATCTGCTTGTGGCTCACAAGCAGGCCCCGCAGAGCCCGTTCCTGTGCCAGCACCGTGTCACTTGGCTGCCAGGACACTGCAGCCAAGAGGAGCTGCTGAGACCGACGACACAGCTTTAGGAACTGAAAAAAAAAAGATGATCCTTGCTACACATACAACACAGAGATTGATTTCTGTTTCCAGAGCATAGCTGATGCAAAGGGGAAGTGTTATGGGGAAGTTGTCAGAAGGGATGGGAGATGGATTTCATCACATAATAGCTATCTACGGCCACGAGATGGCATTCCTGCCCTGGAGATGTCCCTCTGCCATGCCTGCACCAAGCACAGGACCACGCACTCCTCCCAGCCTGCTTCCCCCCAGGCTGTGCTTTACTGAAGAAATCCCCTGGCTGGTTTGGAGGAGAATTTATAGCAATGCTATTCACCACAAGCTTTGAGGTATTAACAGGGAAAATAAGTTGCGTGACTATTTGGAGTGATTTAAATGATGACTGATTTTCAAATGCCCTGTGCTCTCGCTTAATGCTGTGATATTACAATTACAGGAAAAAAGCTCAGCAGGAGGAAATGGAAGCGTAAGCCCAACAACCTTTTACTGGGAGGTCTGAAGTGAAAGAATAATTGTTTTTACAAGGGCTGCCTACGTATGTACTTTATCAGTAAATCTGCTTTGGATGAAGCATGAGGTAGAGAATTTCATTCATTAAATGGGTCTGCATGCATTTACTATCTGTGGTTCTTACCACTTCTTCTATAAGGTGACTGCAGCACCAAACCATGCCAATCAAAAGTTTCTTTTGGCCAAAGATGCTCCACTGAACCAGTCACAGCACTGCTCATTTCACAGAGCAATTATTTCAACCAGATGTGGTCCAATACTTATACCAAAACTTATGACCCTGGAAGAAAACACAACTGCAAAGGGGAGCCCTGCAGCTCGTTAAGGACTCGTTATGATTTAGACTAACCAAGAACATGCACTGGCCATTGATATAGAGACTTAGTGTCTCACAAGGACAGACAATGGAAGAGAAAAATCCTCTGCCTGGAAATACAGGTAACAGGGTTTGTGCCAACACAGTCTAGAACCTCCTTTATAAGATTCAGTAGAAGAGAGCAGTGAAGTATTTCCTAAATCTAAACAGAGGAGAAAATGGCAAAAGATACCCTTCTAAAATCAGCTAAAAGAGCAACAAGAGGTGAGAGATCATCTCTTCTTGTGCCACTACTCACTTTTTTGCTTAGGTGGCCCAGGACAGGAAGGTCACATCCAGCTAGACACTTGGCATGGGCTTTATCTTCCCTAACTTCTGATAGCAAGAAGCAAAGACATCCTGGCATCTCCGGGTTCCAGGGACACAAAGCCACTAACACCCTGTCCTTTGCTGCTGGGGGACATCCATTCCTAGACACGTGTGACAACAAACACAGCAACCCCTGCCTTGCAGGACTTCATCCTTCCTTCAGCAACCAGGGGCTGGTGGACATGATGAGGGATCCTCCTCCAGCTGCAGTGGCTGGGTAGCTGCTGTGATTCCTCTTCTGACCTCCCCTAAGCATTGGTGTGAGAGTTGTTGGGTGTGCTGTTGGCTTTATTTGCTTACAAGGTCTTCTGGCACATGTGTGAAAGGCTGATGAGTTGTCTAGGACATTCCTGTGCCCTGGGTCCCACCTTTTGTGGACTTTTTCAGTCAGAAACACTTTAAAATTGTTCTGGACAGGGTTCAACAAAATGCTGCCTTGGTTGAGCTGTGGTTTGTTTTTTTTTTTTACAAGCCCCTCTC
Organism: Calypte anna; assembly: GCF_003957555.1. NCBI lineage: Eukaryota > Metazoa > Chordata > Aves > Apodiformes > Trochilidae > Calypte > Calypte anna. The sequence goes on from NC_044258.1 coordinate 14,155,314, forward strand.
CATGAGAATGCCTTGTCCTCTTTGCTTTTTGTACAACAGTACATAGCTCCCTTCAGGTGCTCTCACACATAGTGCTGTTGTTCATTGGGAGACCTAGGCCCTTCAAAAAGGCAACAGGCCTCCCCACCTTGTTTTCACAGAAAGGACAGCTAAAATATTGAGAAATAACTGTCAAGGTTGGCCTTTGAATTAAATCATTCCCTCTTCCAGAGGTTGTCCAAGAAGGAGTAGGCATCCTACCAGCTTCTTTAAAGCATGCTGTCTTGCTACATTGCTTTGCAACCAGCAATAGCAGTAAACCCAATTAAATAATAATGTGCTCTACTTGTACATAGCACTTAATAAATAAACCAACAACTGGGCACTTTTCACATGCTTCATTCCCTGCCTTTCACTTGGCAAGTGATGTGCAGAACTTGTGCTAAGGCATGGCTTAATTATTTTTAAGAACACCAACCACAGGTATTAAAAAAAGAAGACTGACTGTATCCCAGGACTTTTGTTCTGCCTTCCTCTTCTTAATTTAGCACTGTTTCAGATCACTGAGTCCCAGTCTCATTTCAATGTCCTTTTGGTCTTCACCATCCCATCTTAAGGTTGTATGCATAGGAGCAATGAAGCAGACGGGTGTTGATGAAAATTGCCTTGGGCATCATCACACCTTCTGGAATACTTAAAGTTGAATGTATGTGCTATCACAGGAATACATAATTCCTAAGTGCATCCAAACACTCAAGAAATTAGACAGCTGGCTACAAAAGAGAGACATTTATCTGTGAAAGAGAAGGTGCATGAGCTCAGCCCTTACTAGACATCAGAGAATCTATGTGAAAGCAATACTATGTAAGCTCTAAAGGTCAGGGAAAACACAGCCAGAGCTTGCACTTACTTGCTACCAGAGGACGCAGATACAAGAGGAAAGTCTATAGAAACAAGCCTGCATTATTCTTCAACACAATTTCCAGTGTAACATTTATAGAACAGGAGAGAGGAGGGACCCCACACAAAACCTTTGGGAGCAGAACCATACCTGGGATCCCCATCTGCAGTCCCAGAAGATGCTGGCACTGACATTCAGGATGCTACACCATGTAGTGTGGTCATCTGAGTGACAGTGTGGGTAAGGGAACTGCAACAGGGCCTTGCCTTTATTTTGGGGAAAATATCAGATGCTTAAATAGATTTTTGTCTCCCCATGGTGCCCAAGGCAGCAGCTGAACTGTGTAAGAGTCTCTCCTGCAGAGCAGCTGCAAGGAAGCAGCAGGAGAGGTTCTGAATTTCTAATTAAAAAGGCCACTAAACCACTTGCAGGAAGACTTCCCATAATAGATCACACACTTGCACCTGGGTAATAACTTTTTAGTGCACTTTTTTGCTGTGCTTAATGACTTGCCCACAGTATCCACTTTCAAATATAGTAACATCCTAGCATAAATCTCAGGAGCATTATGGAAATACCATCACACTCACAAAGAGCAGGTCAAACAGAACTAACAGCAGAACCCTTGGGTGCAAAGCCATACACAGAAAACTGGCTCCTGGACATGCTAAATAGCTGTAAGTGAAGGAATCTTGTGTAAGGGGGTTTGGACTCCATTTTCTACCCTTCAGCCCTAGACAGAGGGGCTAAAACCAACCCTCCTGAAGTTCCTGTCCCTGCCATTGTCACCTCTTTGCCCAGCAGCATCATGGGCTCAGAGCATCTACACTGGTCTTGCAGAGAGCAAAGCTGAAGATCTCTCCTGGAAGACACTTCCCCAACAGATGCCTTGGGACAGATGGACCCTATGCTCAGAGTCTCACCCCAGGCATAATGGTGGTATCTCAGAAGTGACAATGTCTGATGTTAGGCTCAGTCACCTGCTTTGACACTTTCATAAGCCTCCTGGAGGTTTCCTGAGGTAAAAGAGCTGTAAACATCTGCACAGCTGTGCAACTAAATCATGCATGGAAAGGCAAGACAGTCAGTCCGGGTAACTAAGCTTATACTTAATGCTGAAATCACTGAGAACAGGAAGGAGGGGGGAAAAAAAGGAAAAATGAGCAGCTAACTCATAAAATTGCCTTTTGCTTTGTTTTTTTACCCAACATCATGAATTTTGCTTACACAGGGCTTAGCTAGGAATGCAAATCTAGATATGTATGACTGCTTAAAAGTTTGCTGCCATGCAGGTTTTCTGCCTGAGCTTTGCCACGGTGTGACAACTCTGCAACAGCAACAGCTCTGAGTATAGCAGAGGCTCAGAGCTCCCAGGTGATGCTGGACACTCCAATGCAGCTGATTCTCTGCAGAGCCTGCAGCCACACTAGCAGTGCCACAGGCCCTGGCCGGCCTCCTGGACTGCAGAACCACTTGTACCTGGAACAGACCTACCAGGCACAGCACCAACAGCTGTCTTGAGGAATGCACAACATGAATTATGAGCTACAATCTGCTCCCAATCACATCAGTATAAACCTCTTTAGCTTAGTGGAGTTAAATTAGTTCTCCACACAGAATATTTATTTGGAATTCATACTTGCAAGCTCATCTCAGAAGGCCCTTTTCTCGTTTTACCATGAGCATCACAGCATCTCCCAACTAACAGTGGAAACAAACGCTCTTACCATGTTCCTACTCTGTGAAAAGCCACTAAACATCACTCCAAACTCCAGGACCCGAGGTAGGGGGTTCTGAATAAAAAAACCAGATTTTTTTCCCTTTTGCAAAGAGAGAAAGGGCATCCCTGCTTGACAGACACCCCTCCCACAGGGCTTCTCCCTGTGCTGCTCAGGGAGCATCCTGTAGGAGATTGGTCATTGAATGGTGCTGAGGAAGGATGCTGTGGAGTTCTGTCCCTCTTTGAAGTCAGACAGTGGGCTCGGAGGGATAAGGCACACCAGCCTGAAACTAAGACCCTCACTGAGTAATAAGTTTGGAGGTTTGGTGTAAGGATTCAAACAAGGACAGCCTGGGGCAGCAGAGATAAGCAGCTGAGCCATCAGAACACCTTGAAAGCAAATCAGGGAGCAGCATCAGGAACAAGCACCAAGATAAAACAGGACACCTCTGTCTCCTAGAGCTGTGGCTAGAGCTATGGAGAGGGAGAAGTTTAAAAGTTTTCCAAAGACATTACTTTATCAACAGTGAATTTCTGGCACAGGGCCCAAGCACTTGGTCATGGCAAACAACATGAGAAGTGACATGGAGGCAGATGAGGTCTCCTGAGTGTCCTCTCTCAAGCACTGCCCCACAGCACATACTTAAGAAAACTGGGGGGGGCAATAAAGAATGATCTTTTCTCCTTCAAAAATAAGCTCCATCCTCACTTCTCATACTCTGAGCTACTCCACAACTCTTGCACTAATCCTGAAGAGACAGCTCTGCAAGGGGGGGTGGGGAGTGTACAACCTCCAAATGTAGCCACTTCAAGAGTCAGAGGAACAGTCCCGTCCTCCATCCCTTCTTGGGCATGCCAAAATGCTGAGACAGGATGGACAGATTCCACCCCCACAAGTTATTTATTTCTTTTAACCCAAACGGTTCAGATCAGAATCAGTTCCCATCAACGCACCCAATTGTCACTACTGTGAGCCAGGGGAGAATGAGACTTAGCTGCATGCTGAAATATGTCCAGGTAAATAAACATCACTTCTTTATGAGGCACGTAGGACCTTGCTGTTGTCTGGCTCTTTTTGTTTTCTTTTGCTCTGCTCACATCAGAAAAAGGTAATATGATAAGAAGATGAATCACTGGCACAGCCTGGAAGGACTGATACAAGCACAGGTCACTTTAAATATAAACAGGAGCCTCTTAAGAGACAGTAGGACAGGGGTGTTGTGGCTGGACCTTTTGTGCTGTTCCCAGACCCCTTGGGTAACCTTGTTCTCAGGCTTTACAAACACAGCTCCTGGAAAGGCTGTGTCAGAGTTGTGCAGAGCCAAATGTGGGAGAATCGTGCTTGTAGTGGGATTTGGATATTTTGTAGAGACATCTGTGGGTTAGGGCATAATACAAAAGCTTTTTCTTACACAACTTATTAAAAGCATTACTAATACACTGCAAGCCTGATCTGAAATAACCCTTGCTATTTCAGTCTGGCTTTCTCTAGTACTGTGCCATCCTCTGCACCCGCGCTGAGGCAGATAATCCTCACATGAAGGGATTGGTCTTAAAATGTCAAGAATCCAACACAGAGCCTGAGAAGAAATAGAAGATCAGTATTTACTGCCATCCTGAGAGCCACATTTCTCACAGACAACTCATCTGATGCCCTGGTACATGCTGCTGCCTCTTCCTAGAGCGACAAAGATCAGCGTGCTCCTCACCCCCAGGGCAGGCAGCATCCCCTGCCAGAGCACACAAAACATGGGATGCTGTGGGATTGCTCTCCCCTGGAGAGCAGCCCAGTGTGCTTTACCTAATCCAGTCCCTTTATCAGTAAGTGTTTTGCTTATGATAAAAAGTACACAAGCAAACACATTGTCAATGACCTCAGAAAGAGTGATGCCAGCATTTCATGAGACACTCCAGAAGGTGGTTTTGGCTGACCATGGACCTTTTGTCTGCAAGGCAGAACAGCTCAAAAATGCACCCAGGACTTCTCTGAGCTGTTTCCCATCACTCCTCTTCTCACCAGAGTACCTGAGAGCCCTCAGGCCTTGTATGAAGTAACATGACAAACATGTCACATCAGGTTTATTTTCTCTTGAAGAGGAGAATGTAAGTGTGGTAAATTATTTTCACAGGGTTTCGGTTTTCTGTATCTGGGAGGGAAAGCAAGGTTAAAGCAGTACTTCTAATCCAGAGAGGAAGAAAGAAGAAACTTCCTGTGATGGTCTCTGTGGAAGGTTATTCTAAAGTGTCAGCTTGGGTGGCTGCTTTTGGAAGTAAAAAGTCCCAGGACCCTCAAAGAACACAACTGTCAAACTCAATCTCCTCTTAAGGCATTTCCATAGGTTATCACCCCAACTGCTGGAGCAAACCAGAAGGCTTCAAGCCTGACATCTGAAGCCAGTGAAGAGAGAGGATGAGTGTGATGGACTTGCATAACTCATACGAAGCTGCAGTGTTCAGTGTTGGCTGCATTTTCCTGAGGGCTGATGGCTTCATGCCCAGACACTGTACATTTCATTATGATAAAAAGACCCACTCAATTAAAGAGCTCACTCCTGCAGCCCTTATTTTCAAAACAACACTTCTATAAAGGGTCCTATGGCTGACAGCAAGAAGCCTTGCATAAGAAAGGGCAGACCCTTTGAGCAGAAGTAGGATGATCAGAGCAAGCTAAGCACGCACATTTAACCCATCAGATGTTTTCCAGTAGGAGTAGTAGTAATTTCCCTTAAATAGAGCCAACTTTCTCCACTGAAGCAATAAAAAGCCCTTAAAAGAGTGACAACTGCAGGTTCTTATGGAAATTTCCTCCAAGCGCAGCTCTCCTACTTCCTTCTCTGAAGCAGGTTTTGAAGCCTTTTGAAAAGTAAGCCAGGCTGCAGCACTTTCCCTGATTGGGAATATTGTTTTTAAATCGCTTACTGCAGATTCCTGCTCCTCGCAGTGCAGGGCACAAAGCATCAGCAGTTTCTGTGCCTCAGCAGGAGGAAACCAGGGAGGGCAGGCAGTCTGCCTTCAGCTCTGCTCTCCTCCTGCCTGCATCAGCTGCTCTTGAGCTCCTTGCCTGCAGTGCTTGTGCACCAGCATGTCACACAGCCAGGTGGATCTGGCTTTCCTTCCATGAGCTTGGGAAGCTCCTGGCCAAACAGTGCTGGGGGTCTTAACACTTAGTGGGAGTGGGATATGGGGACAGAGAGGGACTACACCACAGCAGTCCCTCCTGCATTGCTCCTCACTGCCAGAGGAGGCTTTATGTCACCTTGGCAATGCTCCACTGTGAGGATGTGCACCAAGAATTGCATTTAAGTGTGAAATCCCTGCAGTGAACCAGAGGAAAACTGCCTCAAGTCCATACAGATAGTGTTTCAAGTTAACTAATCCCACAAATTGGAAAGGAAATAAGCCATTCATAATTTTCCCTTTTCAAATGAACAAAAAATAATCACTACTAGCAGGCTTGCAACAACATCTGGGTAAGACAAAAAAGCCAAAAATGAGGCCAAGGCTGGGGATCTGGGGACCAGATCAAAGAAGGCAGAAAAAGACTCTGCCCTTGAACTGGACCAAAGCAAAGTGGATTCAGACAAAGCTTTAATCGAGTGACTTGAAGCTTTCCCCAGCTCCTCTCTTCCACCCTTGGCTGTGGCCACTGGAATGTGTTCCTGCCAGCTGTCCCCCTTCCTTGTAGGACAGCCAAAACCCTGATAGTAAGGATCAGATTATGTACCTATACCTGATGGCACCAGTTCAAATGGACACTCAAACAAGTATTTATTTAAGCACATGCTTAACTCCATCCCTATTTAGCAAAGTACTTACGTATAGGCACAAATTTATGTCTCTATGGCTACAAGAGACATAAGCCTGTCATTAACACTTTTTTTTTCCCCCTCAGTCAGGGCTTATGTGCCATTCTTAGTCACAGGCTGACACTCTGCATAGGTGGAAGGCCACGTTCCTCTTCTGCTCCTCAGAGTCCTCTTTGGCATCACCATGCAGGAGTCAGAGCTGGCTGCAAAGACCTGGCAGCACTGAGATGGGGCAGAGGAAGACCATGGTGGGGAGAGCAAAAAAAGGCAAAGCAAGACTTACGTTGGCTTTGAGGCTTCAGCCTGGTCAGTCTGCAGTTTCTCCCCACCTTCCACTTCCATGGTGCAATAGACAATGCGGTTGGGGGCCAGAGACTTCAGGCCCTGCACTTCCATGATGACAACCTGCAGGGAAAAGAAACAGGACTGTAAGGGAAGCAGCCTCCCTCAGACCTCACTTTTGCTACTGAAAACACAGTCACTGAGGCTTGCACAGGCTTTTGCAACAGAGATGTCTGCTGCTTTGTGATAGTTCCCTACTCCTCTGTTCAGGAACACTTAGAAGTCAGGGTTTATTTGATCTTGCTGCTGAAGGCACTGTCTCTGGATTCATAGCCCTATTTTAAAATAAAACTGAAATGAATATTATAAAGATGCTTTTGATGCAAATGAGTTAAACTCTAAGACTGGACAACCAGCATTGTTAACTTTTGCATTAGCATGATATATATAACAAGAGACCACTTAGGAAGAGAAATAAACAGGGAACCACACAAAAATAGAATTTTCTGTTTTTAATGCATCCTACATTTTTTACCCCATCCTGGTAGTTGTTTTGACAATGTAACATAAACTCACTGACTGGCAGACAACAACTCTTCTGCATGGGTGTGCTGGTGATTCCTTGGAGTAAATGCCTTGCCCAGGCTGCAAGTACATTTGCACAGAACAATTAAGTTGGCTGAAAACAGCTACTGCAGCAACACTGGTTCCAGGACTGAGCCAGCCTGTGCTGGAGATGACACCAGGTCCCTGCAGCACCCTGCCTTCCCCTGGGCTGTTCAAACAAAGTGCTGAGCAGAAAGTCAGTGCCCAACACAAAGAGCAAACCAGCAGAGCAGGGTGTTTCCACACAAACTGCAAACCAATCTGTTTGGTGCATTCAAACCCTGGTAAATTTTTAGCAGTTGTCCCAAGAGGAAGTGGGGCTTGCAGGAAAACACAGTGACACCTCTAACAGACAATAATTAAGCACACTGATGTTTCTGGTGTTGCATTATTGTACTGGTTTCAGGGACAAGATGGGCTCAGCGGTACTGGGGTACACTCAGTAAGAAGCTGCATGACGAGGCAAGTTAATGATGCAGATTTTTGATATCTATCAGCACTGATGGATATCCACTGATAGATATCCATCAGCAGGGAATGCCAGGTTGATTATCTCATGCAGTTTGTTACAACAAGATGGGAGACACCAGAAAGGACACAGCTTTTGACCACAGGCAAAGCTTCTGCTACCTCTGAGAGGAGCCATTCCTCATGAAGATCAGAAAGTGATGACTACCAGCCCCTCTCCACCTGACTTCAGTCTGACCTGAGCAAAAGCTGGCTGCTGCCTGCTCTTCATTCTCACAAATTCTGTTGTGTGTGTGAAGCTTACCTCTAGGGAGAATGACAACACGACGTCTGATTTGGAAAGCTGGTTCTCGTTTTCTTCTCCCATGTCAATTATTGAGGTGTTGTGGCTGCGTTTCAGCTTCTGCAGCTTGAACTCGGAGCCTCCTTTAGACACAGGCATGCTCTCTAAGTTTGCCATCAGGAGATTGACAGATGACTTCAGCTCCTCAATGTACATGTTTTCCATTTCTTTGGACACAAACTTGGGAAACTTGCGCTCCTTGGATTTGGAAACAAAAACAATGGAATTACTGCTGTGACAATCAGAGACCACTTGCTGCATGGGGAGAATCCCCCCAGGAGCATCTGCAGAGAGGTTTGTGAGCAGGGAACTTCCGCAAACCAGATGACAAATTACACCTTGCCCCTGTCTAATGCAGACACATTATTGTTAGCTTCCCATTGAACTAACATTTGGTTCTTATCCAGCTTTACTTTTTCTTGCACACAGTTGCATTTGATTCATTTTTTTAAATCTGCAAATGACCTTCTACATATATATTTATTCACAACTACAAACGCTCCAGGCCAGATCCCAGCTGAACTTTGTGACTACACAGCATTTTATTACAGATTCAAAGGATGCTGACAGTTAAGGATTTGTTTTCCAGTCTCCCAAATGTTCCAGCTCTTTAAAAACACTTCTGAGCAGTTGCTCCAGTAGTTTTCTTGGTGTGAAAGGAGCCCAAGGAGGGAAAACCAGCAGCAACCTGTGGTCCCAACTGGAAAACAGGGTAAAACCTACTTTCCACTGCTTGCAAGAGCCTGTGTCTCCCTCCAACAAGACAGCCTTTCACTGTGAGACCCTCCAGTGCTGCTGCTTCTAAACAGGACATTTAAACATTAAAACCAAAGGTGACAGTGTGAGCAAAATGTGAGTCTCCCCAACATGTATTCTCAGCTTTGAACTGCTGCCCATGCTCTAGCTCTCTTGGGATCACCAGTCTGAGCCCTATGTCTTCTGACAACTCTGCCCATGCCTCGAATCTGCTCAAGGTTTGAACGTCTCTCTGTGAGTTACAAGAGATTGTGCAAGGTGTACAACAGTGAGGCAGCATCTGCAGGCAGGGGACTCAAGGCTGATGTGTAAAGTATCTTTGTGGCAATTCATAATGTTGTAAAAAGCAGCCTGTAAAATGTATGCTAGGAAACAAGGTCATGTTTTTATTCTAGAAGATTATCATCAGGCTGCTGAAAAAAATACTCCACTGCACTAGTTTTTGCATCAGTCCTCAACAGTTTACCCACTGCAAAGCACAGCTCACAGCAGCACCCACACCAAGCACTTAAAATCTAGTTTTCTGTTTCCAGTCTCAATCTTGGAGACCTAGTGTAGGATAAATTACCTCATCAGTCTGGTTTATTGTCTATGCATTATATAAGTTGCAAGCCACCCCTAGGAAAAAACAAACAAAACTGTTTTGTAGATTTTTAGAACTACTGCTGAAGGAATGATATTCAAACATTATTGCTTTTCAGCCAGCTGCTAACTGTCCCTCCAAGGACTGCAATTTTGGCACTGCCCCCACAAAGCTCTTTAGAAGTGCAGCAACTTCTCATACTAAGGCTAAACCCAGGTAGAGTCTGAAAGGACACATAAAAATTTAACTGGGAATGGATCTGATGATGGAGAAGCAGAGATGCAGGTGTGGCCCCATCAGACTGGAGATAGAGCTGGAAGTCCAGAGGAAGACACAATCAAGGGATGCAAACAACAGTAAGAAAGGGTGTCAGCCACCTCCACATGTACTTGTCCCAGGAAAAGGACCAGAAATGGGGACAACTGTGGAGAGAAGCATTGTGAAGAGACTGTGAGGAATGCTCGGTCCAGCAGCAGAGCAGACAGGGTTTAGCACCAGATGGACCACACTGCTCTGGTGTCATCACCAGGTCTCATTTAGTTGCTCCTACACGTGCTCTTCCTTTCCCTTGAGGCCAGGGGACTGGGTGGGGGGAAAGGCACCACAGGACAGCAGGGGACTTGCTACCACAAAGGAAAATATACCTCTGCCTTGGCAACACTGCTCCCCCATTTAGCTGCTGGAAAACTACAGCATGCAGAGTGAAAAACCTGTCTAGATTTGGTTTTAAAACATCTGCTTGACTTTGAGCATGATCCTCAGGCTGGCTGGCTGGCTCCAAGGCTGGGCTTGTGTGCTTGGATGGAGTCAGGCTTAGGGGGGAACCCTGCCTAATGCTGCACCAGTGCTGGGTGCACTCTCCTGGGCACACAAGGAGTTAAAAAGATCCAGAGCTGTGCCCTGGTATCCAGATGTAGGACCTGGTTGCTGAGGAAAGCTGTGACATGTCCAGGGTCACACGAGGGCTTGCAGAGCCACCAGTCCTGCAGCACTGTGACCCCAGCTCTCCTCAGATTCCAGAGTCTTCATTGCCTCTGAAGTACAAATATCCTAGCATGAATTCCTTAATTAATGAGGTGCCAACTTGCCTGTAGCATGGAATCTCCAAGATGGCCACCTCAGGATTGGTTTCATGACCACATTAAGTCTCCCTGTGCAGCAAACCTGCATTAAAAGCTGCAAATTGAAGATAAAACTGGAAATACTGTCCTGTAATTCAGCTGAATTGTGAATCTGCTCTGTGCCAGAGGGAAAGTAGCCTTGCCCAGAAAGGAGGATACAGAGAAAGATTCAAAAGGTCATTTGGATGCCTCCAAATGATGGTATTCATATGTCTGAAAGAACAAGGTTTCTCATTCTGGAGAGAATGCCTGAAGCAGTCATGTGAAGGAGATTAAATATCAATACCTGCCAACTGGATCACAGGTAAGTTCCTTTTATTCTAAACCACCCTCCAAGCTGCATAGCCGTATTTTGAAGGCTGGATCCTGCACAGGGAAATGTCAGGTTGTGTAGAGGACTTTCCCCTGACTGAGTCTCATAGGGCCAGCAATGCCATGGTTTGTTTCCAGCATCCTTGAGGGAGGAATGGAAACGGCAAATTCTCGTTCACAAAAAATAATTCATGATGCTGCAGCCTCTGCTGGCTGCTACTGAGCCATGGATTTTGCTGTCCTGCACGCCATAAAGAGAAAATCAAACAACAAAACCATGCAATCTCATTCTGGCACCCAGTGTCTGGCTGCCCATCACAGAACCAGAGCTGCAGCATCTTGTGTAAGGGGCTACATTTTGCTGCAAATAAAAAAAACACCATAGGTCTTCCTGCCAGTGTAAAGGTAAAGGGCCAAATGCTGAACAAAGAAGCTGCAGTCAGTTTGCTGCTTTGCTGTGCCACTGTTTGGACACGTGGTCCTTGGCCAACTTACTATTTTTATCAGTGGAGTGGGGAAAATCAACCTTCCTCTTCAAATATGCAACAGCAGAATTGAGGAGTAACTGCACAAGTACTACCAGTATCCCTGCTAATGCCTGACCATAAATCAATGGCTCTGCTTTTCACACCCAGGGATCTCAGTGTGGTCAAAACCAGCTCTGAGATGATCTTTCTCATAAAACCCCACCATTTGGCACAGCTCAGGGCCAGGAGGACTGCTGCTGAAAAGAAACTCCCTACCCTGAACTACATCTCCCTGGATTATACCTTTTTCTTTTCCTTCTACTAATGGTTTCTTGATTACCAAGAGCAGCCAGATAGATCATTCCCAATGACTTCAGCCCCATTAGGGCTTTATTGGTGACTCAGAGCATCTGATTAAAGGCAAGAATAAAATCTTGGCCGTACTGATGTCAACAGCATCCAGGGCTTCTCTCCATCTGTGGTCCATCAGATGCCATGTAAATTCACGTTGTGTGAGGGTGTGATTTCCTCCTGGGGAGATGTCTGCTTTCAGAAGGGTCTCTGGGGAGGTTAGCTGAGTGCTTAGTTATGAAAACCATTTCAATGTCCTATGCCTTCTGCTCCAGACATGAGTGATGTCTGTGGGGAGCAAAGCTACCTTGACTGCTCTGCAAAGTGTGAAAATGGTTGGGACAGCACATCTGAAGTACCTTTACTGGGGCAACCTCTACCTACAGGCAGGGAATAGTGGCTCCCAGCAGCCCAGCAAATGGCACAAACCCCATTAGGGTAATTCCAGGCTCCTTTTCACATGCCATGGCCCTCTTCACCGCCTGCTATGTAAGTTTGACAAAGAGGGCTCAGATATGCACTTGCAGATCTAGCTGGAGCACTTCAGGACAATTTTTTTCTCTACTGCTGAGAATTCACAAAGGATTTTGCAGGAACCTGAACTGTTTCAGCTCATGAGGACATTGCAAGAAACACCCATCTCAACAGCTTCATCTGCACTTGTTGTTTTGTTTGTAGTTAAAAATCTGTTCATTTTTAACCAGTGACTAAAAACCTGCAAGGGAAGGACAGGACCCAGGGGCTGCAGCAAACTACTTATCTGCCTCTATATGAAGAGCTTGTTAATACAGAAGACTATTTTTTTTTACCTTGGCAATTTGCTCTGCCATTTGAAGACGTCCATCCAACTCACGTCTGATCTGTGCTGCTTGCTCATCTGGGTTGTCCAGCTGTACAAAAACAAAAGGCAAATCAAGGTGAAAAATCAGCCAATGCAGCCAGCACTTTCTTCTTCAAGCAGTTCAGTTCTTCAGGCTGATCAAGTATTGTTATCAAACAAGTATAGCACAGAGGGAGTTGTGATGGACTCTGCTCTGGGACAGAGCCCCCCCCAAAGGGCACACAGAGTGTTCATCATTCCAGAATGAGCATGACAAGGGGCTCTGCAGACCCTGTTTTGATGCCTGCCCAGCTGCCTCCTGGGCTGAGCATCCTCACCCAAGGTCTCATACCCACTTTGCCCTGTGAACCAGCCTGGCAGAGCAAGCCAGGTGACTATCTGAATCCCTGGATAGAAGGTTGCCCTCCAGAAGGCTGCAACTTTGCTGGTGATTGGGAATGACAGCTGTACTGGGGCAGGACATACAGCAACTTCATCTACTTGGCACCCAGAAAAAGATAAAAGGCGCAGCAGAAACACAGTCACAGCATTTGCTTATTTTCTTTCCCTTTTCCCCCATATTGCTTCATCCCTGTGCTACCACTTCATTCATGCAATTGGTTTTCCTGTAGCCTTCAGCTCTTTTTGCTTTGGTTTGTTTTTTGGTTTTTTTTTTTGCAACACTGCTCACAGCCCTGTGGTTCAGTGTTTGGCATCTGCCTAGCCCTGAAATGTCTTCTAAGGGTAAAATATTGTTTCTGCCAGTTAAGCAAGCAATTACAGCACATGTGGAAGAGGCACAGTGATTGCTGCGAGCAGTTTCCTGTTGGTAGGACCTGGGGCAGATCTGTTATTTTTAGTGAGAACACACAGACATAAATTACAGAACAATGAAAAAGCCCCAAATCAAACTAGTTCCTGAAGTTGATGGCTGCTGTAATGAGGTGGCAAGTTTATAGCTCTTTTCCAGACTCCTTTGGGGTAATTCTGCCACGGCACAATGCTTAGAAGCACAAGGTGGCCACAGCACCACTCTACCCAGGAGGGACAAACCCAAGCTCAATCTGGTGCAAAACCTCACAGTTTTGATTCACCTCCTTGTGCAAAGGTGACTTCATATGAGAGGGCTGGCTCCTTCACCCAAATGCCACCTTCATCTCATGGAATCATCAAGGTTGGAAAAGACCTCTAAGATCATCGAGGCCAGCCCTCCCCACAACCCTACAACCCCTAACCACTGAACCATCCACTGTAGCTCTTCACCCACCTGTCTTTTGAATGCCTCCAGGGATGGTGCCCCCACCACCTCCCTGGGCAGCCTGTCCCAATGCCTCACCACTCTTTCTGTGAAGAAGTTTTTCCTAATATCCAACCCGAACCTACCCTGGTGGAGCTTTATCTCATTTCCTCTTGTCCTATCACTGGTCACCAGAGAGAAGAAGCCATCATCTGCCTCACTACCACATCCTTCATTTGCAAAAGATCAGCCCCTTCTGGCTACCAAACAAAGGCAATTCCCACAGGCTGCTGTAGTTCAGCTCTCCCACTGACTGCTACACATAAACGAGCTTTATTCACTGGCTTGGGGCTGTGCTAACCACCTCCCTGGCTTCATCCTCTGGAGACAAACTGCTTGACGAAAGAAAAACTCAACTGGTGCACTGCAGTCTGGAAAGTTACAGGTACAGCAATGACAAAAGTTTCAATTCTCAGCCTGAAAAATGACCAGCTTGCCCATAAACCCTCCCTGGATGGGCTGAAATACTCTGATTTCCCCTGGAACTGCTGCTTTCCATGGCATCTTCTCAGCTGTCTGCCTGCACATCCTGCATCTCCCCTCTCGCACATGCTCAGGCAGATCTGCTCGTGTGCAGTCTGTGTTTGCATGCTGCTCCACCACCTATGGCTTTCCAGAGAGCTGACCTTCATTACGCCTGAGATTGTGGGAAAGCATCTTTTTGACTGGTTTTTCCATTACAGATTTAATTCAAGCAGGAAAACTTCAAATCCACTGAAGCTTCAGTGATCTCTGCTGTGGCCAGCCCAGTTTCATTCCCGCCAGCTGCACCACATAACCTGCTGCCTTCACCTTCATGTTACTGATCCCACAAGCAGTACACAGCCCTGGAGCACCTTTTGGGATCAGCTGCCCCCATCAGTTTCTCCGTGAACAAGTGCATCACACAACTGATCCCCACTGACATCTCTCAGAGCTGCTTCTCTACGGGTAGGAAATGCACAGTCCCGAATTTCCATTTCTTTGCGACTCTGAAAGAGGGGGCATTATTTGAATTCTATCTGAGCTACAGTAATTGAGATTAATCACATTGTACCCAAAATAACTCATGCGCTAAATTTAGAAATCAAGGCTGCTGCTGTGGAGGAGAGCTCATTTTGTGGTATGATAATGAGCTTGCAAACTGCCTTACACCTTCTGCACTATTTTGGTTTTGCAGATGTTTTCCAGTGATGCTACAGGTGTTCAAAAACGTGTCAAGGAAACATCTGACTGCAGAAGGTTATTCTCCTTAGGAGGCAGCAAGCACCCTTGGCAGCCTCCTTGGTTATGGTCAAGTGAGTAATGTGTTGCTTTTCAGGGCTGTTCTTCCCAAGGTTAATTAGTGATGCCAAGCCAGGCAACCTGCTATTCAAAGGAAAAAAAAATTCCTTTTATTTCCAGGCAGTATTTCCAATGACTCTGCATGACAGCTCCATTGCAAAAACTGATCTTTGGGAACACAATCACAGTCTGTTGCAGTCAACGTAACATTTTCTTCCTGTTACCTAAAGAATGGTACAAATGAGGCAGCCCCTGCCTGCAGTCCCTGCGTGTCCTCCCAGCTCTTGTGACCAAGAGTCACAGCTCCAGGGTTCAGCCACATTCTGCTCCTAAGCCTGGGCAGGGCTCCTGCTGCCATCAAAGCAAGCAGAGTACATTTTACACAGTCATAACACTATATAGGGCCATTAAGAGAGTAATACTGGTGCCCATAAAATATAGTTTGCTTGTGAAATAAGGCAAGGGCCAAATGTAAGGCATGTTATCGAAGCAGGACCAAATACCCAAGCAAGGCAACACATACCCTAATATAATTAAAAATAAATTTCTTAACTAGACCATCAGCTCTTTATTTTCTGTCCTATGTATGCCCACTTAGTATTCAAATGCTTGACAGCCAAATACATAAAATGATTTACAAAGTAAAGGAGAAATTGAATTAGTTTCGTTCTGCATTATGACTATGTTATGGGCAAGCTATGAATAAAGCAAAGATATAAATCATAAGGCTGCCCCAGTCAATTAAATGTGAAAAGTATTACAAATTTCAGTATGTGATTTGTCATATGCACTGGGCTTTTCTTCAGCATGCCACAAATATATGACGTACATGATTTGCAGTTCTCAACTGATCATTACCCAACTGCCTGCTGGTAAATTAGATGTTTTCATACATCTACCCGCATACAGCATCAGTTCTCTCTGCTTGCCCAGCAGAGGTTGTTTAACAGTTGCTAAAGCAAAACAATAAAAAAACCCAAAACAACAAAATCACGCAGATCAGATTCTGACTGGAACCCAAAATGTTCCAGCACCGCAGCCAGCCCCTCGCTGGAGGCACTGGAGGGATGCGCCTGCTTTAAACCCTGCAGTCCACTCAACTGCAAAGCAAAAGACCTTGCCAATGAGAGGTTTTCTACATACAAGTTGCTAATGTGGGATTATATTTAATGGGCACTAGTAGATGAAAGAAAGAAGTTAAAAATGTTCATCATGCAATTTTGACAGTATTAAACCATGTAAGATCCAGCTGCTGGTTTGCAGAAAACCCCTTTGCTTCCATGATCCTGAAACAAATTCACTCTGAGACTTCTCCTCATGTTATCCCAGAAGGATGGAAGATAATCTCACTCCATCTTTGCAAGGCAGAAGCAAATGAAACAACCTAATTAGGTCACAAGATCTGCAGTAAGATGCAGAGGCACCTACCAAATCCATGCCTAAGTGACTGACTGGTGTCTCAGAGAGCTCCTGAGTATGGCCCAACCTGAGCTATGCGAAGCCAGGATCACCCCCACTCACCCCTGAAATGCTGGAGGCAGTTCAAAGACATTAACAGTGTCAAGAGAGACTTTAAATTCCCATAGTGTTGGGTCATGTGATATATATTTAAAGCTCCAGCTTCAGTTTATCACAGCTGGAAGCCAAACCAGCCCTGGCTCCTCACGTGATGCTGGGGCTGTGCAGGCTGCTCTCCTCTTCCCTTCTTCATGATGCCAAACACCATTCTTCAGAGTTTAACACCTCAGATCAACCCTGGGGACTGAGCAGGGTGTCAGTCCCAGAGAAAGGGGTGCAGCCAGGGCTCACCTGCCCAGCCTGGGGACAATGCTGGTGGCACAAGTATGCAGCACTCAGCCCCTTGGGGAGAGAAGAGTGGATCCAGGTATTGTTCCTGACATACTGATGGGACATACCTCCAACAGGCATGGGCAAGTTAAATCCCATACAGGATTTACATCTACCCTCTGAGCACAGCACTGCTGGAAATAATGTTGTAAGCTATGAGGATTTATAATGACAGGATGAAACATACAGATACAACCTTCAGTGATCACCCTGGCATTTACACCACACGCCATGGACGTGAAGAGTTCTGTCAGGATAATTGCCATCAGGCCCAGACAGAAACAACCGGGACCAGTTAACAGTTTA
Source organism: Calypte anna (assembly GCF_003957555.1). NCBI lineage: Eukaryota > Metazoa > Chordata > Aves > Apodiformes > Trochilidae > Calypte > Calypte anna. Next base: position 14,172,543 of record NC_044258.1, read on the forward strand.
ATTCCTCCCTGCCAGTCACTGATGATGTTGATCCCTGCTTCCCAGCAAGGGCAGTCAGTGTCACAGCATCCCCACTCCTGAAGCACAAGCCTGTCTAAAAGTGTCCTCCCCTCCCTTTGAGAATGGTTACAACACTGTGGTGAATCCTACCCTATGCCACAACATCCTGCAGAGGAGAAGCCATTTGATGATGATGATGATGGGGTTCTGGACAGCCACATTTTAAATCCTCTGGCAGTGCAAATGCTGAGTTACAGCAACCTGCTTTATGCTGCATTGGGAACAGAAAAAAATGTGGCTTGTACCTCCTGGAAATGAAAGCTTTTAGTCCAGATCTCCATGAAACCCACAGCCACTGTCTGTGCTGGTTTTGTCCCATGGCAATGTCAGGATCCAGGGATGGGCACGGCCAGAGGTGGGCACAGACAAGCTGCTACCAAACAAAGACCACCCTGGCTGGGGCCACTTTGGTGGGCTCCAAATTTAATTTTCTCCCAGCACACCACTGAGTAGCTGGGAGAAGTCTGAAAAGTCCACTTTGTGAAATATTTTCCTCTGGTGAAGGAAAATGACAAAAGCCAGGATCTACTCAGATCCTTCCTTAGCCTGGCTTAAGACCTCAAGAAAATAAAAAAATTAATGCCCTGTGTCACGCACAGTTATAGGTGTCAAAAGCCTCAGAGAGGAAGTCTCAAGGCGTCCTTTGACACGCTGGGAGTTATGTAGCTCAGCAAATGGTTGATTAAGTATTTCAAAGCAAACATGCTGCATGTGAAGCCTGAACAAGATCACAATACGGGTGACAATTTGCAGCTTTGATGTAGGGCTTTAGGAGAGATCTTTGTCTCATAAAAGGTAGTTTTACTTTGTGATGCAGAATGAGGGAAAACACTGAAAAATTCATAACCCCCCATCAATTAATAATTCATCTGTCAGTCCAGGCATCCACACAACTTGTGGTATCAGCACCACATCGTGTTCCAGCTGAAAGAAACACATGGCCACTGAAATGACTCATTACATGGAAGCCCTCGGTTTCTTCTCACAAACCCACTGCTCTAGAAGCTAAGGCAGCATCAAACAGGACTGAGTGGCACCATGAACCACTCACAACTTCCTAAGACACACCCTGTGCCACCACCATGGATTAGCCACCTGCAGCATCCTTTTCCCACTGACAGTGAATGTTCTTCTCTCCGAGTGGAAAAGGGCAGAAGGAGGGAGGCAGCCTCCAGACCCTGCCCTCTGCCCATGTTTCTGAAGCAGAGAGGAGGAGGATCTGGATACTCCCTGCCTCGACTGCAGGTGGGATGCTGACCTCCCTTTACATGGGGAAAAGAAAGGATGCCAAGCAGCCTCAGTAGGGTAAGTCCCCAGTGCCCTGGGCAACACACTAATCCTCTGAGCAGTAAACTGCGAGCCAAGGACTGTTGGCTGCCTTGGGATCTGAAATGGGAGAGGGGAAGAGAGGACAGATTCTCTGTGTTACACACCTCCCTGCACCAGCAAAACCAGTAGCACAAGCATAGCCCCACTGTGGACTCAGTAGCTGTCACCTGTGGGGTTGGAGTGAAGATTTTGGAAGAGCTGGAGGTAATGGTCAGGACACATCCTTGCCACCTGCTCTCTGCACTGCAGCACTGTCCCCTCATGTCCCAGGAGGACCCATGCTGCCTCCTGCACCACAAGGATGCTCGAAATGCCAGCCAGGCTCCCCCAGATCAGTCTTCTAGGCTCAAAGTCATGCAGAATACCAGCACAACACAAATTCCCCCTTGATTCAAAAAATTATGATCCATACCTTTTACTTCATCAAAATTTTCTTTTTCTTTCTCACTATTCTGAGACTCCTTACACTGCTCCAGGGCTCCAGCACCTCCAGGGCGCTATATAAACCCCCTTCTCCTGGAGAGAAGCCTACAATATTTTGCTCCTGTGTAGGCAAGATCAGCCCCTTTTGCAGGAATTCCATTGCTTCCAGCTGCAGCTGCATGCTCTTGGTTGTTTGCTGCAGATGGGTTCCCACTCCTGTTATCCTGGCAAGCTCCTGGCTTACCTAATGAACCACTGCAGCCATGAGAGAAGTCAGGAGGCCCTGATGGGGGAGATTTAAAACAGTAGGAAGGACTTGGATAATTCAGTAAGGGCTGACGCTTCCCTGTCCAAGAGAAATCTTATTTCACGGTTCACAAACCTGAGGGTAGGGCTAGAACCATCAGTGAAAATATTCTCTAGGATGTACTGGGGCCTTTCCTCACCCAAGCACTATATCTTGTAACACTGCAATAAATCTGTGCACTTCCCCAGCTGCCCCGGCTGCCCCTGCTCCTGTCCATCACATCTGCAGGCAGATGCTGGGACAGCTCCTGTGAGATTGAGATCTACCTCTGAATTAAATTCAGCCTTAACACTGTATTTTGGAAAGCTGTTTATCCCACAAGCTGAGCTGATTTCCTGGAAAGCTGAGACAAGCAAACCCAGCACACAGCTTTTCAGCAGGTTGTGCAAAGATACCTGCAGATTTATGAGTAATACTAAATTGAAAATGAGTGAAAAAACAGATTCATCAAAATGAGGAGGGGAAGGAGAAGTGCTGCCTGCCTTTGCAAAGGATGTTGCAAGCTGCTAAAAAAAGGCATGTCAGATCACTTCCATGCAAAAGGCATGCCCCACTCCATCTGTGGCCAGAGAACTTCTGAACCCTGAAAATCCTTCTGCAAGATCATCCATGCAAGATGCACGACACTGAACAGGCTTAAAAATTAAGCAGCCCAGCAGCTCTGACCTCTTAGTGTGCCTTAATACCCTCTTCTTATGGCATTGCATAAGGAAGCTTGAAGGCATGCAGGCAGCATTTATTGAGCTATGGCACTACAAAAGAAACTGAAGCCCTGGCTGGTTGATGCAGCCTGAGATAGATCCCTACATCCAGATTGCTTGTGTTTCCATTCAGCTTATCAAATGCTGAATTTCGCATCAGTTAACAGAAAGAGAATCACCTAAATTTCCAACATACAACAATAAACTATTGTTCAGTTCCAAGTAGTTTTTACTGATAGAATTAGCCGCAATTAACTGACCCCAAAAACCATGTAAGGAAGATTCACATATTCTTGAATTCTCACCTTTTGATTGAAAGCTTCATGGTAAATACAGATGCCACATGACTCAAAATGGGCTCTGTCCTTTGGATCTAATGGAACTTGTATGAGGACTTGCTCTAGCACAGCTGTAGGATGCCATCACAAGCAGGATTAAAGGTGATGGAACAGGACATGGGAACATCTCCAACAGTGTCTACACAATGGGCAGAGCCAGAGCAAGGCTCTTGCACAGGAACTCATCATGCCGCCTTTACAAGTTTGCTCCTTTTTACTGAAAAGTGCTCAGGACTGGCTTCTCAATTCCTGCTGATTCAGGCAGGGAACTCAGATGATTCTTGCCCTTTCATTACCATATCTGAGGGATTTTCAACCAGTTTCCATGGCCATGGCATCTGAGAGCCACCCACAAACATGAGGATACAGGTTCTGACAGGTTTCAAAGAACTGGCAAAGCAGAGACCTTGGCCTTTCCCTTTCTGCCAACCAACCAGGGATCAGCAGAAAAGGACAGCAGAGAACACAAGGTTACTTTTTTAAGGACTAAGACAGCAAAAAATGTGTGCTGTCTGTTACAGCTCATCTTGGTATTGATAAAATTTATATTTTCACAGCCAGGGACCTAAAGAGACAGTTCTCCTGACCATACTCATGTGCTTCACACTGGTTTGATGCAGCAAACCTCCTCATGGGGTCAGGGAGAAAGAAGGTGGGAGAATGAAGACTCTAGGCAGCAAATCTTCAGCATGCAAAGATGTCACTACATCTTCCCAGTGGATGGCATCCTAAGAGAGTCAAAGTTGCTGGTTCTGCCTGTGAGTAGAACCAGAAATCTCTGTATAGGTTGCAGTTAGACTCCCTTGTACATCAATGCAGAACTGGAAGGGAACTGCCCTCCATGGCAGACCCAGCTATTTTCAGTCCCTCTGAGTTGTACCTAACACTCCACTAATTAATATCAAGTTATCAAAATCCAGAGCAGAAATACCACACCTGTAAGTCCCTTTGGTCAAGACATAACTATAACAATTATTAATTATTAATAAAGTAATTATTACTGTTGTGCTAAATTACAATATTTTGCTAATTAAAAGGTCAATTCCTTTTTTTCTTAGAACAGTGCCCTGGCAGTCATGCCCTGAGTTATTCAGAGGTCTCAAAGAAATTTACTGTGGGGGAAATTTCCTGGTTTTAAACAGAAGCAATACCCTTAGCCATACCAATCCTATCTAATTTATCACTGCATTTCAGAAAAGCCACTTCTGTTTAAAACAGTTAGCAGTCAACAATGTGAAAAAAAAACCTGTGAAGAACAGAGATTGAAATTTTAGCTTCACTAATTGGAAGCATGAGCAACTATTCCTTCCTGATCCCCTCCAACAGGACCTATTCTTCTCCTGAAGAAGCACTAAATGGATGTATAGCACCTCTGAGAAGGGCCACGTGGCACTGAATCCCACACAATACCCTTCCGAGATGTTCTGGCACCTGTGTTAAGATTGAGGGTATGAGAAGAATTGAAGTAGACACAGAAAAACAGCGAGAGGCATAGCTATGAAGAAACAAACACAGGGAGCAAAAATGTGATGCTTTAAAAGGCAGTGAGTCCATAAGGTGTGAGCAGGAGGAGCTCAGCACAAGGCACTGTGTGGGGGGAGATCTCAGCAGACAGGGCAAGTCCTCTCATGGGGTTCATCATGAGATCTCACCTTCCTGGTGAGGATGGCCAGCCTGCCAAACCATCTAAGCCATTTGGAAAATGCTGTTATGTGTCCATATTCAACGTAAGATAAATAATTTACGTGTACAGCTACTATAACAACTACAGAAAAAGATGCTTAAGCCTGGAAGCCACGGCTCCTGCAAAGCAGCAGGAGATCCCACCTCCCTTTGCATGGCAGCCTGGGGAGCACAGCACTGCTGCTCTCATGCCAGCTTTACTCCAGGTAAAGCTCTGGACTGAGGATTGCATCATCCCACCTGAGCCTGGGCTCGCTATGTGCCTGGCTGGTCTCTGACCTCCCTCCCATCAGCTGAGGAAGCCATGCCAATGCTCCCTGGCTCCAGCCAGGCCTGAGGCAATCACACTGCTCAAGGCACCACAGGCATTGCTGGAGCTGTGGGTGCACCCTTAAGGATGGGGCATGGCTCCCTAGGAAGATACCCCCCAGGAGCAGTAACCCATAGAGGTCCTGATGGTGCTCTCTGCTTCCCTCCTTTCTTGCTGCTGGAGGATTCTGCCCCAGCTGGAGGCTGCTGCTGGAGGTTGGCACCTTGCATTTTTTCAAGCACCACTGAATCTGTGTGTGAGACAGTGCTCCCAGACAACTCTGCACAGCAGTCTCACAGCGGATGGGGCTGGGGACCTGCCAGGAGAGGCACTCACTTCTCCTTGTTTGCCCTGGGGACCCTCACTCAGCACATCCATGACCAGAGGAGTCAGGCAGCTGCAGAGCTAAGATGCTTGGTCTTTTACCCTTTGCAGCAGGAGTCCCACCAAGGCAAATACCTGTATCTGCTGGCACAGATTGCATGTGGCTCTGCTGGGGAGGATGGTCAGGCAGCTGCAGAGCTGAGGTGCTTGGTTTTTTACCCTTCACAGCAGCAGAGCCACCAAGGCAAAATACCTGTGTCTGCTGGGCAGAGATTGCATGTGGCTCTGCTGGGGAGGACAGGCAGAGGCATTCCCCTATCAGAACAAGGAGAAGCTTTTAGTGGCCTGGGATTCAAAAATCCCTGAAAATGGCACAGTTTAAAATTCCTCCTGGACTAAGAGCCATCACCCTCCACATCTCATATCGATATTACAACCGCAGGAGCACAGCAATAACACAGACATGCAGCATCCTGAGTCTTGAGCATTCACTGTGTTATCATGCTGCAGACAACAAACATTTCTTTTCTCCAATGTTTGCTGGGGAGCCAAATGAATCCTAACAGCCTCCCTGGCCATAACACACACACAGCTCTGGCTACAGACCTTGATTTCTGACGCATCAGCTGTGAAAGGCAATGGCCTTTAGATAAGGGACCACAGAGGCTCTGGCAGCTCCTGCCAGACCAAAGCACAGCAGTAAGAACAATTAGTTTTTTCCAGAACGTGTACCAGAAGTAATAGAAAATGTTAACTGGTGTTGCAAATATTTATAAGAAGTCAGACATAATTAAGTGATTTGCAATTGAAAATTAATAATCTAAAAATTCAGCCATGTTGACAGACAGTGTTAAATATAACTGCAGTTAATGCGAGCTGATTTAAATTGGGATAACACAGCAGCAACAGAAAAAAGGCAGTCAATCACATCCCCTGTTATTAACATCTTTCTCCATGAGGAATATTTTTACATGGACATTTCAAGATGCTCTGCTGTCCCGGGAGGACCATTAGCCTGCAGCCTGCTCCAGCCAGAGCGGATGGACAGGGTGTCCATCTGCCTGTCCACCACCAGCCACCTGAGGCTGCCCAAGCCACCCTGCAAGAGCACAGCCCCAAGCAGCCATCACCACGAGATGGCGAATGGAGCCAGCCTGCTTTCCAAGCACTGGCTGCAACCCCACACAGCTCCCTCCCAGGCTCTTTGTAGAGCTGTGTGTGACATGGACCCCAACGCCTTCTGTCTGTGCGTGGGGGAACCAAGGCATTGAAGAGCCTGATGCAGCCCTGAGGGTCTCACAATGTGCTCATGAAAGCACCACTAGCTTCCCCCAGGCTTCCTCCACTACCTCTTCGTTATCTTTCCCAAGAGCTCATTATGGATGGAGGCTCCAGGCAAAGCCTTTCCATCCCCATGGGGTGGAGAGTTGTTCTGTGCAGAGTTTTACTTATTGCTCTTGGTATTTAAAGCCAAATCAAATACTAGCTGCCCACCACATTAATCCCAACCCAGGCTGGACTACCTCAGCTTTAGCACATGCCAGAATGCAACAGAGCTGGAGAAGAGGGAGAAGAACCCTCCACCCCCAAACCCTCAGTGGCTGCCCCTTTCCAGGAGGACAGGCAAGGACAGGGCTGTGATGCCAAGGGACACAGCACAGTCATCCACAGCAGATCCATGACCAAAAGATGATCAATTTAAAGATGTGACATAGGCTAGGTAGAGGGTCAGGCCTCACAGTAGCTGCAAGGTAACTCTTCCAGAAAGCTCCTCTGCAAGGAGCACTCCCATACCCTGCTTTCTGAGGAAATGTGCTTATTTCGAACTACATTCAGTAAGCCATGACCTCCTTCCTTTGAAATTGTTACCAGGGCAGAAATTTTGTGCTAACAGAGTTAAGAAAATATATTGGACACTGAGAGTATGGCATTATAGTCTCTGCTATTGTTGAGGTCCCTTGGTGCTTTCTGAATGGCAATGCATTGCAAAAATAAGGTGATAACCTGCTCTCTGATCCCATTTCATCTGTATTCTAGCCTCAGTCTTACCTTAAAGTTTCCACCAAGAGCAATGCATTTCATATGCAGAACAGACACTCAAGAGAGTGCGGAATTTGCAGCTGGAATCCAGCTGTGAGCCTCAGTGCAACCATGACTGCAGGTTCACAGCACTGGTACCCACCCATCTCAGACAGCAGTTGCAGTTCTTTTTAGAAATTAAGAAAAAATGCCAATGAAGAGATTAAAGAGAAAAGCAATGCTTGAAACATTCTCATGGGATTTTTTTTTTTGGCATTCTGCTCTGTAACCAGCTCAAAACTGTATTGCTAGAGCCACCCTCTCCCTTCAAATGAAGGTGCATCAGATGCTGCTGGCTATAAAACCACAGGAACATACGTGTATGGAACCTATATTGGAACTCTTTCCCCCTGTTTTAATTATTATAATTATTTTAATTATTATTAAGTTCTTTGTTAAAGGAGATCTAAACAAAAAAGGAGGCACTGGAAAAAAATAATGTACTTGTGCAGCTACCCATGAGGTCAGATCTGCCCTGGCTGCATACCCAGGCAGAAGAGCAGCTCCTTCCCTCCACCTGGACTTACAGGGAAAAACAACAGGAAAAAGCAGCTTCCAAAGGGACTGACAGCCCAGATGCTCTGAGCTGCTAAGGAGGGTGGAGGAGACTGAGGGAGTTCTTGCTGGGAACTGGCACAGCTGGGAAATGCTCAGCTACCTGTCTGTGCTGCTTCACAGCTGCAGGGGAATCAACTGAGACTCACATGGTGACCTTGCACAAAAGCAGAGGGAACAGCTGAATCATTTGGCTTACAGGTTGAGCAAAACCCCCAACAGGTCCTGCCCCCTCAAAAAACATTCTTTTTCAGACAGTTTTCCTTACTACATTTTCCACAATCTAAAAAACCTGAGCTGTTCAGTTTCTAAAACTCTTAGATCCATCCCAAATCCACTCTCTTCACTCTGTTTTGTGGGGAGCTCAGAGTGGAGGGTAAAATATTGCTGAAACAACTTAAATAGTGCCTTGAAAAGATGAAAAGTGCTTCCTTAATCCCAAATCTTCCTATGTTACAAACCATGTGCAAGCTTGCTCTGTGGGATGTGTTTGCTGAAAACCAAGAGATGTGAGGTTGCCTTTTCTCTATTCCACAGGGAGGAAACAAGCAATCCTCTCCTGTCTTCTGCAGGGACATTTTCACACCCAGCTGAGTAACTCTCAGATGTGCCAGATGTGAGTTTCCTGTCACAGGTAAAATGAATGGACCAGGAGAGAAAGCAGCCATCTTTGCAAGATGCTGCCTTGTGCAAGCAGTAGACCATCTGAAGACCACCTAAGTATGAAGAGAAAATGGGCAGAGCACATATAAATGTAATTATTTTTCCTTTCCAGCTAAACCAGCTCACCCAGGAGGCAAGAACAACAGCTGGAGCTGGGGCAGAGGCAGCAGAGGTGATGCCCATTTGCAGTCCTGGTTGTGTCAGCACATCTCCCCGTGCTCACTGCCACCATTACCAGGACCAAGAGAAACCTGGCTCAAACCTGCTACTGTTCCTTGTGAACCATCTTCTTTGCTGGCACCCTCCAAAATCAGTGCAGGTGACAACTCATGCAATTGCTGCCTTGCAAGGCTGGCACTGAAGTGAAGGTAATCACCTCCCCAGCCTGATCACCAAGCAGAGTTATTCAGGTTTATGCTGCTGGCAACTTTCTTAACTGCACAATGAGACACGCTAAAAATATTTGCTGCTTGGACTAGATTTCATGTTTTAAAAATGTATAACAAATAATTACTTGCGCAGCACAAACTTTATAGCTTCTGCTTCTGAGCAGATGGGATTTTGTAACAAACTTCATCTGGTAAAGCAGTGTCCCCTCATCTGCCATCACCTCATCTGCACTGCCACGCAGCACAGAGGGCTCCCTGCATCCCAGTCCTGCTTCCTGACCTGGCTAATTCCGCAGCAAAAACTTTTGCCTGCAGGTGACCAGGGAACAGCTCCATCCCACCTGGCTGCAAGGCTCCTCTTCAGAGCCCACCACAGCTTCGTTGCAGATTGCAATAAAATAACCATCCTAGACTAAGTTCTGTTAACTGAACAAATCTGATTCTCTGTTCAGCAATAACACTGATACTTTCATGGTGTCCAATACCATGTTGAGGCTGATGGGCTCTCAGCTCAAAACAGACTACTGTTCCCTTCCTGTGTAATCTCCTGTAAAGCCCTAGTAAAATTCAGCCTACAGTTGCAATGTTAAGGCCATACCATTGATTTAGACTTGAGCTTATATGAAAGAAAAACATCCTGTGTATCCTCTGGGAAACAGAAAGGCTGTCACAACCTTTGCCCAGCTCCTCCAGCCCTGAGTATCAGCAGCACAGCTGACAGTACCTGCTTTGAGCCCAGGGTTTTATTGCTCTGGTACAAGCATGGGTAAAGATCACTACGGTGCATTTGCAAACACATCAAACTGCTTGGGACTGTTTGTAAGCCAAGCTGTTTGCCCTTCCTTATCGTTCCATGTGACTCTCATTGCCTTTTAAATGCATTTTTGCATTTTACAGAAAAATTTTTATAGTGCATATCCCAGATCTGCATATAGCAGTGGTCTTTCTGCCTCATGGGATAATAAATATCTCCCAATATTTTCTGAGGTTCCTGTGCTTCTCTAGCCAAGACTTGAGTAGTTGCAATGTTGCCCCTAAGTTCAAACTCATTCATGCACAATTGTTCTCACAGTCTTTTCACAGGCTGCTCTGACAGTCTGTTCAGCATCCCACAAGAGTAGTGAGCCCCCAGCTTAAGCTCACCAGATCCCAAAGCATCCTCCTCATGCCCATCCATTTTCTTCAGCACTCTTCCCCCTCCCTCCGTCTCTGGAGACACATGCTTTTCCACTGCTTGCTCAGTCCTTCAGCCTTCATTTCACCTTTGGCCCTGCCTTCCTCAAGGCTCCATGCAAAGCCTGGTTCTTCTTTCATGTTTTCCTGCAAGAGCCAAACCTTCAGACATGCCAAAGGCTTGGTACCATGGCTGGAGGTGGTGGCTTACATCAATGCCCTGAGATCCATCACCTGATTCCCACAAGACACCAATGATACACAAGCACTTTGAAAACCCTTGACAACTTGGTAACCACCTTCTTTGGCATCTTACTGCACCGTACTGCAAGTCTGACTCTTGTTTTAACTTATTTATAACAGCTCACACTTTCTCCTCACTTACTTTCTCTTTAAGGGATAAAGGATAAAAAAAGGAGCTGATGTTCCTCTCAAGTTCCTTAGAAGTTATCTTGGAGGTTACAGGCTTGCATCCCCAGAAAAGCAGGGTTTTAGATGCTGGAAAACAAAGTAGACAAATTCTTGTAGCAAAGCAGGACTGGCCCCACCTCCTGCTCAACTGCATCCATGCATCCTCCCCAGGAAGGGATTCACACCAATGCAGCCCCAGGGCAGCTGGAAAAGCTCTTCCCTCAGATTGCTGCCATCAGACCAGAGGGACTGGTTTTGCTCCATCTTACATCAGGAATCATCACAGCCTGAAGGCAGCTCCACAGCAGCCAGCTCATGTCAGATTTAAAGGTAATCTCATTTCATGCTGGACTGTTTTGCTTGGGGAATTTTTCAGAGCCCAACCCTTGCTGTTACTTGCTGTTAGCTGTGGTACCAGCACTGTTCTTCCCTTCTGCAGGGACCATGCTGGGGACGGGCCAATCCATGCCCCAGAGAGTTTGTCCCTGTGATCTCACTAAATGCCTAGGAATGAGCATTGGCTCCTTTTCCAGCAGGACTTCATTTGACCCATTTTTGGTTTTCCTCTGCTCACCAGCACCCCTCACAGCAGTCTGGCACAACCCCACCTCAGCAGCCTCCAGACAGAAGGAGTTTTGTTATTAATGATTCTTATCAACTCTCCATCTTTGAACAAGAGTGATTTACTTTTGATCGATGTCTGGCATCCAGTAATTTCATGCAACAGTGGAGAGAGATTCCTTTCTGCTGGGGGACACTGGTATGGCATGAAGCCTTAAAGAGACAGATATGCCTGCTCTCCTGCCTTTGCATCCTGTGCTGTCCTTCCCTAAATTATCTCCTGCATTTGTCACTCCTTGGACTGCAGATGAGACAGAACCTGAGGCACTGACACCAGGTCTCCCAAAAATCAGGGTAACCAGCAATGGTTCAGGTGGTGCTTTGTGTGACAGTGATAACCACTCATCTGGTCTTAACAAAATGTATTTTGTTGTCATCCAGAAAATCACCCTGATTTACAAGCAGACCAATTTTCCCAAGATCACTAACAATGATGCTCAGATCAAGCCTACACTCTAACATTACAATGCCAGTGTTTCTGCTGGTATATTTGGGATAAAAATAGATTGGTTTTGTCATTGTTCATTGCTGCCACTTATATTTTTAGCCATACAATGGATAAAACTGCAAGTGGCATTATGATAGTAAAGTTTAATGATCCCAATTATCTTCTTGAATGTATCTTTGGCTACTTCCATCCAGAGAAATAAAACTTCTACTGACTGCCATACACCCTCAGCTGTTTTGCAGTCACAATACATAAAGGCAGAACAGATGGACTAAGCAATGACCCTGAACAATTTCCTATGTTAGGTATAACAAAGATGACCAGGAATCACATGGCCAGCAAAGGTGATGAACAGGAAAGCAGCAGAATGACCTCCTGCCACTGACCAGGCAGTGATTGGTAAGAAGTGCAGAGCCTCACTTAGCAAAACCATTGAACAGGTGCCTTTCTCCTCTTGTTTTAAGGACCACACTACCAGCAGGGACTTCCCAGAGGAAAACTGTTGTACCAACCTCAAAAAAACCATGCACTGCTCACCATGAATACTGCAGACATTCCTGGGAAACGCAGAGGTTTGAAACACTGGGGCTGCATATTCAGGAGTGGGCCCACTAATCTTTGATAGCATCTATGTCAGGAATTAGAGTGCACTGCTCTTCTATTACTTTAACCTGTATTATTTGCTCTCAGTCACTCCACAAAGCAGATCCAAACCACGCTGCTTTTGTCTGATCTGACAGTCAGTCTCCTCCACAAAGTTATTTTGGAATAATTTCAACAGCAGGAGCCACAGCTCCTTCAGCTAATTTACCCTCAGTTGCTACTCAACCATCTGAGCACAAATCCAAACAAAATCTACTGTTACGGAGAAAAAGGCCAAGTGAAAGGAAAATCCACAAGCAGAAAGGTGAATGAAGAACTGAGTTGGAAGGTGACTGAAAACGACTGCTTCATTTTTCACATTTTTGAGGATTAGGATGTACATAGGGGACATCACAGCACCCACAAGAACGAGGAAATAAATTTAACCAAAACCCAGCAGGGCATTGGGCAAAGTCTGTGTGCTCTTCTCTGCAGGTCACTGTCCCTGTTCTTGCTTCCTCCCCAGCACCCTTTTTTCACTGCAATCCTCACTCCCCTGGCAGCAGACCCAGAAGAGGACAGCAAAATTGGGCATCTGCACTTTGTTCTCCTTTGTTCTGGGAAATGCCTATAATTTCAGCCAGCCCCTCCTCTGCATGCTCTAAGGAAGGCTTAAGGCTCCAGCGTGCTCACATGAACACACAGCTAAGCTCTGCCACTGAAAGCAAAAGCTCCTGCACCACCGTGCTCTTTGTTAAATGGGGGATGCAAAATTTTCTCTCTTCCATTGCAATGACGTTTCTACAAAGACTTCACACTGAGTGACAAAGAATATTCTGCTATCACCTCCCCATCTTCTTACTGCCCTCTTTTCAGAGACAAAAGAACTGGACCAAAGGATACATGACAATCACATGCAAAGATCACTCCTGCCAGGAAACATCACTGCTGCCCTGCATCACACAGGAAAGTCTGTGTGATAGAGGCCAGCACTTTTTATATGACTTTAAGCTTTTATAGCTGCCTTTTAAAAATATGAGAGGCTATATTTGAAGCTGTCTTGCATCCCATTCTCTATTGAACTTGCACTCTTAATTTGTCACAAATCATGAGTAGAATCAGATCTTCCAGAGAAACCATGGTATACCGAAAATGAAAACTCAACACTGAAACAGGGGTAAGGAACAGCTTATGTAAATTGCATTTCCTATAGTATGGGACACTTTGAAATGCATAAGGGTCTAGTTTGTTGCTCACTTCCCAATTTATATTCAACTCAGTGGGAACAAATATGTGCCTACTTTGATATCCTTTTGAAGAAAAAATTTGCCGCCCCATTTCTTTTATGAAATATACCTATTCTCTTTTTATTTTGGTACATTTTAGATGCAAACTGGAAGATTAACCCAGCTGTATTTTATATTCATGCAGCACTTTCCGTGTCCTGATCCATCTGACTCCCAAAGTTTCTTCTGAATTAAAATGACACTGCCTATCACATCCCAAGCTGTGGTATGCAGCGTTTGTCAAGGAAGATGGAAACAGTGATAGCTGGAAGAAAAACATGTAGGAAATAGATAAAGGACTGGCGAATAAGACATCTATTTAAAAATAATTCTCTCTTCTGGAACGCTGAACATAATATGGATTGCAAAAGGGTAAAAGCAGCCTTGAAGACACCACAATTTTCAGCAATAAGATTAGAGAAAACTCAGTAAAATATTAATACATAACTTTCAAAATATTCACTTAGTGGATGACGCATGTCACAAGAATTCTCTCTCTATTTAAGATGATAAAAAGAAAACTGAGTTGCATGTAACATCAGGCTGGCACAGCTCAGTGAAAACTAGTCCTGGTTCACCAACAAGACATTGCTGGTTGAAATGAAGACCCTGGAGCTCTGGTACAAGCCTCCAGCATGACCATGTGTAACCCCTGCTATGTGCAATTGCTACTGTGTCCTCCCATTTTGCTCATGAGGTAAGCACTGACAGTTCCCCAGGAAAGCCACAGGATTTCAGTGATAAACCACAAGTGAGGGTTGAAGCACTGCAAAGCACTGAGGTTTTCACGTGGAATTCAAATCAGATTAAAAAAAAAACCTACATGCAAAATTAAATTCTAGCAGCTGCATTGTATTTCCAGTTAAAAGAAAGAAAGAGAAAGAGAGGCATTAATATAGTGCAGGGTCATGCACCAGTTACGTCTTATTAAGTATTCCAGCCTTCCTTAAGATAAGCATCACATATGGGTTCTTTTGCAGTTAGCAGCTCCTTGCTTAAAGAGAGAGAGGTCTGGATAACACCCCTTCTGTCTCCCAGGGCCTCCTAGGCTGATTGACAGGAACATGTAACTGCAGGGAACAAATGCTGCTCAAAGGAAAAACAAGATTACTTTCTCCAAAGAGGGCCAGTGGGGTCATTTCTTTGACACGTCTTCTGCTTGCCATCTTTGGTTGAGGGAAACAGAAAGAGGAGGAGTGACGTTTTCCCTTCCTAATAGAACACAGGACATGCTGAGGAACTGTTTTTTTACGTATGGTGGCTTGCACTGAATTCAGAGCTAGGGAAGCAAAAGATTGCTTGAAATAAACACGGCATTTTGAGAGCTGAATCCCACCTCCAGAAACCAGGCCACATGGAAGCTCAACTCAGAACCTGCCCTTCAAACCACATTTTAGATTTGTTGGGAGATCAGCAATAAAATTATATTTTATGTAACACCTTCGGCTACTCTCCTGTCCCACCCTCCCTCCTCCTCCTCCCCCCCATGATGGGCAATGCTTGGCTTGGTTTCTCCTTGGGCAGCCCCCCCAGGTTTTCTGAGGCTGGGCCACCCTGGGCAGTGGCAACGTGCCTCACAAGATTGTTGGGTTTTTTAATGCAAAGTGGTTTACCTGAATCCAGCAGCAACTTCTCTACCTGCTCCCCCATTTCCATCAGTAGTCTCATCTCTCTGCCAATACCAAGGGAACACCTCTGGGTTTTCTATTTTGTGCCATCCCAAATCTTCTCTCCACTGAAACCTTTTCAAGCAGTAATTCCTAAATGTCGTCACATTTAATGAGGTTTATGAAAAGTTTCCTATTCCTGTAGCTCCTGCAAAACCTTCCCCACTGATTCAGCATCTCCTTCTGCACAGCTGTGCTGGGAATTGTCCATGTTCCTGACCCTACCCTTTGCTCTGATCTATTCCTATAATAAAACTCAGTGACGGGAGCAGCCAGGCACTTGTAGATGCAGCAGACACTGGAAGAGATCTCTCAGTTAAAAACCTCAGGGCCA
The DNA here is from genome assembly GCF_003957555.1 of Calypte anna. Classification (NCBI taxonomy): domain Eukaryota; kingdom Metazoa; phylum Chordata; class Aves; order Apodiformes; family Trochilidae; genus Calypte; species Calypte anna. Next base: position 14,188,226 of record NC_044258.1, read on the forward strand.
AAGTGTTTCCCTTCCCCAGAATTTCACTGCTCAACTTATTCTTTCCAAAATGCAAGAGAAATGGAATTGTATTAATAAATATCCATTTGAAATGAGGCTACTGATCTGATGAAAATAAAAATTTGACTAAGCAGCAGGAAAGTCATGCCAACAGCTAGATTTTCAGTGAAATAAGAGAACTGGCAGTACCTACACAGAGGGGTTAAGGTACACTGAAAATGTCAAGTAATTGATAATTGATAGGGTAACCATGATTATTTTTTTCTTATTCACTCCTTTGCAGCAGAAATGCAGATGATGAAAATTATTCATGGGCCAACTGCAACAAAAATAAAACTTACATTAAAACAAAAAAAAAAATTAAAAAAAAAATATTAAAACTGGAAATTTAAACCTTGAATTGCAGAAATTAATCAGACCACACAGACAACAAAGTGTTCAGCTGATATTGTACCACAAAACCCTCTTTCTAAAGAGACAAACAGAAACCATTTCACAGAGGATAAACATCTTAAAAATCACCCTGACTTTAGCCCTAATGTACCTGCAGGGATCGATATTGCTGGAGCAGGATAGATCTGGTCTGATGAGTGAACTTGCCCACATGGCCTCTGGGTAAAGAATAACTGGTTTGAATTTAATTTGTACAAGCTGATGGAAATGCAGAGGACCCAGCACGCTGCAGCCCTTCTGTGCTGCCCAGCAAGGTATCACTAAAGGTCTGGGTGCATTACTTTTTCCTACTGCTGCTGCTAGAGAGAATTTTGCTTGCTTTCCCGTTAGATTAATGAGCTCTCTTGGTCACATTTGCCTTGACCTTACAGAGAGGGCAGGGGAGCAGCTCAGCAGATCAGAAGAGGGGGATGGGAAATGGCAAGGGTGACAAGTTGTGACAATTAATGACTTAAGCAAACTAAAACAGGGCTTTGGTTCAGAGGAGTCCCCGTGGACTTCTGCAACAAATCAGGAATTAAATCCTCCTCAAGAGCCCCATGGCAGAGGAGCTTCCAGCACCCAAACCATTTCACATGGCAGCAGAGGGCAGAAATAAGAGGCTGCTCCTTCACTCCAGAACCTTTCTGGATGCTGACACCATTTCTGTCATTTAAATAATGCACCATAACAAGGCAGTGCTTGTTTTGGTAGCACAAGTGACATCTGGCTAGGCTGTGAAGGGGCATACGTGCCCTCAAATCCAGAGGGAAGGCTGGTAGGAGGCAGTGTGGGAAGGATTGTGTGCAAAAAAGACTTCTTCAGTCTAATAAACATCTCTGGACAGTGTTGCAAGAAAACAACTGACTTTTCCTCTGCAAGTCTTCACTGTTGTTGCTTGACACTGAAATTTCTCTGCTACACATCTGCACTTCAGATGCACAGCCTAGCCTGGTTTCTGTAAAGGGCCTGTAAAACCATAAGATGTCCATAGTGGGGCCAGAACTCCAAGTTCCTAGTGCACAAAAACATACATCCCCAACTGGCAGCTAACAGGGTTAAAACACCCTCTGATTAAATGAAAGCATCTTTAATTAGTTTAATTGACCATGCCTCAGCCAAGAGACCATCTGCTCAGCAGCATTTGCTTGCTCTTTGCAGGAGCGATTGATCAGCCATAGCTAGAGAACACAGCATTAGGCTACATCAGATTTATTTTGTTTAATAGAAGAGCTAATTTGCTTTAAATTTAATTACAGGGGCCAAGATTGCTCTCTGAGTCCATAACAGCACAGAACATAAGCTTATCCTACAGCTAATGGATGCACACGTAGCTCCATACGTGCCTGTGCACATCAGACACGTGGTGCTGACAGCTCAGGGGAGCAGGTCCCATCCTGGCAGAGAATGATTTCTGCATTTTCCTCCCCACAAGACAGCAGCCTCATGGCATGCTGCCAGGGACACCCAGCTTGCCACCACATTCCCCCCTCAGACAGCTGAGCTCCTCCCAGTAGCTCCCCCTTGGATGCTGGAGGACACTGGGTGTTGGATGCTGAATCACACAGACAGATGTCCTGTCTCAAACACCTCGCCTGCTCTTAATTATAAAGACACTAAATGATGCATCACCTGCAGGGTCACTAAAGGGGACTTCTCTGAACCTCCTCTCCCAGATGGGGTGGCTGGCAGCTGTGCCACATGTCACACGTCACACTCACCCCGTCCCTCTCAGCCTCTCCTCCTTCCCACGACAACGTCATCCTTCAAAAAACAGCACCTTGAGCCAACAAAGGACAACTCCCCCTCTCCTTAGGGAGGACCACATGTATCTACGTTGTGTTATTATGAAGGGCAAAATTTCATTCACTTCCCCACGCTTTTACCTTTTCCAGTTTCCCATTGGGTGCTAAATCGCTGCCGTCTCCGGGAGCTGCTCGAGCCCTGACAGACACGCTGCGGCTGCTACAGGAGTAATTACAACCCTGCAGAAGGCTCCAGGCTGCCATTTCAGTTTCCATGGAAATAAATACTGAATTACTGAAAACAGAGTATGATGCTTTATGGATTTTGAGGCTTTTGATCATCTCAAAACCACCTTAACCCATTTTTATTGGCGCTACCGCTTTGTTTTCAGGGGGGAATAATGTTCAACTGTGTGGAAACAGGCAAAGTGACCAAAAGGTGTTTTGAAAGAGTGAAAGAGGGGAAAAAAATAAAAGCCAAAGGATCTGGCTGATGCTGTAGGGATTTGCAAGGAGAACAGCTGTGCTGGCCAAAGCCACCAGACACGCAGGGGTATCCAGCCTTGGAGAGAGGAGCCCGTGCAGGCTCCTTGGTCCTTGCCTGCAGCCCCAGCTGAAGCTCTGGGGCTGAAGCAAACTTCCTGCTTTTTGGAGGGATCATTACAGCCAGCCTAAGTGCTTAAATGCCCAGAATTGCAGATGGCCACTTTGTAGGTGTTGAGCTTTAAGATGAAGCTAGAATAAAAAGGAATGGCTTTATGTCCTTCACAACTCATTTGACGAGCAGGGAGCAGTAGGGAGTAATCTGATAGTAAACCTGAATCTCTGCACTGAAGGGGCACAGAGATGTGCTCAGATGGGTTAATTCCACACTGTGCACAGCAACCTTGGGCTCAGTTCTCATTGCAAGGCATGGCTGGCAATTCTTCATCACAACAAACTAAAGAAATAATTAGTCTGGGAAGTATACACACAAACCATTTATTCTGAGATCACCTTAACCTCCATCTCACCATCTGAGCTGTTACAGTGCTTCATGAGAGATTTTGTCCTTACTTGTTTCTGCCCTAACTTAGATTGCATCTTCCAAGTACCACTGCAGCATCTCTGGTATGTGGTCAACGCACTGCAGCAAGTCAAGAAAAAAGTTTAGGAAAAACGCTTGAACTGCAGAGAGAGAGAGGGGCAGAAGGTAAGATACCATCTCGGCACATCATCTGTAATACTGACTTGAGCTAAAAACCAAACATTTAATTCAGGACAGAAATCCTATATATCTGTTCTGCTAACACTTCTGAAACGAATTTTTTTGGCAGAGGAACTTTCTGCTTTGTGAGAAATGTCAGCCTCTGGACACACTGTCCTAATTCAGCTGCAAAAACAAATGTCAAAACAGTGAATTCAAGTTTTAAGCCAGCTCTGGTGGGCAAAATTCGGGTTGAAATGTTTCCTAGCTAAAATTACAGGCCCTCAAAACTTATGAAACAATTCCAATTGCACTGGTTAGAAGGTTTCATTCCTCTAACATGAAACAGTCAGCAGGCAGGGATTAGACTTGGTCTGTGTTGTAGCCCACCCACACATGTACACTTCTCTGATGTTTTACCTTCTATGTGAAGGGACAGGAATAGATGCTGAAAAACCAGGACCATGTATTACTATGTATTACTCAGCAAGTTTGACATACGTATATTCAGCTATTTGGCTTCAAATCTAATAGCTAAGGGAATTAAATGAAATTGGAAGGTTAGCACAAGTATTTTGCATATTTAAAGGGAATGCTGCAGAACAGGAGACACTCCAGGCCCAGGAAAGAAGAGAAAGTCTGATTGTGAAACCTGGGAATTCAGACAGTCCTGCAAAGACAGCTCAGAGTTCATTGCTTCCTCTGAAGCAGGAAGAGGGAGGTGTGGAGCTCATCACAGATTTGGTCTGGACATCAGCTACTGCCACAGGATGAACTGAGCTGCACTCCGCCCCTGCCAGCTTCTTCTTTTCTCACTGTAGCTAAAAATGACTTTCAAACACAGCTTGAGATAGAAAAGTAAATCACTGCCCTGCAGCTTAGGAAGAGCAAGACAGGGAGAACACCACAGCCTAATTTTCAGAGATGCTGCTGCAATTCAGCCATCATGAAGGTCAGTGTGAAACAGAGGGCTCGTGCCCAAGGAAACACCGACTGCAGCCAAGACCCAAGTTCAGAACTGCCCAACACTTACAGAAAATAGCTCCTGCATGACTCTTCCACAGTCATGGTTTAATCACAAAGTTACCCCAGATTCAGGCATCCTTCTACCTGTCTTGCTCAGCAGAGGAACTCACTGCTGGAGCCAGAGGTTCTCAGTTCCCATCCTGACTCCAGTGGAGTGGAAACACCAAGCCACGCAGTGTGTGTTATGCAAAAAATGTAAGCCTCTGTGTGTTATTTAAAGTGTTCTAGTCAGATGTTGTGCTTAACACCACTGTTATCTCCACAACCATTCTGCTTCAACACCTCTTCCTATCTTTGTTTCCTAAAAGCTTTTCCAGCTGCATCAATCCCTTTTGCTATCTCAAATCCTGTTGTACCACTGCTATCACATGAAGAATACACTTATCTCATACCTCCTGGGGTTATTATGTTAAAAAAAACAAAAATCCCTTTGGAAATCATCCTCCTTCTGCACAAACAAAATATTATTTCAGAAGTGAATGAACACAGTCCCAGTGATGTAATCATTATGCAATTACTGAGTATGATGTAACAGGAGGCCACAAAGCAAAGCACCTTCCTCCAGACTGTAAGAAAAGTTCAAGCAAATGTTTGGGGCTCTTGGCACCATTCTTGCTCATGCAAGGAGGACAATAACTCAGCTAACTCTTCTCACCCCCTGCCTCCTTGCACAGCCTCTGGAAAAGCAAAGGAAAACAAAGGCATTGATCACCCACACGTGCATAAGTTGAGCCCACACGGTGTTTCTGGGAATGTTATACATTTCAGTGCATCCAAGAAAATGTCAGACAGTGTTTGCCTTCTACTTAAAGCTTATTCGCAAACTGACTATATAAAATATTTTGTTCTTACAAATCAGGCATCAGAAGCTTCAATCAAATTATTAAGATTTAAGCTGCATTTCCAATTAACTCTGATGAGACAAGAGTCAGACCAACAGTGTGCCTCCACAGGGAGGCAAATAAGCACTGCTGAGGATGCCCCTGACTGAAATGCAATCTGGGCTGAAACAGGACAGAGTGATGGGCAAAAGTTACCATTTTTAGGTGTTATGGGCCCTATGAGTGTGCTCTGTGCTACAAGTATGGCTAAAGGCTGAGAGGTGTTTGCAAATCCATCCAAGAAGGGAGCTCACCACTGACTTCAGGACAGGCTGGCAAAGTAGAGGTGTTTACAGAAGATGGCTTGTCAAACAGACAGATGCAGCAAATAAAAAATTAAGAAAATGCAAAGTGGGGAGAGAGAATATGCAAGGAAATCCTGCAGAAGCATGTCCCTGACCTGCCTTTACACAAGCACAGCAGGAACTCATTCCTCCCCTTAGGCTGCCTGGCACCCACCCAGCACCCACCCAGGCTGCTGCCATATATACTATTCCTTGCTCTCCAGAAGTCTATGTTTTTAGTGCTGTAATGCTGGCAGGTACCTCTGGCTCTCCAAATGGTGTCTTCACACACTGGAGATGCTGCTGGTACAGAGAGCCTCAGAACAGACCAGGGGGTTATGGCACAGGAGAGTTTCCAAACCACAAAGGGCAATGCTCAGGACTTGACTTGCATGCCTAGCCTGGAGCAAGTAAGCACCCAGATGCTGTTGCTGCTTTGAAATATGCACTGTGTGAACACCAAGAGCTTTTGCAGTTACAAGAGGAAATAATTTGCTACTAAATTTTAGGAGGGAGTATCTGTTTCAGGGCTGATGCCTATACTTCATCATGAGAGATCAGGGGGAACCTCTCACAGGGAAAAAGGGACAGGTTACTAAATCACTGCTCATTGAATAACCTTCTCCACACTCCTGTGCTGGGAACTCCCTATACAACCTCTGCAAACAAGAGCATTTTTTTGGTTGACATTTTTGTTTTGGGTAAGGTTTACTTACACCCTATAATAGACTGGCTGCAAGTGATGGTTGGGACCTGCAGGAAGGTGTAGTGCTTAACAGCAATTTTGGCACATCACAGCACAATCAAAGTGAAGAGCAGCTGCTGGTACCCAGAGGGCTCCAGACATCCCTCTGATGTAGCCCACAGGCAGCACCCAAACAAGGGTCCTCACAGTAAAGGCTGCTGTTCTGCTGGGTGCTCACCATGGCCTTCCCCACAGCAACTAATGGGAGAAGAAGCAGCAGAAACCTGCCCCCAGCACCACAGGACAGGCTCCTACCCTACCATGCCAGCATCACAGCACCATAACCACCCATCCTGTACCCCAGGAAAACAGCAAATGGCTGAAGGGCTGCTGGACTCACAGCATCTGTGCTGGGTATAAAGGGCTTTCCCTTTTGCATAGCTAATCCTCCCTACCCAGGTATTAAAACCAGAGTAACTCCCGTGCTAATACTTGCTTTCAACAGAAATCGTCATTCTTTAAAAGCCTAAATTACAGGTTTGCTGCCTCTGAGTATTAGAAAAGACCCAGCATTAAGTCTTTCACTTCCAGAGTTAAAGCCAAGACCTGCTGCAGGAAACAGGTTGCTCCATGCAAAAGGGAAATTTTCAGGGAACAGACATAGGGTTCATGGTGTCAGCCAGAAAGTCTCACAGAAGCAGACATCATCCACAAAGCAAGACAGCCATGGTTAAATACTGTTTTCTGCACCTCTGGGAACCACAGACCAAAAGGGGATTGTACACACGCCCACCAAAAAACACTCCAGTCCCTTAGCTGAGCACAGGTGCAGGGAAGAGGAGAGACACAGGGCTTGAGTGGGTCCAACAAAACAGAACAACTGCAGACTCAGATCTCAACGCATCACTGAAAATATTATGGTTTTGATTTTAAAGAAGTCCTCCATCAGGGGATGGAGGTACAAAATCTGGTTTGTAAACATAATTTATGGGGACCGGTGCAGTCTTTGCTATTGCATTTTTTGCCATGAGGATACCTTACTCAGGGACATTTATTATCCTTTCCCCACTCTGCCATAAAGGTCTGAGATTAAAAAGAACAAATGCACTATAACTAAGCTCTTTACAGGAGAAAAAACTAGATCAAATATTATCTTCTATGCCTTGAAAAAAATTGGAAATATTTAGACAGAAGAGAGAGACAGAATTGGCCTTGAAAGTAGTAATTTGAGTAAGAAGTTGAACTGAATTACAGGGAAGAAACTGAGGTGTGCTCCTGCTCCAAAAACTTTCCACAGCATTACCTTACCCTCCCTATGACTCTGACATCCTTTATCCCACCTGTGATATTTATGTCTGATAGCAGGGGACAGTAATCTGGGTCACTGACAGCCAGGACAGCCACCAATAGCCCTCAGCAAGAGCTGCTGGAAAAGCAAGCAGCACTGTGGAGTCCCAGCTCTGTGCCTCTGGGGCTCTTTCTGGGAGAAAAAGAGGGGAAAAAGGTTTTATCTATGGAAATTCATAGTGCAAGATAACTACTCGGGGGGTGAAGTGGTTATGGGGGTTTGGGATGCTCTCTCCTTCCACCACAGACATGCTAGGGTAACAGAGGCTCCCTCTAATTAAGGAGAATGGGTGCAACCTCAAAATAAGAGTTTGCACAAGACATCCACCCCAGGTACTTCAGAGCTTCAAGTGCTAATAAGGTTATTGCAAGATGCTAGGATGTACTTCTGTCATTTAAATCTGTGACAGTGGAAAGCCAAGCAAGTCACAGCAAAATGGCCCACACAGGCACCATCCCAACTCCCAGACAGAAGAACAAAAATTTCCCATCTCATCAGTCGTATGGGAATTCAGGAAAGAAAACTATATGAAGTCCTTCTGCAGCATCTGCAGAAGACCCTAAGCAAACAGTCGTGACAAAACAAGCACAAACAAGAGGAGGAGGCCCAATTGGACAGAGAAAACAGTGTACAAATCTATTTATGACCCATAACCACTTTACTATTGGAAATACTCTTAAAACCAGCCTGGTCAGACCCAAAGTTTCCAGTTAGCAGCAGCAGGATTTCTTACCAGCAATCCCTTCCCCCTCATCCATTCCCACCCAGCCTGGAAGAAGGACCTTAGCTCTTACCTGACATGCATTGTAGAGAAGCTGATGCTCAAATTTCTTGATCCCCAAAATATTCTGGAACATCTCATAGAGCTGCTCCTTGCTGAGGATGAGCTCTGAGGCAGCACTCGCTGTCATCCTGGCCTGCTGCTTGCGGGGATCCTCCTCCCCACGGTAAATGGCATCAAACTTGGCCATCCAAGAGCTCAGAACTGTCTCCTTGCTGAGGCCATCAATCTCTGGCAGGCTCCTCACTCTCTTCTCAATGTGCTTCTTGAAGACCTCCCGGGAGTCGTTTGCTGAGCACCCCCCACTCTGCACCATCCTGGCCACACGGTCACTTTTCAGAAACACCTGCAAAAAAGGGGAGACTTCAAATGGTGTCACGGTTAAAAAAAAGATAAAATCTCACTTAAGTAGCTTAAAACGTGGCTTTAGCTAACTGGGCTGCCAGTTCACTTCTCAGCTCCTCACTCAGCAACCACATGTTGCCAGATGGACAGAGGCTTCAAGCTCTACCTTGGGAAGTGTAATGAAATCAGGTGAAGCTTCTGCTTTGCATCTGCTAAAATGGAACATTTTGATGCAATTACAACTTCACAAGATGTTGCAGTTGCACCTCACCAGATAGATAAATGCCCTTTGGGATGGCAAGATTATATTTTGCTTTATCAAATGTTTTAATAAGGAAGTTATTGCACAACTACATTCACCTAGCCAAATTCTGCCCTGCCAAAGGGAGCCCAGTCATCCCACTCAAGTCAGCAGCACTGCTTTGCACTTATCCTGGTGGCCAGGCCCCTGGGAAACCTCTGACCAGTGCAAGGACCAGTGCTTACATTAAGCTACTTCACCAGAGGAGATCTTTGCAGACTGTCCTGCTGTTATGATGGGAATGACATTTTATTAATGAATATAATGTTACCTTCAGCTAACATGTGTCTCCACTTCTCCCATAAACTCATCTTTCCAACCTGGGCAGCCACTACTGTTAAAATGCCCCAGGAAAAGACAAGAAAGAATGGGATGATCTTTGCAGTGTGATGGCTGAGCACCAAGGCAACTTGGATCATTCAAAGGCACATAGACAGTGACATGGCCAGAGGTGGAGAAAGCCAAATTCCTTCCTGCTGAACTAGCAGGAAGTTCTAGGCTGGTTTGGGAAGGCTGGAGGCTGCCTGGAAAAGCTCTGCAGAGGGAGCAGCCTGCAAGGTGCAGGACACTGACAGCAGGAAGGAGAGAGGGATGGAGAAGGTGTTCAATAAGGATTCTCTTCCCACTGCAAGAGCAGTAGAAGGGTCAAAACACAGCAGATCCCTGCAGAACAGGAGATGCCATGGGGGCAAAGCAGAGCTGAAAGGAGAGGGACAGGGGATATTGTGTTTGTTCTCCTCTTCCAAGCCCTGAACACAGGAAAGCAATCGATGTCCAGCAAAAACAGCTGGTTTATTAATGATGCTGAGAATGGATGAATGCAGCAGGCTGGGAAGAAGCTGTGCCAGAAGAGGGGTGTATCTGTCAGCTCTCAATAATTAAAGAGCTTGAGGATGACTTTAGGACATCATAGATTTTTTCAATACCACTTAACATCATGGTACACCATGTTCCCAAATGCTTGATGGCAGACATCTGCTGGTACTGGTCATGGGTTTTGCTCCAGGACCAGTCCAGAAACGCTGCTGAGGAAGAGCTGAGCTGCTTCCTTCAAACATCGCTGTGCTAGGGAGTGCTCCCTGCAAATGAAACAGGCAGGATGCCACCAGCAGCCTCTTCAGTCCACACTGGAACAATACCAGCAGATACTCTGCTTCCTTGCAGAGCTTAAATATCAGTGATAACTCCCTCACTGTGTGGGGGTGCTTTTAAGTAATAGGTGAGATCTATAAACATCCAAGCTCTCAATGCAGCCATGGAAGTCCCCAGTGAACTGACTGCTGGAAATGGTGGAAGGTCATGGTGAAGGTCTCTGCTGTGACATCCTTGGCTCCCACATCCCCTCTCCAATCACCCGCTCTGGGTCCCTTTGGAATGCAACAGTGCCAGTGACTTCTCACACCCACCAGCACCAGTGGCTGCTGTTATCTGTGGCCCTTGAGCCCACTGGAGTGGTGACAACACTGACAGCAGAGGGAACTGGCCCCCCCTGACCTCCCTCTCTTCCCCCAGCCCCCAATTTCTCCCCTGGGTGCGGAGGGAACGGAGGCTGCGGCTGGCAGGGAGCAGGCAGGCATCAGGCAGACACGAAGCAGCAGAAAGAGACTGTGAAATAGGAAGATAAAAAAAGAAAAAGAAAAAAAAAAGAGGTGTTCTGTCCTGCAGAGCAAGCTGCTTTCTTTAGAAAACACACCAGGCAAATCACCCAGCTGTTAAGACTACATAGCAGGACTGCCAGGAGTCAAGAACTGATGGAGCAAAACCCTGGCAAGGGTGCACACACCAGCACAGGCAGAGGGGAACCTGGACCTGCAAGTTGGGTCAGGCATCTCCTGGCACCTCCACGGATGCTGCTCCCAGGTCAGGCATGGTCCTGGCTCTGTCTGCCCACAGCAGAGTGGAAATGGTTCTAACCAAGCATTTCCCTCACACCTGCCAAAGCAGCTGCTGTGCACAGCGCTGGCTGACAGGGGAAGCTTTACTCATTAGAAGTAAAAGGAGGTGAGACAGGCTCTCCTGGAGTGTCTGTCAGAGCCTGCTGGGCCCATCTCACATATGTGGATCTGCAGCATTCCTGCAGGCTCAGCACTGCTTGGCAGATCAGCAGTGGAGGCTGCTCAGCTCACTCAATCTCTTAATTTGACAATCACACACTTACCCCTTGTCAGCAGACTTGACAGCTGAACGTGGCCATGCAAACACATCCATGGCATGAGCAAACACCCTCCTGGCCTACCATGTCATCTTTACCTTTCTTTCTTCATAAAAAAAAAAAAAATAGTTCCCCAGGGTCAGATCCTATTCTGCACTGATATTAAGTGAACCCCTTAGAAATGCCAGCTGTGTCCTGAGCAGAAAAGGCCAGCTGAGCAAAAAGCCAAGTTTTTGTATTATCCAAGCCATCATCCAGATTTATAAGTCATTACCTAAACGCCTGTTTCAAGACAGCATCTATCCAAGGGACAGTAAATTGCATAAAACTGAGATTTGCAGGAGCTGAGATAAGCAGGAGCTGCTGTGACTGCACCACAGCTGCACAGAGGGTGGGCACCTCTCTGCAGAGAGGAGGGGACGGAGCATCCTCAGCAGGGAGGGCAGCTCGGGCACTGAGAGGGGACAGAGGTTTCTTCAGTGAGGCTGTGTCTTGTGCCATCACAAATGGTGCCAAGGAAGACTCAGGCAGCCACCCTAAAGCAGCACAAAAGCTGTAAATACACAGCAGTGACTTGAAGGAAAACAGTTAAAAAAGAACAAAAATAGAGTTGTGCTACCGGAGACAGAGTGATCTATTTATGCTTTTTTTGTGGCCTACTTTAAGAGGACAGAGCCAGTGGAGTGTCCAGTTGAACTGAAGACATGGGGTCTGCAGACATCTCATGCTGATCAACTGTTCTGGGAATGTCTGAACACCTGGGGGAATTATACAGCACAGGATTTCTGGAGCTGGTCAGGACACACTTTCAGCCTGACCCACCAGTGAAAGACAGATGTATTTTGCCTGTTTTTAAGCAGTTCTTTTTCTCCTGCCCAACAGTCTTATCAGAACAGATTATGCTGCTCTTACATCCTAAAATGAAGCTCACGCCATCTTGAAAACCTTCTCTGAGAGCATCTGTTCAGAGAAGCTGTGATAAACTGATGATCCCTTGGCAATTTATTTTCTGATAAGAGATGTAAATTATTCTTAGCTTCCTTCCTGTACAGAGAATGATGGAGCAGTAACTACTCAGCCAGTTTAATAGAGTTAATCCAGAGATAATTTGTGCTTTCCTTACACAGAAGCAATTGCTGTCATTTTTTATAGAGTTAAAATTCTCTTCAGTTCTAGTATCTGATTTTTGTCCTCTCCTAAGATTTCACTTCCAAAAGATATTTTATATAGGTAATTCAAAATCTTCACCTTTTATGACAGAATAGCTCTAGGGAAAAGGAGAAATGGTTTGCAGAAAGGCTAGCAAAAAAAAAGAAAAAAAAAAAAAAGAAAAAAGCAACACTCCACAAAAATCACAAGCACTGACTTCTTTCAAAACCAGAGAAGTTTTTCTCCTTCCTTCTGAGAAAAGCTACGAAAGGCAGTGTTGAGGGCTGCATACAAAGAGGTGCAAAAACACAGCCTGCATAATTATTCTTTTGCACAATTATGAACAGTGCTTCTTGTTCTTTGGTTTCATCTAGTTTTGTAGATGTACATCCTCCTCCCCACCCCTTTCCTTTACAGCTCTTGTCACACCAAAGTGAAAAGACAAGACTCCTGCAGAAAACCCCAGGGTCAATTAAAGAAAATATGAAACCATCAGCAAGTACTGAACATTTTGCCCAGTTTTCTCTTGGTATTTGTCACAGACAGCAAGTGACATTTATTTTATATTGTGGCATCTTCCCTGTTTTAAAGGCATCAGGAAGATATTTTTCAGCTTAAAGGGGGATCTGCCCCACAGTCAAGCTCCAGGATCCACTGTGGAGTAGAGGTTCAAACCCTGAACCTGGGTAACTTTGTGATGAACCCAACATCAGAAGGAAGAAGCCTTCAACTTGCCTTTGTTTTGTGCTGCTTGATCAAGGACAATCTCTTAGTTCAGAATTTGACTCTGTCTGTGAATAGGGGTGAGCACAGGGCTTGTCTCTCCTTACCTCGTAGTAGCTCTGAACAGCGTTTATAAATGCTTCATCTGCCACAATCTGGGTTTCCCCATTGAGAAAGGCCTGGAAACGATCTTTGATTGTCTGGAGCTGCTGCTTACTGATCTGCAAAACATGTCAAAAGGAGAAAATTAGTCAAGAAAGGATTATGTACGAAGAAAAAACCCAGTAATTCTTCTGGAACATCTTATTGGGGTGCATGTTATGTGATGTGCACTTCTGCTCTGGGAACAGCAGTGACAGATGAGGAAGCAGCCATGGTTGGGTACACACACACATAGAGATGAACTATTCACCCTGGCAAGTTCATTTAAGCATCCTGAGCACCTAAAACCAACCTGAACATCATTTATTTCCAAACAACTCTGCTGCCACAAAGTGTGCACAACACTTCTACCACTTCAGGTATACCCAAGTCAAAAGCAAGCTGCTGAGTGCATGCTTGGAAGGGACTGTTCCAGTGCAATCTCTCCCCCATGTAGTTTTTTGTCCCCTGAGAAGAGGTCTCATCTCCACCCAGGAAGCCTTGAGAACCATCTGTTGAACGTGGCACTCAACAGTGCTCCAAAACTTTGGTCTTTCTTCATTTGTTGATTTATTCTTTTTTCCCTTACTCATTTCTTCTGGCTTGTCACATCCAACACACCATCCAGGACCCATGTGCTAGGAGAATTTACTGCCATTTAATATCAAAGAAATCATTCAACAACAAACTTGTTGTCCTTATCCAAGCAAGGACTTTCTCTGCTGTCTCCTTGCTGCTCAAAACAGTTCCCATCCAGCACACAGCTGGTGTAACTTACGAGACAGTTCTAGTTCTGGCACAGTTACATCAGTAGAAAGTTTACAAGGGTTTGCTCCAGCCTTGCAAGATAAGATGCCATTATTCTGCCATTTCATCTGCCAGTTTAAGAACAGATCCAGCTACAAACCACCCTCTTCAGCTCAGAGTGCAAAGTCAGAGCAGGCTCACATACCAGGTACCAGCAGTGCCAGTACAACATCTTAAGATGCAGATAACACTCACACTGAAGGGCTGCAGGCATGTAACTGTAATTGTGCTTGGTTTACCACATGGTTACTCCTTGTTTGAGGATAAGAATTATTCTGAATCAAAGAGAAGTAGAAAACAAGATGTATATATGACAACTTTAAATCTAACAGGAAAAGAAAGCAATAGGACTTAGGACAACTATTTACCAAAATAGTTGGTACGCTTAGGACCAAAAGGGTTTTTTTTTCTCACTTGTATGCCAGCAGGAGAAAGGAGCCCATTAGAATGAAAGAATAAAATTAATGGCTCTAAGTATCCAAATGTCTTTGAATAAAGTATCAAAAAACTACAGAGCTCCAAACAACTAGAGCATAATGAAGCCTGGTGAACACAACTAGTGATGAAAAGCAGAAGAGGGACCACTTGGAAAATGCAACAATAAATATCAACTAGATCTAGATGGTGCACCATGCAGGGTGTTTAGGGACTGTGGTAACGAACATCATCAGTGTTGGTAATTAATTCTGCAATGTCATGCTGAGGAGGGTTAGTGAGCAACAACAACTTGATGTGATAATCTGGGATTAGTTTATCCTGATACTTATGGAGAGGTGTTCATCAAAGTGACATAAAGCAAGACTCAACATACTCTGCTTCAGAAAACATGGAACAGCTTTTGCCATCTCTACAGGTGCTGGAAAGATGGGTTACCCCCAGCACAGCAACTCACACTTCACAGGGTCAGACACATGCTACAAGGCTCAGCATCACAGGGCTGGAGCAAGGACTGTCCCTCTAACCTGACCCACCACAACCTTGGTCACCATCTGGAATGAGCCAGGTGGAAAAGCACTCCCAAAAGCTTCTGGCTTTAAGACTGGCAGGGTCTAATTTTTTGGCTATAAGAGTCCATTTGTCATGTTAGGCAACTAAGGCAGTGGTGGCATTTGCCAACAGCACCCTAGACATTACGAGCCTTTGGCTAATACACACAGCATCAGCCATAAAAGAAGCTCCAAAATTATCTGAGCTGATACAATTGAAAAGAAAACGGGGTCAGTGGTAAGAGGAGTCAGAGACAATGTAGTGATAAAGTGGGAGACACCTGTGGGAAGGTGCTATTGAGCTTTGATTAAGTATTTAATTATCTGGAAGACAAAAAAAGCAGGATGACCACTAAATATCTTGATGATTTTGTATTAGTGACCACTGTGATCCTCAGACAGAAGTGATGAAGCAACAAAGGCTGTAAGAAACCAAGAAAATAACAGGAAAACTACAGGTAACATTGAAATCAGGCTGTTGAGTGAAAGACATACTAAGAGCACAGATCCTCTGAGCTACAATGCATGGTGCTCCTTGCAGTTCCTACAAACTTCCAATATACAGCTCATACATGGGCTCCTGGGAGCTGTGGATATGAATCATCATATTCACATCCACCCCAAGCTCCATGCAAGTATTTTCCCCACCCAGGGAAAAGAGGATCCTCTCTGATCACACAGGGCCTGCATCACAGCACAGTCCTCAGCTGATGAGACCCTTGGTCTTCCATTCCTGCCAGACAGCAAAGCAGCACTGGTATATCAACCTGTGCCACTGTGACAGACCTTATCAAGAAAACAGTCAATCTGAGCCAAAATTAAACGGCTTTCATATTAAATTTAGCTTCTGCTGCACAGCAGCAGATGCCTGGTTCAGAGACTCGGCAACAGCAAGGGACTGGAGGGGACCAGACCTGGGATGACAAAATCTGTCCAGCGTGCTCCACTGCCTGCTTTATGCCTCTTCCCCTCCCCATCAGGCACCAAGGGCATCACCACCAAATCCCAAAGCACTCTGGATGGGGGCAGGAGGTGGCAGTCCCAACCCCAGTGTCAAAGCCTTTCAGCAAAGACAAATGATGCCAAAAACCCATCCCCAGGCATAAAAGAGCACATGCCCTGACCACTCACCTGAAGCTTCACTGCTTCAAAGGCAAGGCTGTCATTTTATCAGCTAGAGATACACATAAAGCAAGCCAGCGGCTTCTGAAGATCCAGTCAGGCCACTAAGAGGCCAATACAAAACACTTCCCACTTAGTTACCTTCCATCCTATGCTTACAAATAGCGGAAAAAAGCAGAATTACTTCCCCTTGGAAGCACAGCAGCTCAATATCACATCCCCTGCACCAGCAGGGTGGGAGGTGAAGGCCTGCTGGGTTGCAATCCCAGTGCTGTGAGCCTGGGGGTGGGGGGCAGAGCCTTGCAGCCCCCAGTTCAAATACAAATCCAGGTGCCAGCACGCAAGAGAGAAGCAGGAATACAGCAGATAGAAGATGCTTACGCTATTTATCTTCCCACACTTTTCCAACCCCCAATGCTTTTCCCCACAGCCAGGTTCAGTGTGCATCAGCCACGAAGAAAATGACAGCCACTTCTGCATCTGGCAGGGACTCCACAACACCCTGCCTGCTTACAGTGCTTCTGGACCCAAGCAAAGTCTCTCAAGTTCATGTGGTTGGTGTGTTTCTGCAGCAGAGTGTTCCAGAGCCTTTATCTGTCTGAAGCATGTGAGTACTTGAGTTGCCAGATACAAAGTTGCATATTAAAAATATAATTAATTGAGTCAGTGATGATGAACTGGCACAGGCATCAGGCAGGGCACCCGTGGAGCTTTGGGCTGGCATCCTGAGTTAATTTCACAGCTTTTTATAAGAAGCTTGGCAGAGGTCGTTTCCATAACTGACTAAATCACCAGTGACTACATCTGGGCACCCAAATGCTTCCTACCTTCTTGGCCTAACTTTTTTGTGGTTTTTCTGGTTTAAGAGAAACTGCAAGCTCAGCTCTATTTAGTGGTCTCAGAAAAAAGGGGGAACAATCTCTGGATAATGCCATGTCCCCACCATGATCCCAGAGGCAATTTCTTGAATTTGCTTGATGCAGATCTCAGCAAACAGCACATCAGCCTCCTCAGGATAAACACTCACCAGTGGTTCTCTTGCTACATGTTATTTTTGCACATATTCCATTGGACTCAGAGACAAACACAAACCCAAATGCATGGAGCCCTGGCACCTTCTCCAGAGCTACTCCAGCCAGAGAAAAGCTGGAAAAGCTGGCACTACCCCTGCACATCGTCTCCAGCCTCCTTCGCCCACACCAGGGGAGCAGCAGCACTGCAAAGAGGAGCTGCTTGCTGGGGAAAAGGTCCCTGAAAAAAAGTAAAACATGGCAATGTGCCTCATTAAACCATCCTCTCAAAAATGCTTCGCTGTGTCTGAGCATCCAGTGGTAAGTACAGCCCTACAGCTCAGGGTCTACAGGTTGCTGGATTTGGGGTTTGTATTCTCCGCTGTATCATGGGTGGGCTAAAAGAGGAGTCTCAGATTTTTGAGTCTCATGTTTTGAAATTCAAAGACCTAGAGCAACTTCTGCAGATTTAAACTCCTTTAAAGTGAACTTTCAAATCTGCATGTGTGAAAAAAAAAATCAAAATGACTTGCACTCACAGGACAGTTGTCTTTTCAAACTTAGCATGATGCATATTACAGTACTAGATGTCCAAGAGCCACAGATGACATGCTTTGAAACCAAGCAGAAAGGAGAGTTTCATAAAAATTTCCAAATTCTTGTACAATGTTGCAGTGAGGGTGGCCCAGCACTGAGACAGGGCCCAAAGAGACTGGGGCATCTCCAGTCTTACAAATGTTCACAACTTGACTGCATGAATATGACCTGGTTTGGGAGGGAGCCCTGCTTTGAGTAGGGGATGCGAGACAGAGACCTCTGGAAGTCCCCGCAGCCTGTATTATGAAATGGCAGTACTGTATTCCAAGGAGAAGGTGCAAGGAGAGGTCATCCTAGGTTGTAGATTGCCAGATATGTTAGGTCTAACCACTGATTTATCAGTGGCAGCCTACAGAATAAGCCATCCACAGCTGTACATGTACTCAAACCAGCTAATAAAGCCATATCCATCAATGTGACAGCTGCTGGAACAGCAGCCAGATTTGAACTCTGTAGAAGGACACTTTCAAATAAAATACACCCCCTTTATTGGCATGCTTGAACACCTCTGGTCGAGGACTGGGAATTCTAGCATGCTGGTGCCTCATGGTGCCCACTGCATCCCACTGGAAAGGTCCCCAGCAGGGATGTGAGGAGGCACCCTGGTGCTGCAGGTTGGTCCCTGATGGCTCTGCCCATCAGCGTCACCTGTGTCTCACAGGAATTGGTTCAGCTGAGGATTGCAGGTAATTCCCAGGAGAAGCACCTCTACCTTTTGTCTAGAGAGACCAACCTACAGCACATGACAGGAAGGAGGAATATTTAACTGCTCCCCGTGCTGCTGTTCTGGGCTTGGTTTTGTAACATCTAATAAATATTTTATTACTCCTCAGCACTCGGTGAAAAAAAAGGAAAAAGCTAAAGGAAACTGAACAAGCATCCCTCATCATCACTGCTCCACAGGCAGAAAACCAGCCACAACAGGAACAATGTGGAAGGGAGGGGGATGGGAGGGGGAGGCCAGAGGTCCTGGCAATGGGCAGGAGACTGGAATAAAACCTCTTCGGTTATTTTGCACTGGGGAAAGGCATCAGGTCCTCCCTGCACCGATGCTGTTTTCATTCCAATAGGAGAGAGGACCACAGGAGGGGGGACTCACATCCCCAGCATTTGGGGACTTAACTGCAAACTCTCCTGGGCAGACACAGCTGCTTTTCACTGTTAGCCTCAGTGACCAGTGCTGACTGTCAGTCTCGGGGAACTCTTACCAGCTTCCTAACAGTGTATTTTCTGTTTGAAACAGAGAATGTAAATACTTGTTACCAGAAAGCACTCCTTGTATTATGGTTCCTGATAGCCACTGTACATGTACACCCACTAGAGGGATAACTGAGTTGCACATCCTTTTTCCTTACAGCCTGACCCTCCATGGATCCCTGTGCACTGTGATTTACCACTGTTTATACAATTCCCTCCTCATGGGTGCTCGATTTATTGCCTCTCCCCTCTGTCCATGATTTCCTGGCCCAGGTGCAACCACACTGTCTGCCCCTCTCCAACCATGCTCGTACTCTGTGGGTGGCAAACAAAAGCACCAGTCACATCCCCAGCCACCAACCCTGGTGCCATCTTCTCCTCTCTCAGAAGAGGTACCCAATGGATTTGCTGCAGAGAAAACAACTGTGCCATCACTGTGCCTGGGAGCACAGAGCAGCCAAGGGCACACACAACCCCTTCTGTCTGCAGCAGCTCGTGCCCTGTCTACTCAGACCACCTGAGATGTTGGGGATGGGTCAGAGCACTGGGGACCCTCCAAGGAGCAACAGTCCCAGGTATCAGGCTGGGCTCAGGCACAAGCAATGCAAACAGCCCCTGCATCCTTGCACACCAGCCCAGCACTGATTTACAGCTCAGAGACTGAACCAACCTCTCCCTCAAGCAGCCCAGCAATACAAAATTAATATTTCCTGACATAATAGTAAATGTCTATTCCAGCAACATGACTGAAGGGGTGAGAGAACCCACCAGAAGTGCCTGCTAGGAAGGAAGCCCCCTCTGCTCAGCTGCAGAGCTGCCACCCACCCAGCCAGTGCCCCACCACAGCATCAGCTCCAATCCTCACCAGGACCTCTCACTACATTTTATAAGCAAACCCCAGCAGCTTTGCAGCACCAGCAGTGAGTGTTAAATTATTTTGGCACTTGCTGAAACATTTCTTCCTCAAAGAGGCTCAAGTATTGCTGGATAAGTAATGGGAAAGTAAAACATCAATCCCTTTGGTGAGGCCACTTGCAGGCACAGAGCCTCTCGATCAAGCAGCACAGATCTCTCCTTTCCACTGCCCCAGACTACACCCAGTAGCAGTTTATCAGAAGACACAAAGCACAGGCTCTGAATCGCTCTCTTTGAAACACACAGATGCTCTTTTTTGTCCTCTCAAGCCACGAGTACATTTCTTTTCTATGATTCACTCTGCCAGCTAGCCACACTTCTTTTGACACACATGAAAGACCTAAAACGTGATTAGGGCTGTTCCTACTTTCTGAAACACAGTGATGCAAAATGCTGAGGGGAAAGCAAAGCCAGGATTTGGGACTGGGCCTTTTCCATGCTGACCTCCTCCCTACACCTTCCTTCTGCCACCTGCCACCACAGGGCAAGCCCTGGTGTAGAAATACCAAAAGATACCTTGCCCCTGCCTGCTTCGCCTGCTACCTCTGTTAGTACCAGGTGTGCCCACCCAATGCTCCCATGCCAACCAGACATCCTCCCTTCTTTTCTACCAAGATCAACCACTCCGACTGGAAAGAGCAGCTCTGACAGCTTCAGGAACTTCTGCTCCTGTTCCCAAGTGTCCTTTCTCCAGCTGCCCCCCTTCTCTGCAGCTGGTGGGAAGAGAATAACCCCAAGATGGAGCCACCTGTCAAAAGCTCAGAAAACTTGGAACTTCTCCCAACTTTGATCTTATTTTACCTAAGCAAGCCATTAGCAGAATGAGTCTGCAATAGATCCACCAGACTAAGCGAGCTCTGCTGGATATTTTTCTGTGTATGATCAAACAGCTAGGTGCTCCTATTTTTTCAATGATTAATAAAAATATGACTTTGATCTCAGAAAAACGGATAACCCAGCACAAAATACAAGCAAGAAATTGCAGTGATGAAATACTAGGCCAGTGACTGAGCATGGGCTGAAGGGTGATTGCTGCATAAGAAACCTCCCTGGTGACATGTGCTGTGACAGCAGCTTCGCCTGGTGAGCTCTGCTGGATAAAACACATCATTGTGACCTGGCAGCTTTCAAAAAGCCCAGCATCATCCTGCATGTGGTAAAAGTGTAACTGCTCTGCTCATAAAACAAAAGAACACAAACCTATAAAAACGCTGGCAGAAATAAAGCTAGCAAATAAAACCAGGAGGCAAACGGAACAGAGGCTGTTCTGGATGGGCAGAGCAACGTGCAAAGCCCCTGACACTGGGCTGTCCCTTTAGGTGCCCCAAAGACAAGAGGTAAATCCCTTTATTCCCAAGGTTTTCTCCTGGCTGGACTCTGCAGCTGGCTTCTCCCCTCCTCCTCTCTGCAGCCCAAACACCTTCTTTGCTCTCTCCAAGTCACCCTCTGGTTAACCCCAAGTCTTGAGGGCTGCTATTGCAACCACTTAGCTCAGCATCCTCTGGAAAATCCTGCTACCCAAGGCCTTGGTCACAGGTGCAAGTAAGTTGTGTTTGCCTGGACTGACATAGGAGCTCTCTGCAAACACACCAAAAATGTCTTGGGCTGCCCTCTGACTCCAACACTGCAGTATGTGTGGTAGGTACAGTGCATTGTTGCTGTGAGACCTCAAAAAAACCCCACCCAAAAATATAGCCCAGGTTAAAAGGATCAAGGGAAGATCTACTTGTTCTTGAGCTTATTAGGCAGTCTTGCAAAGTAACATTTTTACTCCTCTTTTTCTTTTCTGTGGAAAACACCAGTTTCTTGAAGCTTATGAGTGTGGATGGGACACAGCTCCTGAGACATTACTTTGTAGACTCTCATGCCTCAAGACCATGGTGTGCTGCAGAGTGGAAGCTGTGAGAAGCTGAAGAACATCACAGGTCATCCCCCATAAGTCACTCATGCCACATCCCTTGGAAAAATCAGGGACAGGCTGGGCTCTGAAGCCTACGAGAATTTATATTTCTTTCAGAATATTCTGAGGACAACTGCCACAACTTGGATGGTTTACAGCCTTATTGACAAAGAAATTTAAAACAGTCAGTTTGGGGTATGGATGCTGCACAGCCCAGTGGCCACAAAGCCCTCAGCCTTCTACTTTATCACTGAGACAGGCATGTAAATCTAACTTCAGTCAACTGCAATAAACAGCTGGTACTGTATGTACTTAATAAAAGGAAATTTGTGCAAAATCTCCTACAAGCACTAAAAAGGTATATTCACAAATGATGCCCAAGTGCCCCAAAAGAAAGAACTGTGTAAAAGAGAATGGTTTTATTCAGCTGATCAATGTAGCTAGAGCACCTGTGTCCAGGGAGACCCTGCCAGCCCTTCCTGAGGAGTAACTAATAGTGAAGAACCTCTTCCCACCATCCTGGTCAATGCTGTTTGGCCAGTACAGTACCCTGAAATCAGTAACCCATACAGCTACTGATACTACACAAGCATCTTGGTTCTTGGACTACTTTAGAGGCCTGGCAAGGATTGGTACATCCAGTGCTTGGACTGAATACCACAAGGGGTTCCCAGGAACAAACTAAAGACTGCTAAATATCCATGAACTTAATCCTAAAAGTGTGTGCGGAATGAGCTGGGAATGCACGTTTGTCCATGCCAGTGGGTCTCCCATAGAGGAGATGGACATCCCAGGAGCCAGGCAAATCCTTACTCTCCAAACACCCAGCTGCCTGCTTCTTTTGTGCTGCATCTCCCATCTGTGAAAGGAGAATAACAGCACTTCTCTCCAGAAGTAGCAACACACATGAAAAGACTGAGAGCCTCTCACAGACTGGTATGGTGGGCTATCCAAGAAGAACAAGCTGCTTTAAGAGAGACACTTTTAAACCACTATTCGAACAATTTTCATCTCCACATTCCCTCTCCAGGCATACCTTACATACTGCAGAAGTTAATTGTCCTTCCTGGTTAATGCACACAGGGGCTCATGCTGACTTGAAAACATTAAACAATCAGAGCTAAAGATCTCCTACAGACACTTGAGAGCTCCAAACAGAAACACAGTCTTGCCTTTTTTTTTTTTTTTTTTTTTTTTTTAATAAAAAGGGTACATCCACCATTGCTGGAGTTATTTCTGTACCATTTTAATCATTACACTCTGAGTCTCCTCCATGCCACAAGCTATTTTAAAAGCAGTTCTTACTGAGCAGAAGTGACAGATAAATGAATGGAGACTCAAGGACTCCTGGTGTGTCCCAGCCCCTGTGAAAGTGCCATTTTCATCCTGGCAAAGTCAGCAGGGGAGAGAATGTCTTTGATTGGACTGAATAAGATAGCACAAAATGAAGAGAAGCTTCCAGGTACACAAGGCTGAAATGGTGAGCCCTGCCATGGGCATCCCACACGCGTTCAACCACCCCTCACCAAATGGGTTAGAAATTTCCATCCCCCAAAATGAAGGGCTGTTGTCTAAACCATCTCAAAACTGGGCTGCTGGGGTGGAAAGGGAAGCACACACAGGTCCAAACAATACTTCCTTTGCAAATGCACATTTTCAAAGCAGCCCATAAAAAGATCTGACCTATTAAACACCAGGCTCTGCTAGATACAACTTGCTGAGTTTGTAATTTTCCCTTATTCTGTGTATGTGCTATGATTTCCAGGAAACAAACAAAAAACACCCCAGATTTTAAAGAAACTCTGTTTAAGAGCCAAGCACGTCTCCAATCCAGAAGCTGTCTCCTTCAGACAGCACTTGAAGAAGGTTCAGTCAATCAGTCAAGCCAGAACAGAGCTTGTTTTTAGATGAAAAAACAAGAGAGAAAAGGTGTGAAACTGTAGTGTAACTCCTCCTCACATTTCCTGTTAAAGTGAGTAATCTCTGATTTTACAAGGGCATGTTGTTTGGAGCTGGAAGAAAAACTTTGGTAAAAGGTAGTTTGTACTGAGGCAGAAAACTACTGCAAGAAAACAGAGCACTTCAACTTCCATCTTTCCTGCTGTGCAGAGACATGGGAATATGGCTTGTGGGTACCCAATGAGAGTGGATGAATTCAAAGCATTAGAGAACACTGTTTGCAATAACACTGTTCTACTGGTATTATTATACTCAAGGAAAGGCATGGTTGGAATTACCCAGCTTTCTTCCACAGCCCAAGTCCTTGAGCCCAGTTCATATCAGGTGGCTGAAAATGAAAGCAGCAAATCTTACAAATTTGCTGAAGCATCAGAGAGACTGGGCAAGAGCCCCATGGGGACATATTCCCTGAGGCTGGTTTACCTCAAGCAAGTGCTTATGATTTCCAGGCTCTGAGCATGTTCACTCAGCGGGGGTGGTTGGAGGAAGCAGTGGCCTTTTCTCAGCTTTGGGCTGTAAATATAAATAGAAGGGAGCTGGGGAAATCAGGTTCACTGCCATGTGTATGCAGCTTGTGCAGGTCCCATGCTGACATCTGCAAAGAGGGCAATTAACTGATTGGGTGAAATTAGGTGTGGAGTTCAACCATGGATTTTTAAGAAAAGAGAAAGGCCATTTGTTGGCTGATGGGCTCTGGAATCTGCAGAGATAGGGCTGAGCCTTGCAACACCAGAGCTGCCAGGGAAGCGGTGGAAGGACAGGTACCTCCAGGAGAAGGTGTCCTGGCCATGCATGGCTTGGCACAAGGACTTTCCCCACAGCAAAACCCACTGGTAGGCTGGAAAGAGAAATGTCATAACCAACATGTGTCTGGAACCATCCCTGGGGCATCTGGCAGAGGCAAAAAGGGTGTCTTAGCTCCCTGAGTGTCTGTTCCTCTGCTCCTGGTACCTCCAGTTAGCACTGCTGGTTGTCTTTTCCCTTTTAACTTCTGCCACGTTTAGTGAGAGATAAATAACCCCAGCCAAAGCTGCTTGCAGTGACCCAGAAGCAGCCACCCAGACCCATGTGGCAGGACCCAACTGCAAGAACACCTTGTGCTGGCTCCCTGGCACAGAGCAAACAGAGCCAGATCTGGTCAGGTCCAACCTGCAACCCCAGGCACCCATTTGCAACCCAGCCTGCAGACAAAGACAGTACTGGCAAGCTGGAAGTAAAAAAAAAACCAAAACCAAACATAAATCCTTTTTTATGCTTTGGATGGCCTGTCGTGCCTTTTCCTGGCAAAAGGCAAGAGATACTACTTGGAAACATCCTGCTTTTCCAACAAACCCAGAAAAAGCAAGTTCAGCACAACTGTTACATGTTAACTACCTAAAGTATGAAAATTTTCAAGACAGGAGTTGTAGATGGCCTTACATAAGGACCCTTTCCAAAAAACACAGGACTATACATTAAAACCTCTTTCATTTAAAGCTCGGAAAGCTGTTTTAAGGATTCCTGTGCAGTGTAGTATATTGAAGGCTGTCACAAAAAGAAGAGTAATTTTTCTTCTTTGGGCTTCAGGCAGGATATTTTTCAAGGGCTGTGAGTGATGAGCTCCAGGCATTTGTGCTGGGAGGGTTACTGTCCCCTGCTATCCCTTTCCCATCAGATGAGCTGTCTCTGCTCCTTACTTCCTGCAGGTTATGAGCATGTGGATAAGAAGAATTGTAAACTGATGCTACAAGAGCAGTGACCCACAGCTGAAGGGGATGTAACAGATGGAGCAAATACCCTCTCTCTTCAACACACCTCCACAATATGCTGTCCAAACCCAAAATCCAGATTTCTTATGTCTCTTATTCCATATTATTACTGGCTGGAAAAGCCCAGAAGAAAAACAAGGCTGTAGAGGTAGCACAGCACAGTCCTAAAGGGCAGGAGGGAAAAATTGCCTGGTACTACACATCTTGTAATGGGTTTGTCTGCACATGAAAAGTACAAGTCGAATCCTCCACAAAAAGCAACACTGTTATGGAAGATTTGAAGCATATAATTTCAGAGGAGTGTTTGTAGGAGCAGAAAACATGGGGGCATACACAAAGAGGAAAAGACAAAATCAAATTATTCTTCGTAAGAGGCAGCTGGGCCAGAATTTGCCCACAGCATTCACCATTCTGGAGCTCCACTTCTGCTCCCAGGAGCCCTGAAAGAGGCCCTCAAACCCGTAAGAGTTGAAACCACAAAAAGTGGGAAAATAAGCTCCCCAAATGAGTCTTATGGACTGATTACTCGTCTTTCCCCTTCCCAGAAAGTGTGAGGAACAGCCTGTGTCCTGGAGGTCAGTCTGTGCAGGCGGCAGATCCCACAGCTCAGTGGAAGCTGGACCACAGGACCCCACTGTGCTCTGATCCCACAAAACACATCCCACGTTGTGCTGTACATGCACACACAGTCCCAGCGAATCCAGCTCACCTCAGCCTACAGTGTGAATTGAATTAATTATTTTTTTTTTTAAATTCAAGCATTCCTATTAGAAGCCTCAGCCTACACCAAAGAATTAAAGATAACTGCTACCTGCAGAAACTAGAAGGAAAACCACTAATCTTAAATGCCACTTAAATAAAAGCTGCAGAACTGAAGATCTGGGAATCCAGTCTTTCACCTGAAAATGCCCCAAAAATATTTGAATGAGAGGAGCTGGGAGCTTTGCAGGATGGGCAGGCACCAGCAGAGCCAGCGATCGCCTCTCTCCAGGCACTCAGCCCAGAAACATATTGCAGAAATGGCCCACACAGCCTGCTGGGGAGGAGGCATCCCTGATTGATGGTTTTCTCCAAGACAAATGCCTTCACACCCTCTGGGATAATGGAAGCAAGATCTCTTGGCAGCTGAGCGAGGGAGAAGGCAGGCTGGGAGATGGGGAGGAGGAGGAGGGAGCCCTTGGGGTGCATAGGTGAGGGCAGGTGGTACCAAAAAACTCCACACTGGCTTCAGGAGCTTGGGCAGCTCCTCTGACATGGCCTCAAAACCCCATAAAGAAGAGGTAACCAAGCTGAACTGTGACCAGGGCAGGGTTTGTGCAGACAGCTGGGTAAGGCTGGGGTGTGCAACAAAAAAAGTGCCAGGTGAGCAGCACCAACAAGCCCATACCCCCCAGCACAGCAGTGGTTTCACACTGGTAGGACTTTGTTCAGCCACTCCTCATCTGCAGTTTCCAAACTTCAAAGACTTCAGTTACTTGAGTGGGCAACTACCCTGCCCACGCTGACAAGAGAGGGACGAACTGGTGTGAAACTCTGTTCCACCTCCAACTCACTCCCCAGCCAGGCTTCAGCACTTGGCTTGACCCACGCAGCAGAGAACATTGCCAGGTTTTAGCCAAAACCCTTCCTGTGGGCTCAGAAAGCCAGAGATAATGTATGCTGTGGCACAAAAAAAGAAAAAAAAAAAAAAAAAAAAAAAAAAAATTCCCCCCACAGGAAATCCTGGAAAGAAAAGCCAGGGAATCTGGAAATCTGGAAATAGTAGCCATGTGAGAACTTCAGCATCACTGCCCCTTGGGAAGCAAAGCAAAGGGGCAGCTGCAGTCCTGGAGCAGATACTTTTCCCCTTACTGATTTAAAAGTCAAAGTCTTTGTCATGAGCTCTAATCCCCAGCAAAGCTCCCCAAGCCCAAATGCAGAACTAGCAGGCACAGGTCACTCTTTCTGGTTGATGTGTCTGTTATCTTTGCAATTTCACTTCCCTCTTCCATGCTATCTCTTGACGTAAACCTAAGCTACTCTTAAATTTAGGGGGCAAAAATAATTTATTTCATTTAATCTTCTACACTGTGGCCACTTCTTTTCAAACCGTGCACTATTTTGTTGAGTTTTGTGACTCATTCCTTAGACAATTTTCAGAGAAAGGTGATTTAAGCAAGCAAAACAAATCCCAATTCATACAGATACTACAGAGAAACGAAGAAACTGAAGATAGCATCAAAAAACCCACCACCAACACAGACAGATAGATGTCTTTGCCACATTGCAGCCTAGCAGCAAACAGACATATGCAGAGAGTGCATGAAAGAATGAAGATGCTTATCTTGAGCCTGGCCAGCATGAGTCAGTAAGAGCAAGGCACCCCCAGCCTGTTTGGAAGACAAAAGAGAGCAGTGAATGGGGATGGCAGATGAGCACATTGCTGGGTGGGTGCACAAATCCTCTTGCCCACAGGCTGACATTTGGGTGGGCGACACAAGCTGCCTGGGGGTGCTGCTGAAGAGAGCCTGAGATTCCCTTGCAGCACTGAGAGCCATGGAGAAACCCCTCTGAAGCACCACGAGCTCAAAAGAAGCAAGACTTTTCCTCCCTTACTCTTGGGTGCCTGCAGAACCAGCATTTAACTCCTACCACGTTCTTGAGCTTCATGGGCTCTTCCCATGGAAGAAAATAACAGAGGATTAAGCTGGCACAGTATGGATAGAGAGACAGCAAGACCCCTCACAGTAAAATCTGTGTGACGCAGAAGGAATTACCTCCATGATCCCATTCCTGCAAATCCTGCAGCATCACGCTGCACGGGGGGTGCTGAGCTGCTGATGCCAGAGCATGGTTTCTATTACTGTTAATAGGAACTACTGACAGGAGCAGCAGCCAAAAAGCCTGCAATTTCAATGATCACCTTAGATAAGCACAGAACTGCATTAAGTCAGTCCCAGCAGCTGTACCACAACAACCATCAGGGCTGCGAGCACGGAAAAACAACCAGAACTCAAGTTTTAAAGGCTACTAAAAAGGGCTGGATCCTGGCTGGGTGAGATGGAAAATTGGAGATGGAGCAGTGCAAATGGCCAGTGCAGTGCCAGCAATGCCACAAGCCTTGCCCTGGGTCCAGCATCTGTTTTGGGGGGGTAGGTTACAGTCCTTGGGGTCAAATTAGAAGGAACCAGGAGGCCACCACAGCCTTTCTTGGAGGTGCTCAACAGCTGTTGCCAACAACCACCAAAGTGCTCTGGTGGGAAAATAACATAGTTCATGAAAAAAGTATAGGTATGGAAGAAAAAAAAAAAAAAAAAAAAAAAAAAGGTGTTTAGAATCCGAATATAACAAGAAACATAAGATGTTCCATGAGAAAACTACTGATGAGGAAAAAAAAGGGCTTGAAATCAGAAGGTGTTGGTTTGGGGTTTTTTTGGCTCCATCAAGCTTCTCACGTACATCTTTGTAACAAGTAACTGGAAAAAAGTATTACTGCTTCCTAGCTAAATGCTCACAAACATCCTCTTGGAAATACCCTGTGAAGTCCTTGTTGTGCAACCTACTCACTCAGGTTTCTGCCTTCTACATCCACCCCTGTGGTTTTCTGACCCAGCTCAGGGTCCCTGCAACAGAGATTTTGATAGGAAAAGTTAACCCACATCAAGAGCCTGGGATTCAGCCGTGTCTACCTCTGCTTCAGAGTAATACTTCAGTATTATTTTTGCTTCATATATTCCTTATACCAGGGGAGACACAGTTGCTTTTCTTTTTTTTCTTTTTTTTTTTTGGACAACCATTATACAATCATATAATTCTTACAAAAACAAATGTCAATTTGAATGTACTGCTTTACATCCCCCCATTATGGTTCAGCAGTTCAGACAAGAAGGAAAAGTCCATCATTTCAAATCACGGAGGCTTTTGGATATGCAAAAGCCTAGAGAAAATTAATCTCCAAGTTACACATATAGATTTTTCCTCTTCAGAGAAAAAGCCAAATACAAACCACAGTCCTTTGAAAGCAGATAAGCTAGATGTCAAGGTTATTTTCTTCAAAACAGTTTTACAAGCAGGTGCTGAGCCTGTGCTGGCTGTTTATCCAATGTGCCACATGAGCAGAGTCACTGGCACACCCCTGGCCCTTGCAATGTGCAGCAAAACCATCAGGTCTCACAGCAGATCTCCTGCCAGTTTCAACTGTCTCCCCACCACCTCCATCACTCACTTCTAATCAGCTCTCCACAGACAGCAGCAGATCATTTCATCCTGTTTCTTACAGCACAGAATTTTAAACTTGAGAAAAAGCAGGCATAACAGCTTTGCATCATTTAAGCAACCAACTTTGCTGACTGCATCAAATTCTCTCTAAACTGCTGGCAAGAGCAACAGACCTTTAATTAAACTAACTAGCCCTGAACCAGAGAAATATTTTTCCCTGCTGAATCCCTGATAGATGATGGTGCTGAGATAACCTTCATGACCCAAAGCACTACTAAGTGCCCCCCTACAGCTCCTTCAAATCCCTGGGGTTGCAAACACCTCAGCAGCCTGCACTTCCCAGGGACCTGCCTTGTCCTCTCGGCACCCAGATCAGCTCCAGGGTTCATTTTTGCTGCCAGTACACTCATGGCCTTGCTGTACTACCCCGTGCAAGATGGAAGTAAAGAAAAAACCCCACCAGCCCATGCCCCAAGGCACTCGTAACTGGAATAATGTTGCATGATAATTCCTGAGAGCCAGGAGCAGTCTCCTTCACAGGGCTGTCAAGGACACAAGGCTGCATCCCTTGGGCACAGACTGATGCTGAGCTCTGGAGGGGGGCAGGCCAAGCTCTGGATGATGTCTGGACAACCTGGGTGCAGAGGAGGGAGGGGGGCACCTCCCTCCCTCCCACCTTACCTGCACTTGCCCACATCAGGTTTGACATTGACCTTAGAAAAGCCAGGCTCTTTATGGGAACAAACTGCTGCAGGGAAGAGACACAGCTTTGTACCACCCAGCGTGATGCTCTGTCATGTGGCACTGTCCAAGCCCACACAACACATTATCTTTTACTACACACTGAAGTGAGCTGCTTTTTTTTACTGCTTTTTTTACTTTTCTTCTAGAAAGGAGCTAATTAGAGTGGAAAAGGATGTCTATGACTCTCACATGTATGGCTCCTGTACATCAGAGATTTTTAATTTGTGTTAATCAACTATACCATGCATATTCTGTACTTGGAATTATACAGCATGTAACCTAATCAAACAATACTAACAATGCCAGGTAGTTAAATCACACTGTGATAAGCAAGAAAAACAATTTTGTGTAGGCATAGCAAAGTCTCCAATGCACTTTAGTCAAAGCAGCATCTACTACCAATTACCACATTTGCAAAGTGTTCCTGTTATCAAGGGCAATGGTTTAACTGAACAGGCAAAGTGCATGGCCAGAGGTGCATTAAGTCATTTGCTCAGTGCTCTTCAGCTGTCAGTGGAGAGGACTGCAGGCTGAGCAGAAGCAAAGGGGTGTGAATTGTGCAGTAAAAAAAGCCACAGCATCACACAAAGGTGAGTACACAAGAGAAGAGGCAGAGGGAGCTCCCTCCTTCCCCTGGAGGAAGGAGGTGGTCCCCAAAATGGGGAGCAGGACCAAGGTATGAAATGTGAGCGTGGGGAAGGGAATGCAGGGGTCCTTTGGGAAGGGAGAGGCTTGGAGGACAAGGGTCCTCCAAGTACAAAAAAATCTGTCACAAAGAAGAAAATAACTCACTCCCTGTGTCCATGACAAGAAATTAGAGGTTACAGGAAGGAAGTCAGGCTGGATGCTGGGGAAAACACCCTGTCCTAGTACAGATGCAGATCCACAGGAGGTACCCAGGCACCCACATCCCTGCACCCCCATCAGGACTGGCCAGGAAAACCTCCCCAGGGCACACTCACTCCTGCTTTGAGGGAGGAAGATGCTCATCCTGAGGTCCTTTCAGCCCTACAAGATTTCTACTCATGATCATGCTACCCCACCATACCTGGTACAAGGCACAAACCCAGCACTGCTCTGCAGCAGCCCCTGCAAGAGGCACAGACTATATTTGTTCTGGTACATTGCAGTGGGACGCTTTAATCTCTGTAATCGCCTCAAAGAAGATTTTATTCAGTCAGGGGAAAGCAATTACTATTTCATTTGCAACTAGGTGCCTTCTCAGAGCCTTCATCTACCAGATCTGGAGGGTCCTGTCAGCCCCTACACCTGCCCAGACTTTGGTGGTGTTTTTTTTCTGTGTGTGTGTCAGATAGGTTCATGCATCCAACAAATGCATCCGCAGATACTCAAGGTTTTCAGCCCCTGTTCACAGCCAGCTTTCTCCTCCCAGCTCCTATGGCTTTTATCTGAGAGCATACACCCTGCATGAAGCAAACAACTGGATATAATCCTAGATTAAAGGGATTGTACTGCAGAATTAAATACAAACCATACCCCTGATAGGGCCTGCTGTCGTCATTCACTGAAGGCAGACCTTGACTGTTTGGGAGGTGGGCAGATGGTGGTGGCACTTCTGATACTTTCTGCAGCTCCTGATTCTCCTAGGCAAGCATTTACATCTCCCCACATAGGTAGAAGGGAAAACAAAAAAACAAAAAAAAACCACCCTCCCCATCCTTAAGTGTTTCCATATGATGCTGCACTAAAATTCCATTGGGATTTTGCTCTGTAAACTAGCAACTAAATTCTCATGGCTCCAAATCCTCAGCAGGGCTCTGCATATGTCAGCTCTACTGGAGTTGCTGCACCTGGGTGCTAGAAGGGTCCACGGTCTCACAATGGCCATGCAAGGAACTGCAGAAAGGTGATGGTGGCTTATAACAGGTGAGCAAAAAGTTCTGAGAGGATCTTCATTGTCTATTGCAGCAAGGACCACAAGAGCTGAGCAATGCAAAAGCCCACCAGGAAATCTTTACAACTCTATCTTACTTCAAGAAAGCCACAATATACTCATAGGCACAGCTGCATATTAAAAAAAGACACTTTAATCTTCTGCTCTTTCCATCCTGGCAGCCAAAGCAGCTTGACTCAATCAAGAGACTTGAGAGCTGTGAAAACTACACATTAAAGAAGAAAATTTCCAACTGTCTTTTCCTTGCAAATTGTGGCAGCCAAAAATTCCAACCCTAAAATAAAGACGTGCCTGAAGGTAGCAATTTTACAATCAGCAACATAATGATTTATATCACTGCTGTCATCTTTGTTGGGGAAAAGGAAGCCAGGTATTGTAATCATTATCTTTTTGATACAGATGATCTTCTTAAATGAGGAAAAACACATGCATTTTAAT
The DNA here is from genome assembly GCF_003957555.1 of Calypte anna. Lineage (NCBI taxonomy): Eukaryota > Metazoa > Chordata > Aves > Apodiformes > Trochilidae > Calypte > Calypte anna. Next base: position 14,220,940 of record NC_044258.1, read on the forward strand.
AAGAAGCTGAAGGAAATAGCCCCAAAATACTAACAGAAGAATCTGCAGCTCGTGCCAAGATCTGCAAACACAGGAGATGAATATTAAGCTGCTGGTACTGTTGGTAGCATCTTGAGCTGCTGCACATCCCAGTCCATGTGTGAGAACCTCGGTCCCCTCTGAAGCCCGTGGCCCCACACCCACCCAAAACACAAATCCTCATGCCACAGGCCTGAGAGGGCACAGCCTGGAAGTCTGCACACTGAAACCTGTCAGTGTTTTGCCATAGATTTCCAGCTGGTGTTCTCCAGCAGGAAGGTGCCACAGCTCCCACCCAGGACAGGTCTGTGCATGGTGCTGGGTCCCACTGAGCAACAGCAACTCCGGGCAGGTTCTCATCTTAAAACAGAGAGCTGAGACATTCCTGACTCTCTTACCCAGAAGAGTCCAAGAAACAAATCCTGGCCTTGCTGGTGCCTGATGTCTGAATTCCTGTCTATGCCTTGGCAGACACACAGGAAGTTGCAGGTGTAGAGATTAAGAATCAATTAAACTTTAACTTTAATGCTAAAATATAAAGCCACAACTGAGCTTCTCATTATTCCATTCCCTACCGTAACCATAATCAGATTTGTGGCCGAAATCAGAAAACTCTTTTCAGAGACCAATTTACATGCAGCCTTCAACAAGCTGCATGGTGATACAGCAGCAAGGACACCAGCACAGAGCCCCCAGTGGATCAGGTGGGAAGTTGGAATGAATTTTAAGTTCATGGAACAGGACTTTCTGGAGCTGCCAGCATCAGTAAATCAACTTTTGCTGAATGCTTGCAGAGGAAAACAGCTGAGAAGTCACTGAGAGTGCTCAGCTGGGAGGGAAAGTCCTTGTACAGAACTCCAAATCAAAAAACTAATCTCCAGTCACAAAAGCATTCAGCCCTCAACACAGATGAAGAGGAATAGAGACTAAAAAGCTAATTTTTCACCCCAGTCTGTATTTTAATGGACTAAAGGGAATGTTCAGCCCAGAATGCAATAAGTTTCCTTCACAAATCCCACACAATATGCAAAAAAGCCTAAACCTTTCCTCCAAAGAAAAAGCAAAGAAATACCTACAAGTTCAGGGCTTGCATTGAGGGCTGTGTAACCTCACCCTGGGTACAGCAGTTTCAGACTTTCAACAAAGGTTCCTCAGCCTTAGAAGGATGCTCTGAGGATGTCCAGCAGCCCAGCTCCTGTACACTGGTGGGAGCAGCCAGCAGTTGTTTGGCATTGTTGAAGCTGCACATCAGAAATATTTCTGGCCCTTTTGGTCTGCAACCTTCACCACCACTTGCCCTCCCACGCTTGCCTATGAGAAGTGTTGATAGCAACAGAAGTTGGAAAATTTTCTGAAAGTGAGTCAAGTATGGTTCCACTCCATGAATCTCCTGGGAAGACAGAGAAATACACCAATCTTTGCATCTGACCCTCCTTAGGGTCCTTTCATCCAATACAGCCAGGCAAGATAAAGCCTTGAAGCTGTGGGTGCTCAAAGAAGTCAAGATCAAGTCTAGAGCATCCTGGTGCCAGGGCCTTTCCTGCAGCCAGGTACCAAGCCCCTCCCTGCTTCCCTATTTCATTATCCCTGACAGCTCACACAGATCCAGGGTGCTCACCTGAGAGTTCATCCTGCTCCCTACTAGACTGCTAATGACAAAAGCTAACAGCAAAACCTCCAGTGAGACACAAAGCAAACGAGAGCACAGCCCCAAAACATTACTCACTACAAACACACCAGGTAACCTGAAGCTGAACACACAGGGGGCACATTTTAATTTACCTTTCATTAATTATGAATGAATGTTGGTTTATCTGGTGTTTACTCCAGAGTAGTAAAAACACATCCCAAAATTATAAATTCATCTGCAAATAACCATCAGCAGTGGATGCTCACCTTGATCACAGGAGCCAGCACATGCAAGAAGAGACACCTTTGAATGCCAAGGGACAACACTTTTCATAAATGAGAAGGGGAGTTTTCCTGATGTGATATCCTCACATGCTACTGCGTGCACAGTCAGGAGATGCCCACCTACAACCTCCTCTTATTTACTTATTCTTTCACACAAACTATTAAACCCAAGGCTGAAAAGCCAGAAGGAATCCCACTCAAGATGGGAACAGTGTAAAGAAAGATTGCTTGGATTCACCAGGAGAACGAATAATCACCAGGCCAATCTTGGGCTACAACTAATTATAAATACTTATAATTAAATTTAAAAATTATCAGTTGTAATTATAAATACATAACACCAGCAAGGTACAAGGCCAGAGAAAAAGCTTTATTGGAAAGACACTGGAATGGACCCCAAAAGTAGAGCACTTGCAGCTGTCCATAAGATAACCCTAAGTGCCCACTGCAAATGGGAGATCACGTTTTCCTGCTCACACTGGACAGAAGGGCAAATGATATCATTAAAGCCCATATTGCATCTCAAAGTCCTTGGAGGGAAGGGAAAGTAGTACTTCATATTTCTATAAAACAATTAGTATTGACAGAACGGACTAAAATACAGCACTCAACCCAGAAGAGTAATTAACTATCACAGCAGATTGCTTACTGGATGCAGATAGGAAGCAAGGAAGCAGCAATTAGAAAGCAAAAAGGCAAGTCAGACACATGGACTGCTGTAATGAGGTACTGACCCATGAGCCCACCATGCAGGTGTCTGACGAGATGTCACATACCCCATTTCAAGCACCAGAGCATCCCCAGCACAGGCACTGGCATCTCCCCAGTGCCATCCCCACACAAGCTGTGCTCAGCCTCTCTTCCCCTTGCCTTGGTTTCTCTGTGCCTAAAGTAAGAGGATGGCTGTAAGCCAAGCAGAAAGCTCTGGCCACTGATAGCATTGGTGGTGGAAAAGTACCATCAATGTAGGAACATGACTGGGAAGTTATCTGTAAGGCACCTCATACCATCAAATGCTTTTCCTCTAAAGCTCAAGTGATTTCAGCCCCCTTATAATTTGCACATCTCTGTATAACCCTGGAGAGTGAAGGCTCAGGGATAGCTGGGGCTCTGCATACTGTTTCAGCTTCAAGATTCTTGGCTTTAAACATTTTTAGAGAGAAAAGATTAACACCTCGGTTCAGGGTCCAGATAATAAGGATATTAAGTGCTGAAATGTTCAGTGTTTGCCACCAAAAAGCCCCCCAAACAGAGAGGTACTGTGGATCCATCTCCAAAAAGCTTAGGAAAACCCACCTAGCAAATAGGCTTCTCAATAAGACCTTAGTAATAATAGCCCTCTAAGCCTGCTCCTCTAAGGAGCTATTACCAAGATGACTGGGGGTCTCTAAGAAAGGAGGGAACCACAGGGGAAGGACACATCCCTGCATGCCAGCATCACGGCACCAAGGGTTCAAGGCACCAAACTGCAATGCCTGGGACAAGGGTTTGGGGTGGGTTCCCACTTGGCACCCACCATAGCCATGGGCAGCACTATCCTTGGGATACACAGATCTCTTGCTCTACCTTATTTCCTAGCTCTTGGGAAAAAAGTCCTGACACAGCCTGGAGGTCCTCCTCATCTCTTTGCAGACAGGTGAAGAAGCAGCATGTGGTATTTCTCCTTCAACACTAGCACCTTTCTCCACCTCTCCTTGGCTCCCCTCTTCCCTTTCTTTTCCCGTTTTTCACTGGAGGTTTCCAGCAGGGACTGGTGATGTCCCTGCACAAGACAGTCACCAACACACAGAAAACCAGTCCAGGTGAAGCCAAAGCATTTATACCCACACGTGTACTTCTGGCAAACAGTTTACAAGCTGGGCTGGCAAACACAACCAAATACAAGAAACAAAACTCCAAAAAAGCTCCAAAACAGTTCAGCAGGCTTGTTCACACCAGGAAAAAGCCAGGTTTGCTGTGTGCAGCAAACACACAGCAGCTCCATGTGCACCTCCAGAGGCAGAACCACTATTCTGCAGCCATGCAAGTGACTGCTTCACTCCTGACATCCCTGAGACAAGAGGAGGAACCCAGGGAGGGTTTCACAAGGACACTGTGATCCCCTGCATGTGGGTGACAAAGAAGTCCTGGCAAAGGGCAGCCAAAAGACATCAGGCATTGCTGGGCCAGAGCAAGAACTGGAACGACTAAAGTGATTCTCTCAGGCCACCCCAAACTCTCACAGCACAGTTAGATGGTTATTTGAGAAACAGACCTGTTTCTAGATACCGACTTCCTGAGCAAGCTGGGTAAGGTAGGGTCTGCTGCAAGCAGCTTAGAAAATGAGACCTGCTGGGACATGGCAGGTTAGCAAACAGACTACTAAACTTCAGAAACTAAAGCTAAAAAGACCTGGAGGTCAAAGACATGATTCCCACCAGCTGGGAAACCTTATCCAGGATTTGAGAGCAGCAAGGTCTCCCCTTCCACCTCCACCTGATGGCAAACCCATGAGGGCAGTCAGGAGAACATCAAGGATGAAAATACGGCAGGGATTTGGATGCAGGGGGTTTTGAGGCAGGAGTCCTGACAAACCTCTCATCACACTCCCAGTACACACAGGACACAGCACACACCAATTCACACATTGAAGTAACAGCACCTGCTCCCAGGCTTTCTGGTGGCAGGGATCAGTGCCCCAAGAGGACACCAGGGAGGGCAGAGTGATATTACTTAGAAGATGAAGTCAAATAACCTCATCAGTTCTGGGGAATCCCAGCCAGATTCTGAAGTCTCAGCAGCTGACAACAGGCAGTGCCATGGAGCTGCTGCCATGCAGATGAGGGAGCCCTTACTTTTCATTTCATCTCTTCCCAAAATGCCATTGTCAATCCCAATATCTTAGGATAAAAAAGCCTTGTTTTCACTGGAATATTCCACCAGCAACCACCATTGCACCCCTGTTCCATGCAGTGTGAACAAAGTAAACAAGATCTTGGACTCAGTGAAAACTATGGGAATTTTTTGTCACTGCTTTACCTCACCTCCATGTCCCAGCTCATATGCAAAAGCAGCGCCTGTTTTCACAACACAATTAACTGTAGCAGCAGGTAACAGCCAACACACAACTCCTGCCAACACAAATGTGCTGGTTTTATCTTGGGTCCTACTCCTCTGCTGATAGAGCTGGATATTGCTTCACTAGCAGCAATGAGTCGGGCAAGGGAAATCACAGATGAGTAAAAACTGACAGCAACAAACTCAAACACCCTGGTCCTGCTGCATTAGTTGATAGATGATATTTAGGTACCAAATCAGCTCTAAAAGAGAGGGTAAAGGAAGCCAGCAGGACATGGAATAAAATCTGGCTGCTGCAATTCTGGTGCCAGGAAGGCAGCAGGGCAGAACCAGGGCTGGACGGTGCCAAAGGGAGAGGCAGTTCTGAGGCACTTGGGTCCATCCCATGTTACTTAACTACTACACAGAACAAGCAGCTTTCCTGCACTCCCTAGCTGTGCAGATGATTTTAGAAAAGGAAGAGAAGCTGTTACTGTGCCACAGTTCTGAAATACTTTCCCTGTGTAGCCAAGATACAGCTCCCATCACAAAAAGTCTAATTTCAGCATGCGTGTGCATGAAAACACAAGGTAAGAACTAAAAATAGAGGCACTCTATTTCCATACATCAAGTCAGCAGGTACAGAAACAGCGTAAACAGTGATTCAGCAGCAGCCCATGTGATGGAGAAGGTTGTTCCCTTGCCTCTGCCTCCCTGTTTGCAGATCATCCAGCCTCAGCTCAGCCCCCAACTTCCAGAAACTCCCAAGAGTGATGCCTTACAGAAAAACCCCCAAGATCCCCACAGGGCAGGCAGACCTGCCAGCCATGGGGAACTCACCAGCTTCCTTGGGAAGGGGGTGATCTGGGGTGCCTGTAAATGCCCTTCAGACAAGGTCTACCTCCCAAGAACAGGGACATTTATAGACCTTCTCTGTCTACAGCATTTTTTCCTAGCGCAAAGTAAAAACACAACCATAATTAAGTGTTTTGCTATGAATACAACTGCATAATTCACATTTTTGCTATTTTTTCCATTGAGCTTATGAGTCTTGTATCTACAAATCTTAGTCATCCAAGCTGGGTCCTAAAGAAGGCATGATGTACAACCACAGCGTATGGTTGCCATCTCTGGTGCAAAGTAGTGCTGTGACTCCATAAACACCCCTGATAAATTGCACAAGATGACACCAAGGACATTTCTCAAGTCCTGTGAGATCTGCTACATAAACAGCTATGACTTTGTATACACGATTTCAACAGGGACAAGTTGTTTTTTGCTGGTTCTCACCCCCAATTTTTTTCATTAATTTTTGCTGAGAAACCAGCAGGCAAAGCAGATATATGGAAAGGAGAAAAACTGGAAAGTATAAACATCACATTTCATTTGCATTACATTTTATAAAACTGTAGAGGGGATGAAAATATTTCAGAGCCTTCCCACCACCCGAGCTCTCTCATTCACTCTTTTCAAAGCCAGCAAAGGAAAGAAAAGCCTTCTAAGCACCTACCTGCTCTATACCAATGATACACATGAGCAATTTTCCCCCTTCAGCCCTCAACATCTTGGGGCTAATGTGTTCCTTTCTGCTTTAGGAAAGTGCTCATGGCTCCAGACACCATCTCCCCCAAAGGCACTGGTGTCATGGGAAAAAAATCCAGTCCTGCTATTTAGTGACACCCAGTGACTTCTGGCTGTGGCCCTACTGATCATCACTGCCCCATCCAAACCGTGTCCCACCATCCCAGAACAAGCTTCCCCAGCAACCTCAGATCTTGTCTAGGACACAGACCAGTGCTGGTCACACAGGGCTGGCTGGTCCCACCAGTCAATTGAGGAGGTCCAGCCACAGCACCCATGTTGCACCTAAGTTTGCTGGATTCTTTTTTTGTTTTAAGAAAATGTCCATTCTTATGGCTGCTTTTCTTTTTCTTGGAGGCAGCACCATCACCAGGCAGACGGGAACACTGGGATCATGGAACATGCTCTGCATTCACCCCCTGGCCTCATACTGCATATCCTAGGCATCCACTGGTGCCATTATAGCTGCAACTTTCAGTCACTTTTCTTTAATTTGAGGGACAACAGTCCTTTAACTGAACCAGTGCTGCATGTGGCCAGGAAGCCTTTTAACTGATTATAGAAATATCATTGACAGGTTTTCCTGCACAACTTTGACTTACTCCCACACCATTCCTACCCGCTGTAGTTGACCAAAAACAATTAAAATGCATGAGAATTTTCCATCTCAGAATGGATTAAGGTTCTTTCTGCTCTCACCTTGACATCCTCTGAAGCCTGGTTGATTTGCTTTCTGAAATGAGGGTTGCCACCTGACAGGCCTTAATCTTCTCAAAACCACGGTTGTGCCTTCCCCCACCCAAAGCAAACACTTATCAAAAGTTTCACCTTGAATATAGGTCACAGCATTACAAAGCAAGTAATTAGAGCTGTAAATTAAAAAAAAAAAAGTGTCTGTCTAGGTAAAAAAATAAACTCAAAAGGTACATCTGTTCTGAGCCACAGCAAGGGAAGATATTACCATTAGTGTGAGGGTTATGCAGTAAATGAAACAACTGGTTAAAGGAAAAAAAAATCACTTATAATGTCATCTTTCATCATTAAATTTTCATAGGAAAAACACTGCGATTTGCTTAGTCCAAACATAAACACAATTTAAAGAGATCACCCAACATCATCGAGGCATAACACCACAAGATAAATGGAGATGATTTGCCACACTACTGGAGCAGCTGTAACTCCCTCCCAGACGTGCAGCAGTCAAAGGAAAGGGCACAGAAATAGCAACCCATCTGCTTCTGGCTGGCCACTGGACCTTGTGCATTCGGCTGATAGGGAAGAACTGGGGGGTATTGCCCTTCTCCTGTTTGTACGGGCTTAAAGGGGGGCAGCTGAGCTGTTATGCTAATTTAAAAGCCCCTCCCTTAGGGGTCCCATTTTCTTTGTCCCTGCAGGCCTTGGTCATCACCACGGAATAAACATCTGGAAGCCCTGGACGTGGAGTTTGCACCATGAGCTCCCAAAGTAAGAGCAGCCCCTTCCCATGCACCCCAAGAGCACTCGCCTGGAGCAGAGCATCCCAGCAATGCAACACCAGGCTCTGAGCTCCAGGCTGCCTTTCTCTTGTACAGCAGCTGGGCTTTGAGAGCATTAAAAGGAACTGTGTTACAGTGCAGTTCTCCCTGCTGCACCCTCCTGAAGGATGGCAGCACCCGTGACAAGCTGGAGAGATGACAGAGGAACAAGCTGCAGGCAAGCCATGTGCTCTCCTGGGTATGGGGACCCCAGGCAGACTGCTGCCCACCTCCTCAAATGCAAGCAGAGAAGGAAAGGATGCATGGCTACTGTGCACAGAGTTGTTAAGATCTATAGGAAGCCCCATGTGTGTAAATTAAACATCAGCTCCTTTCATCATCAAGTGCATACACCTTGTAAGCATGAATTATGCAATACTATTAACTGTCTTATTAATAGAGGCAGCAGCTGTAAAGGCTGCAGAAGGACACAGCAAGTGGCAGGAGAGGCAGCCATGGATGCTCAGTGTCTGTGTGTGTCTGAGCTGCAGCACAGCCACGCTCACCAGGTCCATCCGAGTGCTGCCAGGGACCCACACACCTTGCACTACACAAGTAGCTCAGCATCTCATCAGCTCTCATCATCTGCCAGTGCTCTATGAAGGAAAGAGAAATAAACTCATCCTGGTCATCAAGTTCTCTCCAAGCTGACACCATGCTTAGCAGATGTGCCTACACTGCTGGCAGCAAGCTCTGACCACAAATTACCTATAGGGTGAGAAAGCCTTTGATCCAATTTTACATAAAATATTCATTTCTCTGTTCAATACAAATGCTGTTGGGATTGAGTAGCAGAGCTGTATGAGAAAGGCAGCATTCTGGAAAATAACAGGTGTTGAAATAGGAGGCACAGACTGGTATTAAGACCAGTTTCATTTATTGTATATATCATGGACTTGGAAGAACAAATATCAAACACCATGATTACATTTATTGATGATTCAGAGTTGTGTGGGCTCCTTAATACACAAGAGGAGGGCAATAAAAGTCCTGGACAACTGTGAGCAAGCAAGCACCTCAGGGGATAATTAAATTAATTTGAGCTATGAAAATGCCACGCAACAAGGCTAAAACATAAAGCGAATACCATCAAAAAGGACTTTGCACTTAGAGACTACACGAGAGAAACCTAGGCTACTGCTTGCTCCTGGTTACCCGTGCAGGGTGCCAGGTGCTGTACAAACACAAAGCCCACGTTGTGGCCATCAGAGAGAGGAGATAGGTGAAAACAGGTACAGGATGCACACAAAGCATTAAAAAAGCAACCCCAGTGACACCATTTGTTTGTGCTCCCAGCCCAACATACTGTGACTTTAAATGCAGGGGCTACTGATGCAGTAGCTCCAGGGCCACCCTGGCAAAACAAATTCAGATAGGGGACCTCAGACCTGCCTCCCACCTTGCTTACCAACTCCAAGTCCCTATCACCAGCTTCTTTCCAGGCTCTTGACCACTGTCACCTATTCCCAGATCTGGTACCTGCCCGTAATTGCCTGGGCAGCCTCACCAGGTTAACCAGCCCTGCCTGAAGCCAGGAGATGCTTTAGGAGACACGGAGGCATCTTGCCCAGCAAAGGGAC